>NC_140993.1:188123439-189550989 GCF_052327205.1 Somniosus microcephalus | reverse complement strand
GCGCAAGGGAATTAGCGCCGGCGCTAAATTCCCGGCGCTAAAGCCCTGGCGCGGCGTCAACTCAATTTCTAGGCCAATGTGTTTTAAAAGCAACTTTTTTTTTAAAGACGCAGAAAGCAGGCAAAAGAAATGAAAAGTTTGGAATCAAGATGGCGGCGACTCACCTCGGTTCAGAACGATAAGGCCCGCCCACACACGCACCGATTGGGCGACCGTCAGGTCACCGAAGCGTAGGATTGGTCAATCGTCCCGTCACTCGACTCTAGGAGGGCCCGCCCGCACGCACCAGGAACCCGCCCCCGCCACACAGCGATTGGTCGACCGTCGGGTCGCTCGACCGTACGATTGGTCGACCTCGACGTCACTCTATTGCTAATGAGTGGATAATGAGATGCTAATGAGTGGAATTTTGAACGTTTTTTGGATACTGCGGGCGCAATTTCTGTCTCGCCGTAACGTAAATACGCTTACGACCGTTCCGGAATCGTAAGCTTTCTTTTGATATAATGCACATGTAGGTACGCTCTATAACTTTAGAGTGTACAGACAGACAGACAGACAGACAGACAAATGTATCCTTTTATATATATTTAGATATATGCAGCAGACGTGTGTACTGCACAATGAAATGTTGATTTTTACGAGTCCTCCCAACATTGGAATAAATATGGCATAACAATGATAAAATACTAATAGAAATACAGTAATAATAAATAAAACAACAGTAATAAATAATAATAAATGTTACTTTCATGAGTCTTATGGCCGAGGGTAGAAGCTGTTTCGAAACCTGCTGGTACGAGACCGTATGCTTCAGTATCTCTTACCGGACGGGAGCAGGGCGAAGAGTTGTGGCTGGGGTGGCTCGAGTCTTTAATGATTCTCAGGGCCTTCCCCCGGCACCTCTCGGGGTAGATATCCTGGACAGCAGGTATGATGGCGAAATGTCAGCGTTTGCTGTCATTACCCCTTTGATACTGACTGCGACTTCAGGATTAAGTGCATGAGCATCTAAATGCGAAAATCCTGACATTGTGGTCAATTATTCACTGCTCCGACACAGGCTGCGCTGTGGAGCTCACCCCCCCACCCCCCCACCCACCCCTATCCCTCCATAGCCGATAATCAGTGAAATCAGTGAAACTGATAAACTTGGGGTTTTCGGCAGTAATATCGCTGTTAAATACATCATTAAATGTTAAGCCTTGTTGGAATAAGAGTAACTGGGGTTTTAACAGCGTATTGACTGCTAAACAAATGTTCTGGCCCTGAAAAACTAATTCTTATATTTGTGGATGTCAAGCTTCTCCATTATGATAAAAATTTCAATTTTTTCTAAAACTTTGAAGTTTTATTTTAAAGTTTGTTCATAATATTTCAGCTTCTACCTTATCTTCATGTGAAAGTCCCAATCTTTAATTCGCTCTCTGTAACATTTTTAAAAAGTCCGGATAAAAGCAGCTCCTCATTTCCTGGTTTGTTGTCTTTGAGAATTCTTCAATGTGATTGACTGCTTAGATAGCTTGTTGACGTCACAGCATCATTACCATAGGAAACCCCCATATTCACAGTGCTGCAATCAATTACATGTCGAAAAAGCCAAACTTCTCACCACAGAGATCGCGCGATCTCTGTGGGCAGCTTTCTTCGGGGCCAGCGGCGACTGCCGTTGCTTCAGGAGGACATAGACAGACAGGTGAAATGGCTGGATGTATGACCGATGAAATTTAACGCAGAGAAGTGTGAAGTGATACATTTTGGTCGGAAGAATGAGGAGACACAATATAAAATAAAAGGTACAATTTTAAAGGGTTTGTAGTGTAGGGGGTGGCATGTGGTGGTGTTTGGCGCATACGCCCAGTCAGTTATGCCTCTGACTGTTTTGTGAGCGGTTCGAATCGCTCCCACGCCCCTGGGTCCTAGACACCGGACTTAGGTACAAGACGGCGGTACAGAGAAGACTCGAGTAGACAGGTGGTTGGATGTAAACAAAAACCAAGATTTTATTGAAGAGGAAAAACTGATACAACCTTATGGAAAATTACTGGTGTACACTTCTACAGGGGAAAATATAAAAGAGGAATAACTATACTTAAAGAGGGAATGGGGAACACATGGCACATCGAGGGAAAACAACTATCTTAACAGTCCCTTTATCTTTATCCCACCCCTTATACCTAACTAGGTTAAGCTATGAGGGGTCAGAACTTCATGCTCACCAATCAAAAGGGTTTGTTGGACTCAAAACAGCGGTTGGGTTCGGGGTTCGCTCTTGGTGCTCTCTGGAGCCTGCCGTCGTCACGTGGCCTCCAAGTGCTGCAAGGGCGTTGTCCAAGTTCGAGTACCCCAAAGTTAAAGTCTCTGTTTGGGTACTTTACCTTGCAGGGATGATTCTTCATCGCCAGCCGACAGTTTGAGTTGGTGTGCAGATATTCGAAGGTCGGCTGAGGCTGAAGGCCCGATAATTCGAAGCCTCCCCTCAGTTTGTCTCCTCAGTTGGTCTTCTTCAGCCGGTCTTCCTCAGGTGGCCTTCCCTCCGGTGGTCTTTCCTCCTCCCCTCATCGTGTCCCGCCTCGCCTGGCCTGAATTGTCCATGTCTGCCCGACCCAGTGTCGGGGCGATTCGAGATGGAGTGGGGAAAGGCACGGGCAAAGGCCAGGGGGTAAGCGCGGGATGGGGAAAGAGCGGCAGCCACGAGGGCGAGGGGTCGAAGAGCAGAGAGAGCAGCAGCACCAGGACAGCACACCGATTGCTATCCGGGGGCCTTCAATTATACTCTTTCTCGAAAACCCTTATCTGCGCGCCAAATCAGGTTAGTTCTTTGTCTTAATTTTGGCAGGCTATTTTAAATAATGGTAGCAATCCATACTAACTTTTTTTTTAGATGGCCGGTAATCGCATCTACCGGCCCGATAATTGACTTGTATTGTCATGAAAGTTCCTTGATGGGCCTGTCCAGCCTCGATGGCTCTGTTAATCTGTTTCCGATAATATATGTAGACTGCTTGATGGCCTTAACTATAGGCCTAAACTGAAGTTAGATTTATCTCCAATTCGGTCTAATGCATAATTCAGAGTCCTGTCTGGCTCCAAAATACAAAGTCTCTCTTCACAGAAACCTGCAGCTTGGGTTTCAATCCACAAGCTGTCTGCGTTACAGAGTCCATTTTAAAATCCCACAGGCTTTCTGCCACGAGGCACGGACGCCATCTTGGGTACCCTTTTTGATTTAAAACATCCACGCGGGGTCCCGTTTATTAATAACAGCCTTTGGGGAAACGTAGAAATTTTGCAAATCTTACAGTAGCAACAGAGAGTGCTTGGGATTTGCATACAGAAATCTTTGAATGTTGCAGGACAAGTTGAGAAGGCTGTTAAAAAGCATACAGGATCCTTGGCTCAATAAATAGAGGCATAGAGTACAAAAGCAATGAAGTTCTGCTAAACCTTTATAAATTATTGATTAGGACTATGCTGGAGTATTGTGTCTAATTCTGTGCAACACTCTTTAGGAAGGATGTCAAGGATTTGGAGTGGGTGCAGAGAAGATTTACTAGAATGGCACCGGAGAAGCTGGACTTCAGTTATGTTGGGAGACTGGAGAAGCTGTGGTTGTTCTCCTTAGAGCAGAGAAGGTTAATAGTAGTTTTGATAAAGGTGTTCAAAATCATGAAGGGTTTTGATAGAGTAAATAAGGAGAAACTGTTTCCAGTAACAGAAAGGGCAGTAACCAGAAGACACAGATTTAAGGTGGTTGGCAAAAGAACCAGAAGTGAGATGAGGAGAAATTTTTTAAATGCAGCAAGTGGTTATGATCTGATTGCACTGCCTGAAAGGGTGGTGGAAGCAGATTCAATAATAACTTTCAAAAGGGATTTGGATAAATACTTGAAGGGCAAATATTTGTAGGGCTATGGAGAAAGGCTAGGGGAATGGGACTAATTGGATAGTTCTTTCAAAGAGCCAGCACAGGCACAATGGCCTCCTTCTGTGCTGTATCATTCTATGATTCTATTCTATTCTTTGAAAGACTTGAAGGAGATAAAATTGCAGGGCTATGAGTCAAGTGCAGGGGTGTAGTACTAATTGGATAGTTCTTTCAATGAGCCAGCACAGGCACGATGGGTTGCGTAGGCTCTGTCTGTGCTGTAAGATTCTATGATTTTGTTAAATCGGTGAGCATTTCTTTTTTAATTTGATGTACACTTTCTTCCATTGTGCAGAGAGTGCCAATATGAACTAGGGGGAGGGGAAATGGCGTTGGCATGAACTGGGGGGAAAGGAAATGATTTTTGGCAAGGACTAGGGGTTAGGAGCGAACATTAATAGTATAAACTGAGGCAAGGAATGCTCCAGAATGAAGAGAAGAAGGGAGAGAGAATGTGCCAGCATGAACGAGAGAGAGGACTGTGTTAACATAAACTGACAGGGGAGGACGGTGCAACAACAGCAAATTGTATTAAAATAGCACCTTTAACGTAATAAAATGTCCAAAGGCGCTTCACAGGAGCGTTATCAAACAAAATTTGACGTAGAGTCACATAAGGAGATATTAGAACAGGTGAGCAAAACCTTGGTCAAAGAGGTAGGTTTTAAGGAGCGTCTTAAAGGAGGAGAGGGAGCTAGAGAGGTTTAAGGAGGGAATTCCAGTGCTTAGGGCCTAGGCAGCTGCAAGCACGGCCGGCAATGGTGGAGTGATTAAAATCGGGGATGTACAAGAAGCCGGAATTGGAGTAGCACAGAGATCTCGGAGGGCTGTTCCCTGTAATTTTTTTGGGTGCCATTCACAGATTCACGCATGCACGAACATTAACATTGCAAAAGCCAGTCCCAACTATATGGGACTGGCAAAGAGCTGTGCGGCTGCACAGCTTATATGGATTGTTGGTTGTAGGGGTGGAGGAGATTCAAGAGATAGGATGGGGCAAGGTCATGGATGGATTTGAAACCAAGGATGAGAAATTTAAAATCAAGGCATTGCTGCACTGGGAGCCAATGTAGGTCAACGAGCACAGGGTTGATGGGTGAACAGGACTTTGTGGGTGAACAGGACTTCGTGGGTGAACAGGACTTTGTGCGAGTTAGGACATGGGCAGCAGAGTATTGGATGATCTCAGGATGTAGGGTGGAAGTTGGGAAGCTGGCCAGGAAAGCATTGTAATAGTCAAGTCTAGAGGTAACAAAGGCATGGAAGAGGGTTTCAGCAGCAGATGAGCTGAGGCAAGGGCAGAGACAGGTGATGTTACGGAGGTGGAAATAGGCAGTTTTGGTGATGGAGTGGATATGTGATATATATATGTGTATGTGTGTATATGTGTATGTATATGTGTATATATATATATATATGTAGATATATACATAAATAATGTGTAAAAAGTTAAAGTTCACATCAATTCAGTCATTTCTAATTGATTTCCATCTGCGAGGACTGCAACAGCGTACCCTGTGGAGGAGCAGGGTATTACTGACAGCAACTTCTGGATTTCCATGTTTAACTGCAGCTGTGCGACTCCAGAAGTTGCTGTCAGTTTTACAGAGTAATGACTGCGAACGCTGACAGTTACCCAAATTCCGGGCCATTAAAGTCTATTCAGTTATAAATATTTAGCTATTTGGTTTCATTATCATATTTGAACTGATTTATAATGGGGCAAACAATGAATGTGGATGGGCATTCCTCGACAAGATAATGGTGATGGCTGTACCAAACATTATTTGCGCTTGAGCTTGATCTCCATACTTGGTATCAAGAGTCTAAGAGTTGCTGTGGCTGCACCTAACAATTATATTTTCCAACCAAACCTGGATGAAATGCCAGCCTCAAGTTTCATGCATTAGATATCTTGGGGGTGGTTTTCATTCAGAAGTCGGGAAGGAGGCGGGACTGCAACTTTCGGGGTTGTAGTCCCACCTCCATCGAGATGTAGCCAATCCATGTGATTTTAACTTGATTGACCTTGTTGAGCCCGCCCAGCAGGCTCAGCAGGCCAATTAAGGGCCACCCGGCAACTGGTGACGTCACAGACTGAAATTTCATCTGTCAAGACAGCTGTTTGAAGCTGTCAAACACTGACAGTCTTACTTCTAACCTGAGTCCTTCTACACAGACTCAGTTAGAAATCTCTCCAGCACAGAAAGCTGTAGGCTGTCACTTTTGACAGTTCGCAGCCATTCTGCTTTCTGTACTGGTTAGATGATGGACTCCTGAAACCTAGAGGAAGGAAGGCTAAAAAGGTAAGTACAGGTAGTTTAAACTTCTTTACACAGTTTAGACACACCAAACACACTTACCTTTGCACTCATGCACCCATCACTCACCTGAACACCGACATCTCGACTCCTTCAACCCGACGGCCCGACTCCTCTAACTTGGCGTGGTTTGGAGCCGTCGGGAATCCCACAGTTCAAGATTTAAAATAGGGATTAGGCTAAAAACTGCCTGTTAACTACCTGTTAACAGGCAGTTAATTGTCACTAATACTTTCCCACCTCGGGTAGGCGGGTCCCAGTGCGGGGCGGGTACCCGCCTCCTTTGAAACATACATGGAGGCGGGTTGTGGGTGGGATGGTGTCGGGACCCCCGAATTCGGGACTTTAACCCCCCGCACGCCTCCAATCCCGACTCGACGGGTCAGTTAAAATCAAGGCCCTTGTATTGCGAAATGTTGTTTGACCATCACCACTGGAATTTCATCTATTTATATAACTCAGATATGGTTAACCATCACTTGATGTACAGGCGTTGTTGGTATATGAATTAGGCTACAGAAATCTGACTTGCCATCAGTACCTTAGTGCAATGTGTCTAGATATTTTTGTGGTTTTAATAATCACCAGAGTCAAACTGATAAAACATTTGTCCTTATTACAATTATCTCTGGATCAATCTTTTATGCTATCTAATGTGCAAAAGTAAATAAATAGCATATTGTGATGTGGGAATGTAGAGGCCATTTCTTTTTACAAGTTTTCACTTTGGTGGTGAAAAAATTAGATATTTGCACAATCGCAGACTAAACATGAAAATATAGACCATTTCAAAAACTCTCCTATTCAAATGTGGCCTTGAACTCTTCTTTCTGAGCCTTCCAATTCACTGAAAACATCCATGAGTACCTTTGATTGTATCTGGAATGGAATATTGCAGTGCCCTCTGCAGTTTCAGATTTTACTGATGCAGTTAATGACATTTCTGTGATATCAGGGACTACATCTCATCTGTTTAAATGACTTCCTCTGTCACTGGATCTGTAAACTACTTTACCGCTCCACACATTTCTAAGTACAAAATACAAGACTCAATTACTCAGCTTAATCTTTGCCTTAATAAGTGTATATTATTTTATTACTGCCCCCACCACACAGTACTGCCCCCCGATTATCAAAATCCATGACAAGGCCTTGGACAACATGGACCACTTTCCTTACCTTGGGAGCCTACTGTCAACAAGGGCAGACGTCGATGACGAAGTCCAACACCGCCTTCAGTGTGCCAGCGCAGCCTTCGGTCGCCTGAGGAAGAGAATGTTTGAAGACCAGGACCTCAAGCCTGGCACCAAGCTCATGGGCTACAGAGCAGTAGTAATACCTGCCCTCCTGTATGCCTCAGAGACATAGACCATGTACAGCAGACACCTCAAAGCACTGGAGAGGTACCACCAACGCTGCCTCTGCAAGATCCTGCAAATCCATTGGCAGATTGGCGCACCAACGTCAGTGTTCTCGCTCAGGCCAACATCCCCAGCATCGAAGCTTTGACCACGCTCGATCAGCTCCGATGGATGGGTCACATCGTCCACATACCCAATACGAGACTCCCAAAACAAGCGCTCTACTCTGAGCTCTGACATGGCAAGAGAGCCCCAGGTGGGCAGGGGAAATGCTTCAAGGACACCCTCAAAGCCTCCTTGAAAAAGTGCAACATCCCCACCGACACCTGGGAATCCCTGGCCTAAGACCGCACAAAGTGGAGGAGAAGCATCTGGGAAGGCACCAAACACCTCGAGTCTCTTCACCGGAAGCAAGTGGAAGCCAAGCGCAAGCAGCGCAAGGAGCGCATGTCAACCCAAGCACCCCACCCACCCGCCCCTTCAACCACTTTATGCCCCACCTGTGACAGAGACTGTAGGTCCCGCATTGGACTCATCAGTCACCTGAGAACTCATTTTTAATGTGGAAGCAAGTCATCCTCAGTTCCGAGGGACTGCCTAAGAAGAGAATATTATTTTATTAAGATTGGTAAAGCTACTTTGCCAATTTATAAACCAAGGAGTTCACGCTTCGCAATACAATGAAGTCATTGGGGGTAATTTTGACTTTGTGCAATAGTGTAATGTATAAAACAGGCTGCCGATTTGCTATCCCCTATTTTACATCTCTCCTGATTTTTATTTCAATTGAAGTCCATTTCCATGATTTTCCAGTTGATCCATTGTCAGAAGTACGCAGGATTCAGGACAGACCCAGAATGTTGTGGTTAGGAAACTTCATAGAATTCAGAACTCAACTGATCTACCTACAGAAAAAAGACCGGGAGGTGCTGCAAAATTAAACAACAACAGAGAGCAACACAACAACATCCACACCTTTGGCATTCCTGAGGGCACACAGAAAAGCAGGAATGCCCCCATGACCCTAGACACCTGACCAACCCATACTGGATCTCGACAGGTGACTGAACCATAAATTAATTTACAATTATATCAGTAAAAAGAGAATTGCTAAAAGTAAGGTGGGACCCCTAAATGGAGAGAATTGTCAATTTGCAGATATTAACCCAAAAAACAGAACAGGTATTTAATAAATACTTTGCATTGGCGTTTACTAAAGAGAAAGATATCAAAAAGGAAGGAGATCTTGAAGTGGTTGAGAGCCCGATGAGCAATCCCCTTAAGTCATTAGGGTAATTTTGACTTTGTGTCTTCTTCTTAGGCAGTCCCTCGGAACCGAGGATGACTTGCTTCCACATTAAAAATGAGCTCGCAGGTGACTGATTAGTCCAATGCGGGACCTACAGTCTCTGTCGCAGGTGGGGCAGACGGTGGTTGAAGGGGTGGGTGGGTGGGGTGCTTGGGTTGACGTGCACTCCTTGCGCTGCCTGCACTTGGCTTCTGCTTGCTCCCAGCGAAGAGACTCGAGGTGTTCGGCGCCTTCCCGGATGCTTCTCCTCCACTTTGTGCGGTCTTGGGCCAGGGATTCCCAGGTGTCGGTGGGGATGTTACGCTTTTTCAAGGAGGCTTTGAGGGTGTCCTTGATGGGGTGTGATAGTGTAATGTCTAAAACAGGCTGCCGATTTGCTATCCCCTATTTTACATCTCTCCAGAGTAAAAGAAGTGAAAGCACCAGGGGCTGATGGGATACGGCCTTGGATGCTGTGGGAGATGAGAGCTGAGGCCTGGCCTGGATTTTAACTGCCAGCGGGTTTCCAACGGGAAATTGTGCTGGCTAATTAACTTCCCGCCCGCCCTGGCCGGGATTCATTTCAATCTCCACATTCATGAGTAATAATGCCAATTCCACTTTATTCAGTTTCCGAAGCTTTGCCCTTACATAACAAAACAATACTTGGAAAACAAAATGGCAGTATCAGTATTGGCAGGGATGAGTAAACCAACTAAGTTTTATTACCTTTGTTCAATTCAAACTAGGCTAACTCAGAAAAATCACACCCCAGACTCATTTGCTTTTAAGTATCCCTCACCATTAAAAATAGCTTTTATGAGATAAATTAAAACTAGGGGCCATAAATATAAGTTAATCACTAATAAATCCAATAAAGAATTTAAGAAAAATTTCTGTACACAGAGTTAGAGTGGAACTTGCTACCGCACGGAGTAGTTGAAGCAAATAGCATAGATGCATTTAAGGGGAAGCTAGATATGTACATAAAGGAGAATGGAAAGGAAGGGTATGCTGATAGGGTTAGATGAAGTAGGGTGGGAGGAAGCTCGGGTGCAGCATAAACATCAGCATAGACCAGTTGGACCAAATGGCCTGTTTCTGTGCTATAAATGCAATTGTAATTCTATGTAAAAATGTTAAAATCTCTTCCATGATTGCTCTTTGCACTAGGGGTGTCTCTCTCTGGCCTTGTTCAAAGTCGTCTGTTGCACATTTTGCATTCATGCTCATAGTCCTTGCCATCCCTTTACATACGTTCAGATAATGTATGGGATGTAGCAACTGTAGAAACTAAAGCTATTCAAATGTATGCAACACAGGCCATAAGATGTTCTTTTAACTTCTATTAACATATCAACATGCTGCACATAGCTGTAACATTATACAATCCCACATCTGCCTTGTCCGTTTCCAATAAAGTCCATAATTATTACTTTTTGGATCTATTTACTGTGAGAGAAATATTCAAATTATACTGCTAAGTATAGAAAGCATTCAAACTTTTACAGATGGCATAAGAGTTAAAGACAAAAACAAATTAACAATATATTTTCACTTGGGGATTGGAATGTCAACGGAATCCTTAATTAGCTGTCATATGGTCATGAACAAACTTTCATGAAAGATAAGTGGCACTTGCATTTGCTGCAGCACTTAACAATTAATATCAAATGTTTCATTTATATGAATACAATTATGGATATGAAGTGCACTCAAGCAAGTACTTTTGTCCATTTGCCAGATGTGACAGCATCAAAACATTCATTAAATCCTGAGAAGAAGCTGGAGATGATACAAAGAGGAAGATGCTTTCCTCTAGTAAAGTTAATATTGCTCAAATTTGTGAAGAAATATTGTGACTAAACACAAAAAAATGGATTACCTGAGTGTTTGCTATTTTAGCAAAGCTCTCGTATAAATAAATGTTCAGAGCATTAGTCATCTTCAAGGAAAATTCAGCTGTGATTTGATGGTGTCTAGTCACATCATAAATGGCTTCAGTAAACTGTCTCTAAAAATATCTTGAAGGAAGGTTAAGAACACAAATCTGATTATACACCCAAAGTTCCATCAAAAAGCTACGACTAAACAAGTATCTTGGATGTCAGTGAAGGGGACAGAACCAGGCCATTTGTGCAGTAATTGGGCAATTTGTTTTTACTCAGTCACATTTCTTCACAAACTTTAGCACTTCTTATGGTTGTATGAAAAGAGAAGACCAAAAAATAAAGGTCTTTTAAATTATGAAGGGGTTCGATAAGGTGGATGTGGAGAAACTGTTTCCACTTGTGGGTGAGTCCAGAACAAGGGGGCATAAATGTAAGATAGCCACTAACAGATCCAATAATATATTGAGAAAGAATCTCTTTACAGCAACAGTAGTTAGAATGTGGAACTCGCTGCTACATGGAGTGGTTGAAGCAGAGAGCATTGATGAATATAAGGGGTGGTGAGGTAGAGCTGGGTGCCCACCTTAGTCCACCTTGGTCTGTCCCCCTACTCCTCTGACACTTTCTCCTCCTTTGAGCATCTCCCCTTATTCTGCCCCTCTCGGCTCTCCTTTAAAATCCTCGTTCTCTACCGCCCACCCAAGTACCATAGAAATGTTATCTCCAAGATATCTTCACTGTTTTCCCCCCTCAGCCTCTGCGCTGAACAACTTCACATCCTTGGTGATTTCAACCTCCATCTCAATTAATCATGCTCGCTCGCCTCTGAGTTCACTAGCCTCTTATCCTCCCTTAATCTCTCCCTCCTTGTAACCTCCCCAACCCATATTCACGGCCACCCCCTCGACCTTGCCATCTCTCATGGCTTCTCTACTCTCATTGTGTCAATCACAGATGAGGCCATCACTGACCACTTCCTCGTATCGCTCTCCACCCACATCCCCCTTCCACCACAACTCCCGCCACCCCCTGCCAACCCTACATTTTTCTGTGTCCGCCCCTGGAAAAAACTCTCTCCCAACTCTCATACAACTGTACTTACGAAATCCCAACTGTCCAGTGAAGCACACTTGTAGACCTAACCATGATGCAGCGTCTGATGGCCAATGTCTCAGCTTCCATTGCAGCACCATCAACAGCCACCCATCATCTTAGTGCTGCAGTGGAAGCTCAGACTGCTGCCGTCATGGCTCTGGATTCCAGTGTTTAAAGGAGAGTTGCTGAGTGTCACAGCAGTCCAGCAATCTCTTCTCCAACAGGTTACTTGGTTTGCTGAGGCGCGGCCCTGGGGGGAGTTGCAGCTTTGCACACTGATTGACGTCATGATCTACCTACTCTGAATACACCCTCACCAATATGGCGACCGCTGTGATTCCAAGTTACCACTGTTGTATGAGCTAACATGATTGCTTCACACATATCATGAATGATGAATTGGTTAGCATGGCCACCATTCTTCCTCTCTTTTCCTACTGAGGCACAACAGGAGGATGACACAGTTGTTCAATTTCACTGCTTTGCTGCATTTGAGGAAGTGCAGAGGTCATGGATAGCACCAATGCAGTGATCCAGCTACAGTTAGGAGCGATCCTAACAGGAAGTTCTAAATAATTATTTAATTGAGCTGACCCAGAACAGAGTTCATTGTGCAAGTAGTGTGCTCTGTGCAGGAGCTTCTCTAGTTCCAGAATCCCTGCAGATGGGGGTACTCACTGGGGTAAATGTAATCTAACTCATCCAGTGGGAAATTGATGGGATCGGATTGGTTGCCTGTTATGCACTCTGCCTGATTTGAATCTACATTGACTTCAAATGACACCCACTTATTTTAATTTTAATGCAATATAGAAGCCATCTTGGATGATTTCTTCTGTCTGCTACTCGTAGGAAAATTGTAAACACAAACTTTATGGCACAGAAATTCGGGTCTCCACGGGTGAGTACGTACGGGGTATTCACCCGTAAGCCCAATGGAAGTGGCGGTTTCGTGCATGCACTGCACATGCGCGGGAAACCGGCACTTCCGTTCCCCTGAAAGAAGGGGTTCAGAAGCCGAACGCGTGCACAGGAGGGGTAGTGGGTGCGCATCAAACTTACATTTTTTTTGCAGGTCTTCCTGGGAGGGTAACTCTCCAGAAGTTAGACATGTAAAAAGCAGTTGCACGGTCTGCTTTTTACAAGGTAAGTGGTGAATTAATTAAAATTAAAACATTTTTTCCACAGGTTTATTATTTTTAAATACTTTAAAGAAAGGTAAGTTTATTTTTAGCCCCGTTAGAAAATGTAATTAATTTTTTCAAAAATTTAAATTGTTGTTTAAAATAGTTATTTCATGTAATTTATAGTTTATTTTAAAAATGTGTTTTTTTTAAATGTATTTAAAGATTTAGTGATGTTTTGGGGCTTATAGTATTTATAGGTTTGACAGGTCTTCCTGTCAAACTCTTGAATGAAGCATTCCCTGCTAACATTGGCTCTCCATGGCCCACATGATCCCAGGGGATGAATCGAACTAACTGCGCCCCTGGGATACACAAGCACTGCGCGCCGGCAGTTGGAGGAGGCCCAGGATTGGAATCCCACGCGGGCCCACAGCTCAACAGCCAGCGCGCTAGGTAAGTGTAGGTCAGGGGTTTGCACCCGTGGGAAGCCCCCGACCCGAATTTCTGGGGCTATATAACTATTTAGCCTTTCCTACAAATAGCAAACAAAAGAATTCTTTCACACATAACTACTGTTCAAATTGGCCCAAATGTCATTATTCTGCTGTTGCCTCTAACTGGCCCAATTTAGACTTTGAATTGGGTTCAATTCCTCGCTACGTATTCTCACCCCACCCTCATGATCAACTAACATATAAATAACATATTGTAGCGATTCGTGTGCATCGCCACTAAATAATCGAGTTCGACGAACTATAAATAAGTTGTTTATTTACAGGAACAGGTTAAATACAACAGGTAAGGTAGCAGGTAAGATGGCTGACTGTAGGAGCACCGTGGTGTAGGTCTTTCCCCAGCGGGGACGCCACGAGGACTAACTAGAAGTTTCCGAGCTCAACTGCCAGCAGGTTCCGAGCTCAACTGCCAGCAGGTTCCGAGCTCAACTGCCAGCAGGTTCCGAGCTCAACTGCCAGCAGGTTCCAAGCTCTGACGTCATCATGCAGAGAACAGGAATGAAGCCTGAGTGCAGTAACAGATACATTTAAAGGTAAGTTAAAGGGAATTATGTTTCTCAATGTAAGGGACAACCGGTGGTACCACCACATAGGCCCCCCCAGAATGCGCTTTAACGAAAGTCCAAGGATGAGATGGTCTGACGAGCTAGTGGTCACGGCGGTCGTGCTGTCTCGACTTGGTAGGCGAGGTCTGAAGATGCTGCTCGTGAGCGGATCCTTACGCACGTCATGGTGAATAAAACGTATCCGTCAGGCGAAGGACCGTGGAAACGTGCGAAACAGCAGGCCCTGTCAGAGTGACGGGCAGGTCGGGCGGACGCGGGCGATGACTCTGTTGATGTTGGAACAAGTCCTTGTTCTGACGAAATCTGCAGGAACGCCGACGGGCGATCCAGAAGGACTTGACTGACGAGGTCGGTGAACTCGCCGACAGGTGAGCGAAACCTTCAGGAGGCTGGAACACGCGGAACGGTGCGTGCCATAGTGCTATGATGTTAACACCAGAGGGTGAAGAGTTGCTGCGTTGATCAGTGATCGGTGAGGCCAGCAACTTTCACGTGGCTGATCGCAGCTGCAGGATGCCCATTGGACCCGTCCTCGATGTGTGCAGTGTCAGTAGAGGTTTGCGTTTGTTAAAGGGAAAACTGGAGAAAGGGCGGCAATGGTCCGGGTTGTTGTTGCTTTCAGGAGGGGTCAACTCTGCCTGGAGGGCGGCAACACTTGTAACTGTTGTAGATTTAGGAGAACACAGCCGGGAGGGTGGCATGCTTTTTGTTCATGCCGAATCATGTAGTAGGTAGCACAACCAGCAGGCTGAAGGGCTGGTGCGTCGTTGGCGGAGAAGGAGTTGTCGTTTTCATGAGGGATAGGTCCTCGTGGTTCGCGAGGGATGGGTCCTCGTGCACGAGAAGTGCGTCCTCGTGTTTCATGGGGGTGAGTCCTCGTGGTATCCCCACAGAGCGTGCTCCGATTTTGTGGGCCCGAACATGCTGTACCCCGCACTTAGAGAGATGTATACTTGCTGTTGCTTTGGACGTAGAGGCGGACGATCCGTGTGGCGGTAGCAAGGACGAGTACGGGGACCGTAAGCAAGTGCGTGGTCGGCGCCGCATCGATGTTCTCGTCGAACGGGGCTTCTACCTTTATAAAGCATGAGGGAGACTGTGGCTCCCTGGATTGCGGTAGCGACAGCAAAGCGGCTGGTGCTTCCATGGCGTGCTTCTTTTGTGAAAATTGCTTACAAAAAAATGGGGTCCGGTTGAGTTTTATCCGTGCCAAACCGGATCTGCTCCAGGCTGCGCTTACCTTGCGAATACGATCGCAAAGACGGGGTCGCCTTTGGAGGAATCGGTGTTAGGCGGTTGCTGTTCCGTGGTTGTTAGATCCGTGTATCTTAATGTTGTGTCCTTCAATAATCAGACAACGACTGCAGGGAACGATTCAACAGGTGTTTACTGAATGAGGGTTATTCTAGAACTAACTGTACAGATCACTACTCAGGGTTTATATACAGGTGTGGTCACTGCTGGTATTACAGTATACAGGAGCTGTAAAAAGTAGTTCTCCCCTTAAAGGTACATACATTACAATTCCTCCCCTTTTAGATTAACAGTACCATAACACTTATTTAACAATTAAATATCAAACTAATTACAATTAACACTTTTAACATGCAACATTAGCTGAAAGTAGTCTATTTATAAATTCAGTCTTTGGGGAGGCTTCCTGATCCTTTCTGGATAGCACCTTTCCCGAGTGTCTTGCTCTTGGTGCAGAGGTGATTCTGGCCCCCTGTCGTCGGTTGGTTCATCAGCTTCCGATGCTACTGTTTCTGGGGTAGATGTTACCTGTACGTCGGGTTCATCACCAGGTACGTATGGGCGAGGCATGGGGTTGACTTGTTCCTGTGACTCTAGGATCTGGTCAGCATGGCGTCTCACGATGCTCTCCCCAACGTCCACTGTGTACATTAATGGGCCCTGCCGTGTGCATATCATTCCTGGCTGCCATTTTTCTGTTCGGTAGCCACGGGCCAAGACTGGTTGCCCTACATTGAAGCTCCTTGTTGGCTTCTCATGGATGTGCTGGAATTGCTTACTCTCAACATCTCTTCGTACGTTTGGTCTGAGCAAATCCAGGCGAGATCTTAACCTTCGGTTAAAGAACATCATGGCTAGGGCCTGGTTGGTGACTGCATGTGTCGCATTCCGGTAGGCGAACAGGAAATTGTCCACCGTGTGCTGCAGCAGAATGTTGTCATTGTACAGAGCCTTTATTGCCTTCTTAAAGGTTTGTACGAACCTCTCAGCCAATCCATTTGTGGCTGGATGATGCGGGGCGGATGTGTAATGCCTTACCCCATTCCTTTTCATAAATCTTCGAAACTCTTCGGACACAAACTGTGGTCCGTTATCAGAGCAAATCTGCTCTGGCAAGCCGTTCCTGGCAAAAATGGTCCGCAGGACTGCAATAGTTTTCTCCGTGGTGGTGGAGGACATTTTGATGACCTCAGGCCATTTCGAGTGCACATCCACGGCTATTAAAAACATTGAGTCCATGAATGGACCAGCAAAATCAATATGCACCCGTTGCCATGAAGATGAAGGCCACTCCCATGGGTGTAGAGGGGCATGTGGTGGTGCATTTTGGATTTCTGGCATCCTGAGCAGCTCTTTGTCAGGTCCTCGATTTGCTGATCGAACCCCGGCCACCACACACAAGCCCTAGCAAAACTTTTCATTTTCACCCCTCCCAGATGACATTCGTCAAGCTCATTGAGCACTCTCTCCCTTAACTTGGGTGGAATTTCCACTCGGGATCCACACATCAAGGTCCCCTGGCATACTGACAGCTGTTCTCTTCTGGATGAGAATGCTGGCAACAGTGAGTCGCCATGTGCTGGCCATCCCTTCACCGTCAAATCATATACCCGAGACAGTGTCTGGCAATTTCGGGTCACCTTCTCTATATCCGCGTTAGTTACTGGCAAGCATTCAATTATAGTCGAATGAAATATTTCGACAGTATCCACTGCTGGTGCTTCCTCCGCAGTCGGCAGTGGCAGGCGTGATAGCCCATCAGCGTTTCCATGCTGTTTCGTGCCCTTATACTTGATTTCATATTGGTGCGCCCCTAGAAAAAGGGACCATCTTTGTAGCCGTTGCGCAGTCATCACCGGAACGCCCTTCTTTGGATTAAAGATGGAGACAAGTGGTTGGTGGTCAGTCAGCAAGGTGAACTTCTGCCTGTGCAGATAGTGATTGAACTTTTTCACTCCCCACACTAAGCTGAGGGCCTCCCTGTCAATCTGGGCGTAGTTACGCTCGGCTGAGATTAGTGATCGTGATGCAAAGGCTATTGGCCTCTCTGAGCCGTCCGAGAATTTGTGCGACAGCACCGCTCCAATGCCGTAGGGTGACGCATCACATGCCAACCGAATTGGTAATGCCGGGTTGTAATGGGCCAATACCTCTTTCGATGTGATTAGTGTTTTGCTCTTCTGGAAAGCTCATCTACATTCGTCACTCCACTTCCATGGCACCCCAGTTTGCAGTAGGGTGTTCAGTGGGTGTAGTATTGTAGACAAATTTGGCAAGAACTTATGGTAGTAGTTTACCAGCCTGAGGAACGACCTCAGTTGTGACACATTTTCCAGTGCTGGAGCCTTGACTACAGCCTCAATCTTCTCTGGGGACTTATGTAACCCCTCTTTATCGATAACGTGGCCACAATACGAGATCTGTTTTCTAAAAAACTCGCATTTGGGGCGGTTAGCTCGGAGCCCATATTCCTGCAATCAAGTGAGCACCTGCTCCAGGTTGGCAAGGTGATCACTGTCATTTTTGCCCATGACCAGGATGTCGTCCAAATAACACTGGGTCCCTGGGATCCCTTGCAGGACTTGTTCCATTGCCCTCTGCCAAATAGCCGGAGCTGATGCTACCCCGAATACCAGCCGGTTGCATTGGTAGACACCTTTATGGGTGTTGATTGTGAGGTGTTTTTTTGATGCTTCTTCTACCTCCATTTGCAGATACGCCTGGGCCAGATCAATCTTAGTGAAGCGTTTCCCTCCAGATAGCGAGGCGAAAATATCTTCAATCCGCGGAAGTGGATATTGTACGGTGTGAAGGACCGGGTTCACTGTTACCTTAAAGTCCCCACGGATGCGAACCTTCCTTGGTTCCCCAGGCGTGCTGCTCAATGACTTTTTCATCACAGGGACGATGGGTGTAGCCCACTTGCTCCAGTCTACCTTGGACAGTACACCTGAATGTTCCAGACTCTCCAGCTCTGCTTCGACGGCTGGGTGGACCGCATAAGGTACCGGTCTGGCCTTAAAACATTTTGGGCTTGCGTTTTCTTCAATTTTAATCATCGCTGTCATGCCTTTTAGTGTTCCGAGTCCTTGCTGGAACACTTCTTTCGCATCAGTTAGGATCTTTGACAGCCGCCCAGGTGTGACGTCGTCATCCTTTTTGTCAGCCACAGTCAGTGCCTGTATGGAATGCCAATCTAGCTGTATCTTCCGGATCCATTCACGTCCTAGTAGTGGTGGTCCTCCATCTGGCAA
The DNA here is from genome assembly GCF_052327205.1 of Somniosus microcephalus. Taxonomy (NCBI): domain Eukaryota; kingdom Metazoa; phylum Chordata; class Chondrichthyes; order Squaliformes; family Somniosidae; genus Somniosus; species Somniosus microcephalus. The sequence goes on along the minus strand of NC_140993.1, from coordinate 189,532,388 downwards.
TACATATAGTTCCATTTTTGGTGTTTCCTTGCCGTTATATATAATGTTCACCCTTATTTTTCCTTTGGGGTAGACTTTTTGCCCCATGTACGTCTTCAAGACAATCTTTGTATCTCTCAAGGGTATATGTGAGAATAGCCGCTTGTAGTCCCTTCGGTTTATGACTGTTAGGGCTGATCCTGTGTCCAATTCCATTTTCACTTGGACTCCTGCTATCTTGAGCGTGACCCAGATAGTTTGGTGATCCTCCATTTTGATCACATTATGTAGTTTCAGACAACCCAGCTCCTTGCTTCCGGAGTCTGTATCACTCTTCTGTTCGTCTGAACTACTCTCCGTCACCTTATGTACCTTCTTGTACTTCTCCTGCGGAGATTTCTTGCTGCTGGTTTTCTTTCCCGACCTGCAGACTCTTGCTATGTGTCCTACTTTTCCACACTGTCTGCACACTTTGTCCTTGAACCAGCAATCATTATGGTCGTGTGTTGTTCTGCCGCAGCGATAGCACTTCACTGTTCCATATGACATTTCATTTGTGCCATATTCTTGCGGTCTCCGTTGTATCTCTGCAGCGCCCCGTGCTGCTTCTTCGTGTAATACTGCAATGCTGAAAGCCTTGTCCAGCGTAAGATCCTTTTCTGATAGAAGCCGTTTCTGGGTTCCTTCACTTTGATGCCCACACACAAACTTGTCCCTTAATGTATCTGCTAGTCCCGTTCCAAACTGGCAGTGTTTCGATAGCTTGTGCAGTTCCGTTAAATACTCAGCATTACTTTCATCTTTATGCTGGTTCCTTTTGTGAAACTTAAATCTTTCTGCTATCAGCAGCGGTGTGGGGTTGAAGTGGTCCTGTAGGATTGACACTATGTTTTCAAAATCCTTTTCTACTGGCTTCTCTGGGGTTACTAGGTTTTGTAGTAAGCCATACGTTTTTGCACCCATTGAATTCAACAATACCAGTGCTTTCTTGTCATCTGGCACGTCATTCGCCTTGCAGTATAATTCTATGCGTTCGACATATGTCGTCCAATCTTCGACTTAATTGTCGAATGCTGTGATATTGCCACTCTTCGGCATTTTTGGGTGTGGTTAGACTGGCTTTAAATGGCGTCTCCCGCACTTTCCTTTCTTCCCTGCTGCGACTTAAAATGGCGTCTCCCACGCTTTCCTTTCTTCCCCGCTGCAGCTTAAAATGGCGTCTCCCGCGCTGCTGCCAACGCCGCTCTCGGCGGTCCTCGCGGCAAATGGCAGCGCCTCGCATTTTCCTGCATGCCTCTCTCCCCTGTTGACGCTGCTCGGCCCTTGAACACCGGCTGCGCTCTGCTCTCTCTCGTCTCTCTACCCCGTTGACGCTGCTCGGCCCTTGAACACCGGCCACGCTCTGCTCTCTCTCGTCTCTCTCCCCTGTTGACGCCACTTGGTCCTGAACACCGGCTGCGCCCTGTGCGCTCTGCCCTCTCTCTCTCCCCCATCGACGCTGCTCGGCCTTTTTCTGTGCCGCTCGGTCGGGCTCTAGCCCGTCGCTGTCCGGGAAGGGTCTGCACAGTACCTGTTGCCAGCCCATTTCGCTGGACCACCGTGACTGGAAAGCCAAGCCTGGCTCTCGACAGCCTCCCCTGCGATGCTCAAATCTCCGCTGGATGACTGGGCGGTTGCCCGTGGTTGACGCCCGTGCTTCTGGACTCGACCTTCTTCCACTGTTCTCCAGGAGCGAATCCCTGGGAGGTGATGCAGAGTTGCAGGTAGGTTCGAACTTGCTCGTCGCCACTGTTAGATCCGTGTATCTTAATGTTGTGTCCTTCAATAATCAGACAACGACTGCAGGGAACGATTCAATAGGTGTTTACTGAATGAGGGTTACTCTAGAACCAACTTTACAGATCACTACTCAGGGTTTATATACAGGTGTGGTCACTGCTGGTACTACAGTATACAGGAGCTGTAAAAAGTAGTTCTCCCCTTAAAGGTACATACATTACAGTGGTTGTTCATCGGTTGTGCGTCGGTCGTCTTGTGGGAAGACGAGGTTCAGGCGCGCGTTGCTACCGTGAAAATCGTTCACGGATACAGGTTCACCAATTGTAGTGTTGGAATTGATGAGCTCCCGTACTCACGCCGTTGGGTCACCAATGTAGCGATTCATGTGCATCGCCACTAAATAATCGAGTTCGACTTCGATGAACTATAAATAAGTTGTTTATTTACAGGAACAGGTTAAATACAACAGGTAAGGTAGCAGGTAAGATGGCTGACTGTAGGAGCACCGTGGTGTAGGTCTTTCCCCAGCGGGGACGCCACGAGGACTAACTAGATGTTTCCGAGCTCAACTGCTAGCAGGTTCCGAGCTCAACTGCCAGCAGGTTCCGAGCTCAACTGCCAGCAGGTTCCAAGCTCTGACGTCATCACGCAGAGTACAGGAATGAAGCCTGAGTGCAGTAACAGATACATTTAAAGGTAAGTTAAAGGGAATTATGTATCTCAATGTAAGGGACAACCAGTGGTACCGCCACAATATCATACTTAGGAACCTTTAAAATTTTTATTAACAAATTTTTATTTGGGTGTTTTACAGTTTTTGTTTTTTAGCATTAAAAACTAGGAAAAACAAACCTCCTAAAAACAAGGGTAATCTCAAAGAAAATCAGTAACAAATCAATTTTTTATTTTGAACATCATTAAACCTCAAGAAAATAAGCAAGAGTCTAATAAGGCACTCGCATGAACCAAGATTGTAATGTTTACAAATACTTCCTTCAAATGTTCTTCCTGTTTTTAAGTTATTTGCTTCTCTTTAGCTTCTTGCTGTTCCATACTACTCATGTACAGATCTTTTTCACTGCTCAGATTTCAGCTGATGGTGATCTCAATTTGCTTCCTTTCTCACCTGTTTAACACTGCAGAAGCAGTACGAGGGAAGCTTGTTATACAGGCTTTAAGCAATATGACCAGCTTGAAATGTGCTTCAGACTTAACTGCCTTCTGTCGTGGCACAGCAAGCTACTCAATTGTAACAAACAGAAGACAGCCGACAACCACCTTCTCAGGGCAACTAGGGGTGGGCAATAAATGCCAGCCTTGCCAGTTGTTGTGTCGGTACCTTTCTACCTAGACACAATTTAGGACTCAGAACTCAGAGATTCAAACATGAAGTGCTTTATTGGAAGGAAAGGAAGTTCTGGAAAGTTCCGAACAAAGAGCTAAACTTAACAGAGAACACCCAACCATTTATCTCCTGTGACAGTGCCACCACAGGTGGGAGGAGAACACACAATAGAACACACAATACATAACATATTCCTCCCCTCTTAAATGGAAGGTCCACATTATTCCTCAACAGGTAAGTTACTTTCAATGCACTCAACGAACCTAGGGTAGAGGTAGACTGCCTCAAACCCTGACGTTACCCTGGGGTTTATTCTGCCTCAGTCTTGTGGGTAAATCACTAAGCCTACAGATCCAAGCGTCTTGGAGGCTGCCGCTCTCTGACAGGATACCGGCGGTCATCGCTGGCTTCCACAGCAGTAGGCATTGACGCAGGCCTGGATGGAGAAGGTGCCTGTGTCAGTCGAAAGTCAGGAGTTTGCACAGGTGGAACAGTCTCTTTGACTTCCTGTGTTGGAGAAGAGCACAGTGGCAAAGGATGCTGGTTTGCGGTATCATCCGGAAACAGTTCAGGCCAACCAGCCGTTGGAGCCTCTGTGGCTGGTGGCTGTCTCTGCTCCTAGCAACAGTTGATCTGTGTGTCTTCTCCAGACGACGTCCTCAGCAGTCTCAACCGTGTAAGACACAGGGCCCGTCTGCGTGATCACCGTAGCAGGAACCCATTTCGGTCCAGTGTTGTAGTTTCGAGCTAGGATGTGCTCTCCAGGGTGAAACCGTCTCTCCTTGGTTCTTTTCTCTCTCTTTTCAACTTGAGCTTGTTGTTGACAATGGACAACCTGCTCTGCCCTTGGAGGTTTGAGTAAGTCAAAACTTGTCCGCAACTGCCTCTTCATCATGAGCGAAGCGGGGAAGTTTTGGTTGTGGCATGCGGCTCGTTCCTGTAGGACAACAGGAAGTTGTTCAGACGTTGGTGGATTGAGCCCTGACCTTGCGATGCCTTCAAGGCATGCTTCAAAGTTTGCACAAACCTTTCTACCTGGCCATTAGTAGAGGGATGATAGGGCGCAGACCTGATGTGTTGGACACCATTCACGTGCAGGAAGGTTGCAAACTCCTGTGATACAAATTGTGGACCGTTGTCACTTACGAGTTGTTCCGGTGAGCCATAATGGCTGAACATCTCACCAAGTTTCTCAATTGTTTTCTCTGCCATGGTAGACCTCATCACAGCGACCTCCGGCCACTTGCTACGAGTGCCCACAACCACCATAAACATCTTCTCTTCGAAAGGACCGGCGAAGTCCACATGTACTCGCTGCCACACTTCTGCAGGCCAATCCCAGGGGTGTAGGGTTGCCAGCCGTGGAACATTCCGGACCCTTTGACATGGGGAACATGTTTTGGCTTTCTCCTCAATATTCCCATCGAGACCTGGGCACCATAAGTAGCTTCTTGCCATTTCCTTCATCTGAACCATCCCACTGTGGCCTGTATGAAGTTGTTGCAGTATAGGTTCCCTCAGAGGTGGCGGAATGATGACACGGCGTCCCCAAAGAAGACAACCTGCCTGGACGGAGAGCTCATTTCTTTTTGAAACGTAAGGTTTCAAACTAGGAGAATCTCCTATAGATCTCCCTCGAATGACATCGTCCATTACCTCAGACAGGACTGGATCGTTCCGGGTGTACCTTCGCACCTGAACTGCAATGACAGGTGCTCCCTCCACTTGTCTAAAGTAGAAGATGTCTATCTGACGAGGCTCTGGGGGAGTAACAGTCAAGGGTAGCCTCGAGAGACCGTCTGCGTTGCCGTGCAAGTCTGATTTGCGATATTTGATGTCGTATGTGTGTCCTGACAACAGTAAAGCCCACCTTTGCATCCTGCTTGCAGCGAGAGATGGAATTCCGGTGTGGGGCCCGAAGATTGAAGTCAATGGACGGTGGTCCGTCAGGAGTGTCAACCTTCTCCCAAACAGGTACTGATGAAATTTTCAAATTCCAAAAACGATTCCCAAGGCCTCGCGCTCGATCTGCGCATAGTTACTCTCGGCCTTGTTCAAGGTGCGTGATGTGAAGGCAATAGGTTTCTCTTCACCCGAAGACATGATATGGGATATGACTGCTCCCACACCATATGGTGATGCATCACATGCTAGCTGCACGGGTAGCTTTGGGTCGAAGTGTGTCAGGACCTCCGATTTCAGCAATGCTTTCTTTGCTTGGGCGAAAGCTTCATTGCACAGTTCAGTCCATTTCCATGTTTTGCCTTGACATAGCAACTGATGTAACGGCTTCAGCAATGTTGCTAAGTCTGGAATAAACTCCCCATAGTAGTTAAGTAGCCCCAGAAATGAATGTAACTGGCTCACATTCTGGGGTGCTGGGGCTTCCACCATCGCCTTGACCTTTGACAGCGCCTTATGCAGGCCAGTAGCGTCAATCACATGCCCCAGGTACTCAACTGAAGACTGAAAGAATTCACATTTGTCTTTACGAACTCTGAGTCCGTACTCTTTCAGTCATTGTAGTGTCGCATCCAAGTTCAGAAGATGATCCTCCTCATTTGTCCCAGTGACAGGGATGTCATCCAGGTAGCACTGGACTCCTGGCAGTCCACTCAAAATCTGATCCATTGCCCTTTGGAATAGAGCAGGGGCCGACGTAATTCCAAACGGAAGGCGGCAGTACCTGTATAGCCCCTTGTGTGTCACAATTTTCAGCAGCTCCTTTGATTTGTCATCGACATGCATTTGTAGATAAGCCTGGCATAAGCCTATTTTGCTGAACTTTTGCCCTCCGGCCAGGCCCGTAAAAGGATCATCAATGAGGGGAAGAGGGTACTGTTCCGCAGACAGCACTGGGTTAATAGTCACATAAAATCCCCGCAGATTTGAACAGATCCATCCTTTTTCAGGACAGGAACAATGGGTGTGGCCCATTTGCTCATGCTCACAGGCTCCAGGACTCCATTTTCGACTAAGGCCTCCAAGTTAGCCTCAACTTTTGGCCTAATTGCATAGGGTACAGGTCGGGCTTTGTGAAACTTCGGCTTGCTGTCAGGTTTAATGTCCAGTCTCACGCTGATCTTTTTCATGCTTCCAAGTTCCCCATTGAAGAGTTCTGCATGTTTGTTTAACACTGCAGTCAGACCTGACTCCCCTTTTGACATCATGCGGACTGCAGGCCAGTCCAGTGTGATTTTCTCTAGCCACGCACGTCCCAGTAGTGATGGGTAATTTCCCTTTACCACATATAGTGGCAGTTTTGCAGTCTGTCCGTTCAATTTAACTGTCACCTCAATGACGGCTCTCATGGCGCACAATGTTTGTTGGTTGAAGGGTAAGATGCTTTAGCATTTTGTTGTAGACAGTGTCTGAAACAAGGGACACAGCCGCGCCTGTGTCCACCTCCATCCGCACTGATTGTCCCTCCACCAGTGGTGGCACCCAGTAGCCATTTGAATCACCTGCAACCGTCAGTATGTGCACCTCTTCCTCCTCAGAGGTGTTGCTCCCCTCTGTATTGCTTGTTCCATCATACTGCACTGAATGAACACTCTTTTTCCTCTCTTGTCCAAATACAGACATTTTGCTTCCATGCTTCCCAGCTCTGTCTGTTCTTTTTTTACCTCTACAGGCGCGTTCAATGTGACCCTTTTTGGCACAATTTCGGCATTCCAGCTCCGTACACCAGCAGTCATTAGTGTGATGGCCCGTTTTCCCACAACGGTAACATGTGCCGTTCCGCACACCTTTAGGCTCAGACGACACCTTGTGAACTCTCCCTGTTGAACTCAACTGGTGAGCCTCCTTTTCCGCCATCTCCATGGAGACACTAACTTCAATGGCCTTTTCAAGAGTAAGGTTGTCCTCAGTAAGAAGGCGCTTATGTGTGGCTGCATTTTGCAGACCACACACAAGTCTGTCTCTAATGGTGTCATTCAGCACCTCCTTGAACTGGCAGTGTTCCGACAACCTTTTTAAAGCAGCAATAAACATCGTCGCTGATTCCCCCTCCTTTTGATTCCGTTTGTGAAATCTAAATCTCTCAGCAATAACCAGAGGTTTTGGTGAAAAATGTGCTCCAAGTATTTCCACTAGTTGCTTATATGTTTTAGTTCCTGGCTTATCTGGCTGCACGAGGCTGCGAAGTAAATTAAATGTCTTCGGCCCGATTACACTCAAAGGTAGGCACGACCTTTTCATTTGCCACCGCATTCGCCAATACAAAATAGTCAAAACGTTCTGTATAAGCGCTCCATTGCTCCACATTTTCATCAAAATCACCGATGTTTCCTAATATAGTAGCCATCTCACGTTTCAAATTAAAATTTCTGTTTACTCACTGCACCCGTAACGTACGCAGATTCATCCGCTCCTCGTTGCCACTTGTTGTGTCGGTACCTTTCTACCTAGACACAATTTAGGACTCAGAACTCAGAGGTTCAAACATGAAGTGCTTTATTGGAAGGAAAGGAAGTTCTGGAAAGTTCCGAACAAAGAGTGCTAAACTTAACAAAGAACACCCAACCATTTATCTCCTGTGACAGTGCCACCACAGGTGGGAGGAGAACACACAATAGAACACACAATACATAACACCAGTGACACCCACATTCTGAGAATGAAAAATTCATCAAAAAGTGAAATTCCCTGAGCTGGCTTCAGCCCCAGCTTTTACCACTGAAAGTCAGTCCCAGGATTTTTTAAATATTTGTTCCTGGGTTGTGGGCATCGCTGGCAAGGCCAGCATTTATTGCCCATCACAAATTGCCCTTGAAAAAGGATAGGGCGGGGGGGCGGTGAGTCGCCTTCTTGAACCGTTGCAGTCCATGAGGTGAAGGTACTCCCATGGTGCTGTTACAGATGGAGTTTCAGGATTTTGACCCAGCGACTATGAAGGAACGGTGATATATTTCCAAGCAATGGATCAGATCAAAGCTCTGCAGTCCTGCCACATCCAGTTGTGAATGGTGGTAGACCATTAAACATAGTGCATCACTATGTTTCTATGTTTCTATCAATTACTCAAAAGACTGAGGTTAAGCGAGTAACTAACAGGCTTTTTTAAAAAAGAAAATGAAGGTGTGCCTCGAGTGGTCGACCAGTCCAGAATACAGAGGGACTGTGGAGTAGTCACCTTTATACCTGGACTCGTGGGAGGAGTCAGCCGAGGCATGTACAGACATGTACACAGTGGAATACAAACACACACTCAGGCAAGTATAACAGTGGTTTACCACATTCACCCCTTGTTTAAAAATGAGTCCGGTGGGGTGAAGTGCATTAAAAGTTTGTGTATTGGAGTCTCTCCGGAGGTCTTGTCTGCCGCTGTGATCGACGTGGCGACGGCAGGGGTAGTGAAGCTTCCGGCGTCGAGTCCCGCGTAGGCTGGGACACTGGTGTGTAGTCCTCATGGGTGTCGAGCGGGTCGCGGGGCCTAGGCATGCCGTCTGCTGGGGTTGGATATTGGATCGTGGGGGGGTGTGGTAGTGGGTAGTGGGTTACTGGGGCCCCCGAGGGTGCGAGGTCTCGTATGGAGACTGTGTCCTCCCGCCCGTCCGGGTACGCAATGTAAGCATACTGGGGGTTGGCGTGGAGGAGGTCGACCCTCTCGACCAGGGGGTCTGTTTTATGGGTCGTCATGTGTCTTCTCAGTAGGACCGGCCCTGGGGACGTCAGCCATGGCGGTAGCGATGTCCCCGATGTGGACTTCCTTGGGAAGACAAACATTTTCTCATGAGGGGTGGCGTTAGTGGCAGTGCAGAGCAGTGACCGAATAGAGTGGAGCGCATCGGGGAGCACATCCTGCCAGCGGGAGGTCGGAAGGCCCCTAGACTTTAAGGCTAGCAGGGCGGCCTTCCAAACTGTCGCATTCTCTCTTTCCACCTGTCCGTTCCCCCGGGGGTTGTAACTGGTGGTCCTGCTTGTGGCAATGCCCCTAGCGAGCAGGTACTGACGGAGTTCGTCGCTCATAAACGATGAGCCCCGGTCGCTATGGATATAGCTGGGGAAACCGACCAGGGTGAAGAGGTCGTTCAGACATTTAATGACCATGGCACTGGTCATGTCCTGGCAGGGGATGGCAAACGGGAAACGGGAGTACTCATCAATAATGTTGAGGAAGTACACATTGCGGTCGGAGGAGGGGAGAGGCCCTTTAAAATCAACGCTCAGGCGCTAGAAGGGGCGAGTGGCTTTTATCAGGTGAGCCCTGTCTGGTCTATAAAAGTGCGGTTTGCACTCAGCACAGACTTGGCAGTTCCTGGTCATGGTCCTGACCTCCTCAATGGAGTAAGGCAGGTTGCGGGCCTTGATGAAGTGGAAGAACCTGGTGACCCCCGGGTGGCAGAGGTCATTGTGGAGCGCCCGCAGTCTATCGATCTGTGCGCTGGCGCAGGTGCCATGCGATAGAGCATCCGGGGGTTCATTGAGCTTCCCGGGCCGGTACAAGATCTTGTAGTTGTAGGTGGAAAGTTCGATTCTCCACCTCAAGTTCTTGTCGTTTTTGATTTTGCCCCTCTGCTTGTTGTTAAACATAAAAGCAACTGAACGCTGGTCAGTGAGCAGGGTAAATCGTTTTCCGGCCAGGTAGTGCCTCCAATGACGCACAGCCTCCACAATAGCCTGGGCCTCCTTCTCAACAGCGGAGTGTCTGGTCTTCGGGCCCTGGAGGGTTCGTGAAAAGAAGGCCACGGGTCTCCCCGCCTGATTAAGGGTAGCGGCCAGGGCAAAGTCGGACGCGTCGCTTTCCACCTGGAAGGGGATGGATTCGTCCACTGCGTGCATGGTGGCTTTGGCAATGTCTTCCTTGATACGGTGGAAGGCTAAGCGGGCCTCTGCCGTCAAGGGAAAAGAGGTCGACTTGATCAGCGGACGGGCCTTGTCCGCATAGTAGGGGACCCACTGGGCATAATAGGAGAAAAACCCTAGGCACCTCTTCAGGGCCTTGAGGCAGTGGGGCAGTGGGAGTTCCATAAAGGGACGCATCCAGTCGGGGTCGGGAACGATGACTCCGTGTTCCACAACACAGCCAAGGATGGCGAGGCGGGTTGTGCGGAATATGCACTTCTCCTTGTTATACGTCAGGTTCAGGAGTTGGGCGGTGCAGAGGAATTTTTCGAGGTTTTCGTCATGGTCCTGCAAGTCATGGCCACAGATGGTCACATTGTCCAGATATGGGAAAGTGGCCTGCAACGCATTTTGATCGACCATCCGGTCCATCTCCCTTTGGAAGACGGAGACCCCGTTGGTGACGCCAAAGGGAACCCTAAGGAAGTAGTAGAGGCGGCCGTTTGCCTCAAAGGCAGTATACTGGCGGTCCTCAGGGCAGATATGGAGCTGGTGGTATGCTGATTTCAGGTCAATGGTCGAGAAGACGCGGTACTGCGCGATCTGGTTGACCATATCAGCTATGCGGGGGAGTGGGTAAGCGTCCAGCAGGGTGTAGCGATTTATTGTCTGGCTGTAGTCGATGACGAGGCGCTGCTTCTCACCGGTCTTAACGACCACAACCTGGGCTCGCCAGGGGCTGGTGCTGCCCTCAATAATCCCCTCCTTCAGGAGCCGCTCCACTTCGGTTTTAATGAAAACCCTATCCCCGGCACTGTATCGCCTGCTCTTTGTGGCGATGGGCTTACAGTCGGGGGTGAGGTTAGCAAACAGTGGGGGGGGGGTGACTCTGAGTGTGGAGAGGTTGCACCTGGTGCGCGGCGGGCAATTTGGAAGCTGCTGGCTGCGGACTGTGAGTGGGGGGAGGGGTCCACCGTACGCCATCGTAACACTTTTAAGGTGGCACTGAAAATCTAACCCCAGTAGAATGGCAGCGCAGAGGTGGGGCAGGACCAGAAGTTTAAAATTATCGTACACAGTCCCGTCTACTAAGAGTGTCACCATGCAGTAGCCGCCAATGTCCGCCGACTGGGACTCGGAGGCCATAGAAATCCGCTGGTGCACAGGCAGGAGTGGGAGAGAGCAACGCCGCACCGTGTCGGGGTGGATGAAGCTCTCCGTGCTCCCAGAGTCAAAAAGGCAGGTTGTTTCGTGACCATTTACCTTAATGTCCATTGTGGACCGGGCCAGTTGGTGCGGTCTCGCTTGGTCCACCATAACGGAGGCCAGCGTAGGGGTCGGTGTGTCGCTGCGGGTATCAGATGAGGCGGTGTTGGGGGCCTGCTGCATCCCGGCTGGCGTCCAAGATGGCGGCGTCCATGATCCCCATGTGGCTGGAGGCATCCAAAATGGCTGCTGTTCCGGTGGTTCGCACATGGCTGGGGAGGCCCAAGATGGCGGCCCGCATGGCCCACACGCGGCGCTGCTAGGGTTCGGGGTGGCTTTGGCCCTGCAGACGCTGGCGTAGTGTCCCTTCTTCCCGCAGCCAGAGCAGATCGCATTTTTCGCCAGGCAGCGCGCTCTGGGGTGTTTGGCCTGGCCACAGAAGTAGCATTTCTGGCCTTGGGACACTGCTGCGGTAGTTGGGCGGTTGCTGGGATGTGGCTGGGGTGGCACGGCGCTATGAGACGGTCCTACCGTGTCCCAGGCTGTCGTTCCCCGCGGCGTCCACGGTGCGGAGGAGTAGGCATCCATGCCCCGGTAGGCTGCGTCCAATGATAGTGCGAGTTCAGAGGCCTGGTTGAGGTCAAGGTCACTCTGCTCCAACAGTCGCTGTCGGGTGTAATTGGGCCTGTGGCCCGCCACAAAAGCGTCCCGGATAAGTTCCTCTGTGTACACGGCGGCCTTTACATCCTTACAACCACAGGCCCGGCCAAGCACAGACAGTGCCTGAAGGTATTCCTCGGTCGATTCCCCAGGTTGTTGTTTACGACTCCCCAGGAGGTGCCTGGCGTACACCTCATTCACTGGGTGCGTGTACTGGTCCTTGAGGAGCTTGAGAGCAGCCGTGTACGAGGTCGCGTCCTGGATGACCGAGTACGCTCGGTGGTTCACTTTGGAGGTCAGGACATCCAGTTTGTCCTCATCCGATTTGACCGTTGCAGCGGAGGCGATCAGGAATCTTTCAAAGCACTTAAGCCAGTGAGCAAACTTGATGGATGCGTCCGCCTCCCGATGGTCTAAGTCCAGGCATGCTGGTGTGAGGATCTTCTCCATTATAAAAAATCTTGTTAATAAAATTGATGCGCTATCAATTACTCAAAAGACTGAGGTTAAGCGAGTAACTAACAGGCTTTTATTAACACGAGAATGAAGGTGTGCCTCAAGTGGTCGACCAGTCCAGAATACAGAGGGACTGTGGAGCAGTCACCTTTATACCTGGACTCGTGGGAGGAGTCAGCCGAGGTATGTACAGACATGTACACAGTGGAATACAAACACACACACAGGCAGGTATAACAGTGGTTTACCACACATAGAAAATAGGAGCAGGAGTAGGCCATTCGGCCCCTCGAGCCTGCTCTGCCATTCAATGCAATCATGGCTGCTCATTCAAATTCAGTACCCTGTCCCTGCCATCTCTCCATATCCCTTGATCCCTTTAGACTTAAGAAATATATCGAACTCCTTCTTGAATATATTTAATGAATTGGCCTCTACTGCCTTCTTTGGTAGAGAATGCCACAGGTTCACCACTCTCTGGGTGAAAAATTCCTCCTCATCTCTCTCCATAATGGTTTACCCCTTATCCTTAGACTGTGACCCCTGGTTCTGGACTCCCCAGCCATCGGGAACATCCTTCCTGCATCTAGTCTGTCTAGTCCTGTTGGAATTTTATAAGTTTCAATGAGATCCCCTCTCATTCTTCTAAACTCCAGTGAGTATAAGCCCAATCGAGCCAATCTCTCCTCATTCGTCATTCCTGCCATCCCAGGTATCAGCCTGGTGAATCTTCGCTGCACTCCCTCCATGGCAAGAACATCCTTCCTTAGATAAGGCGACCAAAACTACACACAATACTCAAGATGTGGTCTCACCAAGGCCCTGTACAACTGCAGCAAGACATCTTTGTTCCTGTACTCGAACCCTCTCACTACGAAGGCCAACATACCATTTGCCTTCTTAACCACCTGCTGCACTTGCATGCTTACCTTCAGCAACTGGTGCACAAGGACACCCAGGTCTCGTTGCACTTCCCCTTCTCCCAATCTATTGCCATTCAGATAATAATCTGCCTTCCTGTTTTTGACACCAAAGTGGATAACCTCGCATTTATCCACATTATATTGCATCTGCCATGCTTCTGCCCAATCACCCAACCTGTCCAAATCATACTGGAGTTTCTCGGCATCCTCCTCACATCACACACACCCACCCAGCTTTGTGTTGTCTGCAAACTTGGAGATATTACATCTAGCTCCCTCGCCTAGATCATTAATGTATATTGTGTATAGCTGGGGTCCAAGCACCAATCCCTGCAGTACCCAACTAGTCACTGCCTGCCACTCTGAGAAAGACCCATTTATTCCAACTCTTTGCTTTCTGTCTGCCAACCACTTCTCTATCCAAGTTAATACCTTGTCCCCAATCCCATGTGCCTTAACTTTACACGCTAATCTCTTATGCGGGACTTTATCGAAAGCCTTCTGAAAATCCAAATACACCACAGCCACTGGTTCTCCCTTATCTATTATACCAGTTATATCCTCAAAAAATTCTAGTAGATTGGTCAAGCACGATTTACCTTTTGTAATCCATGTTGACTTTGTCCGATCCTGTCACTGTTTTCCAAGTGCTCTGCTATTACATCCTTTATAATGGACTCTAGCATTTTCCCCACTACCGATGTCAGGCTTACCGGTCAAAATTCTCCGTTTTCTCTCTGCCACCTTTTTTGAATAGTGGGGTAACATTAGCTACCCTCCAATCCATGTGTACTCTTCCAGAGTCTATCGAATTCTGAAAGATGACCAGCAATGCATCTACAATTTCTAGGGCCACTTCCTTAAGTACCCTAGGATGTAGATTATCAGGCCCTGGGGATTTATCGGCCTTCAATCCCGTCAATTTCCCTAACACCATTTCCTTACAAATACTGATTTCTTTCAGTTCCTCCCTCTCATTAGACTCTATGTTCCCTAACATCTCTGGGAGGTTATTTGTGTCCTCCTTTGTGAAGACAGAACCAAAGTATTTATTTCATTGGTCTGCCATTTCTTTGTTCCCCATTATAAATTCCCCTGATTCTGTCTGCAAGGGACCTAAACTTGACTTCACCAATCTTCTTCTCTTCACATATCTATAAAAGCTTTTACAGTCAGTTTTTATGTTCCCTGCAAGCTTACTCTCATACTCTCTTTTCCCCCTCTTAATTAATCCCTTTTTCCTCCTTTGCTGAATCCTAAACTGTTCCCAATCTTCAGGTTTACTGCTTTTTCTGGCCAATTTATATGTCCTCTCCTTGGATCTTATGCTATCCCTAATTTCCCTTGTTAGCCATGGTTGAGTCACATTTTTTGTTTTATTTTTATGCCAAACTGGGATGAACAAATTCTGTAGTTCATCCACGCGATCTTTGAATGTTATCCATTGCCTATCCACCATCAACCCTTTGAGTGACATTCCCCAATCAATCCTACCCAGCTCGCGCCTCAAACCATCGTAGTTTCCTTTATTTAATTTAAGGCCCTAGTCTCTGAGTCAATTTCTTCACTCTCCATCTTAATGAAGAATTCTATCATATTGTGATAGCTCTGACCCAAGGGGCCTCTCACAACATGATTGCTAATTAATCCTTGCTCATTACATAATACCCAGTCTAAGATGGCCTGATCTCTAGTTGGTTCTTCGATATATTGGTCCAGGAAACCATCTTGTATACACTCCAGGAATACAACTGATTTGACGAGGAGGCTCCATGAAAATGCCCCCTCAATAATGGTGCAGCCCAGCACGTGAGTGCAAAAGGCACAGCTAAAGCATTTGCAACCATCTTCAGCCAGAGTAGATGATATATCTTGACCTTCTCTTGAGGTCCCTACCATCATAGATTCAAGTCTTCAGCCAATTCAATTCACTCCATGTGATATCAAGAAATGGCTGAGCGCACTGGATACAGCAAAGGCTATGGGTCCTGACAATATCCCAGCTGTCGTGCTAAAGACTTGTGCTCCAGAACTAGTCGTGCCTCTAGGCAAGCTGTTCCAGTACAGCTACAACTCTGGCATCTACCTGACAATGTGGAAAACTGCCCAGGTATGTTATGTCCACAAAAAGCAGGACAAATCCAACCTGGCCAATTACTGCCCTATCAGTCTACTCTCAATCATCAGCAAAGTGATGGAAGGTGTTGTTGACAGTGCTATCAAGTGGCACTTACCCAGCAATAACCTGCTCACTATTGCTTAGTTTGGGTTCCACCAGGACCACTCAGCTCCACGCCTCATTGCAGCCTTGGCCCAAACATGGACAAAAGAGCTGAATTCCAGATGTGAGGTGAGAGTGACTGCTCTTGACATCAAGGCAGCATTTGATTGAGTGTGGCATGAAGGAGCCCTAGTAAAATTGATGTCAATGGGAATCAGGAAAAACTCTCCACTGGCTGGAGTCATACCTAGCCCAAAGGTAGATGATTGTGGTTTTTGGAGACAAATCATCTCAGCCCCAGGACATCGCCAGGATTTCCTCAGGGCAATGTCCTCGGCCCAACCATCTTCAACTGCTTCATCAATGTCCTTCCCTCCATCATAAGGTCATAAGTGGAGATGTTCGCTGATTGCATAGTACGTATTCAGTTCCATTCGCAACACTTCAGATAATGAAGCAGTCTATGCTCAAATGCAATAAGACCTGGACGACATTCAGGCTTGGGCTGATAAGTGGCAGGTAACATTTGCACCACACAAGTGCCAGGCAATGACTATCTCCAACAAGAGAGCATCAAATCACCGCCCCTTGACATTCAATGGCATTACCATCGTTGAATCTCCCAACATCAACATCTTGCGGGGGAGTCACCATTGACCACACTTAACTGGACCAGCCACATAAATACTGTGGCTACAAGAGCAGGTCAGAGGCTGGGTATTCTGCGGCGAGTGTCTCACCTCTTGACTCCCCAAAGACTTTCCACCATCTACAAGGCATAAGTCAGGAGTGTGAGGGAATATTCTCCACTTGCCTGGATTAGTGCAGCTCCAACAACAGTCAAGAAGCTCAACAACATCCAGGACAAAGCAGCCCACTTGATTGGCACCCCATCCACCCCCTTAAACATTTACTCCCTCCTCCACCGACATACCATGGCTGCAGTGTGTACCATCTACAAGATGCACTGCAGCAACTCGTCAAGGCTTCTTCGACAGCACCTCCCAAACCCACGACCTCTACCACCAGAAGGACAAGGGCAGCAGGCACATGGGAACACCACCACCAATTCCCCTCCAAGTCACACACCATCTTGTGTCTTAGTGCTTGGGGGGTGGTTCTAACAGGGCGCAATGAACCCAATGCCGCACGTGAAATTCACCCAGAATTTAGCAATGCCGCTAACAGTTAGCACCTAGCCCTTTAGCGCCAGGCAGATCATGATTTCAGTGACTTTGGAATGCCCCATTAATGGCCCAGATGCAAAATTGACTGTCGCCCCCTGCCTTAGCGCCGGGCCTGAACAATGGCAGAAAGAGGAGGGGTGATGCATTCGATGGCCGCTGTATTTGAAGGGAGCAACATCCGCTTTACTTTTACTGGCCAATCAATGCTGCCTGCTCAGGTTCACATAGCGAAACAGCCGTTTACAGTGAGTTAAACGTTTCTTACTTTCAGGAGTGTTCTGCCTGCTAAAAATTTGTCACTTTCATTCTGCTAAGATTTCAAAGTCCTACACTTGCTTACAGTAATGGGGGCTGTACTGGCACTTGACCCCGCCCTCCAGCATCAACGTCGAAGGCAGCAGAAGCAGAGACAAAGATTGGAAAATGTGGCCAGAGGGAGGAGGGGCAACAAAGCTCTCAACAGAAGGCCTTACCCTCCCAGGGTATTCTGGGAGCACTTCTCCTCCATAAATTTAACTGAGAAGTCTTAGAAGGCTCCGCTTCACCAAAGAGGTGGTCACAGAGCTCTGCCACCTCCTGCAGCCAGACCTCGAGCCTCAGATCAGGGCGACCATGGCTCTCTCAGTGGCAGTCAAGGTCACCATTGCCCTCAATTTCTACGCCAGTGGATCCTTCCAGTCTGCAGCAGGAGACATAGCTAACATCTTGCAGTTCGCCATCCATTGCTGCATCTGGCAGGTCACAGAGGCTCTCTACAGTAGGAGAAGGGACTACATTTCCTTCCCCATCACCAGAGAGAAGCAGGACAAACATGCATGTGGCTTTGCCAGGATAGCAGCTATAGTAATCTGGGATGTTATGATTAAGGTTATCCACCAGGTGGTGTTGTAGCCAATGCTGCTGCTAAGGTCAGGGGTTGCTTCCTGTTAAGGTCAGCAAAGGTGCAATGCCTGGAAGCAGGCCTGCCTGGTTGTCTCGCAGTCGTTCAATAAAGTACTCGTCTTAATCCTCATACCTCGCCTCTTCGAGTTCCTTGTCTCACTACATGGATTTATCACATTTGGCGATGAGGTAAAACAGGACCCTGAATAAGAGAAGTCTGCCAGGATGTTTAAACAACAAAATCACGAGCTGTAGTTAGATACCAGTTGGAAGAGAGCATGGCTGCCACGGTAGGAATGGTATCCGCTTTTGATATTCAAGCACACACTTGGGAGGAATACTGTGAAGTGTTGGGTTATTTTTTCGAAGCAAATGAAATAAATGATGCCAGAAAAAGGAAAGCCATTCTGCTTAGCTCAGTGGGAAGCCAAACCTACAGTTTGATGAAGAACCTGCTCAGTCCTGAAAAGCCTGGAGACAAATCATTTGTTGAATTAGTGGCTGTGCTAAAAGAACATTTCAACCCTAAGCCTAGTGAGATTGTACAGCGGTTCAAGTTTAATTCAAGGAACAGGAAAGAGGAAGAGAGTGTAATGGACTATGTAGCGGTGTTGCGTAAATTGGCACAAGATTGCAATTATGGGAACAACCTGAAGGAAATGCTGAGAGATAGGCTAGTTTGCGGAATAATGGACGACTGAATGCAACGCAGATTATTATCCGAGACTGGGCTTACTTATGAAAAAGCATTGGAACTTGCTCAAGCCATAGAGACAGCGAACCGAGATGTAAAAGAAATACAGGGTTCAGACAGGGCTAATGCTACGCAAGTTGCAGTTCAGGTTGTTGTGCACAAGTTGAACATGCGTCAGAAACCACAATGTGAGCATGTGAAGGCATGTTATAGATGCAAGGGCGATCACCTGGCGAGTGAATGCCGGTTTCTGGAGGAAAAGTGCTACAAGTGTGGGAAACAAGGACACATAAAATGAGCTTGCAGGGTGAAATCACCTGTGGAGGAATCCAAACCAAAAGGGGGAGGACAGCAAAACCAAGGGAGAGAAGTGAAAAAACATGGCGCACACCACATCAGCGGGGAAGCTGAGGAAGAAGAGGACATGTTCATAATGTATGGCATTTTAGAGAACATTCCAAAAGTGGCTCCTATCACATTGCAACTGACAGTAAATTACACTAAGGTGAACTTTGAAGTGGATACAGGGTGCGGCGTGACCATAATGAACAAGGCAGAGCACTCAAAATTGTGGAACCATGCAAAATTTCCAGAGTTAAAGCCTTGCTCCCTGCATCTTAAAACATATACAGGTGAATGAGTAGCGACATTAGGTACAGCTAAGGTAACTGTGCAACACAGGGACACAGTGGAACAGCTACCTGTAGTTATAGTATCGTGTACCGGACCAAACCTGTTAGGTCGGGGCTGGATAAAAGAACTTAAATTAGACTGGGGAGCAGTACATCAAATAGATGTGGGAAAACAGTTGACTTTGCAAGAAGTGTTGAGTGAACATGAGAATGTGTTCAAGGAGGAACTTGGCACATTTAATGGACCCCCAGCTAAGATTTATGTAGACAAGGAGGCACCGCCAAGGTTTTTTAAACAACGACTTGTGTCTTATGCCATGAAGCCAAAGGTAGAGGCTGAGCTTGACCGTCTATTGAAAGAGAACATACTGGAGCCAGTGAAAGGTTCGGAATGGGCAGCTCCCATAGTACCTGTTTTAAAACCGGACAATTCGGTAAGACTCTGTGGAGACTATAAATTGACAGTCAATCGGGTGTCCAAACTAGAGCAGTATCCTATTCCCAAAACAAAGGATCTCTTTGCAAACCTGGCTGGAGGAAAGAAATTCAAAAAGTTGGATATGAGTCATGCCTACTTGCAGATTACACTGGATGATGAATCAAAGAAGTATGTCACCATAAATACACACAAGGGATTGTTTACATATAACCGCTTACCGTTTGGTGTCTCATCTAGTCCAGCTATCTTCCAGAGGACAATTGAAGGTGCACTGCAAGGGATTCCACATGTTTCCATCTATCTGGATGACATTCTGGTGACGGGAAGAACCGACCAGGAGCATCTGAGCACTCTGAGAGAGGTACTACAGAGATTGGAGAGGGCAGGGTTCCGGCTCAAGAGGAGTAAGTGCGCTTTCCTGGGGAATGAGGCAGTGTCCCTGGGACACAGAGTGGACGCCACCGGGCTCCATCCACTCAAGGAGAAGGTGTAACGGCTTCAGCGGCACTTCCCTCTGCTCGCCGCCTGAGGGCAGTTTTTGAGGCCTCGGTGCACTGCTGCCGTGCCTTCTGGGCCCCTCTTACCTGTTTCTCGAGTAATTGTTCTCATCAGAGTATATTAGGCTAGTTAATAAAGCTGGCTCGGTCCAGTCCCTGTTTTGTCTCTGTGCCTCTGGCCTCACCTGTGTGTTGTTAAAGTATTTGTCTCCTGTCTCATTTGAATAATTATGTCACGTGACCACTCTGGCCTGTATTTTAGCTTCCTGTTTCCTGTCATCTTTGCTCAGTCCTGGGTTCGCCTGCCTGCAGGTAGCAGCTCTCTCGAGTCTCTGTGTTTTCGAGTCTCAAGTGAATCTCCTTTCGAGTGTTACCCTGTTTCTATGTACTCGAGTCTCAAGGAAGCATCTTTCGAGTTCTACCCAGTCTCGAGTCCTTGGATAGGTTTCCTGCGCTTGGGTCCACTACCAAAACCCTAGCAAAAACGGCCCCGTGAATGCATGGCCCCGTGACAGAAGGTACAAGCACTGCAGGTCGCCCCTGCTCCTACAAATGTGGCTGAGTTAAAAGCTTACCTGGGACTGCTAAACTATTATAACAGGTTTTTACCAAACTTGCCAACTGTGTTAGCACCTCTTCACAAACTACTGTGCAAGGAGACACAGTGGCAGTGGGGAGAGGAGCAGGGGGTTTCATTTGAACAGTCCAAGAAACTGATGCTGTCGTCGGATGTGCTGGTTCACTACAATGCAGAGAAAGACATCATTCTCTCTTGTGAAGCTTCACCTTACGGGCTGGGGGCAGTTCTTTCACATTGCATGGAAGATGGAACTGAAAGACCAATAGGGTTTATGTCCCGAACTCTAACACCAGCGGAAAAAAACTATTCCCAGTTAGACAAAGAGGGGTTAGCAGCAATGTTTGGGTTACAGAGGTTCCACAAGTACATATATGGCAGGAAGTTCACCATATGCACCGATCATAAACCTCTTATCTCTCTTTTCAATGAAATGAAAGCAGTTCCACAGATGATGTCACCCCGGACCCAGAGGTGGGCCGTGACGTTGAGGGCATATGAGTATGTCATCGTCTACAAGGCGGGCAAGTACCATGGGAACGCAGATGCCTTGAGCCATCTTCCACTGCCAGGCACACCTATCCGTGCAGCTCCAGAGGACAGAGTGTTGATGTTGGAGGACACTGACACAGCACTTTTGACTGCAGAGCAAGTAAGAACATGGACAGGTAAAGATCCAGTACTGTCTAGAGTTCAAGAATATGTGGTGAGGGGATGGCCACAGCATCCGGAAGGGGCTGACTTCACACCCTACAGTGTCAGGAAAACAGAGCTGAGTGTGCAGGATGGTTGCGTGTTGTGGGGAGCACGAGTGATTATTCCACAGTCAGCATGACAGTCTATCCTAGAACAACTACATCAGTGTCATGCTGGGGTTTCGCATATGAAAGCCTTGGCTAGGAGTTACTTGTGGTGGCCAAAGCTAGATGAGGTGATAGAAAATCTAGTCAAGACATGCAGCACTTGTCAGGAACTCCAGAAGGCACCAGCAGCGGCTCCTCTCCACCCCTGGGAGTGGCCGGATAAACCATGGAGAAGATTGCACTTAGATTATGCGGGTCCATTCATGGGGAAGATGTTCCTCATAATCATTGATGCACATTCCAAATGGATGGATGTTTATCCTGTAAATTCTGCTTCCGCCACTACCACTATAGACTGCCTGCATTGGAGCTTCAGTAATCAAGGGCTACCGGAGATCGTGGCAAGTGACAATGCCACTTGTTTTGTGAGTACAGAGACAAAAGAGTTCTTGAGGAAAAAATGGCATAGTGCAGGTGACCTCGGCCCTATATCATCTGTCCTCAAATGGACTTGCGGAGAGAGCCACACAAACATTTAAAGAGATGATTGAAAAAAAGTGCAGAAGGGAGATTAGCAGCCAAAGTGTCACGGGTTCTATTCAGCTACAGAATAACACTTCAATCCACCACAGGACTCTCTCCTGCTGAGATGTTATTAGGTCGTAGACTACGCTCCACTCTTGACCTTGTCCACCCAGACCTAAAAAGGGAAATGGAAAACAGACAAAACAAACAAAAAGAGAACCATGACAAAAGAACAAAGAGCCGAAGTTTTGGAGAAGGAGATGCGGTCCTCACCAGGAATTTCAGTTATGGACCCAAGTGGATTCCTGG
Organism: Somniosus microcephalus; assembly: GCF_052327205.1. NCBI lineage: Eukaryota > Metazoa > Chordata > Chondrichthyes > Squaliformes > Somniosidae > Somniosus > Somniosus microcephalus. Next base: position 189,510,485 of record NC_140993.1, on the reverse strand, counting down.
CTTCATAGACTTCATAGTCCCATATCATACAAGGTCATGTTGGGTGATGGTAGGGTAGTACGCAGACATATAGATCAGATAATTACCAGACAAGGGGAAATTGAAATGAAGGTTCCAGATGCAATGGCTGAGGACTGGGTTGCCCCCAGTTATCCAAGTGCATCTGTGGTGCCACCACCAGGGACAGAGACAATTCCACAGGAACCCATTCATCAAGCGGAAACCATCGTTGCAGAGTCAGATACTCCGAGCACTGCTCAGGAACACCTGGTAGCTTCACCACAAACAAACAGGGACTTTACTGTCAGACGTTCACAAAGGGCTCGCAAGCCACCAGAGAGATTGATACTGACCTGTTAGGTTCGTCAAGTATGGAACATGGTGAATGGAGACTTCTTATGTGACCCTTAGGAATGGTTGTTTGTTGAGAAATTCATACTGAAATCTTAAGGGGGAAGGGATATAGTAATCTGGGATGTTATGATTAAGGTTATCTGTTACGTCCGTGTATAATCAGACACAGACTGCGGAGAACAGTACAAACAATGTTTACTCAACGTGGCTCAGACTGCAACTGATCTGTACAGATTACTACTCAACGTTATATACAGGTGTGGTCACTGCCGGTACTACAGTATACATGAGCTGTAAAAAGTAGTCCCCCCCTTAAAGGTACTTACATTACAATTCCTCCCCTTTTAGATTAACAGTACCATAACACTCATTTAACAATTAAATATCAAACTAATTACAATTAACACTTTTAACATGCAACATTAGCTGAAAATAGCCTATTTATAAATTCAGTCTTTGGGGATGCTTCCTGATCCTTTCTGGATAGCGCCTTTCTCTTGGTGCGGAGGCGATTCTGGCCCCCTGTCGTCGGTTGGTTCATCAGCTTCCGATGCTACTGTTTCTGGGGTAGATGCTACCTGTACGTCGGGTTCATCACCAGGTACGTATGGGCGAGGCATGGGGTTGACTTGTTCCTGTGACTCTAGGATCTGGTCAGCATGGCGTCTCACGATGCTCTCCCCAACGTCCACTGTGTACATTAGTGGGCCCTGCCGTGTGCATATCGTTCCTGGCTGCCATTTTTCTGTTCGGTAGTCGCGGGCCAAGACTGGTTGCCCTACATTGAAGCTCCTTGTTGGCTTCTCATGGATGTGCTGGAATTGCTTACTCTCAACATCTCTTCGTACGTTTGGTCTGAGCAAATCCAGGCGAGATCTTAACCTTCGGTTAAAGAACATCATGGCTGGGGCCTGGTTGGAGACTGCATGTGTAGCATTCCGGTAGGCGAACAGGAAATTGTCCACCTTGTGCTGCAGCGGAATGTTGTCATTGTACATAGCCTTTATTGCCTTCTTAAAGGTTTGTACGAACCTCTCAGCCAATCCATTTGTGGCTGGATGATACGGGGCGGATGTGTAATGCCTTACCCCATTCTTTTTCAAGAACCTCCTGAACTCTTCGGACACAAACTGTGGTCCGTTGTTGGAGCAAATCTGTTCTGGCAAGCCATTCCTGGCAAAAATGGTCCGTAGGACTGCAATAGTTTTCTCCGTGGTAGTGGAGGACCTTTTGATGACCTCAGGCCATTTCGAGTGCGCATCCACGGCTATTAAAAACATTGAGTCCATGAATGGACCAGCAAAATCAATATGCACCCGTTGCCATGGAGATGAGGGCCACTCCCATGGGTGTAGAGGCGCTTGTGGTGGTGCATTTTGGACTTTCTGGCATCCTGAGCAGCTCTTGGTCAGGTCCTTGATTTGTTTATCGATTCCCGGCTACCGCACATAAGCCCTGGCTAGGCTTTTCATTTTTACCCCTCCCAGATGACCCTCATGAAGCTCATTGAGCACTCTATCCCTTAACTTGGGTGGAATTACCACTCGGGATCCACACATCAAGGTCCCCCAGCACACTGACAGCTGTCCTCTCCTTGTCGAGAATGCTGGCAACAGTGAGTCGCCATGTGCTGGCCATCCCTTCACCGTCAAATCACATACCCGAGACAGTGTCGGGTCATTTCTGGTTTCCTTTTCGATACAAGCATGAGTAACCGGTAGGTATTCAACTACAGTCGAATGGAATATTTCGACAGGATCCACTGCTGGTGCTTCCTCTGCAGTAGGCAGTGGCAGGCGTGATAGCCCATGAGCATTTCCATGCTGTTTCGTGCCCTTATAGTCAATCTCATAGTGGTGCGCCCCTAGAAAAAGTGACCATCTTTGTAGTCATTGAGCAGTCAACACCGGAACGCCCTTCTTCGGATTAAAAATGGAGACAAGAGGCTGGTGATCAGTCAGCAAGGTGAATTTCTGCCCGTGCAGATAGTGATTGAACTCTTTCACTCCCCACACTAGGCTGAGGGCCTCCCTGTCAATCTGGGCATAGTTACGCTCGGCTGAGGTTAGTGATCGTGATGCAAAGACTATTGGCCTCTCTGAGCCGTCCGAGAATTTGTGCGCTAGCACCGCTCCAATGCTGTAGGGTGACGCATCACATGCCAACCGAATTGGTAATGCTGGGTTGTAATGTGCCAATACATCTTTCGATGTGATTAGTGTTTTGCTCTTCTGGAAAGCTCGTCTACATTCGTCACGCCACTTCCATGGCACCCCAGTTTGCAGTAGGGTGTTCAGTGGGTGTAGTATTGTAGACAAATTTGGCAAGAACTTATGGTAGTAGTTTACCAGCCCGAGGAATGACTTCAGTTGTGACACATTTTCCGGTGCTGGAGCCTTGACTACTGCCTCAATCTTCTCTGGGGACTTATGAAACACCTCTTTATCGATAACGTGGCCACAATACGAGATCTGTTTTCTAAAAAACTCGCATTTGGGGCGGTTAGCTCGGAGCCCATATTCCTGCAATCTAGTGAGCACCTGCTCCAGGTTGGCAAGGTGATCACTGTCATTTTCGCCCGTGACCAGGATGTCGTCCAAATAACACTGGGTCCCTGGGATCCCTTGCAGGACTTGTTCCATTGCCCTCTGCCAAATAGCCGGAGCTGATGCTACCCCGAATACCAGCCAGTTGTATTGGTAGAGACCTTTATGGGTGTTGATTGTGAGGTATTTTTTTGATGCTTCTTCTACCTCCATTTGCAGATACGCCTGGGCCAGATCAATCTTAGTGAAGCGTTTCCCTCCAGATAGCGAGGCGAAAATACCTTCAATCCGCGGAAGTGGATATTGTACGGTGTGAAGGACCAGGTTCACTGTTACCTTAAAGTCCCCACGGATGCGAACCTTCCTTGGTTCCCCAGGCGTGCTGCTCAATGACTTTTTCATCACAGGGACGATGGGTGTAGCCCACTCGCTCCAGTCTACCTTGGACAGTACACCTGAACGTTCCAGACTCTCCAGCTCTGCTTCGACGGCTGGGCAGATCGCATAAGGTACCGGTTTGGCCTTAAAACATTTTGGGCTTGCGTTTTCTTCAATTTTAATCATCGCTGTCATGCCTTTTAGTGTTCCAAGTCCTTGCTGGAACACTTCTTTCGCGTCAGTTAGGATCTTTGACAGTCACCCAGGTGTGACGTCGTCATCCTTTTTTTCAGCCACAGTCAGTGGCTGTATGGAATGCCAATCCAGTTTAATTTTCCGGATCCATTCACGTCCCAGTAATGGTGGTCCTCCATCTTGCAATACATACAGGTCTAGTTTTGGTGTTTCCTTACCGTTATATATAACGGTCACCCTTATTTTTCCTTTGGGGTAGACTTTTTGCCCCGTGTACGTCTTCAGAATAATTTTTGTGTCTCTCAAGGGTATGTGTGAGAATAGCTGCTCATAGTCCCATCGGTTTATGACTGTTAGGGCTGATCCTGTGTCCAATTCCATCTTTACCTGGACTCCTGCTATCTTGAGAGTGACCCAAATGGTTCGGTGATCTTCTGTTGTGATCACATTATGTAGTTTCAGACAACTCAGTTCCCTGCTTTTGGAGTCGTTATCACTCTTTTGTTCGTCTGAACTATTCTCCGTTATCTTATGTACCTTCTTGTACTTTCCTTTGGTCGGTTTCTTATTGCTGGTTTTCTTTCCCGACCTGCAGACTCGTGCTATGTGTCCTACTTTTCCACACTGTCTGCACACTTTGTCTTTGAACCAGCAATCATTCTGGTCATGTGTTGTTCTGCCGCAGCGATAGCACTTCTCTGTTCCATATGACATTTCATTTGTGCCATATTCTTGCGGTCTCTGTTGTATCTCTGCAGCGCCCCATGCTGCTGCTTCATATGATACCGCAATGCTTAAAGCCTTTTCCAGCGTAAGGTCCTTTTCAGATAAAAGCCGTTTCTGGGTTCCTTCACTTTGAAGCCCACACACAAACTTATCCCTTAAGGTATCTGCCAGTCCCGCTCCAAACTGGCAGTGTTTCGATAGTTTGCGCAGTTCTGTTAAATAATCAGCATAGCTTTCATCCTTATGCTGGTTCTGTTTGTGAAACTTGAATCTTTCTGCTATCAGCAGCGGTGTGGGGTTTAATTGTTCCTTTAGTATCGTTACTATGTCTTCAAATCTCTTTTCCATTGGCTTCCTTGGGGTTACAAATTTCGCAATAACCCATACGTCTTTGCAGCCATGAAGTTCAACAATACCGACGTTTTCTTGTCATCTGACACCTCATTTGCCTTGCAGTGCACCTCTATTCGTTCGACATATGTAGTGTAGTGTATATACTTTGCAGAAGGAACTATATTCTGCAGCCCCTGTATACTGCAGTTCCAGTAGTGACCGCCCCTGTATATAAGCCTGCGTAGTAACTTTGCATAGTTAGTTCCAGTTTGTCTCCACTCAGTAAACTCCTGCAGTCCGTGTCTCGATTACACACGGACATAATACTGGTGACGAGCAGATCCGAACTTACCTACAGTCTGCACCACCTCATGTGGATCCATCCCTGAAGCGAAGTTGTCAGAGGTCGAGGCCAGAAGGAAGAAAGAAAAAAAAATTAAACAAACAGAAGAAACGGGCGTCGACCATGGGCAACCGCCTCTGATTCATCGGAGTTGAAGATTTCCAGGAGAGGCTGTCAAGAGCTGGGCTTGGTTATCCTGTCGATGGTGTTCCAGCTAAGCGGGCTGGTGGCAGGTAGTACACTGATCCTTCCTGGGCTGCGGCGGGCTAGAGCTCGATCGGGTGGCTTTTCAACGGGGCCGAGCAGCGTTGTCGGGAAGAGGAGAGAGAGAGAGAGAAGGAGCACACAGGGCGAGGCCGGTGCTATGAAGCCGGGCAGCATACAGACCCGAGAAGAGGGAGGAAAGTGTCCCGTAGGGTTGCTCCGACGACGGGGAAATAAAAGAAACTGGAAGCGCAGAAAGCCGCGAGGAGCTGCAGTTTGCCATGGGAACCACGGAGAGTGGCGTTAGCAGCAGCACGGGGGGAAATGCGCGAAGACCATAGGGCGTCGCCATCAAGGCATAAAACGCCAGCAACAGCGCTAGCAGCAGCGGAGAAGACGGAAAGTGCGGGAGACGACATTTTGTTAAATCGGGGAAGAAGGCAAAGTGCGGGAGGTGCCATCTTAGATTTCCAAGATGCCGAAGACTGGCAATATCACTGCCTTCGATAATGCAACAGAAGACTGGACCACGTATGTGGAAAGAGTCAAAGTATTTTGCGAGGCAAACGAAGTAGCCGATGAGAAAAAGGCATCGGTACTACTAAACTTAATGGGCGCAAGAATGTACGGCCTATTGCGGGACCTGATCACTCCAGTCAAACCGATGGCGAAGAGTTTTAACAAAATTGTTGATATCCTACAGGAACACCTAAATCCTACACTGCTGCTGATAGCAGAAAGATTTAAATTCCACAGGAGAAATCAGCATAAAGATGAGAGCAATGCTGATTATCTTGCAGAACTACGCAAGCTATCAAAGCACTGCCAGTTCGGAGCAGGACTGACAGATGCTCTATGGGACAAATTTGTCTCTGGACTTCTGAGTGAAGGAACCCAGAAGAGGTTACTCTCAGAGAAAGAGCTGACACTAGATAAGCGTGGCAGTATCGTACGAAGCAGCAGCAAGGGGAGCTGCGGAAATATAGCAAAAGCCACAGGAATACGGCACCCACGAAATGACACGGGGATTTGAAAAATTTTATCGCTGCGGCAGAACAACCCATGACCAGAAGGACTGCTGGTCCAAGGACAAAATAGGCAGGCAATGCGGAAAGATGGGACACATTCCACGAGTTTGCAGGTCTGGGAAGAAGACTAACGACAACAAAAAGGCTACTAAGGAACAGTACAGGAAAGTACAAAAGATGACGGACAGTAGTTCCGAAGACCAGATGAGCGATAGTGAATCCGGGAACAAGAGACTAAGCTGTCTCAAACTTCACAACGTAATCGCAAAAGAGGATCACCGAACCATTTGGGTCACCCTCATGATAGCAGGGTCCCAAGTCAAAATGGAATTGGATACAGGATCAGCCCTGACCGTCATGAATCGACGAGACTACGAGCGGCTATTCTCACACATACCCTTGAAAGAGACATCCATTGTCTTGAAGACTTATACGGGGCAAAAAGTATACCCCAGAGGGAAAATAAGGGTGCCTGTCGAATACAACGGCAAGGAAATACAGAAATTGTATCTGTACATACTGCAAGATGGTGGACCACCGTTATTGGGACGTGAATGGATCAGAAAGATAAGTTTAGACTGGCACTCCATTCAGGCATTGACGTTGGCTGGTAAAAAGGATGACGACGTCACACCTGGACGATTGTCAAAAATCTTAGCTAACGCCAAAGAGGTATTTCAACAAGAACTGGGAACTCTTAAAGGCATAACCGCCTCGATAAAAATAGAAGAGAATGCAATTCCCAAGTTTTTCAAAGCAAGACCGGTACCATATGCAATTCGCCCAGCCGTCGAGGCAGAGTTGGAGAATCTGGAGAATGCAGGCATGTTATCTGAGGTAGACTGGAGCGAGTGGGCGACACCCATCGTTCCTGTCATGAAGAAAACATTAAACAATAAGTCTGAGGAGCCAAGGAAGGTTCGCATCTGTGGGGACTTCAAGGTGACGGTGAACCCAGTCCTTCACACAGTACAATATCCTCACCCGAGGATAGAAGATATTTTCACCTCACTATCTGGAGGGAAGCGTTTTACAAAAATTGACCTAGCACAAGCATATTTGCAGATGGAGGTTGAAGAATCCTCTAGGAAGTATTTCACGATAAACACTCACAAAGGTCTTTACCAGTATAATCGACTGGTATTCAGAGTAGCATCAGCTCCGGTGATATGGCAAAGAGCGATGGAACAAGTCCTGCAAGGGATTCCGGGGACTCAGTGTTACTTGGATGACATCCTAGTGACAGGTGAAGATGACAGTGAACACCTTGCCAACCTAGAGCAGGTGCTCACTAGACTAAGAGAATATGGGCTACGAGCCAATCGCCCCAAGTGCGAGTTTTTTAAGAAACAGATATCGTATTGTGGCCACGTGATTGATGAACAGGGGTTACATGAGTCCCCTGACAAAATTGAAGCGGTAGTTAAGGCTCCAGCGCCTGAAAATGTGACGCAACTGAGGTCATTCCTCGGATTGGTGAATTACTACCATAAGTTTTTGCCGAATTTGTGCACAATTCTGCACACACTGAACGCCCTACTACAAACTAGAGTAGCATGGAAATGGAGCGATGAATGTAAGCGGGCCTTTCAGAAGAGTAAAGACCTAATCACTTCAAGAGAAGTATTGGCTCACTACAACCCATCACTACCGATAAGACAGGCGTGTGATGCGTCTCCCTACGGCATTGGAGCGGTACTGTCACATAAATCCTTGATGGTTCAGAGAGGCCGATAGCTTTTGCGTCACCCTCGTTAACTACAGCCGAGCGTAACTACGCCCAGATTGACAGAGAGGCCCTCAGCCTGGTGCGGGGGGTGAAGAAGTTTAATCACTACCTGCACGGTCAGAAATTTACTCTACTAACTGATCATCAACCTCTTGTCTCCATTTTCAACCCTCAGAAGGGCGTCCCGATAATGACAGCACAACGGCTACAGAGGTGGTCCCTTTTCCTAGGGGCACACCAATATGACATCGAGTACAAAGGAACTAAACAGCATGGGAATGCTGATGGATTGTCGCACCTACCGTTGCCGACGGTGGAAGAAGCACCTGCAGTGGATCCAGTGGAGATATTCCACTCGACCATAGTCGAATGTCTACCTGTGATGAATGCAAACATAGAAAAGGAAACACGAAATGACCCGACACTCTCCTGGGTCTATGATTTAACGCTGAAGGGATGGCCAGCACATGGCAAACCACTGTTGCCAGCATTCTCGCCGAGAAGAGAACAGCTGTCAGTGTGCAGAGGAACCTTGATGTGTGGATCCAGAATAGTAATTCCACCCAAATTGAAGGATAGAGTGCTCAATGAGCTTCATGAGGGTCATCTGGGAGGGGTAAAAATGAAGAACTTAGCCAGAGCGTTTGTGTGGTGGCCGGGAATTGATAGAGAAATCGAAGAGATGACCAAGAGCTGTACAGGATGCCAGAAGGTCCAAAACACCCCACCACAAGCCCCTCTACATCCATGGGAGTGGCCCTCATCTCCATGGCAAAGGATGCACATTGATTTTGCTGGTCCATTTATGGACTCGATGTTTTTAATTGCGGTGGATGCACATTCAAAGTGGACAGAGGTAATAAAAATGTCCTCAACCACCACAGAAAACACTATCACACTCTTACGAACCATATTCGCCAGAAATGGGCTGCCTGAACAGATTTGTTCCGACAATGGACCACAGTTTGTGTCTGAAGAGTTCCGGAGGTTCTTAAAGAATAATGGTGTTAAGCATTACACATCCGCCCCATATCATCCAGCCACCAATGGATTGGCTGAGAGGTTCATTCAAACATTCAAGAAGGCTATCAAGGCAATGTGTAATGAAGACATACCCCTACAACACAAGGTGGATAACTTCTTGTTTGCCTACCAGAATGCGACACATGCGGTTACCAACCAAACTCCAGCCATGATGTTCTTCAATCGAAGACTACGATGCCGCTTAGTTTTGGTTAAACCAAACATCAGAAGAGATGTGGAGAACAGGCAGTTTCAGAATATGAATGAAAGGCCGACCAGGAGTTTTAAGATAGGTCAACCAGTTTTGGCCTGGGACTACCGCTCAGAGAAATGGCAGCCAGGAACGATCTGTACACGGCAAGGACCTCTAATGTATACCGTGGACGTTGGAGAGAGCATTGTAAGACACCATGCTGACCAGATTCTAGAGTCACTGGAAAACGTCAATTCCACACCTCGATCCGATACACCTGGTGATGAAACCGAAGTACCAATTGCATCTACCTCAGAATCGGGAATATTGGAAGCAGACGAACCCAACAACGACGTTGATTCCGAATCAACTCAGAATCACAGAATCACAGAATCCCCACAGTGCAGATAGAGGCCATTTCGGCCCATCGAGCCTGCACCGACACATAGCCCACCCTTTCCCCGTAACCCCACGTATTTAATCCCCTAACACTAAGGGTCAATTTATCATAGTCAAATCAACCTAACCCGCACAACTCTGTCAGAAGAACCTGATACCCCAAAGAGGCGTTATCCAGACAGAATCAGGAAGCCTCCTCAAAGACTGAACTTATAATTGCTTAACTTCAGCTAATGTATATGACAACTGTAATTGTAAATATGTTATTTAATTATTAATCGAATGTTATGTACTGTTTAGCTAAAAGGGGAGGAATTGTAGTGTATGTACTTTGCAGAAGGAACTATATTCTGCAGCCTCTGTATACTGCTGTACCAGTAGTGACCACTCCTGTATATAAGCCTGTGTAGTAACTTTGCATAGTTAGTTCCAGTTTGTCTCCACTCAGTAAAGAGCTGTTATAACCAACTCCTGCAGTCCGTGTCTCAATTACACACGGACATAATATGTAGTCCAATCTTCGACTTCATTGTCAAATGCGGTGATACTGCCACTCTTCGGCATTTTGGGTGTGATTTAAAATGGCATCTCCCAATGGCTTAAAATGGCGTCTCCCGCGCTTTCCTTCCTCCCCCGCTGCTGCCGACGCCACTCCCGGCGGTTCTCGTGACAATGGCGGCGCCCTGTAGGTTTTGCGCTCTTCTCTCTCTCCCTCTCTCCGACGCTGCTCGGCCCCTGAACACCGGCTGCGCCCTGTGCGCTCTGCCCTCTCTCTCTCTCCCCCGTCGACGCTGCTCGGCCCTTTGCTGTGCCGCTCGGTCGGCTCTAGCCGCCGCTGTCCGGGAACGGTCTGCGCACTACATGTTGCCAGCCCGTTTCGCTGGACCACCTCGACTGGAAAGCCAAGCCTGGCTCTCGACAGCCTCCCCCGCAATTCTCGAGTCTCTGCTGGATGACTGGGCTGTTGCCCGTGGTCGACGCCCGAGTCTCTGGCCTTGACCTCCAATCCACTGATGCCAGGAACGAATCCCTGGGAGGTGATGCAGAGTTGCAGGTAGGTTCGAACCTGCCTTGTCGCCAATGTTACGTCCGTGTATAATCAGACACAGACTGCGGAGAACGGTACAAACGATGTTTACTCAACGTGGCTCAGACTGCAACTGATCTGTACAGATTACTACTCAACGTTATATACAGGTGTGGTCACTGCCGGTATACAGTATACATGAGCTGTAAAAAGTAGTCCCCCTCTTAAAGGTACATACATTATTTTATCCACGAGGTGGTGCTGTAGCCAATTCTGCTGCTAAGGTCAGGGGTTGCTTCCTGCTAAGTTCAGCAAAGGTGCAATGCCTGGAAGCAGGCCTGCCTGGTTGTCTCGCAGTCGTTCAATAAAGTACTCGTCTTAACCCTCATACCTCGCCTCTTCGAGTTCCTTGTCTCACTACATGGATTTATCACAGCGGCCTTCCCCATGGTGCAGGGTGCCATTGACTGCACCCACATCACTTTGCAGGCACCCCATAACAATCCTGAGGTCTTCCATCACCGCAAAGGCTACCAACTCACTTAATGTCCAGTTGATGTGCGACCACAGACAACGAATCCTCACCGTCAATGTCTGCTATCCTGGCAGCACCCATGATGCCTTCATCCTGTGCCAGACTGGTGTGCCAGCACTCTTCCAGCCACCACATCAAGCTCGCGGCTGGCTGGTTGGAGACAAGGGGTATCCACTCTCCACCTGGCTCATGAGTCCCCTCCGCAACCCCAACACTCGTGCCCAGCACTCATATAATGAGAGCCATGCTGCCACCAGGAACATCATTGAGCAGACCATCCGAGTGCTCAAGCAATGGTTCCGCTGCCTTGACCGCTCGGGAGGAGCCCTCCAGTACTCGCCGGGGCGGGTGTCACATTTCCTCATGGTGAACTTGGCCATCATGAGGGCCCAGCCATTGCCACCAGGCATAGCAGGACCACCTCAGGAGGAGGAAGAGGGAGAGGTGGAGGAGGAACAGCAGCGAGGGAGGAGGCAGCCACTCAATCGGCCTTCTGGAAGGGTGGTCCGTGACCGCCTCATCAGACTGCGGTTCCAATAAATTAAACCCCACATCCCAGTTGCTCACTACACCCCCATTATTGCATCCATGTCGCAGGCCATATCACAGCACAAAGCTGAAATGAGAGACACCACAAATACTGCAAAATTCTGATAAATTTATCAATATTCAGTACAACAACAATATTAACTAATCACCCTTGTGCAAAACCTTACTTCCCCTCTTTACAGTGCCTTTTCCTAATCTACTGCTCCTATTTAGTCTGTCCCCAGTGGCTGCAGCACGGCTGGTGGAAGGCTGCTGAGTGTCAGTGCCAGAGACTACAGATTGCTTTGTAGGATGCCCTCGACCAGCTCTGAGCCTGGAAGGCCCGGCTGTACACTGCACCACCTCAGGCTGGGCAGCGGCATGCAGTGACGCGATGCTTTCTTCCTTCTCCTCTTCTCCTGCCTCACTATCGCTGGGAGGCTCAGGGATAGGCTGGTCAGCTGGTTGCTGATGATCTGAAAAGATAAAGGCACAAGACTCGCGTTAAAGTGAGGGCGGGGGAGCATGAAGGGAGCAAGAAATTCAGACAGTATAATGAGCTGGAAAGTGGGAAAGGCTTGTGGTGTGAGGGGGAAGTGGGATGAGAGAAGGAGAGGGGATGGACATTCCATTGTCCCCAAGGGCCGGCGGCTACGGCGCCCACCATCTGGTGCCCAATGACTCTCAGCACTCGCTCCTCCAGGTCTATAAGCTGTTGGATGTCCGCTTCACCCCAGCCTGTGCATTCCTGCTCCCTCCTATTGTGGTTCAGCTTGGCCTGCAAGAAAAAGAAAAGTGTGTGAGTGAGTGTGCAGCTATGTGTTTGGGAGATGTGCCTGCCATAGTTGAATAGCTATGATTGTAGGCAAGGTGTGAGATGTGGATGTGAGTTTGAGTAGGTGGAGATGCTTGGTGGGTGAGTGGTAGGGGTGTGGTGATTTGTGCAGTGTGTACAGACTAAGGTTCAGATGCTGGTATGGAGGACTTGTTGAAGCATGTACTCACCCTGACCACCTGAGTAAGGTCGTTGAATTTTTTACGGTATTGTGTGAGGGTCCTGAGGACCACACTGCTGGCCACAATGTCCTGTGCCACTTCGCTCCACATTGCCCTGAAGACCTGGGGCAATGGTCTTCTGCCAGTGACCGGGAACAACACTGCCCTCCTTCTTTCGGCTGCCGTGACCAATGCCCGGTCACTGAAACAACAAGCTCTCTCCCTGGGACTGGGTTCAGCCATAAGGATAAGAGGTGTAGCTGTTGAGTTGCTTGGAGGTCGCCTTCAGAACCAGGAATGGTGAGAATGAGGTTGTGTAGAATGACTAAACCTCTCCTTTAAGAACTGGAAGGAGTCAGTGTGAATGATGAGTCCCGATTGGAGGGCACCTGAAATTGGTTATTGCTCTGCGAGTAGCGCCCTGCTCTCTTTGTGTAGCGCCCTAAGTTAGGTGATTAGCGCTTGATTTAGCACTCCAGTTCTTTCTTGGCACGCTAACAATCAATTTAGCAGGAGGTCAGAAGGATTTGTGCCTGATGCCAGTTCTCCAACTTTTTTTAAATTTAGCACCCCAAATGGGTGATACTGAATTTCGAGCCATTATGAATCATAAAATGGTTACAGCACAGAAGGAGGCCATTAGACCCATCGATCCCGTGCCGGCTCTCTGCAAGAGCACTTCAGCTAGTCCCACTTCCCCGCCCTTTCCCCGTAGCCCTGCAAATATTTTTCCTTCAGGTAGTTAAACAATTTCCTTTTGAAAGCCATGATTGAATCTGCCTCCACCACCCTTTCAGGCAGTAAATTCCAGATCCTAACCACTCGCTGCGTAAAAATGTTTACCTCTGTCGCCTTTGGTTCTTCTGCCTATCACCTTAAATCTGTGTCCTCTGGTTCTCGACCCTTCTGCCAATGGGAACAGTTTCTCTCTATCTACTATCTACTCTGTCTAGACACCTCATGATTTTGAACACCTCTATCAAATCTCCTCTCAACCTTCTCTGCTCTAAAGAGAACAACCCCAGCTTCTCCAGTCTATCCACATAACTGAAGTCCCTCATCCCTGGAACCATTCTTGTAAATCTTTTCTGCACCCTCCCTAAGGCCTTAACATCCTTCCTAAAGTGCGGTGCCCAGAATTGGACACAATACTCCAGTTGATGCCGAACCAGTGTTTTATAAAGGTTCATCATAACTTCCTTGCTTTTGTACTCTATGAGCTCGATTTTGCCATTGGGGCAGGTTGGGGGTGTGTCAGCCACTTGTCGTGTTAGCCACCTGACTCCAATTTGATTTGGGAAAAATATGCGATTTTCACCTAATTGGGCAATTGATTTCCAAGGAACCCCTGGCCCACGTATTCTTCCCATCCTGGAAGCTGCCTCCGATGACGTCGTCAGTGCTGGTGGATTTAAGGCCTGCAAGCAGCCTTGCTTCTTCTGCAGACTGCAAACCTTAGCCCTTTGCTCTGATAGATTCCTCCAGCTAATATGCCCAGCAGTAGGCCAAAGTCTGCACCAAGGTTCGATGACGCTGCCCTGCAAGCTCTGGTGGAGGGAGCAAGAGGAAATAAGGAGGTGCTCCTCCCTTCCTCAGGGAGGAAGAAGCCTCCCCAGCAGACGAAAGCTGTGTGGATGCAAATGGCCCAGGAGGTCACCTCTTTGTCTATGTGCCGCAGAACCTGGCTGCAGTGCAGGAAGAGGTTTCATGACCTTCTGCGCACTGGAAAAGTGAGTATGACTTTCCCATCACCCTCAATCTGATTCCCAATGCCTCTCCTCACCAGCACTCAGCTTTGACAACCTCATTGCATGAGTCACTGATAATGATCCTGATGCTCTAACAGATTGACTTTTGATCATCTGTAATATTCAATGTGCATGTAACCTTGGCCTCAGATCTCTGACTCTTTCCTTTACTCCCCCACAGGACTACAGGACTATCGAGAGCCCCCGTCCCCACTTTCCAGGAGGATGAGCCGAAGCTTCCAGACTCCTCAGAGGAAGCTGCAACATCTGAGGGCGTAGCGTCAGCAGAATTAAGCGCACCCAGCACCAGCGCAGACACTCACACCTCGGTGGTACCTTCACGAGATAGTGCAGTGTTGTCACCTGGTGTGCCACAGCTCACAAGTGAGCATCAGCACATGGTGGAGACAGGGACAGCAGTGGGGAGTCCTAGTCGGAGGACACAGGACTCTGCCAGCTCAGCTCAGCTGCATGTCGAACCTCTTCCTCCGGGTCCATCCAGAAGGACAGCAGTGCTGGAACTCCAGGAAGAGGTGCAGGAGTCTCTGGCAGGTTTTGTTTCCAGGGTCGCTGTAGTGTATGTACTTTGCAGAAGGAACTATATTCTGCAGCCCCTGTATACTGCAGTACCAGTAGTGACCACCCCTGTATATAAGCCTGTGTAGTAACATTTGCATAGTAGTTCCAGGTTGCCTCCATTCAGTAAAGACCTGTTATAACCAACTCCTGCAGTCCGTGTCTCAATTATACACGGACATAATACTGGCGACGAGCAGATACGAACTTACCTACAGTCTGCACCACCTCATGGGAATCCATCCCTGAAGCGAAGTTATCAGAGGTCGAGGCCAGAAGGAAGAAGGAAACAGAAGAAACGGGCGTCGACCGTGGGCATCCGCCTCTGAGTCAGCGGAGTTGAAGATTTGCAGGAGAGGCTGGCAAGAGCGGGGCTTGGTTATCCTGTCGATGGTGCTTCAGCTAATCGGGCTGGTGGCAGGTAGTACACTGATCCTTCCTGGGCTGCGGCGGTCTGGAGCTCGAGCGGGTGGCTTTGCAACGGGGCCGAGCAGCGTTGTCGGGAAGAGGAGAGAGAGAGAGGGTGGAGCACACAGGGCACGCCGGTGCTACGAAGCCGGGCAGCATACAGACCCGAGAAGAGGGAGGCAAGAGTCCCGCAGGGTTGTTCCGACGAAGGGAAAGGAATAAAAATTAAACGCGCAGAAAGCCGCGAGGAGCTGCAGTTTGTCACGGGAACCGTGGAGAGCGGCGTTAGCAGCAGCACGGGGGGAAGTGCGCGAAGACCATAGGGCGTCGCCATCAAGGCATAAAACGCCAGCAACAGCGCTAGCAACAGCGGAGAAGACAGAAAGTGCGGGAGGCGCCATCGTAATCCAGCGGGGAAGAAGGCAAAGCGCAGGAGGCGCCATTTTGTTAAATCGGGGAAGAAGGCAAAGCACGGGAGGCGCCATCTTAGATTTCCAAGATGCCGAAGACTGGCAATATCACTGCCTTCGATAATGCAATAGAAGACTGGACCACGTATGTGGAAAGAGTCGAGGTATATTGTGAGGCAAACGAAGTAGCCGATGAGAAAAAGGCATCGGTACTGCTAAACTTAATGGGCGCAAGAACGTATGGCCTATTGCGGGACCTGATTACTCCAGCCAAACCGAAGGCGAAGAGTTTTAACGAAATTGTTGCTATCCTACAGGAACACCTAAATCCTACACTGCTGCTGACAGCAGAAAGATTTAAATTCCACAGGAGAAATCAGCATAAAGATGAGAGCAATGCTGATTACCTTACGGAACTACGCAAGCTATCAAAGCACTGCCAGTTCGGAGCAGGACTGGCAGATACCTTACGGGACAAATTTGTCTGTGGACTCCTGAGTGAAGGGACCCAGAAGAGGTTACTCTCAGAGAAAGAGCTGACGCTAGATAAGGCTTTCAGCGTGGCAGTATCATATGAAGCAGCAGCAAGGGGAGCTGCGGAAATACAGCAAAAGCCACAGGAATACGGCACCCACGAAATGACACGGGGATTGGCAAAATGTTATCGCTGCGGCAGAACAACCCATGACCAGAAGGACTGCTGGTCCAAAGACAAAATATGCAGGCAATGCGGAAAGATGGGACACATTCCACGAGTTTGCAGGCCTGGGAAGAAGACCAACGACAACAAAAAGGCTACTAAGGAACCGTACAGGAAAGTACAAAAGATGACGGACAGTAGTTCCAAAGACCAGATGAGCGATAGTGAATCCGGGAACAAGAGACTAAGCTGTCTCAAACTTCACAACATAATTGCAAAAGAGGATCACCGAACCATTTGGGTCACCCTCACGATAGCAGGGTCCCAAGTCAGAATGGAATTGGATACAGGATCAGCTCTAACCATCATGAATCGACGAGACTACGAGCGGCTATTCTCACACATACCCTTGAAAGAGACATCCATTGTCTTGAAGACGTATATGGGGCAAAAAGTATACTCCAGAGGAAAAATAAGGGTGCCTGTCGAATACAACGGCAAGGAAATACAGAAATTGTACCTGTACATACTGCAAGATGGTGGACCACCGTTATTGGGACGTGAATGGATCAGAAAGATAAGTTTAGACTGGCACTCCATTCAGGCACTGACGGTGGCTGGTAAAAAGGATGACGACGTCACACCTGGACAATTGTCAAAAATCTTAGCTAACGCCAAAGAGGTATTTCAACAAGAACTGGGAAATCTTAAAGGCGTAACCGCCTCGATAAAAATAGAAGAGAATGCAATTCCCAAGTTTTTCAAAGCAAGACCGGTACCATATGCAATTCGCCCAGCCGTCGAGGCAGAGCTGGAGAATCTGGAGAATGCAGGCGTGTTATCTAAGGTAGACTGGAGCGAGTGGGCGACACCCATCTTTCCTGTCATGAAGAAAACATTAAACAATAAGTCTGAGGAGCCAAGGAAGGTTCGCACCTGTGGGGACTTCAAGGTGACGGTGAACCCAGTCCTTCACACAGTACAATATCCTCTTCCAAGGATAGAAGGTATCTTCGCCTCACTATCTGGAGGGAAGCGTTTTACAAAAATTGACCTAGCACAAGCATATTTGTAGATGGAGGTTGAAGAATCCTCTAGGAAGTATCTCACGATAAACACTCACAAAGGTCTTTACCAGTATAATCGACTGGTATTCGGAGTAGTATCAGCTCCGGCGATATGGCAAAGAGCGATGGAACAAGTCCTGCAAGGAATTCCGGGGACTCAGTGTTACTTGGACGACATCCAATGACAGGTGAAGATGACAGTGAACACATTGCCAACCTAGAGCAGGTGCTCACTAGACTACGTGAACATGGGCTACGGGCCAATCTCCCCAAGTGCGAGTTTTTTAAGAAACAGATATCGTATTGTGGCCACGTGATTGATGAAGAGGGGTTGCATAAGTCCCCTGACAAAATTGAAGCGGTAGTTAAGGCTCCAGCGCCTGAAAATGTGTCACAACTGAGGTCATTCCTCAGATTGGTGAATTACTTCCATTATTTTTTGCCGAATTTGTCCACAATTCTGCATCCACTGAACGCCCTACTATGAATGGGAGTAGCATGGAAATGGAGCGATGAATGGAAGCGGGCCTTTCAGAAGAGTAAGGACCTAATCACTTCAAAAGAAGTATTGGCTCACTACAACCCATCACTACCGATAAGACTGGCGTGTGATGCGTCTCCCTACGGCATTGGGGCGGTACTGTTACATAAATTCCTTGATGGTTCAGAGAGGCCGATAGCTTTTGCGTCACGCTCGTTAACTTCAGCCGAGCGTAACTACGCCCAGATTGACAGAGAGGCCCTCAGCCTGGTGTGGGGGGTGAAGAAGTTCAATCACTACCTGCACGGTCAGAAATTTACTCTACTTACTGATCATCAACCTCTTGTCTCCATTTTCAGCCCACAGAAGGGCGTACCGATAATGACAGCACAACGGCTACAGAGGTGGTCCCTTTTCCTAGGGGCACACCAATATGACATCGAGTACAAAGGAACTAAACAGCATGGGTATGCTGATGGATTGTCGCGCATACCGTTGCCGACGGTGGAAGAAGAACTTGCAGTGGATCCAGTGGAGATATTCCACTCGACCATCGTCGAATGTCTCCCTGTGACGAATGCAAACATAGAAAAGGAAACACGAAATGACCCGACACTCTCCTGGGTCTATGATTTAATGGTGAAGGGGTGGCCAGCACATGGCGAACCACTGCTGCCAGCATTCTCGCCGAGAAGAGAACAGCTGTCAGTGTGCAGAGGAACCTTGATGTGTGGATCCAGAGTAGTAATTCCACCCAAATTGAAGGATAGAGTGCTCAATGAGCTTCATGAGGGTTATCTGGGAGGGGTAAAAATGAAGAACTTAGCCAGAGCATTTGTGTGGTGGCCGGGAATTGATAGAGAAATCGAAGAGATGACCAAGAGCTGTACAGGATGCCAGAAGGTCCAAAACGCCCCACCACAGGCTCCTCTACATCCATGGGAGTGGCCCTCATCTCCATGGAAAAAGGTGCACATTGATTTTGCTGGTCCATTTATGGACTCGATGTTTTTAATTGCGGTGGATGCACATTCAAAGTGGACAGAGGTAATAAAAATGTCCTCAACCACCACAGAAAAAACTATCACAGTCTTATGAACCATATTCGCCAGGAATGGGCTGCCTGAACTGATTTGCTCCGACAATGGACCACAGTTTGTGTCTGGAGAGTTCCGGAGGTTCTTAAAGAACAATGCTGTTAAGCATTACACATCCGCCCCATATCATCCAGCCACTAATGGATTGGCCGAGAGGTTCGTTCAAACATTCAAGAAGGCTATCAAGGCAATGTGTAATGAAGACATACCCCTACAACACAAGGTGGATAACTTCTTGTTTGCCTACTGGAATGCGACACATGCGGTTACCAACCAAACTCCAGTCATGATGTTCTTCAATCGAAGACTAAGATGCCGCTTGGATTTGGTTAAGCCAAACATCAGATGAGATGTGGAGAACAGGCAGTTTCAGAATATGAATGAAAGGCCAACCAGGAGTTTCAAGATAGGTCAACCAGTTTTGGCCTGGGACTACCGCACAGAGAAATGGCAGCCAGGAACGACCTGCACACGGCAAGGACCTCTAATGTATACCGTGGACGTTGGAGAGAGCATTGTAAGACGCCATGCTGACCAGATTCTAGAGTCACTGGAAAACGTCAAATCTACACCACGATCCTATACACCTGGTGATGAAACCGAAGTACCAATTGCATCTACCTCAGAATCGGTGATATTGGAAGCAGACGAACCAAACAACGACATTGATCCCGACTCAACTTTGCCAGAAGAACCTGATACCCCAAACAGGCATTATCCAGACAGAATCAGGAAGCCTCCTCAAAGACTGAATTTATAATTGCTTAACTTCAACTAATGTATCTAGCAACTGTAATTGTAAATATGTTATTTCATTGTTAATCGAATTTTATGTACTGTTTAGCTAAAAGGGGAGGAATTGTAGTGTATGTACTTTGCAGAAGGAACTATATTCTGCAGCCCCTCTATACTGCAGTACCAGTAGTGACCACCCCTGTATATAAGCCTGCGTAGTAACATTTGCATAGTAGTTCCAGGTTGCCTCCATTCAGTAAAGACCTGTTATAACCAACTCCTGCAGTCCATGTCTCAATTATACACGGACATAATAGTCGCTGCGAGTGTGGAGCGAATGGAGGAGTCTATCGCTAACATGAGCAGAGCGTTTGTGGAGGCATTGGTGCATGAACGCATCACCACGGAAAGGATGGCAAACTCCATGGAAAGGATGGCTACCATCGAGGAGAGGATGGCTACGGCCATGGAGGAGCTTTGTTGCCAGGGTCATGAAAACATGGTCATTGTTCAGAATACACTGACATCTATTGAGGAGCAATGGTCAGTTATTGAGCAAACCAACCAGACCTTCAGGCAAGTCCTCGGGAGTAGGACTTCCAGTACAGAAACGGTCCTCATGGCCCCCCTGAGTTGCAGCAAGGTGCTGTCAAGCCACTTTCTAGCTCTGAAGTTGGGCTGACCCATTAGAGGGATGTTAGTGGCAGACAACAAGTAAGTGGGGGCTCCTCTCCAAGCGCTCACATGACCAAGCCACTGCAGAGCCCTTGGTCAGAGCCCCACCAGAGTCCCCACCCAACTGAGATCGGCGTCTCATCCCCTGCACAGCCGTAGGAGCAGCAGACTGTTGCTGAGCCCTCACAGGTACGCAACCCCAGAGGAATCCCACCAAAGGTGTCGAGGCAGAGTAGCAAGAAAGTGAGCAAGGGGCCTTCACATCTGCTGAAGCCACAGGGGAAGCACACGTAAGAGGAAGATAATGCACAAGTAGTCACAAGGGTAGTCATTTGGGTGTAATGTGTTTATTTTTAAAATGCCATCACTTGCTTATTGTCATAAAAAATTCTGATGGCAAACTGTTGCAGTTGTGGTGTGTGTCATTTCACAAATGGGACTTCCACATTGAGGGCTTAGGGCAACTTGCAATTGTCAGTATGGTGGTCAAAGTGATAGGAATCCGCAGGTTCTTGGCCATTGTCGATGGTCTGATAAGAATGTGTGAGGCAAAAGTGTTTGATTGTGCAGGCTAAACAAATCTGGCCAAGATGAGTGTGTCCCTTGCATCCTGGGCAGCAATGTGGTTGCGCGCTGGCACCTTCTGGCCTGTGCAGCTTCAGGTGGGTGAGCAGCAGCTTGGAGCTCCTGCTGTTGCTCCTGCAGTTGGTGCTGCTGTTATTCAGGGTTCTGCTGCTGCCTGTAATGATATCAGCAAATAGTAATGGTATTTGCCTGTTTGATTATGATGCCTTACCAGCATAATTTGCATGTATTGATTATTTATGCCTGACCAGCAGAGGGCATGTGAGAGAGCCAGTTTAGTTTAGTTTTGGTTTCGTTTTAGATGGATCTCTAAAATGGTGTCTCCTGTAATGCTGTTAACTGAGTTGAACAGACTTTAGATTAAAAGACATTCTCTTTCATGAATGTGTCGTCATTGAACCCACATACAAACCAATACATGGTGTCAGAAGTGATTGAAAGAGATGAAGAGGAATAATCTGAAGTTAACTCAGCTCTCCACATATTAGCAAGCCAAAAGAGAACATCATTACTTACCATTGGAGAATAGCTAACGAACTGAAAAATGGAAGGTTTACACCCACCGGCGAAGCTTCAGTTGACAGGTAATGTGGCTGAAAATTGGAGGAGGTTCAAACAACGTTTGGAGTTGTATTTAGCGGCAATCGGAGCTGACGAGAAAAGTGATAAAATGAAAGCGTCAGTGTTCTTACATGTCGTGAGTGATGAAGCGCTGGAGGTGTATAATAACTTCACATTCGCTGCTGATAGAGACAAAATAAAGCTGGAAAAAATAATGGAACTGTTTGAGGCCTACTGCATACCTAAACATAACGTGATGTTTGAGAGGCACAGATTTTTCACATGTGTACAGAAAATGGGTGAGACTATTGATCAGTATGTGACTGAACTGAGAAACTGAAGCAAAACATGTGAATTTGGGGGACTGACAGACTCGCTGATAAAAGACAGACTGGTGTGTGGTATTCCAGATAATGGTCTAAGGGAAAGACTGCTAAGAGAGCAAAATCTAGACCTGGGAAAAGCCATAGCACTGTGTAGGGCCACAGAGACTGTGAAGTCACAGGCAAAGGAGCTGTTCAGTGATAATAGCTGCAACGTGGATGCATTGAGAAAGAACGGACACAAACCGTTTAACAAAAAGAGCGCCAATGTGAAAAAAGAGGTGTGGCCAGCGAACAAAAATGAAAGGGGCAATCGAAAGTCATGTAGTCGATGCGGTACACAGCATACACCAAAAAAGTGTCCAGCATATGGTAAAACATGCAATAGTTGCAACAAAAACAACCATTATGCCCGTTGCTGTAAGAACCAAGCGCAACAAAGCATGGTTCATGCAGTAGATGAAAGCAAGATAGAGGAGTTCTATGAGGATGTTGTGTCTGAAAACAAAAAAGAAAAAAGAGACTGGATGTTGACACTAAAAGCGAATGACATACTCATTCCATTTAAATTGGATACTGGAGCACAAGTTAATGTGATATCAGAGACTGATTTTAAGAAAATTAGACCCAGACCAAAGATACATGGAATAAAAGTGAAAGTGACAGGATACTCAGGTACTAATATATCAGTGAAAGGAAGATGCATTGTCAAAGTGACACACAAGGACAGAGAGCACACGCTAGCATTAATCGTGGTGCCAAAGGATGTGCAAGCCATACTAGGTTTAATAGCCTGTGAGAGACTGAACCTGGTAAAGAGAGTCCTCATTGTGGAAAGCGAAGGAGAGACAGTCTATGATGAACTCATGAAAGAGTACAACGACCTATTTCAGGGTCTAGGCGGCCTTCCAGGAGAACACACGATCAGAGTAGATAAAAGTATGCCAACGGTCATACATCCATGCAGAAAAGTTCCGTTAGTCTTCAAAAGCAACTGAAGGCAGAGTTGGACAGGATGGAAAGCCTGAACATGATTCAGAAGATAGATAAGCCAACTGAGTGGGTGAGTTCCCTCGTCGTTGTGGACAAAAAGAATGGAAAGCTCAGAATTTGCCTGGATCCAAGAGATCTAAACAGAGCAATAAAGAGAGAGCACTTCAAGCTTCCTACACGTGAGGAAATCATGTCACAGTTTGCAAATGCAAAGTATTTCAGCAAGTTAGATGCATCATCAGGATTTTGGCAGAAGAAACTGGACGAGGCAAGTTCAAGACTGTGCACGTTCAACAGTCCATTTGGCAGATACAGATTCCTAAGGTTACCATTTGGCATTGCCTCAGCTCCTGAAGTGTATCACAAAACTATCCATATGATCTATGAGCACCTGGAGGGAGTTGATACATCAATGGATGACATCATAGTATGGGGAACCACGAGAACTGAGCATGACGAGAGACTGAAAAAAGTGCTGGAAGCAACAAGGAAAACAAACCTGAAGCTGAATAGAGAGAAATGCCAGCTCGGGGTGACAGAACTGACATTCGTGGGAGGTATCCTTAGCAGTGAGGGCATCAGACCAGATCCCAGAAAGGTGTCCGCCATTGAGAATATGCCAAAGCCACAGAGCAAAAAGGACGTGCAGAGGTTTAATGGAATGATCAACTACATGGGTAAATTCATATCAAACCTCTCAGAAAAGATGGCACCACTGAGAAGACTAACTGAAAAGATCATAGAATGGGAATGGAATCATGAGCATGAGAAGTCATGGAGCGATCTAAAGAAACTGCTCACAGAGAAACCAGTTCTGAGGTTTTATGACCCAGCGAGACCCATCAAGATATCATCAGATGCATCACAGAGTGGGCTCGGTGCAGTTCTTCTGCAAAAATATGACTACTGGCAACCTATTGCATATGCATCACGCTCAATGACAGACGCGGAGACGCGATATGCTCAAATAGAAAAGGAGCTGCTCAGCATCACATACGCTTGTGAATGATTTCACCAGTTGGTGTCAGGACAAGCAATCAGTGTAGAGACTGACCATAAGCCCTTGATTGCATTGTTCCAAAAGCCACTAAATGGCTGTCCGCTTAGAATACAAAGAATGATGATCAGGCTGCAACGCTATACACTGAATGTTGCGTACACACCGGGTAAGCTGATGTATACAGCAGACACGTTGTCCAGAGCTGTTGACCCAAGTGAGACCGCAAACACCAAAATGGATGAAAAAGTGAACGCCTACGTGGACATGATCACAAGTGCACTGCCCATAGCAGATGCAAAAATGGAGCTCATAAAGACTGAGACAAACAAAGATGAAACAATGAGACGACTGAGGAAAAGCATCTTGGATGGATGGCACAACATGAAGCAAGACTGCTCACCTGACATGGCAGAGTACTGGAACTGCAGGGCGGAACTATCAGTGGTCGAAGACATCATCTACAAAGGAAGAAAATAGTTATCACAAAGAGTCTGAGAAAAGTGATGCTAAAAAGGATCCATGGAGGACATCTGGGAATCGAAAAGTGTAAGAAAAGAGCACGAGAGGTGCTGTACTGGCCACGAATGAACCAAGATGTGACAAATGAGGTGTCAAACTGCACAATATGCCTGAAATATCGAGCAAGCAATCCGGTAGAAACACTAAAGCCACACCCAGCGCCAGACAGACCTTACCAGAGGGTAGGCGCTGACCTATTCGTATGTCAAGGGAAGGACTATCTTGTAGTCACAGACTATTACTCCCTGTATCCAGAGGTTTGTAGACTGTACACCACCACTGCAGATGCTGTGATAACATGTATGAAAGCCATATTCTCCAGACATGGCGTGGCAAGCGAGGTCTTCACAGACAACGGACCCCAGTTTTACAATGCAAGTTTCCGACACTTTGCCAAAGAGTGGGACTTTGTCCACACAACGTCAAGTCCTCACTTTCCACAGTCCAATGGACTAGTGGAAAAATCGGTCCAGGCAGTGAAAAGACTGATGTACAAAGCAAAAGACAGTGGAACTGACTTCTACCAGAGCATGCTTGTATACCGCACAACGCCGCTCGAGTGTGGTATGTCACCAGCCCAACTCCTTATGGGACGTCTGCTAAGGTCAAACCTACCCATCCCGGAGAACCTCCTGAAAACAAAAGAGGGGGAGAAAGTGAGGAAGTTCAAAGAACAACAGAAAGAAAAGCAAAAGTACTACTATGACAGAGGAACACAAAACCTACCTGAACTCCACACTGGTGACCAAGTAAGGTTCAAAGGCAAAACAAACATATGGACTCAGAAGGGAACTGTCCTGAGTGAAGTTCAACCAAGATCATATACCATTCAGACAGATGAGGGTGCTGTTCTGCGAAGAAATCGTCGAGATCTTCTCATGGGACCAGCCACAGCAAGTCAAAAGACTGATGCTGTTGAACAACCTGATCACACAGCAGGTCAAAAGACTGATACTGTTGAACAACCTGATCATACAGCTGAGAAACCATCATCTGAGGCAACAACTCAGATTCAAGGACAATCAATCAGAAAATCCTCAAGACGCGTGAAGCCTCCTGAGAGACTCATTGAGCAAATTTAAGGACTCTTGTTATCTTATTCTCTCTTCAAGTTCTAGTGTATTTACATATTTCATGTGAACACACAAAACAAGGTTAAAAAACCTTGATCATGATAATGATAATGTAAGTTCATTAAGTGTTACAGTTAAGATGCAGAGTAATACAAAGAAAACATGTTGTTAGATAAAAGTAAAATACTTTTGTTTTAAGAAAGGGAGATGTAATGATATCAGCAAATAGTAATGGCATTTGCCTGTTTGATTATGATGCCTTACCAGCATAATTGCATGTATTGATTATTTATGCCTGACCAGCAGAGGGCATGTGAGAGAGGCAGTTTAGTTTAGTTTTGGTTTCGTTTTAGCTGGAGCTCTAAGATGGTGTCTCCTGTAATGCTGTTAACTGAGTTGAACAGACTTTAGATTAAAAGACATTCTCTTTCATGAATGTGTCGTCATTGAACCCACATACAAACCAATACACTGCCGCGGCTTGTCTTTGTCCGAATCTGATGTCCAGGAGGAAAGGAAATAAATGGTTCCCATTCTTCTGGTATATACCTCAGTTGAGGAAGCGCTCATTCAAGATGGGGAGAGGGGTTTCCCAGGAGGCCACACTGGAGATGGGTGTCAGGCTCCAAACTTCCACAACAATGAGTAGGCCTGTTAAAAGTCCCCCCAGACCTGAGACAACAAAGTTCTGCCACCTGCAAATGAAGATTGCTGAAAACGTTTTAATGGTGGAGCTGCAGCTGTTAGTAAGCAATCCACTTGCGCTGCCGCCAGGTTTCACTGGCGTGTTTCAGATGAGGTGTGCAGCACGTGGGAAAACTGTTAAAATCAGAAAATCCTCTCAAAATGGGATTATAGAGGCACTTAACTGGTTGTTAAGCACCTTAAGGGCCTATCCCGCCTCTTGGAGGCGGGATGGAGACGGGGTCAGAAAACTCGCATGTGGGAAAATTGCTCAGAGGTGGGTTGGAGGCGGGATCGGGCCTGCCCGCCAGTTTTTGCGATTTTAACACCTCACACGCCTCCAATCCCGCCTCCTCGGGCCTGGCAAAATCGAGCCCTATCCCTCTATTTATGAAGCCCAGGATCCCGTATGCTTTTTTAACCACTTTCTCAACCTGCCCTGCTGCCTTCAATGATTTGTGCACATATACCCCCCAGGTCTCTCTGTTCATGCACCCTCTTTAGAATTGTACCCTTTAGCTTATATTGCCTCTCCTCATTCTTCCTATCAAAATGAATCACTTCGCACTTTTCTGCATTAAATTTCATCTGCCACATGTCTGTCCATTCCACCATTCTGTCTATGTCTTGTTGAAGACTATCACTATCCCCCTCACTGTTCACTATACTTCCAAGTTTTATGTCATACTGTAGTGTATGTACCTTGAAGAAGGAACTATATTCTGCAGCCCCTGTATACTGCAGTACCAGTAGTGACCACCCCTGTATATAAGCCTGTATAGTAACTTTGCATAGTAGTTCCAGTTTTGTCTCCATTCAGTAAACACCTGTTATAACCAACTTCTGCAGTCCGTGTCTCAATTACACACGGACATTACATTGGCGACGAACAGATCCGAACTTACCTACAGTTCTGCACCACCTCACGGGGATCCATCCCTGAAGCGAAGTTATTAGAGGTCGAAGCCAGAAGGAAGAAATCCAAGAAGAAAAAAAAAGAAACAGAAGAAACGGGCATCGACCGTGGGCAACCGCCCCCTGATTCATCGAATTCAAAGATTTGCAGGAGAGGCTGTCGAGTGCTGGGCTTGGTTATCCAGTCTATGGTATTCCAGCTAATCGGGCTGGTGGCAGGTAGTACACTGATCCTTCCTGGGCTGCGGCGGGCTAGAGCTCGATCGGGTGGCTTTTCAACGGGGCCGAGCAGCGTTGTCGGGAAGAGGAGAGAGAGAGAGAGGGTGGAGCACACAGGGCGAGGCCGGTGCTATGAAGCCGGGCAGCGTACAGACCCAAGAAGAAGGAGGGAAGTGTCCCATAGGGTCTGCTCTGATGACGGGAACAGTAATTAAAATAAAAGAAAAAGAAATTAGAAGCGCAGAAAGCCGCGAGGAGCTGCAGTTTGCCACGGGGACCGCGGAGAGCGGCGTTGGCAGCAGCACGGGGGGAAGCGCGCGAAGATCATAGGGTGTCGCCATCAAGGCATAAAAACGCCAGCAACAGCGCTGGTAGCAGCGGAAAAGGCAGAAAGCGCGGGAGGCGCCATCTTAATCCAGCAGGCAAGAAGGCAAAGCGCGGGAGGCGCCATTTTGTTCAATCGGGGAAGAAGGCAAATCGCGGGAGGCGCCATCTTAGATCTCCAAGATGCCAAAGACTGGCAATATCACTGCCTTCGATAATGCAATAGAAGACTGGACCACGTATGTGGAAAGAGTCGAAGTATATTGCAAGGCAAATGAAGTAGCCGATGAGAAAAAGGCATCGGTACTACTAAACTTAATGGGTGCAAGAACATACGGCCTATTGCGGAACCTGATCACTCCAGTCAAACCGATGGTGAAGAGTTTTAACGAAATTGTTGATATCCTACAGAAACACTTAAATCCTACACCACTGCTGATAGCAGAAAGATTTAAATTCCACAAGAGAAATCAGCATAAAGATGAGAGCAATGCTGATTACCTTACGGAACTACGCAAGCTATCAAAGCACTGCCAGTTCGGAGCAGGACTGGCAGAAACCCTACGGGACAAATTTATCTGTGGACTCCTGAGTGAAGGAACCCAGAAGAGGTTACTCTCAGAGAAAGAGCTGACGCTAGATAAGGCTTTCAGCATGGCAGTATCGTACGAAGCAGCAGCAAGGGGAGCTGCGGAAATACAGCAAAAGCCACAGGAATATGGCACCCATGAAATGACACGGGGATTTGAAAAATGTTATCGCTGCGGCAGAACAACCCATGACCAGAAGGACTGCTGGTCCAAGGACAAAACATAGAAACACAGAAACATAGAGATAGGAACAGGAGTAGGCCATTCGGCCCTTCGAGCCTGCTCCGCCATTCAATGAGATCATGGCTGATCTTCGTCTGAGATCATAGCTGATCTTACCAGTTCAGTACCCCGTCCCCGCCTTTTCTCCGTAACCCTTAATCCCCTTAGCCTTCAGAAATATATCCAATTCTCTCTTGAAAATATTTATTGAATTAGCCTTCACAGCCCTCTGTGGCAGGGAATTCCACAGGCTCACCACTCTTTGAGTGAAGAAATTCTTCCTCATCTCTGTTTTAAATGATTTGCCCGCTATTTTTAGACTGTGGCCCCTGGTTCTGTGCTCCCCGGCCATTGGAAACATTCTCTCTGAATTCAGCCTGTCCAGGCCTGCCATAATTTTATATGTTTCGATGAGATCCCCTCTCAATCTTCTAAACTCCAGTGAGTACAAGCCCAAACTATTTAATCTCTCTTCGTAGGTCATTCCCGCCATTCCAGGTATCAGCCTGGTGAATCGCCGTTGCACTCTTTCCATGGCAAGAACATCCTTCCGCAGATGGGGCGACCAAAACTGTACACAATACTCCAGATGCGGTCTCACCAGCACCTTGTACAGCTGTAGTAAGGTATCCCTATTCCTATACTCGAACCCCCTTGATATGAAGGCCAACATACCATTTGCCTTCTTAATCGCCTGTTGCACCTGCATGCTCTCCTTCAGTGACTGGTGCACAAGAACACCCAGGTCCCTCTGCACTTCCCCATCTCCCAATCTATTGCCATTTAGATAATAATCTACCCTCCTGTTTTTACCCCCAAAGTGGATAACCTCGCATTTATCCACATTATAGTGCATCTGCCACGTATCCGCCCATTCCCCCAACCTGTCCAAATCGCACTGTAGCCTCCTGACATCCTCATCAGAGCCCACCCCTCCTCCTAGTTTAGTGTCGTCAGCGAATTTGGAAATATTGCATCCAATTCCCTGATCCAGATCATTTATATATATTGTGAACAGCTGGGGTCCCAGGACAGATCCTTGCGGCACCCCGCTGGTCACTGCCTGCCACTCCGAAAATGAGCCGTTTATTCCAACTCTCTGTTTTCTATCCGCCAGCCAGTTCTCTATCCACGTTAATACTTTGCCCCCAATCCCATGAGCCTTAATTTTGCATGATAATCTTTTGTGTGGAACCTTATCGAAGGCTTTCTGGAAGTCAAGGTACACCACATCCACTGGCTCTCCCCCATCTATTTTACCAGTTACTTCCTCAAAAAATTCCAGCAGATTAGTCAAACACGATTTACCCTTTGTAAATCCATGTTGACTCTGTCCGATCCTTTCCCCATTCGTCAAGTGCTCTGCTATTTTATCCTTAATAATGGACTCTAGCATTTTGCCCACAACCGATGTAAGGCTTACTGGTCTATAATTCCCTGCTTTCTCTCTACCCCCCTTTTTAAATATTGGGGTAACATTAGCTACCCTCCAATCCACGGGTACTGTTCCCGAGTCAATGGAGTTCCGGAAGATGATCCTTAGAGCATCTGCTATCTCCAGGGCCACCTCCTTAAGTACCCTAGGATGTAGTTTATCAGGCCCCGGGGATTTGTCGGCCTTCAGTCCCCTCAACTTACCCAACACCATATCCCTAGAGATACTAATTTCTGTCAGCTCCTCCCTCTCATTAGTCCATGCAGGCAATGCGGAAAGATGGGACACATTGCACGAGTTTGCAGGTCCGGGAAGAAGACTAATGACAACAAAAAGACTACTAAGGAACAGTACAGGAAAGTACAAAAGATGACGGACAGTAGTTCCGAAGACCAGAAGAGCGATAGTGAATCCGGGAACAAGAGACTAAGCTGTCTCAAACTACACAACGTAATCGCAAAAGAGGATCACCGAACCATTTGGGTCACCCTCACGATAGCAGGGTCCCAAGTCAAAATGGAATTGGATACAGGATCAGCCCTGACCGTCATGAATCGATGAGACTACGAGCGGCTATTCTCACACATACCCTTGAAAGACACATCCATTGTCTTGAAGACATATATGGGGCAGAAAGTATACCCCGAGGGAAAATAAGGGTGCCCGTCGAATACAACGGCAAGGAAATACAGAAGTTGTATCTGTACATACTGCAAGATGGTGGACCACCGTTATTGTGACGTGAATGGATCAGAAAGATAAGTTTAGACTGGCACTCCATTCAGGCACTGACTGTGGCTGGTAAAAAGGATGATGACATCACACCTGGACGATTGTCAAAAATCTTAGCTAACGCTAAAGAGGTATTTCAACAAGGACTGGGAACTCTTAAAGGTGTAACCGCCTCGATAAAAATAGAAGCGAATGCAATTCACAAGTTTTTCAAAGCAAGATCGGTACCGTATGCAATTCACCCAGCCATCGAGGCAGAGCTAGAGAATCTGGAGAATGCAGGCGTGTTATCTAAAGTAGACTGGAGCGAGTGGGTGACACCCATCGTTCCTGTCATGAAGAAAACATTAAACAATAAGTCTGAGGAGCCAAGGAAGGTTCGCATCTGTGGGGACTTCAAGGTGACTGTGAACCCAGTCCTTCACACAGTACAGTATCCTCTCCCAAGGATAGAAGATATTTTCGCCTCACTATCTGGAGGGAAGCGTTTTACAAAAATTGACCTAGCGCAAGCATATTTGCAGATGGAGGTTGAAGAATCCTCGAGGAAATATCTCATGATAAACACTCACAAAGGTCTTTACCAGTATAATCGACTGGTATTCAGAGTAGCATCAGCTCCGGCTATATGGCAAAGTGCGATGGAACAAGTCCTGCAAGGGATTCCGGGGACTCAGTGTTACTTGGACGACATCCTAGTGACAGGTGAAAATGACAGTGAACACCTTGCCAACCTAGAGCAGGTGCTCACTAGACTAAGAGAACATGGGCTACGAGCCAATCGCCCCAAGTGCGAGTTTTTAAAGAAACAAATATCGTATTGTGGCCACATGATTGATGAAGAGGGGTTACATAAGTCCCCTGACAAAATTGAAGCAGTAGTTAAGGCTCCAGCACCTGAAAATGTGTCGCAACTGAGGTCATTCCTCGGATTGGCGAATTACTACCGTAAGTTTTTGCCGAATTTGTCCACAATTCTGCACCCACTGAACGCCCTGCTACAAACTGGAGTAGCATGGAAATGGAGCGATGAATGGAAGCGGGCCTTTCAGAAGTGTAAAGGCCTGATCACTTCAAGAGAAGTATTGGCTCACTACAACCCATCACTACCGATAAGACTGGCGTGTGATGCGTCTCCCTACGGCGTTGGAGCGGTACTGTCACATAAATCCCTTGATGGTTCAGAGAGGCCGATAGCTCTTGCGTCACGCTCGTTAACGGCAGCTGAGCGTAACTACGCCCAGATTGACAGAGAGGCCCTCAGCCTGGTGTGGGGGGTGAAGAAGTTCAATCACTACATACACAGACAGAAATTTACTCTACTAACTGATCATCAACCTTTTGTCTCCATTTTCAACCCTCAGAAGGGCGTCCCGATAATGACAGCACAACGGCTGCAGAGGTGGACCCTTTTCCTAGGGGCACACCAATATGACATCGAGTACAAAGGAACTAAACAGCATGGGAATGCTGATGGGTTGTCGCGCCTACCATTGCCGACGGTGGAAGAAGCACCTGCAGTGGATCCTGCGGAGATATTCCACTCGACCACAG
This sequence comes from Somniosus microcephalus, assembly GCF_052327205.1. Lineage (NCBI taxonomy): Eukaryota > Metazoa > Chordata > Chondrichthyes > Squaliformes > Somniosidae > Somniosus > Somniosus microcephalus. Next base: position 189,478,382 of record NC_140993.1, on the reverse strand, counting down.
TCGAATGTCTACCTGTGACGAATGCAAACATAGAAAAGGAAACACAAAATGACCCGACACTCTCCAGGGTCTATGATTTAACGGTGAAGGGATGGCCAGCACATGGCAAACCACTGCTGCCAGCATTCTCGCTGAGAAGAGAACAGCTGTCAGTGTGCCAAGGAACCTTGATGTGTGGGTCCAGAGTAGTAATTCCACCCAAATTGAAGGATAGAGTGCTCAATGAGCTTCATGAGGGTCATCTGAGAGGGGTAAAAATGAAGAACGTAGCCAGAGCGTTTGTGTGGTGGCCGGGAATCGATAGAGAAATCGAAGAGATGACCAAGAGCTGTACAGGATGCCAGAAGGTCCAAAACGCCCCACCACAAGCCCCTCTACATCCATGGGAGTGGCCCTCATCTCCATGGCAAAGGGTACACATTGATTTTGCTGGTCCATTTATGGACTCGATGTTTTTAATTGCAGTGGATGAACATTCAAAGTGGCCAGAGGTAATAAAAATGTCCTCAACCACCACAGAAAAAACTATCACAGTCTTACGAACCATATTCGCCAGAAATGGGCTGCCTGAACAGATTTGCTCCGACAATGGACCACAGTTTGTGTCTGAAGAGTTCCGGAGGTTCTTAACGGACAATGGTGTTAAGCATTACACATCCGCCCCATATCATCCAGCCACGAATGGATTGGCTGAGAGGTTCATTCAAACATTCAAGAAGGCTATCAAGGCAATGTGTAATGAAGACATACCCCTACAACACAAGGTGGATAACTTCTTGTTTGCCTACCGGAATGCGACACATGCGGTTACCAACCAAACTCCAGCCACGATGTTCTTCAATCGAAGACTAAGATGCCGCTTGGATTTGGTTAAGCCAAACATCAGAAGAGATGTGGAGAACAGGCAGTTTCAGAATATGAATGAAAGGCCAACCAGGAGTTTCAAGATAGGTCAACCAGTTTTGGCCCGGGACTACCGCACAGAGAAATGGCAGCCAGGAACGATCTGCACACGGCAAGGACCTCTAATGTATACCGTGGACGTTGGAGAGAGCATTGTAAGACGCCATGCTGACCAGATTCTAGAGTCACTGGAAAACGTCAAATCTACACCACGATCCTATACACCTGGTGATGAAACCGAAGTACCAATTGCATCTACCTCAGAATCGGTGATATTGGAAGCAGATGAACCAAACAATGACGTTGATCCCAAATCAACTTTGCCAGAAGAACCTGATACCCCAAAGAGGCATTATCCGGACAGAATCAGGAAGCCTCCTCAAAGACTGAATTTATAATTGATTAACTTCAGCTAATGTATATAGCAACTGTAATTGTAAATATGTTATTTAATTATTAATCGAATGTTATCTAGTGTTTAGCTAAAATGGGAGGAATTTTAGTGTATGTACCTTGAAGAAGGAACTATGTTCTGCAGGCCCTGTATACTGCAGTACCAGTAGTGACCACCCCTGTATATAAGCCTGTTTAGTAACTTTGTATAGTAGTTCCAGTTTTGTCTCCAGTCAGTAAACACCTGTTATTACCAACTTCTGCAGTCCGTGTCTCAATTACACACGGACATTACACATACCACTGTGCCGCCACCTTTGATGGGACAGGACATTCCCAGGGATGGTGATGGAGGATTCAAGGACATTAGCTGAAAACTTTTTAATGGTGGAGCTGCAGCTGTATGACTATGTCAGGCTGTTGCTTGACTAATCTGTGGGACGGCTCTCCCGGATTTGGCACAAATCGGCGGATGTTAGTGAGGAGGACTTTGCAGGGTCGACTGGGCTGGGTGTGCCTTTGTTGTGTCTGAAGCCTGTGGCGAGATTGATGTCGGGTGCTCCATTGCATGTTTCGCATTTTTTATTGTTTTTCGTAGCAGTTGGGTACAACTGAGTGGCTTGCTCGGCCATTTCAGAGGGCAGTTCAGAGTCAACCACATTACTGTGGGTCTGGAGTCACATATAGGCCAGACCAGGTAAGGACGGCAGATTTCCTTCCCTAAAGGATATTAGTGAATCAGATGGGTTTTTATGACAATCTGGTAGTTTAATGGTCGCCATTACTGATACTAGTTTTTTATTCCAGATTTATTTAATTAAATTAATTTAAATTCCCCAGCTGCCATGGTGGGATTTAAACCAATCCACCAACTCAGAACATCTTGCGAATTTATTGGTGGAAATTGGTAAAAAATACAATGTTAAAGGTCACCAATCATAGCTTATATTTAGTGTCCATGGCTTCTCTGATTTAAACTCACATCTCACAGTTCATTAGTCCAGGCCTACTGGATTACTAATCCAGTAACATAACCACTATGCTACCATTCCCATCATGTGTATCATGATGCATATGCATACTACTTGCTGTATGCATCACAGAACATGCGTGATGACTTCACCTGTGTGACGCATGCACATTTCAGGATCCAAAAGGAGCAGGAGTATTCAGAATTTTGAAAGCAGTATTAGTACAAATGAAAGGTAAAAATTGGGCAAAGATCAATTTTTAAACAATTCACCAACTCAGAACATCTTGCGAATTTATTGGTGGAAATTGGTAAAATAACAATGTTAAAGGTCACCAATCGTAGCTTATGTCTAGAGCCCATGGCTTCTCTGATAATGGATTGCTAAATTCAGCTTTCCACTAATTAACGATTCTCACAGCTGAGATTTCTATTTTCTATGATCCTTGGTTGGCTTAGCAACCCAATGGAATCTCATAACATTAGCCCAAAATTTACTATCAAAATAATGGTGAGGCTAATAGTGCTTGCCGTTATTTATGCGCAATATCAGGCGAGGGCAGAGGCGTGATTAAACGTGAAAATTGAAAAGTTGTTGTTGGAGAAGTGCCAATTCATCATTAGCTTTACGAAAATGGCATCTCACTGTCTGGCTTCTCATTCAAATGCATTGAGTGGTGTGAAATTCTTGTATTTGCATGGTAGACACGAAGTAAGCTCACTACAGAAAGTTAAATCAAGTCATTTCAAATTCAAGTACACTTTTAATGATAAGTGTTCATTACAGCCAGTCAACTTCTCTGGCACTGAAAATTAACTATTACAAGTACGGAGTCTCATTCATTCAGGTTTTAATTGTTGCTGGAGATTTAAAAAAAAAAAAATGTTTTCAAATGTTTTCTTTTTTTCTCTCTCAATCCAATCTTTCTTTCCCTCTTGTTATTTCTCTTTCTGTACCTGATTTGACATTGAATTCACCCACTCTAATTTACACTTCCTTCTCAGTCCTTGCGCTGTTAATTTCATAATCTTTCAATCTGATTGGTTAAGGAGATACACAATTGCTTGCCCTGTTCACTCAAATCTATGATGCCCTGTAGAGGGTGCCGCGCTATTGCCATCTCTCACTTCCAGCAAATTGCAGGGCAAAAGGTCGCAGAGATTGAACGGGCAAGGGCAAGTCTAATTTACAGCAGGCTACAGCAAATTTTGGGCCATGATTTTGAATTTTACTTTATATCGACATCAATTTTTAAAACATTCTCAGAAGATTTTAATTTTGTGTAAAATTATTTGAATTTCATGTTATTAAATGGAAACAACTCACAACTGCTGCAATCCCATGAGATTAAAACAGGAGCCCTCTCAGAGTTACAGCAGCTTTGTGTTGTTGATATAAAATGAAATTCAAATAATTCTACCCAAAATTAATATCTTTCCAGATTTTCGTAAAGATCCAGAAGAGGGCTTTTAAAAGTGACAATTGTTAATTTCTTTTGACCATTCTAAATTCATCTCTTCTGGATTGAAGAAATATTTTGCCTACTAGTTTCTTGGTTGCTAGATTTTTTAAATCTTGTAAGTGTTTGCCCCTAAACATTTTTTGGGGTTTTAATTAAATATGCACTTTTCCCAGGTTGAGCTTGTGGCAGCAGACTGCAGCATACAGCCAAATATAAATTGGCAATTAGTCTTTTTGAGTCAAGAATAATAGAGATGCAGGCATATTGTCAATATTCTGCTCGTGCATGTTAAGAAAAGAGCTGATTCTTTCCAGCATTATAAATGCCACAGAAGCCATATTTGTACTGCGGCTGCAAATTCGCATTTACTTTGAACTTACAATGAATTAGTAATAATATCCACTTCGTGAAGTGTGCCTAATTGTTTACTCCCATCGTATATCAGAGTGGAAATATTCTATTTCAGCTGCGCTTTGAAGCAGGAGATTCACATTCATCGCAATAAATGTCTGATGCAAATATCCCATTTTCTATTTTTTTCTCTCTTCTGTTTTGCAAGTTTAAAACTCAATACACATACTACTATGTATGACTTGTGAACTGAAGCCGAGCATAATTAGGTGTAATGGTCCTTGTCCCAGGGCCATTCTGAGTTCATAAATCATACTTTTATTTTAATGTTTTAAATTTTTTTGTGTTTGTGCCACTTTTGGGGTGAAATTGGTCTTCGGCTGTAGTGCATAATGAGCAATAGCAAATTGGCAACCCATTTCAATTTACCTCGCCCAATTTACTATTTATTGAATTCAATGGAAAAGAAATTCAGGCGTGTTGTAAAATAGGTTCCGATTCATTACAACCTGTTTTGCACTACCTCTAAAGATCAATTTCATACCCTATGGCCTAGAAATTGGATAAGGTCTGAAAATGGTTGAGGGCATCGTGCAGCACTGTGTGCCCACGCCCGTTCAAAGTGGTGCAGGCAGCACGCAAAATTTGTGCTGCCTGCTCATTATAATGTTTGCAGTGCTGAACTCAATGCTAAACGCACTGCTGGTTGGCTTAGCGCTGAACAAGGGACCAAATATCGGGTGCAGTCTACGGGCCAATAAAGTTTGGCCTAGGCTCTCTGTACTACTTAAGGAGGAGGTGCTTTGTTGCAGAAGCACCTCATAGTCAGGGTGGACAGAGCCATGGGAAAGGGAAAGGAGATTTTGGATGTGGCACTGGAGGCCTTGGTCCTGAGGGTACAAAGATGGCATGAAGTCCTCTACCCGAAGGGGGACAGGAAGCCGTCAAGGCTGAACACCAGAAGGCTGTGGGAGGAGATTGCTCAAGCTGTCACTGCAATGAGTGACTGATCCAGTGCTGCAAAAAGTTTAATGACCTCACATGAGTGGTCAAGGTGAGTGAATGCAGCGCCAAATGCCTTATCCCACCATCTGCACCACAAGTCTCACACACTACTCAATGCACAACATGCCCAGCACTCACCTAGCAGCAATCTCTAGCAAACACCATTCATACCTCAATCATAGCTTCACTTCACCCTCATACATTTAGCACTGCTGCAAGACTTTCACCCATATATCACACCTTGCACACACTGCCAGCTATTCAACCATGGCAGTCATATAATCCAAACACATTGCACCAAACTCACCGACAAACTTCCTTTTTTCTTGCAGGCAAAGGTGGCACACAACTGCTGGGAGCAGCAGCAGATGGATGGAGGGGAAGCCAGACTTCAGAACCATTTCAGTTCTTGACATAATTAGAGGGGAAATCACAGAGTCCATGGCGAGCGGGGAAATTGAAAGCATTGCTGATGATGATGGTATACTCTTACCTAATCCTTCTTCTCGCATCCCACTTCCCCCCTCATCCCACAATCTCTTATCACTAACAAGCTTCTGATGGTATAAACATGCACATCTTACCTCCCCTCCCCTCCCCTCACCACAACCCAACCCTTGTGCCTTTATCCTTTCAGATGCCCAAGAACTCCAGCCTGGCCAGCCAGACCTTAAGTGATAGAGGAGGACAGTGATGGAGAAGAAGAAGAAGAGACACTGGCACTGCATCTGACACTTGCAGACACCAGCTCAGAAAGTAGCACTATGTCTACTTTAAGAGAGTAGTATTGAGATTAAACCTGCATGTGGTGAGTCACCGGGCATGAGTGGGCTGCAACCAGTCCTGGGGGAAAGGGTAGCTTGGGTACCAGGTCTACGGAGAGTCAGTCTGCATATGAGTTCTGCTGCACAGGACTCCGGTGATGATTTTGATGGGGTGGCCTTCAGAAGAAGGGTGATGGGCATGCACACAGACATGCTAGATGCACTAGCAAGCCTGCCAGAGAGCTTCTTGTCAGTGTCAAGGAGCATGGAGGAGTCTGGCTCCAACATTGCATTGGGCTTTGCACAGAGCTTGGAGCTTGTGATTTCTAGAATGGAAATGATGGGCAACTCCATGATAGATCTTGTGAACCCAACCATGATGCTAGGTGTGATGGACGATGTCGTAGCTTCCATTGCAGCACAAGCAGAAACGACCCAATGTCTCTGTGCTGCAGTGGAACCTCAGACTGTTACCATCGTGGCTGGGCTTATAAGTGTGGAAAGGGGCTTGCAGAGTATCGCAGCATTCTGGCAATCTATCCCCCAACAGATGGCTAGGAATGCTGAGGTGCCACCCCGGGGGAGTGGCAGTGGCTCCGTGGAGCAAGAAACTGCTGTCCTCTCTCAGGATGTTAGCATTTATACGCCCACCATTGCCACTCCACCAGTGATCATCCAGCTAGCCAGACTGCTGCCTCCTATGCCGAGATGGTGGAATCTACAGCCGGGCCTTCTAGCGCCAGAGCTGCTCAAAGACGTCCTGCAAGGTCATCTGCAGTCTTCCTCACGGAAAGTCAGCAGCCTTTCACCAGCCATACTGCAGCCACTGGGGGAGCACTTCATAGGAATACTAGAGTAGGCAAAGGCACATGAAGGACAGACACTAAGGCCACAAATTTGTAAATAGATGCGGGTTAGGAACAGGTCAGGTGGTTTCTGGCTTGCAGTCCCGCCCCCAACTACATCCAGCCCACGGACGTGATTTTACGCTGATTGACCTTGTTAAGCCCGCCCTGCGGGCTTGCCGGCCAATTAAGAGGAAGCCAGTCATAGAAACATAGAAACATAGAAGCTAGGATTAGGCCATTCGGCCCCTCGAGCCCGCTCCGCCATTTAATGAGATCATGGCTGATCATCCAAATTCAGTACCCTGTCCCTGCTTTCTCCCCATATCCCTTGATCCCTTTAGCCTCAAGAAATATATCCAACTCCTTCTTGAATATATTTAATGAATTGGCGTCAACTGCCCTGTGTGGCAGAGAATTCTACAGGTTCACCACTCTCTGGGTGAAGAAATTCCTCCTCATCTCAGTCATAAATGGCTTACCCCTTATCCTTAGACTGTGACCCCTTTTTCTGGACTCCCCCGCCATCGGGAACATCCTTCCTGCATTTAGTCTGTCTAGTCCTGTTAGAAATTTATAAGTTTCAATGAGATCCCCTCTCATTCTTCTATACTCTAGCGAATATAAGCCTAATCGACCCAATCTCTGCTCATATGTAATTCCTGCCATCCCAGGTATCAGTCTAGTGAATCTTCGCTGCACTCTCTCCATGGGAAGAACATGCTTCCTCAGATAAGGCGACCAAAGCTGCACACAATACTCAAGGTGTGGTCTCACCAAGGCCCTGTACAACTGCAGCAAGACATCCTTGCTCCTGTACTTGATTCCTCTCTCTATGAAGGCCACATACCATTTGCCTTATTAACACCCAGGTCTCGTTACACTTCCCCTTCCCCTTTTCCCAATCTATTGCTGTTCAGATAATAATCTGTCTTCCTGTTTTTGCCACCGAAGTGGATAACCTCGCATTTATCCACATTATACTGCATTTGCCAGGCATCTGCCCAATCACCCAACCTGTCCAAATCATACTGGATTTTCTCTGCATCTTTCTCACAGCACACATGCCCACCCAGCTTTGTGTCATCTGCAAACTTGGAGATATTACATCTAGTTCCCTCGTCTAGATCATTTATATATATACTGTGAATAGCTGGGGTCCTAGCACCGATCCCTGTGGTACCCCACTAGTCACTGCCTGCCACTCGGAAAAGGACCCGTTTATTTCAACTCTTTGCTTCCTGTCTGCCAACCAGTTCTCTTTCCAAGACAGTACCTTACCCCCAATCCCATGTGCTTTAACTTTGCATGCTATTCTCTTGTGCGGGACCTTATCGAAAGCCTTCTGAAAGTCCAAATACACCACATCCACTGGTTCTCCCTTATCTATTCTACCAGTTACATCTTCAAAAAATTCCAGTAGATTAGTCAAGCATGATTTACCTTTTGTAAATCCATGTTGACTTTGTCCGATTCTGTCCCTGTTTTCCAAGTGCCCTGCTATTACATCTTTTACAATGGACGCTAGCATTTTCCCCACTACCGATATCAGGCTTACTAGTCTATAGTTCCCCATTTTCTCTCTACCACCCTTTTCAGATGTCGTCATTTGATGATGCGTCATCTGCCGGTTTTCTTAAAGGTGCCACACACAATTTCTCTTTGACAGCACATTTCTCAATGTTTGACAGCATTGAGGTGCTGCAAACACTGACAATCACTGTACAAAGGTGAGCTCTTGCACCCAGGCTCTCCAGTGACTCCCTCCATAGGCTGGAACAGATGACAGCTGCGGGTGAGGTTACAGAAGCGATCTTTCACTAGTGAGAGAGGTTCTCCCAATGAGGTGGGACTAGACATCGATTTCAAAACTTTTTACCTACAGAAAATTGTAAAAGCATTAAAAATGATTTTCCCTGCATTTCCTTACCTCTGAAACTCAGCAGTGCACCATTGGATCCTTCACACCACTTCTGCAGCTGTCATCAATGCAGGAACACTACAGCAGGCTCACAACACGCCACACTTACCTGGCGTGGTGTCCGGACTTCAGGAACCCAGAGACAGAAGTGGCAAAATTGAAAAAGAGCCTGTTAACAAGTATCAAGTACCTGTTAAAAGCCAGGTAAATGGCTTTAATCTTCTTCCTGCCGCTAGCTGTCGGGTCCATGCGCAAATCGGGGAAAATTGTTTGGAGGTGGGTTGATGGCGGGATCGAAATCTACCATCGATCAAAATGATTTTGACCCTTGACCTGCCTCCAAAACCACCCTCTCAGTGCTGATAAAATTGCAGCCTTAGGGAATGCACAAGGGTGATTAGTTGACATTGATGTTTTGATTTGGATTTGATACATTTATAAATTATGTTTGGAATGTTTTTTTTGTGGAGGCTCTCAGCTTTGTGCCCAGGAGAAGGCGGTGATGTTCTGTGACAGAGGGATGGTAAGATGGAGAAGCGGTGAGCGATGGGGATCTGGGGTTTCATTCATTGGAACCAGAGTCTGATGAGGCATTCATGGATAGCCTGTCCGGAATGGGGATCTGCTGCCTGCCTCCTTCCTTCCTCCTCATTCTCCTCCTCTTTCACTACCTCCTCCCTTCCACTTCCTCCTTTTCCTCCTCCTCCTAAAGTTGTCCCGGAACCCGTGGTCATGATGGCAAGTTGTGGAGCACGCAGCAGACCACCACAAAATGGGATACCCACTCTGGCGAGTACTGGAGGGCTCCTCATGAGCAGTCAAGACAGCAGAACCATTGCTTCAGCACCCCGATGGTCTGTGCAATGAGGTTCCTCATGGCAGCATGGCTGTCATTATATGAGTGCTGGCCATGTGTGGTGGGCTTGCAGAGGACTGTCAATAGCCAGGTGTAGAGTGGATAGTGTAAGATCTGTGATTCTGAGAGTATGATGTTTTTCAATAACCACACGGATGCTGTAACTTAACAATAAACAGGTATTTACTGGAGGAGGGTAGTCTCAAGACTGGGGGTACAGAGGCATGCGCAAGGCTTATATACAGGTGTGGTCACTGCCGGTACTACAGTATACAGGAGCTGTAAAAGTAGTTCTGTCTTAAAGGTACATACACTACAATTCCTCCCCTTTTAGATTAGTAGTACCCCTAATATTCAAATAACAATGAACACTTTAACATGTGCATTAAACAACAATAGTCCATTTATAGGTTCAGTCTTTGGGGCGGCTTCCTTACCCTTTCGGGATAGCGCCTTTCCTGAGGATCTTGTTCTTGGTGCAGAGGCGATTCTGGCCCCTTTTCATCGGGTAGTTCATCGGTTTCCACTGCTACTGGTTCTGAGGTAGATGCTACCGGTATGTCGGGTTCATCCCCAGGTACTCGAGACATGGGGTTGACTCGTTCCTGTGGCGCTAAGATCTGATCAACGTGGTGTCTCACAATGTTCTCCCCGACATCCACTGTGTACATTAATGGCCCCTGCCTTGTGCATATCGTTCCGGGTTGCCATTTCTCTGTTCGGTAGTCACGGGCCAAGACTGGTTGTCCTACATTGAAGCTCCTTGTCGGCTTCTCATTGATGTGCTGGAATTGTTTGTCCTCAACATTTCTTCGCACATTTGGTCTGAGCAAGTCCAGACGAGATCTCAACCTTCGGTTAAAGAACATCATGGCTGGGGTCTGGTTGGTAACTGCATGTGTCGCGTTTCGGTAGGCTAATAAGAAATTGTCCACCTTATGCTGTAGTGGAATTTCATCATCGCACATGGCCTTTATCGCCTTCTTAAAGGTTTGTACGAACCTCTCAGCCAATCCATTTGTGGCTGGATGATACGGGGCGGATGTGTAATACCTTACCCCATTCCTTCTCATAAATTTTCGAAACTCTTCGGACACAAACTGTGGTCCATTATCAGAGCAAATCTGCTCTGGCAAGCCGTTTCTGGAAAATATGGTCCGTAGGACTGCAATCGTTTTCTCTGTAGTGGTTGAAGACATTTTTATCACCTCAGGCCACTTCGAATGAGCATCCACTGCTATTAAGAACATTGAGTCCATGAATGGACCAGCGAAATCAATATGCACCCGTTGCCATGGAGAGGAGGGCCACTCCCATGGGTATAGAGGGGCATGTGGTGGTGCATTTTGGAACTTCTGGCATCCTGAGCAGCTCTTGTTTAGGTCTTCGATTTGTTGATCGATTCCCGGCCACCACACATAAGCCCTAGCAAGACTTTTCATTTTCACTCCCCCCAGATGACGTTCATGTAGCTCATTTAGCACTCTCTCCCTTAACTTGGGTGGAATCACCACTCTGGATCCACACATCACTGTCCCCTGGCATACTGACAGCTGTTCTCTTCTGGATGAGAATGCTGGCAACAGTGAGTCGCCATGTGTTGGCCATCCCCTCACCGTCAAATCATATACCCGAGACAGCGTCGGATCATTGCGGGTCTCCTTCTCTATATCCGCATTCGTTACTGGCAATCGTTCAATTATTGACGAATAAAATATCTCGATAGGGTCCACTGCTGGTGCCTCCTCCACAGTAGGCAGTGGCAGGTGCGATAGCCCATCAGCGTTTCCATGCTGTTTCGTGCCTTTATATTCTATTTCATATTGATTCGCCCCTAGAAACAGGGACCATCTTTGTAACCGTTGTGCAGTTATCACTGGAACGCCCTTCTTAGGATTAAAGATGGAGACAAATAGTTGGTGGTCAGTCAGCAAGGTGAACTTCTGCCCATGCAGATAGTGGTTGAATTTTTTTACTCCCCATACTAGGCTGAGGGCCTCCCTGTCAATCTGGGCATAGTTGCGCTCGGCTGAGGTTAGTGACCGAGACGCAAAGGCTACTGGCCTCTCCAACCCGTCTGGGAATTTGTGCGACAGCACCGCTCCAATACCATAGGGTGATGCATCACATGCCAAACGAATTGGTAGTGCTGGGTTGAAATGGGCCAACACCTCTTTTGATGTGATCAATTCTTTAAACTTCTGGGAAGCTCATCTACGTTCGTCATTCCACTTCCATGCTACCCCTGTTTGCAGTAGGGTGTTCAGTGGGTGTAATACCGTGGACAAATTTGGTAAGAACTTGTTGTAGTGCATGTGCCTTTAAGAGCCCCAGGTGTGCTGTAATGCCGGTAATGGCCACTCGGGCTATATAAGCCTGTAAAATGTGTACAGGTAGACTACCCTTTATCCGGACTTCCGAAAACCGAAACCCTCTAAAAACCGAAGGTTTTTTCGGTCAGCGTAAGTCCAGCGTAAGTCGTGCGCACGACCCCCCGCGGACCCCCCCGCGGACCCCCGCGGACCACCGCCGGCCCCGACCCCCGCCGACCCCCCTGCGGACCCCCGACGGCCCCGACCCCCGCCGACCCCCCCGCGGACCCCCGCCGACCCCGACCCCTGCCGACTTACGCTGAGCGTCAGCGTACGTCGTGCGCACAACCCCCCGCCGAACCCCCCGCGGAACCCCCCGCGGACCCCCGCCGACCCCGACCGTAAGTCGGCGGGGGTCGGGGTCGGCGGGGGTCCGCGGGGGGGTCAGCGCCGGCGGGGGTCCGCGGGGGGGTCTGCGGGGGAGTCGGGGCCGGCGGGGGTCCACGGGGGGGTCGGCGGGGGTGTCGGCGAGTGTCGGGGCCGGCGGGGGTCCGCGGGGGGGTCGGCGGGGGGGGTCGGGGCCGGCGGGGGTCCGCGGGGGCGTCGGTGGGGGTCGGGGCCAGCGGGGGTCCACGGGGGGGTCGGCGGGGGGTCGTGCGCACGACTTACGCTGCGCATCAGCATAAGTCGTGCGCACGACCCCCCGCCGACCCCCCCGCGGACCCCTGCCGACTCACCTTCCGAAATCCGAAATTCTCCGAAAACCGAAACACGGCTGGTCCCGAGGTTTTCGGATAAAGGATAGTCTACCTGTATATCCGTTAGAATCCCCCCCAGACTTTGCTTAGTAAACACCTATGAACCAACTCCTGTCTTCAGTGTCTTTATCAACACACGGACACTACAGTGGCGACGAAGTGGAAACGGACTTACCTGCAATTTTGCAGCACCTCCAGGACATCGATTCCTCGGGCGTCCAGAAGACTCAAGAAAGTGAGAGAAGCTGTGGTTTCACCAGCTGGCCAAGCTGGTGGCAGGTACTGCACTAATCCTTCCTGGGCATCAGGCTGGGCTCCAGTGGCTGGCTCTACAGCTGAGACAGGCAGCGAAATCGGAGGCAAGCAATAACGGACTGGGAGGGAGCACTCGGGAGATGGCCGGCGCAGCAAGCAGGTCAGCGTTCAGACCTGCAGAGAAAGTCTGGCGGGAATGAGTCTCCAACTGTAAACTATTAAAAAATTTAAGAAAAACAAAGAACGGAAACCGCGGGAAACAGCGTTGTCATCGGCAGCAGTGGCAGGAAAGCACGGGAAGTGCCATATCTTTGCTGCTGAAAAGAAAGAAAAGCGTGGGAAGCGCCATATCTTTTCTGAAATGCCTATGTCTGGCAATATTGATGCTTTTGATAGTGAAATAGAGGATTGGACCACATACGTGGAAAGAGTAGAGGTATATTGCACTGCAAATGGAATAGAAGATGAAAAAAAAGCTTCAGTACTGCTGAACCTAATGGGCGCAAAGGCATACGGGCTGTTACAAAATTTAATCACTCCAGCCAAACCAAAGGACAAGAATTTTAAAGAAATTGTTGATACCCTGCAGGAGCACTTAAACCCAACACCGCTGCTGATAGCGGAATGATTCAAATTCTTCAAGAGAAATCAACACAAGAATGAAAGTAACGCTGATTACCTAACCGAATTAAGAAAGCTATCAAAGTACTGCCAATTCGGGGCAGGACTAGCAGATTATTTTCGAGACAAATTCGTTTGCGGTCTCTTAAGTGAAGGAACACAAAAAAGGCTGCTTTCTGAAAAAGATTTAACATTGGACAAAGCTTTCAGTATGGCTGTATCATACGAAGCAGCAGCAAGAGGAGCTGCAGCGATACAACAAAAGACACAGGACTTCGGCACCCATGAAATGACACAGGGTTTCGAAAGATGTTATTGCTGCGGCAGATCCACCCATAACCAGAAGGACTGCTGGTTCAAGGACAAAGCATGCAGGCAATGCGGAAAGATTGGACTCATTGCACGGGTATGCCGATCTGGACAAAATAAATCCACAGACAGAAAAAAAAAATCAATAAAGGAAAGTACAGGAAGGTACAAATGATAACGGACAGTAGCTCCGAAGACCAGAAGAGCGATAGCGACTCCGAAAACAAGAGACTAAGCTGTCTCAAATTACATAATGTACTTGCCAAAGATGATTACCAAACCATTTGGGTTACCCTCACGATAGCAGGGTCCCCTGTTAAAATGGAGCTCGATACAGGATCAGCTCTAACCGTAATAAATCGATGGGATTACGAGAGGCTATTTTCGCATATACCTCTAAAAGACACATCCATTATCTTAAAAACATATACGGGGCAGAAAGTATACACCAAAGGAAAAATAAGGGTGCCTGTTGCATACAACGGCAAAGAAATACAAAAGTTGTATTTATACATTCTACAAGATGGTGGTCCACCATTGTTGGGACGTGAATGGATCAGAAAGATACGTTTAGACTGGCACTCCATTCAGGCACTGACGGTGACCAGTAAGAAAATAAACAATGATGACATCATACCTGAACGATTAAAAGACATCTTGGCCAACGCCAAAGAAGTGTTTCAAGAGAAACTAGGAACCTTGAAAGGCATCACCGCCTCAATAAAAGTGGAAGATGCAGCAATTCCCAAATTTTTTAAGGCAAGACCGGTGCCATACGCAATTCGTCCAGCAGTCGAGGCAGAGCTGGAGAATTTGGAAAAGGCAGGCGTATTATCCAAAATAGATTGGAGCGAGTGGGCAACACCCATCGTTCCAGTCATGAAAAAAGCATTGAATAATGATAAATCTGAAGAACAGAGAAAAATTCGCATCTGTGGAGACTTCAAGGTGACTGTAAACCCGATCCTTCTGTAGGGGGTTTCTCTTGCTCGTTCTGGTCTCCTACTAGGCTTCGTGCAATAATTACCCTTGAGTGGTTCGACCCACTCTTCCCTACGGTTCTAGACCTTGGACTTAGGTGCAGGGAACTGTAGTGCAGAGAAAGACTCACTAGACCAGGTTGAATAGCACGGAATAGATGCTTTTATTATTAAACAGTTTGCAGCATTACAAAATACATATCATAAGCACAAATCAAAGCGACTACGAGCATGCACATATCTATAAACTTGATTCCATGGAAATGGGAAACACACGGCACATCGAAAAAGGGGGTACACATTACGATTACCCTTACCCTCTCCCTCCCCTTATACCTAAACTAAGTTTCGACTTGAGGAACTCGGGATCATGCTCACCACTTTCAGATTCGCAAAAGAGGGGGTTCGCAGCCTTTCGGCACAGCTTTCCGTCGTCACGTGGATTTGGAAACTTCTGGCGCAGCTTGTTTTTCTCTCTCTCTCTCCGGCGATGAGGCAGCGGACACAGCCTTGATGGATGGATGGATGGATCAGTTAAATCTGTTGTGGATTTGGATTCATGGAGCAGTCTCTGCTACCGATGTGAAGTTGAATAACTGGATGCACATGGGAGAGTCCAGTGAGGAAAAACCCCGAGAATGGGATGTTGAGGCACGGGAGTGCTAGGCCAGGAATGTCCTTTTCCTCCGGCCTGGATCGTCGGTTTTCCTGAGGGTGTCTTCTTCTTCGGCCTGGGTCGTCGGTGATCTCCCAACAACGGTACCCGGGCCACCCTCGTCGTCTTCCCGTCGTGGCCGAGCCTTGTCTGGCTGAACACCGACCACGTTGTCCTTTTCCGAAATGTCCGTCCGAAGCGTCTTTAAAAGAAGAAACGTCCTGATCGAATTCCGAAGCTACCGAGGTAGAAGAGGCGCTGATGGACTTTTCGAAATCCATATTTATACCCTTTTGGGCCAGCCTTATCTCCCGCCAGATCATATTCCAGTCTTTGTAATATTTTTGGCGGGCAGAAATCTCTGCAGGGGCGCTTTGTCTTGTAACGGAGCCGGTGATAGCTTAACTGGCCTTCCTGGCCGATAATGTCTTTTACTTTGTCACCGTAACTCGGTTCGCATATTGATCGGTCTGGAGATTTCCCTTGATGGCTGTTAAACGGTTTTTCCTTTGTACATTAAATGGGTTTAAATGTTCATTCATTGTCCGCCCATATCTTGATGGGCCCCATCCTGTTGCCTGAAACTGTCTTGTACTTAGAATCCAATTGAATATGTATGCCCATTTCCCTGAGTTTCGGTTTCCCGATACTGGCTTTCGCGGGCTTACTGCTCTCAATCCACAAGCCTGTCTGGCTTGCAGTAACAGAAATCAAATGGTTCAAGAAACTAATCACGAGGTCCGGCGGCCATTTTGTATGCCCTTTTATCAAAGGTTTTATCTGTACAAGCTTCTTTTGGTCAATAAAGCTGTATTATTAATCCTGTTGTCTTGTGTGATTATATAATGAAAATTTTTCGAATCTTACACTTCACACAGTACAGTATCCTCTTCCGAGGATAGAAGATATTTTTGCCTCACTATCCGGAGGGAAACGTTTCACCAAAATTGACTTGGCACAGGCATATCTACAGATGGAGGTTGAGGAGGCCTCTAAAAAGTATCTCACGATAAACACACACAAAGGCCTGTACCAGTACAATCGACTGGTTTTTGGAGTAGCATCAGCTCCAGCTATCTGGCAAAGAGCTATGGAGCAAGTCCTGCAAGGGATTCCGGGGACTCAATGCTACCTAGACGACATCCTTGTAACAGGAGAAAACGACAACGAGCACCTTGCCAATTTGGAGCAGGTGCTCACTAGGCTGAAAGAACGGGGCCTACGAGCAAATCGCCCCAAGTGCGAATTTTTCCAAAATCAGCTATCATATTGTGGCCACATAATTAATAAGGAAGGGTTGCATAAGTCACCTGAAAAAATTGAAGTGGTCATAAAAGCCCCAGCACCTGAAAATGTTTCACAATTAAGGTCGTTCCTGGGATTAATAAATTACTATCATAAATTTTTACCGAACTTATCAACTCTTCTACACCCTCTTAATGAACTTCTACAAACAGGAGTGATTTGGAAATGGAACGAAGACTGTAAACGTGCCTTCCATAAATGCAAAGACTTAATCACATCCGAAGAAGTTTTGGCTCATTACAACCCATCACTGCCAATCAGACTGGCATGCGATGCATCCCCTTACGGCATAGGAGCAGTGTTATCCCATAAATTCCCTGATGGCTCAGAACGGCCGATAGCTTTTGCGTCACGCTCATTAAACTCAGCTGAGCGTAACTATGCCCAAATCGACAGGGAAGCACTCAGCCTGGTATGGGGAGTGAAGAAATTCAACCATTACCTACACGGACAAAAATTTACCTTGTTGATTGACCATCAACCCCTCATCTCCATATTCAACCCTAAAAAGGGTGTTCCCATTATGACAGCGCAAAGGCTGCAGAGGTGGTCCCTTTTTCTAGGGGCACACCAATACAACATAGAATACAAAGGATCAAAACAGCATGGGAATGCTGACGGTTTATCGCGCCTACCGTTGCCAACGGTAGAAGAGGCACCTACAGTAGACCCAGTAGAGATGTTCCACTCTACCATAGTAGAATGTCTACGAGTAAAAAATTCTGCCATTGAAAGGGAGACGAGAAATGACCCGACTCTCTCACGGGTCTACGATTTAACAGTGAAGGGATGGCCAGCACATGGCGAAACACTGTTGCCAGCATTCTCGCAAAGAAGAGAACAGCTGTCAGTGTGCCGAGGAACCTTGATGTGTGGATCCAGAGTGGTGATTCTACCCAAACTCCAGGATAAAGTGCTAAAGGAGCTTCACGGGGGGGCATCTGGGTGGAGTGAAAATGAAGAACCTAGCTAGGGCGTTTGTATGGTGGCCAGGTATCGATGGAGACATCGAAGAAATGACCAAGAGCTGCCTAGAATGCCAGAAGGTCCAAAACGCTCCACCACAAGCCCCTCTACATCCATGGGAGTGGCCCTCATCTCCCTGGCAAAGGGTGCACATCGACTTTGCTGGTCCGTTTATGGACTCAATGTTCTTAATCGCGGTTGATGCATACTCCAAGTGGCCAGAGGTAATAAAGATGTCCTCCACCACCACGGAAAAAACCAGCACAGTATTAAGGACCATATTTGCCAGGAATGGGCTGCCGGAACAGATATGTTCTGATAATGGACCGCAATTTGTGTCCGAAGAATTCAGAAAGTTCTTAAAAAACAATGGGGTTAAGCACTACACGTCCGCCCCATACCATCCCGCCACCAATGGATTGGCTGAAAGGTTTGTCCAGACCTTCAAGAAGGCCATAAAGGCCATGGGTAATGAAGACATAAAACTTCAGCATAAGGTGGATAACTTCTTATTCGCATACAGGAATGCAACACATATGGTTACCAACCAAACTCCCGCCATGATGTTCTTCAATAGAAACCTAAGATGCCGGCTGGATTTGGTCAAGCCCAACATCAGAAGGGACGTGGAGAACCGGCAGTTTCAAGGCATGAATGAAAGGCCAACTAGAACCTTCCAGATAGGTCAACAAGTTTTGGCCCGGGACTACCGTACCGAGAAATGGCAGCCTGGAACTATCTGCACACGACTAGGACCACTGATGTATACCGTGGACATCGGAGAAAGCATAATAAGGCGCCATGCTGACCAAATCATAAAGTCATCCAAAAAGGGACAACCTACACCACAACTCTATACATCTAACGATGAAGTAGAGATACCCATATCTACCTCCGATCCGGTGATACTGGAACCCGATGAACCCGACTCTGGCATTCAAGCTGAATCAGCCTTGCCAAAAGAACCTACTACACCACCAGAAACTACTACACCCCCGAGGCATTATCCGGACCGAGTCAGGAAGCCTCCTGAGAGACTGACTTATAATTAATTAACTACAGCAATGTGTATATTATTTTTCTTATAACATGTAATTAATAATTACTTAAAATATGTTGTACTGGTTAACTAAAAGGGGAGGAATTGTAGTGTATGTGCCTTTAAGAGCCCCAGGTGTGCTGTAATGCCGGTAATGGCCACTCGGGCTATATAAGCCTGTATATTGTGTATATCCGTTATAACGCCCCCCAGACTTTGCTTAGTAAACACCTATGAACCAACTCCTGTCTTCAGTGTCTTTATCAACACATGGACACTACACTTGTGGTAGTAGTTTACCAGCCCGAGGAACGACCTCAGTTGTGACACATTTTCTGGTGCTGGAGCCTTGACTACTGCCTCAATCTTTTCAGGGGACTTATGTAACCCCTCTTCATCGATGACGTGGCCACAATACGAGATCTGTTTCTGGAAAAACTCGCACTTGTGGCGATTAGCTCGTAGCCCATACTCCTTTAATCTGGTGAGCACCTTCTCCAAGTTGGCGAGGTGATCACTGTCATTTTCGCCCATGACCAGGATGTCGTCCACATAACACTGGGTCCCTGGAATCCCTTGCAGGACTTGATCCATTGCCCTTTGCCAGATAGCCGGAGCTGATGCTGCCCCGAACACCAGCCGGTTGTATTGATAGAGACCTTTATGAGTGTTAAACGTAAGGTATTGTTTCGAAGCTTCTTCTACCTCCATTTGCAAGTACACCTGTGCTAGATCAATTTTGGTGAAGCGTTTACCACCAGATAGCGAGGCGAAAATATCCTCAATTCATGGAAGCGGATATTGTACCGTGTGAAGGACTGGGTTCACTGTCACCTTAAAATCCCCACAGATGCGGACCTTCTTTGGTTCCCCAGGCGTATTACTCAATGACCTCTTCATTACAGGAACGATGGGTGTAGCCCACTCGCTCCAGTCCACTTTGGACAGTACTCCTGAATGTTCCAACCCTTCCAGCTCTGCTTCGACAGCTGGTCTGATCGCATAAGGCACTGGTCTGGCCTTAACAAACTTTGGGCTTGCATTTTCCTCTATTTTAATCATTGCTGTTATGCCTTTTAGTGTTCCTAGTCCCTCCTGGAACACTTCTTTTGCGTCAGTTAGCATTTTTGACAGTCGTCCAGGTGTGACGTCGTCATCCTTTTTGGCCTCAACCTTCAGTGCCTGTATGGAATGCCAATCTAATTGTATCTTCCGGATCCATTCACCTTCCTAGCAGTGGTGGTCCTCCATCTGGCAATACATATATATCCATTGTAGGTATTTCCTGGCCTTTATATATCACTTTCACCCTTATTATTCCTTTGGGGTAGACTTTTTGCCCTGTGTACGTCTTCAAGACAATCTCTGTAGCTTTCAAGTGTATATGTGAAAATAGCCGCTTGTAGTCCTTTCGGTTTATGACTGTTAGGGCTGATCCTGTGTCCAATTCCATTTTCACTTGGACTCCGTCTATCTTGACTGTAACCCAGATAGTCTGGTGATCCTCCATTTTGTTTACCTTATGTAGTTTCAGACAACCCAGCTCCTTGCTTCCGGAGTCTGTGTCACTTTTCTGTTCGTCTGAACTACTGTCCATCACCTGGTGTATCTTTTTGTACTTCTGTGGAGATTTCTTACTGTTTGTTTTCTTCCCAGACCTGCAGACTCTTGCTATGTGTCCTACTTTTCCACACTGTCTGCACACTTAGTCCTTGAACCAACAATCCTTCTGGTCATGTGTTGTTCTGCCGCAGCGATAGCACTTCCCTGTTCCATAGGACATTTCATTGGTGCCATATTCTTGCGGTCTCCGTTGTATCTCTGCAGCGCCCCTTGCGGCTGCTTCGTGTGATACTGCCATCCTGAAAGCCTTGTCCAGCGTAAGATCCTTTTCTGATAGAAGCCGTTTCTGGGTTCCTTCACTTTGTAGCCCACACACAAACTTGTCCCTTAACGTATCTGCTAGTCCCGCTCCAAACTGGCAGTGTTTCGATAGCTTGCGCAGTTCTGTTAGGTACTCAGCATTGCTTTTGTCTTTGTGTTGGTTCCTTTTATGGAACTTAAATCGTTCTGCTATCAGCAACGGTGTGGAGTTTAAGTGGTCCTGTAGGATTTCTACTATGCTTTCGAAATTCTTGTTCACCGGCTTCTCTGGGGTTATTAGATTTCGCAGTAACCCATAAGTTTTTGCACCCATGGAATTTAACAAAACCAGTGCTTTCCTAGCATCTGGCACTTCATTCGCCCTGCAGTACACCTCAATACGTTCCACATATGTCGCCCAATCTTCGACTTCATTGTCAAACGTAGAGATACTGCCACTCTTCGGCATCCCTGGGTGTGATTTAACTGTCAAAAATGGCGTCTCCCGCGCTTCCCCTTCTTCTCCGCTGGCACAAAATGGCATCTCCCGCGCTTTCCTTCCTTCCCGCGCTCGCCCTTCTTCTCTGCTGCGGCTTCTAAAAATGGCATCTCCCGCGCTCTTCCTTCTTCTCCGCGGCTCAATGGCATCTCCCGCGCTCTCCCTTCTTCTCCCTGCGGACACTGTTCAGCCCTTGAACCCTGGCTGTGCTCTGCGCGTTCTTTTTTTTTTCCGTTTCCGCCGCTCGGTCCTGAACCTGGCTGTTGCTTTACCCTCTCTCTCTCCGTTTTGTTTTTTTTTCGCAACGCCGCTCGGTTTTCAACCCCTAGCTGCGCCCTGTGCGTTTCACCCTCAGTCTTACCCTGTCGACGCTGCTCGGCTGTCTCTCCGCCGTCGGTCGGTTCCAACCGCCGCTGTCCGGGAAGGGTCTGCGCTGTACCTGTCGTCAGTCTCTTGCTGATCGTCGTGGCTGGGGAACCAAGCCCAGCTCTCCACAGCCTCCCCTGCGATGTTCACTCTCTGCCGGACGACTGGGCGGTTGCTCGTGGTCGACGCCCGTGTTCCTGGCCTCGACTTTCTTACACCGCCCTCCCGGAGCGAATCCTCGAAGGGAAATGCAGAGTTGCAGGTAGATTCAAATCGACACTCGTCGCCACTGTTAGATCCGTGATTCTGAGAGTATGCTATTTTTCAATAACCACACGGATGCTGTAACTTAACAATAAACAGGTATTTACTGGAGGAGGGCAGCCTCAAGACTGGGGGTACAGAGGCATGTGCAAGGCTTATATACAGGTGTGGTCACTGCCGGTACTACAATATACAGGAGCTGTAAAAGTAGTTCTGTCTTAAAGGTACATACACTGCAGATAGCCCTTGTCTTCGAGCAGCCACCCTTGGATTGACGTGATGGCTGGAAGATTGTTGGCACACCGGACTGGCACAGGATGAAGGCATCATGACTGCTGTCAGGAAATCGGGCATTCACCATCATGATGCATTGGGCGTGGTCGCACACCAACTGCACATTAAGTGAGTGGCAACTTTGCGGTTGCGGAACATCTGAGGATTAATATGCAGCACCCCCAAAGTGTCAGCAGTTGATGGCGCCCTGCACTGTGGGGAAGCCCAATATCCTGACAAAGCCACATGCGCGCTCCTCCTACTTCTCTCTGTTCAGAGAGAAGACAATGAAGTCCCTTCTCCTGGAATACAGAGCCCCTGTGACCTCCCAGATGCAGCGCTGGATGACAAACTGGGAGATGTTAGCTATGTTGCCTGCTCTAGACTGGAAAGATCCAGTGGTGAAAAAATTGAGTGCCACGGTGACTTTGAGGGCCATTCCCTGCTCTGAGGCTGTAGGTCTGGTTGCAGGAGGTGGCAAAGTTCTGTAACCACTTCCTTGGTGATGCGGAGCCTCCAAATACACTGATCCTGGCTTAAGTGCAGGTAGGAGAAGTGCTCCCTGAAGACCTTAGGTGGGAAAGGCCTCCTGCTGAAAGCCCTCCTCCCCCTCCTCCTCCTCCTTCTGCGAGCATCTTGTCCTCTTCTTTGCTGCCTCTGTTACATCTTCCTGTCATATTTGAGTGCAATGGGGACTGCAAGTAGAGCCCCCATGACTGGGAGCAAGTGGTGTGAGCAGAACCTTTGAAATCAGAAGCATGGCATTCTCCACTTGCAGCACCACTCCATGTGACCTCTGCAACTTTAAACAACTCTAGAAAGCTCTAAACAGTTGCACAAACTTACATGGAGCCAGTAGAACTGAAAAAGCAAGTCAGCTGCAAGTTGATGATCCTTTCAAATTGTGCTGCTGGTGGGTCCTTCCTGCTGCTGAACACATGGTCAGCTGATCATGATTAGAAGTCGTTAAATGGAGTGGTAATGTCCAAAATGGCAGATCGTGCATCAAATCAGCATTGCACACTCATTGAAGCCACAATCTGCCTCATCTAAATATCTGCAGTGAGCATAGGCAATGGCAGCGCTGCTGACCTGCCCAATGTGGCGGCTGCCACGGGACCCACCGGAAGTGGGCAGAAGCAAGGCAGCCGCCATTTTTTCTTCCAAGTCAGCCTTAATGGCTGGCACTAAAGGCTCTAATTTCAGGGCCGTAGTCTCTTATTAACTTATGATGTGCTTGTGCAGCAAAACAGGACCTTGGAGCGCGCAACTAATAATATTCTCCAAACGAATGGTGAGGATTGCCACACTGAATTAACTGACACCATATGGTCCCAAACAGAGAGTTCAGGACCCGTAGGAATCTCATTCCACATGAATGGAGGCAATATTCAGAACCCACCTTTTCCCTTTTGACCAATCTAGTGCAATGGTTCAGGCTATTCTGTATCTGTAAAAGAAACAGGCCTATTGCATTGCAGAAGCCTCAGTACTACTGTAGGAGCGTTATCACAATGGTTGTGTAGCACCATCCACTACCAGTGTCAAGGGCAGCATAAGCAGTCTTTGTGTTAAGACATTATTTTCCCTTGAAAATATCTCCAGAAAGCTATTGACTATAAATGAGATCCGAGTGATAGGGCAGTTAGCAAGTGTAACAGATGCCAAGGTCACTAACCAATTAACAGCCTTGCTCTCAGGAGTAGGGCTGTTAATTGGTTAGCAGTCTTGGCATCTGTTACATTTCTAAGCAAGATGAGTAGGGGAAGCTAAGCTTGAAGTAGGTTAGAAATCAAAGTGCAAACTACAAAAAAGAGAAATCACAATAAGATCTACTGAAGTGTTATGTTGTACAGGAGATAGGTTGAGTCTTCCAGTAGACCTAAATATCAAAGGTTGAAGGTAGGTGTAGAAGGCCAACACAAAATATGAGATCAAAGCCATAAGGGCTATGGCAAGCCTGAACGCCCAAATGCAGAAATGTGCACAGCCTGGCATCAAGCTGGAAACCACTAGGAATTTTGAGGTAGTGCCCAAAGATAAATGGGCGTTATCGGATCAGCTGTCTATTATATACACCCTGCCTGATTTTCCTTGCCATTGACTTGAAAGGAAAATTGGGCAGACTGTATAATGTGCTGCTGATCCTATATCACCCGTTTTGTGCAATCGTTGAAGTTGAAAATTCAAAACTAGCCCACCCTGCCTAAGATTTCCCTTGGTCAGGTACCTTTCAATAATTTGGGTGGGCACCTGGCCTGTGACAGGCAATGGAACATTAGCTTCTTGCCCAATTTTCGATCCCCACCTGCTGGAGTTACTCCAGGGTAACACCGCCCCATAATTTCCGAGGTTGATGAAACAGGGCCCGATTCTAATCATCCTGTAAGTGAAACCAATGTTGCTACAGTATCTGTTCTATTTAGTGATTCAGTTCACTGCATGTATCAATGTATGACTCATGTAACTACAGAGTTTAAGGAGCTAGGAAAGAGGTTAAAAAGCAGGACTTCAAAGCTAGTTATCTCTGGATTACTACCAGTGCCACGTGCTAGTGAGTACAGAAATAGGAAGATAGAACAGATGAATGCATGGCTGGAGAGATGGTGTAGGAGGGAGGGCTTTAGGTTCCTGAGGAATTGGAACCATATCTGGGGGAGGTGGGACCTCTACAAGCCAGACGGGTTGCACCTCAATGGGAACGGGACCAATATCCTCGTGGTGGGTTTTACTAGTGCTGTTGGGGAGAGTTTAAACTAGCTTGGCAGGGGGATGGGAACCTGAGGGTAGAATCAGAAGGGAGAAAAGTTAAGCTGGAAATAGAAGATAGGGGTTCAGGTGAAGGGGTAATTAGGAAGGCAAAGAGAATGGAGAAGACAATATTGCAGGGCAACGACAGGGGTAACGATAACCAGAATGTATCAGGAAGGGGCAGAGTGTACAAGTATAAGAGTGCACCAGAAAATAGAGTCAGAGTAAGGAAAAGTGATAAGATAAAATTAAAGGCTCTTTATCTGAATGCACACAGCATTCGTAACAAGATAGATGAGTTGTCGGCACAAATAGAAATAAATGGGTATGATCTGATAGCCATTACAGAGACATGGTTGCAAGGTGACCAAGGCTGTGAACTGAATATTCAGGGGTATTTGACATTTTGGAAGGATAGACAGATAGGAAAAGAAGGTGGGGTAGCTCTGTTAATAAAGGTGAGATCACTGCAGTGGTGAGGAATGATATTGGCTCAGAAGCACAAGATATAGAATCAGTTTGGGTGGAGATAAGAAATAGTAAGGATAAGAAATCACTGGTGGGAGTAATATATAGGCCCCCTAACAGTAGCTATACTGTAGGACAGAGTATAAATCAAAAAATAATGGGGGCTTGTAAGAAAGGTACTGCAATAATCATGGGTGATTTTAATCATCATATAGATTGGACAAATCAAATTGGCAAGGGTAGCCTTGAGGATGAGTTCATATAGTCTATTCAGGGTGGTTTCTTAGAGCAATACGTTGAGGAACCAACCAGGGAGCAAGCTATTTTAGATCTGGTAATGTGTAATGAGACAAGATTAATTAATGATCTCATAGTAAAGGATCCCCTAGGAAAGAGTGATCATAGCATGATAGAATTTCAAATTCAGTTTGAGAGTGAGAAACTTGGGTCTGAAACTAGTGTTCTAAACTTAAATAAAGGCAATTACAAGGGTATGAGGACAGAGTTGGCTAAAGTGGACTGGGAAATAGGTTAAAGGGTAAAATGGTAGAACAGCAGTGGCAGACATTTAAGGAGATATTTCATAAATCTCAGCAAAGGTATATTCTAGTGAGAAAGAAAGGCTCTGCGAGAAGGATGCACCATCTGTGGCTAACTAAGGAAGTTAAGGATAGTATCAAATTAAAAGAAAAGACATACAATGTTGTAAAGATTAGTGGTAGGCCAGAGGATTGGGAAATTTTTAGAAACCAGCAAAGGATGACTAAAAAAATTGTAAAGAGGGAGAAGATAGAATATGAGAGTAAACTAGCAAATAATATAAAAACAGACAGTATATAAAAAGGAAGAGAATAGCTAAAGTAGATATTGTTCCCTTAGAGGATGAGACTGGGGAATTAATAATGGGAAATAGAGAAATGGTAGAGACTCTAAACAATTATTTTGGATCGGTCTTCACAGTAGAAGACACTAAAAACATCCCAATAATAATAGATAATCAAGAGGCTATAGGGAGGGAGGAACTTAAAACAATCTCTATCACTAGAGGAAAAGTACCAGGCAAACTAATGGGGCTAAAGGCTGACAAGTCCCCTGGACCTGATGGCCTGCATCCTAGGGTCTTAAAAGAAGTGGCTGCAGAGATAGTGGATGCGTTGATTGTAATCTACCAAAACTCCCTGGATTCTGGAGAGGTCCCAGCGGATTGGAAAACCGCAAATGTAATGCCACTACTCAAGAAAGGAGGGAGACAGAAAGCACGAAACTATAGGCCAGTTAGCCTAACATCTGTCATTGGGAAAATGCTGGAATCCATTATTAAGGAGGTAATAGCAGGACATTTAGAAAATCATAAGACAATCGAGCAGAGTCAACATGGTTTTATGAAAGGGAAATCGTGTTTGACAAATTTGATAGAGTTCTTTGAGGATGTAACAAACAGGGTGGATAAAGGGGAACCAGTAGATGTAGTGTATTTGGATTTCCAGATGGCATTCGATAAGAGTGCATGGGGTAATATATTGGCATGGATAGTGGATTGGCTAACTAACATAAAACAGAGAGTCGGGATAAATGGGTCATTTTCCGCTTGGCAATCAGTAACTATTAGGGTGCCACAGGGATCAGTGCTGGGGCCTCAACTATTTACAATCTATATTAATGACTTGGGTGAAGGGATTGTGTATACTGTAGCCAAATTTGCTGATGATACAAAGATATGTGGGTTAGCAAGTTGTGAGCAAGACACAAGTGGGGTGATTTTATCAATGGGGACGTGATGGAGACGGGATTGCTGCTTGTCGGGTTTTAGTCCCGCCTCCATTGACGTCCGGCCAACCCATGCTATTTTCCCGTGATTGACCTTGTTAAGCCCGCCCAGCGGGCTTAGCAGGCCAATTAAGGGAAAGCCGGTGACAGAGAACGTCAGCGTATGATGTTTCATCTGTCAAGATTTTTTGACAGATGAATTGTCATTGTTTGACAGCTCTGATAAGCTGTCAAACACTGACAATCTGTCTTCTAAGTTGAGTCCTTTGCTGAAGACTCACTTAGAAAGCTTTCCTGAGCAGAAAGTAGAAGGCTGCTGCATTTAAGAATGCAGCGGCCATTCTGCTTTCGCTGCCGGCGAGTTGAGGCAGATCCGCAGCCTAAAGGGATGAAGTCTGGAGGAAGAAGCAAAGGTAAGTAATCTTATTAAAACACTCTACACTCACCTCACACACTTACCTCTCGACACTTGCACTCATCACTCACCTGCACACTGGATACTTCAGCCCCTCTGACCCCCGCAGACCCACGGCTCGCCTCCCACCCTGGCGAGGTTCGGAGTCATCAGGAAGCCCACACTTTAGGTCGCAAAATAGGGATTAGCCAAAAATTGACACTAATTGGCACTAATCCCCTTCCTGCCTCGAGGAGACGGGACCCTGCATGGGTCGGGTACCCACCTCCTGGGAAGATGGCATGGAGGCAGGTTGGGAGCGGGATGGGTACCCACTCCCAGATTCTGCCATTTTCCCAGCAGTCCCGCCTCCATACCCGCCTCCTCAGGGCTGGCAAAATCGCCCCCAAAAAGTCTGCAAAGGGATATAAATAGGTTAAGCGAGTGGGTAAAAACTTGGCAGATGGAGTATAATGTGGGAAAATGTGAGATTATCCACTTTGGAAGGAAGAATGAAAAAGCAAATTATCATTTAAATGGAGTGAGACTACAAAGTGCTGCAGTACAAAGGGATCTGGAGGTCCAGCAAGTAATTAGGAAGGCTAATGGAATGTTGGCCTTTATTGCAAACGGTATGGAGTATAAAAGTAGGGAAGTTTTGATGCAACTTTTCAGGGCGCTGGTGAGCCCGCACCTGGAGTACTGTGTACAGTTTTGGTCTCCATATTTAAGGAAGAATATACTTGCATTGGAGGCAGTGCAGAGAAGGTTCACTAGGTTGATTCCTGGGATAAAGGGGTTGACGTATGACGAAAGGTTGAGCAGGTTGGGCCTATACTCATTGGAGTTTAGAAGAATAAGAGGTGATCTTATTGTAACATATAAGATTCTGAGGGGGATTGACAGGGTGGATGCTGAGAGGATTTTCCCCTAGTGGGGGTATCTAGAACTAGGGGGCATTGTTTCAGAATAAGGGGTTACGCATTTAAGACAGATATGAGAAGGAATTTCTTCTCTCAGAGGGTCGTGAATCTTTGTAATTCTCTACCCTGGAGAGCTGCGGAGGCGGAGTCATTGAATATATTCAAGGCGGAGATTGACAGACATTTGAACTACAAGGGTGTCAAGGGGTATGGGGAGAGAATGGGGAAGTGGTGTTGAGGACAAGATTGGATCAGCCATGATCTTATTGAATGGCGGAGCAGCCTCGAGGGACCAATTGGCCTACTCCTGCTCCTGGTTCTTATGTTCTTAATGGAAAAATTGTTGGCATGTTTGTTGTTACATGGATTCACTTGCTGTAGCTTGATCAGGCTTGGCCCCCAAGCAGACAAAATGCTGGTGTATGGTATAATAAAACACAGCGCACATTAATGTTCAATACCAGTGATTTCTGGCAGTAATGCTGTATTTTAGCAGATCATTAGTTGTGATTGATAGTTTATGATTACATGGTAATGCAGGACACATATTGCTGCTTTATCATATGGAATGCAGTCTGGCAAATGCAGTTTTGACAGTTAACATATTCAGGGAAGTAAACCTTTGTTGCTTCCTTTTGGGGAAATTTAAAAGAATAATGCTCTTATAATCAGAATGTAATGACAAACTGTAGGGGGTGGCGTGTGCCCAGTCAGCTCTGCCCTTGACTGTCTCTGAGCGGTTCGAATCGCTCCCACACCCCTGGGTTCTAGACATCGGATTAGGTAAAGGCGGCGATACAGAAATAGAGTAGACAACTGATTTGGTGCAAGAAAACCGTAAATATTATTAACGGCACAATAAAGTCACAACACTGAAAATTACTCTAATAATTACAGGCATATACAAGTACACTTATTTGGGAATGGGGAACATACGGCACATCGAGGGAAACAAACACATTAAAAAAAACCCTACCCTTCTCCCACCCCAATACCTAACTAGATTACGCTACGAGGTGCCAGGGATTCATTCTCACCAATGGGGTTCCTTTTACGGTTCAAAACCTGTCGATTAAGCCGATTGTGGTTTTGGGATTCGCTCTTGTTGTCCTTTGGGGCCTGCCGTCGTCACGTGGTCCCAGGGCGCGGCGGTGGAGCCGTCTGTGTAAAGTACCCTCTTTTCCTCCGTTAGAGATAGGGAGTAACGTCTTTGTTGGGTACTTTACCTTGCCAAAAATGGTTGTTCTTCTGGTGGTGGTTTGGTCGCCGACGGTTTTGTTGTGGTTGGGGTTTGGTTGGCGGTCTATGGTGTTGGCTTGATTCTTCTACCCATGCTCGAACACCCGCTTATTGTGCCCGCTTGTCACCAACACTTCTTTACACTGCCCTTCTCTGCTTATCGGTTTTTTGCCGTTTGTCTCATCTCGCCTGCCCGCTCGCGGCCCCGTGTGTCCTGTGTGCTTTGAGTCGAGTCCCGTTCTCCTTCCCGCGTTTGGCCCCCGGTGTTGTAATGGGCATCCCCGGTGTCGAGAGAGGCAAGAGCAAGAACAAGAGACCTTGGCTACCGGTGGGCCTACAATTATATCCAGTTCTTCACCCGTTTTCTGCGCGCCAAATCAGGTCAGTTCCTTGTTTAATTTTGGCGTGCTCGCCTAAAGTGATTACAGTCATCCACTTCAACTGTTTTTGGGGCGGTTGTCTCCTTGTTTAATGGCTTCAATTCCCTAGCTGTTTGTTATTTATGATATTTAATCGTCTTTTCCTGTCTTGGTAGCTACTTTGAGCTGTTACCGATTATTTATGCAAAAAGTTAATGGCCTCACGATTAGGCCTATCCTGAGTTTATCTGTTTCAAGATGAAGAATGCATATTCTGTGTTTACCTAGCTGTCTGGCTTTAGAAAATGACAAAGGCCTAGAAATTCACTGGCCTTAGCGCCGCTTTTGAGGCGCTAGAGGGCCTAGCGCCGAAGTTATGGCCAGTTTAGAAATTGACAGGGGCCCTAAATCGGCGTTAGGCCGGTAGCGCTGCGCCGGCACCGATGACGTCATCGGTGTGCGCAGCGTCCCGGTTGCCATGGTAACCCGCCCAAACTCGGAAATTGAGTTGCGGCCGCCTCGCCCGTGGCAGCCGCAAGCAACGTTCTGGCAGAGGTGCCTTACAGAACTTTGCGCCGGCGCATTAAAGGCCCCGCGGCGGCCGTCCGCTTTCCCGCCGGCCGCCTGGCCGCAGCTCCCTCCCCGGACTTCCCCCCCCCCCCCCGGAACAGAAGCAAGCCCGGCACTTGTCCGAGGTGCCGGGCTCATTTTTAAAAAGATTATCGCGGGCCGCGGCCGGGTGCAGGCAGCTCCTCCTTAACGGAAGGAGGAGGCCTGCACTTCCCGAGCCTGCCGCACCACAGCGGGCGCCGCAGCGCCGGAATAACATCGCAATGCGGCGCGTGGTGCCAGTTTTGAGGCGCTGAGACCCCTCAGTAGCGCCGGCAGCCGTTTGGGCGCGGCGCTACTGAATTTTTGGCGCGCGCAGGGGGACTTAGCGCCGGCACTAACTTCCGGCGCTAAAGCCCTTGCTGCGCCAAAACCGAATTTCTGGGCCAAAGTCTTTCACAGATCCATGCATGTTAGGTTTCGTTTCAGGATTTGAATGGGCCTGCCTTTTGCAGGGCCTTGCTTTTACAATCCTGCAGGCCTCAGTCACGAGGTTTCAGAAGCCATTTTCTTTTGGTTACCCTTTTTAATAACTTGTCCATACAGGGTCCCTTTATCCATAGCTTTTGGGGAATGTGGGAATTTTGAGAACCCTACACTTCCCCGCTGTTGATACAAAACTCACTTTAAGTATCATCCTTTCAAGGTAAGCAAAATTACCGACCCTCCAAAGTCAATCTTCCCCTGTAATTACCTATCTATGATCCCACGACACATGCATTTCCCATTCTGTAAAAATGTGATGTACATAAGCATACATAGACAGAATGCAGGCGTTTACACACAGCAAGCATGGAGGGGGTCCAACACCCCTGCACCACTTGGTACACATACATCTTTATTAAAAATAACAAATCAAAAGTCATTATTAATAACAGCAAAAAGTACACAAAAAAAACAATCTTTATTCAGAAACACACAAAAAAATTCAAACAGGTGTATTTCCCTCCACCTTGACATAATGTTCCTTCCAGGTCCTTTGGTTTCGGAATTCTAGTATTTGGCCTTTTCCCTTGCACTGAGTGCACACTAGGTACAATACTATTCCCAGCTGGCAAACCATGAGGATGTGAGGAGGCAGTCTAATCCATGAAGGGACCTCTATGTTTTCAAAAATGTCCCACCAGGGTGGAACCACAATGTCCAGTATCTTGGCCCCTATCTCTACCGTCTTCTGCTCCAGAGTGTAGAAATGTTTCTGTGAGACTATGACTGCTTTGAATATTTTGGTAAGATGTTCTGGGAGAGGGCGGATTTAATAGCCAAAATGCGCTACATACTTTTGTAAGTTGGTGAAATTCTCTTTTACAGTGAGGTGAACAGTGGAGGGTTCAGGAATGGGGAAAATTTGTTCCTGGGCCACTTGAACTTCTGCCTCGGGTTTAAAGCAGAAACTGCTGTCACTTACCGGACACCAGCTATGCTGTCCATGTTGGTAGTGGGGCGCACCTGTGGTGACACAATATGTCCCACCTCCTATATATGCTACCTGTGGGGGAACATGGTCTTGTGCCATTACCTCCATGGTACAGTTTATAGGTTTTGCGCCAGCAGCTTTAAACCTGCACTGTGGTTTTGAATAGGCGTTCAAGTGCTGGGGACACAGTATTATGTGTGCCCCCTGGCTCCGGCACCCCGAGAGGTCAGTACCTGCCACAACATGCTCCCACTTTATAACATAAGGTGGGACCACTGTGAAATGATGTGTGCACCCCCTTGAATGACTCCAATGTTCTCTACCCTGTATACCGGCGCGGCTCTGTAGAATTCGCAAAATTGAGCATTGTCCTATAAGGGTCTAGTGGCAGAAAAGGCCTTAACTTTTAAAGTCTGTTTTAAAAGAAGCCTAGAAAAGGGACACACAAAATGGCCGCCAGACGCCGTGACCAGCTTTTGGGACATTTTAAAATAGTTCCCGCAGTCCCCAGACAGCTTTTGTGGATTCAGCCCACAGTAGGTTCTGGAAGGCAGTTTCAGGGAAAACGAAACCAGACAGAGCCCCATACATATAGATTGGATGCAGATCCGATCAGATCGGCCTGAAGATAAAGGCCATCTATATGTTTACCCAGACAAAGGGAAACAGTTTCATATTCATAGGGAGAACATCAAGAACCGTTTAAAACATCAGAAGGACATTAAAGACAATATCGGGTCATTCCAGACCAGAGATGGCCATTACCGGCCATTCGAAGATACTTTAAAAAACAAAGACTACTCCGCTGTGCTACAAGCCCGCCAAAAGTTAAACAAAGACTAACCTTGATTTGGCGGGAGATAAGGGCCTCCATGGAAAAGTATAACTGGAGTCCCGGGGTAGCCATCGGTAGCTTTTTGCAGCTTGGAGCTTTTGCAGCCCAGAGCCTGTAGCTGGTAGTTTTTGAGCTAGCATGCTTTTTCGAGAGCCGTGGAGGAACGTCGATCTGGAGACCAGCCAAGAAGGTGATTCGAGTCTGCGTCCTGCCCCGGGGAAACCATCGGGAGATCATCGACAAACCCCGGGCTGTTGACGATACGAAGGACAGCAGCCCTTCAGAAGAAACCTGTCTGAAAATGGTGAACCAGCTGGGCTCTGCGAAGAAACCTATTTGACCATGATGAAATAGGTGGTCTCCGTCCACGCCGCCGTCCAGGCCCGCCAGCACCCAACCTGTCCGTGACCTTCACCTCGAGGAAGAAGAGAGAGAGTCGCAGCCCGTAGCGTTGACCACGTGGAGACAGGACGCCTGAGAGGATCAAAACACAGACCTTTCAAAATCTTATACTTTCTCATTGGATTGGTGAGCAGGTTTCTGGGCCCTCATAATCTGATCTAGCTAGGCTTAGCGGGTGGGCATTTTGGGTATAATTAATTATGAGTTGTTGTCCCTCGATGTTCCGTGTGTTTCCCCATTTCGAGATGACTTTTGTAAAGTATAACATGCCTGTATATATATGTTGGTTAGTCCTGTAATATGATTTGTTTTTCCCTCCCATGTACCTTATTGGCTTACATTCAATATTTGTTTCTTTGTGCAATAAAATTTCATTTTGTTTTCATTAAGCCTGGTCTATAGAGTATTCTCTGCATTGTAGTTCCTGCCTCAAAAGCCAGTGTATAGAACCAAAGGGGCGAATGGGTCGAACAACTCAAGGTTTTACTGTGCAAGAGAGAGAGGCCTCTAGAGAGAGAAACCTCCGTGATCTAAAAACCCATTACAGTTGGGCTGTCCCACCCATGACCGGCATCCTTACTACTATACCCATGATAGTATGATTGGAACGTCCACAATCTACTGGGACAGGGTAGGCCTCAGAAGCTAGAAGGAGTTGACACGGGCTTAATGCATTCTCAAATGAATGGAGGGCTGCAAGGTTTTTGTTGCTGATCCAGGAGGGGACTAAACCCTGTTTTAAATCCTCCAGGTTACTGCGGCCCTTGCCCAGCAACCATGCCCCGTACAGTACACACACCTCATTCTGTGCAGCCTGATCAGAAGCATTTCTGTCCTCTCTTATGAGGGCATTTACTGCCTTGGCGTGTCTTTCCAGCTCAGCAATGATCTCCTTTAAATGGACCATCATAGCTTGGTCCTCATGTAACTCTGAGCCTACTACCTTATTTTCATCCATCAAGATTTTCCTCAATTGTGTTTTTAAACCGTTTATCTGTGTCTGCAATTCTATGTCATCCAGACTGTTGATTACAGAAGACCCTGTGTTAAACGCTGTGAAAACATCATTCCAGGCTACCCTTCTTTGTCTCCCCGCATTACCAACAAACTCATGGTGTGTGGTGTACATTTCGGTTTTGTCTACATTGGCAAAATCGAACTCGTAGAATTTCCTAAACATCTCTTTTAACAGGGCCTGGTATAGCTGTTCTGTCTCTTTGGGGCACCACTCAGGTAAGTGTACCTTGGTGAGGTTCAGGATCACGGAAGCTACCATGTAGTGTACCCCCTGGTATAGCACCTGATCCGTCGGCACTAGTACCATCCCATTCCCTGGTCCCTTGGTGGTGGCAGGGCACCCCTCTCTGTGTCCTTGCTGCCTGAGTCGTGGGCAGAGGCTTCCGGGCATGTGCCACTAGCTCAGTGGCTTTAACTGGGGCTGGGTAACGTGGGACTATGCAGGTGTGTAGGTGGGAATCCCATTCCACCCCCTTCCCCTTATCCTGCCATGATGCGGAGAAGATGATGGAGATGCCCGTGGGGCAGGCCCTTTTGACCCCTACATACAGACACAGATTCCCTGTTCTGACTCTCACCACTTGTCCCAACATACACTAGTCCCTTCTTGGGTCCCGGTGACCGTCCGGTGGGTGTCGTTTCCCATCCGTTCCCAGTCAGCTGTACGGTTCCCCATGTCTGTGCTCAGCTTTCTGAGCCACCACCACCTTCCCAGGGGAATCTGTCCTTTACAAGTCAGACATACGCGTTTCCCCTCAGTGACCCCAACCTGTGAGGCCACAACCTGTATGCTGGGGCAGGGGAGGGAGGCCTCCCCATAGGTGAACCCGGTCTGGCTGGAGTACTGGGTGGAGTTGGATCCCAACCACCCGGGCCATCTTCCCTCATGGGCGTAGATGGCTGGTTACTCCGCGCCTTGTTCGCTGCTCCCAGCAATCACCACTGGAGCCTTTTTTCCCGAGCACCCGTAGATGTGCGAGTCCTCCACGTCGCCTCGCTTTGCAATGCTCCTCCCTAGCAGGGCAAGTAGGAGTACGCCCCCCTTCATTCTGAAATCTTCTTTCTGCAAATAGACACAAGAGCATATAGCGAGGTCCCGAGGAGATTCTCTGGCTTGGGTGAAGCATAGTCGAGTCTTGCGACTTCGACTCAAATACAAAACATTCTTAAAATACTACTATTGTATTAAAACTACCCATCACCTTAATTAAACTTAACCTAAACACCCAAACATAACAATATAAACTTACGTAAAACTATATACATCCGCCGCCCGTCTCCGGGCAGCCAGGCTAATCTCTGTTTGGACTGCGGCACACCGCTCCCTTCAGAGTGGCCGCACAGTCCTGCACTGTCGGTCCCTCGCAGCCTGTGGCTGCCGGCTGGGGACCTCTGTCCTTGGACTTCACCCTGACCCGGGAGGCTGCCCCTTTAAAATGGGGAGCTGGTGACCATGGTATCCTTGGCTGGGGCGTCCGTGGGGATCTTCTGAGGACTTTGGCGTATGGGGTTTTCTTGGCTGGTGGGCCTTTAACCCGAACCGCTGCCCCCTCCGGTGCGGTCTGTGGGCTTACCACTGCCACTGGCTGGGGCTCCTCCCCCTCAGGTCCCAAATCTGGGTCCGGGGTGGTATTTTGGCTCTCAGGACCCTCCTCATCTAAACCTGGGCTAAGGGCGGGGTTTTTGCCCTCAGGTCCCTCCTCATCTGGAGCCCAGAAGAGTGGAGGAGTGTCCCAATCGGTGGGTGGGATGGCCCCTCCCCTTAAGCAAGCCACAGCGCCTGCCTGTGCAGTCTGTGAACTCGCTCCCGCTGCGGGCTGAGGATCTCTATCCTCAGACCCTACCCCAACTGACTGTTTTCTCTTCTCGGGTTTAAACAGTTTACACTGATTAATATGGAACCATTTGGTGCGCCGAGGCATATTAACGGCATATACCATTGGGTTGGCCTTGTCTACAATGCTGTAGGGCCCCATGTATAATGTTTCCAGACTCCCTATCCGAGCATAGTTCCTCACCATGACCTGATCTCCGACAACCCACTCGTGGAGTTTTCGGGGTTCTAACAGCAATCGGTTACTCCGATGCTGCTTTCCCATGTTCCCAGCCATCTGCTCATGGACCTGTTTAAGGTGCTCGAGGAGGTTTCGGGTGAACCTGTCCTGGTTTACCTCTCTGAGTTGACCTTCTGTGAGCACCGGGGCTAGTACATGGGTGGAGGTCCGCATAACCCTGCCAGTCATCAGCTCGTACGGGGAGTACCCCGTGATTTTTGACTGGCTGGCCCGGATCCCCATCAGAACCAACGGTAGGACCTCGGCCCATTTTCAAGGCGAGTCCACCGTCTCCTTCCTCAACCTTTCCTTTAGGGTCCTATTCATTCTCTGCACAATCCCTGATGACTGTGGTTTGTGGGCCACGTGCCACTTCCCCTCGATGCCTAGCAGCAAAAGGACATTCTGCATCACCTGTCCGGTGAAGTAACTCCCTTGGTCAGACTCCACATACTGTGGTAGTCCCCATCGCGAGAACAATTCCCGGACCAGGATGCTGGCAGTGCCCAGAGCCGTGGCCGTTCTGCAGGGGAAGACCTCTACCCATTTTGTGAACACATCCACCAGGACTAGGCAGTACATATAGCCTCCCTGGGCGGTGGGCAGGGGCCCAATGTACATAGATACATAGATACATAGAAGATAGGAGCAGGAGTAGGCCATTCGGCCCTTCGTGCCTGCTCCGCCATTTAATGAGATCATGGCTGATCCTTTAATTCAGTATCCCGTCCCCGCCTTCTCTCCGTAACCCTTAACCCCTTTTGCCCGTAGAAATATATCTAATTCCCTCTTAAATATATTTAATGAGCTGGCGTACACTGCCCTCTGTGGCAATGAGTTCCACAGGTTCACCACTCTCTGAGTGAAGAAATTCCCCCTCATCTCTGTCCTAAATGGTTTAGCCCTTATCCTTAAATTATGTCCTCTAGTTCTGTTCTCACCCGCCAAGGGAAACATTCCTTCTGCATCCAGTCTGTCTAGACCTGTCAGAATTTTATACACTTCTATGAGGTCCCCTCTCAATCTTCTAAACTCCAGTGTGTACATCCCTAAACTACATAGTCTCTCCTCATAGGTCATTCCCGCCATTCCTGGTATCAGCCTGGTGAATCGCCGCTGCACCCCCTCCATGGCAAGAACATCCTTCCTCAGATGAGGCGACCAAAACTGTACACAGTACTCGAGGTGTGGTCTCACCAGTGCCCTGTACAGCTGCAGCAAGGTATCCCTGTTCCTGTATTCTAACCCTTTTGCTATGAAGGCCAGCATACCGTTTGCCTTCTTGACCGCCTGTTGCACCTGCATGCTCGCCTTCAGTGACTGGTGTACAAGAACACCCAGGTCTCTCTGTACTTCCCCCTCTCCCAATCTATTGCCATTTAAATAATAATTTGCCCTCCCGTTCCTGCACCCAAGGTGGATAACTTCGCACTTGTCCACATTATAGTGCATCTGCCATTTATCCGCCCAATCGCCCAGTCTGTCCAAATCGCTCTGGAGCTTCCTGGTCTCTTCCTCTGAGCCCACCCCACCTCCTAGTTTAGTGTCGTCTGCAAATTTGGAAATGCTGCATCCGACTCCCTGATCCAGGTCATTAATGTAAATTGTGAACAGCTGGGGGCCCAGGACAGATCCCTGTGGTACCCCACTTGTTACTGCCTGCCATTCAGAAAATGAGCCGTTTATTCCAACTCTCTGTTTTCTATCTGACAGCCAGTTCCCTATCCACGCCAAAACTTTCCCCTTTATCCCATGAGCCTCAATTTTCCATGCTAATCTTTTATGTGGGACCTTATCGAAGGCCTTTTGGAAGTCCAGGTACACCACATCTACTGGCTCTCCCCCATCTATTCTACCAGTTACTCCCTCAAAAAATTCCAATAGATTAGTCAAGCACGATTTACCCTTTGTAAATCCATGTTGACTCTGTCCTATCCTGTCCCCATTTGCTAAGTGCTCCGCTATTTCATCCTTAATGATGGACTCCAGCATTTTGCCCACAACTGATGTAAGGCTTACAGGTCTGTAATTACCTGCTTTTTCCCTACCCCCCTTTTTGAATAGTGGGGTAACGTTAGCTACCCTCCAATCCATCGGCACTGTTCCCGAGTCTAGTGAATTCTGAAAAATCATCCTTAGTGCATCCGCTATCTCTAGGGCCACCTCCTTCAGTACCCTAGGATGCATGTTATCAGGCCCTGGGGATTTGTCCACCTTCAATCCCTTTAGCTTCCTTAACACCATATCCTTAGAGATATTGATTTGCGTCAGTTCCTCCTTTGCCAATGTCCCTATTTTTCCCGATATCCCAGGGAGGTTTTTTGTGTCTTCCTTCGTAAAGACTGACCCAAAGTATGCATTTAGTTGATCTGCCATTTCCTTATTTCCCATTATATATTCCCCCGTATCTGACTGCAATGGACCAACTTTGGTTTTCACCAGTCTTTTCCTTTTGATATATTTATAAAAGCTTTTGGAGTTAGTTTTTATATTTTCCGCCAGCTTGTTTTCGTAAGCTATTTTGCCCCTCTTGATCATGCCCTTTGCCCTCCTTTGCTCTATCTTAAACTGTTCCCAATCTTCCGCTCTGGCGCTTTTTTTGGCTATTTTATACGCCCTATCTTTGGATTTTATGCTGTCTCTAATTTCCCCTGTTATCCACGGTTGAGTCACCTTTTTAGATTTCCTTTTATGCCAGATTGGTATAAACAATTTTTGCAATTTTGTCATTCTATCTTTAAATGTTTGCCATTGTTTATCTACCTCCAGTCCTCTCAGGAACGTTGTCCAATCAGACCTACTCAGTTCCCGTCTCATGGCATCATAATTCCCCTTGTTTAAATTCAGGACCTTAGTCTCTGAGTCAATTTCTTCCCTCTCCATTTCGAGTGAGAAATCGATCATGTTATGATCGCTCTGACCCAAGGGTCCCCGTACAACAAGATTACTGATTAGTCCCTTCTCATTGCACAGTACCCAGTCCAATATAGCCTGTTCCCGAGTTGGTTCCTCGACATATTGATCCAGATAACCATCCCTTAAACACTCAAGGAATTCCTCCTCCTCATTATTTTTACTGATTAGGCTAGTCCAATCTATATGTAAGTTAAAGTCACCTATGATGACAGCTGTGCTCTTATTGCACGCTTCTCTAATTTCCCTCGTGATGCCCTCCCTAACCTCTATTTTACTATTTGGAGGCCTATATACCACTCCTATTAATGTTTTTCGCCCCTCGCTATTTCTTAGCTCCACCCATATAGATTCTGTATTAACTGAGTTAATATCCTTCCTTTCAATTGCATTTATCCCCTCTTTTACTAGCAATGCTACCCCTCCTCCCTTTCTTTTTTGTCGATCCTTCCTAAATACTGAATACCCCTGTATGTTAAGCTCCCAGCCCTGCTCACCCTGCAACCATGTTTCCGTAATCCCAATTAGATCATAATTATTAACCTCTATTTCCAACTGCCATGGTCCCTCTACCCTCATGACGTGTCCCATAGGCACCTCCCTCTTGTGGGGGTCAGGATTGTTAGCAGCACACACCAGACAGCCGGCACAGAACTCGCGGACATCTTCCCTGAGTCCTGGCCACCATCCCACCTGTTCCACCCGTTGCCAGGTGGTCTCAGGCCCGGAGTGTCCTGCTCCTGGACCCTCATGGGCCAGTTGAAGGAATTCCCTCTGGTGCTGCTGCAGCACAACCCATTGTTCCCGACGGAACAGCATGCCCTCTTTCACGGAGAGGGTTGCTGTGCCGTACGGACCCTCTAACCTTTTTCCCTCAGTCACTGCACTGAGGACCGCCTTGAGGACGGGGTCTTGGGCTTGGACCGTCTTAAGGTCCGGGGTTAAAACTACCCCTGCACTCCCTTGTGTCCCGTCCCTACCTCTGACCGCCGCCATGGGTCTGGACCCATACGGGTCCCAGAAAGTGCCTGCGCGGGCACCCTCCTTGGCGAGCATGTCAGCCTGCTGGTTGCCTTGCCTGTGGGTTCTGTGGAGGAATGGGCCGTCACCTTGTGGATGAAAACCTCCCCTTCCTCCCCCACTGCTGCTAGGATCTTTTCCAGCAGGGGTTTCACTGTGAGGGGTCTCCCGTCGGCGAAGGTGTATCCGCGGCGGGACC
This sequence comes from Somniosus microcephalus, assembly GCF_052327205.1. Classification (NCBI taxonomy): domain Eukaryota; kingdom Metazoa; phylum Chordata; class Chondrichthyes; order Squaliformes; family Somniosidae; genus Somniosus; species Somniosus microcephalus. The sequence goes on along the minus strand of NC_140993.1, from coordinate 189,438,079 downwards.
AGATGGCCAGATACTTCGTACACGAATTGCACGTAAACATGCTGTCCGAGCAAATCGTGTATGGGGTAGGGAAAATTTTGGGGTGTGTAACGACGTACACTACCGTGGACAGTTCAGCCTGCTGGGTGCTCATGGTTCTGGGGAGCTTAATCACCAGGGCAATGTTTGCCGCTGGGTCATAAACTCCACACCCCGTGAGACGCTCGCCAGCAGATACCGTGCTGGAGCCAACCACATAGATCTCGCGGCCTGTGGGATGTATCCTGGCCTGTAAACCTATGTCCACTTCCCAAACCCCTTCTATGGAACACCGGTGGGCTGTTCCAGGATATACCAGGTTGGCTGCGAGCTTTAGGCTCGCAGAGACCCTTTACCTTCAGGTCCATCTGTGAGAGGAGTAGGGTCCAGTGAGCAATGCGGGCACTGCTCACCATTCCATCCTTGATACTCCCATCCAGGAGCATCTGAGTGGGTGTGTGATGGGTGTAGAGGGTGGTGGGAGAGGTGCCTGTGAAGATCAGCAATCTTTTCACAGCCCAATGTGTGGCTAAAAGCTGCCTCTCACAGTTGGAGTAGCTCCTCTCCACATCCGTGAGTATCCTGGAGGAGTAGACCACCGGCCTCAGCCTGCCGTGCCACTCTTGGAACAACACAGCACTCAGGCTGTCCCCGCTGGCTGGTACCTCCAGGAAAAAGTATTTCCCCCCATCTATGGCCCCTAGAGCTGGTGCAGTCTGCAAGTCCTTCTTGAGCCTGACAAATGCTGCCTGGCAACCCTCGTCCCAAGCCCACTCCACTCCCTTGTGTAGGAGTCGGAGCAGAGGGGCTGCTGTGGCTGCATAGTCTTCAATGAAGTCTCTACATTACCTGGTTAGCGCTAGGAAGACCTCACACCCGTGACTGTGTTGGGACTGGTAACTCTTGTACCGCTTCTCTCCTAGCCTTATCTATGGCCCTTTCTCCAGTGTGTACGGTCAGGCCTAGGAATTTAACCTCCTGCTGGCCTATCTGCGCTTTCTTGGGGTTTACTTTAAAACCCTTTTGCCCGAGCAGCTGCAGCAGTTCGGCCAATAGTGGGCCATGCTCCTCTCTGGAATCAGTGAACAGGAGCAGGTCATCCACATATTGTACCAACTGTCTGGGCTGGCTGAAATCCTTTAAACTGTTTGCCATGCACTGATGGAAAATGCTGGGGCTGTTGTGGAAGCCCTGAGGCAAACAGTTCCATGTGTACTGTTGCCCTTTAAACTTAAAGGCAAACTCGTACTGACCTTCTCTCCTTAAAAGGATGGACCAAAACCCGTTGGAAATATCCAGCACCGTGAAAGTGGTCGCGGATGCTGGGATACTTCCTATCAGGTCGGCAACTGCTGCTACCGTGGGTGCAAGGGCTGGGATGTTGCTGTTGAGCACTCGATAGTCCACCGTGGCCCTCCAGGAATTGTTCGGCTTTCTAACCGGCCACAGTGGAGAGTTTACATGGGTGGCTATCGGTCTCAGGATCCCCTGCTGTACAGGAAACTTTGTGCTATCCGGCACCGACGGGACCGAGCTGCTGCCGTTGCCTAAAAAGTGCCGTACACTCCAGAGTTAATGTTGAAAGATACGGAGATTCTTATCTCCGTATCTGACAACAATCACTGTTGCTTAGCAACAGCTCCTAAACACTCGTGTGTGGCTGCAAGGGTCTGTAGCTAAAGCTGTTGCTATAGCTACCGACCTTGCACTGCTTGACTGTGGAAAAATAAGCAAAGAAAACAAACAAGAAGAATAAAAACGGCACCTGATTTCTGCCGGTGGCTCCAGTTTGCCGGATAGCTCACCTCTGGGTAGCACAAAGTTTCCTGTACTAAGGAGGACATGGCTGCTTCCATGTCTGGCTCCGCTTCCCTGGGGAAGTTGTACTGTTTTTGTGGTTGGGCCATGGGTTCCCCGTCTACGCTGACCTCAAACCCGTTGACCCTCCCACAGTCGTGTTTGTGTGTGGCAAATGTGGCTAGGTGGGCTTGCACAAACCCCTGGAACTTCTTTGGACTTTGGGGTATTACTGACCATGAGCTCGATGTTATAACCCTCTTTTAGCTTCATGGTGCACAGGGTCCCCTTCCCTTCTTTCCCTGGGATGACTACTACTCCACCTTCCTTTCCTGTACTTGCCCCCCATAGGCAATGATTTCTTAAATCCACCAGGATCCCGTGGCCTACAATAAATTCGGCTCCCAGGATTCCATTTCCACCCTCCTGTTCCCACTTCATTAGGATACAGGTCCACTTAGAGCAGAGCGTACCTAAACGAATGGAGAGCGGGATGGAAAATGAGCCGGCCTGTTCTCTGCCTGTGAATCCCGCCAGACTGTATGGGACCCCACTAGATAGAGGTGAGGTGGTGGGGCTAGCTGAATGGACCACGGTGCATGATGCCCCCATATCCAACAGATAGGTCCCCTTCACTTTTTCTACCTCCATCTCCACGAGGGGCTTCTTCCATACATCTGGCTCTAGTTAGGACTGTGGGTTGGATGGGGCTGATGGGGCCAGAGCACCGGTAATGGCTGCTACTCTCCCATGGCAAGTCAATAAGGACCTCATGGTGTGCAAAAATGACTCGACTGCAGCGGGAGGGATTCCTGTCTCTGCCTTTTGGACTGGGGCTGTGGAATTCTTTCCCTTGTTATCCTTCCAAGGGTTTTTGCACTCCTTCCTCCAGTGACCATCCTTCCCACACCCATAACAATTGAGCTTTGTGCTGGAAGGGTTATTCCCTTCCTGATGCCACTCCTTCCTACCCTGTCCGGGTTTTACCTCATGCACCTTCCCCTTAGGTGGGTGTGCATCGGTTCCCCTACCGTTCTTATAGGCTAGGGTCAACTGTCTGATCACCGTAGGTTCGGTGGTATGGGGATTCTTAGGGTCGAACCAGACTTCCGCCTTGGCCCGGACCTGTGGCAAGCTGTTTGCCACCAGGCAACGGAGCCAGTGGGCCAGCTGATCCCGGTTCAGGAATGCCCGGTTAGGTGCCCCAGGACAGGCGCCCCTATACACCGGCCATAATCTGTCCGCGAAAGCCTGCGGGGTTTCCCCTGCGAGCTGCACTGCCTTCTCCACAAGGGAGAAAGGACTTCCCTCATTCATCCCCATGGCCTCCAGAACTTCATCCCCGAGCTCCTCATACCCGCTCTGCCCCCTCTTACACTCGTCAGAGAGGGACTGGAGGAGCTTACTCTCCAAAGAGAACAGCAGCATTCTGGCCTGCTCAGCATCATCGCACTCGTTGATGCTGGCTGCCTGTTAAACTTCCCTGAAGTGGACCGAGGGGTCCCCTTTTTCAGTGAGCTTTGGGATATGGCTCACCATAGCTCTAGCTGTTGGGTGCTGTAGGGTAATACGAACTGGTTTTGGAGGGGTCCCTCGTAATCGTCATTGACAGGTGGGCCGAACCTCCGATGCCGGGCTGGGCACATCGGCCCCGGTTCCGGCCTCTCTTGTGGGGGTTGTTCCACCTCCGCTTCTACCCCTAACCTCATGCCCCCTTGATGCCAGACCTCGCTAAAACCTGGCGCTACGGGTGGTGGTCGTGGGACCTCCTGTTCCTCAACCAGGCCATCCCTTGGCACTACCTGTGATGTCTGAACCGCTCTCCCCTCGTTCCCTGTAAAATCCGCCTGGGCTGCCTTCGGGCTTATGAGGCACATCATGCCCTTTGCCTTCCTTAGGGCCAGGCTCAGATTCTCTATTTGTTTCTTGCAGGGACCATGATCTGCATCTTCAAACCCCTGTTCGCTTGCCAACTTATAGGCTGCCTTAACTTCTTTTACTTTCTCCTCCTGCTCTCTTACTAGTCTCGCTAGGCGGGCGTTCTTTTCCCGCAACCTCAACTCACTGCTCTTGCCTTCGGTGACCTGGCACTGTAGGTATTCCAACCTGGCCTTATGTTCTCCCATTAATTGTACCCTTTCCTGATTCAGGGCCTGCAATGCTACCAGTAACTTCCCCCCTGCGAGAGCCTTGTCCTGGACCTCCAGGGCTGACTCCCTTATCTCAGCTGCCTGTGCTGCAACGAGCCTGTCCAAAAGATGGACCTGCTTCTTGAAGTACATCAGCCAGACTGCCTTCTCTAGGGATTTCTTGTGCTCCTTCCCTTCTGTCCACTTAGCTGCGGCATCTATCGGACGCCCAGCCTTTAACAGATTGGTGATCCACTTCTTCGTGATATTCACCTTACTAAACACATAATCAGAAATCCTCTCTTCCATTATGGTTTGCTCTTCCGAACCATTGTCTACTGTATCGCACCCCAGTTGCCGGTGTCCTGCCATGGTCGCCATTTCTGTAGGGGGTGGCGTGTGCCCAGTCAGCTCTGCCCCTGACTGTCTCTGAGCGGTTTGAATCGCTCCCACACCCCTGGGTTCTAGACACCAGACTTAGGTAAAGGCGGCGATACAGAAATAGAGTAGACAACTGGTTTGGTGCAAGAAAACCGTAAATTTTATTAAAGGCACAATAAAATCACAACATTGAAAATTACTAGAATAATTACAGTCATATACAAGTACACTTATTTGGGAATGGGGAACACATGGCACATCGAGGGAAACAAACGCATTAAACCCCCCCCTACCCTTGTCCCACCCCCAATACCTAACTAGATTAAGCTACGAGGGGCCAGGGATTCATGCTCACCAATGGGGTTCCTTTTACGGTTCGAAACCTGTCAATTAAGCTGGTTGTAGTTTTGGGGTTCGCTCTTGTTGTCCTTTGGGGCCTGCCGGCGTCACGTGGTCCCAGGGCGCGGCGGTGGAGTTGTCTGTGTAAAGTACCCTCTTTTCCTCCGTTAGAGATAGGGAGTAAAGTCTTTGTTGGGTAATTTACCTTGCCGAAAATGGTTGTTCTTCTGCTGGTGGTTTGGTCGCCGACGGTTTTGTTGCGGTTGGGGTTCGGCTGGCGGTCTATGGTGTTGGCTTGATTCTTCTACCCATGCTTCAAACACTCGCTTATTGTGCCCGCTTGTCCCCAACGCTTCTTTACGCTGCCCTTCTCTGCTTATCGGTTTTTTGCTGTCCGTCTCGTCTCACCTGCCCGCTCGCGGCCCCGTGTGTCCTGTGTGCGTTGAGTTGGGTCCCGTTCTCCTTCCCGCGTTTGGCCCCCGGTGTTGTAATGGGCCTCCCCGGTGTCGAGAGAGGCAAGAGCAAGAGCAAAAGACCTTGGCTACCAGTGGGCCTACAATTATACCCGGTTCTTCACCCCTTATCTGCGCGCCAAATCAGGGCAGTTCTTTGTTTAATTTTGGCAGGCTCGTCTAAAGTGATTACAGTCATCCACTTTAACTGTTTTTGGGGCGGTTGTCTCCTTGTTTAATGGCTTCAATTTCCTGGCTGTTTGTTATTTATGATATTTAATCGTCTTTTCCTGGCTTGGTAGCTACTTTGAGCTGTTACCAATTATTTATGCAAAAAGTTAAAGGCCTCAAGATTAGGCCTATCCTGAGTTGATCTGTTTCAAGATGAAGAATGCATATTCTGTGTTTACCTAGCTGTCTGGCTTTAGAAAATGACAAAGTCTTTCACAGATCCATGCATGGTAGGTTTCATTTCAGAATTTGAATGGGCCTGCCTTCTGCAGGGCCTTGCTTTTAAAATCCTGCAGGCCTCGGTCACGAGGTTTCAGAAGCCATTTTCTTTTGGGTACCCTTTTTAATAACTTGTCCATACAGGGTCCCTTTATCCATAGCTTTTGGGGAATGTGGGAATTTTAAGAACCCTACACAAACTGAAAGATGTTAAAGCCCTCTAATTTGAAATTGCTGAAGGTGACTATTCTATAAGTGATTGCAGAACAAACACAACCTAACAAAAGAAAGAATGGTTTGTGCTGTAGAGTCAAAACATGATTTTGCAATTGACCTCTAGCATATAGATTTTCATGTAATAGTAACAAATATCCTGTGTTAGAAATACAAGCACCTGAAAAGCTAAATATTGTTAAACACTTGAATGAAGGTTGTGACACTTCTCCTCAGTATAGAGAACCCATCTGATAGGACAGAATAGCAGCTTCTATTCACTGCAAGGGAGCGGTTTGGGGTAGTTTTGATTCATTGGCCCAGAATTTGTGGTTGCAATGATGACAAAACTCTCAGGCCTAGAAATTCAGTTGGCTGTGCCAGCCGTTAGCGCCTTAGGAGGAGCAGATCTCGAGCGCTAGGTGTTTAGCGCCCGGGCGCAGCGCGATCTGCGCCTCGCCCCAACTTCAGTAGACATTTAGCGCCGGCGCAAAGTCATTGCGCGCGCTCATCTGCGCGCGCAGATCATGACGTCATTTCGTCGTGCAACGCCCTTTGTGCGCCCGGAAACGGAACTTCACTCGCGCCGCCCCATTGTGCGCCTGGCGGCCCTAGCGACTGTTGAGTCGAACGGTGCTCAGCCGATGCGGGCCGCGGGGAGCGCAAATTAAAGGGCACTCCTGCAGTAGAAAAGGCAGCCATTTTGCAACACTCCTTCTTTGGGAGGAGGAGGAGGAGGAGGAGGAGGAGGAGGAGGAGGAGGAGGAGGAGGAGACCGAGACCGAGACCACCGGTACCACATAACATAACAAACTGATGGAGAGAAGCCCTCCCCAAAAACACAAATACACTAGTCTCGGCCTTTCAAAAAAACAAATCCACCCTCCCCCTTTAAGAGCCAGAGTGTCTGCCGGCAATCAGCAGCTCACCGCACCTGCCCTGCGCCCAACTTCCGGTGTTAGCGCCCCGGGCTGCCGGCTTAGCGCCTAATGATAGTCATGCATCGCCTGTTTTAGCGCAGCTGCAACCTCTTAGGGCGATGCAACTGAATATTGGCGAAGGGGGCTCGACTTTGCGCCGGGCGCAAACTTTAGCGGCCGCCCGACTTTACCGCCCCAAAAGTGGCTATACTGAATTTCTAGGCCTCAGTGTTTGCCGTCATTACAGCTATGAATCTGACAGCAACTTCTGGAGTACGCACAGCTGCAGTTAAATGTGGAAATCCAGAGGTTGCTGTCAGCCATTCCCTGCTCCTCCATAGGGCGCGCTGTTGAACTCCCTGGTGCCGGCAACCAATTGAAATCACTGAACTTTTATGCTGGAATATCGCTATTAAACCCCCCAAAAAGTGAAGCCTTGTTGAATGAGGTGAAACTGAATTTTTAACGGCGCACTGAGTCATAGTTACTGCTGAACAACCATTCTGACCCTAAAAACTAATTTTATTTTTGTGGAATGTCAATGTTTTCCATTATGATAAAAAAATTCCACAGGTTTCTAATATAATAATGTTTTTTAAGTTTATTTTATGATATTTTAGCTCAATCCCATGTGTATGTCCAAATCTTTATTTCGCTCTCTGTAAAATGATTTAAAAGTGAAGGAAAATCAGTGTATTTTACTTCCTGGTTTGCTGTCTGTGAGAATTCTTCAATGGACCGTATTTTGCGACCCCTATGGGTGCGTATGAGGTGCGACGCGCCAATAGGGGCTGTGCAAGTGCCAGGGTTAGGCATGCGAAGTTCATGCGCTAAAACCCAGCACTTGCGATCTGTCAAGAATCCGCTGAAAGGCTGTGGAATTCTTACGCCTGGTAAAATCAGGCACAAGGCCTGCTTTTACCAGCATAAGAGTTTTAAAAAATAGAAAAATAAAATTTTATCTCTCACTTATGCATTAAAAACCCTTTCCAATAAGGGAAGTTTATTTTTAGCCCTGTTTATTTTCCAAAAATGTAATTAAATTTTTTTTTTTAATTAAATGCCATTTTAATTAATTTTATATATGTAATTTAAAAAAAAATTATTTCATGCGTTCATGTACTTTTTAAGTCAGCCCCATTCATACATATGACCGTTCTGTATGTATGGAACTGTCAAAAGTATGAATGGGGATTCCCATGCTTATCTAGCCTTCCCTTAAATGCATCTATACTATTCGCTTCAACCTCTACCTGTGGTAGCGAGTTCCACATTCTCACCATTCTCTGGGTAAAGAAGTTTCCAGGATGGAAGTGATGGGCAACTCTATAGACCACTTGTCGACCCAACCATGATGCCGGGTGTGATGGACGATGTCGCAGCTTCCATTGCAGAACAAGCGGAAGCGACCCAACATCTCAGTGCTGCAGTGGAAGCTCAGACTGCTTCATGCAATCTCAGTTTGTTGCCACACAAGCTCAGACTGCTGCCATCGTGGCTGGGTGGAAAGGGGCTTGCACTCCAGCAATCTGTCCCCCAACAGATGACTAGGATTGCTGAGGCACCGCCCCAGGGGAGTGGCAATGGCTCCATGGAGCAAGAACCTGCTGTCCTCTCTCTGGATGACAGCAATCCTACTCCCACCACTGCCACTCCGCCAGTGTCCTTGCTGCTGCCTGTCAGCCAGCCAGCCCAGACTGCTGATGCCCATGCCAAGGTGGTGCAGTGTACAGCCCGGGCTTCCAGGCCCAGAGCTGCTCAAGATCATCCTGCAGTCTCCCCCATGGAAAGTCAGCAGCCTTTCACCATCCATGCTGCAGCCACTGGGGTATCACTGTGAAGGGTTTAAAAGTTAGATTAGCAGCTTAACTAACTAGTTGGCTGATGTAATAAAGGAGAAGTCTGGCAGAACAAAGACAGTTGCTGACAGTTGGAAAAAGCATATTACACAATGATTAAGGGAGTGAAAGAAAGCGAGGAGGCCATGCATTGAACAATGGGCCGCCAATCAATGACGTGCGGGCAATACTTGGAATGGAAGTAGAATAAATGAGATAAACAAGATGTGATTTGCGAAGATGTGGTTAAGGTGAACGTACATTGGATAAGAGCTAAAGAGTAGAACAATGGCAGATGTGGAAACAGGACAAATGAGATAAACAAGATGGCCCGGATATTCCGATCCCTATGGTTGGATATGCGCAGTGTACTCACCTGTAGGGACATCGGAAACTCCGGTTTCAGGCATGCACAGCGCATGTGCTGGAAGCCAGCACTTCCGATCTGTCAAAAAAGCGCTTGACAGATCAAACGCAAGTGCAGGAAAGGCAGCGCTACCGGCTCAAAGATCCGATTTTTTTCTCAAATGCTTCAGTCTAGGTACATCCGAAACAGCTGCGCCTAGTAAAAGCAGGCATACAGCCTGCATTCTACCGGAAGAAGCTGCAGGAAGAAGAACTCTTTCAGCAGTGGGCTTGGAAACGGAACATTTTTAATTGTGAAAGTGAGCAAAGTTCTTTGTAGAAAGCCTGAGGTAAGTTTTTATCAACTTTAATTTGTTAAAAACTTTATTGGTTTTGGATCTTGTTTTGAGTAGTGTAGTTAATTTAAAGGGCAACTCTCGCTGTATGCAAGGTAATCATTCTATTGAACTAGATTTCATTTTCTTAAATGTGAAAATGACTTTAAAAATGAATTATTTAACATTTACTAAAGTTTTTAAAAATTATGCCAAAAAATATCAATTAGTTATATGTTAACTTTTCCATGCCCTTTAAAAATTGTATGTATGACTTTGTGAAAATGTTAAAATTCTTAGAAAATCATCTCGGGCCGTGATATTCATCAGGCGGGTATGATGTGTTCCCGATCCGATGCCGCACGTTTCCCACCATAACCCGACGTGATTTTCCAGCCACTCACTTTATTAAAATTACTTTAACAACTCTTTCCATTTTTTCTTACAAGTACTTCATCTGTTTAAAGAGGAAGCCTGTGAGGGAGAAACATGCCCTTTGACGATATTGCCCTGATCCTCGGTGCGATTGTGCATCAGAGAATTGGAAACGCCAGGGAACAACAAAGAAGACTGAGGAACCATCACTGTCTTCTGATCAGGAGGAACTACTATCCACCCCAGCGAGTGTACAGGGGGAGGCTGTCACTTGAGTCATTTGTCGGAGGAGTTGTGTGTGAAGAGGCTGCGCTTCAGTAAAGAGGCAATCAGCCGACTATGTGACATGTTAAAGGAAGACCTTCAAACACTCTCAAAGATCCGCACTGCCTTGTCAGTGAACATGAAGGTAACCACAGCATTGAACTTCTTTGCAAGTGGGTCATTTCAGGCAGGCACTGGTGACATTTCCAACATCTCCCAGAGTGCTGCGTTCGCCTGCATTCACCAGGTCACAGATACCATTTTCCGTAGGGCTTCAGAGTTCATAGACTTTGACTTGTCCACTCGCCATCAAAAGGAGATGGCCCTTGCATTTTATAGCATTGCTGGATTCCCCAAAGTGATTGGGGCCATCGATGGAACCCATGTTGCATTGAAGGCACCAGTGGATGCACCTGTGACATACATCAATAGGAAAGGGTTTCATTCATTGATGTCATGATAGTCTGTGATGCGCAACTCAGGATCCTAAACATGAATGCAGGTCACCGGGGAAGTGCTCATGACTCCTTCATCCTCCGTAACTCGGAGTTATTTGGCACCCTCAGCACATTGCCTCCAGGATCCTCATGGATATTGGGTGACAAGGGCTACCTGCTAAGACCATGGCTGATGACTCTCTACCGCAAGACCAATAATGAGGCTCAGGAGCGATACAACCAGGCACACGTGTCCACACGGCAAGTGGTGGAGAGGACAATCGGGGTTCTGAAATCACACTTCCGGTGCCTGGACAGGTCAGGGGGGACCTTGCAGTATTCTCCTCTGAAAGTGGCAAGGATTGTGGTGGTCTGTTGTGCTTTGCATAACTTTGCCCTGCGGGAAGGACTGACCCTTAACCCTGCAGAGGAGCTCCCTGCTGAAATAGAGGACATTGATGATGCCAATGTGTCTGTGGCCAGGCCTGATGTGGAGGAGCCAAGTGCTGCCGAATGTAAGGCTGCTCGGGAACTGCTAGTAGCCAACACCTTCATGAGGTGATAATAGTGACGCCTTGTACCTCACCACCCCCCCAGCAAGGCAAAGAAAGGAACAGACACAATTTAAAGTGGAACAGTGAACTTTTATTGCAGCATCAAAGACTTTTGAGGTTCAGTTTTGATGTTCTACATTTTTAACTTTTAAATGTTAACTAACTATTTTCTACTTTTCAAACATTCGCAAGCATAATTTTTTTGAATAAAATTTGTAAACACTTTAAACTGACTTTTTTGGTTTCTTAGTGCAATAAAGGTATTCAAGATGGAAACTAACTATTATCTAATTCTCAAACAGTTGTAATTTTAAATATTTTTGCAAATAAAAAAGTATACATTTTTTTCAGTGACTAGAGGCTGTACTTTTCAAACAAAACGGTTACATACACTTTCAGTCACAAATATATATTCCAATAAAAAAAGCAACGACAATATTTAACATTTAAATAAAACGAAACATTAAAGAATTGAATGATTTTGCCCTCTCTCATCTGTGCCTGAGGGTCAAAGGAGGGATTGTGCAAAAGATGACAACCTACTGTCTCCTGCACTTTCCCCTCCCCCGTGACCGGAGCCCTCTGCTGCCAATTGCATGCTGATTGATGCCACAATCTTCCTTCTATGCATTCTTCTGCCAAATGCAGGCAATGGTTGCACTAACCACCTGCCCAAAATGATGGCTGCTCCGGCCTGCGCTGGAAGTGGCCAGAAGCGAGGCGGCTGCTATTTTTCTACCAAAACCGGCCTTAAATGCCAGCGCTAAGAGGAGGAATTTTGCAGCCGAGGTGTTTAAACAGAGCCCGCACCTGCAAGTCTAATAAAAATTGAATGCGTGCAGACATCTCGACGAATGCAGACAGATGGGAATGTTGCTGGGATTACCATTGAGTTGCCACTGTGGCGGCACCAGCAGCAGCAACATCGATAGCTGGCACAGCAGCAAAAACTTGTGGAGGGTCAAAGAAGATGATGAAGGAGGCAAGTGTCAGGTAGGTGTTACAGCATGCTTATCTTTTGGAGCAGGATGTTGTACCTCAAGTTGTCAGATGAGCAGAGTGTGAGGAGGCTGTGGTTCAGCAGGCAGGCAGTCATTGACTTATGTCACCTGCTGCAGCAGGAATTGAAACAAAACATCAGTGCATACATAGCACTGCCTGTTGATGTGAAGGTAATGGTGGTTCTCATTTTCTAAGTCACAGGTTCTTTCCAGGCTGCAGCAGGTGATATCAGGAACAGGTAATATCAGCAACATCAGTCAGCTTGCTGTCCAGGCAGCCATTAAGTAAGTGATGGATGCCCACTTTGCCAAGCGAGAGCAATACATAACATTCCCCAGGAAGGGAGAGCTCTCGGATTTGCTCCCATTGCTGGATTTCCCCAGGTGCAAGGTCTCATTGATTGCACACACATTGCCCTGCGCTCTCCCATCATGAACCATCCATGTTTCATAACAGGAAGGAGTTCCACTCCAAGAATGTTCAGCTGGTGTGTGACCACAGACAGTGAATAATGTAGGTCTGTTCCCAGTATCCTGGCAAAAGTCATGATTCCTTCATGGGGCGCCAGTCCTTAATCTCCCCAGTCTTTGGCACATACCTGTGGGTGTCAGGCTGACTCCTTGGAGACAGGGCATATTCCCTTTAAACCTGGATCATGAATCCTGTCAGGAACCTGGGCACAGACGTGGAACACTGAAACAATGAGAACCACATAGGAACAAAAGTTCTTCTTGAGCAAATCACAGGCATCCTCAACCAAAGATTCCGGTGCTTGGAATCCAGTGGAAACCTGCAGTATAGCCCTGAGCAGGTCACCTGATTTGTAGTGGTTTGCTGCATGCTGCACAACTATGCCATTTGGAGGGGTCAAAACTTGCAGCCACCACAGGAGAAAGAGGTGCAGGAGCAAGATGAAGAAGCGGATGAGGAAGAAAAAGATGATGAGGAAGACCAAGGCCGAGCAGTGTGGCCAGCTGCCCGAGCTGCAAGGCAACAAATTATGGAGGAGAGATTGTTCTAAGCAAACCCTCATCCAGAACACCAGCATTTCCATTATCTGAGCCATTCCTTCCACCCACCTTCTGAATGCCTTCTGTAGTGTCCGTGTGTAGATAAAGACACTGAAGACAGGAGTTGGTTCATAGGTATTTACTAAGCAAGTCTGGGGTGGGGTTCTAAAGGATATACACAATACACAGGCTTATATAGCCCAAGTGGCAATTACTGGCATTACGCACGCCTGGGGCTCTTAAAGGCACATACACCACAATTGCTCTTAAAGGCACATACACCACAATTCCTCCCCTTCTAGCTAACTAGTACATCATATTTTAAGTAATTATTAATTACATGTTATATGCAAAATAATATACATTGCTGTATTAATTAATTATAAGTTAGTCTCTCAGGAGGCTTCCTGACTCGGTCCGGATAACGCCTCGGGGGTGTAGTAGTTTCTGGTGGTGTAGTAGGTTCTTCTGGCAAGGCTGATTCGGCTTGAAGGCCAGTGTTGGGTTCATCGGGTTCCAGTATCACCGGATCGGAGGTAGATATGGGTATCTGTACTTCATCGTTAGATGTATAGCGTGGTGGAGTAGGTTGTCCCTTTTCGGATGACTTGATGATTTGGTCAGCATGGCGCCTTATTATGCTTTCTCCGATGTCCACGGTATACATCAGTGGTCCTAGTCGTGTGCAGATAGTTCCAGGCTGCCATTTCTCGGTACGGTAGTCCCGGGCCAAAACCGGTTGGCCTATCTGGAAGGCCCTAGTTGGCCTTTCATTCATGCCCTGAATCTGTCGGTTCTCCACGTCCCTTCGGATGTTGGGCTTGACCAAATCCAGCCGGCATCTTAGGTTTCTATTGTAGAACATCATGGCGGGAGTTTGGTTTGTAACCATATGTGTTTCATTCCTATATGCAAATAAGAAGTTATCCACCTTGTGCTGAAGTTTTATGTCTTCATTACCCATGGCCTTTATGGCCTTCTTAAAGGTCTGGACAAACCTTTCAGCCAATCCATTGGTGGCGGGATGGTATGGGGCGGACGTGTAGTGCTTTACCCCATTGTTCTTTAAGAACTTTCTGAATTCTTCGGACACAAATTGCGGTCCATTATCAGAACATATCTGTTCCGGCAGCCCATTCCTGGCAAATATGGTCCTTAATACTGTGATGGTTTTTTCCGTGGTGGTGGAGGACATCTTTATTACCTCCAGCCACTTGGAGTGTGCATCAACTGCGATTAAGAACATGGAGTCCATAAATGGACCAGCAAAGTCGATGTGCACCCTTTGCCAGGGAGATGAGGGCCACTCCCATGGATGTAGAGGGGCCTGTGGCAGAGCATTTTGGACCTTCTGGCATCCTAGGCAGCTCTTGGTCATGTCTTCGATGTCTCCATCGATACCTGGCCACCATACAAACGCCCCAGCTAGGTTCTTCATTTTCACTCCACCCAGATGCCCCTCGTGAAGCTCCTTTAGCACTTTATCCTGGAGTTTGGGTGGAATCACCACTCTGGATCCACACATCAAGGTTCCTCGGCACACTGACAGCTGTTCTCTTCTTTGCGAGAATGCTGGCAACAGTGGTTCGCCATGTGCTGGCCATCCCTTCATTGTTAAATCGTAGACCCGTGAGAGAGTAGGGTCATTTCTGGTCTCCCTTTCAATGGCAGAATTTGTCACCGGTAGACATTCCACTATGGTAGAGTGGAATATCTCTACTGGGTCTACTGTAGGTGCCTCTTCTATCGTTGGCAACGGCAGGCGCGATAAACCGTCAGCATTCCCATGCTGTTTTGACACTTTGTATTCAATGTTGTATTGGTGTGCCCCTAGAAAAAGGGACCACCTCTGTAGTCTTTGTGCCGTCATAATGGGGACACCTTTCTTAGGGTTGAATATGGAGATGAGGGGTTGATGGTCAGTCAGCAAGTTAAATTTTTGTCCGTGTAGGTAATGGTTGAATTTCTTCACTCCCCATACCAGGCTGAGTGCTTCCCTGTCTATCTGGGAATAGTTACGCTCAGTTGAGTTCAATGAGCGTGACGCAAAAGCTATCGGCCGTTCCGAGCCATCAGGGAATCTATGGGACAATACCGCTCCTATGCCGTAAGGGGATGCATCGCACGCCAGTCTGATTGGTAGTGATGGGTTGTAATGAGCCAAAACTTTCTCGGATGTGATTAAGTCTTTACATTTATGGAAGGCACGTTTACAGTCTTCGTTCCATTTCCAAATCACTCCTGTGTGTTGAAGATCATTAAGAGGGTGTAGAATAGTTGATAAGTTCGGTAAAAATTTATGATAGTAATTTATTAATCCCAGGAATGACCTCAATTGTGAAACATTTTCAGGTGCTGGGGCTTTTATAACTGCTTCAATTTTTTCAGGTGACTTATGCAACCCTTCCTTATTAATTATGTGGCCACAATATGATATCTGATTTTGGAAAAATTCGCACTTGGGGCGATTTGCTCGTAGGCCCCGTTCTTTCAGCCTAGTGAGCACCTGCTCCAAATTGGCAAGGTGCTCGTTGTCGTTTTCTCCTGTTATAAGGATGTCGTCTAGGTAACACTGAGTCCCCGGAATCCCTTGCAGGACTTGCTCCATAGCTCTTTGCCAGATAGCTGGAGCTGATGCTTCTCCAAAAACCAGTCGATTGTACTGGTACAGGCCTTTGTGTGTGTTTATTGTGAGATACTTTTTAGAGGTCTCCTCAACCTCCATCTGTAGATATGCCTGTGCCAAGTCAATTTTTGTGAAGCGTTTTCCTCCGGATAGTGAGGCGAAAATATCTTCTATCCTCGGAAGAGGATACTGTACCATGTGAAGGACTGGGTTTACAGTCACCTTAAAGTCCCCACAGATGCGAATTTTTCTCTGTTCCTCAGAGTTATTTTTCAATGCTTTTTTCATGACTGGAACGATGGGTGTTGCCCATTCGCTCCGATCTATTTTGGATAATACGCCTGCCTTTTCCAAATTCTCTAGCTCTGCCTCGACTGCCGGACGTATTGCGTATGGCACCGGTCTTGCCTTAAAAAATTTGGGAATTGCTGCATCTTCCACTTTTATTGAGGCGGTGATGCCTTTCAAGGTTCCTAGTTTCTCTTGAAACACTTCTTTGGCGTTGGCCAAGATGTCTTTTAATTGTTCAGGTATGATGTCATCCTTGTTTTTTTCCTTACTGGTCACCGTCAGTGCCTGAATGGAGTGCCAGTCTAAACGTATCTTCCTTATCCATTCACGTCCCAACAATGGTGGACCACCATCTTGCAGAACGTATAAATACAACTTTTGTATTTCTTTGCCGTTGTATACCACAGGCACCTTTATTTTTCCTTTGGGGTATACTTTCTGCCCCGTATATGTTTTTAAGATAATGGATGTGTCTTTTAGAGGTATATGCAAAAATAGCCTCTCGTAATCTCGTCTATTTATTACGGTTAGAGCTGATCCTGTATCCAGCTCCATTTTAACTGGGGACCCTGCTATTATGAGGGTAACCCAAATGGTCTGGTAATCTTCATTGGCAATTACATTATGAAATTTGAGAGAGCTTAGTCTCTTGTTCCCGGAGTCGCTATCGCTCTTCTGGTCTTTGGAGCTACTGTCCGTCATCATTTGTACCTTTCTGTGCTTTTCCTTATTGATTCTTTTCCCGTTAGTGGATTTTTTATTTTCAGATCGGCATACACGTGGAATGTGTCCCATCTTTCCGCATCGCCTGCATGCTTTTTCTTTGAACCAGCAATCCCTCTGGTCATGGTTGGATCTGCCGCAGCGATAACATCTCTTGAAACCCCGTGTCATTTCATGGGTGCCGAAGTCCTGTGGCCTTTGCTGTATCTTTGCCGCTCCTATTGCACTGAAAGCCTTGTCAGTGTTAAATTTTTTCCAGAAGATAACTTTTTTTGTGTTTCTACACTTAGGGGATCGCAGATGAATTTGTCTTGCAGAGAATCTGCCTCGAATTGGCAGCGTAGGGTATCAACAATCTCCTCAAAATTCTTGTCCATCGGTTCGGCTGGAGTGATTAAGTTGCGTAACAGCTTGTATGTTTCTGCGCCCATTAGATCCAGAAGCACTGAAGCTTTTTTTTCATCTTCTATTCCATTTGCGGTGCAAAACACCTCCACTCTTTCTACATATGTGGTCCAATTCTCTATCTTGTTATCAAAAACATCAATATTGCCAAAGTTAGGCTCTGTTTCGTTATCAAAAGCATCCATATTGCCAGACTTAGGCATTTCAAAAAAAAGATATGGCGCTTCCCGCGCTTTTTTTTTCTCTGTAGCAACGATATGGCGCTTCCTGTGCTTTCCCGCCGCTGCTACCGATAACAACGCTGCTTTACTGTGGTTTCCGTTTATTCACTGTTGGAGACTCGTTCCTGATGGAGGTCTAAACGCTGACCTGCTTGCCGCGCCGGCCGTCTCCCGAGTGCAAACTCCCAGTCCGTTATTGCTTGCCTCTGGTTTTGCTGCCTGTTTCAGCTGTAGAGCCCGACGCTGGAGCCCCAGCCTGACGCCCAGGAAGGATTAGTGCAGTACCTGCCACCAGCTTGGACAGCTGGTGAAACCACAGTTTCTATAACTTCCTTGAGTCTTCTGGACGCTGGAGGAATCGATGTCCTTGAGGTGCTGCCGAATTGCAGGTAAGTCCGTTTCCACTTCATCGCCACTGTAGTGTCCGTGTGTAGATAAAGACACTGAAGACAGGAGTTGGTTCATAGGTATTTACTAAGCAAGTCTGGGGAGGGGTTCTAAAGGAAATACACAATACACAGGCTTATATAGCCCAAGTGGCAATTACCGGCATTACGCACACCTGGGGCTCTTAAAGTCACATACACCACAATTGCTCTTACAGGCACATACACCACACCTTCCAACACTACTACATTACTGGTCTTCCTCCTACATGCTATGAATATGAAGACCAACTGCAAAGCTATGCAAATAAAAACTGTTTACTTCACATTGTGCACATTGTGCTACCCTCCAATCCATGGGTACTGTTCCAGAGTCTATCGAGTTCTGGAAGATGACCAGCAATGCATCTACTATCTCTAGAGCCACTTCCTTAAGTACCCTAGGATGTAGACCATCAGGCCCTGGGGATTTATCGGTCTTCAGTCCCATCAATTTTCCTAACACCATTTCCCTACAAATACTGATTTCTTTCAGTTCCTCCCTTTCATCAGACCCTATGTTCCCCGGCATCTCTGGGAGGTTATTTGTGTCCTCCTTTGTGAAGACAGAACCAAAGTATGTATTTAGTTGGTCTGCCATTTCCTTGTTTCCCATTATAAATTCCCCTGATTCTGACTGCAAGGGACCTACGCTTGACTTCACCAATCTTTTTTTCTTCACATATCTATAAAAGCTTTTACAGTCAGTTTTTATGTTCCCTGATAGCTTACTCTCATATTCTATTTTCCCTTTCTTAATTAATCTCTTTGTCCTCCTTTGTTGACACCTAAACTGCTCCCAATCCTCAGGATTATTGCTTTTTCTGGCCAATTTATATGTCCTCTCCTTGGATCTTATGCTATCCCTAATTTCCCCTGTTAGCCACGGTTGAGTCACCTTTTCTGTTTTATTTTTATGCCAAACTGGGATGAACAAATTCTGTAGCTCATGCATTCGGTCTTTGAATGTTTGCCATTGCCTATCCACCGTCAACCCTTTGAGTGCCATTCCCCAATCAATCCTACCCAACTCGCTCCTCTGAGCATCGTAGTTTCCTTTATTTAAATTGAGGACCCTTGTCTCTGAGTCAACTACTTCATTCTCCATCTTAATGAAGAATTCGATCATATTACGATCGCTCCGACCCAAGGGGCCTCGTACAACAAGATTGCTAATTAATCCTTTCTCGTTACATAATACTCAGTCTAAGATGGCCTGATCTCTGGTTGGTTCCTCGACATATTGGTCCGGGAAACCATGCCGTAAACACTCCAGGAATTCCTCCTCCACAGTATTGTTACTAATTTGGTTGGCCCAATCTATATGTAGATTAAAGTCACCCATGATGACTGCTGTGCCCTTATTGCACGCTTCTTTAATTTCCCTTTTAATGCCATCCCCAACCTCCGCCTTACTGTTTGAAGGTCTATATACCAACCCCACTGATGTTTTTTTCCCCTTAGTATTTCTCAATTCTACCCATATAGATTCTACATCATCAGAGCTAATATCCTTCATTACAATTGTATTAATCCCTTCTTTAACCAGTAATGCTACCCCACCTCCCTTTCCTTTTTGCCTATTGTTCCTGAATATCGAATACCCCTGGATGTTGAGTTCCCAGTCTTGGCCATCCTTGAGCCATGTTTCCGTAATCCCAACCAAATCATATTCGTTTACCTCTATTTGTGCAGCCAATTCATCCACCTTATTCCAAATGCTCCTCGCATTAATACACAAAGCCTTCAGGCTTGTTTTTTTAACGCTCTTAGACCTATTAGAATTATTATTTACTGTGGGCACATTTGATTTAAACCGTTGATTTCTCTGACTGCCACTTTTGTTTTTCTCCTTCCTATCTTTTGCTTTTATCCCTGTTTTCCTTTCCTCTGTCTCCCTGCTCAGGTTCCCAACCCCCTGCCATTTTAGTTTAAACCCCCCCGAACAGTGCTAGCAAACCTCCCCGCAAGGATATTTGTCCCGCTCTGGTTCAGGTGCAACCCGTCCGACTTGTACAAGTCCCACCTTCCCCAGAAGCAGGCCCAGTGATCCAGGAAACTAAAGCCCTCCCTCCTGCACCAACTCTTTAGCCACGCATTCATCTGTTCCATCCTCCTATTCCTATACTTACTAGCATGTGGCACCGGGAGTAATCCAGAGATTACAACCTTTGAGGTCCTACTCTTTAATCTGCTACCTAGCTCCCTAAATTCTTGCTGCAGGACCTCATCCCTCTCAGAGCATCGGACCTGCGAGGGAGCAGTGAGGCGAGGTATAAAACCAGCTGATTCAGCGAGGCCCGACCAGAGCATCGGACCTGCGAGGGAGCAGCGAGGCGAGGTATAAAACCGGCTGATTCAGCGAGGCCCGACCAGAGCATCGGACCTGCGAAGGAGCTGTGAGGCGAGGTATAAAACCGGCTGATTCAGCGAGGCCCGACCAGAGCATCGGACCTGCGAGGGAGCAGTGAGGCGAGGTATAAAACCGGCTGATTCAGCGAGGCCCGACCAGAGCATCGGACCTGCGAGGGAGCAGTGAGGCGAGGTATAAAACCGGCTGATTCAGCGAGGCCCGACCAGAGCATCAGACCTGCGAGGGAGCAGGGAGGCATACCAATTCAGCAGCAGGGGAGAGAGGTAAAAAGTAATCCAAGTGTGACGTCACCAGGAAGCAGGTAAGTGATTGGTTGGTGAGTATTTATTTCTCCTTTTTGTTACAAGCTTAAATTCTGCGGTTTATATTTTCTAGGATCTCTGTGGTGTAGTGCGGACAGTTGGTAAATAAGTGCCCTAGAGTATATCTTTAACTGGTGGTATTGAATTAATTTAAATTAATTAAAGGGGTAAGTCATGCCAGGAGAGCCCAGCCCCGTGTTATGCTCCTCTTGCTCTATGTGGGAATTCAGGGATGCTGCCAGTGTCCCTGACGACCACGTGTGCCAGAAATGCATCCAGCTGCAGCTACTAACGGGCTGTATTGAGGCGCTGGAGCTGCGGATGGATGGGTTGTGGAGCATTCATGATGCTGAGAGGGTCATGGATTACACGTTTGATGAGTTGGTCACGCCGCAGGTTAGGGCTGCACAGGCAGAAGGGAAATGGGTGACCACCAGGCGGAGCAATAGAAGCAAGCAGGTAGTGCAGGGGACCCCTGTGGCCATCCCCCTTTCAAACAGGTATACCAAATTGGATACTGTTGAGGGGAATGACTCACCAGGGGCAGGCAGCAGCAGCCAACTTCCTGGCACCAGGGATGCTTCTGCTGCTCAGGAAGGGAGGAAAAAGACGGGGGAGAGCAATAGTGGTAGGGGATTCTATCGTAAGGGGAACAGATAGGCATTTCTGTGGCCATAGACGTGACTCCAGGATGGTTTGTTGCCTCCCTGGTGCCAGGGTCAAGGATGTCACTGAACGGCTGCAGGGCATTCTGAAGGGAGAGGGTGAACAGGTAGAGGTCGCAGTTCACATTGGGACCAACAATGCTCTCCCCCGTCTTTTTCCTCCCTTCCTGAGCAGCAGAAGCATCCCTGGTGCCAGGAAGTTGGCTGCTGCTGCCTGCCCCTGGTGAGTCATTCCCCTCAACAGTATCCAATTTGGTATACCTGTTTGAAAGGGGGATGGCCACAGGGTCCCCTGCACTACCTGCCTGCTTCTATTGCTCCGCCTGGTGGTCACCCATTTCCCTTCTGCCTGTGCAGCCCTAACCTGCGGCGTGACCAACTCATCAAACGTGTAATCCATGACCCTCTCAGCATCATGAATGCTCCACAACCCATCCATCCGCAGCTCCAGCGCCTCAATACAGCCCGTTAGTTGCTGCAGCTGGATGCATTTCTGGCACACGTGGTCGTCAGGGACACTGGCAGCATCCCTGAATTCCCACATAGAGCAAGAGGAGCATAACACGGGGCTGGGCTCTCCTGGCATGACTTACCCCTTTAATTAATTTAAATTAATTCAATACCACCAGTTAAAGATATACTCTAGGGCACTTATTTACCAACTGTCCGCACTACACCACAGAGATCCTAGAAAATATAAACCGCAGAATTTAAGCTTGTAACAAAAAGGAGAAATAAATACTCACCAACCAATCACTTACCTGCTTCCTGGTGACGTCACACTTGGATTACTTTTTACCTCTCTCCCCTGCTGCTGAATTGGTATGCCTCCCTGCTCCCTCGCAGGTCTGATGCTCTGGTCGGGCCTCGCTGAATCAGTCGGTTTTATACCTCGCCTCACTGCTCCCTCGCAGGTCCGATGCTCTGGTCGGGCCTCGCTGAATCAGCCGGTTTTATACCTCGCCTCACAGCTCCTTCGCAGGTCCGATGCTCTGGTCGGGCCTCGCTGAATCAGCCGGTTTTATACCTCGCCTCACTGCTCCCTCGCAGGTCCGATGCTCTGGTCGGGCCTCGCTGAATCAGCTGGTTTTATACCTCGCCTCACTGCTCCCTCGCAGGTCCGATGCTCTGGTCGGGCCTCACTGAATCAGCCGGTTTTATACCTCGCCTCACTGCTCCCTCGCAGGTCCGATGCTCTGGTCAGGCCTCGCTGAATCAGCCGGTTTTATACCTCACCTCACTGCTCCCTCGCAGGTCTGATGCTCTGGTCGGGCCTCGCTGAATCAGCCGGTTTTATACCTCGCCTCACTGCTCCCTCGCAGGTCTGATGCTCTGGTCAGGCCTCGCTGAATCAGCCGGTTTTATATCTCGCCCAGCATCCCAATAATGGATAATGAAGGGGCTATTGAGGTGGGGGGGGACTTAAAACAATCACTATCACTGGGCAAACTAACGGGACTAAAGGTGGATAAGACCCCTGGACCCGATGGCCTGCATCCTAGAGTCTTAAAAGAGGTGGCTGCAGAGATAGTGGATGCATTGGTTGTAATCTACCAAAATTCCCTGGATTCTGGAGAGGTCCCAGTGGACTGGAAAACCACAAATGTAATGCCCCTATTTAAGAAAGGAGGGAGACAGAAAGCAGGCAGCTATTGACCAGTTAGCCTAATATCTGTCATTGGGAAAATGCTGGAGTCCATCATTAAGGAAGTGATAGCAGGACATTTAGAAAATCATAATAAAGTCAAGCAGAGTCAGCATGGTTTTATGAAAGGGAAATCATTTTTTACAAATTTGCTGGAATTCTTTGAGGATGTAACGAGCAGGGTGGATAAAGGGGAACCAGTAGATGTCGTGTATTTGGATTTCCAGAAGGCATTCGATAAGGTGCCACATAAAATGCTACTACACAAGATAAGAGCTCATGGGGTTGGGGGTAATATATTAGCATGGATAGAGGATTGGCTAACTAATGGAAAACAGAGAGCCGGGATAAATGGGTCATTTTCAGATTGGCAAACTGTAACTAGTGGTGTGCCGCAAGGATCAGTGCTGGGGCCTCAAGTATTTACAATCTACATTAAAGACTTGGATGAAGGGACTGAGTGTAATTAGCCAAATTTGCTGATGATACAAAGATAGGTGGGAAAGCAAATTGTGTGGAGGACACAAAGAATCTCCAAAGGGATATAGATAGGCTAAGTGAGTGGGTAAAAATCTGGCAGATGGAGTTTAATGTGGGAAAATGCAGTTATCCACTTTGGTAGGAAAAATAAAAAAGCAAATTATTATTTAAATGGGGAGAGATTACAAAATGCTGAGGTACAGAGGGATCTGGGGGTTCTTGTACATGAATCACAAAAGGTTAGCATGCAGGTACAGCAAGTAATTAGGAAGGCAAATGGAATGTTGGTCTTTATTGCAAAGAGAATGGAATATAAAAGTAGGGAAGTCCTGTTACAACTGTACAGGGCGTTGGTGAGACCACACCTGCGTACAGTTTTGGTCTCCTTATTTAAGGGAGGATATATTTGCTTTGGAGGCAGTTCAGAGAAGGTTCACAAGGTTGATTCCGGAGATGAAGGGGTTGTCTTATGAAAAAAGGTTGAGCAGTTTGGGCCTATATTCATTGGAGTTTAGAAGAATGAGAGGGGATCTTATTGAAACATATAAGATTCTGAAAGGGCTTGACAGGGTAGATGCAGAGAGGATGTTTCCCCTTGTGGTGGAATTTAGAACTAGGGGGCATAATTTCAGAATAAGGGGGCATCCTTTTAAATTGGAAATGAGGAATTTCTTCTCTCAGAGGGTCGTGAATCTTTGGAATTCTCTTCCCCAGAGAGCTGTGGAAGCTGGGTCATTGAATATATTTAAGGTGGAGATAGACAGATTTTTGAAAGGTAAGGGGGTCAAGGGTTATGGGGAGTGGGCAGGGAAGTAGAGTTGAGGCCAAGATCAGATCAGCCGTGATCTTATTGAATGGCGGAGCAGGCTCGAGGAGCCAAATGATCAACTCCGGCTCCTATGTCTTATGTTCTTATGATCTCAGGTATTGACCTACTCATCAGAGGGAATAGTTTGTCTCTATCTGTTCTATTAAAACCTCTCATCATCTTGATAACCTCTATTAGGATGCCTCTTAACCTTCTCTCTTCCAAGGAGAACAGCCCAACTTTTCCAACCTCTCCTCATAGCTGAAGTCCCTCATCCCTGGTAACATCCTGGTAAACCTCCTCTGTACGCTTTCTAAGGCTTTTCCATCTTTCCTGAAGTGTGGTGCCCAGATTTGCTCACAATACTCCAGCTGAGTCCTAACCAGTGATTTATAAAGTTCTAGCATGATCTCTGCTTTTAGATTTTATGCATCTATTTATAAACCCAAGTCACCCATGTGCTTTTTTAACCACCTTATCAACTTGCCCTGTTACCTTAAAGATTTGTGCATATGGACAACAAGGTCTCTCTGCTTGGCTACACTTTTCAAAATCCATGCCATTTATAGTATACTGTCTTTCCATAGTAGTCCTCCCAAAGTGCATCACTTCACACTTCTCAGCATTGAACTACATCTGCCATGCTTCTGCCCATTTCACTAACCTCTCTATGTCATCCTGAAGCCTACAATTATCCTCATCATTATCTAATTTGAGCAGCTCTGGGCCTTGAGCCCCTGGCTGCAGATTGCTGTGTCTCAGCATCGGCGGGGGGAGTTTGGACTAGCTGTCTTGTGTGGGATCAATAAAGGCTCTGATTAGGTGAGCTGCCAGTCAACAGTGGGACTCACACTAGCAGCCCACCTATTTAATTATAATGAGGATCCCTGACCAATTAATCAGTCTCGCCCTGCCCTCGTGATTAGGCGTGTGCTGCTGGTGTCACGTTGATTGTCGGCCTGAAAATGGTCTAAATGAATTTCAACCATCTCAGCTCAATTCTGAAAAATTTAATTGACTTTAATTCTAAAACCCAAATTTCGATGATGGATTCGCACTAAAGGCAGGCGGCAAATGAGAGATTTCAGGTCACTACTGAGTCATAGCAGGAAAGATAAATCTTTAGTTATAGGATGCTCCAAACAAATCAACATCATTCACTTCTGTTACTGGCAACCATCACAAAAACTGCACAAAAATATTTTACATGTTGCTATATCATTCAGAAACAATGATTTTATCCCTCCAAGAGTTTTGTAACCAAGCAAATAGAAATTTCTATCAAATAAAAAGCAACAACCCAAAAAAAAATCAAAGCCCTCACTGCTTGCTAGAGATACCCCAGAGGAAAAGCCCATATTGGATGCTCAAGTATCAGAGACAGGCACAACTCCCATGTTTATTTCAGCTGAGCGGCCCTGGATAAAAACCAACAAAGATTTGAATAAAACATTGAACCAAATCCTGTCGCTTGAAAGGAAAATCAATCCAAATCTGCCATCAGAGGGATTAAACGAGTCACACAAAAGAAATTAAATTGGTTAATTCCATGAAAATAAACAGATTACAAATATATCCAGACATTAGGGAACTCTGAAGGATGTAAGTATTCCCTTCAGAGATTTTTACACAATATCAGCATTTTTTTAAATACATTTTTGAAGCAGTAAAAAGAAAGTATTTCAATAGGGTGATCAGGCAGTGGCAATACTATACTTAGAACTAAGACTCTAGCGGGATTTTCCACAGACCTCTTCATATTGGTGATGTATTGAGGGATGTATAAACATGGAGATCAGGTAAGCATGTAGCCAAAGCAATGTGGTTATAATAAGATTTTAATTTTCACATAGACTGGGAGAAGTAGAATAACTCAAGTAGTAAAGGCAATGAATCTCCAGAATGTATTTGGAACAGTTTTTTGAAACAATGAGAGCAAAATTCGATTAGGCCTGAAAATGAGCGTGGAGATCATGATGCACAATCTGCCCGCACCCGTTGATAGCGGTGCAGGCAGCACGCAAAATTCATGCTGCCTGCTCATTACAATGATTTCAGTGCTGAGTCCAGCGCTAAACATGCTGCAGGTTGGCTCAATGCTCAACAGGGGGCCCAATATCATGTGGAGCCTGCTCTCTATTGAAAGGTTGCCTGCAGAGTCAAAGGCTGTTCTGCACTTCTTAAAGGGGAGGTACTATGATAAGAAGTATCTCATTGTGGCGGGAGCTGAGCAATATTTCTCAACAGGGGAGAGAGCATGCACCTCGGTTCTCAGATGCAGCACTGGCAGCCTTGGTGGAGGGGGTGTACAGGAGGAGACACCTCTTCTACCTGTAGCGGGGCAAAAGATCTTCTTGACACACTGTACGAAGGCAGTGGGAGGAAATTGCAGAAGCCATCAGTGCCAACAGTCTTGCCCCCAGGACATGGATCCAGTGCTGGAAGAAGTTCAATAACCTCACATGAGTGGTCAAGGTGAATGAATGCATCTTCAAATGTCATATCCCACCAACTGCAACACTAGCTTCACACACAGTTCAATTCATCACATCCCCATCACTCACCTATCAACAATCTCTAGCAATCATGACTCATACCTCACATTCATAGCTTCACCTCACCCTCACATAATTACTACTGCTGCAAGCCTCACACCCACATCTCACACCTTGCACATAATGCCAACTATTCTACCTTGACAGGTACAACACCCAAACACATTGCACCACACTCACTGACACACTTTCCTTCCTGTTTCAGGCCAAGGTGGTTCATTACAGGAGAGAGCAACAAAAAACAGGTGGGGGGTAAGCACAGCTGCACAACCTAACCCCCATGGAGGTGACTGTGCTGCAGATCATTGGAGGGGCCGTCACTGAGACCATGGCAAGCGACAAGGCTGAAAGCATTGAACATGACGGCATGCTCATAATTAATCTGTCTTCTCACATCCCACTTCCCCCTCATCCCACAATTTCTTCTCACTTACAAGCTGCTGATGATGCATGCTTCCACCCCCACTTACCTCACCACAATCTATCCCTTGTGCCTTTCTCATTTCAGATACCCAAGAACTGCCACCAGCCCAGCCTGTGCAGCAAGAAGTAGAGTAGCAGAGTGATGGAGAAGAAGAGGCACCGTCACTCAATCTGACACTCCCAGGCACCAGCTCATGGAACTGCACAAACTTTAGACGGTAGTATAGGGATCGGATCTGCACATGGTGAGTCACCAGGCATAAGTGGGCTGCAGCCAGGAAGGGGAAATCATAGAATCATAGAATGGTCACAGCACAAAAGGAGGCCATTCAGCCTGTCGAGCCCATTCTGGCTCTCTGCAAGTCCCACTCCCTGGCCCTTTCCCCGCAGCCCTGCACATTTTTTCCCCTCAGGTTCTTATACAATTCCCTTTTGAAAGCTATGATTGAGTCTGCTTCCACCACCCTCTTAGGCAGTGCATTCTAGATCCTAACCACTCGCTGTGTAAAAAAGCTTTTCCTCATGTCGCTTTTAGGTCTTTTACCAATCAACTTGAATCTGTGTCCTCTGGTTCTTGACCCTTCTGCCAATGGGAACAGTTTCTCTCTATCTACTCTGTTTAGACCCCTCATGATTTTGAACACCTCTATCAAATCTCCTCTCAACCTTCTCTGCTCTAAGGAAAACAACTCCAGCATCTCCAGTCTATCCACATAACTGAAGTCCCTCATCCCTGGAATCATTCTCATAAATTTTTTCTGCACCCTCTCTAAGGCCTTCTCACATCCTTCCTAAAGTGCAGTGCCCAGAATTGGACACAATATTCCAGTTGAAGCCGAACCAGTGTTTTATGAAGGTTCATCATAACTTCCTTGCTTTTGTACTCTATGGGCTCGAATTTCCAAGCCCCGTGGAGGCGGGAGTGGGGGGAAAATTGCAGAATCAGGGGACACGAACCCTTCCCACCCCCAACCCACCTCCATGCCCATTTCCCAGGAGTCGGGTACCTGACCTGTGCTGGCAGCCACCTCCCTGAGGCGGGAAGGTGATTAGTGCCAATTAACTGCCTGTTAACAGGTAGTTAACAGGCAGTTTTTGGCCTAATCCCTATTTTTAGCCCTGAAGTGTGGGATTCCCGACAGCTCCAAACCACGCCAAGTTAGCGAGATGGACCGTCGGGCTGGAGGGCTTGGAGGGTTCGAGGTGCCCGGTGTTCAGGTGAGTGATGGGTGCATGAGTGCAGAGGTAAGTGTGTTTGGTGTGTGTAAAGTGTTTAAATAAATTTTACTTACCTTTACTTACTAATGCAGGCTTCCTTCCTTAAGTTCTCGGGAGTCCCTCATCTCACCGGCACAGAAAGTAGAATGGCCGCGAGCTGTCAAAAGTTGGAGCATTCTGCTTTCTGTTCTGGAGAGATTTCTAACTGAGTCTGTGGAGAAGGACTCAAGTTAGAAGTCAGATTGTCATTGTTTGATAACTTCACAGAGCTGTCAAACACTGATATTTCATCTGTCAAAAGCTCTTGTCAATCCCTGATGTCACCTGTAACCGGGCGGGCTCAACAAGGTCAATCAAGGGAAAATCACGTGGGTTGGCCACAAATTGATGGAGGCGGGGCTACAACCCAAAATGGGAGTCCCACCTCCATCACGTCCCCATTGACAAAATCCAGCCCTATGCCTCTATTTATGAAGCCCAGGATCCCGTATGCTTTTTTAACCACTTTCTCAACCTGTCCTGCCACCTTCAATGATTTGTGCACATATACCTCCAGGTCTCTCTGTTCATGCACCCACTTTAGGATTGTACCCTTTAATTTATATTGCCTCTCCTCATTCTTCCTACCAAAATGAATCACTTCACACTTTTCTGCATTAAATTCCATCTGCAATGTGCCCATTTCACCAGTCTGTCTATGTCTTCTTGAAGTCTATCACTATCCTCCTCACTGTTCACTATACCTCCAAGTTTAGTGTCATCTGCAAATTTTGAAATTGTGCCCTGAACTCCCAAGTCCAAGTCATTAATATATATCAAGAAAAGCAGTGGCCCCATGACCGACCCCTGGGGAACACCACTGTATACCTTCCTCCAGTCCGAGAAACAACCGTTCACCATTACTTTCTGTTTCCTATCACTTAGCCAATTTCGTATCCATGCTGCCACTGTCCTTTTTATTCCATGGGCTTCAGCTTTGCTGGTAAGCCTATTATGTGGCACTTTATCAAATGTCTTTTGGAAGTAAAGAAAGAGTAGCGCAGGTACCAGCTCCCCTGAGGGCGAGGTCGCACAAGAGTTCTCCTGCACAGGACTCAGAGGAGGACTTAGATGGGGCAACTGTCAGAAGGGTGATGGGCATGCACACAAAAATGCTTGGTGCAATGGCAGGCCTGCCAGAGAGCCTCTTGTCAGTGTCAAAGAGCATGCAGGAGTCTGGCTCCAATATTGCACGGGATTTGCACGGAGCTTGGAGTCCATGATTTCCAGAATGGAAGTGATAGGCAACTCCATTAGAGAATTTGTGGACCCAACCATGATGCTGGGTGTGATGGGCAATGTCGTAACTTCCATTGCAGCACAGGCGGAAGCGACCCAATGTCTGAGTGCTGCAGTGGAAGCTCAGATGTCTGCAATGTAAGCTCAGCTTGCTGCCACAAAAGCTCAGACTGCTGCCATCGTAGCTGAGCTTACTAATGTGGAAAGGGTTTCACAGCAGTCCAGCAATCTGTGCTCCAACAGATGGTTAGGAATGCTGAGGCACCACCCAGAGCAGTGGCAGTGGCTCCGTGGAGCAAGAACCTACTGCCCTCTCTCAGGATAACAGTATTCCTACTCCCACCCATGCCACTCCACCATGGCCATTGCAGTTGCCTGTCAGCCAGCTAACTCAGACTACTGCTGCCCATGCCGAGGTGGTGCAGTCCACAGCCGGGCCTTCTAGGCCCAGAGCTGCTCAAAGCTGTCCTGCAAGGCCATCTGTGGTGATCCCAATGTAAAGTCAGCAGCCTTCCGCCAGCCATGCTGCAGCTACTGGGGTGGCACTGCGTAGGAGTAATAGAATAGGCAAAGAAACACAAAAGTCAGACACTAAGGGAATGCAGAAGTGATTAGTTGACTTTTCAACGTTATATTGGAATTATTCGTTTATAACTTATGTTTGGAATGTTTGTTTTGTGGTGGCTTTCATTTCAGCATTGTGCCCAAGAGGATACTGTGATGTTCTCTAACAGAGGGATGGTAAGGTGGGAAAGTGTTGAGCAATGGGGATCTGGGGTTTCAGTCAGTGGAATTGGAGTCGGATGATGTGCTCATGGAAAGCCCTCCCGGAACGGGGATTTGAAGGCTGCCTCTACATTTCCTCTTGCTCCTCCTCGTCCAATTCCTCCTCCTCTTCCTCTTGCTTTTCCTCTTCCTCCTGAGCTGATTGCAGAACCCGTGGTGCCATGGGTTGCACCCTCATGGTGGCCCAGTTGTGAAGGATGCAGCAGACCAACATGAATTGGGACACCCGCTCTGCCGAGTACTGGAGAGCTCCACCTGAGAACTCAAGGATGTGGAACCATAGCTTCAGCACCCCGATGGACTGCTCGATGAGGTGCACCATGGTAGCATGGCTCTCATTATATGATTGCTAGCTGCAATTGTTCGGCTGCGGAGGGGTGTCATCAGCCAGGTGTAGAGCGGATAACCCTTGTTGCCGAGCAAGCACCCTCGGATTCATCATGGAAGATTTCTGGCACAGTGGACTGGCACAGGATGAAGGCATCATGACAGCTGCCAGGATATTAAAGCTGAATATAGGGAGTTAGGAGGTAAATTAAAAAATAGGACGTCAAAGGTAGTAATCTCAGGATTGCTACCAGTGCCACGTGCTAGTCAGAGTAGAAACAGAAGGATATTTCAGTTGAATACGTGGCTAGAGGAATGGTGCAAGGGGGAGGGGTTCAAATTCCTGGGACATTGGAACCAGTTCTGGGGGAGGTGGGATCAGTACAAACTGGACGGTTTGCACTTAGGCAGGACCAGGACCGATGGCCTGGGGGAGTGTTTGCTAGTGCTGTTGGGGAGGGTTTAAACTAAAATGGCAGGGGTTTGGGAACCTGTGCAGGGAGTCAGAGGAAAAGGAAGCAAGGATAGAAGCAAAAGACAGGAAGGAGAAAAACAAAAGTGGCAGTCAGAGAAATCAAGGGTTTAAATCAAACATGGCCACAGTAAATAATAATTCTAAAAGGTCTAAGAGTGTTAAAAAAACAAGCCTGAAGGCGTTGGCCTAGAAATTCAGTTGGGCGCGCCAGCCGTTAGCGCCTTAGGAGGAGTAGATCTCGAGCGCTAGGCGCTTAGCGCCCGGGCGCAGCGCGATCTGCACCTCGCCCCAACTTCAGTACACATTTAGCGCCGGCGCAAAGTCTTAGGGCGCGCCCTGCTGCGCGCACAGATCATGACGTCATTTCCTAGTGCAACGCCCTTTGTGCGCCCCGAACCGGAACTTCACTCGCGCCGGCCCATTGTGCGCCGGGCGGCCCTAACGACTGTGAAGTGGAACGGTACACAGCCGAGGCGGGCCGCGGGGAGCGCTAATTAAAGGGCACTTACCCTGCACTATAAAGGCCAGCCATTTTGCAGCATTCACTCTTGTGCA
Source organism: Somniosus microcephalus (assembly GCF_052327205.1). Taxonomy (NCBI): domain Eukaryota; kingdom Metazoa; phylum Chordata; class Chondrichthyes; order Squaliformes; family Somniosidae; genus Somniosus; species Somniosus microcephalus. Next base: position 189,406,638 of record NC_140993.1, on the reverse strand, counting down.
ACGGTTTTTTGGAGAGAGACCAAGGAGGAGAGCTTACTGGTTTGGACCAACACTAGGACAGGTATTTTTGGCTCAGGCCAGAGCTTAGCAATTATCTTTGCCTTCATTGAGAGCTCAGTGTTTGCCAGCATATAATGGGGGCTGCATTGGGTGCCAACGCTGACTTTCAGCCTTATGCCAGAAGGGCTTACAGACGCCGTGAGAGAGTGGCAGCCCTGGCTAGACGCAGAGGGGGCAACAGGCGTCGCCAACTGAGGCCTTACCCACCCAGGGTATACCGTCAGCAGTCCTCCTATCTGACCATGTCTGCCGCGATGTGTGTTAGGAGGCTGCGATTCAGAAGGGAGGTGGTTGCAGACATCTGCCAGCTGCTTCACAGAGATCTGCAGCCACAGCTGATGCGCAGGACGTCTCTGTCGGTGGCAGTGAAGGTGACGGTGGCTCTCAACTTCTATGCCACCGGCTCCTTCCAATCCACTGCTGGGGACATCGCTAACATCTCCCAGTTCGCCGTGCATTGCTGCATCCGCCAGGTGACCGATGCCCTTTTCAGAAGGAGACATCAATTCATCTCCTTCCCCATGACCCTGGACAAGCAGCAGCAGCGTGCAGTGGGATTTGCAAGAATAGCGGGCTTCCCCATGGTGCAGGGCGCCATTGACTGCATGCATGTGGCTTTGCGGGCACCTCTGGAGCATGCCGAGGATTACTGCAACCGGAAGGGCTACCATTCCCTCAACATACAGCTGGTGTGTGACCACAGGCAGCGCATCCTAGCTGTCAATGCCCGCTTTCCAGGCAGCAGCCACGATGCCTTTATCCTGCGACAGACAACTGTGGCTGACATGTTCCAGGCACAGCCTCACCCAAGAGGATGGCTTATCGGAGACAAAGGCTATCCTTTGTGTACCTGGCTCATGACCCCGCTCCGCGTGCCCACGACCCCTGCTGAAGAGGCATACAACGAGAGCCATCAAGCGACTAGGAACATCATAGAACAAACAATCGGCATCCTCAAGCAACGGTTCTGCTGTCTCGATCGCTCCGGGGGAGCCCTCCAGTATTCGCAGGAGCGAGTCTCCCAATTCGTCGTCGTTTGCTGCATGCTGCACAACCTGGCTATCCGCAGGACTCAGGCACTGCCACCTCACGTTGGACCACCACCTCAGGAGGAGGAGCAGGAGGAGCATGAGGAGGAGGAGGATGAGGAGTACCAGCCCAGGAGGGAGGCAGAAGGTCCAAGGGCCGCCCGTCGGCGGCTTATTGAACGTCACTTCTAGGCCCCCTGTCAGGGAATGGCTTGTGCCAATGAAAGAACATGATTGCAGCCGCTCCGCAAGCCCTCAGCCGGTTAAGGCAACAAGCACTTCAAAGATCAAACATGGACAATGTTAATAAATAAAATGCTTTATTGTACAAACTCAGGGCCCTTCCCACATGAAAACCAAAAACAGACGAAACCCCCAAAAAACACTCAAACACATTACTCGCTCCCACAACCTGGAGAGGATTAACAAAACAGTGCAACTAAAATGGCCGTCATCCTCGGCCTTCGTAAAAAAACAAACATCGCATCCTCGGCCTTCAAAAAACAAACATCCAATTCTCGGCCTTCAAAAAACAAACATCCAATTCTCGGCCTCAAAAAACAAACATCCAATTCTCGGCCTCAAAAAACAAACATCCAATTCTCGGCCTCAAAAAACAAACACAACTGGCCACACATTCGACTTTTTGGCCCGCTAGGGCGATGCCTTGGCCATCTTTGTGTGGCCCCAGCCCGCCCTGCTGCTCCTCCTCAAAGTAAGGCCATTGGCTGCTGCAAGGCTGGGGGCAGGCTCCTGAGGGGCACATGTCGTGACGGCAGATGCCCTTGGGGGTCGGCCTAGTCGAGGTCTGGCCGTCGCGCGGGCGGCTGTTGAATGCTGCAGCTGTGGCTGGCCAGCACCAGTCGCTGCAGCAGCTCCTGCCAGCTCCACTGGGGGAGTGGCAGTGGCGGCTGGAGGAATGGGGGCAAGCTGGCGGATGGCAGGCGCTCGCTGGTCGCCTGAGACACTGGCACTCGCCCGGGCCAGCACTGCAGCATGCGCACCAATCTGCCGAGGGACAGACCACTGTGCTGCTGCAGCGCGCCGGGTGCCCTGGCGATGCCTGGCTGACACAGCGAGTGTGGCAGCAGTGAGTGCCCGTGTTGACCTGTTCAGTGACCTCATCAGAGCACCCAGTGACTGCACGGCACCACTGATCAGCTGCCCACTCGCTGCCTGAGCTGCCCCGAATGCCGCCCGACTCGCTGCCTGATCTGCCCCGAATGCCGCCCGACTCGCTGCCTGCTCTGCCCGAATTCCGCCAAACTGATGGCCTGTGAGGCCCCGACGTCGGTCACACTCCGAGAGAGGGACTCGATGGCCTCAGGCAACCGTGCCACTACCCCCATGAGCTCCGTGTGCCGGCGCTCCGAGTCCACGGACAAGTCCTCGAGGGGTTCCATCTCCTCGGCGAAGACCATCTCCGGACTGGAGGCCGGACTCTCCCTCTGGGGAGAAGGCCGCCGAGCTGGCCGACCCTTCCTGCGTTGCTGGACGCCGCTGGGCCCAGCAATTGGACTCCCCTCCGACCCTTCCCCCCTCTGGGGAGAAGGCCGCTGAGCTTCCACCCCCCTCCCACATTTCTGCAGGCCGCAGGTCCCATGAGCTCCCCTCCCCTCCGACACTTCCGCCACGCTCCCCTCCAGGGAAGACGTGTCCCCTACATTCGCATGGGTTGCCGCGGCTGAGGGTTCCCCTGATGGGCCGCCTTCCTCTTGCTCCTCCTCCTCCTCCTCTTCTGAGGGGCTGTCACTGGCAAGTTCAGGGACCTCCTCCTCACCATCTGAAAGCAGGAAGGCACAAGAGTAGCTTTAGAGTGAGGAGAGGGCGTCAGCGAGGGATGCATGAGTGGTGGCATTCAGCGCATTGGTCGGACAGTGGCAAAGGATGTAGATCTGATGCGCAAGTGGGACGAGAGAGGTCCAAAAGGTGATGTCCTTACCATTGGTGCCCAGAACAGGGTCGGCATCTCCACATGCAATGGGGCCAATCACCCGGCCACCCATGATGCGCTCCACGCGATGTTGCAGCTCGGTGAGCGGCTGGATCTGGGGTCGGCCTCCCCCGGTCGCAGTCCGGCTCTTCTTATTATTGGCCAGCTTGGCCTGCAAGAGAAAGGACGGCCTCTAAGTACAGTGTGTAGCCCTGATCTTGTGTGCACTGCCTCCCATGGTGGAATAGCCTGGCCAGTGTGTCGCCCTGATCTTGTGTGCACTGCCTCCCATGGTGGAATAGCTTGGCCAGTGTGTTAAGTGCAGAATGTGCAATTGATGTTCATGCCTGTCCCATAGCTGCTGCATGAGGGCTGGCCATTAGGGCTTTCAGGTCCCTTTGCCCATAATGTGAGGTGCACATGCAAGGATGAGGAGGACACTGGAAAGGGTACTCACCCTGACAATCCGAGTGAGGTCATTAAACTTTTTACGGCATTGGACACCGCTCCTGGGGACCTCGCTGTTGGCTGACGCCTTGTTGGCGACATGCCTCCAGGCTCTCCGGTAGACGCGGACCGGCGCCTTCCTGCCATTGTCCGGGTACAAAATATGGCGCCTCTTCTCCACAGCACCAACCAGCACCCTCAGATCAAGCTCTGAGAAGCGCTGCGCTCGTTCACGGGCCTTCTGCATGGCTTCAGGCGCTATTTGGGTCCAGCAGCAGTGTTCAGGCCTAGCTGGAGGGCTCCACTATCCAGGGCGTGGCAGCAGACCAAGTCGACCCTTCCCCCTTAAGAGCTGGCCGGCGCTAGGGTGCCTGCTGTCAATCACGAGATGGCCGCACCTGCGCTGCGCCCGGCCTCGGCGCTCTCGCTCAGCACCTCCGGCTTAGCGCCTAAAGAGAGGCGTGCAGCGCCAGTTTTAGCGCTCGAGCAAACTCTTAGGGCGAAGCTAATGAATATCGGAGAAGTGGCCTCGATTTTGCGCCGGGCGCAAACTTTAGCGGCCACCCGACTTTACCGCCCCAAAAGTGGCTACAATGAATTTCTAGGCCGTTGTATCTTAATGCGAGGAGCATTCGTAATAAGGTGGATGAATTAGCTGCGCAAATAGATGTAAACAGATATGATTTAACTGGGATAATGGAGACATGGCTCCAGGGTGACCAAGGCTGGGAATTCAACATCCAGGGGTATTCAATATTCAGGAAACACAGGCAAAAAGGAAAAGGAGGTGGGGTAGCATTGCTGGTTAAAGAGGAGATTAACACAATTGTAAGGAAGGATATTAGCTCTGATGATGTGGAATCTGTATGGGGAGAGCTGAGAAATACCAAGGGGCAGAAAACGTTAGTGGGAGTTGTATACAGACCCCCAAACAGTAATGCTGAGGTTGGGGATGGCATTAAGCGGGGAATTAGAGATGTGTGCAATAAGGGCACAGTAGTTATCATGGGTGACTTTAATCTACATATAGATTGGGCTAACCAAATTAGTATCAATACTGTGAAGGAGGAATTCCTGGACTGTATACGGGATGGTTTCCTGGACCAATATGTTGAGGAACCAACTTGAGGTCAGGCCATCTTAGACTGGGTATTATGTAATGGGAAAGGATTAATTAGCAATCTTGTTGTGCAAGGCCCCTTGGGGCGGAGCGATCATAATATGATAGATTTCTTCATTAACAAGGAGAGTGAAGTATTTGACTCAGAGACTAGTGTCCTAAATTTAAATAAAGCAAACTATGATGGTATGAGGTGCGAGTTGGCTAGGATGGATTGGGGAATGTTACTTAAAGGGTTGACGGTGGATAGGCAATGGCAAACATTTAAAGATCGCATGGATGAACTACAGAATTTGTTCATCCCTGTTTGGCATAAAAATAAAACAAAAAAGGTGACAAGCATGACTAACAAGGGAAATTAGGGATAGCATAAGATCCAAGGAGAGGACATATAAATTGGCCAGAAAAAGCAGCAAACCTGAGGATTGGGAGCAGTTTAGGATTCAGCAAAGGAAGACAAAGGGATTAATTAAGAGGGGGAAAATAGATTATGAGAGTAAACTTGCAGGGAACATAAAAACTGACTGTAAACGTTTCTATAGATATGTGAAGAGAAAAAGATTGGTGAAGTTAAGCGTAGGTCCCTTGCAGTCAGAATCAGGGGAATTTATAATGGCGAACAAAGAAATGGCTGACCAATTAAATACATACTTTGATTCTGTCTTCACAAAGTAGGACATAAGTAACCTCCCAGAGATGTCGGGGAACATAGGGTCTAATGAGAGGGATGAAATCAGTATTTGTAGGGTATGATTTGGACAGGTTGGGTGATTGGGCAGATGCATGGCAGATGCAGTATAATGTGGTTCAATGCGAGGTTATCCACTTTATTGGCAAAAATGGGAAGGCAGATTATTATCTGAATGGCAATAGATTGGGAGAAGGGGATGTGCAATGAGACCTGGGTGTCCTTGTGCACCAGTTGCTGAAGGTAAGCATGCAGGTGCAGCAGGCGGTTAAGAAGGCAAATGGTATGTTGGCCTTCGTAGCGAGAGGGTTTGAGTACAGGAACAAGGATGTCTTGCTGCAGTTGTACAGGGCCTAGGTGAGACCACATCTTGAGTATTGTGTGCAGTTTTGGTCGCCTTATCTGAGAAAGGATGTTCTTGCCATGGAGGGAGTGCAGCGAAGATTCACCAGACGGATACCTGGGATGGCAGGAATGACGTATGAGGAGAGATTGGCTCGATTGGGCTTATATTCACTGGAGTTTAGAAGAATGAGAGGGGATCTCATTGAAACTTATAAAATTCTAACTGGGCAAGACAGACTAGATGCAGGAAGAATGATCCCGATGGCGAGGGAGTCCAGAACCAGCAGTCACAGTCTAAAGACAAGCAGTAAGCCATTTAGGACAGAGATGAGGAGGAATTTCAGAGAGTGGTGAACCTGTGGAATTCTCTACCACAAAAGGCAGTTGAGGCCAATTCATTAAATATATTCAAGAAGGAGTTAGATATATTTTTTAAGGCTAAAGAATTCAAGGGATACGGGGAGAAAGCAGGGACAGGGTATTAAATTTGGAAGATCAGCCATGATCTCATTAAATCGCAGAGCAGGCTCGAGGGGCTGAATGGCCTACTCCTGCTCCTATGTTTCTATATTTCACCATCATGATGTGCTGGGCGTGGTTTCCCTCCAACTGCAGATTAAGTGAATGGCAACCTTTGCATACAATACACCTCAGGATTGATATGCGGTGCCTGCAAAGCTACGTGTGTGCAGTCGATGGTGCCCTGCACCATGGGGAATCCTGATATACTGGCAAAGCCACATGCATGCTCCTCCTGCTTCATTCTGTTCAGAGTGAAGACAATGAAGTCCCTTCTCCTGGCATACAGAGCCACTGTGACCTTTCGGCAGCAGCGATAGATGGGGAACTGCTCCAGTCTGGAAGGATCTGCTGGGCAAAAAATTCAGGGCCTCGGTGACCTTGAGGGCCATTGGCAGCACCGTCATCACCCTTCACTGAGGCTGCAGGTCTGGTTCCAGTGTTTGGCAGGGTCCTGTGGCCACCTCCTTGGTGAAGCAGAGCCTCCAAATACACTGCTTAAGGCTTACTTTCAGGTAGGATAAGTACTCCCTGAAGACTCTAGGCAGGTAAGGCTTCCTGCTGAGTGCCTGTAAGCCTTTCTCTTACTACTGTTCGGACCTCGAGAATTACGAATAAGCGGAACAATGACAAATAAGTATATGATCAATAAAGTTGGTCTTTATTCAGACTATAGTTCAAAATTCAAGTTTGCATAGAAGCATTCTCTCGCAATCAATATGCTTCCAATTTACTGTACATAAAAGTACCTCCCCAGCAACTTATCCCAAGTGAACCATACATAAAAGTACCCTTTAACAATATCTAAGCTCTATGTACGACTTTTCTACATACTCCTTTATCTCTGGGTGATCCGTCCAGAGAAGTTGTAAGTTGCAAACATAGACTGGCCAGCTTTCTTTGTTCACAGAATCACAGAAACCCCACAGTGCAGATAGAGGCCATTTCGGCCCATCGAGCCTGCACCGACACATATCCCACCCGATCCCCGTAACCCCTACACCAACACATATCCCACTCTATCCCCGTAACCCCACGTATTTAATCCCCCTAACACTAAGGGTCAATTTATCATAGCCAATCAACCTAACCCGCACATCTTTGGACTGTGGGAGGAAACCGGAGCACCCGGAGAAAACCCACGCAAACACAGGGAGAATGTGCAAACTCCACACAGACAGTCACCCGAGGCCAGATTCGAACCCGGGTCCCTGGCGCTGTGAGGCAACAGTGCTAACCACTATGCCACGGTGCACCGTGTTCATCTGTTCTTCCTTCTTCTTTCTTCTTTCTAAATTTCCCACCTCTGGGTCACTTCTTTTATATGGCCTTTCTGCCGGCCCCGCTCATATATCACCATCTGCCCTGCTCTGATAGGTCAGTTTCACTCCAAACCTTGCCTGATTGGAGTTCCTTCCACATGACATGTTGATGTTCCTATGAGGTGTGTGGAGGGGGGGACTTCCTCTTCCCTTTGTGTCTCCTTCCTGTCCATGTGGTCTTACAAACAAAGGACCATGCTGACCAACAGGCAAAGGACCCCCTTCTGACTTCTGCTATTTTGTGTCTTCACAAACAAAGAACACATGCTGACCTCTTACATTTTGAGTCCGTCCGTAACCATTTCACAATTAATTCTGAACTTCGATCTCCACACGGTAGCAGCGGTTTTATTACAGTTTTTAGAATCTTACAGTGCCCTCCTCCCCCTCCTCCTCCTCCATCTGTGAGCAGCTTGTTTTTGCTGCCTCTGCGCCATCTCCCTGTAATGCTGCAGCGCGAGACGGTCCCCCATGACTGGGAGCAAGTGGTGTACTCAGTGGCCTTCCTTTAAGAGCCAATACCGTCCCAACATCCTGCAGCAGTTCCTGTACTCCCTGCACGCTTTCCCAAATTTTTAAATGTCTTACACCAAGGCACTATTCAAATAAACTGTACAGAAACCAGCATAAAAGCAAAAAGCAACTTACCTCAAAGTAACGCTGGTGCAGGGTTCGTCACGCAGCTGATTGCATGTTCAGCTGTGTGTGTTTAGGAAAGGGCGAACAGTGGAGTGGCGACATCCAAAATGGCATGTTGTGCATCAGGGTAAGGGATAGCGCGAGGCAGCTGGAGAGGAATTTGGAAAGGGAGGGGGTAAATCCAGTTGTCATGGTCCATGTTGGAACAAACAACATAGGCAGGAACAGGGAGAAACATAAACATAGAAACATAGAAGATAGGAGCAGGAGTAGGCCATTCGGCTCCTCAAGCCTGCTCCGCCATTCAATGCAATCAAGGCTGATCATCCAATTTCAGTACCCGGTCCCTGGTTTCTCCCCATACACCTTGATCCCTTTAGCCTTAAGAAATATATCCAACTCCTTCTTGAATATATTTAATGAATTGGCCTCCACTGCCTTCTATGGTAGAGAATTCCACAGGTTCACCACTCTCTGGGTGAAGAAATTCCTCCTAATTTCTGTTCTAAATGGCCTACCCCTTATCCTTAGACTGTGACCCCTGGTTCTGGACTCCCCGACCATTGGGAATATCCTTGCTGCATCTAGTCTGTCCAGTCCTGTCAGAATTTTATAAGTTTCAGTAAGATCCCGACTCATTCTTCTAAACTCCAGCGAGTATAAGCCCAATCATCCCAATCTCTCCTCATACGTCATTCCTGCCATCCCAGGTATCAGCCTGGTGAATCTTCGCTGCACTCCTTCCATGGCAAGAACATCCTTCCTCAGATAAGGCGACCAAAACTGCACACAATACACAAGGTGTTGCCTCACCAAGGCTCTGTACAACTGCAGCAAAACATCCTTGTTCCTGTACTCAAACCCACTCACTACGAAGGCCAACATACCATTTGCCTTCTTAACCGCCTGCTGCACCTGCATGCTTACCTTCAGCGACTGGTGCACAAGGACACCCAGGTCTCGTTGCACTTCCCCTTCTCCCAATCTATTGCCATTCAGATAATAATCTGCCTTCCTGTTTTTGCCACCAAAGTGGATAACCTCGCATTTATCCACATTATATTGCATCTGCCATGTTTTTGCCCAATCACCCAAATCATCCTGGAGTTTTTCGGCATCCTCCTCACAGCACACACTCCCACCCAGCTTTGTGTCATCTGCAAATTTGGAGATGTTACATCTAGTTCCCTTGTCTAGATCATTAATATATATTGTGAATAGCTGGAGTCCAAGGACTGATCCATGCAGTACCCCACTAGTCACTGCCTGCCACTCGGAAAAAGACCCGTTTATTCCAACTCTTTGCTTTCTGTCTGCCAACCAGTTCTCTATCCAAGTCAATACCTTGCCCCCAATCCCATGTGCCTTAACTTTACACGCTAATCTCTTATGCGGGACCTTATCAAAAGGCTTCTGAAAGTGCAAATATACCACATCCACTGGTTCTCCCTTATCTATTTTATCAGTTACATCCTCAAAAAAGTCCAGTAGATTAGTCAAGCACGATTTACCTTTAGTAAATCCATGCTGACTTTGTCCGATCCTGTCACTGTTTTCCAAGTGCTCTGATATTACATCTTTTATAATGGACTCTAGCATTTTCCCCACTACCGATGTCAGGCTTACCAGTCTGTAATTCCCCATTTTCTCTCTACCACCTTTTTTGAATAGTGGGGTAACATTAGCTACCCTCCAATCCATGGGTACTGTTCCAGATTCCATCGAATGTTGGAAGATGACCAGCAATGCATTTACTATTTCTAGGGCCACTTCCTTAAGTACCCTAGAATGTAGATTATCAGGCCCTGGGGATTTATTAGCCTTCAATCCCATCAATTCCCCTAACACCATTTCCCGACAAATACAGATATCTTTCAGTTCCTCCCTTTCATCAGACCCGACATCTCTGGGAGATTATTTGTGTCCTCCTTCGTGAAGACAGAACCAAAATATGTATTTAGTTGGTCTGCCATTTCTTTGTTCCCCATTATAAATTCCCCTGATTCTGACTGCAAGGGACCTACGCTTGACTTCACCAATCTTTTTCTCTTCACATATCTATAAAAGGCTTTACAGTCAGTTTTTATGTTCCCTGCAAGCTTACGCTCATATTCAATTTTCCCCTTCTTAATTAATCCCTTTGTCCTCCTTTGTTGAATCCTAAACTGCTCCGAATCCTCAGGTTTACTGCTTTTTCTGGCCAATTTATATGTCCTCTCCTTGGATCATATGCTATCCATAATTTCCCTTGTTCGCCACGGTTGAGCCATGGGAGGAGGTCCTGCTGAAGTAATATCAGGAGTTCGGAGCCAAATTGAAAAGCAGGACTTCGAGGGCAATAATCTTTGGATTATTGGCCAAACCATGTGCAAATTGGCATAGAAATAGTCAGATCAGGAGAATCAACACATGGCTAAAGGGCTGGTGTGGGAAAGAGGGGTTCCTTTTCATGGGCCACTGGCACCAGTACTGGGACAGGAAGGAGCTGTACCAATGGAATGGACTCCACCTGAACCGGGATGCGACCCATGTCCTAGCGGAAAGGGTAAATAGAGAGGTGACAAAGGCTTTAAGCTAGTAAAATGGGGGGAGGGATCTACAAGAAATGAAACCAGCCTAAATATAAACAAAACAGGAAAGGAGAGCATAGGAAGGAGTAAAGTAAAGGAGGACATTGATAGCCAGGGAATAAATACAGTAATAGAACAGGAGAGTACAACGATGCTTAAAAATAAAGTGGAAGGAACTGCTATTAATAATGTGTAAAACTGTCTGTACAGCAATGCACACAGTATCCGTGATGAAACAGGACAGCTGGAGGCATTCATGTGTTGCAAGGAACCAGACATAGCAGGGATTACGGTGACATTACTACAGAAAAATCAAGACTGGGAACTAAACATTTTTAGAAAAGATAGAGAAGGAAAAAGGGGAGGTGGAGTAGCTGCATTTATTAGGGATAACATAATGGCAGTAGAAAAAAGTGATGCAGCTATCAGCAAGAAAGAAACAGAATCCATGTGGATAGAGATAAAAGTGAATAAAGAAACAATTACACTCATAGGGGTAGTCTATGGACAACCCAGTAGTCGAAGGGGGGTGGAGGAAGAAATATGCAAACAAATTAGGGAAATGAGTAAAAATCATAGAATACTAATAATGGGGGATTTCAACTACCTTGATATTAATTGAACAGAAGTGGTAGGTAAAGGGGATAAGGGAATGGTTGTTTGGAATAAGCCATATTCCAAGAGATACACCATCATATGAATAGATTTCTGACATTATTAATACATGATATACTGGGTTTAAAAATCTAAAGCCTCGGCAACACAAGCTGTGTCAAAACAGGCTTCTGAGATGGTGGTTTGATAACACAAGCTATAAACACCACACAGGCTTTTGAAATGGGAATTGATTGTTAATGCTAATACAAAGGCCCTACTGAAATAGCAGTTTGGCGCTTCCAGAAGGTCTGGAGTGTGGGAGAAACACAATGGAATGACCCAAGTAAAGTGTTATAAACTAACACGTTGAACAGCAACACAGAAACATTAATAAAGGCATGTGCCTTTGAAAAGATGACATCAAGTAAAAGAAACACCTGCTGGTCAAATAGTTTTTATGTTAATCTTGAAATATGGAGTTCCGAAGTCTGTTAATATAACCAACTAAGATGGCTAGGAAAACAACCACCCTAGTTGAAGTGTATTTAATTTACATGTAGTAAATATGATACCAACAGAACACTTTGAAGATATGACTTCAATAGATGACACCAAGCAACCACATGGTTTTTGTATTAACATAGAAACATAGAAGATAGGAGCAGGAGTAGGCCATTCGGCCCCTCGAGCCTGCTCCACCATTCAATGCGATCATGGCTGATCATCCAAATTCAGTAACCAGTCCCTGCTTTCTCCCCATACCCCTTGATCCCTTTAGCTTTAAGAAATATATCCAACTCCTTCTTAAATATATTTAATGAACTGGCCTCCACCGCCTTCTGTGGTAGAGAGTTCAACAGGTTCACCACTCTCTGGGTGAAGAAATTCCTCCTCAATTCTGTCCTAAATGGCCTACCCTTTACACTTAGACTGTGTCCCCTGGTTCTGGACTCCCTGACCATCGGGAACATCCTTCCTGCATCTAGTCTGTCCAGTCCTGTCAGAATTTTATAAGTTTCAATGAGATACTCTCTCATTCTTCTAAACTCCAGCGAGTACAAGCCCAATCGACCCAATCTCTCCTCATACGTCATTCCTGCCATCCCAGGTATCAGCCTGGTGAATCTTCACTGAACTCCTTCCATGGCAAGAACATCCTTCCTCAGATAAGGTGACCAAAACTGCACACAATACTCAAGATCTTGTCTCACCAAGGCCCTGTACAACTGCAGCAAGACATCCTTGTTCCTGTACTCAAACCCACTCACTACGAAGGCCAACATACCATTTGCCTTCTTAACCGCCTGCTGCACCTGCATGCTTACCTTCAGTGACTGGTGCACAAGGACACCCAGGTCTCATTGCACATCCCCTTCTCCCAATCTATTGCCATTCAGATAATAATCTGCCTTCCTGTTTTTGTCACCAAAGTGGACAGCCTCACATTTATCCACGTTATATTGCATCTGCCATGTTTTTGCCCAATCACCCAACATGTCCAAATCATCCTGGAGTTTCTTGACATCCTCCTCACAGCACACACACCCACCGAGCTTTGTGTCATCTGCAAATTTGGAGTTATTACATCTAGTACCCTTGTCTAGATCATTAATATATATTGTGAATAGCTGGGGTCCAATTACCGATCCCTGCGGTACCCCACTAGTCACTGCCTGCCACTCAGAAAAGGACCCGTTTATTCCATCTCTTTGCTTTCTGTCTGCCAACCAGTTCTCTATCCAAGTCAATACCTTGCCCCAATCCCATGTGCCTTAACTTTACACACTAATCTCTTATGCAGGACCTTATCGAAGGCCTTCTGAAAGTCCAGATACACCACATCCACTGGTTCTCCCTTATCTATTCTACCTGTTACATCCTCAAAAAATTCCAGTAGATTAGTCAAGCATGATTTACCTTTTGTGAATCCATGTTGACTTTGTCCGATCCTGTCACTGTTTTCCAAGTGCTCTGCTATTACATCTTTTATAATGGACTCTAGCATTTTCCCCACTACCGATGTCAGGCTTACCGGTCTGTAATTCCCTGTTTTCTCTCTACCACCTTTTTTGAATAGTGGGGTAACATTAGCTACCATCCAATCCATGGGCACTGTTCTAGATTCTATCGAATGTTGGAAGATGATCAGCAATGCATCTACTATTTCTAGGGCCACTTCCTTAAGTACCCTAGGATGTAGATTATCAGACCCTGGGGATTTATCGGCCTTCAATCCCATCAATTTCCCTAACACCATTTCCCTACAATACTGATTTCTTTCAGTTCCTCCCTTTCATCAGAACCTATCTTCCCCAGCATCTCTGGGAGGTTTTTTGTGTCCTCCTTGGTGAAGACAGAACCAAAATATGTATTTAGTTGGCCTGCCATTTCATTGTTCCCCATTATAAGTTCCCCTGATTGAACTTGGAACACCACGGAGTCACAACATCTGATAATAAACAGTTAAGCCGATATTAAGAATTGAATGAAAGATTTTCGATAAGAATGACATCAAATAAATACCACTGTCATATTGTTTTTATGATAACTATTGAACACCTAAAGGTAGAGACAAAAGTCTGAGAGTTGGCAGCTGAAATGGTAGTAAGAATAGAAAGAAGTCAACACAAAGATGACTTCGAGATAATTAGCTTACATCAGCAGAAAACTTCAAAGGATTTACTACTGCAAAAAGGTTATAAAGATAAGAGCTTTTCAAACAGAAAGTCAGAAGTCACTGGAAGGACAAGCATTTCTCAACTTCACAGGCACATTCTGCAAGTTTTTAACTTTGAGTCTTGGGTATTCAAGGTATTTGATTTTGGTGGATATTCTGGATTAAGAATAAGTAGAAGTGTGGAAATGTAACGAAGTTAAGATTTGAGAATAAGGATCTCTGAGAATAAGATTGTGTAAGCTAATTGTTTTTGAACTGTTAATGTTGCAACTGACTCAACAACTGTTAACTGAATGTCGGCTCTTAAATAAAACTATATATTTTTAGAATTGTCTCAGCGTATTTCTGTATCAACCTCATGAACTCAATTTCTGTACACTCTTTTGTAAGGAGTTGCAGAATTCTGGGGAGTATTCCAGACCCTCATAATATCCAGAAGGTTACAGTCTAGTTCAACTTATTAAAAGTGCTATCCGGAGGATGGTAACATCTTCACGGTGTTCCTTTCCTTTAGGGAGAGATAGTCTGAACCTTTAGACCCAATTAAGCATCTTATAGAATTCGTCTACCTTTAACTTTTGTTGAAGGTGAACGTCTGGGGAATACGCCTGATCTGGGATAGCCCAAAAAGGGCTAGGACTTGTAATTATCCCTTCATGGTGTTCCTACAATGTGTACAGGACTCCTTTCTAACCCAATATGTAAAAAGCCCAACAAGGAAGGATTCTCTATTTGATCTAGTAATGGGGAATGAAGCAGAGCAGATGAGGGAAGTAAAAGTAGGGGAACATAATATAATACTCTTTAAGATAATAATTGAGAAGGACATAAGTATGACAAAGACCAGGGTAATAGATTGGAGAAAAGCTGATTTTGATGGGCTGTGAATAGAACATGGGAAAATAAAATGGACAACAATATTGGCAAACAATGATGTAGAACAGCAATGGGAAACATTTAAAATAGTGTTCAACAGAGTGCAGGAAAAAGATATTCTGCTTAAAAAACCCAAAATAAGCACTAATGGGACACAATGGATAAATAAAGCCATAAGGGGAAAATTGAGGGTAAGGAAAGTGGCATACATTAAGTACCTGGACAGCAGGGGAGAGCATGATAAGGGAGAATATGAAGAGATTAGGAGAGAAGTCAAAAAAAATTAGCAAGGCAAAGAGGAACTATGAAATTAAGTTATCAAGGAACATAAAACAAAATAGTAAAATATTTTATAGGCACATAAATTAAATAAAGGAAGTTTGGGATGGGAATAGGGCCATTAAGGGATAGTCAGAATAATACCACAGGCAATGATATAGAGATGGCGGAAATATTAAATAATTATTTTGCTTCAGTATTTACCAGGGAGATAGAACAGGTGGATTATTGGATCATGAGATTAGTAATGAAATAAATGCATTTAAAATAAAAGGAGGTGATATATTAAATAAACTAATCAAACTCAAAGAGGAAAACACCCCTGATCCAGACAGATTATATCCGTGCATTTTAATGAATCTAGGGAAGAGAAAGTAGAGGCATTACTACACATATTTAATAATTAGTTTAAAAGGTGTAGTGCCAAAGGACTGGTGGAAAACTAATGTAATACTTATATTTAAGCAGGTGGATAGAACATGTCCAGGGAACTATAGACCAGCCAGCTTAACATTGGTGGTAGGAAAAATAATGGAATTCCTATTAAAGGAGAAAATAGAATAACATCTACAAACCAAATATATAATAATGAATAGTCAGCATAGATTTCAAAAGGGAAAGTCTTGCTTGACCAAACTCATTGAATTTTTTGAAGAGGTAACAGAGAGGGTAGACAAGGGTAATGCAGTAGATGTAAATTAACTAGATTTTCAAAAGGCCTTCGATAAGGTACCACATAATAGACTAATGAATAAGGTCAGGGGACAAGTAGCAGATTGGATAGCTAGCTGGCTTCAAGACAGAAAACAGAGAATTGAGGTAAAGGGTAGCTAATCACAGTGGCAGAAAGTGGGTAGTGGTGTCCCACAAGGATCAGTGCTGTTATGTTAATGATTTAGACTTTGGAATCAAAAACACAATTTCTAAATTTATGGATGACGCCAAATTAGGGGGTATAGTCATTACTGAGGAGGAATGCAACACATTACAGGAGGACATTAAAAAACTTGCAGAATGGACATATAATTGGCAAATGAATTTCAACACAGATAAATGTGAGGTATTACATTTTGGTAGGAAGAATAGGGAGGTCACTTATTACTTGGATGGTGTAAGTCTTGGTGGAGTAGAGGAGCAAAGGGATCTCAGAGTACAAATACACAAATCACTATAAGTATCGACACAGGTTAACAAGGCCATAAAAAAAGCAAACCAAGCACCAGGGTTTATTTCTAGAGGGATAGAACTGAAAAGTAGTGAAGTTATGCTAAATTTGTATCCAATATTAGTTAGACCACACTTGGAGTACTGCGTACTATTCTGGTCGCCATATTATAGAAAGGATATAGAGACATTGGAGAGGGTGCAGCGATTTACAAGGATGATACCAGAAACACGAGGATATACATAACAGGAAAGGATGTACAGGCTGGGTCTCTTTCGCTTGAAAAAAGAAGGCTGAGGGGTGACCTAATAGAGGTCTTTAAAATTGCGAAAAGTTTTGATAGAGTAGTTACAGAGAGAGTGTTTCCACTTATGGGGAAAAGCATAACTAGATGCCATCAAAATAAGATAGTCACAACAAATCAAATAGGGAATTCAGAAGAAACTTCTTTATGCAGAGGGTGACGAAAATGTGGAACTTGCTACCACAGGGAGTAGTTGAGGCAAATAGTATAGATGCAATTAAGGGGAGGCTAGATAAGCATATGACGGACAAGGGAATAGGGGGTTATGCTGAAAGAGTTAGATGAAGAAAGATGGGAGGAGGCTTGAGTGGAGCATAAACACCGGCATGGACTGGTTGGGCCGAATGGTCTGTTTCTGTGGCACATATCCTATGTAAATCAGTGTTACATGATGATTGACGTCACATTGTGCCTCATTTGATTTCTTCCAGTGCACGCAGGCAACGGCTGTGCTAGCGCCCTTCCCAAGATTTTTTAAAATTTGGTTCTGGGATGTGGGCGTCTTGGCAATGCCAGCATTTATTGGCTATCCTTAATAGCCCTTGAGCCACATTGTTGAACTGCTGCAGTCCATGTGGTGAAGGACTCCCATAGTGCTGTTAGGTTGGGAGTTCCAGGATTTTGACCCAGCGTCGATGAATGATTGGCGATATACTTCTAAGTTAGGATGAAAGGGATTATTGCTAGTCCTAGCCCCTATAGGGTTACCCCGGATCAAGCATATTCCCCAGACGTTCACTTTCAACTAAAATTAGAGGTAGCCGAATCCTAAAGACGCTTAATTGGGTCTAAAGGCCCAGACTATCTCTCCCTAAAGGAAAAGAACCACCTGAAGATGTTACCGTCCTCCAGATAGCACTTTTATTAAGTTTAGCTAGACTGTAACCTGCCGGATATTATGAGGGTCCAGAAAACTCCCCCAGAATTCTGCAACTCCTCACCAAAGTGTGTACAGAGATTGAGTTTGCGAGTTTGATACAGAAGTACTATGTGAGACAATTCTAAAATAATGTAGATTTATTAAAGAACTGACATGTAATTACAGTTGGTGATTCAATCACGACATTAACAGTTCCAAATACAAAAAGCTTACAATTCTTATCATCAGAGATCCTTATTCTCAAATCTTAACTTTATTACATTTTTACATTTCTCAGTCTTATTCCAGGATATCCACCAAAATCAAATACAAGTACCTTGATCGCCGAGATACAAAGAGTTGAAGACTTGCAGAGCTTGCCTCTGAAGCCTAAGAATCGCTTTGCTCCTTCAAGCGAATCTGTCTTCCCATTTGAAAGACCAATTTTTATACACTTTCTCATTGGTATATCCTTTGAAGTTTTCTGCTGATGTAAGCTAACTATCTCATCATTTTTCTGTTGACCCCTTCTATTCTTAGTTAGTTCAACTTGTAGCATTATGAATTATGTCTCCTGTGTAGGTGTCTCAAGCTTAACACAAAAACAATATAACAGCAGTGCATCTATTTGATGTCATTCTTACAAAGGTCTTCTGTTTATATCTTTTGCATTTAGAACACCTCAGCTGGTTGCCTTTTTAGTTACCTCAGTTGGTTGTATTACAGACTCGTGTCTCCGTGTTTCATTTGATGTTACGTTTGCAAAGGCATATGTTTCTTTATCTTTCTGTGTTTCTTTCCAAAGTGTTGGTTTAAAACACTTAAACAGGGTATAGCATTGTGCTCTTTCCAAGCTGCAGACTTCCTGGAAACTCTATGTTCTGGACTTATCACATGCATATAGCACCCTCTGGTGGTGGTTATTGTGTTAGCAGTGTTAGTATACAGCAGAGGTCAGTTGACCTTTCTTCCTGTTTGACCCCGGAAGTACTTTCCCAGAAAGAAGCTTACTGAGTAATGGAGAATTCCATGTGAGAATCTCAATCTTCTGCCATCTCATCTCATATGTTGTGCCAGACGCAATATCTGTGAGTATCTTTGTCTGTTAACATGATAGCAACTTTGTCAGTGTAGTGTTTGACAGTACTTTGTTTATAAGAAGTTAATAGTTGGTAGTTACAGAAGTCCAGCTCAAATGTTAGTTAGTTATACAATTAGTCTATTCTATTGTTATAAATATGTATATATCTTATGTACTATCTAATGTATAGTACTCAGCTCTATGTACAAAACATACTTTGTCTTTGTTTACAGTTTCACAAATTTGTTCAAGTAAAGCTTCAAAACAGCAAACCGGCTTCTCGAGGAATTATTTGAATAAGTGTTTAACTTGCTGGATAACTAGATAGGAGCACGTCTAGCGAGACCAGTACAGTGAAAAGATAGCAATACGGCTAGCTGTGAAGAGCGGAGCATCAGGAACTCAGAGTAGGCCATCACGACAGAGCCAGCTTAAGTCTTCACCTTGTACACCACACTTACCTCACATCGACATGTCAGAAGATAATACTGAAAACGCTACGCAGTGAGTAGAAGACCTTAAACAGTCAGACAAAACTGTAGAATGTGACAATCGGTCTATAAGCTCCGGTTACTACAGATCGCAAGCTGGTTCACGGTCATCAGGTGGTTCTAGAGTAAGCATGGCCATCGCCAAAGCATGGGCTAAGCTAGGAGCAGCTCAAACCAGAGCTGCACATGCCGACAGAGAAATAGAAATGAAAGTAGAACAAGCTGAACTCCAAGCTGAACTCCAAGCTGACCAGGCCCGACTCCAAGCTGATCAGGCCCGTCTCCAAGCTGATCAGGCCCGACTCCAAGCTGACCAGGCCCATCAGCAGGTTGGACGCCAGGCTGAACAGGCCCATCTCCAAGCCACATTAGAGGCTCTGCAGCAACAAAAAGAGATAGATGCTGCATAAGCTGAGGCACAAGTATTCGAGGAAATTTTGGAGGGAGCTGATCCCGAGACAGCTTACAAACCTTTAATTCCCGTTCCGCGGCAGAGTCGACGACAGTGCACCAGAGATTACGTGAGCGACCATGCCGACATACAGTTTACGAGAGAGAGGGATGAAGGCCCGCACATCTCTACAGACGCAAGCACTTCATATAACATGTCCCAAGTTGCCAACCAAGGTCAAAGTAGACAGCGTGCCTCAAGCCGCAGAATCTCCCCCAGCAAAATGGAAGACACGGTGCAGAGGAATAGAACGCTGAAGAGAGAAAGTCAGCAGCAGACCCCCTTTCGTTTCCTTGAGACTCCCAACAGAGCCCCTACTCAAGGCAACGCTGAAATAGGTCCCAGCACCTATGACCTTGCCAAATACCTTGCACGCAGCCAGCTGGTGACTACAGGGTTAACCAAGTTTGATGACAGGCCAGAGAATTATCGGGCTTGGAAGTTCTGCTTCCACGATGCCATATCGGGCTTAGACCTGTCGACAGAAGAAGAGCTCGGGCTCCTTATCAAATGGCTTGGCCCAGAGTCCGCCAGACAGGCATGCAGGATAAAAGCAGTCAATGTGGGACATCCGCCAGCGGGGTTGAAGATGGCTTGGGCAAGGCTGGAAGAAACCTACGGCTCGCCTGAAGCCATTGAAAGGGCTGTCTTTGACAGGTTGGAGAACTTTCCGAAGTTAACGAATAACGAACTCCAGAAGCTCCGCGACTTTGGAGATCTGCTGTCGGAACTCGAAGCCGCAAAGCAGGACGGCTACCTACCCGGCCTATCATACTTAGACACTTCCAGAGGGGTAAGTCCCATCATTGAGAAGCTTCCATTTAACCTACAGGAGAAGTGGATATCGTTTGGGTCAAAGTTGAAGCTAAAGCACAACGTTACCTTCCCACCATTCTCTGCATTTGCCAAATTCATCCATAAAGAAGCCAAAGCCAGGAACGACCCCAGCTTCAACCTCTTCTCCTCCCACACAGCATTTGCCAGAAGAGACAAGTTTGACAGACATGGAAAGACACTAATATCTGTCCATAAAATGCAAGTGTCTTCAACTGAGAACACAAAGGTTCAGAAGAAATCTGAGGATATGAGCAAGCAATGCCCCATCCACAACAAGCCGCATCCATTAAAGAAGTGCAGAGGCTTCAGAGAGATGTCCCTGGAAGATCGCAAACAGTATGTCAAAGAGAACTCTACGGCCTAGAAATTGAGTGGGCTTAGCGCCCATTTTGCGGCGCTAGAGGGCATTGCGCTGGACTTACAGCCGGTTTTGAAATTGACTAGGGCCCAACATCGGCGTTACACCGGTAGCGCTGCGCTGGCACTGATGACGTCATCGGTGTGGGCAGCGTCCCGGTTGCCGTGGTGACGGGCCCCAGCGCCGAAATTCAGTTGCGGCCGCCTCGCCCGTGGCAGCCGCAACTAAGACTCTGGCAACAGAGTCTTGCACGACTTTGCGCCGGCGCATAAAGGTGGAGCGGCGGCCGGCCGCTTTCCCGCCGGCCGCCTGCCCGCACCTCCCTCCCCGGACTCCCCCACCCCCCCCCGCGGAACAGATGCTTCTCGGCTGCGAGCCCGGCACTTCCCCGAGGTGCCGGGCTCATTTTTGTGGCGATTTAACCGGCCAGCGGGCGGGTGCAGGCAGCTCCTCCTTAACTGAAGGAGGAGGCCTGCACTTCCCGAGCCTGCCGCACCGCATCGGGCGCCGCAGCGCCGGAATAGCGCCGCAATGCGGTGCGTAGCGCCAGTTTTCAGGCGCAAACAGCCTTCAGTAGCGCCGGCAGCCGTTTGGGTGCGGCGCTACTGAATTTTTGGCGCGCGCAGCACGACTTAGCACCGGCGCTAAATTTCCGGCGTTAAGCCCCGGCGCAGCGCAAACTCAATTTCTAGGCCTACATGTTTCAAGTGCTGCTCTTCCACGAACCATCTCGCCAAGAGCTGCAAGATAGATGCAAAATGCACAGAATGTGAAAGTGATCGGCACATTTCAGCACTCCACCCAGGCCCAGCTCCTTGGAAGTCAGAGTCGCCTCCTCCCGCCTCAGAGCATGGCGGGGAGAGAGAGGGAGCTGCTGGTCCGGAGATTATATCCAAATGCACCGAGGTGTGTGGAGAAGGAGTGAGCGCAAGAGCATGCTCCAAGATATGCCTCGTTAATGTGTACCCTGTAGGACATCGCCAGGAATCTGAAAAGATGTATGCCATACTAGACGAACAAAGCAATCGTTCTGTAGCAAGATCCGAGTTCTTCAAATCTTCAAGGTCAAGGTAAGCCCATCGCCTTACACGTTGAAGACATGTGCTGGACTTTCAGAGACAGCCGGCAGGAGGGCCTGCGGTTATGTTGTTGAGTCAGCCAACGGGAAGATTAGCCTCCCCCTTCCTACACTCATTGAATGTAATCAAGTCCCCGACAACCATTCTGAGATTCCCAGCCCGAATGCAGCTTATCACCACCGTCATCTGAGACGCATTGCAGGCGAGATCCCACCTCTTGATCCAAATGCAGGCATACTTCTGTTGTTGGGAAGGGACATCCTGAGGGTACATAAGATAAGGAAACAGATCAACGGTCCACATGACGCCCCTTTCGCCCAAAGGCTAGACCTCGGCTGGGTCGTTGTTGGAGACGTGTGCCTCAAGGGCGCTCACAAGCCATCTAGGTGAGCACACTCAAGACTTCCATCTTGGAGAATGGTCGTCCAAGCTACCTTACCCCATGCAGTAGTCAGTTCCGAGTGACAGAGAAGTTCAGTCATACGGCCCCGCCTCAGAAACCCCCAGCGCTGATCTCCACAGACAGCACACAGATGATGCTCACTGGAGAGAACCCGGGTCAGTCAGTCTTCTGTCGCACCGCCAATGACCACAAACTTGCTCCATCGATCGACGACATGAGATTCCTCCAGATTATGGACAATGAGGTCTCTCGTGACAGCTCTAACAGGTGGGTTGCACCCTTACCCTTCCAGAACCCCAGACGACGGCTGCCGAACAACAGGGAGTATGCCTATAATCATCTTAACTCACTCCGTCGCACACTAGAGAAGAAGCCGAAGATGAAAGCACACTTCCTAGAGTTTGTCAAGAAAATGCTTGTCAACGATCATGCAGAGATAGCTCCTCCACTCCAGGAAGGCCAAGAGTGTTGGTACCTCCCTTTCTTCGGAGTCTCTCACCCCAAAAAGCCTGAACAGATCTGCGTGGTGTTTGACTCCAGTGCACCATATCAGGGAGTCTCTCTCAACGACGTACTCCTCACAGGGCCCGATCTCAACAACAGCCTCTTGGGGGTACTCATGAGATTCAGGAAAGAGCCCGTCACCATCACTGCCGATATCCAACACATGTTTCACTGCTTTGTAGTGAGAGAAGACCACAGAGACTTCCTCCGCTTCCTGTGGTATCGCGACAATGACCCCAAAAGAGACATTGTGGACTACAGAATGCGTGTCCATGTCTTCGGGAATAGCCCGTCCCCTGCTGTCACCATATGCGGACTGAGAGGGCTGCCAAGGAAGAAGAAGACGACTTTGGCAGTGATGTGAGAGGGTTCATCGAACGAGAGTTCTATGTCGACGACGCACTGAAGCCATTCCCGACCGAAGCAGAGGCCATCAGTACCCTTGGACGAGCTCAGGAACTACTTGCACTATCCAACCTCAGGCTGCAGAAGATAGCCTCTAACATACCAGCAGTGATGGAGGCATTCCCCCCTGAAGATCGTGCTAAGGATGTCAAGGATCTAGACCTCTTCACTGATGACCTCCCCCTACAGTGTAGCCTAGGAGTGTCTTGGAATATAGCAACAGACACATTCACGTTCCAAGTCTTAGATGACAAGAAACCCTTCACACATAGAGGAGTGCTCTCTACAGTCAACAGCCTATACGACCCTCATGGCTTCTTAGCCCCTGTCACCATACAAGGCAGGCTGCTCCTCAGGGAACTCTCTACACGCGCTGAAGAGTGGAATTCACCTCTCCCTGAAGAGATGGAAGCAGAGTGGGACAAATGGAGAGACTCACTCCAAAACTTACAGGAGATCCGAATACCTCGCTCCTATACGTCCTTCTCTCCCTCAAATGCCCAATTCAAAGAGCTTTGTGTCTTTGCAGACGCATCCGCTAAGGCCATTGCAGGTGTGGCTTATCTGAAGGTCACCACTCAAGATGGACAAAGCAAAGTCGGCTTCGTCTTTGGTAAGGCCAAGTTGGCACCCCAGCCAGATCTCACCATACCCAGATTGGAACTGTGCACAGCAGTATTAGCAGTATTCATCATATCCTGCAACTTGGACTGTTATTGCTATACATTCTGCTTATTTGCTTATTGGTTTTTCTTTATACTTGTTTTTATTTTTTGCTTTTATATTATATGCTTGTATTGTGGGAGTGAGTGGGGAGTAAGCATTCCATTGTACTAGTTACATATGGAAATAAAATGATCTTGAATCTTGAGATTGCAGAGTTCATAGAAGAGGAGATTGATCTGAAGTTCGACAGCATCACATATTAGACAGCAAAGTGGTGCTAGGATACATCCATAACCAAAGTAGATGGTTCTACGTATACGTGAACAACAGGGTCCAACGTATTCGACAGTCCACATCCCCCGACCAGTGGAGGTACGTCCCCACGGATCTGAACCCAGCTGACCATGGGACTAGATCTGTAACAGCGTCCCTTCTCAGCAGCACGACTTGGCTGTCAGGGCCTGCTTTTCTTCAGGATCCGTCCCCGCACTTCTCCGAACTCAATGAGTCATTCAACCTCCTCAACCCTGTTTCTGACTGCAAGGTACGCCCACAAGTCACAGCGAATGTTACTCGAATCTCTAAGGACCTGATGAGCACCAAACGCTTCGAGCGTTTCTCCAAATGGAACACTCTCATAAAGACGGTAGCATGCCTAACCCACATAGCTCGTACCTTCTCCCAGTCTACACAAGAGAATAGCTGCCATGGGTGGCACATCTGTCGTAAGAGTCCCTCTGAAGAGGAGCTCAAGAGAGCCAAAATCATTGTGATGAAGAGCGTTCAAAACGAGTGTTACTCAGAAGAGTTGAAGTGCATAGCAGCAGAACGCAACTTACCCCCTCACAGCAGTCTATGGAAGCTGCATCCTATCATCGACACCGACAACTGTCTCTGAGGTGGTTCTTCTTTTGTCGCCAGAGGACTCCAGTGACAAGTAGAGTTCGGACTATGTGAAGTCGTTAACGACCCCAGACGGGGAGTGTTCTGGACTTATCACATGCAGATAGCACACTCTGGTGGTGGTTCTTGTGTTAGCAGTGTTAGTATACAGCAGATGTCAGTTGACCTTTCTTCCTGTTTCCCCCCAGAAGTAGTTTCCCAGAAAGAAGCTTACTGAGTAATGGAGAATTCCATGTGAGAATCTCAATCTTATACCATCTCATCTCATATGATAGGCCAAACACAATATCTGTGAGTATCTTTGTTTTTTAACATGATAGCAACTTTGTCAGTGTAGTATTTGACAATACTTTGTTTATAAGAAGTTAATAGTTGGTAGTTACAGAAGTCCAGCTCAAATGTTAGTTAGTTATACAATTAGTCTATTCTATTGTTATAAATATGTATATATCTTATGTAATATCTCAGTTCTATGAACAAAACATACTTTGTCTTTGTTTACAGTTTCACAAATTTGTTCAAGTAAAGCTTCAAAACAGCAAACCGGCTTCTCGAGGAATTATTTGAATAAGTGTTTAACTTGCTGGATAACTAGATAGGAGCATGTCTAGCGAGACCAGTACACTATAACCTTCTGCTTCAATAAGGCTATTGTCTCAGTGTCAACAACTTATCTTATCTCAAAAGCCTGTATGCTGTTTACAGCTTTAGATTGTTGAGGCTTCCAGATTTCTAAGCCCAGTTTGTCATGTTTTAATAAAGTCAGAATTCTGTTCATAGGATGGTGTATTTTTCTGAATATGGCATATTCCTTATTCCTTCACAAGGATGGTGTGTGACTTGGAGTGGAACTTGGAGGTGGTGGTGTTCCCATGCACCTGCTGCCCTTGTCCTTCTAGGTGAAAGAGGTCATGGGTTTGGGAGGTGCTGCCGCCTTGGCGAGTTGCTGCTGTACATCTTGTAGATGGTACACAGTGGTGGAGGGATTGAATGCTTAAGGTGGTGGATGGGGTGCCAATCAAGTGGGCTGCTTTGTCCTGGATGGTGTTGAGCTTCTTGAGTGCTGTTGGAGCTGCACTCATCCAGGCAAGTGGAGAGTATTCCATCACACTCCTTACTTGTGCTTTATAGATGGTGAAAAGGCTTTGGGGAGTCAGGAGGTGAGACACTTGCCACAAAATACCTAGCCTCTGACCTGCTCTTGTAGCCACAGTGTTCATGTGGCTGGTCCAGTTAAGTTTCTGGTCAGTGGTGACCCCCAGGATGTTGATGGAGGGGAATTCGCTGATGCTAATGCCATTGGATGTCAAGGGGCGGTGGTTAGACTCTTGCTTGTTGGAGGTAGTCAATGCCTGGCACTTTTGTGGCACGATGTTACCTGCCACTTAGCAGCCCAAGCCTGAACATTGTCAAGGTCTTGTTGCATGCGGGCATGGACTACTTCATTATCTGAGGAGTTGATTGGCACTGAACACTGTGCAGTCATCAGTAAACATCCCCATTTCTGACCTTATGTTGGAGGGAAGTTCGTTGATGGTTGGACCGAGTACACTGCCCTGAGGAACACCTGCAGCGATGTCCTGAGGCTGTGATGATTGACCTTCAACCATCACAACCATCTTCCTTTGTGCTAGGTATGACTTCAGCCAGTGGAGAGTTTCCCCCCCGATTCCTATTGACTTCAGTTTTACTAGGACTCCTTGATGCCACACTCAGTTAAATGCTACCTTGATGTCAAGAGCTGTCACTCTCTCCTCACCTCTGGAATTCAGCTCCTTTTTCCATGTTTGAACCAAGGCTGTAATGAGGTGGGAGTCGAATAGTCTTAGCAGAACCCAAACTGAGCATCAGTGAGCAGGTTATTGGTGAGTAAGTGCTGCTTGATAGCACTGTCGATGACAACTTCCGTCACTTTGCTGTTGATTGAGAGTAGACTGAAGGGGCGATAATTGGTCGGATTGGATTGGTCCTGATTTTTGTGGACAGGACATACCTGGGCAGTTTTCCACATTGTTGGATAGATGCCAGTGTTGAAGCTGTAGTGGAACAGCTTGGCTATAGGCGCGGCTAGTTCTGGAGCAGAAGTCTTCAGCACGATAGCCGGGATGTTGTCGGGGCCCATAGCCTTTGCTGTATCCAGTGCACTCAGCAGTTTCTTGATATCCTGTGCAGTGAATCAAATTGTCTGAAGACTAGCTTCTGTGATGGTGGGGACCTCAGGAGTAGGCCAATATGGATCATCCACTTGGCACTTCTGGCTGAAGAATGTTGCAAACGTTTCAGCCTTGTCTTTTGCACTCATGTGCTGGGCTCCACCATCATTGAGGATGGGGATATTCATGGAGCCTCCTTCTCCCGTTGTTGTTTAATGGTCCACCACCATTTACGGCTGGATGTGGCAGGACTGCAGAGTTTTGGTCTGATCCATTGATTGTGGGATCGTTTAGCCCTGTCTATAGCATGCTGCTTCTGCTTTTTAGCATGCATGTAGTCCTGTGTTGCAGCTTCCCCATGTTGGCAGCTCATTTTTAGGTACGCCTGGTACTGCTCCTGGCATGCTCTTCTACACTTCTTATTGAACCAGTGTTGGTCCCCCGGCTTGATAGTAATGGTAGAGTGAGGGATATGCCAAGCCATGAGGTTATAGATTGCAGTGGAATACAATTATGCTGCTGATGATGGCCCACAGCACCTTATGGATGCCCAGTTTTGAGCTGCTAGACCTGTTCTGAATCCATCACATTTCGCACAGTGGTAGTGCCACACAACATGATGGAGGGTGTCCTCAGTGTGAAGATGGGACTTCGTCTCCCCAATGACACTGCTACCAATACTGTCATGGACAGATGCATCTGTGACAGGTAGATTGGTGTGGACAAGGTAAAGTAGGTTTTTCCCTCGTGTTGGTTCTTTCACCACCTCTCACAGGCCCAGACTGGCAGCTATGTCCTTGAGGACTCGGCCAGCTCGGTCAGTAGTGGTACTACCGAGCCACTCTTGGTGATGGACACTGAAGTCCTCCACCCAGACTACATTCTGTGCCCTTGCTGCTCTCAGTGCTTCTTCGAAGTGGTGTTCAACATGGAGGAGTACTGATTCATCAGCTGAGGGAGGGCGGTAGGTGGTAATCAGCAGCAGGTTTCCTTGCCCATGATTGCCCCGAAGCCATGAGAATTCATGCGGTCCGGAGTCAATGTTGAGGACTCCCAGGGCCACTCCTTCCCGACTGTATACCACTGTGCCACCACCCCTGGTGGATCTGTCCTGTCGGTGGGACAGGACATACCTAGGGATGGTGATGGATGAGTTTGGGACATTGACTAAAAGGTATGATTCTGTGAGTATGGCTAGTCAGGCTGTTGCTTGACTAGTCTGTGGGACAGCTCTCCAAACAAGTCCCCAGATGTTGGTGAGGAGGACTTTGCAGGGTCGACTGGGCTCGGTGTGCCATTGCCATGTCCATAGCTGGTGCCGAGATCGATGCCGGGTGGTTCTTCCGGTTTCATTCTTATTATTATTGTTCGTAGCAGTTTGTTACAACTGAGTGGCTTGCTCTGCTATTTCAGAAGGCAGTTAAGAGTCAAGCACATTGCTGTGGGTCTGGAGTCACATATAGGCCAAACCAGGTAAGGATGGCAGATTTCCTTCCCTGGAGGACATTAGTGAACCAGATGGGCTTTTATGACAATCCGATAGTTCAATGGGTACCATTACTGATACTGTTACGTCCGTGTATAAGAAGACACAGACTGCGGAGAACGGTACAACAGGTGTTTACTCAACGTGGCTCACACTGCAACTGAACTGTACAGATTACTACTCAGTGTTATATACAGGTGTGGTCACTGCCGGTACTGCAGTATACATGAGCTGTAAAACATAGTTCCCCCCTTAAAGGTATATACATTACAATTCCTCCCCTTTTAGATTAACAGTACCATAACACTCATTTAACAATTAAATGTCAAACTAATTACAATTAACACTTTTAACATGCAACATTAGCTGAAAATAGTCTATTTATATATTCTATCTATCTATTTTTGGGGCACTATAGTTAGCGGCCCAGCGACATTCGCGCCCCAAGATCTTTAAAATGACATGCTAAAAAACACATATTTAGATTGCGTCCCATTCCATCTCAAGTTTTCTCTACAAGCAGAAAAAGGATTGTTTTCACTTGAAGAATGTAAGTAAAATTAATATTCTACAACTTTAGCTGCAAATTTTTGGAAATTTTTAAGGATCTTTGAGAACTCAGATGAATCTACAGGAATTCAATTAACGTTATAGTTTAACAGTCTGCCAAATTATTGTGTAACCTGTACCAATATCTTATTACTCCACTTTTGCATGCTTGCTCTTGAGTTATTCACAGCACACATTTATGGATATCTAGATATAGAGGAAGCCCAGTTGGAGCCCGGTATGCACAGGATTTCCCTGTTTTGAATATCTGGCTAAGGCCCTGGAGTCCACCTGAGTTTCCATATAGTTAATAATGCAGAAGTCTTCAGCAAGATTTCATGGGGGACAAAAAAAGAACAAACAAAAAGTACATGCTGTTCTTTCACCTCCGAGGCTCATTTTGGAATACAACCCAGATTGATGAGATGAAAACATTTCACTGTTCAGATAAAGTCCCATGTTCCAAAAAGTTTTGTAAAGGCAAAAGTAATACAACTATTTACTTATTGGGAATGATAGCATAGTGGTAGTAATCCAAAGGACTGGACTGATGATCCAGAGATGTGAGTTCAAATGATAGTTGGGGAATTTAGATTTAGTTAATTAAATAAATCTGGAATAAAAAGTTCGTATCTGTAATGTATATACCTTTAAGGGGGGAACTATGCTTTACAGCTCATGTATACTGCAGTACCAGCAGTGACCACACCTGTACATAGCACTGAGTAGTAATCTGTACAGTTCAGTTGCAGTGTGAGCCACATTGAGTAAACACCTGTTGTACCGTTCTCCGCAGTCTGTGTCTTCTTATACACGGATGTAACATTGGCGACGAGGCAGGTTCGAACTTACCTGCAACTCTGCATCACCTCCCGGGGATTCGTTCCTGGAGATCAGTGGATTGGAGGTCAAGGCCAGAGACTCGGGCGTCGACCACGGGCAACCGCCCAGTCATCCAGCAGAGACTCGAGAATTGCGGGGAAGGCTGTCGAGAGCCAGGCTTGGCTTTCCAGTCAAGGTGGTCCAGCGAAGCGGGCTGGCAACAGGTAGTGCGCAGACCCTTCCCGGACAGTGGCGGGCTAGAGCCTGACCGAGCCGCACAGCAAAGGGCCGAGCAGCATCGACGGGGGAGAGAGAGAGAGGGCAGAGCGCACAGGGCGCAGCCGGTGTTCAGGGCCGAGCAGCATCGGAGAGAGGGAGAGAGAGACGCGCAGAAACCCGCGAGGCGCCGCCATTGCCACGAGGACCGCCGAGAGCGGCGTTGGCAGCAGCGCAGGAGAAGCGCGCAAAACCTACAGGGTGCCGCCATTGCCACGAGAACCACCGGGAGCGGCTATGGCAGCAGTGGGGGAGGACGGAAAGCGCGGGAGATGCAATTTTAAGCCATTGGGAGATACCATTTTAAACCACACCCAAAATGCCGAAGAGTGGCAGTATCACCGCATTTGACAATGAAGTTGAAGATTGGACTACATATGTCGAACGAATAGAGGTCTACTGCAAGGCAAATGGGGTGTCAGATGACAAGAAAGCATCGGTATTGTTAAATTTAATGGGTGCAAAGACGTATGGTTTATTACAAAATCTGGTAACCCCAACGAAGCCAATGAAAAAGAGTTTTGAAGACATAGTAATGATACTAAAGGAACATTTAAACCTCACACCGCTGCTGATAGCAGAAAGATTCAAGTTTCACAAACAGAACCAGTATAAGGATGAAAGCAATGCTGATTATTTAACAGAACTGCGCAAACTATCAAAACACTGCCAGTTTGGAGCGGGACTGGCAGATACCTTAAGGGACAAATTTGTGTGTGGGCTTCAAAGTGAAGGAACCCAGAAACGGCTTTTATCTGAAAAGGACCTTACGCTGGAAAAGGCTTTCAGCATTGCGGTATCATATGAAGCAGCAGCAGGGGCGCTGCAGAGATACAACAAAGACCGCAAGAATATGGCACAAACGAAATGTCATATGGAACAGAGAAGTGCTATCGCTGCGGCAGAACAACACACGACCAGAATGATTGCTGGTTCAAAGACAAAGTGTGCAGACAGTGTGGAAAAGTAGGACACATAGCACGAGTCTGCAGGTCGGGAAAGAAAACCAGCAATAAGAAACCGACCAAAGGAAAGTGCAAGAAGGTACATAAGATGACGGAGAATAGTTTAGACGAACAAAAGAGTAATAATGACTCCGAAAGCAGGGAACTGAGTTGTCTGAAACTACATAATGGGCCAGAAATTCCAGAACGGGGCTTGCAGCGCGTGCAAGCCCCGTATTTGCACTTACCCCGCGCTCCTGCCGATCAGCTCCAGGGACGCCTGCACTTGCAGAAACTGAAAGAAGAATCCCGGGCAGCGTATGACGTCACGCCGCCCAGGAGTGCAGCCAGCGCAGAGCCAGGAGCGTGCAGTGTAAGTGAGACACGCCCCTTGAGGTCTCAGTTTCACTGGACACGCCCCCAATGTTCCTGTTAAGCTGCTTTGCTTTTTTACATGCAAAGCAGCAGTTTAAATAGGTTTTTGGAAGTTTTTTGAAGATTTTGGTAACTTTTATAAACTTTTTAAAATGTTTACATTATTTTGAGTAATCTGAAGTAGTTTTAAAGAGAATTAAAGCAATTTAAAGACTTTTAAAAGCCCTAAAAGAATTTTTTTAATTCCATTTATTTATTTAGCAATGTCGTCGTCATACGTGTCTTCACACTGTTCCCTTTGGGGAACTGTATGAAGTGGTGGAAGGATTTATGGCCGTGATTAACACTCATTCCATGACCGTAACCATCTTTGAACCAGCCATTAGGGCGGTTAGTCCTATGGCGGGAGGGTTTTACGGGCTCCCACAAGCTATACAATGAGGGGGGGCCACCCACACCCACGGACGCAAATATCCCACTGGATGTCAACCCAGAATTTAGAGCCGGAGCTCCGACTCCACTTGCCGGGACAGTCTGGAGCGGGGTTCGAAACCCTACCCTGATCTGGCCCAGCGGCGGGGATCCTACCGCTATGACAAAGGCCCAATCCGATTAGCAACGTGAAATGGCAGCATAGGGCTCCAGTCACGGGGAGGGAAAAGGCGCAGGAAACGTATGGGTGTCACCTTTTGTGCGGAGTGGGCCTTTTGCGTAGCAGTAAGCATCCCCGCCGCTGGGCCAGAAGGAGTAGGGTTTTGAACCCCACTCCAGACAGTCCCGGCAAGTGGAGTCGGAGCTCCAACTTTAAATTCTGGGTGGACATCCAGCGGGATACTTGCGTCCGTGGGTGTTGGTGGCCCCCCCCCCCTCAGATGGGTTGTGGGAGCCCGTAAAACCCTCCCGCCATAGGACTAACCACCCTAATGGCTGGTTCAAAGATGGTTACGGTCACGGAATGAGCGTTAATCACGGCCATAAATCCTTCCACCACTTCATACAGTTCCCCAAAGGGAACAGTGTGAGGATACGTCCGATGATGACCTCTTGCGCAATGCACCTCCTTGGACCCTCAGTCGCAGATGCAAGGGGGCAAGTCGTGCAATTGTTAAATTTTTTATTTTATTGACATGTAAAATGTTGGCCCAATAATTCCCTTCCAAATGCGCGAGTACGGTCGGGGTACTTACGCATCTGGCTGGATGAAATGCCGGTTTTCAGCATGCACAGTGCATGTGGGGAAAACCGGCATTTCCTGTCATCTGAACGAAGGGGTTCAGAGGCAGAACGCGTGCGACTGCACAGGCAGCGCGTGCGCAGTATAATTCGCCGCTTTCATTAATGCTTTCAGTGAGGTCCAGTCATTACAACTTACACATGAAAAAAGCATGGGTACAGTTGCTACAGAGGCTGCGGAGGAAGATATTTCTTATCGTGGAGCTTCTGAAAGTATGTATGTCTGTATATATTCCTTTGCGTGTTATGTATATATTCCTTTACTTATGTGTATGAATGTATTATTTAATTATGACTTTCAGAGAAAGTAACTTATTGGAAAATCATAATTAAAAACATACATTCATACACATTAGTAAAGGAATATAAAACATACATACATATACGTAAAGGAATATATGTGGACATACATACATAACTCATTCTCACATTCCATTCACACAGCCACAATTGCTCCTTCTACCTACCGTTCTGAAAACCCTTTAAAAAAAAAAATTTAAACTTTTAAACTTACTTAAAATTTCTTAAAATAACTTCCCTCCCTTTCCCAAACAAAAATATTGCATTTCAAAAGCTCCACGATAAAATATATCTTCCTCCGCAGCCAATGAACAACTTTACACTTGCTTTTTTCAAGTGTAACTTCTAAGGACTTAGCCTCACGGATTTCATGAATGAAATCCACGAAGTTCACTGCGCAAGCGCTGCCTGTGCAGTCGCACGCGCTCGAGGTCTGGAAATGCCGGCGTTCCCCGCATGCGCTGTTCATGCTGAACGCCGGCATTTCCAACGGCCAGAAGCGTGAGTAAGCCGACCGTACTCACACTTCTGGCCTGGAATTTCTGGCCCAATGTGATCACAACAGAGGATCACCGAACCATTTGGGTCACTCTCAAGTTAGCAGGAGTCCAGGTAAAAATGGAATTGGACACAGGATCAGCCCTAACAGTCATAAACCGACGGGACTATGAGCGGCTATTCTCACACATACCCTTGAGAGACACAAAAATTATTTTGAAGATGTACACGGGGCAAAAAGTCTACACCAAAGGAAAAAAAAGGGTGACCGTTATATATAACGGTAAGGAAACACCAAAACTAGACCTGTATGTATTGCAAGATGGAGGACCACCATTACTGGGATGTGAATGGATCCGGAAAATACAACTGGATTGGCATTCCATACAGGCACTGACTGTGGCTGACAAAAAGGATGACAACGTCACACCTGGGCGACTGTCAAAGATCCTAACTGATGCGAAAGAAGTGTTCCAGCAAGGACTCGGAACACTAAAAGGCATGACAGCGACGATTAAAATTGAAGAAAACGCAAGCCCCAAATTTTTTAATGCCAGACCGGTACCTTATGCGATCCGCCCAGCCGTGAAAGCAGAGCTGGAGAGTCTGGAACGTTCAGGTGTACTGTCCAAGGTAGACTGGAGCGAGTGGGCTACACCCATCGTCCCTGTGATGAAAAAGTCGTTGAGCAGCACGACTGGGGAACCAAGGAAGGTGCGCATCTGTGGGACCTTAAGGTAACAGTGAACCCGGTCCTTCACACCGTACACTATCCACTTCCGCGGATTGAAGATATTTTCGCCTCGCTATTTGGAGGGAAACGCTTCACTAAGATTGATCTGGCCCAGGCGTATCTGCAAATGGAGGTAGAAGAAGCATCAAAAAAATACCTCACAATCAACACCCATAAAGGTCTCTACCAGTACAACCGGCTGGTATTCGGGGTAGCATCAGCTCCAGCTATTTGGCAGAGGGCAATGGAACAAGTCCTGCAAGGGATCCCAGGGACCCAGTGTTATTTGAACGACATCCTGGTCACGGGCGAAAATGACAGTGATCACCTTGCCAACCTAGATTGCAGGAATATGGGCTCCGAGCTAACCGCCCCAAATGCGAGTTTTTTAGAAAACAGATCTTGTATTGTGGCCACGTTATCGATAAAGAGGGGTTACATAAGTCCCCAGAGAAGATTGAGGCAGTAGTCAAGGCTCCAGCACTGGAAAATGTGTCACAACTGAGGTCGTTCCTCGGGCTGGTAAACTACTACCATAAGTTCTTGCCAAATTTGTCTACAATACTACACCAACTGAACACCCTACTGCAAACTGGGGTGCCATGGAAGTGGAGTGACGAATGTAGACGAGCTTTCCAGAAGAGCAAAACACTAATCACATCGAAAGAGGTATTGGCCCATTAAAACCCGGCATTACCAATTCGGTTGGCATGTGATGCGTCACCCTACGGCATTGGAGCGGTGCTGTCGCACAAATTCTCGGATGGCTCAGAGAGGCCAATAGCCTTTGCGTCACGATCACTAACCTCAGCCGAGCGTAACTATGCCCAGATTGACAGGGAGGCCCTCAGCCTAATGTGGGGAGTGAAAAAGTTCAATCACTATCTGCACGGGCAGAAATTCACCTGGCTGACTGATCACCAGCCTCTTGTCTCCATTTTTAATCCGAAGAAGGGTGCTTCGGTGATGACTGCGCAACGACTACAAAGATGGTCACTTTTTCTAGGGGCGCACCACTATGAGATTGAATATAAGGGCACGAAACAGCATGGAAATGCTGATGGGCTACCACGCCTGCCACTGCCTACTGCGGAGGAAGCACCAGCAGTGGATCCTGTCGAAATATTCCATTCGACTATAGTTGAATACCTACCAGTAACTAACGCTTGTATCGAAAAGGAAATCCGAAATGACCCGACACTGTCTCGGGCATATGATTTGACGGTGAAGGGATGGCCAGCACATGGCGACTCACTGTTGCCAGCATTCTCGACAAGGAGCAAACAGCTGTCAGTGTGCCGGGGGACCTTGATGTGTGGATCCCGAGTGGTAATTCCACCCAAGTTAAGGGATAGAGTGCTCAATGAGCTTCATGAGGGTCACCTGGGAGGGGTAAAAATGAAAAGCCTAGCCAGGGCTTATGTGTGGTGGCCGGGGATCGATCAACAAATCGAGGACCTGACCAAGAGCTGCTCAGGATGCCAGAGAGTCCAAAATGCACCACCACATGCCCCTCTACACCCATGGGAGTGGCCCTCCTCTCCATGGCAACGGGTGCATATTGATTTTGCTGGTCCATTCATGGACTCAATGTTCTTAATAGCAGTGGATGCGCAATCAAAATGGCCTGAGGTGATAAAAATGTCCTCAACCACTACAGAGAAAACGATTGCAGTCCTACGGACCATAATTGCCAGGAACGGCTTGCCAGAGCAGATTTGCTCTGATAATGGACCACAGTTTGTGTCCGAAGAGTTTCGAAAATTTATGAGAAGGAATGGGGTAAGGCATTACACATCCGCCCCATATCATCCAGCCACAAATGGATTGGCTGAGAGGTTCGTACAAACCTTTAAAAAGGCGATAAAGGGCATGTGCGCCGATGAAATTCCACTACAGCATAAGGTGGACAATTTCCTGTTCACCTACTGGAATGCGACACATGCAGTCACCAACCAGGCCCCAGCCATGATGTTCTTTAACTGAAGGTTAAGATCTCGCCTGGATTTGCTCAGACCAAACGTACGAAGAGATGTTGAGAGTAAACAATTCCAGCACATCCATGAGAATCCAACAAGGAGCTTCAATGTAGGACAACCAGTCTTGGCCCGTGACTACCGAACAGAGAAATGGCAGCCAGGAACGATATGCACACGGCAGGGGCCATTAATGTACAGAGTGGATGTCAGGGAGAACATTGTGAGACGCCACTTCGATCAGATCTTAGCGTCACAGGAACGAGTCAACCCCATGTCTCGAGTGCCTGGGGATGAACCCGACATACCGGTTGCATCTACCTCTGAACCAGTAGCAGTGGAAACCGATGAACTAACCGATGAAAAGGGGCCAGAATCGCCTCTGCACCAAGAACAAGAACCTCAGGAAAGGCGCTATCCCGAAAGGATCAGGAAGCCGCCCCAAAGACTGAATCTATAAATGGACTATTGCTGTTTAATGTACATGTTAAAGTGTTAATTGTTATTTGAATATTATGGGTACTGCTAATCTAAAAGTGGAGGAATTGTAGTGTATGTACCTTTAAGAGAGAACTGCTTTTACAGCTCCTGTATACTGTAGTACCGGCAGTGACCACACCTGTATATAAGCCTTGAGCATGCCTCTGTACCCCCAGTCTTGAGACTACACTACTCCAGTAAATACCTGTTGATTGTTAAGTCACAGCATTCGTGTGGTTATTGAAAAACATCATACTCTCAGAATCACGGATCTAACAAATTGCACCTAGCATGGAAATCTCACTTTCACTCCCAACACATGAGTCCTCATTTGGCAACCTGGACAAGGCATTTGCGATTGTGTTCTGCTTTGAAGTGCAATATTCAATCGTGTAGTCATATTATGACAACAACACTGCCCAACGTTGCATTCTTGATGCGGCCATTGCAGGGATGGCAGATTTGGGCCCCAATATTGCTAGAAGTTGTTGGTAATCAGTTATCAGCGTAAACTTTCTGCCGATCAGGAACTGTTGGAATTTCTTGATTCCAAACACTATGGCGAGTGCTTTCTTTTTAATTTGTGCATAGTTTCTCTTGCTCTTTGTGAGGGTTCGCAATGCGAACGTGATTGGTTTCTCTTGGCCGTCATCCATTACATGGCTTATGACAGCTCCCACACCATAGCTGGAAGCAGGACACGCTAACTTAAGCTCATGCTCTGTGTCATAGTGCACAAGTAGAGCATCGTTAGAGAGACTTCTCTTACAAGCATCGTAAGTTTCCTGTTGCGCTTTCATCCACTTCCACTGGACATCCTGACATAATAAAACTCACTACGCACTTGGTTTGAGCATAAAGCAAGGCTTTAATCAACTTGTTTCAGAACATGGAGGTCTAGTTGTACTTCACTAGTTCCTTGTCTTACAAAATGTCCCTGGAAAGCTGGGGCCAACGCCTGAGTATTTATACTCCTTGGATAGCGCCACCAGCTGGCCATCCAGCGTTATTTCACGAGTAGTTTCTTGATGAATGATGAGATTTATAACACATCCTTCTTGAGGAGCTTGTGCAATGGAGCTAACATGGTTGCAAACTCAGGTAAGAAACTGGACCATTCCAAGGAAAGATCTTAACTCAGACACGTTCTGTGGCTTTGGAGCATTGATGACAGCAAACCATTTCTTTCAGACCAAGGTACACAACCTCGGGCTGCACAAAAGTACATTTGCTCCTTTTCAATTTGACATTGTGGGCATTCAACGTTTGAAACATTATATCTAACACTTCTAGATTTTCTTGCTCACTGCTTGTTGTAATCAGCATATCGTCTTGATTGCATAAGCATTATTGAACTCCTTGCAAAATCTTATCCATTGTAGCCTGGAAGATTTTTGGGGAGGTATTTACACCATATGGCAGCTTGGTGTATGAGTACAGTCCCTTGTATGTGTTGATGGTGAGATACTGTTGACTCTCTTTGTCAACATTCAGCTGAGCATAAGGGTATGACAGGTCAAGCTTGGAGAAAACCTTTGACCCAGAGAGTACTGCATACAAATCTTGTTATGTAGGTAATGGCCACTGCTCATCGTCAACTGTTTGGTTGATAGTAACTTTGTAGTCACCGTACAAGCATACCGTTTTGTCTGCTTTGGCCTCTACCACAATTGGCCATTCACTTTTGTCAGTTTTTACTATCACTCCATTCTCTCTGAGCGTCACTAGTTCTTCCTCCACCTGAATTTTCAACACATAGTGAACCGGCCTTGCCTTAAAATAGACATTGATGTGGATATGCGCGTCATACCCAGTGATGCCCTCATAACTGTCTGTGAACATACTTTCATACTTGTTCAGCATTGTGTCGAGTTGCTTCTTTGAAGCATCTACACTGAAGATGTTATTCCAGTCTAGTTTTAACTTTATCAACTAGTCTTTGCCCATGAGGGTTGGCCTGTTGTTGTAGCTCACTACAATAATAGGCAGCTTTACTGACTGGCCATTGTGTTGAACTGTACATTCCATTTGTCCACATGTCTCTAGGAATTCTCCGGAATAGGTTTTGAACTCTATGGTACTCTTTGTAAGTGATATTTGATTAAACTTACTCTCATGTGTGTCCTTACTCATAATAGAGCAGTCCGCCGCCGTGTCGATACATATATCAATATATTGGTCATTGATCAAAAGATTTGTATGGAAGTCTTTCTCACAACTGCTAGTGTTGTCGCTAGTGGAATAGACACTGTAGATGCCTAGTTCAACATCAGGTGTGTTCATTTCAATATTGTAAACTCCTCCCTTTTGTTGTTGCTGCTTTCATTGCCACTGGAATTGTTTACCACTAGATCTTCCTGCTTTAGATCTAGCTCTGCACCTGTTGAAATATAGCCTAGCTTCTGGTAGTGAATATACTTCGCATTTCTATATTGTCAGGTCATGGTGAGTGATTTCCATTGCAGCGATAACAGTTCACTGAACTGCTCTCACCAACATGCTTTTGACTCAATCTCACAACTTTAGTTTTGGCGGTGGCTTTCTGACTGTAGACCTCAGCTGCACTAGTCACTTGAGTTGGACGGAGCTCCCTAGCATTCTTAGATGCCATCTCCATAAGTAGGGCAATTTTGCATGCTATGTCAAATGTTAGGTTTGGAGTGTTCAGTAACTTGGACTGTGTGCGCTCAACCACCAGTCCACACACAAACTTATCTCGCAACACACGATTCAAAAATATACCGAAGTTACAATGCAAAGACAGGTTCTTAAGAGCTACAATATACTCACTGATGGTTTCACTTTGTTTTTGGTTTCTGGTACCAAACTTATAGCTCGCTGCTATTTCTAACAGCTTTGGGTCAAAATGGTCCTCGAGTTTTTCGACAATGTCTTCAAATGACGCGTTCTTCCCTTTCCCTGGCGCGAGTAGGTTTCTCAACGTTCCATAGACATCTGGCCTGATCTCCATTAGAAAAATTGCTTTCTTCCATTCATGAATTACTTTATTTTGAGTTTTAGCATTCTCATCTGCACCTTCGGACTCAATAATGCTTTGGCACTAAAAAACATCTCCAACCGCTCAGTGTAAGAACTGAATGATTCGTGAGCTC
Organism: Somniosus microcephalus; assembly: GCF_052327205.1. Taxonomy (NCBI): domain Eukaryota; kingdom Metazoa; phylum Chordata; class Chondrichthyes; order Squaliformes; family Somniosidae; genus Somniosus; species Somniosus microcephalus. The sequence continues at coordinate 189,367,094 of NC_140993.1, read as the reverse complement.
GATCATACATGCCGAGGCTTCCGCTGAATCCCATAGGCGCGTCCATGATTGTCCCTTTCCTGTCAAACAGAGACTCAGCACAGTACCTGTGTACATGTGAGAATCAATGTCGCTGTTGCTGTGTATACATACACGCGAAGGTGAAGCACAGACGATTCTGCATCAGCATTAATGGTAAAACATCACAAAAATTCAGTTTAGGTGTCTCAAATTCACATTAAGCTTGTCCACTCGAAGGTTGTACACTGTGTTCTTACATGATCCCTAAAAATGGCTTTGGGATCCCATCCTCATCGCCAAAATGTAATACGTGTGGGTACAACAAATGAAGGATAGAAACATGATGAGTTGCTAGTCCATGTGCTTGCTTTATTAGGTCAGACAAAACTGAGCATGCTCATACTAAACCATGTGACAAACCATGTGATAATACATTACACTTCAAGATCCATCGGGAGCCTGATATATATCATGCCATGGGTGTGTAGATAACCCATTTCTCCTACATGTCCCAGGAAGGTGTACTTGAGGCGGATACTAAATTGAGGATGCCATTTTGTGTGCTACCACTGAAGGTTGATATTACTTTGCCTGCATATCGATCTGTTTAGTACTTCAGCCGGGTCATTCGCTGTTAGTTTTAATCAGCTCTGCTCAAACTATTGCATTGCATTAGGGTCATAGGGTTGCCAATGGAAATATCTCTATTCTTACGCTATAATGGAAAAGAGGATGAGGCTGTGGAAGAAGCTAGGTTAGAGGCTCTTATAGTCAAGCATCATAGAAGGCATTTTATCCCTACATACTCATACACACTCACCAGGGTCTACAGACCAAGAAGGTCTTATTTCAACTTTTCTGACTGTCAGTGCTTCAGAAAGTTGTGCTTCCCCCTGGAAGTTATTGGGGAAATATGTCAACTGCTGCCTGAAGATCTGCAGCTCACGGTCACCAGTAGATCAACATTGTCTGCACCAGTCAAGTTCGCTATTGCCATGTGGCTGGATCCTCCCAGGCAGCCTTGATCTTATGCAAATTAAGCTTGAAACAATTATGTACAGCGGTGAAGTACGACAGTCATTATACGTGTCAGAAATGTGTTTTACTGTTGACAGAATGTAACACTGACTTACATAACAAAAGCTGTAAGAATTTAGTATATATTTTGTGCAATAGAATAAAAAAAATAGATATTTAGAGAATAATTTCATCCTGACAATTTGTTTCTGTATATTATGTACCCTATACTGACACTTCATGTTGTCAAGACTTTGTCCAGGACAGGGTTCTGACCTTAGTCAACTAAAAAATGTATGCATGCATATAATTGACTAAGTTAGGAAAACCACTTGTAACATGAGATTTGTACTTTCAATTCAGCCTTTGTGGTGGAAAATTGAATAATACATAAATTTCACCAGCAATTTCTGTGCCACCCAACTTCCTTTTCTGGCTCCCATGTTAGCTGACATTGTTAAAGGTTCTTTCCCCTCAGGTACAGTCCCCCTCTCCCTCCAATCTGCTGTCATCACCCCTCTCTTCAAAAAAACAACCCTTGACCCCACTGTCCTTGCAAACTACCGCCCCTTCTCCAACCTTTCTTTCCTCTCCAAAGTCCTTGAACATGTCACCACCCAAATCCGTGTCCATCTTTCCCGCAACTCCATGCTTGCATCCCTCCAATCCGCTTTCCGCCCCTGTCACAGTACCGAAAAGGCTCTCATCAAAGTCACAAGTGGCATCCTTTGTGACTGTGACAAAGGTAAACTATCCCTCCTCGTCCTTCTTGACTTGTCTGCAGCCTTTGACACGGTTGATCACTCCATCCTCCTCTAACGCCTCTCCACCGTATTCCAGCTGGGTGGGACTGTACTCGCCTTGTTCCATTCTTATCTATCTAATCGTAGCAACAGAATCACCTGCAATGGCTTCTCTTCCTGCTCCCGCATCATTACCCCTGGTGTCCCCCAAGGATCTATCCTTGGCCCCCTCCTATATCTCATCTACATGCTGCCCCTTGGTGACATCATCTGAAAATGTACTGTCAGTTTCCACATGTATGCTGACGACAACTAGCTCTACCTCACCACCATGTCTCTCGACCCCTCCACGGTCTCTAAATTGTCAGGCTGCTTATCCGATATCCAGGTCTGGATGAGCAGAAATTTTCTCTAATTAAGTATTGGGAAGACCGAAGCCATTGCTTTCGAGCCTCACCGCAAACTCCGTTCCCTAGCCACTGACTCCATCCCTCTCCCTAACATCTGTCTGAGACTGAACCACACTGTACGTAACCTTGGCATCATATTTGACCCTGAAATGAGCTTCCAACCACATATCCGCAGCATAACTAAGGCCGCCTATTTCCACCTCCATAACATTGCCCGTCTCCGTCCTTATCCCAGCTCATCTGCTGCTGAAACCCTCATCCATGCCTTTGCTACCTCTAGACTTGACTATTCCAATGCGCTCCTGGCTGGCCTCCCACGTTCTAACCTACGTAAACTTGAGGTCATCCAAAACTCGGCTGCCCATGTCCTAACTCACACCAAGTTCCATTCACCCACCACCCATGTGCTTGCTGATCTGCATTGGCTCCCGGTTAAGCAATGCCTTGATTTCAAAATTCTCATCCTTGTTTTCAAATCCCTCCATGGCCTCGCCCCTCCCTATCTCTGTAATCTCCTCCAGCCCCACAACCCCCCGAGATATCTGCGCTCCTCTAATTCTGCCCTCTTGAACATCCCTGATTATAATCGCTCAACCATTGGTTGCCGTGTCTTCTGTTGCCTAGGCCCTAAGCTCTGGAATTCCCTGCCTAAACCTCTTCGCCTCGCTACCTCTCTTTCCTCCATTAAAACGTGCCTTAAAACCTATCTCTTTGACCAAGCTTTTGGTCATCTGCCCTAATTTCTCCTTATGTGACTTGGTGTCGATTTTCTTTCTTCTTATAATAATACTTCTGTGAAGCGCCTTGGGACATTTTACTATGTTAAAGGTGCTATATAAATACATGTTGCTGCTGTTATTGTTGTTGTTGCCTAATCAGTGAGTTATCTAATATACACTGGCAGTTAAATAGAATAAAGTCCTTGTTTGCACCCCCCTCCCCCCACCCCCCTCCTAAAATTAAATCTGTAGGTGCAAGTTTGATGCATAATATATCCATTGTGGGTGGGGGTGGTTGTTCTGTGATGGACAAAATAAAAACATTTTTAATAATCAGACTAGACATCCTTACCAATGAAAACCTTTTGCACTTCAGCAAATAAATTTACTTCAGTCCTTTAAATTCTCATAGCATTTCATTTCATGGTTGAAGCATTTCTCTTTATAAGCTTCCATGTTGATCCCCTGTGTCCGATGAGAAAAGGGTGATAAATAGTGGCCTGTAATTTGTGGCCCTTACGGGTGCATATGAGATGCGTACACACCCGTAAGTGCCACATAAGTTGCGGGTTTTCGCGCGCGAAGCGCATGCACAAAGACCTGGAACTTGCAATCTGTCAAGAATTTTCTGATGATTGCAGCACTTAGCAGGGGGCCAAAGTTTGCGTTGTTCGAGCTTTACTTAAAGAAGTACTTCAGCACCAGGCAGTCTGCATTGCCTAAATGTGAGTTGCCTCCAGCTGATGAAAAATGGTAAAAATGCTTTATCACTAATCCAAATGGCTCAACAAGCCAGGGAAAGGGCACCCAGGGTCTTGGGCACAGCACTTGAGCTTTGTGCAGGGAGTCAAAACTGGAAGAGATGTCCTCTACCCACTGGGGGCCAGGAGACCCTCCAGAAAGGATGTGGGACCAGGTCACTGCCAATAGTGTCACCCACAGAACCTGGCTCCAGTGCCCAAAGAAGTTTCATGACTTCAGACGAGTGGTCAAGGTCAATGAATGCATCTTCAAAAGCCATCTCCTATCAACTGCACCATTAGCCACACACACTGATCAATGCACAACCCCCACACCCCCACCCCTCTCCTACCACTCACCTACCAACAATCCGTACCAAATATGAGGCACACTTCACATTCCTGGCTTCACCTCACCCCTTTGGAGGAGACAGTGCTGGCCATTCTTGGCCGAGACATGGCTGAGCCCTTGGCCAGCGGTGGGGCTGAAAGTATACCAGATGCTGGTATCCTCATATGTTATCCTCCTTCTCATATCCCACTTCCCCCTCAATCCAGAATCTCTTCTGATTTAAAAGGTTGTGTGTATTTACAACACCAAAGTTCTGATTGATCCCATTGGATGACAAGATCTGATTGCTGATTGGTCCCCTTGGAGGACAAGACACACCCAGAAGTTTCTCTGGAATGTGTAATTAGATCCTCCCTGCCTATGTAATCAATTACTTTGCAAAGTGTAATTCGAGCCATTCTGACTGCTTACTCTAGACAGAACAAAACTCACTTGGAACAGACAGGACTCACCCTTGCAGGCTAAGACCTTCTCCCACCCCCTAAACAAGTTCCTGACCCCACCCACCAAGTTCCTGACCTTCTCCCCCCCACCCAAGTTCCTGACATCCTCCCCCCAATTTCTGACCTCCTCCCCCACCCCGCCCAAGTTCCTGACCTTTTTCCCCCAAGTTTCTAACCTCCTCCCGCCCAAGTCCCTACCCTTCCTCCCCACCCACCACTCCATAGATGGGGCATTGTGTGAAGGTCACGGATTGTTAAAAGGCTTATTGGGTATGAAGGCAATAGTGACAGTGTCATGAGTTCTGAATTTCATCCAGTCCAATGATGTCACTTGCCACACATGCACCGAGCTTTCCGAGAAATCAACCAGGTCTAGGGGGAGGAGAGGAAGAATGTGGTGCGGGTGTAAAGAATGTGCTCTGTCGTACCATCTGGATCATGTCCTCACTCTCATTCCCCTCCCTTTAGACGTGAATCACATTCTTCCCCCATCCCCACTGTGCTCTCCATGCTCTTTACCCCACTCCCTCGAGTCCTGACCTTCTCTCTCCCCCAGAGTTCCTGACCTTCCTTCCCCTCTGATCCTCTCTCCCTCTCCTCTCTCTCCCCTTCTCTCCCCCCTCTGATCTCCTTCTCTCCCCCTCCAATCCCCTCTCTCTCCCCTCCAATTCCTTCTCTTTCTCCCCTCCGCCCCTCCTCTCTCTCTCCCCCTCTCTCTCCCCGTTCTCTCTCCCTGCTTCTCTCTCTCCCCCTCTCTCCTCCTCCAATCCCCTCTCTCTCCCCCCTCTGATTCCCCTCTCCCCCTCTGATCCCCTCTCTCTTCTTCCTCTCTCTCCCTTCCTCTCTCTTCCCCTCTCTCTCCCCTCTCCTCTATCTCCCCACTCTCTCCCTCCTCCGATCCCCCTCCCCCCTCCAATCCCCCTCTGATCCCTCTCTCTTCCTCCTCTCTCTCCCCTCCTCTCTCTTCCCTCTTGTGGTGTATGTAACCTGTTCCACCTTAAAAGAACTACCTTAAGAGATGTACTACTTTCTCTTGGCTGCTGTATACTGTAATACCGGTGGTGACCACACCGGTATATAAACGTTGTGTAGGGATTTGCTGGGCAGTTCAGCCCTGACCTCCGAACAGTAAAGACCTGTTAAAGTTATTCTTGTGGTCTGTGTCCAGTGATTTATAATAAGCATAACTGGGACACACAGACTTAACAGTGGCGACGAGTCCGATCTTACCCTGCGGCAGTTTTACATCCAAGGCAGCTTCGTCCTCAGAACGGGCGTCGAGAAGAGGCATCCGCCCTCATCATCCTGCTGAGCACCATCGCACGGGAGGCATCGAGAACCCGGGTTAAAAAGAAAAATTCTGACCACGAAGCCCTCCATCAGCGACAGGCAGTGATCATCCCTTCTACCACGGTGGTAGGTAAGCCGATCAGCGACACGAGCAGAAAGTCGGCCGTGTTGACTGTGGAGTGGGGGAGGGAAAACGGAGGAAAAAGGGCGGAGAACTCGACCACGGCCGGTGAAAAGGGCCGGGCTGCAATCGAGGCAGAGAGGCGCAGTGACTGGGGCAGCTTAAGGCACGAGAGCCGCGGAGAACTCAAACGCAGCCGGTGTAAAGGACTGGGCTGCATGCGGGGCTGAGAGGTGCAACAGCAGGGGAAGCATGAATGCCCACGGGAACCGCAGGGGAGTAAAAGCAGCGTCGGGGAATTGAGAACCGCTGGGGAGGCGAGAACGGCAGCAGCACGGCAATCGCCATTGCAGCCAGCGGGGGAAGAAGGCAAACACGGGAATCCGCCATTGTAGTTGGCGGGGGAAGAAGACGAGCGCGGGAAAGACCGCCAAGTGCGGGAAGCCGCCATTTTGAGAAAATTTTTTTTTAAAAACTTGCAAGCATGCCTAAACATGGGAACATTAATACCTTTGATAGCGATATCGAAGATTGGACCACATATGTAGAACGCATGGAAGTTTATTGTAAAGCAAATAAGGTACCAGATGATGAGAAAGCACTAACCTTATTAAGCTCAATGGGTGCGAAGACATACGGGCGATTGAAGCATCTTCTATCACCAGATAAACCGGCGGATCAGAATTTCGCGAATATTGTTACTGTCCTGAAAAATCATTTAAATCCCACGCCGCTGATGATAGCGGAACGATTTAAATTTTACAGAAGAGCGCAGCTGAAAGACGAAAGCAACGCTGAATTTTTAATTGAACTGCGTAAGCTATCAAAGTACTGTCAGTTTGGAACAGGACTAGCAGATGCGCTGAGAGATAAATTTGTGTGTGGATTGTTAAAAGAAGGAACACAAAAGCGACTGCTTGAGGAGATTGATCTTAGGCTTGATAAAGCTGTCACTATTGCAGCATCGCACGAAGCCGCAGCGAGAGGCACTGCGGAAATGCAGCTACGGTCACCAGAACTCAGCACCAATCAAATGGTCTTGCGTACAGTGAAATGTTATCGTTGTGGAAAGACAACGCACGATCAGAACCAGTGCTGGTTCAAAAATCAGGAATGCAGAAAATGTGGCAGGCTTGGTCACATAGCTAAAGTATGCCGGTCAGGAAAGAAGACCAGCAACAAAAAGTCACCGCAGGAAAAGTACAGAAAGGTACACAAGGTGACAGAGAACAGTTCGAACGAACAGAAGTCAAATTCAGACTCCAGCAGTAATGAACTGGGTAGTCTAAGAGTACACAATGTTGGTAATGTAGCAGACCTCCAAACAATCTGGGTCACACTTCAGATAGCAGGAGTCCAAGTGAAGATGGAATTGGACACTGGATCGGCATTGACGGTCATGAATAAGCAAGATTACAAAAGGTTATTCCCACATATTCCCCTACGGGATACGGAGATTGTATTGAAAACATACACGGGGCAAAGAGTATACCCCATCGGGATGATAGAGGTAAAGGTGGTCCACAAGGGCAAAGAAAGCCGAGGAATGGACTTATATGTGCTACCTGAGGGAGGTCCACCACTACTGGGACGGGAGTGGATTAGGAAAATAAATATGGACTGGCACTCCTTAAAAGCACGAACGGTAGATTCTGGTAAAAAAGATGTCAAACCTAAACGATTGTCCAGAATATTGGACGATGCTAAAGAGGTGTTCCAACAGGGACTGGGAACACTGAGAGGAATTACGGCAAACATCAAGGTTGAAGAACATGCAAACCCGAAATTTTTCAAAGCCAGACCGGTACCTTATGCGATACGACCTGCTGTGGAAGCTGAGCTGGAAGGGCTAGAACGTTCAGGAGTACTGTCTAAGGTAGACTGGAGTGAGTGGGCCACGCCCATTGTCCCCGTCATGAAGCGTTCATCGAGCAACAAGCCGGGGGAACCGGGGAAGGTTCACATCTGTGGAGATTTCAAGATCACTGTTAATCCGGTGCTTCACACGGTGCAGTATCCGCTTCCGCGGATTGAGGATATCTTCGCTTCGTTGTCTGGCGGGAAACACTTCACCAAGATAGACCTGGCGCAGGCGCACTTACAGATGGAAGTTGATGAAGCGTCACGCCAGTATCTCACGATCAACACGCATAGAGGCTTGTACCGGTATAATAGACTGGTTTTTGGAGTGGCATCGGCTCCAGCAATTTGGCAGAGGGCCATGGAGCAGGTATTACAGGGAATTCCAGGCACACAATGTTACCTGGATGATATTCTGATTACAGGAGATGATGACGAGGAACACCTTGCAAATTTGGAACTGGTGCTCACCAGATTGAAAGAATATGGACTTCGAGTTAATCGCCAGAAATGTGAGCTCTTTCAGAAGCGGATCTCGTACTGTGGTCATGTCATTGACCAGGAGGGGCTTCATAAGTCTCCTGACAAGATCGAAGCTGTTGTGAAGGCTCCCGCTCCGGATAATGTATCCCAGTTGAGGTCGTTCCTAGGGTTGATTAACTATTACCATAAGTTTCTGCCAAATTTATCCATGGTGCTGCACCCGCTGAATGCTCTTTTGCAGAAGGGAGTACCATGGAAGTGGAGCGAGGACTGTAAGAGGGCCTTTCGCAAAAGCAAGGCATTGATCACCTCAGAGGAAGTGTTGGCTCACTTCAACCCAACGCTGCCTATTCGTTTGGCTTGTGATGCTTCTCCATATGGTATTGGGGCAGTACTCTCACACAAGTTGCCAAATGGCCTGGAGAGGCCAGTTGCGTTCGCATCCAGATCATTGACCTCCGCTGAGCGCAACTATGCTCAGATAGATAGGGAGGCTCTCAGCCTTGTGTGGGGAGTAAAGAAGTTTAATCATTACCTGCAGGGCCAAAAGTTTACGCTTCTGACAGACCACCAGCCGTTGGTATCCATTTTTAACCCTAAGAAGGGTGTTTCGGTGATGACAGCACAGAGACTCCAGAGATGGTCCCTTTTCCTAGGGGCACATCAATATCAGATCGAATTCAAAGGTACAAAGCAGCATGGTAATGCTGATGGGCTGTCGCGCCTGCCACTACCTACAGAGGAGGAGACACCGACGGTTGACCCTGTTGAGTTATTTCACTCGACCATCATCGAATGTTTACCAGTCACCAATGCAAGTATTGAAAGAGAAACCAGGAACGACCCGACACTGTCCCGGGTCTACGAAGTGACAGTGAAGGGATGGCCAGCACATGGTGATCCACTGTTACCGGCATTCTCAGCAAGACGAGAACAGCTGTCCGTCTGTCAAGGAACATTGATGTATGGAACAAGGGTGATTATTCCTCCTAAGTTAAGAGAGAGAGTTCTAAAGGAACTGCATGAAGGTCATCTGGGGGGAGTCAAGATGAAAAGCCTTGCTAGGGCTTATGTGTGGTGGCCGGGTATCGACCAACAGATAGAGGATCTGACGAAAAGCTGCTCAGGTTGCCAAAAAGTGCAAAATGCACCTCCGATTGCACCGCTGCATCCATGGGAATGGCCTTCAACCCCATGGCAACGTGTACATATTGACTTTGCTGGTCCATTCATGGACTCCATGTTTTTAATTGCGGTGGACGCACATTCTAAATGGCCAGAAGTGATTAAGATGACTACCACTACCTCGGAAAAGATGATCGCGGTGCTAAGAACGATATTTGCAAGAAATGGATTGCCAGAACAAATATGTTCAGACAACGGACCACAGTTCGTGTCAGAAGAATTCCAGAAATTCATGAAGAAGAATGGGGTGAAACATTATACCTCTGCCCCATATCATCCGGCTACAAACGGGTTGGCCGAGAGATTTGTACAAACGTTCAAAAAAACAATAAAGGCCATGAGCGAAGATCAGATTCTACTACAACACAAGGTGGACAAATTCCTACTGGCATATCGAAACGCCACTCATGCAGTGACAAACCAAAGTCCCCCCTCCGATCCCCTCTCTCTCCCTCCTCCGCTGCACATGGTACAAGCATGCACCTCTTGCTTTACCCCCCTCCCCTCACCACAACCCTACCCTTGTGCCTTCCTCATTTCACACACCCAAGAAATGCAGCCTGCCCAGCCAGTGGTTGACTAAGAAGAGGGAGAGGAAAGTGAAGAAGAAGAAACACTATCACGCGATTTGACACTCTCCACCACCAGCTCCTCAAGGTCAACCAGCAAGGCCATCTGCAGTGTCCCCCACTGAAAGTCAGCAGCCTTCCACCAGCCATGCTGCAGCCACTGGGGTAACACTGCATGACATCAGTAGGATAGGCAAAGGCCCACACAAGACACTCACTAAGGGAATTAGTTGATTTTTTGATGTAATATCGGATGCATATGTGGATCAAGTTGGATTGGAAAGTTTGCTTTGTGGTGGCTTTTACTTTAGCATCGTGGCCAAGAGGACGCTGTGATGGTCAATAACAGAGGGAAGGTAAGGTGTGGGACAAATGTTGAAAGGGGAATTGGGATTGTGTTCACTGGTACCACAGGTGGATGATTCCATCCCGGATATCCTGGCCAGAAAGGGGCTGTCTAGGTTACATCCTTCCTTCTGCGTCATCCTCCTCTTCTACTTCCTCCTCTTCTACTTCTTCTTCTTCTGCTTTTTCCTCTTCTGCTTTCCTGCTCCTCCTCCCTCTGCAAGCAGCTTGTCCCCTTTGCTGCCTCTGCTCCATCTCCATATCATGCTGGGGGACTGCGACTCAAGCCCCCAGGACTGGGAGCAAGTGATGTGCTCAGAGGCCTTCCTTTAAGAGCCAAAGCCTTGCAAACATCCAGCAGCACTCCCTGCACTCCCTTCACACTTTAACAACTTTTTAAATGTATTACAACAAGCCACTACTCCAAATGTAAAGTAACCATTGCAGAAAGCAAAATTCTAAACTGACCTGAAAATTGTGTGTCCCTTTAAGAAGCACTGGTAGGGGATCCGTTGTACTGCTGCACTCAAGTTCTGTTGTGCATGCTTTGGAGAGTGCGTTAACAGGAGTAGCAACATCCAAAATACCAGATCGTGCATCAATTCAGTGTTTTACGCCAATTGACATCATGATCTGGCTCATCTGAATATCTGGAACGAGCGCAGGCAACGGCACTTTTGCCAACCTGCCCAAAATGGACGGAAGCGAGACGACCGCCATTTTTTCTTCAAAACTGGCCTTAACGGTCAGCTCAAACTGGTCCAATTTCCCAGCATTGGAATTAGGAACAAGTGACCAATATCACAATTTGCAGATGATACCAATTTGCTAAGCATAGTTAACACTGAAAGGAAGAATGCAACACAATACAAGAAGACATTAGAAAACTTGCAGACTGGTCAGTTAAGTGGCAAATCAACTTTAACGTAGATAAATGTGAGGTGTTGCACTTTGTTAGGAAAAATAGAAACATCACCTACACTTTAAAAAATAAGAAAATGAATGAGGTAGAAGAGCAAAGGGATCTAGGGATATAGGTGAACACATCATTAAAAGTAGCAAAGCAATTTAAAATGCTAGCAATGCACTGGGATTTATTTCTATGGGTGTAGAATTCAAAGTGGTAAACTTGTATAGGACCCTAGTCAGGCCGTACTTAGAGTACTGTGCACTGAGCTGGTCTTTGTGTATAAAAAGGTCTTAGAAGCACTGGAGAAAGTGCAAAAAAGATTTACAAGGATGGTACCAGAATTCAGAGATTACAGTTATTGGGAAAGATTGAACAGGTTGGGGCTTTTTTTCTTTAGAAAAGAGAAGGCTTAGAGGTGACCTGATAGAGGTCTTTGAAATTATGAATGGGTTGGACAGGGTAGGTGTGGAGAGAATGTTTCTTCCTGCGGGAAAATCCAAAATCAGGGGCCATAAATGCAAGATACTTACTAATAAATCCAATAGGGAAATAAGGAGAAATTTCCTTAATCAGAGAGTGGTTAGAATGAGGAACTACCTACCACAGGAAGTACTTGAAGCAAATAGCTTAGATGCTTTCAAAACCAAACTAGACGAGTAAATGAGAGAAAAAGGAAGAGAAAGATATGGCGGGGTGGGGGGGAAATTCGGTTGCTTAGCGCCTCCCGTTAGCACCTTAAGAGGGCGCTAATGGGGCGCAACGCAACTAGCGCCCGGGCGTGGCAATGATTGTGCCGTTCGCAAAATTGACCAGAGTTATTGCGGCGGCGCTAAACTCTACTGCCCAGATCTCCTGCGTCCGCAGATCGTAACGTCAGTCAAGCGTGCAACGCCCCGGTGGCGCCCCGGACTGGATATTGAGTGGCACTCCCTTCCTTTCCGCCCGCCAACAACGACAGGGAGACTGGAACATTTTGCAGTCGGCAAGGGGCTGTGGGAGTGCTATTTAAAGGCACCCTCTTCCTGCCTTTTTTTGTGGGAGACATTTTGCACCATTCATTCTGACAGAGAGAGATTCTGAGAGAGAGAGAGAGAGAGAGAGAGAGACTTCTGCAGAGAGTCAATGCTGTGTGAAGTAGTTTTGGCTACTGAGCATCACTTTGCAGGTTATTTTGGATTTGACCTTCATTACTTCGATTGTCAAGAGATTGTGGGGGCTGCACTGATTCAGGGCGTCGTCCTGCGCCTGTAGAATCAGAGGCATCAGAGACGCAGAGAGAGAGTGGTAATCATGGCCAGAGGGAAGAGGGCCAACAGGCCTCTGCACAGGAGACCTTACCCTCCCAGGGTATCCTGGGAACAATTCTTCTACATTCATTTGTCTGAGGAGCAGTGTTTCTGCAGACTGCGCTTCAGCAAGGAGGTGGTCACTGCGCTCTGCCACCTGCTGCAGCCAGATCTGCAGCCTCAACTGAGGACAAGGACATCTCTGTCGGTGGCAGTGACGGTCACAGTGGTTCTGAATTTTTATGCCACTGGCTCCTTTCAAGCAGCTACTGGGGACATCGCCAATATCTCCCAGTTCGCAGTCCATTGCTTTATCAGGGACGTCAGAAATTCCCTCTATAAAAGGAGACGCCAGTACATCTTGTTAAGTCTGTGTGTTATATTGCGAATTACTACACAGACCACAAGAGTAAACTTTAACAGGACTTTACTGGTTGAAGGTCAGGGCGGATCTGCCCAATAAATCCTTACACAGCACTTATATACCGGTGTGGTCACCACCGGTATTACAGTATACAGTAGCCAAGATAAAGTAGTGCAACCCTTAAAATAGTTCTCTTAAAGGTGGAACGTTACATACACTACACATCTCTTTCCCGATGACCCAGGCCAAACAGCACGAACGCGCATTAGGCTTTGCGAGGATAGCGCCATTGACTGCACGCATGTGGCATTGCAGGCACCGCATGAGAATGTGGAGGTTTTCTGAAACCGCAAGGGGTTCCACTCCTTAAGTGTCCAGTTGGTCTATGACCACAGACAGCTGATACTCGCTGTTAATGCCCGCTATCCTGGCAGCAGCCACGATGCTTTCATCCTGCCCCAGACTGCTGTGGCAGAACTTTTCCAGGCACCTTAATCAGTCAAGTGGTTGGCTCCTTGGGGACAAGGGTTATCCACTGTGCACCTGGCTGATGACACCGCTCCGTAACCCCAACACCCCTACTGAGCTGCAGTACAATGAGAGCCATCTCGCCACCAGGAACATCATTGAGCAGACGATCGGCGTGCTCAAGCAACGGTTCCGCTGTCTGGACCACTCAGGAGGAGCCCTGCAGTACTCGCCTGAGTGAGTCTCCCTCTTTATAGTTGTTTGTTGCATGCTTTACAACCTGGCAATCCTCAGGACCCAGCCAATGCCACCAGGCCTTGGTGCACCACCAGAGGAGGAGGAAGAGGAGGAGGAAGAGGAGGAGGATGATCAACAGCAGCACCAAGGCGGGAGGGAGGCCCACCATGTTGAAACTGCAAGGGCTGTACGTCAAAGACTGATAACAAGCCGCTTCTAGGCCCATATTCAGGAAATGGCTTCTGGCATGGAGAACTACATGATGGAAAGCAACCCGCAACCCCAAAGCCGGCCAAGGCAGCAATGATTCCAAAGGCCAAACCTATACATTTTGAATACAACAACTTTTTTATTTTACAAACTCTGTGTGTGTCATTTATTCATGACAAACTAATAGAAACAAACACAAAGAATCATTAATTAACATAACTGGTTCTCACAACCTGGAGATAATGGCGAAAACACTAAACAAAAGTTATCACATGAACCTCGGCCTTAAATAAAAACATTCCCAACATTTCCTGAGACCTCCTACTTTTTGCTCTTCGAGGGTGATCTCCTTCCCTTGCCTACTTGCCCTCTTCCCACCCTACTGCTCCTCTGTAATGGGGCCCCAGTGGCTGCAGCAAGGCTGGTGGAAGGAAGCTGAATGTCAGAACCTGAGACTACAGATGCCCTTGAAGGATGCCCTCGACCAGCTCTGGGCCTGGAGGGCCCGGCTGCAGACTGCACCAACTCTGCATGGGTGGCAGCAGTCTGAGCTACAGGCGGTGGAGAGTGCAATGGGGAAGTGACAGTGGTGGGAGCAGGAATGCTGTCATCTTGAGAGGACAGCAACTCCCTGCTCGACCGACATGGGGCAGCACCTCAGCATCCGGAGCAATCTGCTGGAGCACAGGTTGCTGGCCTGCTGCAGCGCCGTGAGAGCCCCAGGGCAATGTGGCCGAACCAGCGACGATGGCAGCAGTCAGTGCTTGCGTGGCCTCAATCTGAGACTGCATGAGAGCAGTCTGAGATTGGAAGATTGGATCACGGCAGCCAGTGACTGAAATGCAGCACTAAGCATTTGCGTGGTTTCCGTCTGTGCTGCAGCATAGTGCTCCACACTCCTTGCCAGTGCATCAATGCGTTCGGGCACCCTTCCCACTGCACCCATGAGCTGAGTGTGCATGTCCACCGCCTGGGTGTTCATTTCAGCGATGAGCCGCTCCTCCTCTGTGTCCAATGCAGCAGGACTCGCTGGCCTACTCTCCCTCCGGGGAGAAGGCCCCCGAGCTTCCCTACCCCCATGGCGTTGCTGCAGCCCGCTGGGTCCCAGAGCTTCATCCTCATCAGACCCTTCCCCCCTGCTCCCCTCCAGGGAAGACGTGGTCCCAGTGTGGGCATGGGCTTCCTCGGGAGAGGGTGGCACTGATGTTCCAGCTTCCTCTTCATCCTCGCCTGCAGCTTCGCTCCCACTGGCAGCTTGAGGGCCCGTCTCCTCAGCTGGTGAATCACCATTTGAAAGCAGGGAGGTACAAGAGTGGCTTTAGCGTGAGGACAGGGGGGCAGTAAGGGAGGAAGGATTGGTGTGATTTAGTAAGTTGGATTGAAAGTGTCAAAGGCTGGTGTTGTGAGGGACAAGTGGAATGAGAGAGGAGAGAAAGCTGATGACCTTAGCATTGCTGTCCTGAACGGGGTCGGCCTCTCCAGGGGCGACGGGACCGATCACCTGGCTTGCCACAATCCTGTGGATGCGTGCCTCAAGATCGCTGAGGGGTTGCAGCTGAGGCCACCCTCCAGCTGTCCGTTGCTGCAGTCTCCTGTTGTGAGATAGCTTGGCCTGCAAGAAATAGGATAGCGTCTGAGTAAATATGCAGCCATAGTCTTACCTGATGTGCCTCCCATAGTTGAATAGCCCTTAATGTATGCAGCCATAGTCTTGCCTGATGTGCCTCCCATAGTTGAATAGCCCTTAATGTATGCAAGGTGTGGAATGTGCGTGTGTGTTTTATGAGATGGCCATAGGTCTTGGATGAGTGTTGGGAATTGGGGTTTTAAGACCTCTAGCCATAGAGTGAGGGATGGGGATGAAAAACAGCCACTCACCTTGACGAGCTGAGTGAGGTCGTTGAACTTTTTGCGACATTGCGTATGGGTCCTGGGCACCATGCTCCTGGAGGGGACGTGCTGAGCCACCTCCCTCCACACTCTTCTGTAGTCGCACGGCAATGGCCTCCTGCCACTCTGTGGGTGCAGTATAGTCTTTCGGCGTTCCACCGCGCCAACCAGAGCCTCCAAGGCCTGCTCGCTGAAGCACTGAGCTCATTCTCTCATCCTCTCCATAGTCCTTGGCTGAAGATTTTAGGCACAGGACTGTCCACGACGAGATTCAAGCCTGCAATGAGCAGGGTGTGGCTGGAAAGCAAGATAGACCCTTCCCTTTAAGAACTGGCCGGTGCCAGTGTGTCTGTGTTCCATTGCTAAGTTACATCACCTGAGCTTCGTCAGCGCTCTGAGTTAGCATCTCACTCCTCGGCCTTTGCGCCTTAAGAGAGGTGTGCAGCACCTAATTTAGCACTCCAATCATCTTCGGGGGCGATAAAAGCCAAGTTTGCAGTCGGAGGCGATAATTAGCGAAACTTTGCGCCCGGCTGATAATTGCGCCCCAAACGGGGCTATACCGAATTTCTCCCCCTTGGTGACATGAAGCAGATAGAATGGGAGGAGGTTTGTGTGGAGTATTAACACCAGCACAGAATACTTGGGCCGAATGGCCTTTTTCTGTGCTGCATATTCGATGTAATTCTATGGAATTTGGACCCTGACACAACTTAAACTCCAGACCGCATGAGTCTTGTACAGTGCTGACAACGTCAGGGAAAGCTGCCATCAGAAGGATCCAGTGCCACAAGAGGCCCAGCAATGTACAATTTTTTAAATGACACCACCACCCCAACGACCTACCTCAGTGCCGGGAATCGTTCCCTCAGGTATCTGGTGGTGAACTCCTGCTGTTCGAAATCCCTCTCCCGTCCGCTAGCCAGAAGAGTGATTGTGGCCAGGTTCAGGCAGGAAACTCAATTTAAAAATGTATACTAAATTATGAGGGGTTTTGATAGAGTAAATAGGGAGAAACTGTTTCCTGTGGCAGGAGGGTCAGTAACCAGAGGACACAGATTTAAGGTAATTGGCAAAAGAACCAGAGGGGAAAAGAGGAGATTTTTTTAAACGTAGTAAATTGTTACGATTTGGAGTGTATTGCCCTATAGGGTGGTGGAAGCAGATTCAATAGTAACTTTCAAAATGGAATTGGATAAATATGTAAGGGATATAAATAAGGGATACAGAACCAAGGCGGGTAGATGGAGTTAAGATACAAATCATTGAATGATACAATTGAAGAATGTTTGAGAGGCTGAATTGCCAACTCCCATTCCTATGTTCCTTCCCTCCCCCCACCCCTCCCCTCTCATTGCTTTCTCTCTCTATATATTTTATATATGTATATTGGGCCAGAAATTTGGGTCGGAGGCTTCCCGCGGGCGCAAGCCCCGGACCTGCACTTATAAATAGCGCGCCTGCCGCTTTGCTGTGGGCCCGCGTGGGATTCCAATCCTGGGCCTGCTACAGCTGCCGGTGTGCAGTGCTCGCGTATCCCAGGGGTGCAGTTAGTTCGCAGCGTCCCCTGGGATCACGTGGGCCATGGGGAGCCAATTGGAGCAGGGAATCTCCATTCAAAGATTTGGCAGGAAGACCTGTCAAATCTATGAATAGAGATCAGCCCCAAAACATAAGTAAAACTTCAAATAATTTTTAAAAAAATATCTCATTTTTTAAATAACTATAAATTGCATAAATTAACTATTTTAAACAAAAGTTTCAGGGAAATAGAGGAGACAGCCGTCGTCAATGATTGTGATGATCCTGAACAGGCGAAGATGTTGCTGTTCTCCCTGGATAGCACAATCCTTCAGTGCCTCTCAGACGGGAGTAAGAGGGGACGGAAAGGGTATGTGGAACTCAGGGACGAGGTCTTGGAGATTTTGGGAGTTGACGACGGCAATCCGTTCTTCCATGTGGAAGGGACTGTGCAGCTAACTGGAGAACCCCCACGGGTTTTCGCAGAAAGGCTGTGGCCAGTGTATTGGCGCAGCTGTCTGGGCATGCCTGAACACGCTGCAATGAACAACGTCCAGCGGGTTCATTGGCTCCACTGCCTGGTTGCCAACAGCTCGCCACAGGTACAGGCCCAAGCCAAATCTTGGTTTGACCCCCAAGGTCTCGGTACCACAGAGGAGACAGTGCTCCGACAGCTCACCATTGCATACAAGAATTGCAGGAGTCAGGAGGCACCTCCCTCTAAGGGAAAAGTGCATGAGGCAAAACCCGCAGCCCCAAGCAAAAAGGAGTGGCATCAGGAGGGGAATCGCCCTCACCAGGCCAAGCTCAATTGCTACGGGTGTGGGAAGGATTGACATTGGCGCAGGGACTGTAAAAATCCGTGGAAGGATAATAAGGGAAGATCTCCCGCAGCCCAAGCCCAAGCCCAGACCGCCGCCCCAGAAAAGGGAACCGGTGCAGCTATGGATCCCGCTGCAATAGAGTCAATTTTAGAGACAATGCGGTCTCTTATGATCTCGCAGGGGAGGGTAGCAGCCACCACCGGTCCTGTCGTTCTCACAAACCCGACCATTTCACCCCAATGACTAGAGCCAGCGCAACCCGTTTACCTGTGTTCGCTGCGATATGATTTATGGAGACGACCCCTCGTGGAGATGGAAGTAGAGCAGGAAAGGGGGACCTATCTGTTGGATACGGGGGCATCGTGCACCATGATCCACACAGCTAACCCTACCACCTCACCTCTGTCCACTGGGGTTCCATATATTCTGTCGGGCTTCACAGGTAAAGAACAGGCTGGCACATTCTCCATTCCTCTCTCCATTCATTTAGGACCACTCCGCACCACGTGGAAGTGTATACTGATGAAGTGGGAGGTGGATGGTGGAAAAGGGATCCTTGGGTCCGATTTCTTAGTGGAACATGGGATTCTCGTGGATCTTAGAAATCACTGTCTCTGGGGAGCGAGCACAGGTAAGAGAGGCGAGGTAGTCATCATCCCAGAAAAGGAAGGGAAAGGGACCCAATGCACCGTGAAGCCAAAAGAGGGCTACGACCTCGAGCTCATGGTCGCCAGCATCCCACAAGATCTGCAGGCATTCGTGTCAGACCACCTGACTACGTTTGCCACTCACAAACACGATTGCGGGAGGGTCACCGGGTTTGAGGTCAGAGTAGACGGGGACCCCATGTCCCGACCCCAAAAACATTACAACTTCCCTAGGGAAGCGGAGCCCAACATGGAGACAGCAATGTCTTCACTGGTGCAGCAGGGCGTGTTGAGGCTGATAGCCACCCACGTAAACCCTCCTTTGTGGCCGGTGAAGAAGCCGGACAATTCATGGAGAGCCACGGTGGACTACAGAGTCCTCAACATTAACATCCCAGCCTGCGTGCCAACGGTAGCAGCAGTTGCCGACCTGATAGGGAGTATTCCAACATCCGCGACCACGTTCACGGTGCTGGATATTTCCAACGGGTTTTGGTCCATCCCTTTAAGGAGGGAGGATCAGTACAAGTTTGCCTTTACTTCTAAAGGGCAATAGTACACCTGGAACTGCTTGCCACAGGGTTTCCATAACAGCCCCAGCATTTTCCATCAATGTATGGCAGGAAGCTTAAAAGAGTTCAGCCAGCCCATTCAGCTAGTGCAGTATGTGGACGACCTGCTCCTGTTCACTGATAAGAACATAAGAACATAAGAAATAGGAGCAGGAGTAGGCCAATCGGCCCCTCGAGCCTGCTCCGCCATTCAATAAGATCATGGCTGATCTGATCCTAACCGCCAATCTACTATCACAGAACCATCTCCTGAATCTAACAGAATTAGACACACAAAATAGGAGCAGGATCAGGCTACACGGCCCCTGGGCCCGCTCCGCTACCCACAGGGCCATGACCGATCCGAACCTAGACTCATGTCCAAATTCCTGCCCGCTCCCCGTAACCCTTAATTCCCTTTACTTCTAGGAAACTGTCTATTTCTGTTTTAAATTTATGTAATGATGTAGCTTCTACAGCTTTTTGGGGCAGCATATTCCATGGACCTACCACCCTCTGAGTGAAGTAGTTCCTCCTCATCTCAGTTTTGAAAGAGCAGCCCCTTATTCTAAGACTATGCCCCCTAGTTCTAGTTTTACCCATCATTGGGAACATCCTCCCCGCATCCACCCGATCCAACCCCTTCACAATCTTATATGTTTCAATAAGATCGCCTCTCATTCTTCTGAACTCCAATGAGTAGAGTCCCAATCTACTCAACCTCTCCTCATATGTCCATCCCCTCATCCTCGGGATTAACCGAGTGAACCTTCTTCGTACTGACTCGAGAGCAAGTATGTCTTTTCTTAAGTATGGACACCAAAACTGTATGCAGTATTCCAGGTGCGGTCTCACCAATACCATGTACAACTGAAGCAATACCTCCCTATTTTTATATTCTATCCCCCTAGCAATGAAAGCCAACATTCCATTGGCCTTCTTAATCACTTGCTGCACCTGTATACTAACCTTTTGAGTTTCGTGCACCAGGACCCCCAGATCCCTTTGTACTTCAATACTTTCCAGTTTCTTGCCATTAAGATAATAACTTGCTCTACGATTTTTCCTGCCAAAGTGCATAACCTCACACTTTCCGGTATTGTGTTCCATCTGCCAAATCTCTGCCCAATTACTTAGCCTGTCTATGTCCCCTTGCAGGTTTTTTATGTCCTCCTCACTCACGACTTTCCCCCCCATCTTAGTATCATCTGTGAGGAGCACGGTCCACTATTGGCCGAGCTACTGGAGCTGTTTTGCAGCAAGGGTTTCAAGGTGAACCCAAAGAAGGCACGGATCAGCCAGCAGGAAGTAAAATTCCTGGGCCTGACCATCCGCGCTGGAGAGAGAGCCATAGCCAAGGCCAGACTTGCGTAGTGGAGGTGCCCCAGCGCACTAAATGGTTTCGCATAAATCAGTGCAAGCTATTTAAGCCGGGTGCAAAAGAAACAACAACCGAAGCCAGGTCTGAGGGTAAAAATCCTCAGCCTGAGGCGTGTAAAGAGTCACAGACCACACAGGCTGGAACCGCAGCCTGCTTGAGGGGAAGAGGTATCCCGCCCACCTGGGAGGTTTCCCCATTGGCCTGGGACTCGGACGGGGAAGAGCCCGAACAGTTAGACCCCGCCCTTGACACGATTCTGGAGGAGGTGGAGTCGGAGGACGGAGGTCCCGCCCTCGACTCAAGCTTAGGGGAGGTAGAATTTTGGGGCGGAGATTCTCCACCTGTAGGGACAGGTAGGGAGGAGTCGTCCGCTACTGACCCAAATCCCAAAGGGGCGGAGCCTGAGGGAAGGGAGCCGAAACCGGCAGTCGTGGTGGAGCCACGGGCTGTGAGGGCTAAAGTCCCAACCACAGGTCCACTCGCTAAGAGAGCCTCGCCCAAGGCACCCCCTCGCAGGTCGTCTCGAACGCCTCAGCCAGTAAAGCCCTGGCCCGATTCCCCCTACTTCAGCAGACACTGACTTGGGAAATCCCTAGAAAGACACAGGGCTAGATTTTCAGTTGCTTGCGCCAGCAGTTAGCGCCTTAAGAGAAGTGATTTCCGGGCGCTATGCGTGTAGCGCCCGGGCGCAGCGCAGTTTGCGCCCCGCCCCAAATTAAGTTGCCCGTTAGCGCCGGCGCAAAGTTTAGCGCCCGCCCGGATGCGCGCGCAGAAAATGACGTCACATCCTCGTGCAACGCCCTTTGGCCGCCCCGATTGCAAACTTCAGTCGGACCGCCCCATTGTGCGGCGGGCGGCCGGAGCATTTGGAAAAAGGAACGCAACACAACCAGCGCGGGCCCCGGGGGGCGCTAATTAAAGGGAACGTCCTCTCCAGTATAAAGGCCATCCTTTTTTCAGAAAACAGTCTTGTGCAACGCATTTCTGGAGACACAACAAGGAGGATAGCTAACTGGTTTCAAGCAGCAAGAGCCAGGTATTTTTGGACTCAGGCAACAGCGCTGCAAGTGGCCATTTGGAAATTAGAGTGTTTGCCAGGATTTGATGGGGGTTGCATGGGGTGCCAACGCGGAGCTGCAGCTCCATGTCCGTAGGGCTCGCAGACGCATTGTGAGAGGGGCAGCCCTGGCTAGAGGCAGAAGGGGCTACAGGCGTCGGCCACGTAGGCCTTACCCAGTCAGGCTATACCGCCAGCAGCGCTCCTACCTAAACATGAGTGCCGCGCGATGTGTTAAAAGGCTCCGATTCCGAAAGGGGGTGATTGCAGAGATCTGCCACCTGCTTCGCCGAGATCTGCGGCCAAAGCTCAGGTGCAGGACGTCTCTGTCGGTGGAAGTGAAGGTGACGGTGGCATTGAACTTCTATGCCACCGGCTCCTTCCAATACGCTGCTGGGGACATAGCAAACATCTCCCAGTACGGCGCGCATCGCTGCATCCGCCAGGTGACCGAAGCACTGTTCAGAAGGAGAAGCCAATTCATCTCCTTCCCCATGGCCCTGGAGAGCCAGCATCAGTGCGCATTGGGATTTTCCAGACTCGGGGAATTCCCCTTGGTGCAGGGCGCCATTGACTGTACGCATGTGGCTTTGCGGGCCCCTCTGGAGCATGGCGAGCAGTATCGCAACAGGAAGGGCTACCATTCTCTGAATGTGCAGCTGGTCTGTGACCACAAGCAGCGCATCATGGCAGTCAATGCCAGCTTCCCAGGCAGCAGCCACGATGCCTTTATCCTGCGGCAGAGTACTGTGCATGACATGTTCCAGGCACAGCCTCCCCCAAGAGGATGGCTACTCGGGGACAAAGGCTATCCTTTGTGCACCTGGCTCATGACCCCGCTCCGCGCGCCCAGGACCGCTGCTGAAGAGGCCTACAACGAGAGCCATCAAACCACCCGCAACATCATCGAGCTAACTATTGGGGTCCTCAAGCAGCGGTTCCGCTGCCTTGATCGCTCCGGAGGAGCTCTCCAGTATTCGCCGGACCGGGTCTCCCAATTTGTGGTGGTTTGCTGCATGCTACACAACCTGGCTATCCGCAGGACTCAGGCACTGCCACCTGACGTTGGACCAGCACCTCAGGAGGAGGAGCAGGAGGAGCATGAGGAGGAGGAGGAGGAGGAGGAGGAGGAGCAGGAGTACGTTCCCAGGAGGGAGCGACCAGGGCCAAGGGCCGCACGACGCCACCTTATTACACGGTACTTCTAAGCCCCCTGTCAGGGAATGGCCAGGGGCCATGAGGGAAGATGAATGCAGCCGCTCCGCAAGCCCTCAGCCGGCGAAGCCAACAAACACTAAGAAGAACAACCATGGAGACTGCATGAATAAAGATAATTTTTTATTAAACAAAAATGAAAAGCCCTTCCCACATGAATCCCCAAAAACAATAAACGGGCCCCACAAAAAGCCCAACAAACGACTCACTCCCACAAACTGGGGAGGAGCCACTCCACCTTTATTGAAACCGGGCCTCAACGTCGGCCTAACGCAAAAAAAAAGCCCTCCAAAAGCACAACCATGGGCAAAATAAAGATGGCCACCGCCATATTAAAGGAAAGCTGGCCACACCCTCTACTGAGTGGCCCGCGAGGGCGAGACCTTGGCCAGCATTTTGCCTCCCCTGCCCTGCCTGCTGCTCCTTCGCAAGCTCTGCCCAGTGGCTGCTGCGAGGCTGGGGGAAGGCGCCTGAGGCTCAGATGCCCTTCCGCCAGATGCCGCTGGGGGGCGGCCTACACGGCGTTTGGGCCTCGAGGGGCCGTCTCCTGAGTGGCGCACCTGAGCCTGGCCACCATCAGCTGCAGCCGCTTGCCCTTGACGCCCCAGAGGGGGAATGGCGGCGACGGATGGCGCAATGTGGGCCAGCTGGCGTCTGGGATGCGCTGGCTGGTGCTGTGGCGCGGTGGCACTCGGCCGGGCCCGCACTGCAGGATCCGCAGCAATCAGCCGACGGCCGGCTTGCTGGGATGGTCCAGCGCGGCGCCTGCCCTGGCGATGCCTGCCTGAGACAGCGCGTGTGGCAGCAGTGAGTGGCCCTGTGGTCCTGGTGTGCGCGCGCATCACATCCGCCAGGGTCTTGACGGCATCAGTTAGCATGCGGCCAGTCGCGGCAGTTGCTGCCCCGAACTCGCGCACACTGGTCGCCAGCGACTCGATGGCCTCAGGCATGCGCCCCACCACGCTCATGAGCTCCGTGTGGCGCCGGTCCGAGTCGTCGGCCATCTGATCGAGCTTCCGCACCTCCTCCGAAGTGAAGGTGTCCGGACTGGAGTCGCGACTCTCCCGCTGGGGAGGTGGGGGCCGAACTAGGGGACCCTTGCCGCGTTGGTGACGGCGAGTGTGCCGAGCAGC
Organism: Somniosus microcephalus; assembly: GCF_052327205.1. Lineage (NCBI taxonomy): Eukaryota > Metazoa > Chordata > Chondrichthyes > Squaliformes > Somniosidae > Somniosus > Somniosus microcephalus. The sequence goes on along the minus strand of NC_140993.1, from coordinate 189,343,123 downwards.
AGCACTCCCCTCTGATCCTTCCCCCCTTTGGGGGGAAGGCCGCGGGCCACGCGCACGGCTGCTGGGTGGCTGGACGCCACTGGTCCCAGAAGCTGCATTGCCCTGCGACAGTTCCTCCAGGCACTCGTCCAGTGAGGAGGTGTCGAGCATTTCCTCCTCTCCTGCGGGATGTGACTGTTCCCCCGAAGGTCCGGCTTGCTCCTCCTCCTCCTCCTGGTTGGAGGTGCTGTCACTGGCAGCCTCAGGGTCCTGGTCGTCACCAGCTGAAAGCAGGAATGCACAAGAGTAGCTTCAGAGTGAGGAGACGGCGTCAGCGAGGGAGTTAGGACTGGTGGGATTCAGCGCATTGGTGGGACAGTGGCAAAGGAGGTAGCTCGGATGGGCCAGTGCGACGCGAGAGGGCCAAAAGGCGAGGTCCTTACCATTGCCGGGCAGTGGAGGGTCGGATACACCGCACGCTGTGGGGACAATCACACGGGCTCCCATGAGCACACACACGCGCTCCTCCAGCCGAGTGAGCTTCTGCAGCTTGGCGCGGCCACCCCTGGCACGGGCCTGGCGATTAAACGCTACTTTAGCCTGCAAGAGAAAGGACGGGCTGTAAGTGCGCAGTGAAGCCCTGATGTAGTGTGCACTGCCTCCCATGGTGGAATAGCTTGGACAGAGTGAAGCCCTGATGTAGTGTGCACTGCCTCCCATGGTGGAATAGCTTGGACAGAGTGAAGCCCTGATGTACTGTCCACTGCCTCCCATGGTGGAATAGCTTGGCCAAAGTGTAGAGTGCCGAATGGCCATTTGATGCTCATGACTGTCCCAATGCTGCTGGCTGAGGGCTGGCCAAAAGGACTTTCAGGTCCCTTTGCCCATCATGTCAGGTGTACATGCAAGAATGAGGAGGAGACTGGAAAGGCTACTCACCCTCACAATCCTGGTCAGATCGTTGTATTTCTTACGGCATTGTGTGTGGGTCCTGGGGGCCTCGCCGGTGAACGTCACCCTCTGGGCGATCTGCTTCCAGGCTTTGGTGTAGTCGTGGTGGGTTGGATTCCTCCCACTCTCTGGAAACAAGATCTTGCGCCTCACCTCCAGAGCTGTGACCATTATGTCCAGATCACCCTCTGAGAAGCGCAGGGCACGCTGACGGGCCTTCTCTGGCGTTGCCATGACTCCCTGGGGCTGAGCAGTAGTGTTGAGGCCTCTTTGCAAGGCTGCAGTGTGCAGGGCGTGGCAGCAGACCAATTCGTCCCTTCCCCCTTTAAGAGCTGGTCGGCACCACGGGGTCTGCTGTCAGTGCAAAAATGACCGCACCCGTGCTGCGCCCCGCCTGGGCGCTATCCCTCTGGACCGCCGGCTTAGCGCCTAAAGAGAGTAGTGGAACGCCTCTTTTAGCGCTCCACCAACCTCTTAGGGCGAAGCCACTGAATTCCCGGCAACGGGGCGCTACTTTGGGGCGGGCGCTAACTTCGGGCGGGCGCTAAAGCTAGCGCCCCAAAACTGCCTATACTGAAAATCTAGCCCACAGTCCCCAATTGGCAGCAAAAGGCTGCAGGGGACTCAAGCTACAGGTCAGTGCGGCCCCACCACAGGGAGCGGTGAGCTGCAGTCCAAACAGGAATTAGGTAGGCCGCCTGGGGACGGGCGGCGCTGTATATAAGTTTAGGAAAGTTTAAGTTTTGGTTAAATTTAAGGGGCTAGATTTTCAGTTGCTTGCGCCAGCAGTTAGCGCCTTAAGAGAAGTGATTTTCGGGCGCTATTCGTGTAGCGCCCGGGCGCAGCGCAGTTTGCGCCCCGCCCCAAATTAAGTTGCCCGTTAGCGCCGGCGCAAAGTTTAGCGGCCGCCCGGATGCGCGCGCAGAAAATGACGTCACATCCTCGTGCAACGCCCTTTGGCCGCCCCGAATCCAAACTTCAGTCGGACCGCCCCATTGTGCGGCTGGCGTCCAGAGCGTTTGTAAAATGGAACGCAACACACCCTGGGGAGCGCAAATTAAAGGGCACTCCTCCTGCACTATAAACGGCAGTCTGCATGTGTTGTGTGGAAGGATCCAGTGTGTTGTTGTGAACGGTGTATTTATGTTTCCGGCCTCCTCCTCCTCCTCCTCCTCCTCCTCCTCCTCCTCCTCCTCCTCCTCCTCCTCCACCTCCCACCTCCACCTCCCCTTTCCTCCGTCTTCTTCTTCCTCAAAAAACACATGCACCCTTCCCCTTTAAGAGCTCACTGGCACCAGAGTGTCTGCCGGGCGCTGCGCCCGAGCTCGGGCGCTGCGCTCTGCACCGCCGGCTTAGCGCCTAAAGATAGTAGTGGAACGCCTCTTTTAGCGCTCCACCAACCTCTTAGGGCGAAGCCACTGAATTTCCAGCAACGGGGCGCTACTTTGGGGCGGGCGCTAACTTCGGGCGGGCGCTAAGGTTAGCGCCCCAAAACTGTCTATACTGAAAATCTAGCCCAAGGTGTGTAAATTTTTTTAAAGGGATGGGTGTTATAATGAGTAGTTTTAGAATCTGCCCAGCATGTGTGTTTGTTTAGATCGAGGTCGAAAGACCCGATCATGCCTTCACCTAGGCCAGAATCTCTCGAGAGCCTGGCTGTATCGTTTAATCTGTTGCAGGAACCCAAGGCACTATGGAAAGGATTCTCAGCGCGTTCGCGGTGATCAGGTGTAGCTTGGCCTATCGGGGCTACACCAAGGACTCCATAGTATATGGATGTTCCAGGGACACAGCCCCCATCACTACCGATGGGACCGGCAAACAGGACATTGAAGAAACAGCTACCTATTTCCCAGAGGGGAGGTGGCCAGGATGGCTGGGGTCGAACTCTACGGAATACTCCAGCCAGTCCGGATTCGCATACGGAGAGACTTCTCTAATGTGTCCCAGGGTGAGGATCATTGCGCCCAGAGTCAGCATCACCGTCGGAAGGAAAATTTGTTTGTTTTGCCATGGACATGTTCCTTTGGACAGATGGTGGTGGCTCAGCAAGCTGAGCAAGACCATGAAGAACTCCATGGTCGAGTGGGAGCGACTGAGTAACAATACCCATCGGACTATTACTCATGTGGGATTGAGTGTCTGTTGGGACAAATGGTGGGAACCAGATGAGGGGATTTACATCTGTATGTGGGGTTCAGAACGCGTCTGCCCCACAGGCGTCTCCATCTTTTTCCAAAGACAGTGGCAGGATGCTGGGAAAAGGATGAGGTGGGACGTCAGCACACGGGTGTGCGGAGTCCCGTACTCTCAGATCCCGGTGAATGCCACTGAGCTCATCACCCGCCCCCGCAAGCCCCTGCCCACGATTCCGGTAGCCAAAGCCCGCAAGGAAGGGTGCCCCACCACTACCAAGTGACCCGGGAACGGATTGGTATTAGTGCCCACAGGTCAGGTGCTGTACCAAGGGGTGCACTACGTGGTGGCCTTGTTGATTTTAAACCTCACCGAGGTGCGATTGCCAGAGTGGTGCCCCAAGGAAACGGAGCAATTGTACCAGGTCCTGTTAACAAACATGTTCAGACAATTTTATGAGTTCGACTTTGCCGATGTCAACAGAGCCGGATTATACACCACACCACATGAGGTCTTGGACAGGGTAGGGTGACAAAGAAGGGGTACAGTCAATGATATTTTTGCAGCCTTCAACATAGGGACTTCCGTCATCAACACTCTGGATGACGTGGAGCTGCAGACTCAGATCAATGATTTAAAAGGGCGGTTAAGAAAGATACTGACGGATGAGAATAAGGTAGTGGGTTCTGAGTTAAATAAGGACCAGGCCATGACACTACACTTAAAAGAAATTATAGCTGAGCTGGAGAAACACGCTAAAACGGTAAATGCTCTCATCAGAGAGGATCAGAATGCGTCAGATCAGGCTGTGCAGAATGAAGCGTGCGTGCTGTATGGGGCGTGGTTACTGGGCGAGGGCCGCAGTAATCTGGAGGATTTAAAACAAGGTTTGGTCCTCTCCTGGATCGGCAATAAGCACCTTGCAGCCCTCCACCCTTTTGAGAACGCATTAAGTCCATGCCAGCTCAGACTAGCTTCAGAGGCCTACCCAGTCCCAGTGGACTGTGGGCGGTCTAATCACACCATTATGGGTATAGTGGTAAGAATGCCGGTTATGGGAAAGACAGCTAAACCCGCCCCGGTATACAGGGTGGAGAGCATTGGAGTCATTCAAGGGGGTGCACACATTCGCTTACAGCGGCCCCACCGTACGTCATTCGATGGGATAATGCAATGACGGGTACCGACCTCTCGGGGTGCCGGAGCCGGGGAGCACACATCATCCTGTGTCCCCAGCACTTGAATGCCTATTCGAAACCACAGTGTGGGTTCAGAACTGCTGGCGCGAAGCCTATAAATTGCACCATGGAGGTAATGGCACAAGGCCATTTGCCCCCGCAGGTGGCATATATAGGAGGTGGGACATACTTGTCACCACTGCAGCACCCCACTACCAACATGGACAGCATGGCTGGTGTCCGGTCGGTGACAGCAGTTTCTGCTTCAAACACAAGGCAGAAGTTCAAGTGGCACAAGAGTGAATTGTCCCTATTCCTGAACCTTCCACTGTTCACCACACTGTCAAGGAAAATTTCACCGATCTGCAACGATTCATTGCACATTTTGGCTATATCATTCCCCCTCTCCCTGAACACCTCACCAAGATACTAAAAGCTGTTTCCGTTTCACAGAAACATTTCTACACGCTGGAACAGAAGACATTAGAAATAGGGGCAGACATATTAGATATAGTGACCCCACAGTGGTGGGACCTGTTCACTAATATAGAAGTCCCTTCTTGGATTAGGATAGCCTCTCACATCCTCGTAGTATGCCAGATTGTCATTGTGATTTATTTACACTTTGTACACTGTAAAAAGGACAAACGTTTGCAGAAGTATGAGAACAGGGGAGAATGGAGGGAGCATTATGTGCGGGTAGACGAAGAAACACCCGTTTAGATTTTTGCTGCTATGTATAAAGTTAAAGTTTCCCTCCCTCCTCTATATTTTTTTGATAGTATTCATGTGTGATTTTTGTGTGTATTTTCATTCTTTATTATTTTTATTGAAGTTTATTATGTTGTTGTTGATAAAAATAATATTTATGAACCAGGTGATGTAGGGGTATTAGGCCCCACTCCACACCTGGAAATGTATGTATCAGATTTTAATTCCAAGGTATTGCCATCTACAGATGCTTAATGTACACTGTGGGTTTTCTCTGAAATGGGAAATGCATGTGTCGTGTGCTCATAGATAGGTAAATACAGGGGATGGTTTGATTATGGAGAATCAGAAAATTTTGCTCACCCAGAATTATGATACTTCAAGCAAGTTATAGTATCATCAGGGGGGACTGCAGAATTTGCAAAATTGAACATTGTCCTATAAGGGTCTATTGGCAGAAAAGGCCTTGGCCTAGATTTTCAGTTGCTTGCGCCAGCAGTTAGCGCCTTAAGAGAAGTGATTTTCGGGCGCTATGCGTGTAGCGCCCGGGCGCAGCGCAGTTTGCGCCCCGCCCCAAATTAAGTTGCCTGTTAGCGCCGGCGCAAAGTTTAGCGGCCGCCCGGATGCGCACGCAGAAAATGACGTCACATCCTCGTGCAACGCCCTTTGGCCGCCCCGAATCCAAACTTCAGTCGGACCGCCCCATTGTGCGGCTGGCGTCCAGAGCGTTTGTAAAATGGAACGCAACACACCCTGGGGAGCGCAAATTAAAGGGCACTCCTCCTGCACTATAAACAGCAGTCTGCATGTGTTGTGTGGAAGGATCCAGTGTGTTGTTGTGAACGGTGTATTTATGTTTCCGGCCTCCTCCTCCTCCTCCTCCTCCTCCTCCTCCTCCTCCACCTCCCACCTCCACCTCCCCTTTCCTCCGTCTTCTTCTTCCTCAAAAAACACATGCACCCTTCCCCTTTAAGAGCTCACTGGCACCAGAGTGTCTGCCGGGCGCTGCGCCCGAGCTCGGGCGCTGCGCTCTGCACCGCCGGCTTAGCGCCTAAAGATAGTAGTGGAACGCCTCTTTTAGCGCTCCACCAACCTCTTAGGGCGAAGCCACTGAATTTCCAGCAACGGGGCGCTACTTTGGGGCGGGCGCTAACTTCGGGCGGGCGCTAAGGTTAGCGCCCCAAAACTGTCTATACTGAAAATCTAGCCCAAGGTGTGTAAATTTTTTTAAAGGGATGGGTGTTATAATGAGTAGTTTTAGAATCTGCCCAGCATGTGTGTTTGTTTAGATCGAGGTCGAAAGACCCGATCATGCCTTCACCTAGGCCAGAATCTCTCGAGAGCCTGGCTGTATCGTTTAATCTGTTGCAGGAACCCAAGGCACTATGGAAAGGATTCTCAGCGCGTTCGCGGTGATCAGGTGTAGCTTGGCCTATCGGGGCTACACCAAGGACTCCATAGTATATGGATGTTCCAGGGACACAGCCCCCATCACTACCGATGGGACCGGCAAACAGGACATTGAAGAAACAGCTACCTATTTCCCAGAGGGGAGGTGGCCAGGATGGCTGGGGTCGAACTCTACGGAATACTCCAGCCAGTCCGGATTCGCATACGGAGAGACTTCTCTAATGTGTCCCAGGGTGAGGATCATTGCGCCCAGAGTCAGCATCACCGTCGGAAGGAAAATTTGTTTGTTTTGCCATGGACATGTTCCTTTGGACAGATGGTGGTGGCTCAGCAAGCTGAGCAAGACCATGAAGAACTCCATGGTCGAGTGGGAGCGACTGAGTAACAATACCCATCGGACTATTACTCATGTGGGATTGAGTGTCTGTTGGGACAAATGGTGGGAACCAGATGAGGGGATTTACATCTGTATGTGGGGTTCAGAACGCGTCTGCCCCACAGGCGTCTCCATCTTTTTCCAAAGACAGTGGCAGGATGCTGGGAAAAGGATGAGGTGGGACGTCAGCACACGGGTGTGCGGAGTCCCGTACTCTCAGATCCCGGTGAATGCCACTGAGCTCATCACCCGCCCCCGCAAGCCCCTGCCCACGATTCCGGTAGCCAAAGCCCGCAAGGAAGGGTGCCCCACCACTACCAAGTGACCCGGGAACGGATTGGTATTAGTGCCCACAGGTCAGGTGCTGTACCAAGGGGTGCACTACGTGGTGGCCTTGTTGATTTTAAACCTCACCGAGGTGCGATTGCCAGAGTGGTGCCCCAAGGAAACGGAGCAATTGTACCAGGTCCTGTTAACAAACATGTTCAGACAATTTTATGAGTTCGACTTTGCCGATGTCAACAGAGCCGGATTATACACCACACCACATGAGGTCTTGGACAGGGTAGGGTGACAAAGAAGGGGTACAGTCAATGATATTTTTGCAGCCTTCAACATAGGGACTTCCGTCATCAACACTCTGGATGACGTGGAGCTGCAGACTCAGATCAATGACTTAAAAGGGCGGTTAAGAAAGATACTGACGGATGAGAATAAGGTAGTGGGTTCTGAGTTAAATAAGGACCAGGCCATGACACTACACTTAAAAGAAATTATAGCTGAGCTGGAGAAACACGCTAAAACGGTAAATGCTCTCATCAGAGAGGATCAGAATGCGTCAGATCAGGCTGTGCAGAATGAAGCGTGCGTGCTGTATGGGGCGTGGTTACTGGGCGAGGGCCGCAGTAATCTGGAGGATTTAAAACAAGGTTTGGTCCTCTCCTGGATCGGCAATAAGCACCTTGCAGCCCTCCACCCTTTTGAGAACGCATTAAGTCCATGCCAGCTCAGACTAGCTTCAGAGGCCTACCCAGTCCCAGTGGACTGTGGGCGGTCTAATCACACCATTATGGGTATAGTGGTAAGAATGCCGGTTATGGGAAAGACAGCTAAACCCGCCCCGGTATACAGGGTGGAGAGCATTGGAGTCATTCAAGGGGGTGCACACATTCGCTTACAGCGGCCCCACCGTACGTCATTCGATGGGATAATGCAATGACGGGTACCGACCTCTCGGGGTGCCGGAGCCGGGGAGCACACATCATCCTGTGTCCCCAGCACTTGAATGCCTATTCGAAACCACAGTGTGGGTTCAGAACTGCTGGCGCGAAGCCTATAAATTGCACCATGGAGGTAATGGCACAAGGCCATTTGCCCCCGCAGGTGGCATATATAGGAGGTGGGACATACTTGTCACCACTGCAGCACCCCACTACCAACATGGACAGCATGGCTGGTGTCCGGTCGGTGACAGCAGTTTCTGCTTCAAACACAAGGCAGAAGTTCAAGTGGCACAAGAGTGAATTGTCCCTATTCCTGAACCTTCCACTGTTCACCACACTGTCAAGGAAAATTTCACCGATCTGCAACGATTCATTGCACATTTTGGCTATATCATTCCCCCTCTCCCTGAACACCTCACCAAGATACTAAAAGCTGTTTCCGTTTCACAGAAACATTTCTACACGCTGGAACAGAAGACATTAGAAATAGGGGCAGACATATTAGATATAGTGACCCCACAGTGGTGGGACCTGTTCACTAATATAGAAGTCCCTTCTTGGATTAGGATAGCCTCTCACATCCTCGTAGTATGCCAGATTGTCATTGTGATTTATTTACACTTTGTACACTGTAAAAAGGACAAACGTTTGCAGAAGTATGAGAACAGGGGAGAATGGAGGGAGCATTATGTGCGGGTAGACGAAGAAACACCCGTTTAGATTTTTGCTGCTATGTATAAAGTTAAAGTTTCCCTCCCTCCTCTATATTTTTTTGATAGTATTCATGTGTGATTTTTGTGTGTATTTTCATTCTTTATTATTTTTATTGAAGTTTATTATGTTGTTGTTGATAAAAATAATATTTATGAACCAGGTGATGTAGGGGTATTAGGCCCCACTCCACACCTGGAAATGTATGTATCAGATTTTAATTCCAAGGTATTGCCATCTACAGATGCTTAATGTACACTGTGGGTTTTCTCTGAAATGGGAAATGCATGTGTCGTGTGCTCATAGATAGGTAAATACAGGGGATGGTTTGATTATGGAGAATCAGAAAATTTTGCTCACCCAGAATTATGATACTTCAAGCAAGTTATAGTATCATCAGGGGGGACTGCAGAATTTGCAAAATTGAACATTGTCCTATAAGGGTCTATTGGCAGAAAAGGCCTTGGCCTAGATTTTCAGTTGCTTGCGCCAGCAGTTAGCGCCTTAAGAGAAGTGATTTTCGGGCGCTATGCGTGTAGCGCCCGGGCGCAGCGCAGTTTGCACCCCGCCCCAAATTAAGTTGCCTGTTAGCGCCGGCGCAAAGTTTAGCGGCCGCCCGGATGCGCACGCAGAAAATGACGTCACATCCTCGTGCAACGCCCTTTGGCCGCCCCGAATCCAAACTTCAGTCGGACCGCCCCATTGTGCGGCTGGCGTCCAGAGCGTTTATAAAATGGAACGCAACACACCCTGGGGAGCGCAAATTAAAGGGCACTCCTCCTGCACTATAAACGGCAGTCTGCATGTGTTGTGTGGAAGGATCCAGTGTGTTGTTGTGAACGGTGTATTTATGTTTCCGGCCTCCTCCTCCTCCTCCTCCTCCTCCTCCTCCTCCTCCTCCTCCTCCTCCTCCTCCTCCTCCTCCACCTCCCACCTCCACCTCCCCTTTCCTCCGTCTTCTTCTTCCTCAAAAAACACATGCACCCTTCCCCTTTAAGAGCTCACTGGCACCAGAGTGTCTGCCGGGCGCTGCGCCCGAGCTCGGGCGCTGCGCTCTGCACCGCCGGCTTAGCGCCTAAAGATAGTAGTGGAATGCCTCTTTTAGCGCTCCACCAACCTCTTAGGGCAAAGCCACTGAATTTCCGGCTACGGGGCGCTACTTTGGGGCGGGCGCTAACTTCGGGCGGGCGCTAAGGTTAGCGCCCCAAAACTGTCTATACTGAAAATCTAGCCCCTTAACTTTTAAAGACTGTTTTAAAAGAAGCCCAGAATAAGGGACACACAAAATGGCCACCAGACCCCGTGACCAGCTTTTGGGACACTTTAAAAGGGTTCCTGCAGTCCCCAGACAGCTTTTGTGGATTCAGCCCACAGTAGGTTCTGGAAGGAAGTTTCAGGGAAAACAAAACCAGACAGAGCCCCATACAGATAGATTGGATGTAGTTCCGATCAGATCGGCCTGTAGATAAAGGCCATCTATATGTTTATCCAGACAAAGGGGAACTGTTTCATATTCATAGGGGGAACATCAAGAACCGTTTAAGACATCAGAAGGACATTAAAGACAATACCGGGTCGTTCCAGACCAGAGATGGCCGTTACCGGCCATTCGCAGATATTTTAAAAAAACAAAGACTACCCCACTGTGCTACAAGCCCGCCAAAAGTTAAACAAAGACTAACCTTGATTTGGCGGGAGATAAGGCCTCCACGGAATAGTATGACTGGAGTCCCGGGGTAGCCATCAGTAGCTTTTGCAGCTTGTAGCTTTTTCAGCCTGGAGCTTGTAGCTGGTAGCTTTTTGAGCTAGCTTGCTTTTTCGAGAGCCGTGGAGGAACGTCGATCTGGAGACCAGCCAAGAAGGTGATTCGAGTCTGCGTCCCACCCCGGGGTAACCATCGGGAGATCATCGACAAACCCCGGGCCGTTGACGAGACGAAGGACAGCAGCCCTTCAGAAGAAACCTATCTGAAAATGGTAAACCAGCTGGGCTCTGCGAAGAAACCTATTTGACCATGATCAAATAGGTGGTCTCCGTCCACGCCGCCGTCCAGGCCCACCAGCATCCAGCCTGTCCGTGACCTTCACCTCGAGGAAGAAGAGAGAGAGTCGCAGCCCGCGGCGTTGACCACGTGGAGACAGGGCGCCTGAGAGGATCAAAACGCAGACCTTTCAAAACCTTATACTTTCTCAGTGGATTGGTGAGCATGTTTCTGGCCCCTCATAATCTGATCTAGCTAGGCTTAGGGGGTGGGCATTTTGGGTATAATTAATTATGAGTTGTTGTCCCTCGATGTTCCGTGTGTTTCCCTATTTCGAGATGACTTTTGTAAAGTATAACATGCCTGTATATATGTTGGTTAGTCCTGTATTATGATTTGTTTTTCCCTCCCATGTACCTTATTGGCTTACATTCAATTTTGTTCCTTTATGCAATAAAATTTCATTTCATTTTCATTAAACTTGGTCTATAGAGTATTCTCTGCATTGTAGTTCCTGCCTCAAGATCCAGTGTATAGAACCTAAGGGGCGAGTGGGTCGAACCACTCAAAGTTTTACTGTGCAAGAGAGAGAAGCCTCTAGGGAGAGAAACTTCTGCAATCTAAAACCCCTTACACTATGAGGGGCCAGGAATTCATGCTGACCAGTCCAAAACCTGTTGCTTTAATGGTTGTGAGTTTTGAGGTCTGTTCCTGCTGTCCTTTGGGGTATCCCGTCGCCACGTGGTCTCAGGGCGCGGCGCTGAAGTTGTTGATGCGAAGCACCCTCCATTTCCTCAGCTGCCGTCATCGTCTTGTCGCGATGGGTTTTCTTCTTCTTCTCCCTCGGGTGGTCGTCGGCGGTCTTTACCGTCTCAATGATTTCACTACCCAAGCTTCGAGCGCCAGTTTATTCATTGCGGGCACCGCCACCCGTGTTTAACGCCAGCTTATTCGCAATGTTCAAACGCCAACTTATTCTCACTGTCCATACATGCGTTATCACTTTCTTCACCAAACGCCAGCTTATAACTAGGCATTTGGTTTTTACCAATGCGTCTTTCGCTGCCCTTCTCTGCTTTTATCGGTTACCTTCTTCTTCGTCTCATCTCGTCTCATCTCGTCTCGTCCCTTTGTGGCCTGTATGTCCTGTGTGGTTTTGAACTCGGGTCTCGTTCTCCTCCCGCATTTGGCCCCAGTGTAATGGGCGTCCTTGGTTGTTGAGCGGTGCGGGGAGTGAGAAGAGAGCCCGCCACGAGGCCAGGGTGCGAGTACGAGTGGCAGCAGGCCAAGGCCACCGACAAGAGGTCAGAGTCAAGAGCCAAGAGCTAAGAGAGCGATTGCGACTGATGGGCCTACTATTATACCCGTTTCTTCAACTCCTTATCTGTGCACCAAATCAGGTCAGTCCATTGTTTGACTTTTGGCGGGTTTGTTTAAATGATTACAACCATTTATTTTAACGACTTTTGGAGTGGTTGTCTCCGGGTCTAATGGCCCCGATGTCCTGGTTGTTTGTCATGGATAAGACCTAATTGTCCCCATCCTGACTTGATGGCTGCTGTGTGCTATTACCCATTGAACATACAGAAACCTAATGGCCACGATTATAGGCCCATTCTAGCTTGATTGGATTCAACTCAAATGAATGCACATTCTGTGTTTACTTTGTCTGGCTGACTCCAGAGAGTTCCTTCTCACAGATTCCTGTATTTTAAATTTTGTCTCCGGGCCTGCCTGTTTTCAGAGCCCTGTTTAGAAATCCTGTCGGTTTTGATCACAAGGTTACAGAAGCCATGTTGGTTACCCTGGTTTTATTAACTTTTCCAAAACAGGGTCCCTTGACCCATAATTTTGGGAGTGCGGGAATTTTGAGAACCCTGCAGCTTACAGTGGGGACTCGAATTTCTGGCCCATTATTGGGGGGGTGAGATCAAGGAGAGTGTATGGGGTAGATTTTGCCGAACCTTTCGGGAAGAAGGCAGGACTTCCCCTTTCGGCCTACTTCGACGTCCGTCCAATCCACGTGACTTTCCCTTGATTGACCGTTTTGAGCCCACCCAGCGGGCTCAGCAGGCCAATTAAGGGCCACCCGGCAACAGGTGACGTCACAGACTGAAATTTCATCTGTCAAGAGTCCTTGACAGATGAAATATCAGTGTTTGACAGCTGTTTGAATCTGTGAAACACTGACAGTCTGAGTTCTGAGATGAGTGATTCTGCACAGACTCAGTTAGAACTTACACCGGCACTCAAAGCTGAAGGCTGTCACTTTTGACAGATCGCAGCCATTCAGCTTTAAGTTCCGGCTGAGTGATGCACTCCCGACGGCTACAGGAAGAAAGGCTGTGAAGGTAAGTACAGGTAAGTAAAAGTTCTTTACACACTTTAGACACACCAAACACACTTACCTTTGCACTCATGCACCCATCACTCACCTGAGCGCTGACATCGCGACCCCTCCAACTCCTTCAACCCGACGGCCCACCTGCTCTACCTGGCATAGTTTGGAGCCGTCGGGAAACCCACACGAAACCCCTCAAAATAGGGATTAGGCTAAAAACTGCCTGTTAACTACCTGTTAACAGGCAGTTAATTGGCACTAATCCCTTTCTGCCTGGTTTCAGCGGGCCCCAGTGCGAGGCGGGTACCTGCCGCCCCTGAAACTTACGTGGGGCGGAGTTTTGGGCGGGATAATGTTGGGACCCCCGAATTCGGGATTTCCCCGCCCCCCCCGCACATGCCTGAAACCCCGCCTGACGGCTCCCCGAAAATCTAGCCATATACATCCACTTGATCTCTCTCCCTAAGCTGTTCTCATAATCTCTCTGCCATGTAGGCATATAGGAACATAGCTGAGTATGATCATTCAGCCCCTTGAGTCTGTTCAGCCATTCATTTAGATCATCGCTGATCTGTATCTTATCTCCATCTACCCGCCTTGTTCTGTATCCCTTAATACCCTTACTTAACAAAAATCTATCAATTCAATTGGCCTAGCCGCAACAGCTTTTTGGGGGTCAACAGTTCCAGGTTTCCACTACCCTTTGTGTGATGAAGTTCTTCCTGACATTACCCCTGAATGGCTGAGCTCTAATTTTAAGGTTATACCCCCTTGTTCTGGTCTCCTCCATCAGAGGAAATAGTTTCTCTCTATCTCCCCTAGCAACTCCTTTAATCATTTTAAACATAGATGCATCACTTGTATGCTGTGAAATAAGGTTTTAACTAAGGAAATTCCATCAGTCCAAACAAAGTTGTTGCCCATGTATTAACATCAAAAATACAAAAGACCAAGAAAGGTGTCTCCAATATATAATGAATCTTGAAGAAGCTGTGTTATTGATGTTGCCTCCCCCGAATGCTGAGGTAGTATGGTTCACACTCAGAGCTAATACGCACATAGCTGAAACATTAGCTTATGGTAAAAAGACTGTACAAGATAAAGACTGGTTTGCAGCATACTCTGAGAAATGGTTCCAGTTATTGAATTACACACAGCATTATTCTGCTATAGAATGAATCCCTCTCCTGAGGCATGTACTAATCTCAGAATGACGAAAAGCAAATTGCAAAAAACAGCAAGGAAATGTGCTCAATCATATTGGCTAAACCTATTTGATAAAAATACAAATGTTCTTTGTAAATGGAGACCCAAGACATATGTATGATGGAATAAATAAAGCCATAGATCCTTCAATCAAGGAGATTGTACCACTCAAATCACAAATGGAAACATCATCACTGACAGAGACAAGCAGATATAACATTCGATGGAATACTATAATGAACTTTATCCATGTGAAACAACTGTTCATGACACAGCATTAAATGCAAACTTCAGGCTTCAGATCATCAAGGTGCTTGATATAGAGCCATCTATAAATGAGCTTGAAAAGGCAATCACCTCCCTGGCATTAGGAAAGGCTACAGGAAAAAATGGAATTCCAGCTTAAGTACTGAAACAAAGAGAACAGGTTGCACTTAAACATCTGCACAATGGCCCGTATTTTGCAGTCAGCAGCAAAGGAACAGCACTCGACGTTCACCTTGCTGACAGCTGATCACAGAGATTTTGGGGGGCTTTTGAGCAGAGACTTGCTGTCATCGTGCATCTGATCCAGCGCGGCACCCTCTACAGGGGATCGATGGCATGTGTGAGCAGGTCAAGCAACCAATCAGATTGAAGAATCTTCACTGAGATATGCAGGAATAATAAACCAGGAAGTATAAATTAGATTTAAATCACGTACAGAAAGTGAAATAGAGGGAAAGAAAGATAGGATTAAGAGAGAGAGATAAAAAAAAGCTTTAAAAAACATTTAAATCACCAACACTTGTAAAATTAAATTATCAGTGCCAGACCGGTTGTTTGCCAATAATTATGACTTATCACGCCATTAAAAATTCACTTACACCTTGATGCACAAGACCTAACTTTTTCTGGCATGTTTAGTGTGTAATTAGTGGGTAAGTGCCCCAACTTCATGCCCTTACATTGATTTTAATGCTGAGTCTATTGGCGAGATACTGTTAGAGCGTAGCCTGTGGAAGAGCAGGGTAATTAAGACCGCAAATCCTGGATTTATGTGTTTAACTGTGTATGTGTGGAATCTGGAAGTTGCTGTCTGATTTACTCCATAATAATGGTGAATGCTGTTAGCCTCACCGTTATTCTCAATGCAAAATCCAGATTGTCTCGCTTGCCTGCAAGACATGAAGGATGCCAACGCCATTCCTTTGTACGAAAACAAAGGAGATCAGAATGATTGTGACTGTGACTGTGACAAAGGTAAACTATCCCTCCTAATCCTTCTTGACTTATCTGCAGCCTTTGACATGGTTGACCACTCCATCCTTCTCCAATGTCTCTCCACCATCGTCCAGCTGGGTGGGACTGCACTCGTCTGGTTCTATTCTTATCTATCTAATCATAGCCAGAGAATCACCTGCAACGGCTTCTCTTCCCACTCCTGCATTGTTACCTCTGGTGTCACCCAAGGATCTATCCTTGGCCCCCCTCCTATTTCTCATCTACATGTTGCCCCTTAGCGACATCATCCAAAAACACAGCGTCAGTTTCCACATGTACGCTGATGCCACCCAGCTCTACCTCACTACCTCCTCTCTCGACCCCTCCATGGTCTCTAAATTGTCAGACTGCTTGCCCAACATCCAGTTCTGGATGAGCAGAAATTTTTCCAATTAAATATTGGGAAGACCAAAGCCATTGTATTCAGTCCCCACCACAAACTCTGCGCTCCTCTAATTCCACCCTCTTGAGCAGCCCTGATCATAATCGCTCAACCTTTGGTGGCCGTGCCTTCTGTTGTCTAGAAAGAAAGAAAGACTTGCATTTATATAGTGTCTTTCACGACCACCGGGTGTCTCAAAGTGTTTACAGCCAATGAAGTACATTTGAAGTGGAGTCACTGTTGTAATGTAGGAAACTAATGTAGGCCCTAAGCTCTGGAATTCCCTGCCTAAACCCCCCCCCACCTCATTACCTCTTTTTCCTCCTTTAAGACGCTCCTTGGAACCTACCTCTTTGACCTGCCCTAATTTATCCTTATGTGGCTCGGTGTCAAATTTTTCGTCTTAAAATACTCCTGTGCAGCGCCTTGGGACGTTTTACTACTTTAACGACACTATATAAGTACAAGTTGTTGTTGTTATTGATTGCAACAACTATTGGGGAATGTCTCTCTTTAACATTGCTGGCAAGGCATTTGCACGGGTTATTCTTAAAAGATTGCAAGCACTTGCTGACCATGTTTATCCAGGAATCCAGGGATCTTCCTTGCTGATAGATCAGCATGGTCCTTACACTAACTGAACTGCAAGAGAAGTGTCAGGACCAGGGAAAACCTCTTTATATGACCTTAGATATTACAAAAGTTTTGAACTGGTAAGCAGAAAGGGCTTTGTCCAATTGCTGGATTTGGTTACCCCCAGTCCTCCTCAGTCTGATTTGATCTTTCCATCTCATCAAACTATTGGATAAGTCCTTTACCCATTCACCAGATTCATAAAGCTAGAGACAGTAATATGTTTGATAACTCACTTAATTTATTATTGACAAAACATTACTCTTAAACACCCTCAACATCCAAACATTGCATCTCTTTTATACCATTTTCCTTTATGGTTCTCTTCCTGCTGAATGCAGCACCATCTGATGTTTTATGACCACCCAGTTGTTCAAACCGATTGCCAAACAGAGATAAGAGGCCCCTTGCCTTTTCATACTGTACTGTTATTTACTATCATTGATTTCTCTGAGCCATAGCTTTATTGTAAACAACCTTTGATGCTCTTCTCATAGCAGCACATTGCCTGTTATATTGTCTGCCTTACAGTACCCCCTGCTTTGATCAGAAGCCTATGTTTTAAAAGTTTATATATGTTATCAGCATCGTTGTGGGAAAAAGACAAGCTTTATGCGAATATGATATAAACCAATACTGTCTATGTTACTGTTCTGTCTTTGTTAGAAATAAAAATAATACAAAAACATGTTGATAGTCTTACAGTATGAAAGCTACAATCCAGTATGATGGTAATCAATCTGAGAGCTTTGGAATTTGCAGTGGTGCCAAACAGGGATGTGTTTTGCTCCTTGGTAAATCTCCTCTCTGATGCTTCATTACGCTTTCTTATCTAGTGCCAAAGGTATATTATTCCATACAAGGTCAGAGTGAAAACGTTAATAGCCTAAGAGGAAAAAGCAAAATCCAACACCCGTTGATCAGAGAACTTCTTTTCGTCAATGTTACAATGCTTGCCATAAACAGTGCAGTGGAGTTTAAAACAACTTTAGCACCAGTTTCAATAACTAACACCACATTAAAAGTTGTATCAAGTTCTGCTACCTACGATGAAATGTATCATATAATTTATCTCTAGATGGCAAGTTCAATTCTCCCCACTTCTGACCTTAAGATGGAGGGATGCTCATTGATGAAGTTGCTGAAGATGGTTGGCCGTAGGACACTTCCCTGAGGAACTCCTGCAACAATGTCCTGGGGCTGAGATGATTGGCCTCCAACAACCACAACCATCTTCCTTTGTCCTAAGTATGACTCCAGCCAGTAGAAAGTTTTTCCTCTGTTCCCCATTGACCTCAATTAAACTAGGGCTCCTTGATGCTATGCTCAGTCAAATGCTTCCTTTGTCAAGGGCAGTCACTCTCACCTCACCTCTGGAACTGAGCTCTTTTGTCCATGTTTGGACCAAGGCTATACTGAGGTCTGAGTTATGTTCATTACTAACTAGTTGTTTTCATTATGAACAGCTAGCTTCTAGCTAGTCACTTTATTCATGCCATGTGGACTTCTACAGGCATCCATCCTGACTACTGTCTTGTGGGTAGCCTAGTGCATCATGGGTAGTCCCACTCTTATATACATACAGCTCCTACATACAGCAACATACAGCTCCACCTAGTGTACCATTCTAGAATGACATGTTACTGATCATTACATCCCCCTTTCTTTGAGGTTAAACAAAATCAATATCAATCAACTTTCAAGAAAAATGATAAAGATGATGTCAGTAACACTTTTGTTAGTGCTCTATAAACATAAACATTTTCACAACAGTCAACACATTTTCAAAACTTTACTTTATACTCAAAGATTAAGCCTATCAGGCTTTTTTACTTCATGTGTGGATCTTCTCAGCACAGGTAAGTCTCATGTGTTTTCATGAGAGCCTGTATGTGTGTTTGTGTTAGATTTTTCTGGTGGCGATTGACAAGATTCAGTTGCGGCATTGTCATCGATTTGCTCTTGGATAGTCTCTTGTGTTTTTAGGAGGGAACGGCGGTTCCTCCTGAGAATCTGTCCTTCCTCAGTTCTAACAGTGTATGACCTTGGTCCTACTTCCTCAAGAACTGTAGCTTTCCTGTTCCATGCATCTGGATCCTCAATCCTGACAACATCATCCCTTGTCAATGGTTTTAGATTTTTGGATGACTTGTCATAGCATGATTTCTGTTTCAGCTTTAACAGTTGAAGTCTCTGTCTCAGTTCCTTACTCTGCTTTTCTTTTGCACAGCAGGGTAGCGTGGTGCGCAACGTGCAACCCATTAGGAGTTCAGCAGGTGAAGAACCAGAGTCTAAAGGTGAGGCTCGGTAGCTCAGCAGGGCAAGATAAGGATCAGACTTGCTTTCTGTTGCTTTCTCCAGTAGCTGTTTGAGAACTTGAACACCTTTCTCTGCCTTACCATTCGACTGAGCATACAAAGGACTGGATGTGATGTGCTGAAAGTCATACTGTGCTGCAAACTGTTGCCACTCCTTACAGTTGAAGCATTGACCATTGTCGCTAACGGCAATCCTGGGAATTCCATGTCTGGCGAAGATGGATTTCACATGCATTATGACACTGCTTGCTGATGTGCTTGAGAGCAGCGCCATCTCAGGATAGTTAGAATAGTAGTCAATCACTATTGGATATTCTTTACCATTCAAATGAAAAAGGTCCATACCAACTGTTGTATCCGTGTGTTAATGGAGACACGGAATGCAGGAGTTGGTTTAACAGGTGTTTACTGAACAAAGTCTGGAGGTGAACTAAAAGATACAAGATGCTATACAGGCTTATATACCCGAGTGGTCACTACTGGTATTGCAGTACACAGGGGCTCTTAAAGGTACATACACTACAATTCCTCCCCTTTTAGATAATTAGTACATAACATTTTAAGTAATCATTAATTAACATGTTTACAAGAACAATAATCTACACATTTGCTGCAGTTAATCAATTATAAGTCAGTCTCTCTGGAGGCTTCCTGACTCGGCCCGGATAACGTCTCGGTGGTGTAGTAGTTTCTTTTGGCAAGGTCGATTCGGCTTGAATGCCAGTGTCGGGTTCATCTGGTTCCAGTATCACCGGATCGGAGGTAGATACTATGGGTATCTCTGCTTCATCATTAGGCGTATAGAGTTGTGGTGTAGGTTGTCCCTTTTCAGATGACTCTATGATCTGGTCAGCATGGCACCTTATTATGCTTTCTCCAATGTCCACGGTATACATCAGAAGTCCAAGTCGTGTGAAAATAGTTCCAGGCTGCCATTTCTCGGTACGGTAGTCCCGGGCCAAAACTTGTTGACCTATCTGGAAGGTTCTAGTTGGCCTTTCATTCATGCCTTGAAATTGCCGGTTCTCTACGTCCCTTCTGATGTTTGGCTTGATCAAATCCAGCTGGCATCTTAGTCTTCTATTGAAAAACATCATGGCGGGAGTTTGGTTTGTAACCACATGTGTTGCATTCCTGTACGCAAACAAGAAGTTATCCAACTTATGTTGTAGATTTATGTCTTCATTACCCATGGCCTTTATGGCCTTCTTGAAGGTCTGGACAAACCTTTCAGCTAATCCATTGGTGGTGGGATGGTATGGGGCGGACGTGTAGTGCTTAACCCCATTGTTTTTTAAGAACCTCCTGAATTCTTCGGACACAAATTGCGGTCCATTATCAGAACAGATCTGTTCAGGCAGCCCATTCCTGGCAAATATGGTCCTTAATACTGTGATGGTTTTTTCCGTGGTGGTGGAGGACATCTTTATTACCTCCGGCCACTTGGAGTGTGCATCCACCGCGATTAAGAACATTGAGTCCATAAATGGACCAGCAAAGTCGATATGTACCCTTTGCCATGGAGATGAGGGCCACTCCCATGGATGTAGAGGGGCTTGTGGTGGGGCGTTTTGGACCTTCTGGCATCCTAGACAGCTCTTGGTCATTTCTTCGATGTCTCCATCGATACCTGGCCACCACACAAACGCTCTGGCTAGGTTCTTCATTTTCACTCCACCCAGATGCCCCTCGTGAAGCTCCTTTAGCACTTTATCCTGGAGTTTGGGTGGAATCACCACTCTGGATCCACACATCAAGGTTCCTCGGCACACTGGCAGCTGTTCTCTTCTTTGCGAGAATGCTGGCAACAGTGGTTCGCCATGTGCTGGCCATCCCTTCACCGTTAAATCGTAGACTCGTGAGAGAGTCGGGTCATTTCTCATTTCCTTTTCAATGGTAGAATTTGTTACTGGTAGACATTCCACTATGGTTGAGTGGAACATCTCCACTGGGTCCACTGTAGGTGCCTCTTCTACCGTTGGCAACGGTAGGCGCGATAAACCGTCAGCAATCCCATGCTGTTTTGATCCTTTGTATTCTATGTCATATTGGTGTGCCCCTAGGAAAACGGACCACCTCTGTAGCCTTTGCGCTGTCAT
The DNA here is from genome assembly GCF_052327205.1 of Somniosus microcephalus. Classification (NCBI taxonomy): domain Eukaryota; kingdom Metazoa; phylum Chordata; class Chondrichthyes; order Squaliformes; family Somniosidae; genus Somniosus; species Somniosus microcephalus. The sequence continues at coordinate 189,322,225 of NC_140993.1, read as the reverse complement.
AATGGGAACGCCCTTTTTAGGGTTGAATATGGAGATGAGGGGTTGATGGTCAGTCAACAAGGTAAATTTTTGTCCGTGTAGGTAATGGTTGAATTTCTTCACTCCCCACACCAGGCTGAGTGCTTCCCTGTCGATCTGGGCATAGTTATTCTCAGCTGAGTTCAATGAGCGTGACGCAAAAGCTATCGGCCGCTCCGAGCCATCAGGGAATCTATGCGATAATACCGCTCCTACGCCGTAAGGGGATGCATCGCACGCCAGTCTGATTGGCAGTGATGGGTTGTAATGAGCCAATACTTCCTTGGACGTGATCAAGCCTTTGCATTTATGGAAGGCACGTTTACAGTCTTCGCTCCATTTCCAAATTACTCCCGTTTGTAGCAGTGCGTTAAGAGGGTGCAGAACAGTTGACAAGTTCGGTAAAAATTTATGATAGTAATTTATCAATCCCAGGAACGACCTTAATTGTGAGACATTTTCAGGTGCTGGGGCTTTTATGACCGCTTCAATTTTTTCAGGTGACTTATGCAACCCTTCTTCGTTAATTATATGGCCACAATATGATATTTGTTTCTGGAAAAATTCGCACTTGGGGCGATTTGCTCGTAGGCCCCGTTCTCTCAGCCTAGTGAGCACCTGCTCCAAATTGGCAAGGTGCTCGTTGTCATTTTCTCCTGTTACAAGGATGTCGTCTAGGTAGCACTGAGTCCCCGGAATCCCTTGCAGGACTTGCTCCATAGCTCTTTGCCAGATAGCTGGAGCTGATGCTACTCCGAAAACCAGTCGATTGTACTGGTACAGGCCTTTGTGTGTGTATATCGTGAGATACTTTTTAGAGGCCTCCTCAACTTCCATCTGTAGATATGCCTGTGCCAAGTCAATTTTGGTGAAACGTTTCCCTCCGGATAGTGAGGCGAAAATATCTTCTATCCTCGGAAGAGGATACTGTACCATGTGAAGGACCGGGTTTACAGTCACCTTGAAGTCTCCACGGATGCAAATTTTTCTCTGTTCTTCAGATTTATCATTATTCAACGTTTCCTTGATGACCGGGACGATGGGTGTTGCCCACTCACTCCAATCTACCTTGGATAACACGCCTGCCTTTTCCAAATTCTCCAGCTCTGCCTCGACTGCTGGACGAATTGCGTATGGCACCGGCCTTGCCTTAAAAAACTTGGGAATTGCCGCATCTTCCACTTTTATTGAGGCGGTGACGCCTTTCAAGGTTCCTAGTTCCTGTTGAAACACTTCTTTGGCGTTGGCCAAGATGTCTTTTAATCGTTCAGGTATGACGTCATCATCATATTTTTTCTTACTGGTCACCGTCAGTGCCTGAATGGAGTGCCAGTCTAAACGTATCTTCCTGATCCATTCACGTCCCAACAGCGGTGGACCACCATCTTGCAGAACGTATAAATACAACTTCTGTATTTCCTTGCCGTTGTATACAACAGGCACCCTTATTTTCCCTCTGGGGTATACTTTCTGCCCCGTATATTTCTTCAAGATAATGGATGTGTCTTTCAAAGGTATATGCGGAAATAGCCGCTCGTAATCCCGTCGACTTATGACGGTCAGAGCTGATCCTGTATCTAGCTCCATTTTAACTGGGGACCCCGCTATCGTGAGGGTATCCCAAATGGTCTGGTAATCTTCTTTGGCAATTACATTATGTAATTTGAGACAGCTTAGTCTCTTGTTTCCGGAGTCGCTATCGCTCTTCTGGTCTTCGGAGCTACTGTCCATCATCATTTGTACCTTTCTGTACTTTTCCTTATTGATTTTTTTCTGTCAGTGGATTTTTTGTTTCCAGATCGGCATACATGTGCAATGTGTCCCATCTTTCCGCATTGCCTGCATGCTTTGTCCTTGAACCAGCAGTCCCTCTGGTCATGGGTGGATCTGCCGCAGCGATAACATCTCTCGAAACCCCGTGTCATTTCATGGGTGCCGGAGTCCTGTGGCTTTTGCTGTATCTCTGCAGCTCCTCTTGCTGCTGCTTCGTATGATACAGCCACACCGAAAGCCTTGTCCAGTGTCAAATCTTTCTCAGAAAGTAGCCTTTTCTGTGTTCCTTCACTTAGGAGACCACAGACGAATTTGTATCATAGAGAATCTGCCAGTCCTGCCCCGAATTGGCAGTGCTTTGACAGCTTTCTTAATTCGGTGAGGTAATCAGTGTTACTTTCATTCTTGTGCTGATTCCTCCTGAAGAATTTGAATCATTCCGCTATCAGCAGCGGTGTTGGGTTTAAGTGCTCCTGTAGGGTATCAACAATCTCCTTAAAATTCTTGTCCATCGGTTTGGCTGGCGTGATTAATTTTCATAACAGCCCGTATGTCCTTGCGCCCATCAGATTTAGAAGTACCGATGCCTTTTTATCATCCTCTACTTCATTCGCTGTGCAATATACCTCCACTCTTTCCACATATGTGGTCCAATCCTCCATATTACCATCGAAAGCAGTAATATTGCCAGTCTTAGGCATCCTGAAAATCAAAAATGGCGCCTCCCGCGCTTTCCTTTCTTCCTTGCCGAGAAAAAATGGCGCCTCCCGCGCTTTCCCGCCGCTGGCGCTGCTGACAACGCTGTTCTCCGCAGTTTTTATTTACACAGATATTTTTAATAGTTGGAGACTCGTTCCCGCAGGACTCTCTGGGACTTTTCCCTCCCTCTGCTTGGTCTGAACGCCGACCTGCTTTGCAGCGCCGGCCGTCTCCCAAGTGCTCCACCCTCCGTCTCTGTTTGCCTCCGCCTTCCGACTCGCTGCTCGGCCCTGCTGCAGAGCCACCCGATCGAGCCCCAGCCCGCCGCCCAGGAAGGATTAGTGCAGTACCTGCCACCAGCCCGGCTAGCTGGTGAAACCACAGTTTTTTTTTCTTCGACCTTCGTCTGAGGAATCGATCTCCTTGAGGTGCTGCCGAATTGCAGGTAAGTCCGTTTCCAATTTGTCGCCACTGTTGTATCCATGTGTTAATGGAGACACGGAATGCAGGAGTTGGTTTAACAGGTGTTTACTGAACAAAGTCTGGAGGTGAACTAAAAGATACAAGACGCTATACAGGCTTATATACCCGAGTGGTCACTACTGGTATTACAGTACACAGGGGCTCTTAAAGGTACACACACTACACCAACCTTTTGCCATGGTGCTGTTGGTAAGTCAGCTACTATCATTGGTTCCTTTGCTTGTTTGTTTTGGTGTTTCTGACATGTCTCACATTTGCCTATCATGTTCTCAATGTCCTTATTTATGCCAGGCCAACAAACAGTGTCTCTTGCTCTCCTTTTGCATTTTTCAATTCCGAGGAGTCCCTCATGAATCCTTTTGAGCATGTCTTGACGTAGAGCCTGTGGAATGACTATTCTGTTCTGTTTTAGTAATAGTCCACTTGCGACACTCAACTCTGACCTTATGTGAAAGTACTTTGGACAGGAACCTTTTGACCAACCATGATGAATGTTCTCTATTGCTGTTTGTAACACTGTATCTTTTACTGTTTCTTCTGCTATTTGCTTTGATTTTGTGCCTGACACGGGCAGCGCAGCAGTGACCATACTCACATGAACATCCACGTCTTCTTCAGTAGAGCTCACATGACTCATTGTGGGTGCTCGGGATAGTGCATCTGCTAACACTATGGCCCAGAAATTCGAGTCAGGGGCTTCCCGCGGGTGCAAGCCCCCGACCTACACTTACCTAGCGCGCCGGCAGTTGACCTCTTGGCCTGCGTGGAATTCCTCTCCGAGGCCTGGCCCAGAGGCCGGCGCGCTATGCTGGCATGTCCCAGCGGCATAGTTAGTGCGAAGTGTCCCCTGGGATCACGTGAGCAACAGGCAGCCAATCAGAGCAGGGAAAGCTCCATTCATAAGTCTTGACAGATAGACCTGTCAAAACATATAAATGCTGAGGCTGTAAAACTGTACTTTACCTTCAAATAAATTTTTAAAAAACATCACACTTTGTAAATAAACTATAAATGACATTAAATAACTATTTTAAACCAAAATTTAAATTTTGGAAAAAAATAATTTTATATAAAACGGGGCTAAAAATAAACTTACCTTGCTTTAAAGTATTTAAAAGTAAAAAACCTGTGGAAATTTTTTTTAATTTTAAATAATTGACCACTTACCTTTGAAAATGAAGACCTTACGGCTGCTTTTTACATTTCTAAAATGTACAGACTTATCCGCACGTTAAAACCTGAAAAAAAAAGGAAGTTCAACGTGCATGGGCAGACTCCCGCGCGCACGCGTTCGACTTCTGAAACCCTTGGTTCAGAGGATCGGAAGTGCCGGTTTCCCGCGCATGCATAATGCATGCAAGATTCCGGCACTTCCATCGGGTCCACGCGTGAGTACCCCATTCATACTCACGCGTTGGGACCCGAATTTCTGGGCCATATGTGTTTGCCTAGTGTGTAGATCAGTTCAAAGTCATATCTTTGCAGCTTCATCATGAGTCATTGTATCTTTGGAGACATCTCATTCAGATTTTTTTTTATGATGTCAACCAGTGGTCTGTGGTCTGTCTCAACTGTGAAGGTAGGAAGTCCATATATGTAGCCAAGGAACTTTTCTAGTCCAACTACCAAGCCTAGACATTCCTTTTCAATCTGGGCGTATCGACACTCAGAATCAGTCATAGACCTGGAGGCATAGGCAACAGGCTTCCAATCTTCACCCTCTGCTTGTAGCAAGACCGCGCCTAGGCCATCTTTTGATGCATCCGTTGACACTTTGATTCTCTTTGTTGGGTCAAAGAAGGTGAGTACAGGTGTGGGTGTCAGCACTGTTTTAAGGTTCATCCAAACTTGTTCATGTCTTTCTGTCCATGCAAACTCATTTGTTTTATATAGCAGGTCTTGCAGACAGGCTGTCTTGGCTGACAAGTTAGGAATGAACTTTCCACTGAAGTTTATCATCCCCATGATGTGTAGCACTCCTTTTTTGTCAGTGGGTCAGGGCATGTTGAGTATGGCATTTACTTTTTCCACATCACAGAATCACAGAAACCCGACAGTGCAGATAGAGGCCATTTCGGCCCATCGAGCCTGCACCGACACATATCCCACCCGATCCCCGTAACCCCTACACCAACACATATCCCACCCTATCCCCGTAACCCCACGTATTTAATCCCCCTAACACTAAGGTTCAATTTATCATAGCCAATCAACCTAACCCGCACATCTTTTGGACTGTGGGAGGAAACCGGAGCACCCGGAGGAAACCCACGCAAACACAGGGACAATGTGCAAACTCCACACAGACAGTCACCCGAGCCTTTACCAGATAGATTATCTCCTAGGAAAGTGACTTCCTGGATGCCAAACTGACACTTGGCTTTGTTGAGCTTCAGTCAATTCCGACGCATGCTCTGTAACACTTTAGTCAGTCTCTCATTGTGTTCTTTCAGTGTGGAGCCCCAGATGATGATGTCATCAACATAGACCCAAACTCCTTCCAAACCTTCAATTATGTGTTCCATCGCTCTGTGAAAGATTGCAGATGCAGATATTATCCCGAAAGGCATTCTGAGGCAACAATACCTTCCAAATGGTGTGTTGAAGGTACAGTATTTGGTGCTCTCTTCATCCAGTTTTAGTTGCCAAAATCCTTGTGAGGCATCGAGCTTTGTGAATTATCTGGATTGAATTGAATTGAATTGAATTGAATTGAATTGAATCTGGCACCTGACATTTCACTGATGATTTCTTCTCGCTTGGGAATCTGGTAGTGTTCACATTTTATGTTTGCATTTAAGTCCTTTGGATCCATGCATACTCTTAGATCATTGTTCTTTTTCTTTACACCTACCATGGAGTTAACCCAGTCTGTTGGCTGTTCGACTTTCCTGATGACTCCTAGTGCGGTCATTCTGTCCAGTTCTTTCTTGAGCCGGTCACGCAGAGGTGCTGGAACTCTCCACGGAGCATGTACCACTGGCTGAGCATCCTCCTTTAGCTGGATCTTGTAAGTGAATGGTAGAATTCCAAATCCTTTGAACACATCCTGGAAATTACTCACTACAGAATCCACTGAGTCATCTGGTCTGCTTATGGCACAGTTTATACGGTAGACTCTCTTGACCAGTTCTAAGTCCTCACAAGCTTTGTCACCTAGTAGTGAATCAAGTCCTTCAGCCACAACAGAAAACATGAGATGATGCACTTTGTCTTTGACTGTCACTTTAAGTCTGCATACACCTAAGCTATCTATTTTCTGTCCATTATAGTTCTTCAGTAGTACTGACTTTTTCTGTATTTTGGGCTTTTCTTTCATATTTTTAATGTCACTCATACTGATCAAGTTTGCTTTTGCCCCAGTGTCTAGTTTCAATGTAACTAATGCTCCATTTACCTGCAGTGACATCATCCATTTGTCCTCTTTTACTGCATTAACTTTATGTTCAGCATTGTCCATTCCTGAGGGCTACACATTTTCTGTATCCTTTTTGATATTGTCACGTGACACCATTCCTACAGAAAATGTCTCACTTAAATCAGTGCCCTCAATCACATTAACTCGTTGCCCTTTCTTAGTTTTTACTTTTGAAAAGCATTGTTTGGCATAGTGATTCTTTCCATGACATTTTTTGCATATTTTTCCAAATGCTGGGCATTGTCGTGACTGGTGATTGTAACCACAGCATTTACAATTAAAAATTCCTTCCTGCGATTGCTTTTCATTTCTGTTCTGCCCATGTTTCTTCCCCTTGTAGGACACAGCACCAACAGCAGCACTATCACTTACTACAATCGCATTATTATTAATTTCACTGAAAGTCTTTGCGTGCTTTTGAGCTAGCTCACTGGCTTGGCATATTCTCACAGCATTCTCCAATGTTAGTTCGGTTCCTCTGAACAAACGTTCCCTGACCTTTTTATCATGAATACCAAACACAATCTGGTCACGAATCATGGATGATTTCAGTTCAGAGAAATTACATGTCTGTGCTTTCAGTTTCAGATCAGTCATAAAGCTATCAAAAGTCTCATTTTGCTGCTGTGTCCGTGAACAGAACACGTATCTCTCATAGGTTTCGTTCTTTTTGGGAGAACAATGTGTATCAAATTTCTTTAGCACATCGTCCAATTTTTTTCTGTCCTGCTCTTGATCAAATACAAATGTATTAAATACCTCTATCACCTGTGGGCCTGCAACCGTGAGCAGTAACGCTATTTTCCTTGCGTCTGGCATTGTACCGAGCCCGATGGCAGCAATGTAGAGCTCGAATTGTTGTTTGAATGTCCGCCAATTGCAGTCGGCATTCCCAGTGAGTTTCAAACCCTCCGGTGGCTTCAAATGCTCCATGTCGCATTTCACAATATTCAGCAGATCTTACCAATCCGGGTACCATGTTATGTTTATTAATAACTAGTTGTTTTCATTATGAACTGCTAGCTTCTAGCTAGTCACTTTATTCATGCCATGTGGACTTCTACAGGCATCCATCTTGACTACTGCATTGTGGGTAGCCTAGTGCATCGTGGGTAGTCCCACTCTTATATACATACAGCTCCTACATACAGCAACATACAGCTCCACCTAGTGTACCATTCTAGAATGACATGTTACTGATCATTACAGTCTGGAGCCATGTGGTCCTGGCGGAACCCAAACTGAGCATCAATGAGCAGGTTTTTGGTAAGTAAGTGTTACTTGATAGCAGTGTCAGTGACACCTTCCATCACTTTGCTGACAATTGAGAATAGGCTGATGGAGTGGTAACTAGCTGGATTGGATTTGTCCTGCTTTAGTGCACAGTACATACCTGCCCAAGTTTCCACATTGTCAGGTAGATGCCAATGTTGTGGCTGTACTTGAACAGCTTGGCTAGAGGCACGGCTAGTTCTGGAGCACTAGTCTTTAGCACTGCAGCCGGGATGTTGTCAGGGCCCATAGCCTTTGCTGTATCCAGTGCGCTCAGCCATTTCTTGATATCACTCTAGGGGAATCAAGGGATATGGAGTGGATTTGAGGTCGAAGATCAGCCATGAACATATTGAATGGCAAAGCAGGCCCAAAGGACCATATGGCCTACACCTGCTTCTAATTCTTATGTTGTTATGTTTATTATGTGGAGTAAATCGAATTGGCTGAAGACTGGCATCTGTAATGGTGGGGTCCTCAGGAGGAGGCCGAGCTGGATCATCCACTTGGCACTTCTGGCTAAAGATAGTTGCAAATGCTTCTGCCTTGTCTTTTGCTTTCACATGGTGGGCTCTGCCATCATTGAGGATGGGGATGTTCATGGAGCCTCATCCTCTCTTTCGTTGTTTAATTGCCCACCATCATACAGGACTGGATGTGGCAGGACTGCAGAGTTTTGATCTGGTTTGTTGGTCATTAGACTACTTAGCTCTGTCTATAGCATGCTGTTTCAGCTGCTTAGCATGCATGTAGTCCTGTGTTGTAGCTTCACCAGGTTGGCACCTAAATTTCAGGTACATCTGGTGCTGCTCCTGACATGCTCTTCTACACTTCTCATTGAACCAGGTTTGGTTGCTAGGCTTGATGGTAATGGCAGAGTGAGGACTATGCCAGGCCATGAGGTTACAGATTGTGGTGGAATACACTTCTGTTGCTGCTGATGCCCCACAGTGCCTCATGGATTCCCAGTTTTGAGCTGCTAGATCTGTTCTGAATCTATCCCATTTACATGGTGGTAGTGCCATACAACACAATGGAGGGTGTCCTTAATGTAAAGATGGGATTTTTTCTCTGCAAGGACTGTGTAGTGGTCACTCCTACCAACACACTCATGGACAGATGCATTTGTGGCAGGTAGATTGATGAGGACCAGGTCAAGTAGGTTGATGATGACGAGGTGAAGTAGGTTTTTCTCTCGTGTTGGTTCTCTCACCACTTGCTGCAAGCCCAGTCTGGCAGCTATGTCCTTCAGGAGTGGTGCTACCGAGCCACTCTTGATGATGGACTTTGGTGTCCCCTACCCAGAGTACATTCTGTGTCATTTCTGCCCTCAGTGCTTCTTCCAAGTGATGTTCAACATGGGAGAACATTTGCCCTCTTACAAAAGTAGCTAAAAATGCACATTTATTTTGCAAACACTTTCTTAACCAAATGACGATCTCTATCTTAATTGGATTCTGCCCTTAAGTTCTGTCAATTTGGATATGCCTATTGGCTTACTAAACCATCTCGTGCCTGACAATCTCTCAATTTTACATATAATAGATTGTAGCGGTACCACCGAGTGTCCCTTACTTACCGTACATAATTCCCTTTAACGTAATGATGTATATATGCGGTTTGCCTGTGCGGGGCATTCCCCCTTTGGGAGCGCGGGCGAACGCGATGACGCGGGCAAACGCGATGATGCGGGCAAACGCGATGACGTCACGTCGCACATCACGCGCCCGCCCCAAGCGTGGGAAAATGCGATTACGTCATGACGCAATCCCCGGGGTCCTTGTGGCATCCCCGTTCGGGTAAGACCTGTTCCAAGGCTCTCCTGCATCGATCCTTGTTGTTTTCTGTACTTTGTCAAATCCTTCATTAAAGACCTGTTGGATTGTTTCTCCTGAGTCGACCTCAGTGATTTGGTTAGGAATACGCCTATTCCTACAAGATAATATTTAGGTCCTGAAATTATATTATAGGATTCTTTCCTCAGCTATTTAAGCAGATGTAGTAAGGCATTTATGGTAAACAAGTTAACACCTCCTCGAAAATAGCAGAGTAGAATTTCAGTGAAATCTGTTAAGTATTTGAATGCTAATAACCCACCATATTAAATCAGGACTTTGGAAGCTTTTAACAAAGTACATGTATAGAGAGATCTTTGAGGAAATTATATTGATTATACTAATTGCAATTTTCTGCGGTAAAACTCCTTTATCTAAGTTACTTAATTACTTTCGTGAATGAATAAATCTGGATCTGGCAACCCTTGTCTTTTTATCATTTATTTCTTCTAGGCTGAGCTTCCTGTTTGGCTAATTTAACAGCAGCAGCTGTCATGTCACTGTTGCAATGCTGGCAATGTTTATTGATATATATTATGGTGATCTTGTTGCTGGCAATGTTTGAGGGGGAGATGCCTGCTGTGTGCATGGCTCACTAAGCATAACTAAACATGAGAAGCTTCACATGTGTGGAATAATGCAAACTTCAATGCCTGGACTGTTTGCTTTCAGCTCAAACTAACTGCTGTTGTCTCTTAAAAAAATTGCAGTGATCAGATTAAAGTTTTCCTTAAACAAATGTATTGGTATGAGCTTCACTTTTGTGCTAAACTTGGAGGACCAATCCATACATGCTTTAAAGCCTAACATTAAGATCTCGACTGCTATTAATTGACCTGTCAGCAATATAACTTCCAGCATCAGATTCTCCAGGTGTTGGTTTAAATCCAAGTGATAAGACTACTAACTATAAGAAGCACCTGCTCTCAAAGGAGTAAAAATAGCATATGTAAAGTCTGTGAGTTGTTTAGTTAATTAATACACAGACTACCAGAGTAACTTAAAACAGGACTTTACTATTCGAAGGTCAGGGCGAATCTGCCAAATAAATCCTGACACAGCACTTATATACCGGTGTGGTCACCGTCGGTATTACAGTATACGGAAGCCAACAAAGTAGTGCCACACCTAAAATAGTTCTCTTAAAGGTGAACGGTTACATACAATGGTTTTCTTAAAGGTAGACGGATACATACACTACATTCCTCCCTTTTTAGCTTACAACATACTTAGTCCCCCCTTAAACATAACATATATTCAACTTCATGTAAAACAATTCACAGGTATAATCTATGCGGGAAACAGTTTACAGATTCAGTCTCTGCGGGAACAGTTCACAGGTTCAGTCTCTGGTCTTGACTCGGTCCGAACAACATCTCTGTGGTGTAGCCGGTTCACATTGCTAGCGTGACTCATCCAATAGTCTTTCCCTTGACTTAACAGCTTGAACTTCCATCCTGCTGAACCAGCAGTGCTGACTTTTACAAACAGCTGGACTGCCTTGGTAATTTTTCCTACTTGCCAACTGATTTGGCTCCCTTCGTAGGGCCCACGTACATGATCTGGTAGAAGTGATAATGATTTAGATGGTTAGCACCTTCTGCTTCGTCTTTTTCTTTTCTGCTTCTTGGAGACTCTCGGGGCTCCCTTATCAGCTGCCAGCTGTAGCGCCACCATCTCCCTATGTTCCTTAGACTTTAAGTGCTTCATCCTGATTTCTGCACTTTGGGAGTTTTCATCACAAGCTGGGCAGACCAAGTCCTCGTAATATTCCGTGTCACTCAACAGGTCATGGTAATATTCGGTGTCGTCCTGAACTAGTCTAGCGAGAGGGCCTGCTACTTCTTTCTTACCCAACTGGACGTTAGCCGACTGTTGTTCCCTCCCTAGACATCTTTCCTGAAGAGACTTCTTCATGCGTTCATATTCATCCCGCTCTTCCTGGGTTTCCTGCAAATCCTTCACTAATGACCTCATTTGTGATTTCAACACTTCCCCTTCCATCGGGGATTGATTGATCGGGCTATTCAATCCTTCTACTGGAGCAGCTGTTTCAACATTCTGTTGTTCACATATACGTGATTCAGCGTACTTTTGGCATCCCAGTAAAATCTGTGTTGCAACCTCAGCTATTTCCATAACTTTTGAGAGCTCCGAACTCCTTCCCTTTGAAGATTGAAGCTCGTGTTCAGATTGTTCCCATTGCAGAGTCTTGTCCCTCAGCATATGAAGGAGTTGGCTGACCGTTAACTCTTCCACTGGAACACTGTGGATCAGAGTCTTCTCCATTTCATCCACCTTTTCCTCCAATGCTTTCACCTTCTTTTCCTCTTGTACTTTGGCTTTCAGCGCTCGGAGAAGTTGCGCCTTGATGCTCTCTAGCTCATGTTCAGGGGCCATTCTTACAGTCTCTGTGTTTCCTACAGTTTCCTTTTCTTCCACTGAAAGGATTCCCAGTTGAATCTGTTCTTCAAGTTGTTGAACCTCGGCCATTGCCGCCTCATATTTGTCTTGGGTTCCCTTCAATATTTTTATGAGTTCTTGGACATCTTGTCTTTCATGTTCTGCCATGTCTTTCACCTCTAATTTCTCATCTATGGATGGAACTTCTACCGATGAGTCTGTCTTGGCCTTGAGCTCATCAAGAATTTCCTGCAGCCTTTGGACTTCTTGCTCATGTTCAACCTTTAGTTGCTTATATGCTTCTACTGAAACAAGCTTTTCGGAGGTTGCCGAGTTAATCCCCTCCAGGATTGTAGCCTGGGCCTGTTCATACTGTTCCTTCAACTTCTCAAACTCTGCTTGTAAGGAGTCGTAGAGAAGAACGGGAATAAAATCCTGGCTTCCTGAAGATTCCTCTTCATTTGCTCCTACCTGCAAATATTCTAACTCCTTAACAGCATAAGGGAGATGTGATCGGTAATTGGTCACAATGGCTCTATGGTCGCTCTCTGCTTGAGCTAACTGCTTCTGTTGTCTTTCCAGATTCTCCCATTCGGTGTCATAGAACTTTTTCATTGTTTTCATCTCTTGTTCGAGACGGTAACTCACTTGTTCTACTTGCTGTCGTAATTTGAAATAAAGTTGAGTCCGAGCTCGGTGTTCGTCAGTCATGGATATGTCCGTAAACTGAACAGACTCAGAATTCTCTGTCAAACTATGTTGTCGTTGTTCGGTGGAGTTCTGTTCTGAAACTTTGTTCTTCTGTGGAGCATAAGCCTTTATGCATGCCTTCGTTCTTCCAACCTTAGTCGGCAAGTCCATTTTAGCCTTGTCTTTCATATTTGGGTTGGCCTTATCGTCATCCATTTCAGAATCTGAGCTGATTGTCTGCACCGAGTCCTCACTCGTTATGGCTTTTAGATAGTGCCATTCCTTGTCTATTTTCTTGATCCACTCCCGTCCCAGAAGTGGTGGTCCTCCCTCAGGTAGTACGTATAAGTTCATTCTTGGGTGTTCTTTACCCCCATCTCTCACCTTGACTCTTATCTTCCCCATGGGGTATACTTTATGCCCCGTGTATGTCTGCAATACGAACTTGGTATCTCTTAAGGATATATGTGAGAATAGCCGGTGGTAATCCCTTCGATTTATGACTGATAGAGCGGATCCAGTGTCCAACTCCATTTTCACTTGGACTCCAGCTATTTTTAGCATGACCCAGATAGTTTGTAGGTCAGCTTCCTTACTCACATTGTGAATTCTCAGACTGCCCAACTCCTGGCCGTTTGGGTCTGAGTCCGAATTCTGTTCGTCTGAACTCTTCTCAGCCACCTTGTGTACCTTGTTGTACTTTTCCTGTGATGGCTTCCTTTGGTTGTTGGTCTTCTTCCCTGACCGGCATACCTTAGCTATGTGACCCAGTTTGCCACATTTCCTACATTCCTGGTTCTTAAACCAGCATTGGTTCTGGTCGTGTGTTGTCTTCCCACAACGATAGCATTTTGTTGTACTCGAGGTAATTTGATCCACACTGAGTGCCGCTGCCTTTAGCTGCATTTCCGCAGTTCCCTTCGCTGCGGCTTCGTGCGATGCTGCAATAAGGACAGCCCTGTCAAGTGTAAGGTCGTTCTCTTCGTGTAGTCGCTTTTGCGTTCCTTCCTTTGACAACCCGCACACGAACTTGTCTCGCAATGCCTCTGTCAGATTCCCTCCAAACTGGCAGTGTTTCGCTAGTCTACGCAGTTCGACCAAGTATTCTGCGTTGCTTTCGTCTTTCCTTTGCGTTCTCGCATAGAATTTGAATCGTTCCGCCAACATCAACGGTGTGGGGTTCAAGTGATCCTTCAGAACAGTCACAATATCATCGAAAGTCTGATCCGCCGGTTTAGCTGGTGCTAGTAGATGCTTCAAGAGCCCGTATGTCTTCGCGCCCATCGAGTTTAGCAAGGTTATAGCTTTGTCATCTTCTTCTATTTTATTGGCCTCACAATAGATCTCAATGTGTTCCACATACGTGGCCCAGTCTTCTACCTTGGAATTAAAATCGTTGATGTTACCACGCTTAGGCATCTTCCTCTCTTCCTGATAACACCACGAATTATTTCTTTAAATTTTCTTTTATTTATTTATTTATTTATTTCCAAGATGGCGGTTCCCGCGAAAATGGCTGTTTCCCGCGCTTATCTTCTCTCCCCGCCCACTTCAATGGCGGTTTCCCGCTTCTGTCTTCTTCCCCGCCTAATGGCGGCTTCCCGCGTTTCTTCCCTAGCGGGAGGGGTACACTTTCCCCACGGGCGACGGCCGCTGGCTTTCAGGTTCACAGCCTGCGCGTCGGCTTCAGGGCTTTCCCTTTTCTCGGCAGGGCAACCGGCGCTGGGTACACCCCATTGACGGCGAACAGTTTCAGCCGCTGGGCTGGCTCTCGCTCGGTTCCCCTTGCTCGGGCTCTGTCTCTCTCCCGCTCGCTCGGCTCTACCGGCGCTGGGTACACCCCGTTGACGGAGAACAGTTTCAGCCGCTGGACTGGCTCTCGCTCAGTTCCCCCTTGGTCGGCTCTGCCTCTCCCGCTCACTCGGCTCCCAATCGCGCCTCCCAGCCCTCTCGCAGTCCGGTGCTTCCCTCCCCAGCTGCGGCTGAGTTTATCTCTTCCCGCGCCTACGCTCCCGGTCGCAGCGCTTCGTGGCTTCGGTCGCTGCCCGGCCTTTTTCGCCGGTCGCGGTCTAGCTGTCTCACGACGCCGTTGCATCCCCCAGCCTGTCTGTACCGCGGCTTCCTTGCTCCACGCTGCCCCAGTCTCAGCGCCTCTGGACCCGACTTCTGTCCGGCTCCTTTCCCCCTCGACCGTGGTCGAGTGCACCGCCCTTATCCTCCGGTTATTCTTTTTACTTTCCCTTACTCACAGTCACCGTGGCCGCCTTGCTTCTCGTGCTGATCGGCTCACTCCTCACCATGGCAGAAGGGACAGTCAGTGCCTGTTGCTGATGGAAGTCTTTGTCTCTAACTTCTTCTTCCTTTCTAGTTCTGCAGCCTCGAGTTTTCTCCCAGCAGAACGACGAGGGCGGTTGCCTCTTCTCGACGCTCGTTAACTGCTTCGGAAGTATTGTTGCCGCAGGGTACGATCGGACTCGTCGCCACTGTAAAGTCTGTGAGTTGTTTAGTTAATTAATACACAGACTACCAGAGTAACTTAAAACAGGACTTTACTATTCGAAGGTCAGGGCGAATCTGCCAAATAAATCCTGACACAGCACTTATATACCGGTGTGGTCACCGTCGGTATTACAGTATACAGAAGCCAACAAAGTAGTGCCACACCTAAAATAGTTCTCTTAAAGGTGAATGGTTACATACAATGGTTCTCTTAAAGGTAGACGGATACATACACTACAGCATATACTTTTCTAAATTACATTTAAAATTTCAACATCTGGTGAGCTCCATCACTATGATATTAAATATGGCTTTTTGCATGCATTTGCATGTTATCAGCTTAATAGCGTCAGCTGTGGCTCAGTGGGTAGCACACTCACCTCTGAAGGTTGTGGGGTCAAGTCCCACTCCAGGGACTTGAGCACATAAAGCTAGGCTGACACTCCAGTGCAGTGCTGAGGGAGTGCTGCACTGTTGGAGGTGCCGTCTTTTGGATGAGACGTCAAACCGAGGCCCCGTCTGCTCTCTCAGCTGGACGTAAAAGATCCCATGGCACTATTTCAAAGACGAGTAGGGGAGTTATCCCCAGTGTCCTGGCCAATATTTATCCCTGAACCAACATCATTAAAACAGGTTATCTGGTCATTATCACATTGCTGTTTGTGGGAGCTTGCTGTGCGTAAATTGACTGCCGTGTTTCCCACATTACAACAGTGACTTCACTTCAAAAGTACTTCATTGACTGTAAAGCGCTTTGTGATGTCCGGTGGTTGTGAAAGGTGCGATATAAATGCAAGTCTTTCTTTTTTTTAGTATTCTCGCAATGCTTTTCTGCAAGAACTGCAGTTCTGAACAAGCATTGTAAAATTGTTTCAATCACAGATCCTCCAGGATCTCCTAAAAACAGATTCTTTCACATCCAATAAACTCAAAATCAATATTAATGCCACGTGTAAATTGCATGATCAAGATTTCATTCGTGAGATAGAAAACCTTACTTATGAGATCCTGAGCAATGCTACGAGGCAGTATACAGCAGTCAATTAGTGGTCCTTCAGCAAAGCTTGAAGTTACTCGGGGGTGATTTTGCAGTTCTGACTGAAATGGTTACGAAGTTGATGGAGTGGGCACACTGACTCCCTCCTCCTCCACAAAGCTGGCATTGGGAGGCCTGAACCATTTTCAGGCTAGGATCTTATTTGAATGCCGCCAGCGAGCTGCTTGTCGGTGGTGGAATGAAATCAGCCAGCTGCTATCCTTTCGGGTCGGCAGGTTGGACCAGTGAAGGGGGAGTCGATCCCGCAGGGGATCAAACATGGGCCAGCAGTGGGCTTGCAGTGCTTCTGTGGAGCGGGGAGGAGCACTCCTGCTCTCCTTGCCCCCCCCAAATTTCTTCCCAAAAGATTTTAGTGCCTTCACTTGAGCAGTCAGCGGCAGTCCATTAAAGGACCACGGGTTAGGCCGCTCAACACCTATTTCAATTGTTTGGATCATGCATTTCGCATTCTCCGCTCAGTTGTCCATGAAAATTACTATCAGGGTCCGATAACATGCATTGAAACCCAATTTGCATATTTAAGCAGCCTTCCCATGGAAACAGGCAGGCCACTTATTTATAGGCCTGCCTGAATATAGCATCCGGCAAGCTTTAGCACAATGGTAGGTGCTCCCATGATTGTTAACTGCTGGCGATCATTTTTTTAAGGCGCAAAATGGATGGCCGCTAGTTTAAATTCACTCCCATTATTATGTCTATGTAGCAGTCATCTGATTTTTGCTGCGACTTATCTTATAATTTGGCAAAGTTTTGAGCTACACACAAAATAAGTATTTTACTGTTAATATCAGCTTTTCTACTCCACAGTCAAAGACAAATAATCTGAGGCTTCTAAAGCATTCAATGTAATCTATGTATGGCTTACTTACAGTCTAGCATGGAGAAAATATTCAGCCTAATTGTTTCAGCAGATCATTAGAGATATATAGCAACCATTGTTAATCCAAGAAATGGGAACGAACCTGTTCATGAACAAGGGTGACCCTACTCAACCTATATTCCTACTCATGTTGATTGACATTATTTCTTTCCAAAGGTTTGAGCCTTTTTCAGAGTTATTAGTCATTATTAATGCCCCCTTGGGATAGCTAGGAATCAATTAATCAACTTAATGTAAATATCAAAAGAGACAGAAATCATAGCATCAACAGCACACTCCATCTATTAATACTTGAATGGAAATTTTGCAGAAAAATTCAAATATTCTAAAATAATTATCATATTTCTCATAAGATATGAAGTTCATGTGCCTGATTAAGCAGCTCACACTCATGTCATAGTGCAAAACCTAGCCATTGGCTCATACACAACAAAGGTGGACTTAAATAAGTATGTACTTTTGATATTGCTCAAGCAGAAGTTCTAATGAAAGCAATAGGTCAAAATGTACATCAACTATTAGAATATAAAACTGCTGCAACAAAATGGGTATAATTAATATTGGCCAGTATTTTCCGATCGCAGGCCTCCTGCAGGTGGAGGCCTACGATCTGGAAAAATCTGCGCCCTTACCTGAGGGCTCCCAGGACACACACACTTCTGCTCCTGGGCCAACGTATCCCAGAGGCGCATGTAATTCGCAGCATCCCTGGGATCATGTGGGCCATGGGGAGCCAATCAAAGAAGAAAATCTCCCTTCATACACTTGACAGATAGAGCTGTCAAATATATGAATGGAGATCACCCCAAAAACATAGTAAAACTTTAAATACATTGGCCTAGAAATTCACTATGGCCCCGCCAGCTGGCTAGCGCCCAAAAGTTAGCACTGGGCGGGAAGCCTATAGCGATCGTCAGATATTCATTGTTAGCGCCCCAATTCGGAACCGGGCGCTATACCAGGGTGTGCCCGCCTCCACTTGGGGCGCTGACACTGAATATCAGCGCTCTTGGCGCCGCTGCGCCAGCCGCTGCGGAGCGGCAGGCTGCGGTACTGCAGGCCTCCTCCTTCTCTTAAGGGGGAGCTGCCTGCAACGGGGAGATCGCCGCTGGATAGTGCCGGCAAATGAGCCCGGCACCACGGAGAAGTGCCGGGCTCGCGGAAAGCAGCCGGCAATGCCGCAGGGGGGTGGTGGAGGAGGCTGGGGAAGGAGGTGCGGGCAGGCGGCCGCCGAAAAAGCGGCCGGCCGCACCTTCCGCTTTAAAGCGCCCCACTAAGGCAGCAGGACGGCCCCGTTTTCTGGTCGCTGTTTGCGGCCGCTTCGGAGGAGGCGGCCGCAACTAAATATGGGGATCGGGCCGGTATTCGGGGCGGAACCGGGGAACTGCGCACACTGATGACGTCATCGGTGCCAGCGCAGCGCTAACGGCTACCGCCGCCAATACCGCTGCGCTGAATATCTGCGCAAACTCATTTCTGGCGCAAAATCACTCTTTAGGCGTTAACTGGGCGCAAAGCTGGCAGCGCCTTAATGAATTTATAGGCCATTGGGCTAGATTTTCAGTTGCTAGCGCCAGCAGTTAGCGCCTTAAGAGAAGTGATTTTCGGGTGCTATGCGTGTAGCGCCCGTGCGCAGCGCTGTTTGTGCCCCGCCCCAAATTAAGTTGCCCGTTAGAGACGGCGCAAAGTTTAGCGCCCGGCCGGATGCGCGCGCAGAAAATGACGTCACATCCTCGTGCAACGCCCTTTGGCCGCCCTGATTCCAAACTTCAGTCGGACCGCCCCATTGTGCGGCTGGCGGCCGGAGCGTTTGGAAAAAGGAACGCAACACAACCAGCGCGGGCCCCGGGGGGCGCAAATTAAAGGGGACGTGCTCTCCAGTATAAAGGCCAGCCTTTTTTCAGAAAACACTCTTGTGCAACGCATTTCTGGAGACACAACAAGGAGGATAGCTAACTGGTTTCAAGCAGCAAGAGCTCAGGTATTTTTGGACTCAGGCCAGAGCGCTGCAAGTGGCCTTTTGGAAATTTGAGTGTTTGCCAGGATTTGATGGGGGTTGCATGGGGTGCCAACGCGGAGCTGCAGCTCCATGTCCGTAGGGCTCGCAGACGCATTGTGAGAGGGGCAGCCCTGGCTAGAGGCAGAGGGGGCTACAGGCGTCGGCCACGTAGGCCTTACCCAGTCAGGCTATACCGCCAGCAGCGCTCCTACCTAAACATGAGTGCCGCGCGATGTGTTAAAAGGCTCCGATTCCGAAAGGAGGTGATTGTAGAGATCTGCCACCTGCTTCGCCGAGATCTGCGGCCGAAGCTCAGGTGCAGGACGTCTCTGTCGGTGGAAGTGAAGGTGACGGTGGCATTGAACTTCTATGCCACCGGCTCCTTCCAATACACTGCTGGGGACATAGCAAACATCTCCCAGTACGGCGCGCATCGCTGCATCCGCCAGGTGACCGAAGCACTGTTCAGAAGGAGAAGCCAATTCATCTCCTTCCCCATGGCCCTGGAGAGCCAGCATCAGCGCGCATTGGGATTTTCCAGACTCGGGGAATTCCCCTTGGTGCAGGGCGCCATTGACTGTACGCATGTGGCTTTGCGGGCCCCTCTGGAGCATGGCGAGCAGTATCGCAACAGGAAGGGCTACCATTCTCTGAATGTGCAGCTGGTGTGTGACCACAAGCAGCGCATCATGGCAGTCAATGCCAGCTTCCCAGGCAGCAGCCACAATGCCTTTATCCTGCAGCAGAGTACTGTGCATGACATGTTCCAGGCACAGCCTCCCCCAAGAGGATGGCTACTCGGGGACAAAGGCTATCCTTTGTGCACCTGGCTCATGACCCCGCTCCGCGCGCCCTGGACCGCTGCTGAAGAGGCCTACAACGAGAGCCATCAAACCACCCGCAACATCATCGAGCAAACTATTGGGGTCCTCAAGCAGCGGTTCTGCTGCCTTGATCGCTCCGGAGGAGCTCTCCAGTATTCGCCGGACCGGGTCTCCCAATTTGTGGTGGTTTGCTGCATGCTACACAACCTGGCTATCCGCAGGACTCAGGCACTGCCACCTGACGTTGGACCAGCACCTCAGGAGGAGGAGCAGGAGGAGCATGAGGAGGAGGAGGAGGAGGAGCAGGAGTACGTTCCCAGGAGGGAGCGACCAGGGCCAAGGGCCGCACGACGCCACCTTATTACACGGTACTTCTAAGCCCCCTGTCAGGGAATGGCCAGGGGCCATGAGGGAAGATGAATGCAGCCGCTCCGCAAGCCCTCAGTCGGCGAAGCCAACAAACACTAAGAAGAACAACCATGGAGACTGCATGAATAAAGATAATTATTTATTACACAAAAATGAAAAGCCCTTCCCACATGAATCCCCAAAAACAATAAACGGGCCCCACAAAAAGCCCAACAAACGACTCACTCCCACAAACTGGGGAGGAGTCACTCCACATTTCTTCAAACCGGGCCTCAACGTCGGCCTAACGCAAAAAATAAGCCCTCCAACAACACAACCATGGGCAAAATAAAGATGGCCACCGCCATATAAAAGGAAAGCTGGCCACACCCTCTACTGAGTGGCCCGCGAGGGCGAGACCTTGCCCAGCCTTTTGCCTCCCCTGCCCGGCCTGCTGCTCCTTCGCAAGCTCTGCCCAGTGGCTGCTGCGAGGCTGGGGGAAGGCGCCTGAGGCTCAGATGCCCTTCCGCCAGATGCCGCTGGGGGGCGGCCTACACGGCGTTTGGGCCTCGAGGGGCCGTCTGCTGAGTGGCGCACCTGAGCCTGACCACCATCAGCTGCAGCCGCTTGCCCTTGACGCCCCAGTGGGGGAATGGTGGCGACGGATGGCGCAATGTGGGCCAGCTGGCGTCTGGGATGCGCTGGCTGGTGCTGTGGCGCGGTGGCACTCGGCCGGGCCCGCACTGCAGGATCCGCAACAATCAGCCGAGGGGCGGCTTGCTGGGATGGTCCAGCGCGGCGGCTGCCCTGGCGATGCCTGCCTGAGACAGCGCGTGTGGCAGCAGTGAGTGCCCCTGTTGTCCTGGTGTGCACCCGCATCACATCCGCCAGGGTCTTGACGGCATCAGTCAGCATGCGGCCACTCGCGGCAGTTGCTGCCCCGAACTCGCGCACACTGGTCGCCAGCGACTCGATGGCCTCAGGCATGCGCCCCACCACGCTCATGAGCTCCGTGTGGTGCCGGTCCGAATCCTCAGCCATCTTATCCAGCTTCCGCACCTCCTCCGAGGTGAAGGTGTCCGGACTGGAGTCGCGACTCTCCCGCTGGGGAGGAGGGGGCCGAACTAGGGGACCCTTGCCACGTTGGTGGCGGCGAGTGTGCCAATCAGCAGCACTCCCCTCTGATCCTTGCCCCCTTTGGGGGGAAGGCCGCGGGCCACGCGCACGGCTCCTGGGTGGCTGGACGACACTGGTCCCAGAAGCTGCATTACCCTGCGACAGTTCCTCCAGGCACTCGTCCAGTGAGGAGGTGTCAAGCATTTCCTCCTCTCCTGCGGGACGTGACTGTTCCCCCGATGGTCCGGCTTGCTCCTCCTCCTCCTCCTGCTCGGAGGTGCTGTCACTGGCAGCTTCAGGGTCCTGGTCATCACCAGCTGAAAGCAGGAATGCACAAGAGTAGCTTCAGAGTGAGGAGACGGCGTCAGCGAGGGAGTTAGGACTGGTGGCATTCAGCGCATTGGTGGGACAGTGGCAAAGGAGGTAGCTCGGATGGGCCAGTGCGACGCGAGATGGCCAAAAGGCGAGGTCCTTACCATTGCCGGGCAGTGGAGGGTCGGCTACTCCGCACGCTGTGGGGACGAGCACACGGGCTCCCATGAGCACACACACGCGCTCCTCCAGCCGAGTGAGCTTCTGCAGCTTGGCGCGGCCACCCCTGGCACGGGCCTGGCGATTAAAGGCTACTTTAGCCTGCAAGAGAAAGGACGGGCTGTAAGTGCGCAGTGTAGCCCTGATGTAGTGTGCACTGCCTCCCATGGTGGAATAGCTTGGCCAGAGTGAAGCCCTGATGTAGTGTGCACTGCCTCCCATGGTGGAATAGCTTGGCCAGAGTGAAGCCCTGATGTAGTGTGCACAGCCTCCCATGGTGGAATAGCTTGGACAGAGTGAAGCCCTGATGTAGTGTGCACAGCCTCCCATGGTGGAATAGCTTGGCCAGAGTGAAGCCCTGATGTAGTGTGCACTGCCTCCCATGGTGGAATAGCTTGGCCAGAGTGAAGCCCTGATGTAGTGTGCACTGCCTCCCATGGTGGAATAGCTTGGACAGAGTGAAGCCCTGATGTCGTGTGCACAGCCTCCCATGGTGGAATAGCTTGGCCAGAGTGTAGAGTGCCGAATGGCCAATTGATGCTCATGACTGTCCCAATGCTGCTGGCTGAGGGCTGGCCAGTAGGACTTTCAGCTCCCTTTGCCCATCATGTCAGGTGTACATGCAAGAATGAGGAGGAGACTGGAAAGGGTACTCACCCTGACAATCCTGGTCAGGTCGTTGTATTTTTTACGACATTGTTTGTGGGTCCTGGGGGCATCGCCGGTGAACGTCACCCTCTGGGCGATCTGCTTCCAGGCTTTGGTGTAGTCGTGGTGGGTTGGATTCCTCCCACTCTCTGGGAACAAGATCTTGCGCCTCACCTCCAGAGCTGTGACCATTATGTCCAGATCACCCTCTGAGAAGCGCAGGGCACACTGACGGGCCTTCTCTGGCATTGCCATGACTCCCTGGGGCTGAGCAGCAGTGTTGAGGCCTCTTTGCAAGGCTGCAGTGTGCAGGGCGTGGCAGCAGACCAATTCGTCCCTTCCCCCTTTAAGAGCTGGTCGGCGCCACGGGGTCTGCTGTCAGTCCAAAAATGACCGCACCCGCGCTGCGCCCCGCCTGGGCGCTATCCCTCTGGACCGCCGGCTTAGCGCCTAAAGATAGTAGTGGAACGCCTCCTTTAGCGCTCCACCAACCTCTTAGGGCGAAGCCACTGAATTTCCGGCAATGGGGCGCTACTTTGGGGCGGGCGCAAAGTTCGGGCGGGCGCTAAGGTTAGCGCCCCAAAACTGCCTACACTGAAAATCTAGCCCATTGTTTTTTAAATCACATTTTTAAAATGACTTGAAATTACAATAAATTAAGTATTTTAAACAAAAATTTAGGCCTAGAAATTCAGTAAGGCGCCGCCAGCTTTGCGGCCAGTTACCGCCTAAAGAGGGCTTCTGCGCCAATACAGGAGTTTGCGCTGATATTCAGCGCAGCGGTAATGGCGGCGGTAGCCGTCGGCGCTGCGCCGGCACCGATGACGTCATCGGTGTGCGTAGTGCCCTGGTTCCGCCCCGATACCGGCCCGATCCCCATATTTAGTTGCGGCCGCCTCTTCCGCAGCGGCCGCAAACAGCGATCAGAAAATGGGGCCGTACTGTAGCCTTAGTGGGGCGCTTTAAGGTGGAGGTGCGGCCGGCCGCTTTTTCGGCGGCTGCCTGCCCGCACCTCCTTCCCCGGCCTCCTCCACCCCGCCCCCCCGCGGCATTGCCGGCTGCTTTCTGCGAACCCGGCACTTCTCCGTGGTGCCGGGCTCATTTGCCGGCACTATCCAGCGGCGATCTCCCCGTTGCAGGCACCTCCCCCTTAAGAGAAGGAGGAGGCCTGCAGTACCGCAGCCTGCCGCTCCGCAGCGGGTGGCGCAGTGGCGCCTAGAGCGCTGAAATTCAGTTTCAGCGCCCCAAGCGGGGGCGGGCACACCCTGGAATAGCGCCCGGTTCCGACTTGGGGCGCAAAAAGTGAATATCTGACGGTCCCAAATGGCTCCGCGCCCAGCGCTAACTTTTGGGCGCTAGCCAGCTGGCGGGGCCATAGTGAATTTCTAGGCCTTAATGTTTTGAAAAAAATAATTAACATTTTTTACAGGGCTAAAAATAAACTTACTGTTTTTTAAAGTATTTTGAAATGATAAATCAGTAAAAAAAAAAATTTTTTAACTTTTTTCAACTCTTATCCTGGTAAAAGCAAGCCTTACACCTGCTTTTACCAGGCATAAGAATTGTAAGGGTTTTCTGCGGCTGGAGGGACTCCAAAAAGCGGAACTATCCATCCGCAGAGGCCCTTCTCCAGGACAGCTGGGGGATCTGTGAAGACCATTCTTGACAGGTCGGAAATGCCGGTTTTCAGCGCATTTGCTGTGCATGCCTGAAACCGGCATTTCCGATGTCCCTACGGGTGGGCACACAGTGTGTACTCACCTGTAGGGATCGGAATATCTGGGCCATTATAATTTTCTTTCTAACGGTGAAAGCTGTGTTGGTCATTTTATAAAGTTATTTTCACACCAAACGTATCGTAAGGTTTAGATTGGCAATGGAGAGGAGCAAGGAACAATCTAGAGTGGAACTTCTAAACTGGAATGGGGCTAACTTCAATGGAATGTGAAAGGATCTAACCAAGGTAAAATGGAACCAAAGGCTGACAGGAAAAACTGTAACAGAAGAATGGTGATCTTTAAGAAGGAGATGTTCCAAGTACAGGCTAGGTATATTCCAACAAGAGGGAAGGGTAAGGGAACCAAAGCGAAGGCTCCTTGGATGAAGAGGGAAATAGAGAAGATGATGAAACAAAAAAAGAGGGTGTATGATGCATGTCAGGTGAATTCTTCAAAGGAGAACCAGGCCAAATACAATAAGTTGAGAGGGGAAGTGAAGATGAAAATAAGATTGGCAAAGAGAGAATATGAGAGTAGAATAGCGGTTAACATAAAAGGGAAAGCAAAAATCTTCTACCGGCATGTAAACAGTAAGCGGGTAGTAAGAGGCAGGGTGGGGCCTATTAGGGACAAAGAAGGTGATATATGCTTAAAGGTGCAGGGCAAAGCTAGAATACTCAATGAGTACGTTGTATTGGTGTTTACTAAGGAGGTCGATGCTGACAAAATATCGGTAGAAGTGGAAAAGGTAGAAGCAGTGGAAGGATGAAAATTGATAGACAGGATGTACTAGAAAAGCTGGGTATGCTTAGAGTGGATAAGTGGCCTGGTCCAGCTAGCTTGCATCCCAGGTTGTGAAGGGAATTGGGGGAGGAGATAGCGGAAGCACTTGCCATAATTTTCCAATCTTTCCTAGATGAGGGGGAGGTGCTTGAGGATTGGAAAGTGGCAAATGTGACACTATTGTTCAAGAAAGGGTGTAACAGGTGTTATGTTCATTAATAACTAGTCGTTTTTATTAAGAACAGCTAACTTTTGCTAGACACTTTATTGAGCACATGTAGACTAGGTACAGTGTCTGTAGAGGCCTCCATCTTGACTGCTGCCTTGTGGATAACCTGGTGCATCATGGGTAGCCCACTCTTATATACATACAGCACCACCTAGTGTACCATTCCAGAATGACAGGTTACTGATCATTACATCCCCCTTTCTTTGAGGTTAAACAAAATCAGTATCAATCAATAACAACATAAACATCTTCAACAGTCAATACATTTTCAATGTAGTTTTCTTTGTACTCAAAGATTAAGTCTATCAGGCTTTTTTACTTCACGTGTGGATCTTCTCAGCACAGGTAAGTCTGATGTGTTTTCATGAGAGCCTGTATGTGTATTTGTGTTAGATTGTTCTGGTGGTGAGTGACAAGATTCAGTTGCGGCATTGTCATCGATTTGTCTTCAATCGTCTCTTGTGTTTTTAGGAGGGAATGGCGGTTCTTCCTGAGAATCTGTCCTTCCTCAGTTCTAACAGTGTATGACCTTGGTCCTACTTCCTCAAGAACTGTAGCTTTCCTGTTCCATGCATCTGGATCCTCAATCCTGACAACATCATCCCTTGTCAATGGTTTCAGAGTTTTGGTTGACTTGTCATAGCATGATTTCTGTTTCAGCTTTAACAGTTGAAGTCTCTGTCTCAGTTCCTTACTCTGCTTTTCTTTTGCACAGCAAGGTAGCGTGGTATGCAACTTGCGACCCATTAGGAGTTCAGCAGGTGAAGAACCAGAGTCCAAAGGTGAGGCTCGGTAGCTCAGCAGGGCGAGATAAGGATCAGACTTGCTTTCTGTTGCTTTCTTCAGTAGCTGCTTGAGAACTTGAACACCTTTCTCTGCCTTACCATTCGACTGAGCATACAAAGGACTGGATGTGATATGTTGAAAGTCATAATGTGCTGCAAACTGTTGCCACTCCTTACAGTTGAAGCACGGACCATTGTCGCTAACGGCAATCCTGGGAATTCCATGTCTGGCGAAGATGGATTTCACATGCATTCTGACACTGCTTGCTGTGGTACTTGAGAGCAGCACCATCTCAGGATAGTTAGAATAGTAGTCAATCACTATTAGATAGTCTTTACCATTTAAATGAAAAAGGTCCATACCAACCTTTTGCCATGGTGCTGTCGGTATGTCAGCTACTATCATTGGATCCATTGCTTGTTTGTTTTGGTGTTTCTGACATGTCTCACATTTGCCTATCATGTTCTCAATGTCCTTATTTATGCCAGGCCAATAAACAGTGTCTCTTGCCCTCCTTTTGCATTTTTCAATTCCGAGGTGTCCCTCATGAATTCTTTTGAGCATGTCTTGTCGTAGAGCCTGTGGAATGACTATTCTGTTCTGTTTTAGTAATAGTCCACTTGCGACACTCAATTCTGACCTTATGTGAAAATATTTTGTACAGGAACCTTTTGGCCAACCATGATGAATGTTCTCCATTACTGTTTGTAATACTGTATCTTTTACTGTTTCTTCTGCTATTTGCTTTGACTTTGTGTCTGACACGGGCAGCGCAGCAGTGACCATACCCACATGAACATCCACGTCTTCTTCAGTAGAGCTCACATGACTCATTGTGGGTGCTCGGGATAGTGCATCTGCTAACACTATGTATTTGTCTGATGTGTAGATCAGTTCAAAGTCATATTTTTGCAGCTTCATCATGAGTCGTTGAATCCTTGGAGACATCTCATTCAAGATTTTTTTTATGATGGCAACCAGTGGGCTGTGGTCTGTCTCAACTGTGAAGGTGGGAAGTCCATATATGTAGCCATGAAACTTTTCTAGTCCAACTACCAAGCCTAGACATTCCTTTTCAAACTGGGCATATCGACACTCAGTATCAGTCATAGACCTGGAGGCATAGGCAACAGGCTTCCAATCTTTACCCTCTGCTTGTAGCAAGACCACACCTAGGCCATCTTTTGATGCATCCGTTGAAACTTTGATTCTTTTTGTTGGGTCAAAGAAGATGAGTACAGGTGTGGTTGTCAGCACTGTTTTGAGGTTTATCCACTCTTGTTCAGGTCTTTCTGTCCATGCGAACTCATTTGTTTTAAGTAGCAGGTCTCGCAGACAGGCTGTCTTGGCTGACAAGTTAGGAATGAACTTTCCAATGAAGTTTATCATCCCCATGATGCGTAGCATTCCTTTTTTGTCAGTGGGTCAGGGCATTTTGAGTATGGCGTTTACTTTTTCCATATCTGGCTCTATTCCTTTACCAGATAGATTATCTCCTAGGGCAGTGACTTCCTGGATGCCAAACTGACACTTGGCTTTGTTGAGCTTCAGTCCATTCCGGCGTATGCTCTGTAGCACTTTAGTCAGTCTCTCATTGTGTTCTTTCAGTGTGGAGCCCCAGATGATGATGTCATCAATATAGACCCGAACTCCTTCCAGACCTTCAATTATGTGTTCCATTGCTCTATGAAAGATCTCAGTTGCAGATATTATCCCGAAAGGCATTCTGAGGAAACAATACCTGCCAAATGGTGTGTTGAAGGTACAGTATTTGGTGCTCTTTTCATCCAGTTTTAGTTGCCAAAATCCTTGTGAGGCATTGAGCTTTGTAAAGTATCTGGCACCTGATATTTCATTGGTGATTTCTTCTCACTTGCGAATCTGGTAGTGTTCACATTTTATGTTTGCATTTAAGTCCTTTGGTTCCATGCATATTCTTAGATCATTGTTCTTTTTCTTTACACATACCATGGAGGTAACCCAGTCTGTTGGCTCTTCAACTTTCCTGATGGCTCCTAGTGTGGTCGTTCTGTCCAGTTCATTCTTCAGCCGGTCACGCAGGTGTGCTGGAACTCTTCGTGGAGCATGTACCACTGGCTGAGCATCCTCCTTTAGCTGGATCTTGTAAGTGAATGCTAGCACTCCAAATCCTTTGAACACATCCTGGAAATTACTCACTACAGGATCCACTGAGTCATCTGGTCGGTTTACGGCACAGTTTATATGGTAGACTCTCTTGACCAGTTCTAAGTCTTCACAAGCTTTGTCACCTAGTAGTGAATCAAGTCCTTCAGCCACAACAGAAAACATGAGATGATGCACTTTGTCTTTGACTGTCACTTTAAGTCTGCATACACCTAAGCTATCTATTTTCTGTCCATTATAGTTCTTCAGTAGTACTGACTTTTTCTGTATTTTGGGCTTTTCTTTCATATTTTTAATGTCACTCATACTGATTAAGTTTGCTTTTGCCCCAGTGTCTAGTTTCAATGTAACTAATACTCCATTTACCTGCAGTGACATCATCCATTTGTCCTCTTTTACTGCATTAACTTTATGTTCAGCATTGTCCATTCCTGAGGACTGCACATTTTCTGTATCCTTTTCTATATTGTCACATGACACCATTCCTACAAAAAATGTCTCACTTAAATCAGTGTCCTCTTTTACTGCATTATCTTTATGTTCTTTCTGTGTTTTTACTTTTGAAAAACATTGTTTGGCAAAGTGATTCTTTTCATTACATTTTGTGCACATTTTCCCAAACGCTGGGCATTGTTTTAACTGGTATTTGTAACCACAGCGTATACAATTAAAAATTCCTTCCTCCGATTGCTTTTCATTTCTGTTCTGCCCACGTTTCTTCCCCTTGCAGGACACAGCATTGACAGCTGCATTGTCACTCACTACAGTCGCATCATTATTAATTTCACTGAAAGTCTTTGCATGCTGCTGAGCTAGCTCACTGGCATGGCATATTTTCACAGCATCCTCCAATGTTAGTTCGGTTTCTCTCAACAGACGTTCCCTGACCTTTTTATCATGAATACCAAACACAACCTGGTCATGAATCATGGATGCTTTCAGTTCAGAGAAATTACATGTCTGTGCTTTCAGTTTCAGATCGGTCACAAAGCTATCAAAAGTCTCATTTTGCTGCTGTGTCCGTGAACGGAACACGTACCTCTCATAGGTCTTGTTCTTTTTGGGAGAACAATGTGTATCAAACTTCTTTAGCATGCTCCACAGAGAGTTCCAGCACCTCTGTGTGACCGGCTCAATAAAGAACTGGACAGAATGACCACACTAGGAGTCTTCAGGAAAGTCAAAGAGCCAACAGACTGGGTTAACTCCATGGTATGTGTAAAGAAAAAGAAGAATGATCTAAGAGTATGCATGGAACCAAAGGACTTAAATGCAAACATAAAACATGAAAACTACCAGATTCCCTAGCGAGAAGAAATCACCAGTGAAATGTTAGGTGCCAGATACTTCACAAAGCTCGATGCCTCACAAGGATTTTGGCAACTAAAACTGGATGAAGAGAGCACCAAATACTGTACCTTCAACACACCATTTGGCAGGTATTGTTTCCTCAGAATGCCTTTTGGGATAATATCTACACCTGAGATCTTTCATAGAGCGATGGAACACATAATTGAAGGTCTGGAAGGAGAAGGAGTTCGGGTCTATATTGATGACATCATCATCTGGGGCTCTACACTGAAAGAACACAATGAGAGACTGACTAAAGTGCTACAGAGCATACGCCGGAATGGACTGAAGCTCAACAAAGCCAAGTGTCAGTTTGGCATCCAGGAAGTCACTTTCCGAGGAGATAATCTATCTGGTAAAGGAATAGAGCCAAATATGGAAAAATTAAACGGCATACTCAACATGCCCCGACCCACTGACAAAAAAGGAGTGCTACGCATCATGGGGATGATAAACTTCATTGGAAAGTTCATTCCTAACTTGTCAGCCAAGACAGCCTGTCTGCGAGATCTGCTACATAAAACAAATGAGTTTGCATGGAAAGAAGGACATGAACAAGAGTGGATGAACCTCAAATCAGTGCTGACAATCACACCTGTACTCACCTTCTTTGACCCAACAAAGAGAATCAAAGTGTCAATGGATGCATCAAAAGATGGCCTAGGCACGGTCTTGCTACAAGCAGAGGGTGAAGATTGGAAGCCTGTTGCCTATGCCTCCAGGTCTATGACTGATTCTGAGTGTCGATACACCCAGATTGAAAAGGAATGTCTAGGCTTGGTAGTTGGACTAGAAAAGTTCCATGGCTACATATATGGACTTCCCACCTTCACAATTGAGACAGACCACTGCCCACTGGTTGCCATCATAAAAAAAAACCTGAATGAGATGTCTCCAAGGATACAATGACTCATGATGAAGCTGCAAAGATATGACTTTGAACTGATCTACACACTAGGCAAACACATATGGCCCAGAAATTCAGGATGCAAGGAATGCATTCATCCTGGCCAGATTTGCTTAGCCTAGTCAATCTTACCAGAGCATTCACAATGGCCAAGAACCAGAGGATTCCGATCACTCTGACCACCATACCGACAGTTGCAATAATGCCTAAGCCCTCAATGTGGAAGTCCCAATAGCGAAATGACAGACGATACAACTGCAATATTTGCCATCAGAAATTTTATGTACAATAACCAAGTGATGGCATTTTTACAGTAAACACAAAATTGCACCCAAGTGACTACCCTTGTGACTATTTGTGCAGAATTTTCCTCTTGTGCATGCTCCTATGTGGTGCCTCCCCTGTGGCTTCAGCAGATGTGAAGGCCCCTTGCTCACTTTGCTGCTGCTCCTGTCTCGACACCATTGGCGGGCCTCCTCTGGGGTGGTGAGCCTGTGAGGGCTCGTCAACAGTCTGCTGCTCCTGCGGCTGTGCAGGGGCTGAGACATGTGTCTCACTTGGGTGTGGACTCCGGTGGGGCTCTGACTGAGGGCTCTGCAGTGACATGTAAGTGTGAGCGCTTGGAGAGGAGCCCCCACTTTCTTGAGGTCTGCCACCAACCTCCCTCTCATGGGTCAGGTCCCCCTCAGTGCCTACAAGTGGCTGGAGAGCACCTTGCTGCACATCAGGGGGGCCATGGGGACCCATATCTGCAATGGCAGTCCTACTCAGAAGGACTTCCATGAAGGTCTGGTTTCTCTGTTCAATAGATGCCCATCGCTCCTCAAGAGATGTCATTCTATTCTGAACAATGACCATGTTTTCCATACCTTGGCGACTAAGCTCCTCCATGGCCGTAGCCATCCTCTCCTCTACCGTAGCCATCCTCTCCTCTACGGTAGCCATCCTTTCCACAGAGGATGCCATCCTTTCCGTGGTGATGCATTCATGCGCCAATGACTCCACAAAGGCTCTGGTAATGTTCGCTATGGACTCCTCCATTCGCTCCACACTCACAGCGACCCTAGAGGCAAAACCTGCCAGAAACTCCTGCATCTGAGCCTGGAGTTCCATCACCACTGACCTCATGGATGGACCCAGAGGCAGAGGGTCGACATTCTGCTGAGCCGAGCTGGCAGAGTCCTGCACCCTCCGACTAGGACTCTCCACTGCTGTCTCTGTCTCCACAATCTGCTGATGCTCACTTGTGAGCTGTGATACACCAGGTGACAACACTACTCTATGTCCCGAAGGTCCCACCGAGGTGTGAGTGTCTGCGCTGGTGCTGGGTGCACAGATTTCTGGTGACACTGCACCCTCAGAGGTTGCAGCTTTCTCTGAGGAGTCTAGTTGCTCAGTCTCTTCTTCCTGGCTAGGGGGGGAAGGATGCTTGTGATGGACCTGTGGGGGAGTAATGGAAAGAGTCAGAGATGTGATGCCAAGGCTACATGCACATTGCTTTTTGCAGATGCTCATAAGTCCATCTGTTAGAGCTTCACAATCATTATCAGCGACTCATGCAATGTGAAAGAGAGAGATGGGAAACTTTTCTGTCACCAGCTTACTGTGTTGCACACGTCCGTCCGTCCCCCACAGGCGCATCATCATCCAGTCCCACTATTTCGAGTACCACCTCCTTCCAGGGGGTCAGGCGGAGTATTGAGGCTGTCCCTCCTCCTGTCCTCGCTCGCTCTCTTTTGTTGTGAGCTCTCTTTTCCTGCAATGAGGGAGACAAGTGGAGTTTGAGTGAGAATGAAGGAGTGAGTGTAGAGATTGCATAGCATAGATACTTCGAAGGAGACAAAGATGGCAGATTGATTATTCTGTACACCAAATCAGATTAATTTTCACTGTGATTATCTACACAAACGTTTTTGTGACTTTCTGCACATGCGTGCGGTATCCCGGAGTCATGCATACGCATTACCCAACCATTGCGGCCTGCACCATGTGCCATGCTTTCCTTGGCTCCTTAAGGAGAAGGTCATGGGATCCGTTGATGGCCGGGGTGTTCCGGGGGGTGGAGAGGAGAGTGAGGATTGAAAGGGGAGAGAAAGAGGGAATCAGAGGAGAGAGAGAGTGAATCAGAAAGGGGGGAGAGAGAGAGGAGCGAAGGGGGAGAGAGAGAGAGGAAATCGGAAGGGGGAGAGAGAGGATCGGAGGGGGAGAGAGAAAGGGGATCAGAGGGGGAGAAAGAGATGGGATCGGAGAGGGAGAGTGTAGGGGAGCATCTTTTAACTGGTTTAAGGTAATTTACCTGGTCTTGCAGCCTTTGCCTGCACTCTGACCAATTCCAACCTTTTACCTGGTTTACGGTAATTCACCTGGTCAGGCAGCCTTTTGCTGCTACACTGTAAACCAATTTCCAAACAGCAGTTTCAAATCGCTACCCCACCTTCCAGTTCTGACTAGAGGACTTATAATTAATGATATTAAAATGGACAAATGGTCTGGATGAGAGAAAAATCAAGGTTTATTAACTAAAAGAAATTATACCACATGAACACAGTAATTACAGTAAAATTGCTTAAATGGAGGAAGGCAGATGGCAAAAACGAGGGGTAAGTGGCTACAATGTTAATTTAACAATCTTAGCAATACCCCCTTAATTACCACCCATAACTCCTTACTAGGTTGCCTTGCTGAGGAGGCAGAAACCCTGCTCACCTGTGGTCCAGCGAAGTAAGAGCTAAGAGCGAGATAGCTTCTCAGGAGCTATCTTTATACCTGCAAAAGTTTGTCTGCAAAATTCGTGCCCAACGTTCCAATACACAAGAGAAACGCTGTGATTGGTTGATTCAAAGTGGTTGGAATGGGTTAATGTGTCTGCACTGTGGGGCTGAAATGTTCCCGCCCACACCCGGAGCTCACCTGGGCTAAAACAAAAGGGAATCCAACTGCCATATTGTCCAGAATGATGGGTGCTTCAAAAACCCATTCAATTCCTAAACTCTTGCATATCAAAATCCATTCCATGTCTTCAGTATCTCATTGTCTGCGAGTGCTTTGAATGGCTGAATTGCTGTGTAAACAGAAGCAGTTTCAATCGATTGTCCTGCGGTTAGTCTCAAGTGGGCTAATCTCTTATGTCAATAAACAACATCGATTGCTTAGAAGGGAACCTCCCTTTGATTGGCAGGTCTTTGACTGCCACTGTAGATCCTCCCACACAGGCATACTCCAAGCTGCTTCTTTTTCCTTTTGCCATGCTTTCTCTGCCATGCTTTTACTGATGGCCATTTTCAAACCTCTTTGAAATATACAGTTCAAAACTCAGAGGTACCATTTTAATAAAAATGTAGGGCTAGATTTTCAGTATAGACAGTTTTGGGGTGCTAACCTTAGCGCCCGCCCGAAGTTAGCGCCCGCCCCAAAGTAGCGCCCCGTTGCTGGAAATTCAGTGGCTTCGCCCTAAGAGGTTGGTGGAGCGCTAAAAGAGGCGTTCCACTACTATCTTTAGGCGCTAAGCCGGCGGTGCAGAGCGCAACACCTGAGCTCGGGCGCAGCGCACGGCAGACACTCTGGTGCCAGTGAGCTCTTAAAGGGGAAGGGTGCATTTTTTGAAAGGAGGAGGAGGAGGAGGCGGAGGAGGAGGAGGAGGAGGAGGAGGTGGTGCCGGCCGGAAACATAAATACACCGTTCACAACAACACACTGGATCCTTCCAGACAACACATGCAGACTGCCATGCAGGAGGAGTGCCCTTTAATGTGCGCTCCCCAGGGTGTGTTGCGTTCCATTTTACAAACGCTCTGGACGCCAGCCGCACAATGGGGCGGTCCGGCTGAAGTTTGGATTCGGGGCGGCCAAAGGGCGTTGCACGAGGATGTGACATCATTTTCTGCGCGCGCATCCGAGCAGCCGCTATCCTTTGTGCCGGCACTAATGGGCAACTTAATTTGGGGCAGGGCGCAAACTGCGCTGCGCCCAGGCGCTACACGCATAGCGCCCGAAAATCACTTCTCTTAAGGCGCTAACTGCTGGCGCAAGCAACTGAAAATCTAACCCGTAATGTCTTAGATCCTGATGTTGCCCAAGTGCTGCTCTGTCCAATGCAGCTTTTCACAATTCTGGGTATGTTTTTAAAACACTGTCCTACCCAGAGGCAATTCAAAACACTATGGGCTAGATTTTCAGTTGCTTGCGCCAGCAGTTAGCGCCTTAAGAGAAGTGATTTTCAGGCGCTATTCGTGTAGCGCCCGGGCGCAGCGCAGTTTGCGCCCCGCCCCAAATTAAGTTGCCCGTTAGCGCCGGCGCAAAGTTTAGCGGCCGCCCGGATGCGCGCGCAGAAAATGACGTCACATCCTCGTGCAACGCCCTTTGGCCGCCCCGAATCCAAACTTCAGTCGGACCGCCCCATTCTGCGGCTGGCGTCCAGAGCGTCTGTAAAATGGAATGCAACACACCCTGGGGAGCGCAAATTAAAGGGCACTCCTCCTGCACTATAAACGGCACTCTGCATGTGTTGTGTGGAAGGATCCAGTGTGTTGTTGTGAACGGTGTATTTATGTTTCCGGCCACCTCCTCCTCCTCCTCCTCCTCCTCCTCCTCCTCCTTCTCCTCCTCCTCCTCCTCCTCCTCCTCCTCCTTTGTCCCCCAGACTCTGCCTTTGAAAAAAACACATGCACCCTTCCCCTTTAAGTGCTCACTGGCACCAGAGTGTCTGCCATGCGCTGCGCCTGAGCTTGGGCGCTGCGCTCTTCACCGCCGGCTTAGCGCCTAAAGATAGTAGTGGAACGCCTCTTTTAGCGCTCCACCAACCTCTTAGGGCGAAGCCACTGAATTTCCGGCAGTGGGGCGCTACTTTGGGGCGGGCGCTAACTTCGGGCGGGCGCTAAGGTTAGCGCCCCAAAACTGTCTACACTGAAAATCTAGCCCATGATTCTTCATCCATGATGTGGACCAATATTTTTCAATCTTCAGGGAATTTTAGGGGAATTTTGCAAACCCCTACATTCCCTCCTTTTGATACTCCCAGCTTGATTGAAGTATCAACTCGAAGGAGTGAGCAAAATTTTCAAAGCCCTCACAAACAACCAACCCCTATATTTACCTAATAGCTATCTGCCACTGATCCCCGAACCGTCTACTCCCCTAAAATTCAAGAAAAACCGTGGTACGGTAGGCATCTTACAGATACATCAGTTTACAATAAGGGGTCTCATACCCCTACATGCTTGTAAAATTATACAATGTAATCAAAATTTACAAACACTTGTTACATTATAACTTATACAAAATGTTGCAATCTTAGTTACACAATGTAATCAAAATGATCCCAAGCACGGAGAGGGTCCTACACCTCTGCTCAACTTGGAGTTGTCACAAAATGGTCCCAAGCACGGAGAGGATCCTACGCCTCTGCTCAACTTATGGCTGTGACACAAAATACAAAAAAAATCTTGAACAACATGCTTAAACAAACCCCGACCATCATGTGCCAATGATGGGTCGCAAAATTCAAGTGGGTATTGCTCCTCCCACCCGGGCAGTAAATGTACCGTCCACCCCCCTTTAATGGTCTTAAACTTGTAAACATACAGAATGGATATTACAGACCAGCCTGCTCCGCCAGCCCCAAGCCGTTCCCTTGTCCCTTTGTGGAGGCGGGGTATCCCTCATGTTAAAAATTACCTTGGCACAGACCGAGACCGGGGAGTATGGGACTGTGACTCCCAGTCCCTCCCCCTCCCGTCTTCCCTCGACTGGCTGTAGGAAATGATGGGTGCCTGTGTGGCGGCTCTCCCTGGCCCCACACTGAAACTTGGATCCCAGATCCAGCCACCCACTCATCCTTCCCAGCCACACTTACCCTCTAACCTTGCCCGTGGGCCCCGGGTGAGTTCCGCCCTCTCCCGAACGCACCCACGCAACTCTTGGGTCTCCCCCTCCTCTTTACAATCTTTCCCGTGCCATCACCACCCACTCCCAGGGAACGCGTCCCTATCTGACAAGGCACCTGCGCTTCCCCACCATGACTCCTCAACAGCGAGGTCTCCCACAAGTGAACTTCGGTCAGGATAGTGCTGGGTTGGGGGCCATGCCCCACCCAACTGGGGCCATCACTTCCGCGTAGGAGGAGTAGGCAAGTTCCTCCAGACCCTGTCTGGTTTCTCCCGAAGGTCGCTGCAGGGTTTCCCTCTGGATTTGTCCAGTGGCGAGGTGATCCCCAACATTCCGTATTCATATCTTCATTCAATGCCCAGCTCGGGCTGGGTGAACAGGGCTGCTTCTTTGTCCAATCTCCTGAAAAAACTTAAAAGGACATGCAGCCAGGTCTCACTGACCTGCTGCTTTAGGTGGAGACATGGTCGGGTCCCTCGACCTCGGACCAAAAATACAAACATTTGACACACTTGTAAACTTAAACTTACTGAAACTTAAAACTACCAGTTAATTCTAAACTTACAATTTACACCTTAAAGCAAGCTATATAGACACATAGGTATAATACAAATGCCGCCCGTCTCCGGGTGGCCAGGCTAATCTCTGGCATGGTCGCAGATTGCTGCTGGCTGCAGCGAATTTGGACTGCCTCCTGCCTCTTGTCCCTCGCAGCTTATGGCTGCTGGTTGGGGACCTCTGCCCTTTGGCTTCTCCCTGGTTTGCGAGTCCGCCTTACTCCACTGTAAAGTGGGTGACCATCTTGTCTCGGGCTTGCGGAACCGCTGAGACCTTCTGAGGGGCGTCTCTGTGGGGGAAACTTTGGCTGATGGACCCTGAGCCTGGGTCACAGCCCTAGCTGGCTGGGAGCCTTCTCCCCATGGTGCCAACAGCCTGCACTGTATAAGGTACCTGGCAACCTGCTGGTACAAATCTCTCTCTCCCGATCCAAAACCTGGTGTCAGCTCCCTCCCTATGTCTCCTGCAAGAAGGATTGCTACCCCTGCCTCCCCAGGGTCCCACATCATGGGGGGGACCACTCTGTAAGTGGGCTGGGAAGCTGGTCCCTTTAAACAGGCCACTGCACCTGCGTGGATCTCCTCCCTGGAGTCTCGCGGCAGAGGCTGTGTAATCCCTGTCTTTAAACAAGCATGTGCGCCTGTGTGAAAAAGCTGAGGAAGAGCCGCTGTGGTACCGCCCGCAACTGCGCCTGCGCAAACTATCTTTTCGGAGTCCCTTGGCAGAGGCTGTGAAGCCTCTGGCTTCAAACAGGCGATTGCGCCTGCGCGGGAAAACTTAGGAAGAGCCGCTGGGGTCCTGCAGGCAACTGCGCCTGCGCAAACTATCTCACTAAAAAGGGTTGGAAGAACCGTTGAGTCTTCCAAGCAGGCCGCTGCGCCTGTGCGTATGGTTTGGGAAGCGAGGATCTTTAAACGGCCGACTGCGCCTGCGCACTCGGCCTCAAACTGAGCAAGAGCCGCTGGGGGTTCCGGGTTCGCGACTGCGCCTGCGCGAACCCGGTGTTGAGAAACCTCTCCTCTCGGGTGCGCGGCTGCGCCTGCGCGGCCCTCCTGTTGGCAAAACTCTCCCCTCAGGCGCGCGACCGCGCCTGCGCGGGAAAACTGAGGAGGATCCGCTGGGAGTACGGGCTGGGGAACCATGCCTGCGCGAGCAGTTTCAGTGAATGGAGTGGCATCAGCCTGCAGATTTCTGATCCCAGGCTGCTGTTTCTCTGTTCCTAAGCCACCTAACCATTTCAAATACGAACTTTGGGCAAAACTAGGATCCCACTGGGGCGGGGAAGTGTCCCAATTTGTGGGCTGGACAACTTTTCCCTGGAAACAAGCCACAGTGCCTGTATTTACAGGCTGTGAACTTGAACTTGTCTGGTCAGCAAGCTCATGTTCTCTTACCCGGGTGGCTTTAAATGGGGAATTTTGGACTTGGACCTGCCTTTGGTCTGGGGCCAAAACTATCCCCTGTGTGCCTCCCTTGTCCCGGATTTCTGCTTCTGGACCTGCTCTACAGGGGTCCCAGAATGCTCCTTCCCTGTTCCCTGGCTTAAACAGCTTACTCTGCCCAGGAATGGCTCCCCCCCCCATACAAGCCACAGCACTTGCCTGTGAACTTGAACCTACTGTGGGTTGAGGATTTCTATTCTCAGGCTCACTCCCAGCTGCCTGGTTGGGGTTGATTTTAAACCCCTTTCTTTCCAGTCATTGTGGGGAGGCAGAGCTGGGCGAGGGGGCTGCAGCACCACTGATGGCTGCCCCCTTTCCCTGATTGGCCCTCATGAGAGATTTTAACATCTCCAGGACAGACTCGATTGTGTCTGTCTCTGCCTTCTGAGTTGGGGCTGTGGGGTTCCTGGCTCTATCATCTCTCCCAGGCTTTTTACAATCCCTGCGCCAGTGGCCATCCTCCCCGCACTTGTAACAAGTGACCTTGTTCTGGGAGGGATGGCTCTCCTCCTGGCGCTACTCTTTTTGATATGGAGCCCCAGGTTTATCTAACTCCCTATCCAGCATCGTTCTGGGTGCTGCCTGTGGGATGGTTCAACTTGGGCTGCCAGTAAAATCCGGCTGACCTGCCTTCGGGCTGATCAGGCAAATCGTTCCCTTTGCTGCTTTTAAAACCATGTTAAGGCTTTCTATCTCTGCCCTACAGAGGCCATGATCTGCTTCACTAAACCTTTGGGCGCAGGCCAGCTTATAAGCTGTCTTTACTTCCCTAACCCTTTCCTCCTGCTCTGTAACCTCTGACATGAGGTGGACATTCTCTTCCCGCCATCTCATCTTGCTATCTCTGGCCTCAGTGACCTCCTGCACAAGGTGCTCTATCTCTGCCTGGCATTTTTCAAACTGGGACTCCCGATTCTTGGCCTCTTTAGCCTCTCCTGCACCCTCATCTCAACCTTCTTAACCCAGCCACCTATACCATGATAGGTCAGCCTACACGCTGCGGCTAACATCCACAGGGCTACCCACATACTGAAAACGAGAGAAACAAGAGCTGATGCTTTCTTCAGATCCAGACCACTTATCCAATCAAAAATTGCCTCCAGTCCTGCCGTGGTCGCCATTTTGTACAGGGGCATCTTTTAACTGGTTTAAGGTAATTTACCTGGTCTTGCAGCCTTTGCCTGCACTCTGACCAATTCCAACCTTTTACCTGGTTTACGGTAATTCGCCTGGTCAGGCAGTCTTTTGCTGCTACACTGTAAACCAATTTCCAAACAGCGGTTTCGAATCGCTACCCCACCTTCCAGATCTGACTAGAGGACTTATAATTAATGATATTAAAATGGACAAATGGTCTGGATGAGAGACAAATCAAGCTTTATTAACTAAAAGAAACTATACCACATGAACACAGTAATTACAGTAAAATTGCTTAAATGGAGGAAGGCAGATGGCAAAAACGAGGGGTAAGTGGCTACAATGTTAATTTAACAATCTTAGCAAAACCCCCTTAATTACTATCCATAACTCCTTACTAGGTTGCCTTGCTGAGGAGTCAGAAACCCTGCTCACCTGGGGTCCAGCGAAGTAAGAGCTAAGAGCGAGATAGCTTCTCAGGAGCTATCTTTATACCTGCAAAAGTCTGTCTGCAAAATTTGCGCCCAAAGTTCCAATACACAAGAGAAACGCTATGATTGGTTGATTCAAAGTGGTTGGAATGGGTTAATGTGTCTGCACTGTGGGGCTGAAATGTTCCCGCCCACACCCGGAGCTCACCTGGGCTAAAACAAAAGGGAATCCAACTTCCCTATTGTCCAGAATGATGGGTGCTTCAAAAACCCATTCAATTCCTAAACTGTTGCATATCAAAATCCATTCCATGGCTTCAGTATCTCATTGTCTGTGAGTGCTTTGAATGGCTGAATTGCTGTGTAAACAGAAGCAGTTTCAATCGCTTGTCCTGCGGTTAGTCTCAAGTGGGCTAATCTCTTATGTCAATAAACAACATCGATTGCTTAGAAGGGAACCTCCCTTTGATTGGCAGGTCTTTGACTGCCACTGTCGATCCTCCCACACATACATACTCCAAGCTGCTTCTTTTTCCTTTTGCCATGCTTTCTCTGCCATGCTTTTACTGATGGCCATTTTCAAACCTCTTTGAAATATACAGTTCGAAACTCAGAGGTACCATTTTAATAAAAATGTAATGTCTTAGATCCTGATGTTGCCCAAGTGCTGCTCTGTCCAACGCAGCTTTTCACAATTCTGGGTATGTTTTAAAAACACTGTCCTACCCAGAGGCAAATCAAAACACATTATTCTTCATCCACGATGTGGACCAATATTTTTCAATCTTCAGGGAATTTTAGGGGAATTTTGTGAACCCCTACAAGAGGGAAAGTGGAATAGAGGGGGGAGAGAGACAGAGAGGGGGATTGGGAAAAAAAGATAACAGAGGGGAGAGAGAGAGAGAGGGGATCTGAATGGGGAGAGAGAGAGGGGGAGAGAGAGAGAGGAGGGGGAGAGAGAGAGGAGATTGGAGAGGGAGAGAGGAGATCGAAAGGGAAAGAGAGGAGGGGAAGAGAGGGAGGAGGAGAGAGAGAAAGGAGATTGAAGGAGGAAGAGAGAGAGGAGGGGGACAGAGAGAGAGGAGGGGAAAGAGGATCGGAGGGGAGGGAAGAGGAGGTCAGGAATTCGGGAGAGAAGGGATGGGGAGGAATGAGATCCAGGTATAAAGGGGGGGGCTGAGAGCGAGAACATGATCCCGATGGTAAGACAGATCACGTTCTTCCAACCCCATCCCCTTTACACCCGCACCACGTTCTCCCTCTCCTCCCCCTAGACCTGGTTGATTTCTCGGAAAGCTCGGTGCATGTGTGGTAGGTGATATCATTGGACTGGATGAAATCCAGAAGGCATGACACTGTCACTATTCACTTCATACACAATAAACCTGTTAACAATCCATGACCCACAAACAATGCCCCATCTATGGAGGGGCGGTGGGGAAAATGTCAAGAACTTTTGATGGGGGAAAGTCCTGAACCTGGGGGTGGGTGGGGGGTAGGGGAACAACTTGGGCAGGGGGAGAAAGTCAGGAACCTGTGGGGGAGGAACTTGGGCAGGAGGGAAGTCAGGAACCTGGGGGGGAAGAACTTGGGCAGGGGGTGAAGGTCAAGAACTTGGGGCAAGGAGGAACTTGGGCGGGAGGGAGGTCAGGAACTTGGGTGGGGTGAGATGTCAGGAACTCAGGCTGGGGGAGGATATCAGGAAGTTGAGCGGGGGGGAGAAGGTCAGGAACATCGGCAGCGGGAGAAGGTCAGGAACTTGGGCAGGGGGAGAAGGTCGGGAACTTGTTGGGAGGGAAAAGGTCAGAAACTCAGGGGTGGGAGGAAGGTTAGGAACTTGTTGGGGGGGCAGGAACTTGTTTGGGGGTGGTGGAAGAAATTCTTAACCCACAAGGATGAGCCCTGTCTGTTGTATGTGATCTCTGTTCTGTCTCAAGCAAGGCAGTCAGAATGGCTTGAATTACACTTTGCAAATTACTTGATTATTTAGGCAGGCAGGATCTAATTACACATTCCAGATAAACTGCTGGGTGTGTCTTGTCCTCTAAGGGTACCAATCAGAAATCAGGTGTTGCCTTCAAGGTGACCAATCACAGATCTGGTGTTGGAAATAAATGAGACCTTTTTTGATGCTTTGCTGTACTTATCAAGGTGAGCATTATCAGTGATTTGGAATGGAACATTTGCTATTTTTACCATGTCTGCCACCCAGTGTTGTCATCAAGCACTCCTAGGTTAGATATAGCAGAATAAAGCTCCCTCTACTCTAACCCACCATTGTAGCTTAATGGTAACCTCAGAAGAATACTCTTACTTCATTAATATGGAAAATATTTAGACAGAAAGGGCATGAATCAAATATATTCCAGTATGTACTAACTGCAGTGTATAAAGGCTCGGATTCTATGGATGAACAGGAAGATCAGATCAATTTGAAATTAAAGAAAATAAACATTTGGCCAGGAATTTCCTTGGAGCTGCTTGCATTCCGCTGTCGTAGGAAGATCAAACTGAGTGGATACCCCACTGCCTGCATTTCAATGTCTACTTTGCGGGAGCCTCATTATTGTATGCAAATTGGGGTCTTAAAATGTTGTTCTGGGCAGTGTATGGTGTCTTGGCAAATATTTATTCTTTAACCAACATCACTAAAACAGATTATCTGGTCATTATATCGCTGCTGTTTGTGGGGCCTTGCTGTGCCACATTTCCTGCACTACAACAGTGACTACTCTTCAAAAAATCCTTCATTGGCTGTAAAGTGCTTTGGCACATCTTGAGGTCATGAAAGGTGCTCTATCAATTCAAGTACTTTTTTCTTTCAACAAAGTCATTTAACAAAACTGACATATTTCAGAAACAATAATTGGTTGCTTTTAATAAGTTTAACCAAAGCAATTTTCCAATTATTTTATTCCCCCCTCTTTTATTCCATTGTGTAAATCACCAGAATGGAATGCAATACTGATGTAGCGTCCTCTCATGATCTCTGTTGTATGTTATGAGATCAAGGACCATGGAACATAAATCTGACTTTGTTCTTCTGCAATTGACAATTCTATATTTGTCAGGGTACAAATGTAACTGAGGGCAACAATTGCTGTACCGAAGTGTATGTACATTATGAGTACTAACTCCTTAATTTGAGCATCTGTTACAGCTTTCAGGTTTTATGGTTCATGAGAGAGATCAAAATATAATTAGAAGTATAAACAAACTCTTTTTCTACTTTAACCATGCAATAAAGTTCAGAGTTTTGTTACTTCAGCTTTCTAAGACATGTTTGCAGTAGCCTGCTGTGAACCAGGAACAAAATTGCTGATTCCAATCCTGGGTTTTATGTAGTGAACAAAAATAATAATGTTTTCAGTTTTGAATTTAAGAGAAAACCAGTCTGCTTGTTTGTGTTCTAGGGGAATAATTTTCCAAGCCATGTTGTTCTTGTACGAACACTTAAATGCTTATACTAAATTCATCCGTGCATTTTTTTAATGCAGGCATTAAGCCAAAGAATTTAATACAAGTGCATTAAGTGTTTGTTTTGGAACAACGCCTACTAGAAAATATTCTTCTGTTGTATCTGACAGTCATGTATAACCAAAGAGAATGCTAAGTTATCAGCTGTGGGTTATGGCCAGGGAAATGCTGTTGCTACTTTTGACATGAGTGGTGTATAATCCCCTTCTCTCTTTTATCAAGTTACTGTGTGAACAGATATGAAGTTAAGCCATCTGTAGCTGTGGATAATTGGGATTATAGACTGCATTGGGAGACCAGTGAATTTCTAGAATGGATAACTTTATTTATGATAGCCATAACACACTTATTAAAGTATAGCCTGATGTTATTAGACTACAGAATATGCATTGATAAGGTAATAGAGGCAACATGGTGCAGCTGAATGATTGGCACCTGTCCAGTGTTCCACACATCACCTATTTTTCTTCTGCTAAAAGATAGTTTTTGCTGGTATCACACTGTGCCAAGTATTTCAGAAGAACTTGGCAATTAATGTGAACTAGACTGGAGACATTGCAAATGTTATTGTTGACCCCCATTCTATGATCAGAAACTATGAGGTTAGAGTGGATAAATGACAATAACAAAATATTACTAAGGTGTATCATCATGTCACTTACATTTCCAAAATTATTTCTCTAAATTCTAATCTTGCAGTGTCAGAAGAGAATAATTTATTAAAACCAAGAGTGTTAGTTAGTATCCGTGTACCGTAGCTATTCAATCCATTCTGTGGAGCATTGAGAAGTGCACAAATTGAACAAACTTGCTGGAAAAACATGTTTCTGGACCTGTCAGTTAATTGTTATTAAGCCAATGGAACGTAATATCCTGGATAATTGAGATGTGTGGCTGCATTTCCAAAATTTACATTATTACCTTCTGTCCTTAACAGATGCACAAGGAAGGAAAATTTGTAAGGTTAAAAGAAGGGGAAGTTAATTTTTTGACAAAATTGCTTACCTAACAAATACTAATATGAATAAAATGTAACATAGGTTAATTTGGGGTATTAATTAAGCTTTGGATAATGATGCGATTTTTAAAGCTAATGTTAAATGCGATTGTTAACTTTGAACAGTGAAAAAATATGAACTGATATGCTGATTAAAATTATTGGGGGAAAAATTGGGTTGCTTTGCGTCTCCCGTTAGTGCCCAAGAGGGCGCTAATGGGGCGCAAAGCAACTAGCGCCCAGGCGCGACTTCACCCACACCATCAAATTCAATGGGAGGTTAACGGCGGTGCTAACCGTTAGCACCCCACGGCGCTGTGCCGCCAGTGATGACGTCATTACCATGCACAGCACCCCGCTCATGCCCCGGCCATGATCTTCGGGAGCGCCCCCTGACTTACCGCCGGACGCTATGTCCGACGGGGTCAGGGGGGCCTACCTGCGGCCGGGGAGGCACTATTAAAAGGCAAGGTGTGGGGTGGCCATTTTTGTTGCTGGCCACCTGCCAGCACCTGCCAGCGCTCCTGTCCCCAGCATCCTGAACGCACCTGCCCCCCCCCCCCGCCTGTGGAGTGCC
The DNA here is from genome assembly GCF_052327205.1 of Somniosus microcephalus. NCBI lineage: Eukaryota > Metazoa > Chordata > Chondrichthyes > Squaliformes > Somniosidae > Somniosus > Somniosus microcephalus. The sequence goes on along the minus strand of NC_140993.1, from coordinate 189,277,313 downwards.
GACTGCACTCCAAGAGCCCGGCTCTTCTCCTGAGTGCTGGGCTCTTTTGCCGGCACTCCCAATCCCCGGGGGCCCAGCTGGGCCCTGGGTCAATACCGATGTGCTGCGGCACGTAACGCCGCGTTATTGACTCGCAGCGCCCCAAGAGGGATGTTGAGCCTTGCTGGGTGCAAGTTGGCTGTTGCATTTTCCTACATTACAACAGCGACTGCTCTTCAACAGCAATCCATTAGCTGTGAAGCGCTTTGAGACGTCCTAAGGTTATGAAGCGTGCTATATAAATACAGAGTTAATTTGTTCTTTCTTTTGTTTCGGTTAACAGTTGAAAAATATCTCTCCACACGCTGTAATCTCCCAGACGTGGTGATTTTTTTTTTAGTCGTTCATTAGAAGTGGGCAAGGCCAATATTTATTGCCCATCCCTAGTTGCCCTTGAGAAGATGGTGGTGAGCCACATTCTTGAACTGCTGCAGTCCGTGTGGTGAAGGTACTCCAACAGTGCTGTTAGCTGGGGGTTAAAGGATTTTGACCCAGCAACGATGAAGGAACAGCGATATACTTTCAAGTCAGGATGATGTGTGACTTGGAAGGGAACTTGGAGGTGGTGGTGTTCCCATGCGTCTGCTGCCCTTGTCCTTCTAGGTGGTAGAGGTCGCGGGTTTGGGAGGTGCTACCGAAGAAGCCTTGGTGAGTTGCTGCACTGCATCTTGTAGATGGTACACACTGCAGCCACGGTACGCTGGTGGTGGAGGGAGTGAATGTTAAAGGTGGTGGATGTGGTGCCAATCAAGAGGGCAGCTTTGTCTTGGATGATGTCGAGCTTTTTGAGTGTTGGAGCTGCACTCAACCAGTCAAGTGGAGAGTATTCTGATTTGTGCATTGGAAAGGCTTTGGGGAGTCAGGAGGTGGGACACTTGCCACAGAATACCCAGCCTCTGACCTGCTCTTATTGCCACAGTATTTATGTGGCTGGTCGAGTTAAGTTTCTGGTCAATGGAGACCCCCCAGGATATTGATGGTGGGGGATTTGGTGATGGTAATGCTGTTGAATGTCAAGGGGTGCTGGTTACATGCTCGCTTGTTGGAGATAGTCATTGCCTGGCACTAGTGTTGCGTGAATGTTATCTGCCACTTATCAGCCCAAGCCTGAATGTCGTCCAGGTCTTGCTGCATACGGGCATGGACTGCTTCATTATCTGAGGAGTTGTGAATGGCACTGAACACTGTGCAGTCATCAGCGAGCATCCCCACTCTGACCATATGATGGAGGGAAGGTCATTGATGAAGCAGCTGAAGATGGTTGGGCCTAGGAAACTGCCCTGAGGAACTCCTGCAGTGATGTCCTGGGGCAGTGATGATTGATCTCCAACTACCACAACCATCTTCCTTTGTGCTAATATGACTCCAGTCAGCAGACAGTTTTTCCCCCAATTCCCATTGACTTCAGTTTTACTTCAATCAACTTTACTTTACTCAAATGGGTGACTTAAATCTACATATAGATTGGGCTAACCAAATCAGTAACTATACTGTGGAGGAGGAATTCCTGGAGTGTTTATGGGATGGTTTCCTGGACCAATATGTCGAGGAACCAACCAGAGATCAGGTCATCTTAGACTGGGTATTATGCAACGAGAAAGGATTAATTAGCCATCTTGTTGTACGAGGCACCTTGGGTCAGAGTGATCATAATATGAGTGAATTCTTCATTAAGATGGAGAATGAAGTTGTTGACTCAGAGACTAGGGTCCTGAATTTAAATAAAGGAAACTATGGTCTGAGGCGAGAGTTGGGTAGGATTGATTGGGGAATGTCACTCAAAGGGTTGACAGTGGATAGGCAATGGCAAACATTCAAAGACCGCATAGATGTACTGCAGAATTTGTTCATCCCAGTTTGGCATAAAAATAAAGCAAAAAAGGTGACTCAACCGTGGTTAACAAGGGAAATTAGGGATAGCATAAGATCCAAGGAGAGGACATATAAATTGGCCAGAAAAAGCAGTAAACCTGAGGATTGGGAGCAGTTTAGGATTCAACAAAGGAGGACAAAGGGATTAATTAAGAAGGGGAAAATAGAATATGAGAGTAAGCTTACAGGGAACATAAAAACTGACTGTAAAAGCTTTTATACATATGTGAAGAGAAAAAGATTGGTGAAGTCAAGCATAGGTCCCTTGCAGTCAGAATCAGGGGAATTTATAATGGGGAACAAAGAAATGGTAGACCAATTAAATACATATTTTGGTTCTGTCCTCTCAAAGGAGGACAAAAATAACTTCCCAGAGATGCCGGGGAACATAGGGTCTGATGAAAGGGAGGAACTGAAAGAAATCAGTATTTGTAGGGAAATGGTGTTCGGGAAATTGATGGGATTGAAGGCCGATAAATCCCCAGGGCCTGATAATCTACATCCAAGGGTACTTAAGGAAGTGGCCCTAGAAATAGTAGATGCATTGCTGGTCATCTTCCAACATTCGATGGAATCTGGAACAGTACCCATGGATTGGAGGGTAGCTAATTTTACCCCACTATTCAAAAAAGGTGGTAGAGAGAAAATGGGGAATTACAGACCGGTAAGCCTGACATCGGTAGTGGGGTAAATGCCAGAGTCCATTATAAAAGATGTAATAGCAGAGCACTTGGAAAACAGTGACAGGATCGGACAAAGTCAACATGGATTTACAAAAGGTAAATCGTGCTTGACTAATCTACTGGAATTTTTTGAGGATGTAACTGGTAAAATAGATAAGGGAGAACCAGTGGATGTGGTGTATTTGGACTTTCAGAAGGCTTTCGATAAGGTCCCGCATAAGAGATTATCATGTAAAGTTAAGGCACTTGAGATTGGGGCAAGGTATTGACTTGGATGGAGAACTGGTTGGCAGACAGAAAGCAAAGAGTTGGAATAAATGGTTCTTTTTCCGAGTGGCAGGCAGTGACTAGTGGGGTGCCGCAGGGGTCGATTCTTGGACCCCAGCTATTCACAATATATATTAATGATCTAGACAAGGGAACTAGATGTAATATCTCCAAATTTGCAGATGACACAAAGCTGGATGGGCATGTGTGCAGTGAGGAGGATGCCGAGAAACTGCAGGTTGATTTGGACAGGTTGGGTGATTGGGCAGAAGCATGGCTGTGGATAAATGTGAGGCTATCCATTTTGGTGGCAAAAAAGGAAGGCAGACCTGATGGCCTACATCCTAGGGTCTTGAGAGAAGTGGCGGTAGGGATTGTGGATGCATTGGTGATCATTTTCCAGAACTCCCTGGACTCAGGAAAGGTCCCGGCAGATTGGAAAACTGCTAATGTAACACCCTTATTTAGGAAGGGAAGCAGACAAAAAGCTGGAAACTATAGACCAGTTAGCCTAACATCTGTGGTTGGCAAAATGTTGGAGTCCATTATTAAGGAAACAGTAACAGAGCATTTGGATAAACGTAATTTAATAGGACAGAGTCAGCATGGTTTTACGAAGGGGAAGTCATGATTGACAAATTTGCTCGAATTCTTTGAGGATGTAACATACAGGGTGGATAAAGGGGAACAAGTGGATGTAGTGTATTTGGACTTCCAAAAGGCATTTGAAAAGGTTCCACACAAAAGATTACCGAGCAAGATAAAAAATCACGGGATTGGGGGTAATATACTGGCATGGGTGGAAGATTGGCTATCTAACAGAAAACAAACAGTTGGGATAAATGGTTTGTTCTCTTGCTGGCAATCAGTAACTAGTGGTGTTCCACAGGGGTCAGTGCTGGGACCCCAACTCTTTACAATCTATATTAACGATTTGGAGGAAGGGACCGAGTGCAACATATCCAAGTTTGCCGACGATACAAAGATGGGAGGGAAAGCAGTGAGTGAGGAGGACATAAAAAACCTTCAAAAGGACATAAACAGGCTAAGTGAGTGGGCAGAGATTTGGCAGATGCAATGTAATGTTGGTAAGGGTGAGGTTATGCACTTTGGCAGAAAAAATCAAAGACCAAGTTATTATCTAAATGGAGAGAAACTGCAAAGTGCTACAGTACAAAGGGATCTGGGGGTCCTGGTGCATGAAACACAAAAAGTTAGTATGCAAGTGCAGCAGGTGATCAGGAAGGCTAATGGAATCTTGGCTTTTATTGCAAGGGGGATGGAGTGTCAAAACAGGGAAGTCTTGCTGCAGTTATACAGGGTATTGGTGAGGTCACACCTGGAATACTGCGTGCAGTTTTGGTTTCCATATTTAAGAAAAGATATACTTGCTCTCGAGGTGGTTCAGAGAAGGTTCACTCAGTTGATTCCAGAGATGAGGGGGTTGACGTATGAGGAAAGGTTGAGTAGGTTGGGACTCTACTCATTGGAGTTCAGAAGAATGAGAGGCGATCTTATCGAAACATATAAGATTGTGAGGGGGGCTTGATCGGGTGGATGCGGTGAGGATGTTTCCACTGATGGGTGAGAATAGAACTAGGGGGCATAATCTTAGAATAAGGGGCTGCCCTTTCAAAACTGAGATGAGGAGAAGCTTCTTCACTCAGAGGGTAGTAAATCTATGGAATTTGCTACCTCAGAGAGCTGTGGAAGCTGCAACATTAAATAAATTTAAAATGGAGATAGACATTTTCCTAGCAGATAAGGGAATTAGGGGTTATGGGGAGAGGGCAGGGAAGTGGACATGAGTCTAGATTCAGATCAGCCATGATCCTATTGAATGGCGGAGCAGGCCCGAGGGGCCGTATGGCCTACTCCTGCTCCTATTTCTTATGTTCTTATGTTCTAATCTGAATGGCAATAGTTTGGGAGAAGGGGAAGTGCAACGAGACCTGGGCATCACTGTGCACCAGTCGCTGAAGGTAAGCATGCAGGTGCAGCAGGTGGTTAAGTAGGCAAATGGTATGTTGGCCTTCGTAGTGAGAGGGTTTGAGTACAGGAACAAGGTTGTCTTGCTGCAGTTGCACAGGGCCTTGTTGTGACCACATCTTGAGTATTGTGTGCAGTTTTGGTCACCTTATCTGAGGAAGGATGTTCTTGCCATGGAAGGAGTTCAGCGAAGATTCACCAGGCTGATACCTGGGATGGCAGGAATGACGTATGAGGCGAGATTGGGTCGATTGGGCTTGTAATCGCTGGAGTTTAGAAGAATGAGAGGGGATCTCAATTAAACTTATAAAATTCTGACAGGACTGGACAGACTAGATGCAGGAAGGATGTTCAGAACCAGGAGTCACAGTCTAAGGATAAGGGGTAGGCCATTTAGGACAGAATGAGGAGGAATGTTTTCACCCAGAGAGTGGTGAACCTGTGGAATTCTCTACCACAGAAGGCAGTAGAGACCAATACATTAAATATATTCAAGAAGGAGTTGGATATATTTCTTAAGGCTAAAGGGATCAAAGGATATGGGGAGAAAGCAGGGACCGGATCCTGAATTTGCATGATCAGTCATGATCGCATTGATGGCGGAGCAAGATCGAGGGGCCGAATGGCCTACTCCTGCTCCTATCTTCTATGTTTCTATGTTTCTATGTTTACTGGGGCTCCTTGATGCCACAATCGGTCAAATGCTACCTTGATGTCAAGGGCAGTCAATCTCACCTCTGCTGTGGATTTCAGCTGTTTTGTCCATGTTTGGACCAAGGCTGTAATGGGGTCTGGAGCTGAGTGGTCCTGGCGGAACCCAAACTGGGCATCAGTGAGCAGGTTATTGGTGAGTAAGTGCCGCTTGATAGCACTGTCAATGACACCTTCCATCACTTTGCTGATAATTGAGAGTAGGCTGATTGGGCGTTAATTGGCTGGATTGGATTTGTCCTCCTTTTTGTGGACAGGACATACTTGGGCAGTTTTTCACATTGTCGGATAGACTTCAGTGTTGCAGCTGTACTGGAGCAGCTTGGCTAGAGGCGGGGCTACTTCTGGAGCACAATTCTTCAGCACAACAGCCGGGATGTTGTTGGGGCCCACAGCCTTATTATCCACTATTATCCTTCTTACTCCATGAATTGAAATGAACAATACATGTTGAAAATTCTAAATTTCCAAAAGTTTTTTAAAAATGCAGCAAAGTTGCAGAAAAGTTATTGGCCCAGAAATTCGGGTCTCCATGGGTGAGTACGCGCTGGGTACTCACCCGTAGGCTGAATGGAAGTGCCAGTTTTCTGCATGCACTGCGCATGCGCGGGAAACCGGCACTTCCGTTCCTCTGAACGAAGAGGTTCAGAGGTCGAACGTGTGTGCAGGAGAGGCTGCGCATGCGCATCAAACTTAGATTTTTTTTGCAGGTTTTCCCGGGATCGTAAGCCTGCAGGATTTAGAAATGTAAAAAGCAGGCTTAAGGCCTGCTTTTTACAAGGTAAGTGGTCAATTAATTAAAATTAAAACATTTTTTCCACAGGTTTATTATTTTTAAATATTTTAAAGCAAGGTGAGTTTACTTTTAGCCCCATTAGAATATAAAATTATTTTTTCAAAAATTTAAATTATTGTTTAAAAGTTATTTAATGTAATTTATAATTTATTTAAAAAGTGTGATTTAAAAAAAAAATTATTTGAAGGTTTACTGCTATTTTGGGGCCGTAGTATTTATAAGTTTTGACAGCTCTTCCTGTCAATCTTATGAATGGGCTTTTCCCTCCTCCGATTGGCTGCCCATGGCCCACGTGATCCTTGGGGATGCATCGCACTAACTGCGCCCCTGGGATACGTAAGCAGTGTGCGCCGGCAGCTGGGCCAGGCCCCGGATCGGAATTCCACGGGGCCCTACAGCTCAATGGCCAGCACGCTAGGTAAGTGCAGATCGGGGGCTTACACCCGTGGGAAGCCCCTGACCTGAATTTCTGGGCCATTAGTCAGTAAATTATTGTTGGGGTTAAATGGACACACCACCCGACATCGACCTAGGCACCGGGCATGACTAAGGCACAATCAGTCCAGTTTACCCTGCAAAGTCATCCGTGCTAATATCTGGGGACTTGTGCCAAAATTGGGAGAGCTGTCCCACACACTATTCAAGCAATAGCCTGACATAGCCTTACTCACAGAATCATACTTTTCAGCCAACGTCCAATATTCCTCCATCACCATCCCTGAGTATGTCCTGCCCACCGGCAGCACAGACCCACCAGATGTGGTGGTACAGTGGTATACATTCGGGAGAGAATGGCCCTGAGGGTCCTCAACATTGACTCTGGACCCCATGAAGTCTCATGGTCAAACATGGACAAAGAAACCCCCTACTGATTAACACCTACCGCCCTCTGTCAGCTGATGAACCAGTACTCCTCCATGTTGAACACCACTTGGAAGAAGCACTGAGGGTAGCAAGGGAACAGAACATACTCTGGGTGGGGGACTTCAAAGTCCATAACCAAGAGTGGCTCAGTAGCACCACTACAGACCGAGCTAGCCGATTCCTGAAGGATCTAGCTGTCAGATTGAACATACAGCAGGTGGTGAGGGAACCAGCATGATGGAAAACCACACCATCACAGAAGCCAGAAGTCAGTCTTCAGCCAATTCGATTCACTCCAGGTGATATCAAGAAATGGCTGAGCACACTGGATACAGCAAATGCTATGGGCCCTGACAACATCCCGGCTGTCGTGCTGAAGACTTGTGCTCCAGAACAGGCTGCGTCTCTAGCTAAGCTGTTCCAGTACAGCTACAACACTGGCATCTATCCAACAATGAGGAAAATTGCACAGGTACGTCCTGCTCACAAAATGCAGGACAAATCCAATCTAGCCAATTACCACCCCATCAGTCTACTCTCAATCACCAACAAAGTGATGGAAGGTGTTTTCTACAGTGCTATCAAGTGGCACCTGCTCACCGATGCTCTGTTTAGGTTCCACCAGGACCACTCAGCTCCAGACCTCATTACAGCCTTGGTCCAAACATGGACAAAACAGCTGAATTCCAGAGGTGAGGTGAGAGTGACTGCACTTGACATCAAGGCAGCATTTGACTGATTGTGGCATCAAGGAGCCCGAATAAAACTGAAGTCAATGGGAATTGGGGGGAAAACTCTCCACTGGCTGGAGTCATACTTAGGACAAAGGAAGATGGCTGTGGTTATTGGAGGCCAATCATCACAGCCCCAGGACATCGCTGCAGGAGTTCCTCAGAGCAATGTCCTAGACCCAACCATCTTCAGCTGCTTCATCAATGACCTTCCCTTCATCATAAGGTCAGAAGTGGCGATGTTCGCTGATGATTGCACAGTGTTCAGTCCCATTTGCAACTTGTTGGATAATTAAGCATTCCATGCCAGCATGCAGCAAGACCTGGATGACATTCAGGCTTGGGCTGATAAGTGGCAAGTAGCATTCGCAACACACAAGTGCCAGGCAATTACTATCTCCAACAGGAGAGGTTCCAACCACCGCCCTTTGACATTCAAAGGCATTACCATTGCCGAATCTCCCACCATCAACATCTTGGGTGTCACCATTGACCAGAAACTTAACTGGATCAACCACATAATTACTCTGGCTACAAGGCAGATCAGAGGCTGGGTAGTCTGTGGCGAGTGTCTCACCTTCTGACTGCTCAAAGCTTTTCCACCATCTACAAGGCACAATTCAGGAGTGTGAGGGAATACTCTCCACTTGCCTGGATGAGTGCAGCTCTTACAATATTCAAGAAGCTCGACACCATCCAGGACAAAGCAGCCCACTTGATTGGCACCCCATCCACCACCTTAAACATTCACTCTCTCCACCACTGGCGTACCGTGGCTGCAGAGTGTACCATCTACATGATGCACTGCAGTATCTCGCCAAGGCTTCTTCGACAACACCTCCCAACTCCGCGACCTCTACCCCCTAGAAGGACAAGGGCAGCAGGCGCATGGGATCACCATCATTCCAAGTTCCCCACCAAGTCTCACACCATCCGTTCCTTCATCATCGCTGGGTCAAAATCCTGGAACTCCATCCCTAACAGCACTGTGGGAGTACCTTCACCACACGGACTGCAGCAGTTCAAGAGGGCGGCTCACCATTACCTTCTCAAGGGCAATTAGGGATGGGCAATAAATTCTCACCTTGCCAGCGATGCCCATATCCCGTGACCGAATTTAAAAATGCTACATTATGACCGAGCAGTAATATTGGAAATGTGGAGTATTATACATTTCCCAACTGTTTTATCGAATTAGGTAAATTGCATTTCAGAGTAAATGGTTTATGTGCACTACTGTTTGGAAGATGTGTGCTGGCTATCTTAGTTTGTTATTGATGATTTAATAGAAACTTAAGAAAAAGGTGCACCATATTGCAAAGCTATTCATTGTACATGCAATCTGTTCCCGCCACAGCTGCTGACAGATCTACTGAATGTTTCCAGTATTTTGTGTCTGAGGAAACGTGTGGGTAATGTTTACTTTTGGTGGGGGCAGAAATTTGGTGGTAATAGATCGGTTACTCATTATTTACCCTGCCTGATTTTCTTTACCATTGAGTCCAAGGGAAAGTGAAATCAATGTGGGGTGTATAACAGGCGGCCAATCTGCAACTACTAGTTTTCACCCATTCCTTGATAGATGACCTACAATGCGAATTTGATGGGTTTTTAAATGTGTTGATATCTGGTGTTACAAGTTACAAGTTTAGCATCACTTCAATGTGGTTTCTACCTCAGACCAACACTTTGGGGGTCAATTTTGACTGTCTTTGCCTAGCATTAATGGGGCAGTAATGGCCTCAAAATGGGGCCTGTGGCCTTACCACCCCATTAACACCAGCGAAGTGGCTGGCTCCATTTTGAAAAGCGCCTACCACAGAGTGCGCAAAGTGCCTACCTTTTTCAAGCGATTGGCTCCTTTTAATATGGAAATCTGGACCTTTGATGTAAACAGGAATCTGATTGCCATTTTAGGTCGAAACCGGTTCCCCAGGTTCTGGTGTCCTCCTGGGCCCACAAAAATAATCTGGGCCGATACCGCCCTAGGATCCCCACCCTCCGTGATGACAATCCCTCCGCCCACCGCCCCCTGCAACTTATCTTGCTGGCAGCCGCCCGGCCTGAATTTGAGGACCCAATCAAGCGATCTGCACTGCACAGTCTGTTTGGTGCACTGCAACTTGCCTGCTAGATTTAAATGAGTCCAGGGCCTCAAAGTCGCGGGGACGTGCTCGCCGCCGGAAAGGGCGGCTGACCAATGCGCTCCACCAGTCGGTCATCCAAAAGTAAAATCGAGAGTGTAAATCAGATGTTAAGGCCCAAACGAACACCAATGTACAGTGCAGTGAGATTATCTTCTCCGGGAAGTCTTACTCTCCTTTGCTTTGGTGCCACGTTTGGTCCTGACTCCAAACTGATGAGTAGTTAAAGATAGCTGTGATCAGCAGTCAATTACAAAGTAAGACCAAGAGCATTAAATCAGTCAGTTGAAGAATAGCTCATTTCCTGGCAATCCCATTCTGCTTTGTGATGCTGGAAGATGCTCTGTTCCAGTCACCAATCAATTATGATCAATTACGTTGCTTGCTTGTGCTGGTTCATGGGAGATTTTACATTCGGGCTTATGCTAATGAGTTTGCACGGAAACTTGGGCGTAACTTCACCTTGGCAAAACCGACACTGTCTCCAGCGCATTCTGGATATATTTTGCCAATTGCACCCCTAGCGGTAATTCCACACCGGTAGATTAATTGCATGAAGAACATGTTTTAGTTTGTAGTTTACTTAAGTCCATTGGTGCATTTCCATTCCTTTTAAATAAAAGACGTATATAATTAGAAGTATTTCCTTGTGACATAATTTTGCAATTCTGTACTCTAGTATGTCTTACAAGAACTATTTTTACTAAAATGTATATATTCATTAGAAAAAAGAACTTGATCCAGAGCTATACATTCTCTAGACCTGCACTCACAATCCAAGTTAATGTAGCTGCTTATATCGACACATTCAATATTAATCATTCTCAAGCAAGGTTAGAAATTGTACCTTTTTCCTCCACAGTAAATATGCAGAACAGACTCCCGGGGTGGATTTTATCTCCCTAGTGGAAGCCAGGGAGAGCTGATAGCCTTCCCACACCAGTGACTCCTGGGGAGGCTTCGGCCGACTTTAATGTCTGTGTCTCGTTTATATTCCGCCAGCATGTTACCCCGAGGGAAGGAGGCCCATAAAAGGCATGCTGCTATTTTTTTTTCTTGTGTAAATTGACTGTCGTTAGCTACCCTCAGAAGGTGATGCTGTTCCTTGTCCTTGAAGTTTTGCAGTCCCCGTGGTGATTGTGCTCCATAATGGTGTTATATAGGGAATTCCAGGGTATTGACAAAGCAAAGATAAGGAAACAGTGATATACGTCCAAGTCAGGATAATATGTGACTTTGAGGGGAACTTGGAGATGATGGTTTTCCCATGACATTGCTGCTCTTGTCCTTGGTGGAATAGGTTGTAGGGAAGGGAGTTCTTTTTTGACAGTGTGCTCACAGCTGTCTGGCAGTTAGCACAATTTCATCAATGACTTGGATGAAGGAAAAGAGACCTGTATATCAAAGCTTGCAGAAGATACTAAGTTGGGAGGCACAGTATTGTAGTTCACACAGGAGCAGAAAGTTACAAAGGAACACAAACAGATTAAGTGAGTCGGCAAAACTTATGGCAGATGGAGTTCAATGTGCGAAAGTATGAGGTCATCCACTTTGGATCTAAGAAAGACAAATCAGAATATTTTTTAAATGGCGAGTGACTAGAGCTGGAGGAAAAATCACTAAAAGCAAGTGCAGATATATAAAAGTAATCAAAAAGGCTAATGGAATGTTGGTCTTTATCTCAAGGGGCCTGGCATTTATAAATGAGGAAGTGATGCTTCAGTTGTACACAGCCTTGTTCAGACCCCATCTGGAATACTGCGTTCAATTTTGAGCACTGAAGCTCAGAAATTATATATTGGCTTCCCACGGGGAAATGCCTCCGATCCGCAAATAAAATGCCCGTGTACCTGGGGCCTCGGGATCCACGGAGACTCGCAGTCCTGGGGTTCTCCGGGTATCCGCAGGAAGAGGCCCACATATCCCAGGTGGTTCGCCAGCACCCTGGGATCATGTGGGTGGCCCTACGAATGACAGAGGGAATCCCCATTCATACTTATGGGGATTCTGTATGTACGGAAACCACATAAGTATGAATGGGAATACCCCAAAAAATACACCTAGACATCAAATAATTTTTTTTTTAAATCACATTGTTAAAATTAATTAAATTGCCATTTAATTAAGTATTTAAAACATAAACTTAATTAAAAAAAAAATTTTTTTCCATGTTTTAAAGTGGCTAAAAATAAACTTACCTTAACAAGTTTTTAAATGTATAAATTATTGATAAAATTTTATTTTTCTGTTTTTTAAAACTCTTACGCTGGTAAAAGCATGCCTTACGTTTTTACCAGGCATATGAATTTCACGGACATTCGCTGGGCAGGAGTTGACCTGGGAGCGGCTGACCTGGGAGTGCAGTGAGGAGCGAGGCCCGACCAGAATGGGCCTGCGTGAGGTACGAGGCGAGGCGGCAGTTAAAAGGAGGAGCGAGGTGAGGCCCGACCACAGCGACTGACCTGGGAGTGCAGTGAGGAGCGAGGCCCGACCAGAGCGGACCTGCGTGAGGTACGAGGCGAGGCGGCAGTTAAAAGGAGGAGCGAGGCGAGGCCCGACCACAGCGGCTGACCTGGGAGTGCAGTGAGGAGCGAGGCACGACCACAGCGGTTGACCTGGGAGTGCAGTGAGGAGCGAGGCGAGGCATACAAATTCAGCAGCAGGGGAGAGAGGTTAAAAAGTAATCCAAGTGTGACGTCACCAGGAAGCAGGTAAGTGATTGGTTGGTGAGTATTTCTTTCTCCTTTTCATTACAAGCTTAAATTCTGCGGTTTATATTTTCTTGGATCTCTGTGGTGTCGTGGGGACAGTTGGTAAATAAGCGCCCTATAGTATATCTTTAACTGGTGGTATTGAATTAATTTAAATTAATTAAAGGGGTAAGTCATGCCAGGAGAGCCCAGCCCCGTGTTATGCTCCTCTTGCTCTATGTGGGAATTCAGGGACGCTGCCAGTGTCCCTGACGACTATGTCTGCCAGAAATGCATCCGGCTGCAGCTACTAATGGGCCGTATTGAGGCACTGGAGCTGCGGATGGATGGGTTGTGGAGCATTCACGATGCTGAGAGGGTTGTGGATTACACGTTTGATGAGTTGGTCACGCCGCAGGGTAGGGCTGCACAGGCAGAAGGGAAATGGGTGACCACCAGGCGGAGCAATAGAAGCAGGCAGGTAGTGCAGGGGAACCCTGTGGCCATCCCCATTTCAAACAGGTATACCAATTTGGATACTGTTGAGGGGGATGACTCACCAGGGGAAGGCAGCAGCAGCCAACTTCCTGGCACCAGGGGTGCTTCTGCTGCTCAGGAAGGGAGGAAAAAGAGTGGGAGAGCAATAGTGGTAGGGGATTCTACCGTAAGGGGAACAGATAGGTGTTTCTGTGGCCGTAGACATGACTCCAGGATGGTTTGTTGCCTCCCTGGTGCCAGGATCAAGGATGTCACTGAACGGCTGCAGGGCATTCTGAAGGGGGAGGGTGAACAGGCAGAGGTCGTGGTTCACATTGGGACCAACGACATAGGTAGGAAGAGGGATGAGGTCCTGCAGCAAGAATTTAGGGAGCTAGGTAGCAGATTAAAGAGTAGGACCTCAAAGGTTGTAACCTCTGGATTACTCTCCGTGCCACGTGCTAGTGAGTATAGGAATAGGAGGATAGAGCAGATGAATGCGTGGCTAAAGAGTTGGTGCAGGAGGGAGGGCTTTAGTTTCCTGGATCACTGGGCCTGCTTCTGGGGAAGGTGGGACTTGTACAAGTCGGACGGGTTGCACCTGAACCAGAGCGGGACAAATATCCTTGCGGGGAGGTTTGCTATCACTGTTCGGGGGGGTTTAAACTAAAATAGCAGGGGGTTGGGAACCTGAGCAGGGAGACAGAGGAAAGGAAAACAGGGATAAACACAAAAGATAGGAAGGAGAAAAACAAAAGTGGCAGTCAGAGAAATCAACGGTTTAAATCAAACGTGGCCACAGTAAATAATAATTCTAATAGGTCTAAGAGTGTTAAAAAAACAAGCCTGAAGGCTTTGTGTCTTAATGCGAGGAGCATTTGTAATAAGGTGGATGAATTAGCTGCGCAAATAGAGGTAAACTAATATGATTTGGTTGGGATTACGGAAACGTGGCTCAAGGATGGCCAAGACTGGGAACTCAACATCCAGGGGTGTTTGATATTCAGGAAAGATAGGCAAAAAGGAAAGGGAGGTGGGGTAGCTTACTGGTTAAAGAAGGGATTAATACAATTGTAATGAAGAATATTAGCTCTGATGATGTGGAATCTGTATGGGTAGAATTGAGAAATACTAAGGGGAAAAAAACATTAGTGGGAGTGGTATATAGGCCTCCAAACAGTAAGGCGGAGGTTGGGGATGGCATTAAAAGGGAAATTAAAGAAGCGTGCAATAAGGGCAGTGCAGTCATCGTGGGTGACTTTAATCTACATATAGATTGGGCCAACCAAATTAGTAACAATACTGTGGAGGAGGAATTCCTGGAGTGTTTACGGGATGGTTTCCTGGACCAATATGTCGAGGAACCAACCAGAGATCAGGCCATCTTAGACTGGGTATTATGTAACGAGAAAGGATTAATTAGCAATCTTGTTGTACGAGGCCCCTTGGGTCGGAGCGGTCATAATATGATCGAATTCTTCATTAAGATGGAGAATGAAGTAGTTGACTCAGAGACTAGGGTCCTCAATTTAAATAAAGGAAACTACGATGGTCTGAGGAGCGAGTTGGGTAGGATTGATAGGGGAATGGCACTCAAAGGGTTGACGGTGGATAGGCAATGGTAAACATTCAAAGACCAAATGGATGAGCTACAGAATTTGTTCATCGCAGTTTGGCATAAAAATAAAACAAAAAAGGTGACTCAACTGTGGCTAACAAGGGAAATTAGTGATAGCATAAGGTCCAAGGAGAGGACATATAAATTGGCTAGAAAAAGCAATAATCCTGAGGATTGGGAGCAGTTTAGGAGTCAACAAAGGAGGACAAAGGGATTAATTAAGAAAGGGAAAATAGAATATGAGAGTAAGCTTGCAGGGAACATAAAAACTGACTGTAAAAGCTTTTATAGATATGTGAAGAGAAAAAGATTGGTGAAGTCAAGCGTAGGTCCCTTACAGTCAGAATCAGGGGAATTTATAATGGGAAACAAGGAAATGGCAGACCAACTAAATACATACTTTGGTTCTGTCTTCACAAAGGAGGACACAAATAACCTCCCAGAGATGCCGGGGAACATAGGGTCTGATGAAAGGGAGGAACTGAAAGAAATCAGTATTTGTAGGGAAATGGTGTTAGGAAAATTGATGGGAATGAAGGCCGATAAATCCCCAGGGCCTGATGGTCTACACCTCAGGGTACTTAAGGAAGTGGCCCTAGAGATAGTAGATGCATTGCTGGTCATCTTCCAGAACTCGATAGTCACTGGAACGGTACCCATGAATTGGAGGGTAGCTAATGTTACCCCACTATTCAAAAAAGGTGGTAGAGAAAAAGCGGGGAATTATAGACCGGTAAGCCTGACATCGGTACTGGGGAAAATGCTAGAGTCTATTATAAAAGATGTAATAGCAGAGCACTTGGAAAGCAGTGACAGGATCAGACAAAGTCAACATGGATTTACAAAAGGTAAATCATGCTTGACTAATCTACTGGAATTTTTTGAGTTTGTAACTGGTAAAATAGATAAGGGAGAACCAGTGGATGTGGTGTATTTGGAATTTCAGAAGGCTTTCGATAAGGTCCCACATAAGAGATTAGCATGCAAAATTAAGGCACATGGGATTGGGGGCAGGGTATTGACTTGGATAGAGAACTGGTTGGCGGACAGAAAGCAAAGAGTGTGAATAAATGGGTCATTTTCTGAGTGGCAGGCAGTGACTAGTGGGGTACCGCAAGGGTCGGCCCTAGGACCCCAGCTATTCACAATATATATTAATGATCTGGACGAGGGAATTGGATGTAATATCTCCAAATTTGCAGACGACACAAAGCTGGGTGGGAGGGTAAGCTGTGAGGAGGATGTCGTGAAACTCCAGTATGATTTGGACAGGTTGGGTGATTGGGCAGAAACATGGCAAATGCACTATAATGTGGACAAATGTGAGGATATCCACTTTGGTGGCAAAAACAGGAAGGCAGATTATTATTTGAATGGTAATAGATTGGGAGAAGGGGGAATGCAAAGAGACCTGGGTGTTATTGTGCACCAGTCGCTGAAGGTAAGAATGCAGTTGCAGCAGGCGGTTAAGAAGGCAAATGGTATGTTGGTCTTCGTAGCAAGAGGGTTTGAGTACAGGAACAAGGATGTCTTGCTACAGTTGTACAGGGCCTTGGTGAGACCGCACCTTGAGTATTGTGTGCAGTTTTGGTCGCCTTACCTGAGGAAGGACGTTCTTGCCATGGAGGGAGTTCAGCGAAGATTCACCAGGCTGATATCTGGGATGGCAGGAATGACGTATGAGGAGAGATTGTGTCGATTGGGCTTATACTCACTGGAGTTTAGAAGATTGAGAGGGGATTTCATCGAAACCTATAAAATTCTGTCAGGTCTGGACAGACTAGATGCAGGAAGGATGTTTCTGATGGCCGGGGAATCCAGAACCAGGGGTCATAGTCTAAGGATAAGGGGTAAGCCATTTAGGACTGAAATGAGGAGGAATTTCTTCACCCAGAGAGTGGTGAACCTGTGGAATTCTCTGCCACAGAGGGCGGTGGAGGCCAGTTCATTAAATATATTCAAGAAAGAGTTGGATATATTTCTTGAGGCTAAAGGGATCAAGGGATATGGGGAGACGGCAGGGACAGGGTACTGAATTTGAATGATCAGCCATGATCTCATTGAATGGTGGAGCAGGCTCGAAGGGCCGAATGGCCTACTCCTGCTCCTATCTTCTATCTTTCTATGTTTCTATGTTTACCCAGGGATGCATGCGGTCTTGACAGACCGCAAGTTCTGGGTTTTAGCGCATGTGCAGTGCATACCTAAACTCGGAACTTGCGCGGCCCCTACGGGTGCGTGCATACCTTGTACGCACCCGTAGGGGCCACAAATTATGGCCCATTGACTTTGAAAGGGGTACAGCACAGATTCACCATAGTAATACAAGGACTTAAAGGCAATACTCCCGTTAATTTTTTTTGAGGTGTGAGGCCCATTCAAAATACCGTGCACGCCTGGTTTTTCCTATTTAAAAGCCGATGAGCTGGCTGCGCAGGCGCTGCAGACCACGTGGCTGTGCAATTTAAAGGAAACATTGCATAAAGTGTTAAATGATGACAACAGCTTGCATAAACTTGGCCTGTATTCCCTTGAGTTTCGAAGGTTGAGGGGTGATGTAATCGAGATAATGAAATTCATTAAGTGATTCGATAGGTTAGATACAGAGAAACTATTTCCTCTGATGGGGGAGCCCAGAAAAACGTGGGCATAATCTTCAAATTAGAACTAGGCCATTTAAGAATGAAATCAGGAAGCACTTTTTCACACAAAGGGTAGTGGAAATCTGGAAATCTCTCCCCCAAAAAGGCTGTGGATGCTGGGGGGCAATTGAAATTTTCAGGACTGCAATCAATAGATTTTTGTTAGGTAAGGGTATCAAGAGATATGGAGCAAAGGCGTGTAAATGGATTTGAGGTACAGATCAACAATGATCTATTGAATGGCACAACAGGCTTGAGGGGCTGAATGGCCTAGCCCTGTTCCTATGTTCCTATCATCATCTGTAGTGGAGATGTTGAGGTGGGTAGTAGTTTAGAGTCTTGCTTGAGTCTGTTGGAGATCAGCGATTACTCAAGCAGAAATTTTCCTCAGGGCATTAAATAAATCAGGTGGGGTCTTCAATAAGGTACATGCTACATGATTTGCTCGCATTTTCTTATCCTTTGTTTCCTTATATTCTTATTGAAGTACTAGACAAGCAGAAATGTAATAAATTATCACTATTCTTGTATTGAAGTGCTATTATAACTGTAATTGCATACAGTTTAAATGTGATAGTTTGTAAATATGGTATTTTTTTTTTATTCGTTTGTGGGATGTGGGTGTCACTGGCAAGGCCAGCATTTATTGCCCATCCCTAATTGCCCTTGAGAAGGTGGTGGTGAGCCGCCTTCTTGAACTGCTGCAGTCCTTGTGGTGAAGGTACTCCCACAGCGCTGTTAGGTAGGGAGTGTCAGGATTTTGACCCAGTGACGACGAAGCATCGCCGATAGACTTCTAAGTCAGGATGGTGTGTGACTTGGAGGGGAACTTGGAGATGGTGGTGTTCCCATGTATCTGCAGCCCTTGTCCATCTAGGTGGAAGAGGTTGCGGGTTTGAGAGATACTGACGAAGAAGCTTTGGCAAGTTGCTGCAGTACATCTTGTAGATGGTACACACTGCAGCCATGGTATACCGGTGGTGGGGGAAGTGAATGTTTAAGGTGGTGGATTAGGTGCCAATCAAGCGGACTGCTTTGTCCTGGATGGTGGAGAGTGGAGAGTATTTCATTACACTCCTTACTTGTGCCTTGTAGATGGTGGAAAGGCTTTGGGGTGTCAGGAGGTGAGACAGTCACCACAGAATACCTAGCCTCTGACCTGCTCTTGTTGCCACAATATTTATGTGGCTGGTCCAGTTAAGTTTCTGGTCAATGGTAACCCCCCAGGATGTTGATGTAGGGGCATTCGGTGATGGTAAGGCCGTTGAATGTCAAGGGGTGGTGGTTAGACTCTCACTTGTTGGAGATAGTCATTGCCTGGCACTTATGTGGCGCGAATGTTAACTGCCACTTATCAGCCCGAGCCTGAACGTTGTCCAGGTCTTGTTGCATGTGGGCATGGACTGCTTCATTATCTGAGGAGTTGTGAATGGCACTGAACACTGTGCATTCATCAGTGAACATCCCCATTTCTGACCTTATGTTGGAGGGAAGGTCATTGATGAAGCAGCTGAAGATGGTTGGGCCTCGGACACTGCCCTGAGGAACTCCTGCAGCGATGTCCTGGGGCTGTGATGATTGACCTTCAAACACCACAACCATCTTCCTTTGTGCTAGGTATGACTTCAGCCAGTGGAGAGTTTTCCCCCTGATTCCCATTAACTTCAGTTTTACTAGGGCTCCTTGGTACCACACTCAATCAAATGCTGTCTTGATGTCAAAGGCAGTCACTCTCACCTCATTTCTGGAATTCAGCTCCTTTGTCCATGTTTGGACTAAGGCTGTAATGAGGTCTGGAGCCGAGTGGTCTTGGCAGAACCCAAACTGGGCATCAGTGAGCAGGTTATTGGTGAGTAAGTGCTGCTTGATTGCACTGTTGATGACACCTTCCATCACTTTGCTCATGATTGAGAGTAGACTGATGGGGCGGTAATTGGCCAGATTGGATTTGTCCTGCTTTTTGTTGACAGGACATACCTGGACAGTTTTTCACATTGTCGGATAGATGCCAGTGTTGTAGCTGTACTGGAACAGCTTGGCTATAGGCGCAGCTAGTTCTGGAGCACAAGTCTTCAGCACGATAGCTGGGATGTTTTCAGGGCCCATAGCCTTTGCTGTATCCAGTGTGCTCAGCCGTTTCTTGATATCACGTGGAGCGAATCGAATTGGCTGAAGACTGGCTTCTGTGATGGTGGGATCTTCAGGGGTAGGCCGATATGAATCATCCACTTGGCACTTCTGGCTGAAGAAGGTTGCAAACGTTTCAGCCTTGTATTTTGCACTCACGTGCTGGGCTCCACCCTCATTGAGGATGGGGATATTCATGGAGCCTCCTCCTCCCATTAGTTGTTTAATGGTCCACCTCCATTCATGACTGGATGTGGCAGGACTGCAGAGCTTTGATCTGATCCGTTGATTGTGGGATCGCTTAGCCCTGTCTACAGCATGCTGCTTCTGCTTTTTAGCATGCATGTAGTCCTGTGTTGCAGCTTCCCCTGGTTGGCACCTCATTTTTAGGTATGCCTGGTGCTGCTCCTGGCATGCTCTTCTACACTCCTTATTGAACCAGGTTTGGTCCTCTGGCTTGATGGTAATGGTAGAGTGAGGGATATGCCGGGCCATGAGGTTACAGATTGTGGTGAAATACAATTCTGCTGCTGCTGCCCCACAGCACCTCATGGATGCCCAGTTTTGAGCTGCTAGATCTGTTCTGAATCCATCCCATTTAGCACGGTGGTAGTGCCACATAATACGATGGAGGGTGTCTTCAGTGTGAAGGCAGGACTCTGTCTCCACAATGGCTGTGCAGTGGTCACTGCTACCAATACTGTCATGGACAGATGCATCTGCGACAGGTAGATTGGTGAGGACGAGTTCAAATAGGTTTTTCCCTCCTGTTGGTTCTCTCACCACTTGTCGCAGGCCCAGACTCGCAGCTATGTCCTTCAGGACTCAGCCAGTTGGGTCAGTAGTGGTGCTACCAAGCCACTCTTGGTGATGGACATTGAAGTCCCCCACCCAGAGTACATTTTGTGCCCTTACTACTCTCAGTGCTATCATCCAAGTAGTGTTCAACATGGATGAGTACTGATTCATCAGCTGAGGGAGGGCGGTAGGTGGTAATCAGCAGGAGGTTTCCTTGCCCATGCTTGACCTGAAGCCATGAGACTTCATGGGGTCCGGAGTCAATGTTAAGGACTCCCATGGCCACTCCTTCCCGACTGTACCTCCACCCCTGCCGGTAGGACAGGTCATACCCAGGGATGGTGATGGAGGAGTCTCAGACTTTGGCTGAAAGGTATGATTCTGTGAGTATGACTATGTCAGGCTATTGCTTGACTGGGCTGTGTGACAGCTCTCTCAATTTTGGCACAAGTCCCCAGATGTTGGTGAAGAGAACTTTGCAGGGTCAACTGGGCTAGGTGTGCCGTTGCCATGTCTGTAGCCGTTGCCTAGTTCGATACCGGGTGGTCTGTTTGTTATAAATGTGTGGCTTGCTAGGCCATTTCAGAGGGCAGTTAAGAGTCAACCACATTGCTGTAGGTCTGGAGTCACATGTAGGCCAGATCAGATTTCCTTCTCTAAAGGACATTAGTGAACCAGATGGGTTTCTTATGACAATCTGATAGTTTCATGGTTACCATTACTGATACTAGCTTTTAATTCCAGATTTATTTAGTTAACTGAATTTAAATTCCCCAGCTGCCATGGTGGGATTTGAACTCATGGTCTCTGGATTATAAGACAAGTGACATTACCACTATGCTACCTTCCCCTTTTAAAGCTTGCCTTTTGGGTTTGAGTTCTCTTTTGAATATTTGCAAAATCACTACTTCAGGGGCAGGGGAGACTAGATGGTGCAGTGGCATAGTTGCTAGCCAATCATCTCTGGAACATGGGCTCAAATCCAGCCTATAACAGATTAAACACAAGCAGTCAGAAAAAGGGGAACCAATTGAATTGTTCAATAATTTTTAAGCTGCCATCTTAGTTTATTTACTAAATTGAGAATTTGTTACTGTAAATAAAACTTGAAATATAATCATGATGATAAAACAGACAATTATAAATAAATGATTAAATTAACCAATACAATAACATTTTCTGTATTGGAAATGCCTCTAACAATAGCCTGAAGTTTGAATTCATGGGATTTCCAGAGCTATCATTATGTCAGCTCAAAGAATCCCCAATAAAGTACAAACTGCATGCATCAACAAGAAACAGTGCGACTGTGTGAAGGTAGTCCATGGAGACATCTCCATGCACACACATGAAGCATGCTCCCTTCTAAATCTAATGAACTATATTTTGGAGCAGATGGATTTTTTTGGTGACTGACAGAAACATTTGTTATTCATAGAGCCTGCCAAGATTTGCTATTTATATGTCCCTGTACTGGAGCTGTTACCAAAATGGCAGGTGGTGCACTTCTGACATGGAATGTATGGGGGCGATTTTGCCAGCTCTTGGGAGGCGGGTTTGGAGGCAGGACTGCCGGGAAAATGGCAGAAACTGGGGGCAGGTACCCATCCTGCCCCCAACCCGCCTCCGTGCCATCTTCCCAGGAGGCAGGTACCTGACCTGCGCCGGGTCCCGTCTCCTCGAGGCGGGAAGGGGACTACAACCACTTAACTGCCTGTTAACAGGTAGTTAACAGGCAGTTAAGAGGATTATCCCCATTTTTCTAACAGAAGTGCGGAAACCCGCCAGTGTCAGCGAGGCGAGCAGTGGTTCTGCGGGGGTGAGAGGGGTCGAAAAGTGCACTGTGGAGGTGAGTGATGGGTGCAAGTGTGGAGAGGTAAGTATACGAGGGGAGTGAAAAATGTTAGAAAAAGTTTACTTACCTTTGTTTCTTCCTGCAGGCTTCAATCGTTGGGGATCTGGAGGCTCCGGCATCTCCACGGCAGAGATGACAGAATGGCTGCGGCATTCTGCAACAGCCATCTGCTTTCTGCTCAGAAAATAGGTTTGGTGAGTCTTGAGTACAAGAACTCACCAAACAACAGAGAATGTCAGTGTTTGACAGTTTCTCAAAGCTGTCAAACGATGACAATTCATCTATTGACAGACGAAACATCATACGCTGACGTTCTCTTTCACCGGCTTTCCCTTATGTGGCCTGCTAAGCCCGCTGGGCGGGCTTAACAAGGTCAATCAAGGGAAAATAGCTTGGGTTGGCCGGACGTCGATGGAGGTGGGACTAAAACCTGACAAGCAGCAGTCCCGCCTCCATCATGCCCCCATTGGCAAAATCACCCCCTATGTGTGCACGGTGACTGCCATATTGGATGCTTAGGTACCTGTTTTACGTCTGTAAAATGGGTGCAGCATCAATGAATTTCTAAATGTAAGCGTTGTTGGATCCGTGGTTCAGTGGATTTGCGATTATTAAATAATCACATGGATGCTGTACATTAACAATAAACAGGTCTTTACTGGAGGAGGGTAGTCTCTAGACTGGGGGTACAGAGGCATGCGCAAAGCTTATATACCGGTGTGGTCACTGCCGGTACTACAGTATACAGGAGCTGTAAAAGTAGTTCTGACTTAAAGGCACATACACTACAATTCCTCCCCTTTTAGATTAGTAGTACCCCTAATATTCAAATAACAATTAACATTTCAACATATACATTAAACAACAAAAGTCCATTTATAGATTCAGTCTTTGGGGCGGCTTCCTGACCCTTTCGGGATAGTGCCTTTCCGGAGGTTCTTGTTCTTGGTGCAGAGGCGATTCTGACCCCTTTTCATCGGGTAGTTCATCGGGTTCCACTGCTACTGGGTCTGAAGTAGATGCTACCGGTATGTCGGGTGCATCCCCAGGTACTCGAGACATGGGGTTGACGGGTTCCTTTGACGCTAAGATCTGATCGACATGGCGTCTCACAATATTCTCCCCGACATCCACTGTGTACATTAATGGCCCCTGCCTTGTACATATCGTTCCGGGTTGCCATTTCTCTGTTCGATAGTCACGGGCCAAGACTGGTTGCCCTACATTGAAGCTGCTTGTCGGCTTCTCATTGATGTGCTGGAATTGTATTTCCTCAACATTTGTTCGCACATTTGGTCTGAGCAAGTCCAGACGAGACCTCAACCTTCAGTTAAAGAACATCATGGCTGGGGTCTGGTTGGTAACTGCATGTGTCGTGTTTCGGTAGGCTAATAAGAAATTGTCCATCTTATGCTGTAGTGGAATTTCATCATCGCACATGGTCTTTATCGCCTTCTTAAAGGTTTGTACGAAACTCTCAGCCAATCCATTTGTGGCTGGATGATACGGGGCGGAGGTGTAATGCCTTACCCCATTCCTTCTCGTAAATGTTTGGAAGTCGTACACAAACTGTGGTCCATTATTAGAGCAAATCTGCTCTGGCAAACCGTTTCTGGCAAATATGGTCCGTAGGACTGCAATCGTTTTCTCTGTAGTGGGTGAAGACATTTTTATCACCTCAGGCCACTTTGAATGAGCATCCACTGCTATTAAGAACATTGAGTCCATGAATGGACCAGCGAAATCAATATGCACCCGTTGCCATGGAGAGGAGGGCCACTCCCATGGGTGTAGAGGGGCATGTGGTGGTGCATTTTGGACCTTCTGGCATCCAAAGCAGCTCTTAGTTAGGTCTTCGATTTGTTGATCGATTCCCGGCCACCACACATAAGCCCTAGCAAGGCTTTTCATTTTCACTCCCCCCAGATGACCTTCATGTAGCTCATTTAGCACTCTCTCCCTTAACTTGGGTGGAATCACCACTCTGGATCCACACATCACTGTCCCCTGGCATACTGACAGCTGTTCTCTTCTGGATGAGAATGCTGGCAACAGTGAGTCGCCATGTGTTGGCCATCCCCTCACCGTCAATTCATATACCCGCGACAGCGTCGGATCATTGCGGGTCTCCTTCTCTATATCCGCGTTTGTTACTGGCAATCGTTCAATTATTGACGAATAAAATATCTCGATAGTGTCCACTGCTGGTGCCTCCTCCACAGTAGGCAGTGGCAGGCGCGATAGCCCATCAGCGTTCCCATGCTGTTTCGTGCCTTTATATTCTATTTCATATTGATTCGCCCCTAGAAACAGGGACCATCTTTGTAACTGCTGTGCAGTCATCACTGGAACACCCTTCTTAGGATTAAAGATGAAGACAAGTGGTTGGTGGTCAGTCAGCAAGGTGAACTTCTGCCCATGCAGATAGTGGTTGAATTTTTTTACTCCCCATACTAGGCTGAGGGCCTCCCTGTTAATCTGGGCGTAGTTGCGTTCGGCTGAGGTTAGTGACCGAGACGCAAAGGCTACTGGCCTCTCCAACCCGTCTGGGAATTTGTGCGACAGCACCGCTCCAATACCATAGGGTGATGCATCACATGCCAAACGAATTGGTAGTGCTGGGTTGAAATGGGCCAACACCTCTTTTGATGTGATCAATTCTTTACACTTCTGGAAAGCTCGTCTACATTCGTCATCCCACTTCCATGGCACCCCTGTTTGCAGCAGGGTGTTCAGTGGGTCTAATACCGTAGACAAATTTGGTAAGAACTTTTGGTAGCAGTTTACCAGCCCGAGGAACGACCTCAGTTGTGACACATTTTCCGGTGCTGGAGCCTTGACTACTGCCTCAATCTTGTCAGGGGACTTATGTAACCCCTCTTCATCGATGACGTGGCCACAATACGAGATCTGTTTCTGGAAAAACTCGCACTTGTGGCGATTAGCTCGTAGCCCATACTCCTTTAATCTGGTGAGCACCTTCTCCAAGTTGGCAAGGTGATCACCGTCATTTTCGCCCGTGACCAAGATGTCGTCCAAATAACACTGGGTCCCTGGAATCCCTTGCAGGACCTGATCCATCGCCCTTTGCCAGATAGCCAGAGCTGAGGCTACTCCAAACACCAGCCGGTTGTATTGATAGAGACCTTTATGAGTGTTGATCGTAAGGTAATGTTTCGAAGCTTCTTCTACCTCCATTTGCAAGTACGCCTGGGCTAGATCAATTTTGGTGAAGTGTTTACCTCCAGA
This sequence comes from Somniosus microcephalus, assembly GCF_052327205.1. Classification (NCBI taxonomy): domain Eukaryota; kingdom Metazoa; phylum Chordata; class Chondrichthyes; order Squaliformes; family Somniosidae; genus Somniosus; species Somniosus microcephalus. The sequence continues at coordinate 189,251,761 of NC_140993.1, read as the reverse complement.
TAGCGAGGCGAAAATATCCTCAATTTGTGGAAGCGGATATTGCACCGTGTGAAGGACTGGGTTCACTGTCACCTTAAAATCCCCACAGATGCGGACCTTCTTTGGTTCCCCAGGCGTATTACTCAACGACCTCTTCATTACAGGAACGATGGGTGTAGCCCACTCGCTCCAGTCCACTTTGGACAGTACTCCTGAACGTTCCAACCCTTCCAGCTCTGCTTCAACAGCTGGTCTGATCGCATAAGGCACTGGTCTGGCCTTCAGAAACTCTGGGCTTGCATTTTCCTCTATTTTAATCATTGCTGCTATTCCTTTTAGTGTTCCTAGTCCCTCCTGGAACACTTCTTTTGCATCAGTTAGCATTTTTGACAGTCGTCCAGGTGTGACGTCATCATCCTTTTTGGCCTCAACCTTCAGTGCCTGCATGGAATGCCAATCTAATTGTATCTTCCGGATCCATTCACGTCCTAGCAGTGGTAGCCCTCCATTTGGCAATACATATATATCCATTTTAGGTATTTCCTGGCCTTTATATGTCACTTTCACCCTTATTTTTCCTTTGGGTTAGACTTTTTGCCCCACATACGTCTTCAAGACAATCTCTGTAGCTTTCAAGGGTATGTGTGAAAATAGCCGCTTGTAGTCTCTTTGATTTATGACTGTTAGAGCTGACCCTGTGTCCAATTCCATTTTCACTTGGACTCCGTCTATCTTGAGTGTAACCCAGATAGTCTGGTGATCCTCCATTTCTGTTACCTTCTGTAGTTTCAGACAACCCAGCCCCTTGCTTCCAGAGTCTGTGTCACTTTTCTGTTCGTCTGAACCACTGTCCATCACCTGGTGTACCTTTTTGTACTTCTCCTGTGGAGATTTCTTACTGTTGGTTTTCTTCCCAGACCTGCAGACTCTTGCTATGTGTCCTGCTTTCCCACACTGTCTGTACACTTGGTCCTTGAACCAACAATCTTTCTGGTCATGTGTTGTTCTGCCGCAGCGATAGCACTTCCCTGTTCCATAGGACATTTCATTGGTGCCATATTCTTTCGGTCTCCGTTGTATCTCTGCAGCGCCCCTTGCGGCTGCTTCATGTGATACTGCCATACTGAAAGCTTTGTCCAGCTTAAGGTCCTTTTCTGATAGAAGCCGTTTCTGGGTTCCTTCACTTTGTAGCCCACACACAAACTTGTCCCTTAACGTATCTGCTAGTCCCGCTCCAAACTGGCATTGTTTCGATAGCTTGCGCAGTTCCGTTAGGTACTCAGCATTTCTTTCGTCTTTGTGTTGGTTCCTTTTATGGAACTTAAATCATTCTGCTATCAGTAGCAGTGTGGGGTTTAAGTGGTCCTGTAGGATTTCTACTATGCTTTCAAAATTCTTGTTTACCGGCTTCTCTGGGGTTATTAGATTTCGCAGTACCCATAAGTTTTTGCACCCATGGAATTTAACAGAACCAGTGCTTTATTAGCATCTGGCACTTCATTCGCCCTGCAGTACACCTCAATACGTTCCACATATGTCGCTCAATCTTCGACTTCATTGTCGAACGTAGAGATAATGCCACTCTTCGGCATCCTTGGGTGTGAGTTAACTGTCACAAATGGTGCCTCCCGCGCTGCCCCTTCTTCTCCGCTGGCACAAAATGGCATCTCCCGTGCTTTCCTTCCTTCCCGCGCTCGCCCTTCTTCTCCGCTGCGGCTTCTAAAAATGGCTCCTCCCGCGCTCTTCCATCTCCGTGGCTCAATGGCATCGCCCCTTTCTTCGCCCCGCGAACCCTGTTCAGCCCGTGAGCCCTGGCTGTGCTCTGCGCGTTCTTCTTTTCATATTTTTCGACGCCGCTCAGTCTAGAACCCGACTGTTTCTTTACCCTCTCTCTCTCCGGTTTGTTTTCATTTTCTCAACGCCGCTCGGTGTTCAACCCCCGGCTGCGCTCTGCGCTCTTCGCCCTATGTCTTACCCCGTCGACGCTGCTCGGCTTTCTCTCCGCCGTCGGTCGGCTCCAGCCGCCGCTGCTCGGGAAGGGTCTGCGCTGGACCTGTCGTCGGTCTCTTACTGCTCGTCGTGGCTGGGGAACCAAGCCCGGCTCTCCACAGCCTCCCCTGCGAAGTTCAATCTCTGCCTGACTGCTGGGCGGTTGCTCGTGGTCGACGCCAGTGTTCCTGGCCTCGACTATTTTTTTTTTATGTTGCAGGTAGATTCGAATCGACACTCGTCGCCACCGTTGGATCCGTGGTTCAATGGATATGCGATTATTAAATAATCGCACGGATGCTGTACGTTAACAATAAACAGGTCTTTACTGGAGGAGGGTAGTATCTAGACTGGGGGTCCAGAGGCATGCGCAAAGCTTATATACCGGCGTGGTCACTGCCGGTACTACAGTATACAGGAGCTGTAAAAGTAGTTCTGACTTAAAGGCACATACGCTACAAGCGTCACACAGCAGATGTGACAATTTGGAGTAGATTCCCAATTTCTTGCCCAGGTGTAAAATCGGCAGTGTAGATCAGACCACCATTATAGAAATCACCTGATTTTCAATTTCATTGACGTCATTGCTGTTGCGCAATAGCAGTTGTGCGCCTAGCTGACAAGTTGAAAATCTACTCCTTCATTACAGATGCAAAGCAATCCTGAAAATGGAAAGCAGTCATTGAAGAGGAGCCTGAAAATTACAATGAATTACCATTGCTCTGTGAATGGCCCCAACAGTTTACAACCAGTAACAAATCCCAATTTATAACAGATTAGTTGCTAAACATCACAACATTTTTCCAAGCCTCAAATTATCTGTGAGCAATGCCATAGGAAATCTGCTAGTACCTGTATATATATAAGTTTTTGAAGCATATCTGTCAGTGCCACACATACAAATCTTGGTGACATACGATTTTTAAAAAAGTGCATAATAAAAAAGAAAGAAAGTCAGTCATTTACTGGACCATCCTAAATTTGTCCTCGATACTCATTGGCATAAATCCGGCCCAGGCCCTTCAAATTTCGGACAGCTTGGATGCCAAGTCAGCCCACAGGTAAATCCAAGAGGAAGGCAAACAAGAGGGGGCCGATCGCGGGCTGCCAGCAATCTACAGTTTTAATGTGGAGGCAGGAGGAACACTCCTGCTCCTCCTAGCTCCAGAATAAGGTAAGTTAAAATAACATATCGGCCAGTTACTTCGGCAGGCTCCATCGGTCCCTTTATGGACTGCAAGTTAGTTTGCTGCAGAGCCTGAACAACTTAATGGGTTTTCTGAAAATGGGCACAAGATTCTTATTACATTATTGTAATTAGACCTAGGCTAATTTCAGGCAGATACATAGGCCACCTAAAAAAAGGCCCTGGTAAACTTAATGGCGGCCCGAATGCCCGTGCAAATCTGCAGCAGACCATTGCTCTGTTAAATTCATCATCGTTGCACCCATTCTATGCCTGTAAAATGGGTGAAACGATGTTGAATTTAGGCCCCAAATACTCTCCAACTGACCTTAGGACCAGCCTATGAGCAGTTAGCATTTAATTCCCTGCAGGATGATGATTTGACAGCAATTAAAGCTTGTGGCCTCAAAGGGACACACCAGTCACACACAGATCCACTTAAGCAGCAAGATAATATATTGGGCTAAAAATTGAGTAGTGCCCCAATTGGGACGCTAACTTCAGCAGGGCGCTAAAAGTAGTGCCCCGGAAAAATTAGCACCACCGCAATGGAAATTGAGTGGTTGCACCCCAAGAGAGAAGCAGGGCACTACTGGAGGCGCCCCGCATCCCTCTTGGGGCACTGTGAGTCAATATTGCGGCGTTATGTGCCGCAGCGCTACACGCTGCGGCACGTCACGCCACGGTATTGCAGGCCTTCCTCCCCTTCTTAAAGGGGAGGGGCCTTGTGCAGCACGACCTGGGGCCCAGCTGGGCCCCCGGGTATCGGGAGTGCAGGCAAAAGAGCCCGGCACTCAAGAGAAGTGCCGGGCTCTTGGAGCGCAGCCAGCACTCCGCGGGGTGGGGGGGGTGGGGGAGCGTTTCAGGAGGTCTGGGACGGGAGCGCAGGCAGGTCATAGAGTCATAGAGTTTTACAGCACAGAAAGAGGCCCTTCGGCCCATCGTTTCCGCGCCGCCCATCCACCCCTGTCCTGTATAATCCCATTTTCCAGCATTTGGTCCATAGCCTTGTATGCAATGGCATTTCAAGTGCTCATCCAAATGCTTCTTGAATGTTGTGAGGGTTCCTGCCTCTACCACCCTTTCAGGCAGTGAGTTCCAGATTCCAACCACCCTCTGGGTGAAAAAGTTCCTCCTCAAATCCCCTCTAAATCTCCTGCCCCTTACCCTGAATCTATGCCCCCTTGTTATTGACCCCCCTACTAAGGGGAAAAGTTCCTCTTTATCTACCCTATCTATGCCCCTCATCATTTTGTACACCTCAATCAGGTCCCCCCTCAGCCTTCTTTGCTCCAAGGAAAACAACCCCAGCCTGTTTAGTCTTTCTTCATAGCTGAGGCGCTCCATCCCAGGTAACATCCTGGTGAATCTTCTCTGCACCCTCTCCAAAGCAATCACATCCTTCCTATAGTGAGGCAACCAGAACTGCACACAGTACTCCAGCTGTGGCCTCACCAGCGTTTTGTACAGCTCCATCATAACCTCCCTGCTCTTATATTCTATGCCTCGGCTAATGAAGGCAAGTATCCCATATGCCTTTTTAACCACCTTATCTACCTGTTCCGCTGCCTTCAGGGATCTATGTACATGTACACCAAGGTCCCTCTGACCCTTTGTACTTCCTAGGGTCCTACCACTCATTGTGTATTCCCTTGCCTTATTTGTCCGTCCAAAATGCATCACCTCGCACTTTTCAGGGTTAAATTCCATTTGCCACTTTTCCGCCCATCTGACCAACCCGTTTATATCGTCCTGTAGCCTGAGGCTTTCCTCCTCGCAATTTACCACCCCACCAATTTTCGTGTCATCTGCGAACTTACTGATCATACCTTTTACATTCTCATGAGAGGTGTGGGGCGGCCAGCAACAAAAATGGCCGCCCCACACCTCTCCTTTAAACTGTGCCTCCCCGGCCACAGGTACGCCCCCCTTACCCCGTCGGACATAGCGTCCAGTGGTAAGTCAGGGGGCGCTCCTGAAGTTCGTGGCCGGGCGTGAGCGGGGCACTGCGCACACCAATGATGTCATCGCCAGCGGCGCAGCGCCGCAGGGCGCTACCGGTTAGCGCCACCACTAACCTCTTGCTGAATTTTGCGGGAGGCGTGGGCTGTGCCGCGCCCGGGCGCTAGTTGCGTTGCGTCCTATTAGCGCCCTCTTAAGGCACTAACGGGAGGCGCAACCAACTGAATTTTTTCCCCATTATGTTTTACTTGATAGAATGATCCTGTCCTGAACAGACAACATAGCCTCCAACTTACCATGAGTAATGGCACAGGAGATCGCCTTGAGAAATAAAAACAGAATACACTGGAGATTCCGCAGGTTTGCCAACATATGAAAACAGAGAAGACCTTTCTCTTTTTAGATGCTGATGAGTCTAATGTGTACTTCCAACATTTTCTTTTTTTTATTTCAGCTTCCTTCCTGGCATTTCTTATACGTTGAGAATGCAACATATCATTTTCCTAAGAATTTACTAACTGAAGCTTTTCCTGCAGACATGTTAGGTGTAAGATGTTCTAAATTCACGATGCCAGCAGAAGCTGATATAAGAAATTCAGGTGTTCACTCGTCCAACCATTTAAATGAATGGTTGGAAAATCATGTGCAGTGGTTGCCCAAATTTCAAACATGTAATTCCAGTGGGAGAGACTCCCTGCCAGCGGTGAGCAGCCAGGATACTCGTCCTTTCAGGTATCCATATGCTAGGGGCAGCCCAAAGACCCACCCTGTTGGCTAGGAATGCAGCATGGCACATACTCTGAGAGAAGAGGAGGAACAATTATAATCCTAATAAAGATGTTTAACTGACTTAGTAAATCTATAGATATACTACTCTAGATAAACAACTTGCCATGGGTGAATAATGCAGAAGTAAGGATAGATCAGTGTTCTGGAGGTCAGCTTACTCACCTTATTTTTAAAAGTTTTCAAATGTTCTTAACTTACTTAGCCTAACCTTTCCTCCTGTAAATGCATTGTCATAGGATTGGCCTCAAACTGTTTACTGCTTTGGTCATTTTACCCCATGTGTTTCATGAGCTCACTGACAGTCAGTTGATATAAAATAGGCTGATCTGGGTCATAAAATTACAATGTATTCACATTGGCCCAGATTTTGTGGTCAGCGGCAAAGGAATGGTGCTTGCCGTTTATCACGCTTACAGCTGCCCACAGACGTTTCTCGAGCTTTTGAGCAGCAAACTACGGTTCCTAGAGATCCTTTTCAACACGGTGCCCTCTACAGGGGATCTGTGGCATGTGTGAGCAGGACAGGCAACAGCGGGTCTCTTTAACTAATCAAATTGAAGAATCCCCACTGAGTCAAGAGTCCAAAGCAGGAAGTATAAATTAGAATATTTAATTCCTTATAAAATCATATACAGAGAGCTAAATAAAGATAGAGAAAGAAAGATGGGTTTAAGAGAGAGAGAGAGATAAAAGAGACAGAAAGAAAAAGTGAAAACAAATTATTTATTTATTTTTTTTACATCTCCAGCAATAATTAAATTCCGAAGGAATGAGATACCACACTTGTAAAATCAAAATTTCAGTGCCAGAGAGGTAGTTTGGCAGTAATTAAGACTTATCACACCATTAAAAATTCACTTACACATTAATGCACCAGCCCTAACTTTTTCTGGCATGTTTAGTGGGTAACTAGTGGGTGAGTGTCGCAATGTCATGCCCTTACACGGATTTAAATGCCAAGTCTCTCAGCGAAGTACCATTGTAGTGAAACTTGTGGAGGAGCAAGGCAATTTGGACAGCAACTTCCTGATTTCCACATTTAACTGCGCATGTGCGGACCCCTGAAGTTGCTGTCTGATTTACCCCATAATAATGTGAGCACTGTTAGCCTCACCGTTATTGTAATGCAAAATCCTGGCCATTAATTCTTGATAATTAATAAAGCAAACAACATCTGTACTGGAAAATTACAGCCAACTATGGAGGCTGCTCAGAGATGTCAACTATCATGTCAAAAACAACACAGTATTTTAATGTGTAAAACAGGGATTGTGTACTGCTTGGTCTTACAGATGCACACAATGCAATATCAAAAGATTTAGCGCTGCAATCCAGGTGAAAAATGGCAGCCTCCACACTAATGCCCTTCTCTGGCATGGGACTCAGTGGCTGCCATGTTGGTGAGGGCCATAGTGCTGCCAACAGCTTTAAGAGCTGAAGACTCTTTCTGGGAATTCTTTTTAATGCTTTTTCTTTCAGAAGGCAGTTGAGCTGTAAGGGCTAAAAACTGCCTATTTTTAAACGATTTTAATTTTTTTCATTTTATAAGGCAGTTCCCCTTTAAGAGTCTGAACTCCTTTCTGAAATGACAGCATTGCTTTAAGAGAAGGCTGTTCTTGCTGCAATGACGCTATGGCCACACTACATTGGGCCTCCTGCTGGGACAAACGCCATGAAAACTGCCCTGCATGGTAAATTTAGAGCTGGAATCTATTATAAAGGATGCAATAACTGGGCACTTAGAAACTAATAGACAAAGGGAAACTGGTACTGTAGATGTGGTGTATCTGGATTTTCAGAAGGTCTTCAATAAGGTCCCACACAAGAGATTGGTAAACAAAATGAGGGCACATGGAATTGGGGGTAATATACTAGCATGGATTGAGAATTGGTTAACAGACAGAAAACAAAGAGTAGGGAGAAATGGGTCTTTTTCAGGATGGCAGGCTGTAACTAGTGGGGAACCGCAAGGATCAGTGCTTGGGCCCCAGCTATTCAAAAACTATATCAATGATTTGGATGAGGGGACTAAATGTAACATTTCTAAATTTGCTGATGATACAAAACTAGGTGGCAGTGTCAGTTGTATAGAGGCTGTGAAGAGGCTTCAAGGTGATCTCGACAGGCTCAGTGAGTGGGCGAGAATATGGCAGAATGAATATAATGTGGATAAATGTGAAGTTATCCACTTTGGTAGAAAAAACAGAAAGGCTTGTATTTCCTAAATGGTGAAAGATTGGGGAATGCAGATGCTCAAAGGGACCTGGGTGTCCTTGTACATGAGTCACTGAAAGTGAATGTGCAGGTGCGGCAAGCCATAAGGAAGGCAAATGGTATGCTGGCCTTCATTACAAGAGGATTTGAGTACAGGAGTAAAGAAGTCTTACTCCAATTATATAGGGCCTTGGTGAGACCACACCTAGAGTACTGTGTACAATTTTGGTCTCCTTACCTAAGGAAGGATATGCTTGCCATAGAGGGAGTGCAATGAAGGTTCACGAGATTGATTCCTGGGATGGCGGGACTGTCGTATGAGAAGAGATTGAGTAAACTAGGCCTGTATTCTCTTGAATTCAGAAGAATGCGAGGGGATCTCATTGAAGCATTCAAAATTATTACACGGCTTGACAGGGTGGATGCTGGGAGAATGTTTCCATTGGCTGGGGAGTCTAGAACGAGGGGCCACAGCCTCAGGATAAAGGGTAGGCCATTAATGACTGAGATGAGAAGAAAGTTCTTCACACAGAGGGTGGTGAATCTTTGGAATTCTCTACCCCAGAGGGTTGTGGAGGCTCAGTCATTGGGTATATTCAAAACAGAAGTCGATAGATTTGTGACTAGTTAAGGCATCAAGGGATATGGTGATAGGACCGGTGAATGGAGTTGAGATAGAAGATCAGCCATGATCTCATTGAATGGCAGAGCAGGCTCGAAGGGCCGAATGGCCTACTCCTGCTCCTATTTCTTATGTTCTTACGTTCTTATGTACCCGGCAAGTGGCAGGAGGCTCTCGCCGCAAGTCTTCCGCGCCATGTGGAGGGAGGTAGCACAGCACGTCTTGGGCAGCACTGTGGTCCCCAGGACCCACACACAGTGCAGGAAGAAATTTAACAACCTCACTCAGGTGGTTTGGGTGAGTGAATGCTTCAACAAATGATACATACCACCACCTGAACCATAGTCGTCACACACTGCCCAAAGCATCACACTCCCAGCACTCACCCACCAACAATCTTTACCTACCAACACTCACACCCACATCTCACACCTTGCACACAATGACAGCTATTCAACTATGGCAGGCACATCACCCAAACACATTGCTCCACACTCACTCACACACTTTCCTTTCTCTTGCAGTTCAAGGTGGCTCACAACAGGAGGGAGCAGGAGTGCACAGGTGGGGGACAAGCCGACACCCAACCACTCTCTGCACTGGAGAATCGAGTGCTGTAGATTATTGGGCGCCTGGTGGTGGGCGCCGTAGCCACCGACAATGTTGACCCCTTTGGAGACAACAACGGTATGTTCATCCGTACTCCTTCTCACATCCCACTTCCCCCTCACCCCACAAGCATTTGCACTTTCCAGCTAATCATGCAGTATGCATGCATTTCTCCCTTCCTGCCCCCCTCCCCTCACCTTAGCCTGACTCTTGTGCCTTTATGCTTTCAGATAATGAGCAAGCACCTGAGCAGCCGGTCCCTGAGGGTACCGTTGAGAGCGAGGTGGGAGAATCGGAGGAGGAAAAAGACACCATTTCACTGCATGTCTCACCCGCAGGCACCAGCTCAGATACTGGCACTACGTGTTCTTTAGAGGCTAGTATAGTTGTGGGATCTGCACAGAATGAGGCACCGGGGATGAGTGGGCTGCAGCAAGTCCAGGGTAAAGGGTAGTTCTGGGGCAACTTCCCCGGAGGGTGAGTTCGCACGTGAGTTCTGCTGCACAGGACCTTGATGGGGCGGCGTTTAGAAGAAGGGTGATCGGCATGCACACGGAGATGATAGGTGCAATGGCAAGGGTGCCCGAGAGCCTCTCGGCAATGATAATGAGCATGGAGGAGTCCGCCTCCAACGTTTCACAAGGCTCTATGCACACCATGGAGCCCATCATTTCCAGTCTGCAAAGGATGGTAGAGTCCCAGAGAGACCGTGGCAACCCAGACCTCATGCTGCATGTGATAGATGACCTGGCAGTTTCCATTGCAGGATGACAGCATTCCTGCTCCCACCACTTACACTCCACCATTGCTCTTGTCACTGCCTGTCATCCAGCCAGCCCAGACTGCTGCCGCCCATGCTGAGGTGGTGCAGTCTACAGCCAGGGCTCTAGGCCCAGAGCTGGTCGAGGGTGTCCTGCAAGGCCATCTGAAGTCTCCCACACGGACACTCAGCAGCCTTCCACCAGCCATGCTGCAGCCACTGGGCCAACACTTCGTAGGAGCACTAGAGTAGGCAAAGGCACTGCAACGAGAGGCACTAAGGGATTGCACAATGGTGAATAGTTAATATTTTTGTTGCAAATGTGTGTTCTCTGATTTTTGATAAATTTATTAATTCAGTTTGGATTCTTTTGTGGTGTGTCTCATTTCAGCTTTGCGCTGTGATATGGCCTGTGACAGGGATGGAAAATTGGGGATGTGGTGAGCAACCCGACTCTGGGGTTTAATTCATTCAAACCGCAGTCTGATGAGGCAGTCAAGGAAGGCTGCTCCTGTTCCTCTTCCCCCTCGTCCTCCTCATGCTCCTCTTCCTCCTCATCCACTTCCTCCTCCTCGCGTTCTTCCTCCTCTTGAGGTGGTCCCACAATCCCTGGTGGCATGGGCTGGGCCCTCATGATGGCCAAGTTGTGGAGCATGCAGCAGACCACCACAAAATGTGACACCCACTCAACCGAGTACTGGAGGGCTCCTCCCAAGCGGTCAAGACAGCGGAACCATTGCGTGAGCACCCCGATGGTCTGCTCGATGATGTTCCTGGTGACAGCATGGCTCTCATTATATGAGTGCTGTGTAGGAGTGTTGGGGTTGCAGCGGGGAGTCATCAGCCAGGTGGAGAGCAGATAGCCCTAGTCTCCAACCAGCTAGCCTTGAACTTGATGTGATGGCTGGAAGACTGCTGGCACACTGGTCTGGTGCAGGATGAAGGCATCGTGGCTGCTACCAGGAAAGCGGGCATTGATATTGAGGATTAACTGTCTGTGGTCGCACACCAACTGCACATTAAAGTGAGTGGTAGCCTTTGTGGTTACGGAAGACCTCAGGATTATTATGCGGTGCCATGTGGGTGCAGTCAATAGTGCCCTGCACCATGGGGAATCCCGCTATCCTGGCAAAGCCACATGCATGCTCGTCCTGCTTTTCTCTGATGGGGAAGGAAATATAGTCCCTTCTCCTACTGTAGAGAGCCTCTGTGACCTCCCGGATGCAGCGATGGATGGCGAACTGTGAGATGTTAGCTATGTTTCCTGTTGCAGACTGGAAGGATCTGCTAGCGAAGAAATTGAGGTCGACGGTGACCTTGACTGCCATGGAGAGAGCTGTGGTCGCCCTGATCTGAGACTGAAGGTCTGGTTGCAGGAGGTGGCAGATTTCTGTGACCACCTCCTTGGTGAAGTGGGGCCTTGTAATACACTGCTCTTTGCTTAATTTGAGGTAGGAGAAGTGCTCTGGGAATACCCTTGGAGAGTATGGTCTCCTGTCGAGAGCCCTGATGGCCCTCCTCCTCCCCTTTCTCACTGCATCCACTCCATCGGCTGTAGATCCTGGAGGGTGAGGTCGACTGCCATTACAGCCCCCATTAATGTAACCAAGTGTAGCGGTTTGGTTTTTTAAAGAATAAATTTAGCTACTTTTTCGTTGCCACAACACTCCTGATACTAAATAACCTTGAAATTACGGAATGAGACTGTTGCACTATGTGAAACTGACAAGAAAGCACTGGAACTCCACTAACCTACAGCTGCAACTCATTACTGATGATCCCTTTAAATAACATCCCTGGAGCCGCCTTCCCGCTGCTTCACACCAGCTCTCCCTGTCACTGTTTACTCCAGGCACTACGGTAGGTGGCAACAATCAATTTTGCAGATCTGGCGGCCAGTGTTGCACACTCACGGATGTCACACTCCACTTGGTGTTGAGGCTCCCGCTGATAACTGTTAGCGGCGGTATTGTGGGGGGGGCAGGATTTGGCATCTGCCATTGGATTCGCCTTGCCCTGGCGATAATGCGCTAGCGTCCCGTTAGCGCCAGCAGGTGGCGCTAACGGGAAGTACTAAGGTACTGAATTTTTCCCCCAAATTTGACTGTGAACTGGGTAGTCTTTCATTGGTCCTGGTCATCCTTAGGTTCCTCACCCAAGTGGCCAGGACTCATGTTTGTGTCCTGGCATTTGGTATTTGCAAGCTATTTTATACTGGGAGCAGGTTGGGGTGGTGGGTGGATCACCGTCACCCCAATCCAGATTTTAGCTGACATTTTTTTTAACCCCTCCCTAAATCAGGGGTGCTGAGGCCAATTGTAGTGCCCCAACTGTTGCCCTAGCTGAGATGAGTCAAATCAGCATAGCAAGATGATTGAACCTTTGTCCTTCCTGGTCTGTTATTCATTGGATACGCTCAATGAGCCATTGTGAACATGTGAAATTCTTTAGAATATTGTTGAAACTATGCATTATAGAAGGGAGCTTTTCTCTAGAAAAGAGAAGGCTGAGTGGTGACCTGACAGAGGTTTTTTAAATTATGAAGGTATTTGATAGGGTAGATATAGAGAAGGTGTTTCCACTTGTTGGTCATAAATATGAGAGTCACTAATAAATCCAATATCAGGAGAAACTTCTTAACCCAGAGAGTGGTTAGAATGTGGAAATTGCTACTACATGGAGTAGTTGAGGTGAACAACATAGATGCATTTATTGGGAAACTAGCTAAATACATGAGCAAGAAAGGAATAGAAGGATATGCTCATAGGGTTAGATGAAGTAGAGTGGGAGGAGGCTCCTGTGGAGCATAAACACTGGCATAAACCAGTTGGGATGAATGGACTGTTTGTGTACTGTAACTTGTATGTAATTCTATGTAATTATAAGTGATAGGACACAAATCAAACCCACAGCTCCTCATGGTAAGTTCCTGATCATAATGAATCATGGGGACACAAGAATGAGGGAGGGAGAGTGGCAGCCCATGGAAATCTATTTGCTTTCATGCACATCCTACTAGCCAGTGACCAATGTGATGCTAAGTGGGTGGAATGTCCCCTAATGATTTAATTTTAGTCACCATTTTGCACTTACACCAACATTTACACTAAAATTATCGGCAGAGGGAATTTCACTGCCTACAAGGTCTAAGCAACAAAAGAAACTAAAAGTAGAAGGGGAGGTTAAATAGTAACATATTAAATGCTTTATTTATATGCAAAATTAGATTGAGGCAGTTAGCACTCAGATTGCCAAGTTGGCAGTTTAGCAGTTTACTGATTTACATGTGACAAGACAATTAGCTTTCATACAAAAATAATGAACAAGCCACTCAAATCCACTTTGTATTTCTTACATGTCACTCATGAACATTATGGTGCCACAGATCATTTTTTTAATGATCATGCAGTGTACAATCAGTACTCCTACATATTTCAGCAGGAGAAAGTAATAATTTCTGTATTCACATTTTTAAAGGGGGTTTCTATTACTTTCTACAAGCTGATCTGTATTGAGTTATGTACTGCTGCTGCCCCCTTTTAAGAGAATGCCAGGAAGAGATAACAACTGGAATCCAGGCTCAAAGAGTTTCATACCAAGTGGGAAAAAAGGGTGAAAGAGGCACAGTGCACCCTATAGCATCAACCGGTCACTGAAAACTAACAGGCCAGTTGATAGCTTGTGCCAAGTTTCAAGGTCATCTGAGCATCTACCAAATGTCTGGCTTGTTCTGGTTTCTTTAGCAATGTTACAGTAAATCACAGCAAACACCAGATAAATGGGAACATCTGCGTATTAAGCACATTTGCTCAGGCATGGATTTATTCCTTATGCATTTTAATAAGTAAATTGTTTATAAAATGGTTCAGTCAAAGATAAGCACCTTGCACCCATGGGTCTTGCCATCACTACGGCTGATCTATTGAATTAGTGAGAACAGTTTGACTGGAAGTGATATTTTCATTTGCATATAATTAATGCCATGCAGTAATTTAGTGAGCGTCCCAGTTTAGGATTTTCTAATGGGTAAGCAAACTAGGATGCTGGTGTTAGATTACATTGACTGATACTGATGTAGACCAGTCTTTACTTCCTTTGAACCTTTACAATCTAATGTGGGCTAATGATATTAATGCTTTGACATTTGTAGGCCACTTTACTGAGAACCAGAATTCAATTGTATACTTCTAATGATGTTTACTAAATAGCCAACAGATAAAGAAAATTTTATGGGTGCTATTGCAAGATTTTTATTCTCTGTTGAACATTACGGTGTGGAATTTCCACTTTGGGAGCAATCGGGAAATGTGCTCAAAATTGCGCTGGTTAGGTTACAGTTCAAATTTCTGATATAATTAATTGGCATAATCACAAATGCAATATCTTCCATGAACTAGCACAATCGGGCAACATAATAGAAGGTAATAACTTTTTCTTTTCTTTCTATTAAAAAGTATTCCTTGATATATTTAAGAGTGGTAACCTGGTGGAGTTCTATTAATACAGCTGAATATGAGTTTACCACCCAAAATAAGCATTTTTAGTAAATGTCCAGTCCTCCACCTAGGAGCAACCTGTTTTTAAATGCATTTTTAAACTCTACCCCGTACTTCTATAAATATTGCTTTCCAGGTTAAGAGAACTAATAATCTGATATATATTTAGTACAGATATACTAGGGACTACACTATTTTCAGCTATCTGTTACTTTTGCATGTACCAATCTGTTGAAACTACGAGGAGGTACAAGCATCTGATGGAAAGTGGGCGAGAGTCCATTTCAGCTCCCACTGATGTTAGTGAGAAGATCTGATTGCTCAGCTGCCCCACCATCAGGCACTTCATGGTAAAGCAATTGTTGGTAACACAAAATTCTCCAACCACCAGGGCAGGCTTAAGCTGCGAATCTCACAGTTGGAGGTCACTCCTAAGTTTGAGAGGACTCCAGCAGAATTTAAGTGTACTGGGTTTCATGAATCTCAAAACTGGGAACATGTTTTATAAAATGGAGCTGGATTTTACCAAAAGGCTAACCAATTTGGGGAGGCACTGATGATGATGGGCTGGATTTTCCTGATGCCACCTGAACAGTCAGGGCGAGTGCCTTGACCCCAGCATGACCTCAGCCCAGTTTCATGGTTCAGGGGTCTTTAGGTGGTGGGCTTCCCGCAGGATCCTCTCCAGCAATCAGGAACCCGTCAGCAGTCCACAGGAACATCAGGGCGGTGCTGCAGCATGATCACCACTGCAGCACCCAAAGAGGAGGGAACCACATTAGAGGGGCCACAGAACCTAGAGCACTGAACTGGCACATTGAATGAAACTCCGGCTTTGTGCAGCTAAGCGATCGGAGAAAGTGGAGGACTCTCCACTTCCTCCACTCCACCAGGCCCTCTCTCTCCATTTACTACATGTTAGACCATTCCCTCTGCCTTCCACCATGGCAGTTTACCTGGCAGTCCTGGGAACTGGTGGAAACAGGGACAGAGGGGCGAGAAATGGGCCAGAGACCCCACTGGTATTTGCCTGCAGTGGGCGGGGTAAAAAATGGCCAGTGGAAGTCTATCTAGGATTGAGGGAAGGGAAATTCATGTCAGGGTAGATTTCTGGTGGGATAGTGAAGGAAACTCCATCCCAAATTGTCCCAATTTTTTTTGTTGCATGTTCTTCGCTCCACTCTAAATAGGGATGCATAAGAGGTGAGGAAAGTCTTTAGAGCTGCTCTGTGGCCCAATTACCAATAAAAAGTGGCTTGATATTCTAAGAAGTGTGAGCATGCATATCAAAATTTCCATGCAAAATGTTAAGAATACACTTTTCTCCTCATATTGAAATATATTTATTAATCACATTTGTATAAAACCCTTCTCCTATCTGTCACCATCTTAGTTGATATACACACTAAAATACTTTCTGCATCAAAACTCAATTTCAGAAGCAAATGGTATAGCAAAAGCAAAATATTGCAGACGCTGGAAATTTCTGACATAAAAACAGAAAATGTTGGAAAGACTCAGCAGGTCAGGCAGCAGCTGTGGAAAGAGAAACAGAGTTAACGTTTCAGGTCAATGATCTTTCATTAGAATTGGAAGATTCTGCCGATGAACACATTTTAAGCAAGTACAGAGCCAGGGAAAAGGGAGGCAGAAAAGAACAAAAGGGAAAGTTCTATGATAGGGTGGAGGACAAGAGTGATTAAATGACAAAAGGGATGATGGTGCAAGGCAAAAGGAGGTGATAAGGGGACAAATATTGAAACAAAAGATGGGTCCAGAGGAGGTGTAAATGGTTACAGAATGTCTAAGAGAAACTGGGTGAGAATAGTTTCTAAACTCTAAGGCTGGAAGGCTGTAAAGTGCCAAGTAGAAAGCTGAGGTGCTGTTCCTTGAGCTTGCGTGAGCTTTATTTGAACAGTGTAGGAGGCCGAGGAGGGAGTGTGAGTGGGATGGAGAATTAATGTGGCAACTAACGAAACTCAGGGTCACGCTTGCAGACTGAATGGAGGTGTTCAGCAAATCGATCCCCCAATCTGTGTTTGGTCTCCCCAATGTAGAGGCGACCACATTGTAAGCAGCGAATACAGGATACTAAATTGGAAGAAGTACAAGTAAATCACTGTTTCAACCGAAAGGAGTGTTTGGGCTTGTGGACTGTGGGAAGGGAGGAGGTGTTGCATCTTTTGTGCTTTCATGGGAAAGTGCTGGAGGAAGGGGGTGATGGAAAAGTGGAGCAGGGTTTCACGGGGGAATCAGTCCCTTCGGAATGCTGTAACAGGAAGAGAAGGGAAGATGTGCTTGGTGGTGGAATCGCGCTGGAGGTGACAGAAATGCTAAAGAATGATCTGTTGAATGTGAAGATTAGTGGAGTGGAAGAGGAGAGCAACCCTATCACGGTTCTGTGAGGGAGGGGAAGGGGTGAGGGTGGAAGTGCTGGAAATGGGATGGGCGTGTTCGAGGGCACTGTCAACTACAGTGGAGGGGAATCCTCGGCTGAGGAATAAGGAAGACTTTTCTGAAGCACAGGTGTGGAAGGTGGCCAGTGTGATGAAATATATGCCTTCATCAGCCCATGTGTTTTACCTGCTTGTATTGTGTGAACCGCCCCCTTTTGTTCCTATTGTGTGTATTGGCTACGCCCCTGTCTTTTGCCATATAAAGGTCTCAAGAGCTGTATGAGTCATTCCTACCAGACGAACCCGATGTGGGAAGACCTGCAATGCTGCAATGTTCTTAGTGATTAAAAGCCTTTAGTTGAATCCTTTAAACTCCTTGTCTTTGAGTTATTGAAGGCACATCAATTTTAATCACTAAAACACCAAGATGGATCGACTCCTGAAACCAGAGCGCTTGGATCTGGACCCCCATGCCTCAGACGCAGCCACACAGTTCAGACACTGGTTCCGATGCTTCGAATTTTTCATTGCAAACTCGTCCACCGCCATAGCAGCCGCAACCGCTACCAGAGACATGAAACTGGGAATCCTGCGAAACTGGGTGAGCCATCGGGTCTCCCCTCTCATCCAAGATGCCACCAGCTACGGGGATGCCTGCTCCATTCTGAAGGCCCACTACGTGCGGCCAATAAACGAGCTGTACGCCAGGCATCTTCTGACTACTCGCACGCAGCGGCATGGTGAGTCACTAGAGGACTTTATACTAAGCCTAAAAGTACTGGGCAGAGACTGTAACTGTAAGGCCGTGTCTGCCATCGTGTACACGGAGGAGCTGATTCGAGACTCCCTTATTGCGGGCCTCAGTTCAAATTACATTCGGCAGAAACTGTTTGAAAAGGAGGGACTGGACTTAAAACAGGCTATAGATATAGCGCGATCGCTGGATATGGCCCAGAAGAACTCTGAATCCTGTTCCCCAGGCCACGCAGCCCACTCCGCCTCGTGCGCACCATGGGGGCCGCCATCTTGGAGGCCATCTTCACCTCCCAGGTCTCAGGCCAGCCCAGCACCATCGGAGCCCCAGCCTCCACCCAGGAGCCCCACTACTGCCGTGATGCATCGGGGCCCGAAATGCTACTTCTGCGGCCAGGACAAACACTCCAGGCATCTGTGCCCAGCGAAGGGCACCGCCTGTTTTAAATGCGGGAAGAAAGGACATTTCAGCAAAGTCTGCAGAGGGAACCCCGCCTCCAACTCCACCACCGCCGCATACGCGCCGTGGGGGCGGCCATCTTGGACGCCATCTTGTCCACCCTCATGGAGTCCACCATCTTGCCCCGACTACACGGACCTCCAGGACCCACTAGTGGCCTTGATCACAGTGGATCAATCCAGGCCACATCCGTTGTCCAAATCGATGATGGACATAGAGGTAAACGGGAACAAGGTTAAATGCTTGATTGACTGTGGGAGCACTGAAAGCTTTATTCATCCTAGCCTGGTAAAACAACTTTCACTAACGATAGTCCCCACACAGGGCAAAATCGCCATGGCCGATAAGACTCATACCTCAAAAATTACAGGTTTCTGCGCGGTTATGTTGTCGGTAAAAGGCAATGATTACAGAGATTTTAAACTATTGATAATGCCAGATCTCTGTGTGAGCGTGATCTTGGGTCTGGACTTCCAGTGCCACCACCAAAGTATCACGCTTACCTACGGTGGGTCCCAGCCGCCCCTCACAGTGTGCGGTCTGGCTATCCTGAAGGTCAAGCCGCCCTCTCTGTTCGCCAACCTCGCACCCAACTGTCGACCCATAGCGACCAAGAGTAGGCGGTACAGCTGGGAGGATAGACGGTTCATTGCGTCTGAAGTAGAAAGACTCAAGCGGGAGGGTATCATCGAATGCAGTACCAGCTCGTGGCGCGCCCAGGTAGTAGTAGTTAAGGGTAGCGAAAAGAAGCGGATGGTGATAGATTATAGCCAGACGGTTAATCTATACACCCAGCTAGACGCCTACCCTCTGCCCCGCATAGCGGATATGGTTAACCAAATCGCGCAATACCGGGTGTTTTCCACGATCGACCTAAAATCGGCATACCACCAGCTCCCCATTAGGCCGGAGGACCGTCCATACACTGCCTTCGAGGCGAACGGACATCTCTACCACTTCCTCAGAGTCCCCTTTGGAGTAATGAACGGGGTCTCGGTCTTCCAGTGGGAGATGGACCGCATGGTCGATGAGAACCAGTTAACAGCCACCTACCCATACCTAGACAACGTCACCATCTGCGGCCACGACCAGCAAGAACACGACTCGAACCTCGCGAGATTTCTGAAAACGGCCCTCAGACTCAATCTCACCTACAACGAGGATAAGTGTGTCTTTAGTACCACGCGCCTCTGTATCCTGGGCTGCGTGGTGGAAAACGGGGAAATCGGTCCGGACCCCGACCGATTGCGCCCCCTACGGGAGCTACCCCTACCAAACACTCCCAAGGCCCTGAAAATGTGCCTGGGGTTCTTCTCCTATTACGCCCAATGGGTCCCCAATTATTCCGACAAGGCCCGTCCCCTCCTGAAATCAACGTCCTTCCCACTCACGGCCGAGGCCCACGCCGCCTTCAACAGCATTAAACACGACATTGAGAAGGCCGCGCTGCGGGCAGTGGACGAAAACATCCCTTTCCAGGTCGAAAGCGATGCGTCCGACTTCGCTTTAGCAGCCACCCTCAACCAGGATGGGCGGCCCGTAGCCTTTTTCTCAAGAACCCTCCAAGGGCCCAAGATCAGGCACTCCTCGGTAGAGAAGGAGGCCCAGACCATAGTGGAGGCAGTGCAGCACTGGAGGCACTACCTAGCCGGCAAACGCTTCACCCTGCTTACCGACCAGCGGTCGGTAGCCTTCATGTTTAACAACAAACAGAGGGGGAAGATCAAGAACGACAAAATTCTCAGGTGGCGGATCGAACTCTCCATGTTTGAGTACGACATAATATATAGGCCGGGGGCCCTCAACGAATCCCCCGACGCCCTATCACGAGGGATGTGTGCCAGCATCCAGGGGGACAGGCTACAGGGCCTCCACAATGGCCTCTGCCACCCGGGGGTCACCCGGCTATTCCACTATATAAAATCCTGTAACCTGCCCTATTCCATCGAGGAGGTCCGGTCTATGACCAGGGACTGCCGCACCTGTGCGGAATGCAAGCCCCGTTTTTTCAGGCCCGACCGAGCCCACCTGATCAAAGCTACACGGCCATTCGAGCGCCTGAGCTTAGATTTCAAGGGACCACTCCCCTCCACCGACCGCAATGTGTACTTTCTCAACATTGTGGACGAGTACTCCCGCTTCCCATTCGCCTACTCCTGCCCAGATATGACCAGTGCCACGGCCATCAAGTGCCTCGGCAACCTGTTTTCAACGTTCGGCATGCCTAACTACATCCACACTGACAGGGGGGCGTCGTTCATGAGCGATGAACTGCGCCAATACCTGCTGTCGAAGGGGATAGCCACGAGTCGGACCACTAGTTATAACCCCGGGGTAATGGGCAAGTGGAGAGGGAGAACGCGACAGTGTGGAAGGCGGTCACCTTAGCACTAAGGTCTAAAGGCCTCCCCACCTCCCGCTGGCAGGAGGTCCTCCCAGACGTACTCCACTCGATAAGGTCGCTACTGTGTACTGCTACTAACACCACTCCTCACGAGAAGATGTTTGTTTTTCCCCGCAAATCAACCTCAGGAGTATCCCTACCCTCGTGGCTCTCCACCCCAGGGACAGTCCTGTTACGGAAGCATGTGAGGGGCCACAAAATGGATCCCCTCGTGGAGGCAGTACACCTACTCCACGTAAACCCACAGTACGCGTACGTCAAGCACGCCGACGGGCGTGAAGACACTGTGTCCATAAAGGACCTCGCCTCGGCGGGAAGCGACGACGACGACCCATCACCACCACCCCCAGAAGAACCTCCACCATCCCCAGAGGTATCCTCACCACCCCCAGAAGTACCTGCAACACCCCCAGCACATAGGTATGCCCAGGAGGGCACCACGGACTCCCGGTCGGAACCCGAGGTACTGTTGCGACGTTCAGGAAGGACTATCACACCCCCGGACAGACTAAATCTGTAGAAGGGGTGAATGTGATGAAATATATGCCTTCATCAGCCCATGTGTTTTACCTGCTTGTATTGTGTGAACCGCCCCCTTTTGTTCCTATTGTGTGTATTGGCTACGCCCCTGTCTTTTGCCATATAAAGGTCTCAAGAGCTGTATGAGCCATTCCTACCAGACGAACCCGATGTGGGAAGACCTGCAATGCTGCAATGTTCTTAGTGATTAAAAGCCTTTAGTTGAATCCTTTAAACTCCTTGTCTTTGAGTTATTGAAGGCACATCAGTCAGAACAGATGCGACGGAGATAGAGAAATTGGGAGAATGATATGAAGTCTTTACAGGAAGCGGGTGGGAGGAAGTATATCAAGGTAGCTGGGTGAGTTGGTGGGCTTGTAGTGTAGCTGTGCATGCTGATTTGTCCTATTGAAAATAGGAACATTTATAATTGATGTAAGAGTAATTTCCTGAAGTGGCTTTCTTTTAAAACCATACCCAAATACATATGTACCATTTGCAGAGGCCAACAAATAAAACCTTTATTTCACTTAAAGGAAACTATAAGCACCTAACTGTATGCAGCATGTAATACATAGAAACATAGAAACATAGAAGATAGGAGCAGGAGTAGGCCATTCGGCCCTTCGAGCCTGCTCCGCCATTCAATGAGATCATGGCTGATCATGCAAATTCAGTACCCTGTCCCTGCCTTCTCCCCGTATCCCTTGATCCTTTTAGCCTTAAGAAATATATCCAACTCCATCTTGAATATATTTAATGAACTGGCCTCCACCGCCACTGTGGCAGCGAATTCCACAGGTTCACCACTCTCTGGGTGAAGAAATTCCTCCTCATTTCAGTCCTAAATGGCTTACCCCTTATCCTTAGACTATGACCCCTGGTTCTGGATTCCCCAGCCATCAGAAACATCCTTCCTGCATCTAGTCTGTCCAGGCCTGACAGAATTTTATAGGTTTCGATGAGATCCCCTCTCAATCTTCTAAACTCCAGTGAGTATAAGCCCAAGCGACACAATCTCTCCTCATACGTCATTCCTGCCATCCCAGGTATCAGCCTGGTGAATCTTCGCTGCACTCCTTCCATGGCAAGAATGTCCTTCCTCAGGTAAGGCGGCCAAAACTGCACACAATACTCAAGGTGCGGTCTCACCAAGGCCCTGTACAACTGTATCAAGACATCCTTGTTCCTCTAATTGAACCCTCTTGCTACGAAGGCCAACATACCATTTGCCTTCTTAACAGCCTGCTGCACCTGCATGCTTACCTTCAGTGACTGCTGCACAAGAACACCCAGGTCTCTTTGCACTTCCCCTTCTCCCAATCCTGGCGAGGCAGATATGGAGGCGGGACTGCTGGGAAAATGGCAGAATTTGGGGGCGGGTGGCAAACCTGCCCCCAACCCCACTCCATGCCATTTTCCCAGGAGGTGGGTAGCCGTCCCGCTCCGGGTCCCGCCTCCAAGGGATTAAAGCCTATTAACAGAAAGTAGGATTATCCCCTTTTTGCCCTCACACGTGCAGGCTTCCGTAGCGCTCCAAAACCCACCAGGGTCACCGAGGTGAGTAGTGGGTCTGCAGGGGTCGGGGGGTGTAAAAGTGTGGTGTGAAGATAAGTGATGGGTGCAAGAGTGGAGAGGTGAGTATCTCAAGTAAGTGCAAAGTGTTTTTAAAAGTGTACTTACCTTTGTTTCTTCCTGCAGGCTTCAGTCGGTGTGTATGCGGAGAGTCTCGGACCTCCGCGTTGGGATTGACAGGTGGCCGTTGCTTTCACAGATGCAACAACCATCTCAATTCTTTAAAAGAAAGAAGTTTGATGGGGTCTTGTATTCAGGATCTCGTCAAACTGCAGAGAATGTCACTGTTTGACAGCTTCACAGGGCTGTCAAACGATAACAATTCATCTGTCAAAATTTTTGACAGATGAAACATCATACGTTGACGTGCTCTGCAATTGACTTTCCCTTGATTGGCCTGCGAGCTTAACAAGGTCAATCAACGGAAAAAAGCGTGAGTTAGCAACAAATGGATGGAGGTGGGGCATCGACCTGCCAAGCAGCAGTCCTGCCTCCAACTCGCCCCCAGTCACAAAATTTCCCCCTATGTCTCTGTGGCCTTGATATTCTTGGGGCTAGAGACAGGGCAAGCAGCTGTTATACCTGAAGTAGGGTGGGGGGATAGGGATGTTTCGGAAAACGGGATCAGATCCCAGCTATGCTCTGCTGAGATTCCACCATATTTCAACTGGACCTTGAAGTTATATTGGGGGAGCCATGGACAGATGTTCCACTCTCCCCGTCCTGTCAAGGGGAGAGTTCCTGGGCTTCCATAGGATATTCCTCCCTTTACACCCTTGATGGCCCTCAATATAACTCACATGAATGGACACCTGGCATAAATCTGTTTGAGGCTTTCTAACCTTTACTGGTGTAAAGTAATTGATCTGAAGGAGTATAAGGTAATTGATCTTGAAACGACATAAGGTAGTTCATCCTGATTACCTTATGCTTTCTTGGTATATCTAATTTTCTATCCACCTCAGAATCCTGCCTCCTATTCCATGCCTTCCTGCCTTATAGACTAATTACTTATGTGAAACGGAATCAAAAGCTTTGCTGAAATCTAAATATAGCACTTCCGCAAGGTCCATGTCACCTACATGGCCTTGTGCTATTAGCCACTAGCCCACTGAGCACTGATGCAATAGGAGTTCTCATAGGACAAGAATAGCTTGTCATTATGATTAGCAACTCAGAGAGCCACATGGGTGCCATCAATAACCTCCTGGATTCTGGGGGAAACCTGTGAGCTGGAAGAATTAAAATGCCCCCTCAATTCAATAAACTTGAAGAATGGGCATATAATTAGCAAATGAATTTCAACATAGATAATTGCGAGGTATTACATTTTGGTAAGACAAATAAGGAGATCAGATGTTACTTGGAAAATAAGAATCTAAATGGGGTAGAGGAGCAAAGAGAGCTGGGAGTACAAATACACAAATCACTAAAAGTTGTGACGCAGGTCAATAAGTTCATAACAAAAGTAAACCAGGCACTAGGGATAGAATTGAAAAGTAGGAAAGTTATGCTAAACTTGTATCGAAGCTTGGTTAGACCACACTTGGAGTATTGTGTGCAGTTCTGGTTGCCATATTATAAAAAGGATATGGAGGCACTGGAGAGGGTGAAAAAAAGATTTATAAGGATGATAACAGAACTGCGCTGTTAAATCTATCTGGAAAGGATGAACAGGCTGGGTCTCTTTTCTCTTGAAAAAGAAGGCTGAGGAGTGATCTAATAGAGGTCTTTAAAATTATGAAAGGTTTTGATAGGGTAGACACAGATATGGGGCGCGATATTGCCAGGAGGCAGGTAGCCGTCCTGTGCTGGGTCTCGTCTCCTTGGAGGTGGGAAGGGGATTACAGCCGCTTAACTGCCTGTTAACAGGTAGTTAACAGGCAGATAAGAGGATTATCCCCATTTTACCCACAAAAGTGCGGGCTTCCTGAGGGTTGCGAACCCCACCAGGGTCAGCGAGGTGAGCAGTGGCTCTGCGGGGGTCAGAGGGGTACAAAAGTGCACTGTGAAGGTAAGTGATGGGTACAAGTGTGGAGAGGTGAGTATGTGAGGTAAGTGGAAAGTGTTAGAAAAAGTTTACTTACCTTTGTTTCTTCCTGCAAGCTTTAATCATTGGGGATGCGGAGAGTTTCGCATCTCACCGGCAGAGATGACAGATGGCTGCTGCATTCTCCAATGCAACAACCATCTAATTTCTGCTAAAGAAAGAGATTTGATGAGTCTTGAATTCAAGAACTCATCAAACTACAGGGAATGTCAGTGTTCGATAGCTTCACAGAGCTGTCAAACAATGACAATTCATCTATCAAAATTTTTTGACAGATGAAACGTCATACGCTGACATTCTCTGCAACCGGCTTCCCCTTAATTGGCCTGCTAAGCCCGTTGGGTGGACTTAACAAGGTCAATCAAGGGAAAATAGTGTGGGTTGGCCAGAAGTCGATGATGGCGGGACTGAAAACCGACAAGTGGGACTCCCGCCTCCAAAAGCTCCCCATTGGCAAAATCCAGCCCATGGTGCTTCCACTTGTGGGGAAGAGCAAAACTAGAGGCTATCAATATAAGATAGTCACCAAGAAATCAAATAGGGTATTCAGAAGTAGCTTCTTTACCCAGAGAATGGTGAGAATGTGGAACTCGCTACCACAGGGAGTGGTTGAAGCAAATAGTATAGATGCTTTTAAGGGGAAGCTAGATCAGCATATGAGGTATAAGGAAATAGAGGGTAATGCTGATAGTGTTAGATGAGGAAGGATGGGAGGAGGCTCGAGTACAGCATAAATGCCGACATGGACTGGTTGGGCCGAATAGCCTGTTTCTGTGCTGTATGCCCTATGTAATTTTGTGTAATTTCCTGCTAATTTTCCATGTGTAAAATGAGAAAAATTTGCCTTGGTGAACAAAGAATAAGTGACCTGCTTGATACACCTTTGCATTGCGGATTGTGTGATGTTGCATGTAAACCTTGTGGGAGCTTAAAATAAGCTGGATGCATAGAAGTTGAGGGTAGGTATGATCTTGACTGCCACTGCCATCCCAGTTCTCTGCAGGTTATTTTGTAGCAAAACTTTGTCACAGCCAGCTTGGGGAATCTTCCCTGTAAATTAAATTCTCCTCTCACAATCCCAGTTCGTCGCTGCATTTAGGTGTGTAAACATGACTCCAGGGATAAGGGCATATGTAAAAGGCCATCTCTAGGGCAGATGATACTCACAGGCATTCCTTCATTTATCTTTTTCTTTCATTGCCAAAAAGCACAGAGATCGAAGAACCAAGATTAGACCCATTCTCACAATTTTGGTCCCAGCAATCAAAACTATAGATACAGTATTCAGTTTAAAGCAAATGCTTCCTGAAAGGGCAGGCATTATTGGGAGGTAAATGACTGTTGGGGCTCTCCTGTTTAACGACCATAACCTCAGCAGAAGAGCCATTGAAACCTTGGACGAAAAAAATGCCCTTAGTTTTTAACACCTATTTTAACACCTATGCTAAGGGCATAACAGGGGTAAAAGTTGGAAAATCACACGCGAATAACTTCTCATATATTCACTATGTTAATAATGTTCTTGCACATTTTGTGTGAGAGCGCTTTATGGTAGTCCAAAAGTTAGGCTTTAATAACACAGTGCACGAAGGCAGTGAAGAGCTGGCAAAATGGGATATCAAATCAAATCAAATCAACTTTTATTGTCATTGTTAGTGCACAAGTGCAGTACAACGAAATGTAGGCTTGCAGCTCCTGAGAGTGTACATTTAGATTAAGACATTCAAACATTCAACATACATTTGGCTTGTAATACATTAACATAAACATAACCATAATAAAGTGCATTGGCAGGTGTGCAGGCTTTAGAGTTTATTTGTGGAGTTCAGTAGGATGGCAGCCCTGGGAAAGAAGCTGTTCCTAAATCTGGTCGTACGGGTGCGAATGCATCTGTAGCGTCTCCCAGATGGCAGGAGGGCGAACAGACTGTGGCTGGGGTGGGTAGGGTCTTTGAAGATGGACCGTGACCTCCGTAAACAGCGTTTCTGGTATATGTGCTCTATGGTCGGTAGCCGGGTGCCGGTAATGCGTTGGGCAGTTTTGACTACCCGCTGCAGGGCTTTCCGGTCATAGTAGCTACAGCTGCCATACCATACTGTGATACAGTTCATCAGGATGCTCTCTATTGTGCAGCGGTAAAAGTTAGAGAGGATCGGGGGTGACAGGTTACATCCCTTCAGCCTCCTTAGGAAATATAGGCGCTGCTGGGCCTTCTTCACCAGAGAGGAGGTATTGAGGGACCAGGAGAGGTCTTCCGTGATGTGGACTACGAGGAACTTAAAGCTGTCCACCCTTTCCACCACAGCCCCATTGATGTGGATGGGGGTGTGACTTCCGCCTTTAGACTTCCTGAAGTCCACAATGATTTCTTTGGTTTTCTTGATGTTAAGGGCCAGGTTGTTATCGGCGCACCACTTCACGAGATGCTGGACCTCCTCCCTGTAGGCTGACTCATTGTTGTTGGTGATCTGGCCTACTACCGTGGTATCATCCGCAAACTTGATGATGGTGTTGGAACCATGAACAGCCACACAGTCGTGGGTGAAGAGGGAGTAGAGGAGGGGGCTCAGCACACATCCTTGTGGGGCCCCCGTGTTCAGGGTCGGGGGGGGGGGGAGGTGTGGTTGCCTAATTTGACAGACTGTGGTCTGTTTGTTAGGAAGTCCAGGGTCCAGTTGCAGAGGGAAGTGTTCAGGCCAAGAGTTTGGAGTTTGGTGGCCAGCTTGTTGGGGACAATAGTGTTGAATGCTGAGCTGTAGTCTATGAACAGCATTCTGATGTAGGTCTCTTTACCATCTAAGTGATTCAGTGCCGCGTGTAGAGCAGTTGTGATTGCATCCTCCGTTGATCTGTTTGCACGATAGGCAAACTGGTATTGGTCAAGAGAGGCGGGAACACTGGCTTTGATGTGAGCCAGGACCAGTCTCTTGAAACACTTCATTATGATGGGTGTGAGTGCGACAGGTGGATAGTCGTTCAGGCACGTCACAGCCGTTTGTTTTGGCACAGGAATAATGGTAGCGGTCTTGAAGCATGTAGGGACTACTGCCTGGGCAATGACAGATTGAAGATGGCGGTGAAGACATCAGCCAGCTGATCAGCACATTCCTTGTGTACCCGTCCAGGGATGCTATCCGGTCCAGCAGCCTTTCGTGTGTTCACTCCGTGTAGAACACCCCTTACATCGGAGGTCGACAGAGTGAGCACCTGGTCTTCCGGGGGTGGCAAGGCTTTGGTAGCCGGCTCCCTGTTGTCCCTGTCGAAGCGAGCGTAGAAGTTGTTAAGCTCCTCCGGAAGGGAGGCATCACTAACCGGGCGGCTGGTGCTTTTGCCCTTGTAGTCAGTGATGGACTGGATGCCTTGCCACATGCACCGGGGGTCCGAGTTGTTGTGGAAATGATCCTCTATCCGCAGTGTCTGTTTCCTTTTGGCAGTCCTGATACCCTTTTTTAGGTTGGTCCTAGCTGCACTGTAAGCCGCCGCGTCGCCAGATTTAAATGCTGCGTCGCGTGCTTTCAACAGCGAGCGGGCCTCTCCGTTCATCCAGGGTTTCTGGTTGGGGTATGTCCTGGTATTTTTATGGGTCGTGACGACCTCAACGCAGCTGTTAATGTAGAATAGCACTGTGGATGCGTATTCCTCGATGTCATTATGGGCAAACATGCCCCAATCAGTGCGTTCGAAGCAATCCTGAAGCTCCGAGACTGCCCCCTCTGGCCATACTTTCACTGATCTCACTGATGTTCTCACTCTTTTGATGAGCGGTTTGTATGCCGGGGCTAGAAACAGGGAGAGGTGGTCAGACTTTCCAAGGTGGGGGCAGGGAATGGCCTTATAAGCGTCTACAATGCTCGTGTAGACTTGATCCAGTGTGTTCTCCCCTCTTGTGGGGCAGGAAACATTCTGGTGGAATTTCGGTAGTACAGTTTTTAGGTTTATGTGATTGAAGTCCCCCACGATGATAAAAGCTCCGTCTGGGTGCGCAGTTTGTTGTTCGCTGATGGCCCTGTAGAGGTCCTTCACTGCTAGTTTGGCATTAGCGTGTGGTGGGATGTAGACCGCAGTGATGATAACAGCCGTGAATTCCCGAGGCAGGTAGAAGGGTCTGCACCTTACCATGAGGAATTCCAAATCAGCCGAGCAGGATCTATCGATTATGTCCGTGTTAGTGCACCAGGCATTGTTAGTGTAAATGCACAAACCGCCTCCCTTGCTCTTACCGGAGTCTGCAGTTCTGTTGGCGCGGAAGACCGTGCGTCCTTCTAGTTGGATGGTGGTGTCAGGGATGCCGTTGTTCAACCTGTTCTCTGTGAAGATCATGGCGCAGCATTCCTTTGTCCTTTTCTGTGAGGAGAGATCAAGTTTGATCTCATCCATTTTGTTTTCTAGTGACCTGACGTTGGCCAGGAAAATACTTGGGAGGGAGGGTTTGTGTGGGGCCCTCTTCAGCCTGTTTTGGATACCGGCCCTCTTACCCCGCTTCTGCTTGCGTTCCCTGCGCGGTCTGCGCCGATTTCCGGCTGGGGAAGGATGCCACGCTGGTCCCGGGGGTCGGGCGATGTCGGGAGGCAGATCGATGTCGCCGAGTGTGAGCCGCACGCAGTCGGCCCCGATGTCGAGGAGCGTCTGCCGGCTGTACAGTAGGTCTGCCCTCAGTTCCCGTATCAGCAGAGTCCAGAAGAGACTCAGAAGGAGGGTGAAAATGCTCAATCTCGGGAGAGACAAAGTCGCTGCGTCTGTGCGCGCCGCCATTTTGTGGGAGTGCTTCCTGGGCCCCACACCCAAATCACAACAGCAGGACCAATCTTTGAGGAGAGGGGTGATGACAGCAGATTTGAAGGAGAGGGGGACAGTACCAGAGGAGAGAGAACCGCTAACAATATCAGCTAACATGGGAGCCAGAAAAGGAAGTTGGGTGGTCAGCAGTTTAGTGGGAATAGGTTTGAGGGAGAGGGAAAGTGTGTCTCATGGACAAGATGAGCTCGGAGAGGACATGAGGGGCATTGGAGTGAAACTGGAGAAAGATGCGAGTTCAGCACGAGAGGAAGTTTGGCCCGGTGGGGAAGGAAGGGAAGTGGCAGTGGCAGCTGATCAGATGGCCTCAAACTTAATGACAAAGAAGTCCATGAGCTCCTCACACTTGTTGTTGGAGGTGAGGGCGGAGGAGAGAGGGGTGAGGGGTTTAACTAGACGGTTTGCAGTAGAGAATAGGAGCCAGGATTTATCTTTGAATTCCAGAATGATTCTGGAATAGTGAGCAGTTATGGCAGATGAGAGCAAGACCCAATCGTGCTTTATATGGACCAGCCAGATCTGGTGGTGAATGGCTAAACCAGTTGTGTTACATCCGTGTATAATAAGACACAGACTGCAGGAGAACGATACAACAGGTGTTTACTCAACGTGGCTCAGACTGCAACTGATCTGTACAGATTACTACTCAGTGTTATATACAGGTGTGGTCACTGCTGGTACTGCAGTATACATGAGCTGTAAAACATAGTTCCCCCCCTTAAAGGTATATACATTACAATTCCTCCCCTTTTAGATTAACAGTACCATAACACTCATTTAACAATTAAATATCAAACTAATTACAATTAACACTTTTAACATGCAACATTAGCTGAAAATAGTCTATTTATATATTCAGTCTTTGGGGAGGCTTCCTGATCCTTTCTGGATAGCGCCTTTCCTGAGTGTCTTGCTCTTGATGCTGAGGCGATTCTGGCCCCCTGTCGTCGGTTGGTTCATCAACTTCCGATGCTACTGTTTCTGGGGTAGATGCGACCTGTACGTCGGGTTCATCACCAGGTACGTATGGGCGAGGCATGGGGTTGACTTGTTCCTGTGACTCTAGGATCTGGTCAGCATGGCATCCCACGATGCTCTCCCCAACGTCCACTGTGTACATTAGTGACCCCTGCCGTGTGCATACCGTTCCTAGCTGCCATTTTTCTGTTCGGTAGTCGTGGGCCAAGACTGGTTGCCCTACATTGAAGCTCCTTGTTGGCTTCTCATGGATGTGCTTGAATTGCTTACTCTCAACATCTCTTCGTATGTTTGGTCTGAGCAAATCCAGGCGAGATCTTAACCTTCATGGCTGGGGCCAGGTTGGTGACTGCATGTGTCGCATTCCGGTAGGCGAACAGGAAATTGTCCACCTTGTGCTGCAGCGGAATGTTGTCATTGTACATAGCCTTTATTGCCTTCTTAAAGGTTTGTACGAACCTCTCAAGCCAATCCATTTGTGGCTGGATGATACGGGGCGGATGTGTAATGCCTTACCCCATTCTTTTTCAAGAACCTCCGGAACTCTTCAGACACAAACTGTGGTCTGTTGTCGGAGAAAATCTGTTCTGGCAAATCATTCCTGGCAAAAACGGTCCGTAGGACTGCAATAGTTTTCTCCGTGGTGGTGGAGGACATTTTAATGACATCAGGCCATTTCGAGTGCGCATCCACGGCTATTAAAAACATTGAGTCCACGAATGGACCAGCAAAATCAATATGCACCCGTTGCCATGGAGATGAGGGCCACTCCCATGGGTGTAGAGGGGCCTGTGGTGGTGCATTTTGGACTTTCTGGCATCCTGAGCAGCTCTTGGTCAGGTCCTCGATTTGTTTATCGATTCCTGGCCACCACACTTAAGCCCTGGCTAGGCTTTTCATTTTTACCCCTCCCAGATGACCCTCATGAAGCTCATTGAGCACTCTATCCCTTAACTTGGGTGGAATTACCACTCGGGATCCACACATCCACGTCCCCCGGCACACTGACAGCTGTTCCCTCCTTGTCGAGAATGCTGGCAACAGTGAGTCGCCATGTGCTGGCCATCCCCTCACCGTCAAATCATACACCCGAGACAGTATCGGGCCATTTTGCGTTTCCTTTTCGATACAAGCGTTAGTTATCGGTAGGTATTTAACTATAGTCGAATGGAATATTTCGACAGGATCTACTGCTGGTGCTTCCTCTGCAGTGGGCAGTGGCAGGCTTGATAGCCCATCAGCATTTCCATGCTGTTTCGTGCCCTTATGTTCAATCTCATAGTAGTGCGCCCCTAGAAAAAGTGACCATCTTTGTAGTCGTTGCGCAGTCATCACCGGAACGCCCTTCTTTGGATTAAAAATGGAGACAAGAGGCTGGTGATCAGTCAGCCAGGTGAATTTCTGCCCATGCAGATAGTGATTGAACTTTTTCGCTCCCCACACTAGGCTGAGGGCCTCCCTGTCTATCTGGGCGTAGTTACGCTCGGCTGAGGTTAGTGATTGTGACGCGAAGGCTATTGGCCTCTCTGAGCCGTCCGAGAATTTGTGCGACAGCACTGCTCCAATGCCGTAGGGTGACGCATCACATGCCAACCGAATTGGTAATGCTGGGTTGTAATGGGCCAATACCACTTTCGATGTGATTAGAGTTTTGCTCTTCTGGAAAGCTCATCTACATTCGTCACTCCACTTCCATGGCACCCCAGTTTGCAGTAGGGTGTTCAGTGGGTGTAGTATTGTAGACACATTTGGCAAGAACTTATGGTAGTAGTTTACCAGCCCGAGGAATGACCTCAGTTGTGACACATTTTCCGGTGCTGGAGCCTTGACTACTGCCTCAATTTTCTCTGGGGACTTATGTAACCCCTCTTTATCGATAACGTGGCCACAAAACGAGATCTGTTTTCTAAAAAACTCGCATTTGGGGCGGGTAGCTCGGAGCCCATATTCCTGCAATCTAGTGAGCACCTGCTCCAGGTTGGCAAGGTGACCATTGTCATTTTCGCCCATGACCAGGATGTCGTCCAAATAACACTGGGTCCCTGGGATCCCTTGCAGGACTTGTTCCATTGCCCTCTACCAAATAGCCGGAGCTGATGCTACCCCGAATACCAGCCGGTTGTATTGGTAGAGACCTTTATGGGTGTTGATTGTGAGGTATTTTTTTGATGCTTCTTCTACCTCCATTTGCAGATACGCCTGGGCCAGATCAATCTTAGTGAAGCGTTTCCCTCCAGAGAGCGAGGCGAAAATATCTTCAATCCGCGGAAGTGGATATTGTACGGTGTGAAGGACCGGGTTCACTGTTACCTTAAAGTCCCCACAGATGCGAACCTTCCTTGGTTCCCCAGGCGTGCTGCTCAACGACTTTTTCATCACAGGGACGATGGGTGTAGCCCACTCGCTCCAGTCTACCTTGGACAGTACACCTGAACGTTCCAGACTCTCCAGCTCTGCTTCGATGGCTGGGCGAATCACATAAGGTACCGGTCTGGCCTTAAAAAATTTTGGGCTTGCATTTTCTTCAATTTTAATCGTCGCTGTCATGACTTTTAGTGTTTCGAGTCCTTGCTGGAACACTTCTTTCGCATCAGTTAGGATTTTTGACAGTCGCCCAGGTGTGACGTCGTCATCCTTTTTGTCAGCCACAGTCAGTGCCTGTATGGAATGCCAATCCATTTGTATTTTCCGGATCCATTCACGTCCCAGTAATGGTGGTCCTCCATCTTGCAATACATTTGGTGTTTCCTTACCGTTATATATAACGGTCACCCTTATTTTTCCTTTGGGGTAGACTTTTTGCCCCGTGTACGTCTTCAAAATAATTTTTTTGTCTCTCAAGGGTATGTGTGAGAATAGCCGCTCATAGTCCCGTCGGTTTATGACTGTTAGGGCTGATCCTGTGTCCAATTCCATCTTTACCTGGACTCCTGCTATCTTGAGAGTGACCCAAATGGTTCGGTGATCCTCCGTTGTGATCACATTATGTAGTTTCACACAACTCAGTTCCCTGCTTTCGGAGTCATTATCACTCTTTTGTTTGTCTGAACTATTCTCCGTCATCTTATGTACCTTCTTGTACTTTCCTTTGGTAGGTTTCTTATTGCTGGTTTTCTTTCCCGACCTGCAGACTCGTGCTATGTGTCCTACTTTTCCACACTGTCTGCACACTTTGTCTTTGAACCAGCAATCATTCTGGTCGTGTGTTGTTCTGCCGCAGCGATAGCACTTCTCTGTTCCATATGACATTTCATTTGTGCCGTATTCTTGCGGTCTCTGTTGTATCTCTGCAGCGCCCCGTGCTGCTGCTTCATATGACACCGCAATGCTGAAAGCCTTTTCCAGCGTAAGGTCCTTTTCAGATAAAAGCCGTTTCTGGGTTCCTTCACTTTGAAGCCCACACACAAACTTGTCCCTTAAGGTATCTGCCAGTCCCGCTCCAAACTGGCAGTGTTTTGATAGTTTGCGCAGTTCTGTTAAACAATCAGCATTGCTTTCATCCTTCTGCTGGTTCCGTTTGTGAAACTTGAATCTTTCTGCTATCAGCAGCGCTGTCAGGTTTAAATGTTCCTTTAGTATCGTTACTATGTCTTCAAAACTCTTTTCCATTGGCTTCGTTGGGGTTACTAGATTTCGTAATAAACCATACGTCTTTGCACCGATTAAATTTAACAATACCGATGCTTTCTTGTCATCTGACACCCCATTTGCCTTGCAGTACACCTCTATTCGTTCGACATATGTAGTCCAATCTTCGACTTCATTGTCAAATGTGGTGATACTGCCACTCTTCGGCATTTTGGGTGTGGTTTAAAATGGCATCTCCCAATGGCTTAAAATGGCATCTCTCGTGCTTTCCTTCCTCCCCCGCTGCTGCCGACGCCGCTCCCGGCGGTTCTCGTGGCAATGGTGGCGCCCTGTAGGTTTCACACGTTTCTCCTGCGCTGCTGCCAATGCCGCTCTCGGCGGTCCTCCTGGCAATGGCGGTGCCTCGCGGGTTTCTGCGCATCTCTCTCTCCCTCTCTCCGACGCTGCTCGGCCCCTGAACACCAGCTGCGCCCTGTGCACTCTGCCCTCTCTCTCTCTCCCCCGTCGACGCTGCTCGGCCCTTTGCTGTGCCACTCGGTCGGCTCTAGCCCGCTGCTGCCCGGGAAGGGTCTGCGCACTACCTGTTGCCAGCCCGTTTCGCTGGACCACCTCGACTGGAAAGCCAAGCCTGGCTCTCCGCAGCCTCCCCCGAAGTTGTCCCCCATATCCGTTCAAGTCTGCATCCCTTGGACTTGAGGGAGTGGAGATGAGGGCTGTACTGGGGGAATGGCCAGGGTGAGAGAGAGCAATGGTTTTAATGTCGATTAGGGCATGAAAGGCGGTGGTGAGGGTGTAGTTGAGCAGATTGGTAGCTGCAGAAATGTCGTGAATGGAGGGCCAAAGGCTCGACAGTTGGCCTTTTGAAAGTGAAGTTGTAAGTGAATTGGGCAAAAGTTTTTTCCAGAAGCAGACACAGAAGGAA
Organism: Somniosus microcephalus; assembly: GCF_052327205.1. Taxonomy (NCBI): domain Eukaryota; kingdom Metazoa; phylum Chordata; class Chondrichthyes; order Squaliformes; family Somniosidae; genus Somniosus; species Somniosus microcephalus. Next base: position 189,216,716 of record NC_140993.1, on the reverse strand, counting down.
GTAAGATTGGGAGGGGGAAGGGGGATGTGGGTGGAGAGTGATACAAGGAAGTGGTCAGAGATGGCCTTATCTGTGTTTGACACAATGGGAGGCCATGTAAAATGGCAAGGTCAAGGGGGTGGCCGTGAATATGTGTTGGGGACTTTACATGGAGGGAGAGATTAAGGGAGGATAGGAGGGCAGTGAGCTCAGTAGAGAAAGAGCATGAATTGAGATGGAAGTTGAAATCGCACAGGAAGAGAAGTCGCTCGGTGCAGAGGATGAGGGAGGAAAGCACTGAAGATATTTTGGTGAGAAAATTATTATGGTAGTTAGGTGGGCGGTAGAGAACGAGGATTTTAAATGAGAGTTGACAGAGGTGGAACAAGGTAAGATGCTCAAAGGAGGAGACAGTGCCAGAGGAGTGGGGGAAAGACCAAGGTGTGATTTGGTGATAAGAGCCACACTGCCGCCATGGTGGTAGAAGGTATAGCCTGACGGAGAAGCTTCATTTAGGGGGAAGGTGTTATCACCCCTCAGCCAGGTTTCTGTCAAGGCCATGATGTCGATACAATCATCCACAATAAGCTCATAGATGGAAACGGCCTTCTTCACAAGTGAACGGACATTCTGGAGAGAGATGTGGAGAGTGGCGGTGATAGCTGATCCACTGCCAGAATCCACAGGGTAAGCACTGTGCTGGGAGGGGTGGGTAGGATGGGGAGGATATTGGCAAGATTAGCCCCCAGTGGGCGCGCTGGGCGGGAAGGCCAGAGATAGAGTAGGATGGGCAATTGGGTTTGCTGCTTGTAAAGAGGCAGCAACGAGTGTCTCGATGGGCCCTTCGGAGGATGCCAAGAGAGGCACAGAGAGAAGCTGTAGGCTTATCTAATATGGAGTCAAGCCTGGGATGGCGGCAGGAGAATAGGAAGGTCGAAGAATAATGACGAGTTGGGGTAGGGATTTGGGAGTGCCGAGTACCCGAGAGGGGAGAAATGAAAGGAGGCATGATGACAGGAGAGGGTGGTCAAGGAGGAGTAGAGCGTAAAGAAAAGTGGGGGAGAAAAGACTGGAAATAGAAGTGGTGGGCTCGGGTCTAGAGCGGCAGCCAAATTACGCACGCAAATGGACACAGGGAAAAATCAAGTTAGGTAGGCCTGGATATGTAGCAATTATTAGGATACATATATCCTGGTAGTAACAGGAAATAGAAAGGAGACAATAGGAGGGAGTCCAGAGGTAAAGTCAGAGGTCCCGTGGTGGGATAAAGTTGACGTAGGTAGGGTGGAGTCGGCATGGAGTATCGATGAACTGTTGTCCAAGTTCGGAGACAGGTGTAGCGGGTGAGTGAAATCCAGAAGCTATATGAAGGGTAGAGTATTGGAGGATGGAGGTATTTCCATGGGAATGAAGATCGAGGAGATGTGCAGAATTGGTAGTGGGGCAGAAAGATGATGGCGAAGTCGGAGGTCACCAAAAGATCTAAAAGCAGCGGAGAAATGTGCTTCGACCCAGGAGAGTGAAACACTAGCCAGAAACCAACAAAGCTGAAAAACCAGTAGAACCAGTCAGCCAGTCACAGGCTCAGCAGAGAACAGCAGTGGTGGGGGGAGGACTGTAGCTGACCAAAGTTACTTTAAAATTTAAGCAACAGAGCAGCAGATCAGAGACACAGCAGATGAGCCTTACGGTGTAATCCAGTGTAGTCCAGTGCAGAAGTGTAGTCTTGGTGTCCAGAGAAGCCCAGGAATTTAAGAACATAAGAACATAAGAAATAGGAGCAAGAGTAGGCCAATCGGCCCCTCGAGCCTGCTCCGCCATTCAATAAGATCATGGCTGATCTGATCCTAACCGCCAATCTACTATCACAGAACCATCTCCTGAATCTAACAGAATTAGACACACGAAATAGGAGCAGGATCAGGCTACACGGCCCCTGGGCCCGCTCCGCTACCCACAGGGCCATGACCGATCCGAACCTAGACTCATGTCCAAATTCCTGCCCGCTCCCCGTAACCCTTAATCCCCTTTACTTCTAGGAAACTGTCTATTTCTGTTTTAAATGTATATAATGATGTAGCTTCTACAGCTTTTTGGGGCAGCATATTCAATGGACCTACCACCCTCTGAGTGAAGTAGTTCGTCCTCATCTCAGTTTTGAAAGAGCAGCACCTTATTCTAAGACTATGCCCCCTAGCTCTAGTTTCACCCATCATCGGGAACATCCTCCCCGCATCCACCCGATCCAACCCCTTCACAATCTTATATGTTTCAATAAGATCGCCTCTCATTCTTCTGAACTCCAATGAGTAGAGTCCCAATCTACTCAACCTCTCCTCATATGTCCATCCCCTCATCCCCGGGATTAACCGAGTGAACCTTCTTTGTACTGACTCGAGAGCAAGTATGTCCTTTCTTAAGTATGGACACCAAAACTGTACGCAGTATTCCAGGTGCGGTCTCACCAATACCTTGTACAACTGAAGCAATACCTCCCTATTTTTATATTCTAGCCCCCTAGCAATGAAAGCCAACATTCCATTGGCCTTCTTAATCACTTGCACTCACACCCATCATAATGAAGTGTTTCGAGAGACTGGTCCTGGCTCACATCAAAGCCAGTGTTCCCGCCTCTCTTGACCAACACCAGTTTGCCTATCGTGCAAACAGATCAACGGAGGATGCAATCACAACTGCTCTACCCTCGGCACTGAATCACTTAGATGATAAGGAGCATTGTGGTTGTACCTACACCATATGGACTGCAGCGGTTCAAGAAGGCGGCTCACCACCATCTTCTCAAGGGCAATTAGGGATGGGCACTAAATGCAGGCCTAGCCAGCGACGCCCACATCCCATCAATGAATAAAAAAAAAGTATTCCATCACATTCCTGACTTGTGCCTTGTCGATGGTGGAAAGACTTTGGGGAGTCAGGCGGTTTGCGTGCTCTCCGAAGTTAAATTTCACCCCCAATATCATCTACAAAATGGATTCTGCAATATTTTCTGAAATGCATGGAACAGACACTCTGAAATTGTCCTGTATGATGCCACCCACTATATTGATGGAGATATTGAATTAGATAAGTGATATTGGACAAAGTTGCATCACTCCTCTTTCAACAGAGAGAAGTTCAGGGAGGCAGTTGTCTACCTTTTAAGTATTACCTTAGCTCTGTGGTGGCACTCTCGACCCATTCCAAGTAATCTAGGCTGACTCTTCGGCCACGATTTTGCCAGTGCTCACAGGGCGGGTTTGGAGGTGGGTCTGGAGTTAAAATCAAAATGATTGACGCAGGTTGCGAACCCGCCGCCATCCCGCCTCCACGCAACTTTACAAAGTGTCGCGTATGCGAGTCCTGATCAGACCCGACACCAAGCGATGGGAGAGCCACTTAAGGCAGTTAACAGCTTGTTAACAGCCTGGATAATTCTATTTTGAGAGGCTCTTCCCCTTTTGCAACATTTTCAGCGTGCTGCTTGTCGTGTGACAATCATGCCAGCTGATTGTGTCGGGTTCAGCAGCTCGCTGAATTTTTGACAGCTGCTCCTGTAGCATAAAAGCGGACCTGTAACATGGCTGACTTTCAGATGACAGAACTTTGGTCTAGAAATTCAGTGGCGCCCCGTTTGGGGCACCAGTCTCGCCAGGGCGCCAGAAGTACCGCCCCGGAAAGATTCGCGAACGCCCGCCAGAAATTCAGTTTCAGCGCCCCAGACGGAAGCATAGCGCTACTCGAGGCACCCCGCATCCCTCCTGGGGCGCTACAACTGAAAATCTCAGCGCAACGTGCCACAGCGCCACATGCTGCAGCATGGTGCGCTGCGGTACTGCAGGCCTTCCTCCCCTTCTTAAAGGGGAGGGGCCTGCTGCAGCATGATCGGCGATTGCGAGTGCCGGCAAAAGAGCCCGGCACCGAGGAGAAGTGCCGGGCTCTTGGGACACAGTCAGCACAACGCGAGGGGTGGGGGGGCTCAGGAGGTCGGGGATGGCGGTGCGAAGAGGTGATGGCAGGCGGCCAGCAAAGAAATGGCCGCCCCGCACCTCCGTGCCTCTACCGCCGCAGGTAGGCCCCCCTGAACCGGTTGCAAATTGCGACCGGCGTTAAAGCAGGGGGCGCTACCAAATTTCGTGATCGGGGTGGTAGCGGGGCGCTGCGCACACCGATGATGTCATCGGTAGCGGCGCAGCGCTAATGGCTAGCGCCACCATTAGCGTCCCGCTAAATTTAGCGGGAGGCGTGGCCAGTGGCGTTAAACCCACTAAGTGCCATCTTTCGGCGCTAATGGGTGGCGCAGCCCACTGAATTTCTAGGCCTTTGTGTTTTGAGGCCTTGGAACACATTTTGCAGGTGTATTGAGGTTTTAAGTGTTTAAACTGAGATCCATATGCACTGTGACCTCCTTGGAAAACCCTCTCCCCACATTGACTGAGGGCTTATAACATCTATTCCTCAACTGAGATATATACCAGCAGAATGGGAACCATTTATATCCTCTCATCCTGGTCGTCCAATTCGGAGAAACAGTAGCCGTGGCAGTAGCACAAGCAGGCACAACAGCAGCAGCAATAACAGGAGCTCCAACCTCCTCCTCAACCACCTGCTACTGCACAGGGCAGAGGGCATCAGCACAGGGCTGCACCGGCCCGCAGGAGATACCCCCAACACAGGGTTTACAGGCAGAGGATGAGCTTCCTCAACATGAGTGAGCAGTAGTGCCAAAGGAGGCTTAGACTTTCATGAGAGGTAGTCGCTGATATCTGCACAATGCTGCATCAACACTTGCAGCCCAGAAGAGCGGGTGGACACGCCTTACCAGTGGCTGTCAAAGTCACCACCGCACTCAAATTCTTTGCTTCAGGGTCCTTACAGGGAACAGCAGCAGACATCAGTGGCATTTCCCAGTCAGCCGCACACCGTTGAATCACGCAGGTTACCGATGCCCAATTTGCCAAGTCGCACAATTACATGCACTTCTCAATGGATGAAGCAAGTGTTACCGTGCGTGCGGGTGGCTTTGCAAATATGGCAGGCTTCCCAATGGTGCAGGGCATCGTAGACTGCACTCATGTGGCCGTTAGGGCACCCCATCACAACTCAGCTGTATTTGTCAACCGCAAGGGATTCCACTCCCTTAATGTCCAGCTGGTGTGTAACCGCAGGAAGAACATTATGCATTTTTGCGCCAAGTTCCCTGGCAGTTGCCATGACTCGTTCATCCTGTGGCAGTCCACCAAGCCTCAGCTGTTCAATCCGCCAACCCAACTTTCCAGATGACTCCTTGGAGACAAGGGCTATCCCCTGAAGACGTGGCTAATAACATCGATGAAGAGGTCATCAAACGAAGCTGAGGAGCACTACGAGAGCCACATTTCCACCAGAAGCATCATAGAGCAAACCATCGGCTTGCTCAAAATGCGATTCAGATGCCTGGAGCGATGTGGTGGAGACCTACAGTATGCACCAGCCAGGATGTCCAGAACCATCGTGTCTGCTGTGCCATGCATCACACAGCAGCATGGCTTACCGCTGCCTGAGGAACAAGTGGCACAGCGCACAGCCTCCTCAGAAGAGGAGGAGGAGGAGGAGGTGGCAGATGAGGAAGACCTTGCGGAGGCGGCTGTGCCAGTTCCACCAGCACGCGAGCATATTGCTGGCTGAGAGGCAAGGGATACACTAATCCATGCCAGATTCGCGTAAATTTACGCAGCAAACAGATGTGGCTTGCACATGGAAATGAGTGTTTGCACGACCCTCTTAACACACCATACAGCATCTGTACAATAAACTGTGCATTCCTATCACTCTCCCCACCATCACTACAGATGAAAGGCGCCCTGACCCCTCACTGTAAAACTTCCATTTCTGAGCACACGTAGGCCAAATCCTTGAACCTTTGACACAGCATTTCTTTAATACAATTGAAATAACGATGAGAAACGTAACTTTGTATTATATCAAAACACCCTTGTGACTACCCTTGCGACTAATTGTGTGTTAACTTTCTCTTACGCGTGCTTCTATGTGCAGCTTCCCCATGTGGCTTCAGCAGAAGTAGAGGCAGCTTGCCCACTTCTCTGCTGCGCCTGCTTAGACGACTTTGGCGGCTGTCCTCTGGGCTTCGCAGTGGCATGGTTGTGTGAGCATTTGGAGAGGAGCCCACACTTCCTTGTTGTCGACCACCAACATCCCTCTCATGGGTCACCCGCACATCACTGCTAGCAAGTAGCTGGAGAGTACCTTGCTGCACATCAGTGGGGCCATGAGGACCCATTTCTGTGCTGACATTCCACATAACATGGACACTCATGCACCTCTGGTTTCTCTCTTCAATAGATGCCCATCTATCCTCCATAGATGACCATCTATTTAGAAGTGTTACCATGTTGATGCTGTGTCTGGCGATTTATGTCCTCCATGAAGGTTGCTATCCTTTCCATGGCGGCACCTACATTCGCCATTGCGTGCACCACGGCATTGCTCATGTTTGAGATGGACTCCTCCATTCTCTGCACACTCACAGTTACTGTGGTTGCAAACCCAGTCAGAGCCTCCTGCACTTGTTCCTGAAGTTCCTCTTTTTCTAGATGGCCCGAGAGGCACAGCGTCCACATGCAGCTGAGCAGAGCTAGGAGCGTCCAGCAGCCCTCGATGAGGCCTCTCCATTGCTGTCCCTGTCTCCACCATCTGCTGATGTTTACATGTGAGCTGTGATACATCAGGTGATAACACTAATCTATCTCGCAAAGGACCCACTGAGGTGTGCGTCTCTGCACTGGTGTTGGATGCACTCATTTCTGCTGATGCTGCTCCCTCTGAGGCTGCAGCTTCCTCTGAGGAGTGTTCCGGCTCTTCCTCCTGGACAGTGGGGAGGGGTCTCTCGATGGTCCTGTGGGGGAATAAAGTCATGAGTTAGACATGTGATATTAACGTAGCAGGCACATCCCATTGTGCAGATGATCAGAACTCAATCTGTCTGAACATCAGATGCCGTATCAGTCACTCATGAAATCTAAATGAGAGGGTTGCAAATCTATTCTGTCACCAGCTTGCTCTACTGCGCCCGTCTCTCCGTTCCCCACTTCCAGCTCTGCAGCACCTCCAACGATCTTGATAGCTGCCTCCTCAGCGTTGGTTAAATGCGCCATGGAAGGTGGCCCTCCTCCTGTCCTCCCCCTCTCCCTCTTATTGTGGGCCCTCTTTTCCTGCAATGAGGGACACAAGTGGAGTTTGAGCGAAAATGTTGGAGTGAGTGTAGAGAATCCATCGCATAAATGCTTAGTGGGAGACAAAGATGGAGTGAGGTGCCAATACCAAGGGCCCTCCCTGTGCGTTGTCAGTTGTTGTCCTTGCATAACAGTGATAGTGAGTGTGAGGGGTGCATAGAAGAATGCTGAAGTGATTCTGTGCATAGAGAGAGAGGGATGGTTAAGGGTGCAAGGGATGGAAGGTTAAATTGGGATGTGCAGGAATAGATTGACAATGCATAGTGCTCATGATGAGAGGAGATGGGAAGCAGATTGAAGGTAAGTGTGGTGTTATACTCACTTTTGCTGAGTGTAGCAGATCATTGAACCTTTTCCTGCACAGAACCCAGGTGCGTAAACACAAAGACCTGGCGCTCACCTCCTCAACTATTTGCAGCCAGGCTGCCTTGGTTTGCAAAGGAGGCTTCCTACATCCATTGGAGGGAAACAGAACCTCCTTGAACCCTCTCATCCCTCCACAAGAGCATGGAGGGAGTCATCATCAAATTGGGGAGAAGCCTTGGTTCTTCAGTTGTCATCTCGCAAACAATACCACTGAGAAGCATCAGAAAGTGAATAAAACCCAAAGGCTGCATGGGCCCCTTAAATGCAGCTGAATCGAAGACATCAGCAGAGGCGAGCAGCAGACCCGAAGCCACTGATTGGGCCGGGTGATGCATATGGCGGGCTTAATAAGCCCAGTTAACTCAAAATCCTTATCGCAGTGCGGCTGAAACCGGCAGCGGGATCAGAACCATCCAAACAGCGAACCCGCCTCCACTGGCAAAATCCAGAGGGAGTCTTGGATTGTCAGAGGTACTGTCTTTTAGGTGAGATATTGAACTGAGGTCACCTCCACCTGTTTAGCGGGACGTAAAAGATCCCATGACACTTTTTCAAAGAACATGGAGTTCTCCCAGTGTTCTGGCCAATATTCACCCAATAAATGAATACCATCAAAATTGATTAACTGTTTATTTATTTAATTGCTCTTTGTGGGACCTTGCTGTGCACCAATTTGCAGTAGTGTTTGTCCACAAAACGACAGTGACGGCACTTCAAACATAATTCATTACCTTTGAAGCACTTTGATTTGATATATGTTATCTAAATGTACGTTCTATTTCTACATGGATCTTGGAGCCAGGGTAGAAATCCTGGCTAAAATCCAAGACTTGGACTTGTACCCCCATAGCTTCAAGTTTCATCATGAGGACTGCATGAAGCATTGGGTTGAAAGCTTTACAAAAATCAGTGAAAGCAGTGTAAGAGGGATTTTCTGAGCCTTTTGACATTTTCTTATCTCATATAAAGCCATAAACTCTCCTATACATTCCTCATGAGAGGGAGATCCTGTTTGTTCCTGATTGCTCTGCTATCTTTCAGAGCTTCTCTTATTCATGCTGTGATAACTTGATAAGAGCCATGTTTATTAGTATAATTCTATGGTAATTTTCAGGCTAACACTTAGAAGGAAAACTTTGCTCTGAAACACCAAGGATATTTTTGCCTCAAACAAAATCTTATTCACCAGCCTCGGAAGGGCAGCACCAACATGAATTGGTGACTCTTGGCATGTTTTCCAAGTCCATTGACATTAACCCCCCTCTCTTGCCTAGATCAGCTTTTAGAAATTTAACTTGAGTATAGTCCATACTGGCTGCACACACTGCCAGCCATACTGTTCGCTAGACAGCATATTTCCCCAGCCAAACTGGTTCATTAAGGCTTTCAAAGTGCGCAGCACACTCTACATACTTATCCCACCTCCATGCAGGTAGATCCTTACTCCAGCCCTTTGTGTTAGATTCCAACTCAATATAATGTTCTCTCCAGACCCCAAGAATGCCCTCATGAATTTGATGGAGAGCACGAGATTTATCAGCCATAGACACTTGACCATGGAATCCTTGATTATGATTGCTGACAGACTTTGGTCAACAACAAAATGATTTTGCATTATTTTTGTGTAATTGTGCAGTGTTATGGATAAATGCAACCCACTGATCCTGCTTTATTTCCCTAATGACCCTCTCTAATAACCCTTCTGGCCTCAATACACCTTGCATCATATACCAGCTTTGCAGCAGTCCTGCTTGCTCTAAAGAGGGATCAAGCACTGTTATAAAGGCCATCTGCTTTGGCTTCACAGGTCTCCTTCCCCTTTATAGTTACCCTAGCAGGGCCTTGTTCGGGTATGAACAGTTTGCAGGCTCTATCTTCAATTTGTTTATGACTTCAGATGCTGACGCAAGGAAATCATTGGCCACATTGTCAGCTCTGCCCTTTTAAAACTCACACAAGCTTGGTCCCAGCTATCTTGGTCACCACTATCATTCTTGTGGCCGTGCACACTGGTCTGGTTGCTCACAGCACAAATGTTGTTAGTCAATCTGCCTTGGTAGTAACTCTCTGTGTTGGACCAGCATCCTGCCCAACAAAGGTAAAAGCTGTTATATTTATGAAGAAGGTAACTGGCCAGTGGCTTGATGTTTCTGAGCTATGTCAAACAATACAACTGGTGAACAGCTACATGATTGATTCCTATTCCTCTCTGGATGCTGTTGCCAGGTAATTGTTGAACACTGGAAAGGAAACAGAAAGCATCATTGCCAAAGGAATTTGCACTCACTTTGCAGCTCTATGTCTGACATTTTCTAATCACCCACGACACATAATGGACAGTCAGGAAGCCCATTCTGCAAGGCTATCCGGAGATGTACCTACAGGTTTAAGGATCCTCCGGCACTCAGCTCCGTGCATGATAGTGGGACAGGGGATCAGGAGTAGCCAACCCTTAAAGTCACTAACAACAGATCTTTAAATTCGTAATCCGATCGTGTATTTCAGCTTTTTTGTTCTGTCTGTGTACCTTACTAATGGGCTACGTATTCCCTGGAATCTCTTCAATGGTACATATTAAAAGCTTGACAATTTGCCGAAGGGAATTATTATTCACTTTTCCTAAGCTTAGTTAGAAAATCCCTCTGTCATTTTGAAATGCTTTTTTTCAGTTTTAGATTTTGCTTTCTTGCCTGAGCCATTAACAATTCAGTCTCTTCTTTTCAACAACAAAGTCACAAATTGATTAAATACACTGGCACCGGAATACTTCAATAAACTGGCATAAAATATGTTTCTGAGAAAAAACACATGTTGGAATAAAAAATGTGTTGGCAAAAAAATGTGTCCTATTGTGCAAAACAAAAAGCCATGTTTGATACAGGAGGAATGTCAAATGCTAAATTTAAGTATTTTATTCCTGTTACTTATGGAGAGAGTTGTTGAAATGATGGGATGCTTTGACTTCATAGGTTAGCTCACTAGCCAGTTATCTGTCCTAATATCTCCTTATGTGACTCGTTGTCAAATTTTGTTTGATAACACTTCTGTGAAGTGCCTTGGGATGTTTTACTACACTACCACCATCAAGGTCCCCTCCAAGTCACACACCATCCTGACTTGGAAATATATCAGCGATCTTTCATCGTCGCTCAGTCAAAACCCTGGAACTCCCTACCTAACAGCACTATGGGAGTGCCTTCACCACACGGACTGCAGCCGTTCAAGAGGCGGCTCACCACCACCTTCTCAAGGACAATTAGGATTGGGAAATAAATGCTGGCCTAGCCAGCAATGTCCACATCCTGTGAATGAATAAAAACAAATGCAAATTGTTGTTGTTGTAATACATAATATTTTTCTCATCCGAACATCATTACTTGTAGCAGATTTTCCTCCAAATATATGCAGGACACATATCAGGAGACATTCTGCTTCAATGTGACACTGGTGCATGCATATGGCGGGTGTGGGGGCAAGAGGTAATGTGCCAGGACCATGTTGCCTGTGATTTCCAACTGGGGGCTCTGTGGGGAAATGTGAGGCTGTTCACTTCAGTAGGAAGAATAGAAAAACAGAATATTTTTTAAATGGTGAGAAACTATTAAATGTTGGTGTTCAGAGAGATTTAGGTGTCCTTGTACAGGAAACACAAAGAGTTAACATGCAGGTACAGCAAGCAATTAGGAAGGCAAATGATATGTTGGCCTTTATTGCAAGGTGGTTGGAGTACTAGAGTAAGGAAGTCTTATTACAATTGTATAGGGTTTTGTTGAGACCACACCTGGAGTACTGTGCACAGTTTTGGTCGCCTTATCTGAGGAAGGATATACTTGCCTTAGAGGCGGTGCAACAAAGGTTCACTAGATTGATCCCTGGGATGAGAGGGTTGTCCTATGAGGAGAGATTGAGTAGATTGGGCCTATACTGTCTGGAATTTAGAATAATGAGAGGTGATCTCATTGAAACATATAAGATTCTGAGGGGGGTTGACAGGTTAGATGCTGAGAGGTTGCTTCCTCTGGCTGGAGAGTTTGGAACTAGGGGGCATAGTCTCAGGATAAGGGGTAGGCTATTTAAGACTGAGATGAGGAGGAATTTCCCCATAATATACTCCATCTGCCACCTTATTGCCTACTCACAACCTGTCTATATCCCTTTGCAGGCTCTTTGTGTTCTCCTCACAGCTTACTTTCCCAACTAGCTTTGTATTGTCAGCAAACTTGGGTACATTGCACTCGATTCCTTCATCTAAGTCATTACTATAGATTGTAAATAGCTGAGACCCAAGCAATGATCCTTGCGGCACCCCACTAGTTACAGCTGTAGGGGGTGGCATGCGGGTGGTGTTGCTTGGTGCGTGCGTGCGCCCAGTCAGTTATGCCTCTGACTGTTTTGTGAGCGGTTCGAATCACTCCCACGCCCCTGGGTTCTAGACACCGGACTTAGGTACAAGGCGGCGGTACAGAGAAGACTCGAGTAGACAGGTTGTTGGATGTAAACAAAACCAAGATTTTGTTGAAGAGGAAAAGCTTACTTAATACAATCTCATGGAAAAGAATTACTCGTGTACACTTCTATAGGCAAAAATTACAAGAGAATCATAATAACACTTATTATACTTATACAGGGAATGGGGAACACACGGCACATCGAGGGAAAACAACTATCTTAATAATCCTCTTATCCTTATCCCACCCCCTATACCTAACTAGATTAAGCTATGAGGGGTCGGAACTTCATGCTCACCAATAAAAGGGTTTGTTAGATTCAAAACAGCGGTTGGGTTCGGGGTTCGCTCTTGGTGCTCTCTGGAGCTTGTCGTCGTCACGTGGCTTCCAGGCGCTGCAAGGGCGTTGTCCAGGTTCACGTACCCCAAAGTTACAGTCTCTGTGTGGGTACTTTACCTTGCAGGGATGGTTCTTCATTGACAGCCACCAGATTGAGTTGGTGTGCAGTTATTCGAAGGTCAGGTGAAGGCCCGATGTTCCGAAGCCTCCCCTCGATTGGTCTTTTTCCGCCGGTCTGCCCCTCGGTGGTTTTCCCTTCTCCCCTCGTCTCGTCCCGCCTGGCCTGGCCTGAATTTGTCCGTGTCCACCCGACCCGGTGCTGGGGCAATTCCAGATGGAGTGGGAAAGGGCACGGGCAAAGGTCAGGGGGTAAGCGCGGGACGGGGAAAGAGCGACAGCCACGAGGGTGAGGGGCCGAGGAGCAGCACCAGCACACCAACCAACGAACGCACCTGATGATCTTGGACACCAACTCACCAACTCTCCGTCTTCACAAACCCACTCAATGCTACCCGGGGCCTTCAATTATATCTTCATCGAAAACCCTTATCTGTCTGCCAAATCAGGTTAGTTCTTTGTTTAATCTTGGCGGGCTAGTTTAAACTAATGGCAGCAATACATGTTAACTGGTTTTGGATGGCCGATAATCGCATCTACCGGCCCGATAATTGACTTGTATTGTCCTAAAAGTTCCTTGATTGGCCTTGTCCAGCCTCAATGGCTCGGTTAATCTGTTTCCGAGAATGTATGCAAACTGTTTGATGGCCTTAACTATAGGCCTAAACTGAATTTGGGTTTTGTCTCCAATTCGGTCTAATGCATAATTCAGAGTCCTGTCTGGTTCCAAAATACAAAGTTTCTCTTCACAGAAAGCCTGCAGACTTAGTTTTGATTTCTCCCAAGCTGTCTGCGTTGCAGAATCCATTTTGGAATCCCACAGGCTTTCTGCCACGAGGCACGGACGCCATCTTGGGTACCCTTTTTAATTTAAAATGTCCACGCAGGGTTCCGTTTATTAATAACAGCCTTTGGGGAAATGCAGAAATTTTGCGAATCTTACATTCCCCCCTGTGATACTAAAACTTGCTTGAAGTATCATACATTTAAAATGAGCACAAATTTTCTGACCCTCCATATTCAACCTTCCCCTGTAATTACCTATCTAATATATCCATGACACATGCACTTCCCATTCCGCAAAAATGTAGTGTACATCAGCATACAGAGAGTAAAATTACAGACTTTACACACTCATCCAAACATGGAGGGGGTCCAACACCCCTTCACCACTTGGTACACATATCTTTATTAAACCGCATCGCAAAAGAAAACAACAAAAGAAAAACCTTTAATTAAAAATAACAAACACAAAATACATAATGGCCTAGAAATTCAGTTGCGTGCGCCAGCCGTTAGCGCCTTAGGAGGAGTAGATCTCGAGCGCTAGGAACTTAGCGGCCGGGCGCAGGGCGATCTGCGCCTATGCCCAACTTCAGTAGACATTTAGCGCCGGCGCAAAGTGTTTGCGCGCGCTCAGCTGCGCGCGCAGCTTATGACGTCATTTCGTCGTGCAACGCCCTTTGTGCACCCCAAACCGGAACTTCAGTTGCGCCCGCCCAATGTGGGCGTGGCGGTGCTAAGAACTGTGAAGTGGAACGCAGCAGAGGCCCTGCGGGCCTCGGGGAGCGCTAATTAAAGGGCACTTACACTGAACTATAAAGGCCAGCCATTTTGCTGCAATGACTTTTGTGCAACGGATTTCTGGACAGAGACCAAGGAAGAGACCTTACTGATTTGGCGCAACATAGGAGAGGTATTTTTGGCTTCTGGCCAGAGCTTGGAAATTTGCCTCATTGTGATTTCATTGTTTGCAAGTATATTATGGGGGCTGCATGGGGTTCCAACCCTCAGTTCCAGCATTATGTGTGAAGGGCTCGCAGACGCTGTGTGAGAGGGGCAGCCATGCCTAGACGCAGAGGGGGCATCAGGCGTTGGCAACGTAGGCCTTACCCACTCAGGGAACACCGCCAGCAGGTGTCCTATCTCACCATGACTGCCGCGCAGTGTGTTAAGAGGCTGCGCTTCAGAAGGGAGGTGGTTGCAGAGATCTGCCAGCTGCTTCACAGAGATCTGCGTCCACAGCTGATGTGCAGGACGTCTCTGTCGGTGGAAGTGAAGGTCACGGTGGCTCTGAACTTTTATGCAAGCGGCTCCTTCTAAGCTGCTGCTGGGGACATAGCTAACATATCCCAGTTCGCCGTGCATCGCTGCATCCGGCAGGTCACCGATGCCCTTTTCACAAGGAGACACCAATTCATCTCCTTCCCCATGACCCTAGAGAGGCAGGAGCAGCGTGCAGTCGGATTTGCGAGGATCGCCGACTTCCCCATGGTGCAGGGCGCCATTCACTGCACGCATGTGGCTTTGCGGGCACCTATCGACAATGCCGAGGATTACCGCAACCGGAAGGGCTACCATTCCCTCAATGTACAGCTGGTGTGTGACAATAGGCAGCGCATCCTAGCTGTCAATGCCCGCTTTCCAGGCAGCAGCCACGATGCATTTATCCTGCGCCAGACTACTGTGGCTGACATGTTCCAGGCACAGCCTCCCCCAAGAGGATGGCTTATCGGGGACAAAGGCTATCCTTTGTGTACATGGCTCATGACCCTGCTCCGCGCGCCCAGGACCCCTGCTGAGGAGGCATACAACGAAAGCCATCAAGCCACAAGGAACATCATAGAGCAAACGATTGGCGTCCTCAAGCAATGGTTCCGCTGCCTGGATCGCTCCGGCGGATCTCTGCAGTATTCGCCGGATAGAGTCTCCCAGTTCGTTGTCGTTTGCTGCATGCTGCACAACCTGGCTATCCGCAGGACTCAGGCACTGCCACCTCACGTTGGACCACCACCTCAGGAGGAGGAGCAGGAGGGCCATGAGGAGGAGGAGGAGGAGGAGGAAGAGTACCAGCCCAGGAGGGAGCCACAAGGTCTAAGGGCCGTCCGTCGGCGGCTTATTGAACGACACTTCTAGGCCCCCTGTCAGGGAATGGCTTGTGGCAATGAAGGGACATGAATGCAGCCGCTCCGCAAGCCCTCAGCCGGTTAACGCAACAACCACTTCAAAAACACACATGGACAAGCTGAATAAAGAAAAAGCTTTATTGAACAAACTCAGGGCCCTTCCCACATGAAACCCAAAAACAGACAACACCCCCAAAAAACAGTCAAACACATGACTCACTCCCACAACCTGGGGAGGAATAACAAAACTTTTCCATCCAAATGGCCTTCATCCTCGGCCTTACCAAAACAACCCCCCCCATAGACAACACAACCACCCCCATATAAAAAAACATTTGGCGACACACTCTACTTTGTGTGCCGAGAGGGCAAGTCCTTGTCCAGCCTTTTCTGGCCCCTGGCCGACCTGCTGCTCCGCCTCAACCTGGGCCCTGTGGGTGCTGCAAGGCTGGGGGAAGGCTCCTGAAGGGCACATTGCGTGACGGCAGATGCCCTTGGGGGTCGGCCTAGACGAGCTCTGGCCCTCGAGGGGCCGGCTGCTGACTGCTGCAGCTGTGGCTGGGCAGCATCAGTCTCTCCAGCAGCTCGTGGCAGCTTCGCTGGGGGAGTGGCAGTGGCGGCTGCAGCAATGGGGGCAAGCTGGCTGATGCCAGGCGCTCGCTGCTCGCCTGAGACACTGGCACTCGGCCGGGCTGGCACTGCAGCAAGCGCAGCAATCTGGTGAAGGCCAGACCGCTGTGCTGCTGCAGCGCAGCAGGTGCCCTGGCGATGCCTGCCTGACACAGTGAGTGTGACAGCAGTGAGTGCCCATACTGCCCTGGTCTGTGCCCGCATCAGACCAGCCAGTGACTGCACGGCACCACTGATCAACTGGCCACTCGCTGCCTGTGCTGCCCTGAAGTCGTCCCGACTCGCGTCCTGTGCTGCCCTGAATTCGGCCCGACTCGCGTCCTCTGCTGCCCTCAATTCGGCCCGACTCGCGTCCTGTGCTGCCCCGAATTGTTCGAGACGCCTGGCCTGTGCTGCCCCGAGTTGTTCGAAACCCCTGGCCTGTGAGGCCCCGAAATCGGACACACTATGAGCCAGGGACTCGATGGCCTCAGGCAACCGTGCCATAACCCCCATGAACTCAGTGTGCCGGCGATCCGAGTCCACGGACATTTGATCGAGGAGGCGCACCTCCTGGGCGAGGACCGTCTCCGGACTGGAGGCCGGACTCTCCCTCTGGGGAGAAGGCCGCCGAGCTGCCCGACCCTTCCCGCGTGGCTGGACGCCACTGGGCCCAGCAACTACACTCCCCTGCAAAACTTCCCCCCTCTGGGGAGAAGGCAGCCAAGCTGCCCGACCCTTCCCGCGTGGCTGGACGCCACTGGGCCCAGCAACTACACTCCCCTGCGACACTTCCCCCCTCTGGGGAGAAGGCAGCCGAGCTGCCCGACCCTTCCCGCGTGGCTGGACGCCACTGGGCACAGGAGCTACACTCCCCTGCAACACTTCCCCCCTCTGGGGAGAAGGCAGCCGAGTTGCCCGACCCTTCCTGCGTGGCTCGACGCCACTGGGCACAGGAGCTACACCCCCCTGCAACACTTCCCCCTGCTTCTCCTCCAGGGAAGACGTGTCCCCTCCATTGCCATCCCCTGGCGCGGATGAGGGTTCCCCCGATGGGCCGCCTTCCTCTTGCTCCTCCTCGTCCTCCTCTTCCGAGGGACTGTCACTGGCAGCTTCAGGGACCTCCTCCTCACCAGCTGAAAGCAGGAAGGCACAAGAGTGGCTTTAGAGTGAGGACAGGGCATCAGCGAGGGAGGCATGAGTGGTGGCATTCAGCGCATTGGTCGGACAGTGGCAAAGGATGTAGATCTGAAGCGCAAGGGGAACGAGAGAGGTCCAAAATGTCATGTCCTTACCATTGGGGCCCAGCACAGGGTCGGCATCTCCACATGCAACGGGGCCAATCAGCCGGCCACCCATGAGTCGACCCACGCGCTCCTCCAGGTCACTGAGCTGCTGGAACTGGGGACGGCCTCCCCCGGTGACAGTCCGGCTCCTCAGATTCTGGGCCAGCTTGGCCTGCAAGAGAAAGGACGGCCTCTAAGTACAGTGTGGTGCCCTGTTGTTGTGTGCACTGCCTCCCATGGTCGAATAGCTTGGCCAGTGTGGTGCCCTGTTGCTGTATGCACTGCCTCCCATGGTCGAATAGCTTGGCCAGTGTGGTGCCCTGTTGCTGTATGCACTGCCTCCCATGGTGGAATAGCTTGGCCAGTGTGTAAAGTGCAGAAAGTGCAATTGATGTTCATGCCAGTGCCATAGCTGCTGGATGAGGGCTGGCCATTAGGGCTTTGAGGTCCCTTTGCCCATAATGTGAGGTGCACATGCAAGGATGAGGAGGACACTGGAAAGGGTACTCACCCTGACAATCCGAGTGAGGTCGTTAAACTTTTTCCGGCATTGGACACCAGTCCTGGGGACATCGCAGGTGGCTGTGACCCTCTGGGCGATACCCCTCCAGGCTCTCCTGTACACCCTGGTGGCAGGCTTCTTGCCACTGTCCGGGAACAAGATATGGCGTCTCCTCTCCAAAGCCCTAACCAGCACCTTTAAATCATGGGCAGAGAAGCGCTGCGCTCGCTCACAGGCCCTCTGCATCCTTCCTGGCGCTATTTCTCTCCAGCAGCAGTGTTTAGGCCTAGCTGGAGGGCTGCAGTATCCAGGGCGTGGCAGCAGACCAAGTCGACCCTTCCCCCTTTAAGAGCTGGCCGGCGCCAGGGTGTCTGCTGTCAATCAAGACATGACCGCACCTGCGCTGCGCCCGGCCTCGGCGGTATCAGTCTGCACCGTCGGCTTAGCGCCTAAAGATAGCCGTGCATCGCCAGTTTTAGCGCTCAAGCAAACTCCTTGGCCAAAGCTACTCAATATCGACGAAGTGGCCTCCACTTTGCGCCGGGCGCAAACTTTAGCGGCCGCCCGACTTTACTGCCCCAAAAGTGGCTATACTGTATTTCTAGGCCAATGTCTTTCCAAATTCTCTGGTTTCGGAATTCTGACCACCGACCTTTTCCCTTACACTGAACACAAACTAAATACAACACCATCCCTAACTGACAAACCACGAGAATGTGAGAAGCCAGTCTAACCCACGAAGGGTCCTCTATATTATTGAAGAGGTTCCACCAGGGGGGAGTCACAATATCCAATATCTTCGTCCCTATCTCTACTGTTTTCTGTTCAAGTGTAAAAAATGTTTCTGCGAAACAATAACGGCTTTGAGTATTTTGGTGAGATGTTCAGGGAGAGGGGGAATTTCATAGCCAAAGTGCGCTACGTACTTTTGCAAATCCGTAAAAATCTCCTTCACAGTGAGGTGAACAGTGGAGGGTTCAGGCATTGGGACAATTCGCTCCTGGGCCACTTGAACTTCTGCCTTGGGTTTAAAACAGAAACTGCTGTCACTAACCGGACACCAGCTATGCTGTCCATGCTGGTAGTGGGATGCGCCGGTGGTGACACAATATGTCCCACCCCCTATATATGCTACCTGCGGGGGAACATGGCCTTGTGCCATTGCCTCCATGGTACAATTTATAGGCTTCGCGTCAGCAGCTCTGAACCCACACTGCAGTTTTGAAAAGGCATTCAAGTGCTGGGGACACAGGATTATGTGTGCTCCCCGGCTCCGGCACCCTGAGAGGTCAGTACCTGTCATAGCGTGCTCCCACTTAATGATGTAAGGCAGGACCGCTGTGAAACGAATGTGTGCACCCCCTTGAATGACTCCAATGTTCGCCACCCTGTATACCGGTGCAGGTCGGGCCGTCCTACCCATGACCGGCATCCTATCTACTACTCCCATGATTGTGTGGTTGGACCGCCCACAATCCACGGGGACTGGATAGGCTTCGGAGGCTAGCCGGAGTTGGCACGGGCTCAATGCATTCTCAAAAGGGTGGAGGGCTGCGAGGTGTTTGTTGCTAATCCAGGAGGGGACCAAACCTTGCTTTAAATCCTCCAGATTACTGCGACCCTCGCCCAGTAACCACGTCCCATATAACACGCACACCTCATTCTGCGCAGCCTGGTCAGAAGCATTTCTATCCTCCCTTATGAGAGCATTTACCGTCTTTGTGTGCTTTTCCAACTCGGCTATGATCTCTTTTAAATGGACCATCATGGCCTGGTCCTCATGCAGCTCCGAGCCCACTACCTTGTTCTCATCCAGCAAGATCCTTTTTAACTGTGTTTTTAAACCGTTTATCTGGGTCTGCAGCTCAATGATATCCAAGCTATTGATGACAGAGGACCCAGTATTAAACGCAGTAAAAACATCATTCCATAAACCCCTCCTTTGCCTCCCTGTGTTACCCAAATATTCTCGGTGTGTGGTGTAGAGTTCGGTAAATGTACCTCCGTGAGGTTTAAAATCACGGAGGCTACTGCGTAGTGTACCCCCTGGTACAGCATCTGATTGGTGGGGACTAATACCAACCCATTCCCTGGTCCCTTGGTGGCGGTGGGGCAATCTTCCCTGGATAACCTCACCGCCTGCGCCGTGGGCAGGGGCTTACGGGGCCGGGTTACCAGCTCAGTGGCGTTGACCGGGATCGGAGAGTATGGGACTGTGCACACCTTCAGGCTGGTATCCCACTTCATCCCCTCCCCGGTGTCGTGCCACTGCCGGTGGAAAACGATGGATATGTCTACGGGGCAGATCGTCTCTGACCCCCACAGACAGATGTAAATCCCTTGATCCGGTTCCCACCACTTGTCCCAACACACGCTTAGTCCTCCATGAATCCCGGTAATTGTCCGATGGGTGTTGTTTCTCAACCATTCCCATTCGACTTCGGGGTTACTCATGTCCTTGCTCAACTTCCTGAGCCACCACCATCTATCCAGTGGAATGTGTCCTTTACACGTCAAACATATACGCTTTCCAACGGTGACGCTGACCCTCGTGGTAACGACCCGTACCCTGGGGCACAGGAGGGAGGTCTCCCCGTACATGAATCCGGTTTGGCTGGAGTACTGAGATGAATTGGACCCCAGCCATCCTGGCCACCTTCCTTCGTGGAAGTAGACGACGGTTTCCTCCGCATCCCGTTCACTGCTCCCGTCGATTGCCAGGGGCGCCGTGTCTCCCGAACACCCGTAGATGTGGGAGTCCTGGACGTCGCCCCTCCTCTCCGCACTCATCCCGATCAGGGCGAATAGGATAACGATCCATTCCATCCCGAAAGCCTTTCTGCAAAAAGATGTAAAAAGATGCAGCCAGGTCCCAAAGAGATTCTCTGGCTTGGTGTGGCATGGTCGGGTCCCACGACCTCGACCCAAAGATACACTCTTAACAGACTACTTACATAAAACTACCCATCACCTTATTTAACTTAAATTATAAACACCCAAGCTTAAGCTAAATAACCACACTTTACTTGAAACTTAAACTTAAACCAAAACTATATACATCCGCTGCCCGTCTCTGGGCGGCCAGGCTAATCCTTGGTTGGACTGCGGCTCGCCGCTACCCCCGGCGTGACTGCACCGTCTTGCACTGTTGGTCCCCCGCAGCCCGTGGCTGCTGGCTGACGACCTCTGTCTTTGAACATAAGAAAATAAGAACATAAGAAGTAGGAGCAGGAGTAGGCCATACGGCCCCTCGGGCCTGCTCCACCATTCAATAGGATCATGGCTGATCCGAACCTAGACTCACGTCCACTTCCCTGCCCTCTCCCCGTAACCCCTAATTCCCTTATCAGCTAGGAAACTGTCTATCTCCATTTTAAATTTATTTAATGTCGTAGCTTCCACAGCTCTCTGAGGTAGCAAATTCCATAGATTTACTACCCTCTGAGTGAAGAAGTTTCTCCTCATCTCAGTTTTGAAATGGCAGCCCCTTATTCTAAGATTATGCCCCCTAGTTCTATTCTCACCCATCAGTGGAAACCTCCTCCCCACAACCAACCGATCAAGCCCCCTCACAATTTTATATGTTTCGATAAGATCACCTCTCATTCTTCTGAATTCCAATGAGTAGAGGCCCAACCTACTCAACCTTTCCTCATAAGTCAACCTCCTCATCTCCGGAATCAACCGAGTGAAACTTCTCTGAACTGCCTCGAGATCAAGTGTATCTTTTCTTAAATATGGAAACCAAAACTGTATGCAATATTCCAGGTTGTGGCCTCACCAGTACCCTGTATAACTGAAGCAAGACTTCCCTGCTTTTATACTCCATCCCCCTTGCAATAAAAGCCAAGATTCCATTGGCCTTCCTTATCACCTGCTGTACCTGCATACGAACTTTCTGTGTTTCATGCACCAGGACCCCCAGATCCCTTTGTACTGTAGCACTTTGCAGTTTCTCTCCATTTAGATAATAACTTGCTCTTTGATTTTTTCTGCCAAAGTGCATAACCTCACACTTTCCAACATTATATTCCATCTGCCAAATTTCTGCCCACTCACTTAGCCTGTCTATGTCCTTTTGCAGGTTTTTTATGTCCTCCTCACTCACTGCTTTCCCTCCCATCTTTGTAACGTCGGCAAACTTGGATATGTTGCACTTGGTCCCCTACTCCAAATCGTTGATATAGATTGTAAAGAGTTGGGGTCCCAGCACTGACCCCTGCGGAACACCACTAGTTACAGATTGCCAACCCGAGAATGAACCATTTATCCCAACTCTCTGTTTTCTGTTAGATAGCCAATCTTCCACCCATGCCAGTATATTACCCCCAATCCCGTGATTTTTTATCTTGTGCAGTAATCTTTTGTGTGGCACCTTGTCAAATGCCTTTTGGAAGTCCAAATAAGCCACATCCACTGGTTCCCCTTTATCCACCCTGTTTGTTACATCCTCAAAGAATTTGAGCAAATTTGTCAAACATGACTTCCCCTTCATAAAACCATGCTGACTCTGTCCGATTAAATTATGCTTATCCAAATGTCCTGTTACTGCTTCCTTAATAATGGACACCAACATTTTACCAACCACAGATGTTAGGCTAACTGGTCTATAGTTTCCAGCCTTTTGTCGACCTCCCTTTTTAAATAAGGGCGTTACATTAGCAGTTTTCCAATCTGCTGGGGCCTTTCCTGAATCCAGGGAGTTTTGGAAAATTACCACCAATGCATCCACCATGTATAACTGCAATTGAAAACACAGACTCAACAGTGGTGACGAGTCTGATCTTACCTTGCGGCAGTTTTGCATCAAATGAAGCTTCGTCCTCAGGCACGGACGTCGAAAAAGGGCATCCGCCCTCAACATCCTGCATCGCACGGGAGGCCATCGGAAACCCGGGTTGGTTTGCTGACCACGAAGACAAGCATCAGTGAGCATCCCTTCTACGCTACCGGCGGGTAAGCCCGATCGAGCGGCACGGGGGGGAAAGTCGGCCGAGTTGTCAGTGGGAGAAGGGGAGGGAAAACGACGAAAAGGGCAGAGAACACGACCGCAGCCAATGTCAGGGGCCGGACTGCAATCGGGCAGAGACGCGCAGCAGCCAGAAAAGCGTTTATGGCCACAAGGACCGCGGGAGCGGCGGGGGAACAAGAGCAGCAACGCTGGGGAAAATAATGGACCGCTGGGAGGCGTGGACGGCAACAGCGCGGGAATCGCCATTTTGAGTCGGCGGGGGAAGAAGACAAGCGTGGGAAAAGCCACCAAGCGCGGGAAAAGCCGCCATTTTGAAAAAAAATAATAATAATATTAATAATAATAATATCCAAAGGGGAAGGAGAAACTCAGCAAGGATGCCAAAAATGGGTAACATCACTGCTTTTGATAACGATGTGGAAGATTGGGCCACTTATGTGGAACGCATTGAAGTTTACTGTACAACGAATGAGGTACCGGATGATAAGAAAGCACTAACCCTATTAAACTCAATGGGTGCGAAGACGTACGGGTTATTAAGGAACCTTGTAACACCAGACAAACCGGTAGGGAAGAGTTTCGCGGATATTGTTACTATCCTGCAGGAGCATTTAAACCCCACGCCGCTGCTGATAGCGGAATGATTTAAATTCTACAAAAGAATTCAACTTAAAGAAGAAAGCAACGCTGAATTCCGAACAGAACTGCGCAAGTTACCAAAGTACTGCCAGTTCGGAACAGGACTAGCAGACGCACTGAGAGATAAGTTTGTGTGCGGGCTCCTAAGGGAAGGAACCCAGAAGCGACTGCAAGAGGAAAAGGACGTTACGCTGGACAAAGCTTTCAGCATTGCAGCATCCCACGAGGCAGCAGCACGAGGCGCTGCAGAGATACAGCAAAGGCCATTGGAATTCAGCACCAATGAAATGGCATTGGGCACAGTAAAGTGCTATCGTTGTGGAAGGACAACGCATGACCAGAACCAGTGCTGGCTCAAAGATAAAGAATGCAGGCAATGTGGCAAACTTGGTCACATAGCGAGAGTATGCTGGTCAGGAAAGAAGACCAGCAGCAAAAAGTCACCGCAGGAGAAGTACAAAAAAGTACACAAGGTGACAGAGAACAGTTTGGATGAACAGAAGACGATTCAGACTCCTGCAGTAAGCAACTGGGTTGTCTGAAAATATATAATGTGGGTAACACAGCAGACCACCAAACTATCTGGGTCACGCTTCGGATAGCAGGAGTCCAAGTGAAGATGGAATTGGACACTGGGTCGGCATTAACGGTCATGAATAAGCAAGATTACAAAAGGTTATTCTCGCACATTCCCCTGAGGGATACGGAGATTGTATTGAAAACATACACGGGGCAAATGGTATACCCCAAAGGAAAGATAAAAGTAAACGTGGTCTGCAATGGTAAAGAAAGTCAGAAAATGGACTTGTATGTGTTACCTGATGGAGGTCCGCCACTACTGGGCCGGGAATGGATCCGGAGAATAAATGTGGACTGGCATTCCATACAAGCACTGACTGTAGATGCCTGTAAGGAGGGCGACGTCAAACCTAAACGACTGTCCAAAATCTTAGACGATGCTAAGGAGGTGTTCCAACAGGGACTTGGAACACTGAAAGGAATTAAGGCAACCATCAAGGTTGAAGAACATGCAAACCCAAAATTTTTCAAAGCCAGACGATACGACCTGCTGTGGAAGCAGAGCTGGAAGGGCTAGAACGTTCAGGGGTACTGTCCAAGGTGGACTGGAGTGAATGGGCTACACCCATTGTTCCTGTCATGAAGCCTTCGTTGAGCAACAAGCCGGGGGAACCTGGGAAGGTTCGCATCTGTGGCGATTTCAAGATCACTGTTAATCCAGTTCTTCACACAGTGCAATATCCGCTTCCACGGATTGAAGATATCTTCGCTTCGCTGTCTGGCGGGAAAAACTTCACTAAGATAGACCTGGCGCAGGCGCACCTACAGATGGAAGTTGATGAAGCGTCACATCAGTATCTCACGATCAACACGCATAAGGGCTTATATCGGTATAATAGACTGGTTTTTGGAGTGGCATCGGCTCCAGCGATTTGGCAAAGGGCCATGGAGCAGGTATTGCAGGGAATTCCAGGCACACAATGCTACCTGGATGAAATCCTGATTACTGGAGATAACGATAATGATCACCTCACGAATTTGGAGCAGGTGCTCATCAGATTGAAAGAATATGGGCTCAGAGTTAATCGCCAGAAATGCGAGTTCTTTCAAAAGCGAATCTCATACTGCGACCACGTCATTGACCGGGAGGGGCTCCATAAGTCACCTGACAAGATCGAAGCTGTTGTAAAAGCTCCTGCACCGGAGAGGTCGTTCCTCGGGTTGGTTAACTATTACCATAAGTTTCTTCCAAATTTATCCACGGTGTTACACCCGCTAAACACTCTTTTGCAAATGGGAATACCATGGAAGTGGAACGATGATTGTAAGTGGGCTTTTCAAAAGAGCAAAGCACTGATCACCTCTAAAGAAGTGTTGGCTCACTTTAACCCAACGCTGCCTATTCGCTTAGCTTGTGATGCTTCTCCATATGGTATCGGGGCACTGCTCTCACATAAGTTTCCAGATGGCTCGGAAAGGCCAGTCCCTTTCGCATCCAGATCATTGACCTCCGCTGAGTGCAACTATGCTCAGATAGATAGGGAGGCTCTCAGCCTCGTGTGGGGAGTTAAGAAATTTAACCATTACCTGCAAGGCCAAAAGTTTACGCTGCTGACAGATCACCAGCCGTTGGTTTCCATTTTCAACCCTAAGAAGGGTGTTCCGGTAATGATGGCGCAGAGGCTTCAGAGATGGTCCCTTTTCCTAGGGGCACATCAATATGATATTGAATTCAAAGGTACAAAACAACATGGTAATGCTGATGGGCTGTCGCGCCTGCCACTACCTACAGTGGAAGAGGCACCGGCAGTTGACCCTGTCGAGATATTTCACTCGACCATCATCGAATGCTTACCAGTCACCAATGCGGGTATTGAGAGAGAGACCCGAAATGACCCGACACTGTCTCGGGTCTACGACTTGACAGTGAAGGGATGGGCAGCACATGGCGAACCGCTGTTACCAGCATTCTCAGCCAGACGAGAACAGCTGTCCGTATGTCAAGGAACATTGATGTATGGAACAAGGGTGATTATTCCTCTGAAATTAAGAGAGAGAGTTCTGAAAGAATTGCACGAAGGTCATCTGGGGGGAGTCAAGATGAAAAGCCTTGCTAGGGCTTATGTGTGGTGGCCAGGTATCGACAAACAAATAGAGGATCTGACTAAAAGCTGCTCAGGGTGCCAAAAAGTTCAAAATGTACCTCCAATTGCACCGCTGCATCCGTGGGAATGGCCTTCAGCCCCATGGCAACATGTGCATATCGACTTTGCAGGTCCATTCATGGATTCCATGTTTTTGATAGCAGTAGACGCACATTCTAAATGGCCAGAAGTGATTAAGATGTCGACCACTACCTCTGAGAAGACGATCGCAGTTCTAAGAACCATATTTGCAAGGAATGGGTTGCCGGAGCAAATATGTTCAGACAACGGACCACAGTTCGTGTCAGAAGAATTCCAGAAATTCATGAAAAAGAATGGGGTGAAACACTATACATCTGCCGCATATCATCCGGCTACAAATGGGTTGGCCAAGAGATTTGTACAAACGTTCAAAAAGGCGATAAAGGCCATGAGTGAAGACCATATTCCACTACAACACAAGGTGGACAATTTCCTGATGGCGTATCGAAACGCCACGCATTCAGTGACAAATCAAAGCCCTGCCATAATGTTCTATAGCAGAAGGTTGCAGTCCCGGTTGGATTTGTTAAAACCCAATGTGCGAAGAGAAGTCGAAAAGAAGCAATTCCAGCATGTAAATAACAAGGCCACTCGTAGTTTCGAAATAGGACAACCAGTGTTGGCCAGGGACTATAGGGATGATAAATGGCAACCTGGAACAATTCGTGCACGACAAGGACCCTTGATGTACACGGTAGACGTTGGAGAGAACGTAATACGACGTCATGCTGACCAACTTGTGGAATCGAGAACAAGGGTCGACCCCATGTCTACGGCAGAGACACCAGTTGAAGAACTTATTGAGCCTGTAGCATGTACCTCAGACTCGAACGTGCCTGATGATGTTCAATCTATAGGAGATCAAGTGGATGAGTCACCCCAGCAACGAGAACCAGAGACCCCTGAAAGGCGTTATCCAGGCCGGATCAGGAGGCCTCCTCAGAGACTGAATCTTTGAACAGTTTTGTGTGTAAATTGTATATATGTTATCCATGTAATGTTTAATTTGGGGTGTACACTGTTAAGCTAAAAGGGGAGGAATTGTAGTGTATGTAACCTGTACCACCTTAAGAGGATACCTTAAGGTGATGGACTACTTTTTGATGGCTCCTGTACATTGTAGTACCGGTGGTGACCACACCGGTATATAAACCCTGCAGAGCAAAGTGTATCCCAGTTCAGCCCTGACCCTCAATCACTAAAGACCTGTTTACTTACTTCTGTAGTCTGTGTCCTGTTATTCAGTATAACTGCAATTGAAAACACAGACTCAACAATGCCAGTGCTGGTGTGATTTCTTCTAATGTTGGTGTGGGGTAGTGGTCCCGCTTTATTGCCTGGTTTAAGTCTTTGGGGTCCAGACAGATTCTGAGCCGCCCGTTCGGCTTTTCCCGTACCACAATCGAGTTTACCCAGTCTGTGTGTTCAGTGACCTTTGCGATTATTTCTTTCTCTTCCATTTCTTTTAGCTCGGTGTATAATTTTTCTTTTAGCTCGATGGGTATTTTTCTTGGAGCGTGGATGACGGGTTTTACCTCTGGATCTATTGTTATATGGTACTTGAACTCCCCGAAGCATCCTACAGTGTCGTCAAAACACTCTGGATACATGTCCATCAAATGTTTCGTGTCCATGATTTGTGGACAATTTTCCAGTGGGGTGTTGCTGTCGACTTTCACTGATGTTTTTGTTAGTTCGTGGTTTACCGAGATTAACCCCAGCTTCTCGCAGCTGTTTAAACCCAGGATCGCCGATCCCTCGGAGTCGGTCACATAGAACATGTAGTTGATGCTTCTGCCTTTGTGTGTTCCTTTTATATAGGTTGTTCCGAGTTGTCTGATCTCGCTCCCCCCATACGCTGTCAGCGTGACATTGTTTGCTTTTAAACACCCTCTTTTCGGGTATCTATCTTCATCCAAGTTTTCGGGGAAGATCATCCGGTATAGTCTCAGTGGAAGGATGTTGCTCTGAGCTCCTGTGTCCAACTTTACTTTTAGATTGACGGTTGTGGGCTGTCCTTCTTTCCTCTTT
Source organism: Somniosus microcephalus (assembly GCF_052327205.1). Classification (NCBI taxonomy): domain Eukaryota; kingdom Metazoa; phylum Chordata; class Chondrichthyes; order Squaliformes; family Somniosidae; genus Somniosus; species Somniosus microcephalus. The sequence goes on along the minus strand of NC_140993.1, from coordinate 189,188,588 downwards.
TTAATCTGGATGATAGTGTGCCATTCTTTCTTTGGGGTGCTTTCCGCTCTGGACTTTTCATGTAAGAGAACCTTTATGGTTTCGATGTTCAGAGATTTGTCGTACCCACAGTCTTCGTCGTCTTGCTCACCCATGGTATGGATTTTGTTTTTCTTTTGTTGGTTCTGTTGTCCGCCTCTGCTTTTGGTGTGTAGCCCCTCTCTTTTAGCTCTGCACATCTTTTGCCAGTGGTTTGCTTTACCACACGTGTTGCAGCTTGTTCCGTACGCTGGGCATTTTCTTCTGTCTGTGTATTCGTGTTGTATTCCGCAGCTTCTACACATATTCTTCCCACTGTCATATACTTGTTTTTGTGTGCTGTGCTTTTCGCGCACTGCATCTACTCTGTGATCCAGTTCGGGAGTTGTCCGCACTTCAGCCGTATGATTATTCAGCGTTTTCATCTGTTGTTTTGTGGCTTCGTGAGCCCTCGCTGTATCTATGGCTTCTGATATTCCGAGCTTTTCTTTTCCTATTAGTTCTTTTTGCACTTCTGTATGTGCCGAGCCCCATATTAATTGATCTACCAGCCTTTCTTCTAGTTCCGTAAACTTGCATTTGCTGGCTTCGTTTTTTAATCTCGTCAGGAAATTGTCAGCCGTTTCACCAGGTTCCTGCCTTAAGCTTTGGAATTTATACCTGTGTATGCGGTGGTTTGATTTAGGCTCGAGATGGTTACTGAACTTTTCATAAATCTCCGTAGGGTTCATTTTATCCTCTTCGGATAAACTCCAGCTGTTATAGAGATCTAAGCCTTTTTCTCCCGCCCACAGTAGAATGTAGCTGACTTTTTCCTCATCGGAGGAGCCTTTCAGAAAACGTTTAAATGTAAGTTCGCATTTTTGCTTAAATTTCCGGAAAGCATCCACGATATCGTCGGCTTCCCAGTTCATGATGGGGAGCATATTCGCGGTCAGTGCATTGGACGCCGCCATTTTAGCTGTCCGTACAATTTGCGGTTAAAACGCTGCAGAGTTTACTTTTAAGTTTCTTTCTTCAATCTGATATCATTTTTATATGCGTAAGTTGTACTCACTTATACCGCTGCCACCATGTTATGTCTTCTAGCGCTCGTACTGCTTTGTAAAGACGACTCTGGACTCTGTAGCTTGTAAAATAAACTACTGTTTTATTTGCTAAGTAATGGCTGCTGCCTCATGGTGCGGAGTGATACCACCAAGTGCCACAGTGTGGCGCCTGCTACTACTTTCCCAGCACCGTAGTGCTGCTACCTTGATTTGGGTGTTAGTACACTTGTACAATGTAGTCCCAACATAACTATGTAACACTGACCATGAGCCGTGGTTATAATTCTCTTTGGGCTTCATGGTGCAGAGGGTCCCCTTCCCTTCCTTACCTGGGATAACTATGATCTCACCGTTCTTTACTTTTCCTGCCCCCCAAAGGCAGTGATTCCTCAAATCCACCAGGATCCCGTGACCTACGATAAAATCGGCCCCAAGGACCCCTCTCCCATCCTCCATGTCCCATTTCATCAGGACACACGTCCACTTGGAGCGGAGCGGTCCTATCCGAATGGCGAGCGGGATGGAGACCGAGCCAACCTGTTCCCTACCCATGAACCCCGATAGATTGTATGGGACCCCGCTGGAGAGAGGTGAGGTGGTGGGATTAGCTGAGTAGATCAGGTGCGCGATGCCCCCGTGTCCAACAGGGAGGTCCCTGTCACCTTTTCCACCTCCATCTCCAAAAGGGGTCTCCTCCACTCATCATATCGGAGCGAACACAGATAAACAGGCTGTGCTGGCTCTAGTCACGGTTGTGGGTTGATGGGGTGAGAGAACCGGTGGCGGCTGTTACTCTCCCCTGGCCAGTCAGTAAGGACCTCATGGCAACCAAAAGTGACTCGACCTCTGCGGAAGGGGTCCCTACCCCCGCTTTTTGGGCTGGGGCTGTTGGATGTTTTCCCTTGTTATCCTTCCAAGGGTTCTTACACAACTTCCGCCAGTGACCATCCTTCCCACACCCGTAACAATTGGTCTTTGTGTTGGGAGGCTTACTCCCTTCCTGATGCCATTCCTTTCTATTCTGCATTCCTGGTTTTATCTCATGCACCTTCCCCTTGGGTGGGTGTGCATTGGTCGCCCTGCCGTTTTTGTAGGCTAGGGTTAGCTGCCTAATTACCGTAAGCACTGTGGTCTGAGGATCTTTGGGGTCGAACCAGGCTTCTGCCTTGGCCCGGACATGTGGCAAGCTGTTCGCCACCAGGCAACGGAGCCAATGCGCCAGGGAATTCCCGTTCAGGGACGCCCGGCCTGGCACCCCCGGGCAAGCTTTCCGGTACACTGGCCACAGCCGGTCCGCAAAAGCCTGCGGGGTCTCTCCAGAAAGCTGGATCGTCTTCTCCACGCGGGAGAAGGGACTTCCCTCATCCATCCCCATGACCTCTAGAACTGCATCTCTAAGCTCCTCATACTCGCTCTGCCCCCTTTTACTCTCGCCAGAGAGAGATTGGAGGAGATTACTCTCCAGGGAGAATAGCAGCATTTTGGCCATCTCAGCGTCATCACAGTTGTTGACGCTGGTAGTCTGCTCTACTTCCCTGAAGTGGATCGAGGGGTCTCCCCTTGCGGAAAGCTTCGGGATATGGTTGACCATAACCCTGAGCTGTTGGGTGTCAAAGGGTAATACGAACTGGATTTGGAGGGGTCCCTCAATGTCGCCATTGGCGGGTGGGCCGAAACTCTGATGCTGCGCTGGGCACATCGGTCCCAGCTCCTGCCTCTCTGGCGGGGGTTGCTCTACCTCCACCTCCACCTCTGGCTCCACTTCGGGTTCCACCATCGGTCCCACCCCCCCTTGCTGCCAAACTTCACTGAAACTTGGCGCGACGGGTATTGGCCGTGAGGTCTCCTCCCTCTCAACCGGGTCATCCCTAGGCACCACCAGTGATGTTGGGACTGTCCTCCCCTCATTTCCCATAAAATCTGCCTGGCCTGCCTTTGGGCTTATGAGGCATACCATGCCTTTTGCCCTCCAGAGGGCCCGGCTCAGATTTTCTATCCTCTCTTTACAGGGGCCGTAGTCTGCCTCCTCAAACCCCTGTTCATTCACTAGCTTATAAGTGGCTTTTACCTCCTGCACTCTCTCTTCCTGTTCCCTGATCTGCCTTGCAAAGCGGGCGTTTTTCTCCCGCAACCTTAACTCATTTCCCTGGGCCTCGGTGACTTGGCACCGTAGGTATTCCAATTGGGCCTTCTCTTGGTTCAAAGCCTGCAAAGCTACTAATAACTTTTCCCCTGCGAGAGCCTTATCCTGGATCTCCAGGGCTGACTCCCTTACTTTGACTGCCTGTGCTGCAACGAGCCCGTCCAAGAGCTGGACCTGCTTTTTAAAGCACATCAGCCAAACTGCCTTCTCTAAGGAATTCTTGTGTTCCTTCCCCACTGTCCACGTAGCTGCTGCATCTATCAGACGCCCAGCCCTTAAAAGGGTGGTGATCCACTTCTTAGTGATATTCACCTTGCTAAACACATAATCAGAAATCCTTTCCTTCATCTCGGTTCGCTTATCTGAACCATTATCGACTGCATCGCAACCTTGTTGCCGGTGTCCTGCCGCGGTCGCCATTTCTGTAGGGGGTGGCGTGCAGGTGGTGTTCCTTGGCGCGTACGTGCGCCCAGTCAGTTATGCCTCTGACTGTTTTGTGAGCGGTTCGAATCGCTCCCACGCCCCTGGGTTCTAGACACCGGACGTAGGTACAAGGCGACGGTACAGAGAAGACTCAAGTAGACAGGTGGTTGGATGTAAACAAAACCAAGATTTTATTGAAGAGGAAAAACTTACTTAATACAATCTCATGGAAAAGAATTGCTAGTGTACACTTCTACAGGCAAATATTACAAGAGAATCATAATAACACTTATATACTTATACAGGGAATGGGGAATACACGGCACATCGAGGAAAAACAACTATCTTAACAATCCCCTTATCCTTATCCCACCCCCTATACCTAACTAGATTAAGCTATGAGAGGTCAGAACTTCATGCTCACCAATAAAAGGGTTTGTTAGATACAAAACAGCGGTTGGGTTCGGGGTTCGCTCTTGGTGCTCTCTGGAGCTTGTCGTCGTCACGTGGCTTCCAGGCGCTGCAAGGGCGTTGTCGAGGTTCGCGTACCCCAAAGTTACAGTCTCTGTTTGGGTACTTTACCTTGCAGGGATGGTTCTTTATCGACAGCCGCCAGATTGAGTTGGTGTGTAGTTATTCAAAGGTCGGCCAAGGCTGAAGGCCCGATGATCCGAAGCCTCCCCTCGTTTGGTCTTCTTCCGCCGGTCTGCCCTCGTTGGTTTTCCCATCTCCCCTCATCTCATCCCGCCTCGCCTGGCCTGAATCTGTCCGTGTCTGCCCGACCCGGTGCCGGGGCAGTTCCAGATGGAGTGGGAAAGGGCACGGGCAAAGGCCAGGGGGTAAGCGCGGGATGGGGAAAGAGCAACAGCCACGAGGGCGAGGGGCCGAGGAGCAGCACCAGCACACCAACCAACGAACACACCTGACGATCTTGGACACCAACTCACCAACTCTCCGTCTTCACCAACCCACTCAATGCTACCTGGGACCTTCAATTATACCTTTGTCGAAAACCCTTATCTGCCCGCCAAATCAGGTTAGTTCTTTGTTTAATCTTGGTGGGCTAGTTTAAACTAATGGCAGCAATACATATTAACTGGTTTTGGATGGCTGGTAATCGCATCTACCGGCCCGATAATTGACTTGTATTGTCCTAAATGTTCCTTGATTGGCCTTGTCCGGCCTCGATGGCTCGATTAATCTGTTTCCGATAATGTATGCAGTCTGTTTGATGGCCTTAACTATAGGCCTAAACTGAATTTGGGTTTTGTGTCCAATTCGGTCTAATGCATAATTCAGAGTCCTGTCTGGTTCCAAAATACAAAGTTTCTCTTCACAGAAAGCCTGCAGCCTTAGTTTCAATTTCTCCCAAGCAGTCTGCGTTGCAGAATCCATTTTGGAATCCCACAGGCTTTCTGGCACGAGGCACGGACACCATCTTGGGTACCCTTTTTAATTTAAAATGTCCATGCAGGGTCCCGTTTATTAATAACAGCCTTCGGGGAAATGCAGAAATTTTGCGAATCTTACACAGCCTGCCAACTTACTCTCTGTTTTCTGTCCATTAACCAATCTTCTATCCACGCTAATATATTAGCCTCAACCCCATGAGCCATTATCTTGCCGAGCAACCTTTTATGTGACACCTTATCGAATGCCTTTTGGAAATCCAAAAATACTACATCCATTGGTTCCCCTTTAGCTATCCTCCAAGTTACATCCTCAAAACACTCTAATAAATTTGTTAAAGATGATTTCCCTTTCATAAAACCATATTGACTCTGTCTAATCATACTATGATTTTTGAAATGCACTGTTACCACTTCCTTAATAATGGATTCCAGCATTTTCCCGACAACTGATGTCAGGCTAATTGGCCTGTAGTTCCCTGTTTCCTCTCTTCCTCCTTTATTGAATAGCGGGGTTATATTTGCTATCTTCCAATCCGCTGGGACTGTTCTAGAATCTAGGGAATTTTGGAAGATTACAACCAATGCATCCACTATCTCTGCGGCCACCTCTTTTAGAACCCTAGGATGTAGACCATTAGATCCAGAGGATATGTTAGCTTTTAGTCCCATTAGTTTCCCAAGTGCTTATTTTCTATTGATTTTAATTAGATTAAGTTCCTCACTCTCTTTAGCCCCTTGGTTCAACACTATTATTGGTATGCTTTTTTGTGTCTTCAACTGTGAAGACAGATACAAAGGGCTAAAAATTCAGTTGGGCGCCATTTGGGGTGCCAAGCTCGCCTGGGCGCCGGAATTACTGCTGCGAGCGGAGCCACTTGCGCCACCCGGATATTCAGTTTCTGCGCCCCAAATGGAAGCGGGCCGCTAAACGAGTCTTCCCGCGCCCCGCTCGGGGCGCTGAAACTGAATATCGGCGCGCTAAGGGCCGCAGCGCCACATGCTGCGGCACGGCATGCTGCGGTACTGCAGGCCTTCCTCCCACTGTTAAGGGGGAGGTGCCTGCAACAGCGCGATCCCCGCTCGCGAGTGCCGGCAAATGAGCCCGGCACCAAGGAGAAGTGCCGGGCTCTCGGGAAACAGCCGGCAATGCCGCGGGGGGGGGGTGTAGGAGGCCGGGGATGGAGGTGCTGGCAGGCGGCCGCCGAAAAAGCGGCCGGCCGCACCTCCACCATAACTAGCGCCACTACCGCCACAGGTAGGCCCCTGTGTACCGGTCGCTATTTGCGGCCGGCGCTGAAGAGGCGGGCGCGACCAAATATGGTCATTGGGGCGGGAGCGGGGCGCTGCGCACACCAATGACATCATCGGTGGCGGCGCAGCGCTACAGGCTAACGCCACCATTAGCACCCCGCTAAATATCGCGGTAGGTGTGGCCAGTGGCGCTAAAGCCACTGAGTGCCCTCTTTGGATGCAAACTGGTGGCGCAGGCCACTGAATTTCTAGGCCAAAGTATTTGTTTGAAGTCTCTGCCATTTCCTTATACCCCATTATAATTTCTCCCATCTCAGTTTCTAATGGACCAATGCTTACTTTTGCTACTCTCTTCCTTTTTACATACTTGTAGAAGCCCAGTCTATATGAAGATTAAAGTCCCCCACAATTATTTCATTACCTTTGCTACAAGCTCCTATTATTTGTTGATTAATACTCTGTCCAACGGTATAGCTACTGTTTGGGGGCCTATAAATTACTCCCACCAGTGTTTTCTGCCCCTTGTTATTTCTTATCTCCACCCATACTGATTCTATTTCCTGATCTTCTGAGCCATGATCCTTTCTCACTACTGTCCTTATGTCATCCTTTATTATCAGGGCTACCCACCCAAGATACACCATGTTTTCCATTCTGCCTGTCTTTTCGAAACATCAAGTACCCTGGAATATTTAGTACATAGCCTTGGTCATCTTGCAACCATGTCTCTGTAATGGATATTAGATCAAACATATATGTCTCTATTTGTGCCAATATTTCATCTATCTTGTTATGAATGCTTCATGCATTCAGATAAAGAGCCTGTAATTTTAACTTTTTACCATTAGTCCCTGGTTCACCTTATTTGCTGATGTGCTATTACCTTTAAACACTCTGGCCGCAAAAGTCAGCATGTTAGCACCTCCCATTAGTGCCTGCGGGGTGCGGTAATGGAGCGCTAAGGGGTTACCAGCCAGATGCGGTGAAAGCCGCGACGCCCGTGAACTTCAATAGTGGTTTTGTGCTGGCTCTCACACTTACCACCTCGGTCTGAAGCACCCCGGAGATCATGACATTATCAGGTGCGCAGCGCCCCGTTGCTGCCGTGGATGTGAAATTGGGTCCTGCCCCCTGCTGTATTGTTGGGCATCAACAATGACAGCATCAGGAGGCGTTGAGGCATCACCTCGGCTGGCCACTTGGGGAGTGATAATTAAAGGCAGTGGTGGTCAGATAGGTGAAACTTTATTCCTCACTCTAGCCTGGTGCCTGCTGAAAGATTTTTCCACTCATTGCTGTGCGATGCCTGTAAGATTCGAAATTTTCAGCAAAAATCACGCAAGAAAACTGGATAAAATAAGACTGTTTATTGACCAAAGTAAGCTTGCACAGAATAACCTTTGATAAAAGGGCATACAAAATGGCCGCCAGGCCCCGTGATCAGTTTCTGAACCATTTTATTTCTGTTACTGCAAGCCAGACAGGCTTGTGGATTGAAGACAGTAAGCCCGCGAAAGCCAATATCTGGGAACCGAAACTCAGAGAAACAGCATACATATTCAATGAATTCTAAGTACAGGATGGGGCCCATCAAGATATGGGCGGACAATGCAAAAACACTTATACCCATTTATTGTACAAAGGAAAAACCGTTTAGCGGCCATCAAGGAAAATCTCCAGACTGATCAATATGCGAACCGAGCCGCGATGACAATGTAAAAGACATTAAAAGACATTATCGGCAAGGAAGGCCAGTTTAAGCTATCACCGGCTCCGTTACAAGACAAAGCGCCCCTGCAGAGATTTCTGCCCGCCAAAATTAATACAAAGACAGGACTATGATTTGGCGGGAGATAAGACTGTCCCAAAAGAGTATAACTATGGATTGAAAGTCCATCTAAAAATAAAAAAGGGCAACAACTTCGAACTTGACTTCACGGCTGCTTCTTCTTGGATGACTTCAGACTTCCATTTCCTTCAAGAACTTCTTCTACAAGGGACGAACAAAGGAAGGACGGTGCCAGGATCGGCGCCTCTTCCACTTCAGTAGATGCGGAATCGATGAAGACGTTTTCGTCTTTTTAAAGACGGACGACTTCGGTAAAAAGACAACGTGGTCGGTGTTCAGCCGAACAAGGCTCGGCCACTACGAGAAGACGACGAGGGTGGCCCGGGTACTGGGGTCGGGAGATCATCGATGACCCAGGCCGACGGAGAAGAAACCCTCTGGAGAACCGGCGATCCAGGCCGGAAAGATTCTTCCATGTGCATGCACTTCTTCAGCAGCCTGCAGCTGAGGTCTGCTCCATGAACCCAAATCCACGATAGTGGATCTCAACCTTGACGAGCGCTCATCGAGGCTGTGTCTACCCCACCGCCTCGAGGGAGAGAGAATATCGACTGCGCCAGAAGCTTCCAAATCCACGTGACGACGGAAAGCGGTGCCAAAAGGCTGCGAACCCCCCTTTTTCGTGATTACAAGAGTGGTGAGCATGATCCCAAGTTCCCCAGGTCAAAACTTAGTTTAGGTATAGGGGAGGGAGTTAAGGGTAATTGTAATGTGTTTCCCCTTTTACGATGTGCCGTGTGTTCCCCATTTCCATAGGGTTAAGTTCATAAATTTGTGTATGATTGTAGTAACTTTAATCTGTGCCTATGACATGTATTTTGTAATGCTTCAAACTGTTTAAAAATAATAGCATCCATTTTGTGCTATTCAACCTGGTCTATTGAGTTCTTTCTCTACACTACTGTTCTCTGCATCTAAGTCCAAGGTCTAGAACCGTAGGGGGAGTGGGTCGAACCACTCAAGGGTAATTATTGCACGAAACCTGGCAGGAGACCAGAACGAGCAAGAGAAACCCCCTACAGAAATGGCGACCGCGGCAGGACCTTGGCAGCAGGAAAGTGGTGTGTTAGATCAAGGTCTGAATAAACGAGATGTGATGGATGAAAGAATAGCCGATTATGTTTTTGGAAAAGTTAACCTCACAAAGCAATGGATATCTGACCTGTTGAGAGATAGGCGCCCGCTAGACGCAGCCATCAAGTGGGCAGCGGGTAAAGAGCATAAGAAGTCTGTAGGGAAGGCGGTCTGGCTGATGTGCTACAAAAAGCAAGTCCAGCTTTTGGACCAGGTCGTTGCAGCACAGACAGCCCAGATCAACGGTTTGCTTAAAGACGTAGAGGAGAAGGTTGCGGGAGGTCAGCAACTGATTGAAGCGCTTAACGCGCTGAATCAGGAACGCCACTCCACAACTCGCTGCCACGAAACCCGGGTAGAATATTTAAAATGTCAGGTCATTGAAGCCAAGGCCAGTGAAGGTAGAATGAGAGACAGGTGTTTCCGTCTAGCCAAGCAGATAGAGGCCCAAGAGGAAAAACTTCTGGGAGCCAGGGCAGCATATAAGATGGCCATGGAGGATAGATCTGAGAGCACCGACCACAGCGCTTGCCGCAGGGAGCAGGAGGACCTGAGAATGGCCCTAGCCAAGGCAAACGGGTTGGTGTGTCTCATAAATCCACCAGCGAGTCAGCTATTGCTAGCCAAGGAATCCAAAAGACCGATTCCACAAGAGCCAGTTGGGATACAGACTCCCGAACCCTCTGCGCCTCCTGCTTATGATGAGCCTTGGACTCCGGGAAAGGAGATGGAGACGGTAGAGGAAGAGAGTTCTGAGGTACAGCAACCCCAGATAGTAGAGTCAGGATCGGCGCCGATGTGTCCAACGAGACACCGGAGGCTCGGTCCAAATGCAGAAAATGGCGATGACGGACCCCTTGAGAGTCAGATCGTAATGCCCCATAGCGCCCGACAGCTAAGAGAAATGATAAGTCACATCCCAAAACTCTCTGAGTCAGGAGATCCCTCCGTGCATTTCAGGGACGTGGAGCAGACCGCAGCAGTCAACGACTGCGATGGGGTTGAGCAGCCAAAAATGCTGCTGTTCTCCCTGGACAGTTCGCTCCTCCAGTGTCTCCCTGACGAGAGCAAGAGAGGGCACAGGGACTATGAGTTGCTACGGGATGAGATTCTGGAGATCATGGGAGAGGGGGACGGAACTCCGTTCCTCCGTTTAGAAAAGACAGTGCAGCTAGAGGGAGAACCCCCACGGGTTTTCGCCGACAGGTTGTGGCCAGTGTATCGGCGCAGCTGCCCGGGTGGGCCGGCCCGGGCCGGGCTGGATAATGAACAGAGAGCTCATTGGCTTCGGTGCCTGGTAGCAGGTTGCTTGCCAGTAGTGAGGGAGCAGGCCAAAGCATGGTTTGACCCCACTAACGCCCGCTCCACGGAGGATCTAGTACTAGATCAGCTCACGATCAGTTATAGGAACAACAAGGGCAAGAAAACGCCTGTTGTAAAAGGAAAGGTGCATGAGGTGAAGCCCGCAGCCTCTGCTAAAAGGGAATGGCGTCAGGAGGGAAATCGCCCTCCCCAAGCCAACAGCAGTTGTTACGGGTGTGGGAAGGAGGGTCATTGGCGCAAGGACTGTAGGAATCCATGGAAGGATAAGAGAGAGAGAGCGTTTGCCGCAGCCCAAGACCGAGCCCAAGCCCAAGTCGCCCACGGTCAGATCGTTTACCCGGCACCAGCACAAGCACAAGTGCAGACCGCTGCCCCAACACCAGTCCAGAACCCAACCGTAGCCCCCGCCCCAACCACAGGGGGTGGTGCGGTTGTGGATCCCGCTGCGATCGAGTCAATCATACAGACAATGCGGTCTCTGATGACCTCGCAGGGGAAAATGGCTGTCACCACCGGCATTGGCGCTCCCGAAGCTCCGATCGCTGTACCCAAATGACTAGAGTTGGCGCAGCCCGTCTACCTGTGTCCGCTCCGCTATGACGCATGGAGACGACCCCTCGTAGAGATGGAGGTAGAGGAGGTGAAGGAAACCTATCTGTTGGACACGGGCGCATCGTGCACCGTAATCCACGCAGATAACCCCATCACCTCGCCTCTGTCCACGGGGGTCCCATATCGTCTGTTGGGCTTCACAGGCGAAGAACAGGCTGGCGCACATTCCCTTCCCCTCTCCATTCGTTTAGGACCACTCCGCACCACTTGGAAGTGTATCCTGATGAAGTGGGAGGTGGGAGGTGGAACGGGAGTCCTGGGGTCTGATTTCTTGGTAGCCCACGGGATCCACGTGGACCTGAGAAATCATTGTCTCTGGGGAGAGGGTACGAGTGTGACGGGGATAGAAAGCGTTAAGGAAACCCCTACGAAGGCGCGGGTTGGCCGGCGAGAAGTAAAATTCTTGGGTCTAACCCTATGCGCTGGCGAGAGAACCATAGACCAGGAGGAAGAACCGGAATCGGTGAAAAATCCGCCGGTCTGCGCTACTCGTACAGTAGAGGTGTCCCAACGAAAAGGGTGGTTTCACATGAAGCGGTGTAAACTGTTTAAACCGGGTGCACAAGGGCCATCAAAGGGGACCAGGTCTGAGAACAAAGATCCTCAGCCTGTAACAGAGTCACGGACCACACAGGCTGGCACAGTAGCCTGCGTGAAGGGAGAGGCCACCCCATTGGAGTGGGAGGTCTCACCTTTTGAATGGGATTTAGGCAGGAGAGAGCACGAACAGCTCGACCCCGCCTTAGACCCAATCACGGAGGAGGAAGAGTCAGAGGACGACGATCCCGCCCTCGACTCAAGCTTGGGGGAGGTAGGGAATGGGGGCGGAGACTCACTACCTGTAGGGACAGGTGAGGTGGAGTCGGAAGCCACAGATCCCGACCCCGGGGGGGCGGAGCCTGAGGGAGGGGAGCTGGAGCCGGCGGCTGTGGAGGGACCACAGGCTGTGACGGTGACGGTCCCAACCCCCGGTCCATCAGCCCCGGGAGCCCAACCCAAAGCGGCCCCTCGTAGGTCGGCTCGAGCGCCCCAGCCCAGAAAACTTTGGCCAGATTCTCCACATTTTTCCCAACCACGGTTTAGAGCAGCCCCAGGAAGGCATGGTCCCCGTTCAGCAGCGACAGGCTGCGGGGGATCAAAGCCAAAGATCAGTGCAGCCCCACCGCAGGGTGTGGCGCACGACAGACCTCACAGGGATTAGGCAAGCCACCCCGCGGAGGGCGGCGCTGTACATAAGTTAAGTTAGATAATTATGGCGATAATTTAAGGAAATGTATATAGCGTTAAGATGTGTTAAGAGTACAATTTTCAAAGTCTGCCCGATATGTGTGTTTGTTTGGGAGCGGGGTCCAGGAACCCGCGTGTCCATTTAATTAGGCCAGCACCTATTGGGAGCCCGGCTACATCATTTTATTGGTTACAGAAACCTGGGATATGATGGAAAAGATTCTCATCGCGTTCATGGCGATCGGGTGCGGGTGGGCCTACCGAGGCCGCACCAAGGACGTCATTATTTTCGGGTGCTCCGGGGACACGGCCCCCATCGCAACGGATGGGACAGGGGAGCGAGAGGTTGAGGAAACCGCCACCTACTTCCACCAAGGGAGATGGCCAGGTTGGCTGGGAACGAATTCTACGGAATATTCCAGCAATTCCGGTTTTGCCTACCAAGAGGCTTCGTTAACGTGCCCTCGGGTGAGGATCCTTGCACCCAGAGTCAGCGTTACCGTGGGAAAGAGGATTTGTCTGGTGTGCAATGGGAACGTACCACTAAGGCGATGGTGGTGGCTACGAAAGCTGGGAAAGGACATGAGAAACTCTACGGTCGAGTGGGAGCGACTGGGTAATAATACCCATCGGACTATTACGGGGACTCCCGGACAATTACGTGTGTGTTGGGACAAATGGTGGGAACCAGATGAGGGAATATATGTCTGTATGTGGGGTTCGAGACACGTGTGCCCCAAGGGCGTATCCATCTTCTTCCAGAGGCAGTGGCAGGATGAAGGAAAGGGGATGAGATGGGATGTCAGCACTCGAGCGTGCGGAGCACCATACTCCCCTATTCCGGTAAATGCCACTGAACTTATCACCCGCCCACGCAAGCCCCTACCCACGCTTCCGGTAGCACTAGCCCAGAAAGAAGGGTGCCCAACCACCACCAAGGGACCCGGGAACGGTTTAGTATTGGTACCCACCGGCCAGGTGCTGTATCAAGGGGTACACTACGCGGTGGCCTCAGTGATTTTAAATCTCACTGAGGTACGATTGCCGGAGTGGTGTCCCAAAGAAACAGAACAATTATACCAGGTCCTGTTAACCCGAATGTTTAGACAATTTTACAAATTTGACTTTGCCGACATCGACAAAGACAAATTATACACCACACCGCCAGAAGTTTTGGATCGAGTCGGGAGGCAAAGAAGGGGTACTGTAAATGACATATTCACTGCTTTTAATACCGGGATATCTGTCGTCAATGCTCTAGATAACGTGGAGCTGCAGACACAGATCAACGGTTTAAAAGCCAAGTTAAGGAACATACTGACAGACGAAAATAAGGTAGTGGGTTCTGAGTTGCATGAGGACCAGGCCATGACACTACACTTTAAGGATATAATAGCTGAGCTGGAAAGACACGCGAGAACGGTAAATGCACTCATTAAGGAGGATCGGAATGCGTCCGATCAAGCTGCGCAAAACGAAGCCTGTGTGCTGTACGGGGCATGGTTACTGGGCGAGGGCCGCAGTAATCTTGAGGATTTAAAACAGGGTTTGGTCCCGTCCAGGATCAGCAACAAGCACTTGCTAGCGCTCCACCCTTTTGAGAATGCATTAAGCCCGTGCCAGCTCAGACTAGCTGCAGAAGCGTACCCAGTCCCAGTGGACTGCGGACATTCGAATCATACTATCATGGGAATAGTAGTAAGAATGCCGGTGTTGGGTCCCGCAGCAAAGCCCGCCCCGGTATACAGAGTAGAGAACATTGGAGTCACTCAGGGGGGTGCACACATTCGTTACGCAGTGGTCCCGCCTTACGTCATCAGATGGGAGCGTACGATGACAGGCACCGACCTCTCGGGATGTCGGAGCCGGGGAGCACACATCATCCTGTGTCCCCAGCACTTGAATGCCTTTTTGAAACCACAGTGCGGGTTCAGAACTGCTAGCGCGAAGCCGGTAAATTGCACCATGGAGGCAATGGCAGAGGACCATGTGCCCCCTCAGGTAGCATATATCGGGGGTGGGACATACTGCATCACCACTGCAGCGCCTCAGTACCGATACGGACAACACGAGAGGTGTTCGATCGGTGATAGCAGTTTCTGTTTCAAACCCAGGGCCGAGGTTCAAGTGGCACAACAACGAATTGTCCCCATTCCTGCGCCCTCCACCGTTCACATCACTATCAAAGAGAATTTCACAGACTTGCAACGATTTGTCGCGCATTTTGGTTATGTCATTCCCCCTCTGCCCGAACACCTCACAAAAATCTTAAAAGCCGTTATATTTTCACAGAAACATTTCTACACACTGGAGCAGAAGACTTTAGAGATAGGAAAAGACATATTGGACATAACCATCCCACCATGGTGGGACTTGTTCACCAACATAGAGGTCCCAGCCTGGATTAGAATAGCATCCCACATCCTAGTAGTGTGTCAGGTTTTAATTGTGATATTTTTGCTCTTCGTGCATTGCAAAAGAGGCAAACGCCTCCAGAGGCACGAGAACACAGGAGAATGGAGAGAGCGCTATGTGCGAATGGGGGAAGAAGACACCCCACTTTAAGCTGCTAGTATAAGATTAAGCGTCCCTCCATTTTTAAAATTTTTGACCATTCGCGTTTTTTTTTGTGTTTGTTTTGGGTTATAAGGAAATAAGTATTGTTATGTTATTAGTCGTTCTTAAGTTTTTTGGATTAATAAAAGGTGTATGCAGATGGCGCAAGAGGGTATCGACCCCTGCACATCTGACAGATGAATGTGTTATAGTTTAAGATGTGCTGTCTGTGATTATCCAAATGTGAAAAAGGTAATTTTCGTTTTCTTCGGAAATGGGAACTGCATGTGTTGTAAGGGTCATAGATAGTTAAGTGCCAGGAATGTTTGGATGTGGGGAATCGGGGAAAATTTGCTCACCAAGGATCATTGATAGTTTAAGCAAGCTATCAGTATCACAGGGGGGCCTGTAAGATTCGAAATTTTCAGCAAAAATCACGCAAGAAAACTGGATAAAATAAGACTGTTTATTGACCAAAGTAAGCTTGCACAGAATACCCTTTGATAAAAGGGCATACAAAATGGCCGCCAGGCCCCGTGATCAGTTTCTGAACCATTTTATTTCTGTTACTGCAAGCCAGACAGGCTTGTGGATTGAAGACAGTAAGCCCGCGAAAGCCAATATCTGGGAACCGAAACTCAGAGAAACAGCATACATATTCAATGAATTCTAAGTACAGGATGGGGCCCATCAAGATATGGGCGGACAATGCAAAAACACTTATACCCATTTATTGTACAAAGGAAAAACCGTTTAGCGGCCATCAAGGAAAATCTCCGGACCGATCAATATGCGAACCGAGCCGCGATGACAATGTAAAAGACATTAAAAGACATTATCGGCCAGGAAGGCTAGTTTAAGTTATCACCGGCTCCGTTACAAGACAAAGCGCCCCTGCAGAGATTTCTGCCTGCCAAAATTAATACAAAGACAGGACTATGATTTGGCGGGAGATAAGACTGTCCCAAAAGAGTATAACTATGGATTGAAAGTCCATCTAAAAAAAAAGGGCAACAACTTCGAACTTGACTTCACGGCTGCTTCTTCTTGGATGACTTCAGACTTCCATTTCCTTCAAGAACTTCTTCTACAAGGAACGAACGAAGGACGGACGGTGCCAGGATCGGCGCCTCTTCCACTTCGGTAGATGCGGAATCGATGAAGACGTTTTCGTCTTTTTAAAGACGGACGACTTCGGTAAAAAGACAACGTGGTCGGTGTTCAGCCGAACAAGGCTCGGCCACTACGAGAAGACGACGAGGGTGGCCCGGGCACTGGGGTCGGGAGATCATCGACGACCCAGGCCGACGGAGAAGAAACCCTCTGGAGAACCGGCGATCCAGGCCGGAAAGATTCTTCCATGTGCATGCACTTCTTCAGCAGCCTGCAGCTGAGGTCTGCTCCATGAACCCAAATCCACGATAGTGGATCTCAACCTTGACGAGCGCTCATCGAGGCTGTGTCTACCCCACCGCCTCGAGGGAGAGAGAATATCGACTGCGCCAGAAGCTTCCAAATCCATGTGATGACGGAAAGCGGTGCCAAAAGGCTGCGAACCCCCCTTTTTCGCGATTACAAGAGTGGTGAGCATGATCCCAAGTTCCCCAGGTCGAAACTTAGTTTAGGTATAGGGGAGGGAGTTAAGGGTAATCGTAATGTGTTTCCCCTTTTACGATGTGCCGTGTGTTCCCCATTTCCATAGGGTTAAGTTCATAAATTTGTGTATGATTGTAGTAACTTTAATCTGTGCCTATGACATGTATTTTGTAATGCTTCAAACTGTTTAAAAATAAAAGCATCCATTTCGTGCTATTCAACCTGGTCTATTGAGTTCTTTCTCTACACTACTGTTCTCTGCATCTAAGTCCAAGGTCTAGAACCGTAGGGGGAGTGGGTCGAACCACTCAAGGGTAATTATTGCACGAAACCTGGCAGGAGACCAGAACGAGCAAGAGAAACCCCCTACAGCCTAAGTCCTCCACTTTCTGAATGGTTGAGGCTGTAATGCAAGTCGCGCAGGTCCCCTGGCCACAGAACAAGATTGTTTCATTCATCATTGGCCCTTCCCTTTAAGCAAGGGAAGGAGCCTCTGATGCCATTAGCACTGCACTGCACTTTCTTCAGTACTCTGCCGCTACCGCCCCTACAACACACTTTAGCGCACTAAGAGAAGTGGCTAGTAGTTTAGTTAATGCTCCACTTCCCTCTTGGGGTGCTAACATTGAATTTCGCGGGAGATCACAATGATTAGCGCCTGGCACTAATTCTTCAACATTCAAAGTTTTAGCACCCCAAACGGGGCTATAATGAATTTTTCCCCCTCGGAGTTCAGAGCAGAGGGGGAAGGAGATGTTGCTTTTTGCCTCCAATACTTGCAGTGCTTTGTGTTACAGGTAAATATTTAATTTAATCTACCTATAACTTTAAACTAGATCAAGTAATTAGGTAAAAAAATAAACTATAAGCTAAGTTAATTAAATACATAGGGGGAAAAATTGAGTCGCGCCACCTTTGGGTGCTAACTTCATCGGGGTGCTACTTTTAGCACCCCGAAAAAATTAGCACCCCCCCCGCAGCCGAATTTCACCTACTGGAAGCGCCCCGCCTCCCTCTTGGGGCGCTGCGAGTGAATATCGCGGCGCTACATGCTGCAATGCCACGCGCTGTGGCACATCACCCCACGGTACTGCAGGCCTTCCTCCCCTTCTTAAAGGGGAGGGGCCTAGCGCAGCACGACCCGCAGCCCAGCTGGGCCACCAGGGATTGGAGTGCCGGCAAAAGAGCGCTGGCACTCCGCGGTGGGGCTGCAGAGGAGGCCGGGGACGGCAGAGGAGGCAGGTGCTGGCAGGCGGCCAGCAACAAAAATGGTCGCCCGGCACCTCCCCTTTAATTAGCGCCGCCCTGACCACAGATAGGCCCCCTTGACCCCGTCGGACATAGCGTCCGGTGGTAAATCAGGGGGGCGCTACTGAAGATTGCGGCCAGGGTGCAAGCAGGGCGCTGCGCATGGTGATGATGTCATCGCCGGCAGCACAGCGCCACGGGGCACTAATGGTTACCGCCACTGCTAACCTCCCGCTGAATTTCGCGGGAGGCATTGGCGGTGCCGCCCCCAGGCGCTCGTTGCTTTGAGCCCCATTAGCGTCCTCAGGGTGCTAATGGGAGGTGCAAAGCAACCAAATTTTTAGGCCCAACTCTTTCCAAATTCTCAACTTTAACACTCAGTCTAGAAGCTCTCCATTTGAGATCACTCTTAAGCAGTAGTGCTTTGAGTAGAGTCCCCACTTCAATGTCCCCTTTCACCATAATCCCTCTCATGGCCCACCCACATTTCCCTGCTAGCAAGGAGTTGGAGAGAACACTGCTGCACATCAGTGGGGCAATGTATGGCCAAGTCTAGGTTTTTATCCATCCTAGTTAAGGTGGCATTCAGAGTGTGCAAGCATGCACTTGTTTGAATGACGCGTTTGATGCTCCATGCAGTTGGCCACCCTTTCCACGGACAAACACATCATAGTCATGGCCTGCGACATCACGCCAGTCATGCTGGAGATGGACTCCTCCATTCTCGCTACAAGCGAGCACATCACGGCTGGAGATCTTGCCAGAACCTCATGCATTTTTTGTTGCTCCTCCAGAATCATCCTCTTTGTCGATGGCGCCGAGGTTCAGCATCTTCGTCCAGCTGAGCAGAGCTTGGAGCATCCTGTGCCCTCTGACGAGGACTCTCCACTGCTGTCCCTGTCTGCACCATCCGCTCCTGCTCACCTGTGATGTGTGAGACACCAGGTGCAACACTGCTTTCTGACTTAATGGTCCCACTGACGTGTGTGTATCTGCACTGGTGCTGGGTGTGCATGTGTCCTGTGACGGTGCACCCTCAGAGTCAGCTACCTCCTCTGAGGAGTCTTCTTCCTCCTTTGGCTGGACTGGCTGTGGGACACATGTTGGGCCTGTGAGAAAGTAAAGACATGAATTAAAACTGTCATAATAAGAAAGTTTTTAGTGAACATTATGCACATGATCATATTTCACTGGCTGCTGA
This sequence comes from Somniosus microcephalus, assembly GCF_052327205.1. Classification (NCBI taxonomy): domain Eukaryota; kingdom Metazoa; phylum Chordata; class Chondrichthyes; order Squaliformes; family Somniosidae; genus Somniosus; species Somniosus microcephalus. The sequence goes on along the minus strand of NC_140993.1, from coordinate 189,169,606 downwards.
CATCAAGTCAACACAAGTGACTGTTGTATGCAATATGGCTGTGTGATATTTAATTCTGTCACCAGGTAGCTGGGAGCTCCCCGTCTCTCCATCTCCCACCACCATGAATGCGGATACTCCACTGATCTCCAGCGCTTCCTCCTCTACTACAGTCAGCATGGCTATGACTGGAGGGTCACCTCTGATTCTCTGCCTCTCCCGGGTGTTCTGTGCTCTCTTCTCCTGCAAGGAGGGAAATGAGACCTTTGAGTGAGAGTCATGGAATAAGTGGAAAGGATGGCTGGGTAAATGTAGGGGGGTGGCGTGTGCCCAGTCAGCTTTACCTCTGACTGTCTCTGAGCGGTTCGAATCGCTCCCACACCTGGGTACAGGCGGCAATGCAGAAAATCGAGTAGACAAGTGGTTTGGTGCAAGAAAACTAAAATGTTATTAAAAGCAGAATAAAACACAATCTTATGAGAATTACTGATATGAATACAGGCATAAACAATTACACTTATATGGGAATGGGGAACACACAGCACATCGAGGGAAACAAATACCTTAAAAATCCCCTTATCCTTATCCCACCCCCTAATACCTAACTAGATTAAGCTATGAGGGGCCAGGAATTCATGCTCACCAATCCGAAACCTGTTGCTTTTGAGGTTCACTCTCTCTGTCCTTTGGGGTATCCCGCCACCACGTGGTCACAGGGCGCAGCACTGAAGTTGTTTGTGCGAAGCACCCTGCTTATCCTCAGCTAACGTCGTCGTCGAGCCGCGATGGGTCTTCTTCTTCTTCCTCGGGCAGTTGTCGACGGTATTGCTGTGGTTGGGGGTTGGTTGACGGTCTTTACCGTTTAATGATTTTCCTACCCAAGCTTCAAACACCAGCTTATTCTTAAACTGAGCTCTTATTGTCCATATTACAAACGCCAGCTTATAACTAGGCTGCTTTGTATTCATTTTGCTACCCATCCTTCGAACACCAGCTTATTCTTAAACTCGGCTATGGTCTGGGGTTTTACTGTCCATGTATGTAACGCCAACTTATTCTTCAAACGCCAGCTTATAACTAGGCATTTGTCCCCCAACGCGTCTTTCCGCTGCTCTTCTCTGTCCTTATCGGTTTACCGTATTCGTCGTCTCGTCTCGTCTCGTCTGCCCGTTTGTGGCCTGTGTGCCCTGTGTGCTTTCGAATCGGGTTCCGTTCTCCTCCCGCGTATGGCCCCGGTGTAATGGGCGTCCTTGGTGTTGAGCGGCGCGGGTAACGAGAAGAGGGCCCGCCACGAGCCAGGGCACGGGAATGAGAGGCAGGAGGCCAAGGCCACAAGCAAGAAATAAGAGACCGATCACCACTGATGGGCCTACAATTATACCCGTTCTTCATTCCTTATCTGCACGCCAAATCAGATCAGTCCTTTGTCTAACTTTTGGCGGGCTCGTATAAAATGATTGCAGCCATTTACTTTAACGACTTCTGGAGTGGTTGTCTCCGTGTTTACTGGCCTCGATGTCCAGGTTGTTTGTCATTTATGAAACTTAATTGTCCCCATCCTGACTTGATGGCTACTGTGAGCTGTTACCGATTAAATATGCAGAAACCTAATGGCCTCGATTTAGGCCCATTCTAACTTGATCTGTTTCAAGGTGAATGAATACATATTCTGTGTTTGCTTTAGCTGTCTGGCTCCACAAAGTCTCTTCACAGATTCATGCATTTTAAGTTTCGTTTCAGGTTTGAAAAAGTGCCTGCCTTTTCTGCAGGGCCTTGCTTTTAAAATCCTGTACTTTTGGTCACGAGGTTTCAGAAGCCATTTTGGGTACCCTCTTTTTAATAACTTGTCCATGCAGGGCCCCTTTATCCATAACTTTGGGGAATGTGGGATATTTGAGAACCCTACACTCCCCCCTGTTGATACTAAACTCGCTTTAAGTATCATCCTGATAAGTTGAGCAAGATTTCCAACCCTCCATAGTCAACCTTCCCCTGTAATTACATATCTAAGATACCCACGATACGTGCATTTCCCATTCTGTAAAATGTAGTGTACATAAGCCTACATAGAATAATTACAGTCATTCACACACATCCAAGCATTGAGGAGGTCCAACACCCCTGAACCACTTGGTACACGTACATTTTTATTAAAACAACACATTAAAATCTTTATTAAAAACAACAAAACACTAAAAAAACAACAATCTTTAATCCAAAATACAAAAAATTCAAACAGGTGTGTCCCCCTCCACCTTAACATAATGTTCCTTCCAGGTGCTCTGGCTTCAGAATTCGAGTATTTGACCCTTTCCCTTGCACTGAGTACATACTAGGTACAATACTATCCCCAGCTGGCAAACCACGAGGATGTGGGAAGCCAGTCTAATCCACGAAGGGACCTCTATATTGTTGAAAATGTCCCACCAGGGTGGGATCACAATGTCCAATATCTTAGCCCCTATCTCTACTGTTTTCTGCTCTAATGTGTAGAAATGTTTCTACGAGACTATAACTGCTTTGAGTATTTTGGTAAGGTGTTCTGGGAGAGGGGGAATTTCATATCTGAAATGCGCTACATACTTTTGCAGGGTGGTAAAATTCGCCTTTACAGCGAGGTGAACAGTGGAGTGTTCAGGAATGGGGAAAATTCGTTCCTGGGCCACTTGAACTTCTGCCTCGGGTTTAAAGCAGAAACTGCTGTCACTAACCGGACACCAGCTATGCTGTCCATGCTGGTAGTGGGGCGCGACTGTGGTGACACAATATGTCCCACCTCCTATATATGCTACCTGTGGGGGAACATGGCCTTGTGCCATTGCCTCCATGGTACAATTTACAGGTTTTGCACCAACAGCTTTAAACCCGCACTGTGGTGTTGAATAGGTGTTCAAGTGCTGGGGACACAGGATTATGTGTGCTCCCCAGCTCCGGCACCCTGACAGGTCAGTACCTGTCATAGCATACTCCCACTTTATGACATAAGGTGAGACCGCTGTGAAACAAATGTGTGCACCCCCTTGAATGACTCCAATGTTCTCTACCCTGCACCATTGCAGGTCAGGCTGTCCTACCCATGACCGGCATTCTCATGACTATACCCATGATGGTGTGGTTGGACTGCCCACAATCCACTGGGACCGGTTGGCCTCCGAAGCTAGCCAGAGTTGACATGGGCTTAATGCATTCTCAAATGGATGGAGGGCTGCAAGGTGTTTGTTGCTGATCCAGGAGGGGGCTAAACCCTGCTTTAAATCCTCCAGATTAATGCGGCCCTCGCCCAGCAACCATGCCCCATGCAGCACGCACACCTCCTTCTGGGCAGCCTGGTCAGAAGCATTTCTGTCCTCTCTTATGAGGGCATTTACAGTCTTTGCGTGCTTCTCCAGCTCCGCTATTATTTCTTTTAAATGGACCGTCATGGCCTGGTCCTCATGTAACTCCGAGCCCACTACCTTGTTCTCATCCATTAATATCTTCCTTAACTGTGTTTTTAAACCGTTTATCTGGGTCTGCAGCTCTATGTCATCCAGACTGTTGATGACAGAGGACCCTGTGTTAAATGCAGTAAAAACATCATTCCATACTCCCCTTCTTTGAGAATTGCAGACGGAGTGAATACACATGCTGAAGATGGGCTGCTGAGATTTTAGTGTTTTTAGTGTCTAAAGTGGGGAAAAAAAAGTTTCATTTCATTTCAATTTTTAAAAAAGGTTTTAAAATTAAATTTAGTTCTAGTTAAGTTAGTTTAGTTTAGGTTAGTTTAAGTTTAGATTAGTCTCGACAAAGTAGAGAAGGAAAAGACCGCCAGAAAGACTACCAAAAAAAAAAAACCCAGAGGAAAATAGAGGAAAAAAAAAGCCAAAGCAAAAAAAAAAAAAGAAACAAGAGAAGAACTACACAAACCAGTGAACGGCAGCCACACGGGGCTTCAGCAGCGGTGGTTGAGTCGGCGGCATCGGGACCGAGTTCGAGGAGGCGAGGTGACTCGGGCCGCAGCCCAGCGGTCCAGCAACCGGCACAGCCGAGGGGACTCGGGCCGCATCCCAGAAATCGGCACAGCCGAGGAGATCCGGAACGCAGCCCGGCAATCGGCACAGCGGAGAGGACTCGGGCCGCATCGCAGAAATCGGCACAGCCGAGGAGATTCGGAACGCAGCCCGGAAATCCAGCAATCAGCACAGCCGAGGGGACTCGGGCCACAGCCCAACAATCCAGCACGGGAAAGGCCCGAGGAGCCAGGCCAGCAGGCACAGAGACCTCTGAGGAGAAGGAGAGCAACCAGAAGGCTCGCAACCAAGACCGTGAGTACAGGGCCCAGGGAGGGAGGCCCAGGGAAAGGCCCGAGGAGCCAGGCCGAAACAGAGGCCCAGAGACCTCTGAGGGGGAGGGGAACAGCCCGAAGGCACCGGGAAACAGTGGCTCACAGACTCAGACCTGAGAAGGGTGAACCCAGGAGCCGAGGCCCAGGGACCACGGGGTCGGAGAGGGGGACCGGGAAAGTTCGCGAACAGGGAGAGGGTAACACCAAACCCGGGGCCCCAGAAAAGCTTATTCTAAGATCAACAATACTTTACCAAAAATGAGTGAATCAGAAGATCCACAGCAGCCCCGCTTCCAGATTCCCCCCAACACCACAAAAAAAGCTATAAAAGCGATCAAGCATGCTCAGATGAGAGAAAAACCAGAAACTCTCTTTACTGACTGTTACAACAATGGGACAAAAAGTAACCTCATATTCTACTCAGATCAGCCAGCGGCTTGGATCAGAGCAATAAAATCACACTATACCAGTGTTAAGCTAAAAAATACCGCAAATGGGTCCATAATGAAAATTAACACACCAGGAGACAGTTCAATCACGACTGTCAACGCGTACAATACCGGAACAATATTAGTGCAAGGCAACCTCGACAAATTTGCAACGGCCTTCAGGACACTGAAAAGATCAACTACGAGGGGAATGAACAGCCCCAGAGTGGCCCGCACTCCCCCCAACATTGACAACTTACCAGGAGAAAATCTGCATGGTCAAGGGATGAACGAGCCACACAGTTCAAACCAGACACTAACCCCGGGGAACCACAGCCACACGATACAACTGACAAACCCCAGCATAACTACCACGGAGGAAGCCACACATAGTTCCCCTACCATTCCCAGCCCACCAAGAGAAGAGCAGCATAGCCAGGAAGTGAGTGAGCCTTCCAGGGCCGACCAGCTTAGCCAGGAAGTGAGTGAGCCTTCCAGGGCCGACCAGACACATACCCCGGGATCACACAGCCAGATACAACCAAAAGATAAATTTTATCAATTAGAGATAGAGATGGTTAAACTTAGAGAGGAGGTCCTCAAATTGAATGACAAACAAAAGCAGGAGAGGGAGAGACACAAGAGAGAGCTGAATAGACTTGATAACCAGGTGAATCTACTTAAGAATCAGGTGAAAGAGCTGCAGGAAAAAGAAGAGAGCCATAGAGGAGAGAAAACACCATTAGACCAGCAACCAGAGACTAGAGATAAGACAAGACAGAGCCGGACGGAACGGCTGCACTCCCACACGGAACAAAAGCAACAGACACACAATACAAGGGGTGCCACACAGACCGACCAGCATGCTGACTCGCAATCTTCCCCCACCACCATGGAACCACAAGCGAGCCGCTCACAAGAGGTACGCACACACCAGACACCCCAGCCCAGCACACACACTATGAGTCCAGGCGAAAGCCACCAGACAGTAAACACAAACAAGGCTGACGTCGTAATACTCATAGACTCAAATGGGAAATTTCTATGGGAGAAAAAGCTCTTCCCTAGAAGTAAAGTAGAAAAGATTTGGTGCCCAACAACAGACAGAGCCATGGGATGGCTGACCAAAGCCAGATTAGGCTCCCCCCAACACATAATAATACACACGGGCACAAATGACCTAAAGGCCAAACAGAAACAGGTAGCAACATCGCTCAGAGCAATGATTAGGAAGGCAAGCAGTACATTTCCAAACACTAGAATCACTGTTTCCACAATATTGCCGAGAACAGACTTCAACAACAACACAATTCATGAGATAAATGCCAGCATAGCAACAGAATGCGAATCAAACCACAACGTACACCTGGCCCAACACCCCACCCTCGATGAAGAATGTCTTTACGACCACGTCCACATCCAAAGGCAAAAAATATCGATCTTTGCTAAAGCCCTGAAGGACGTCGCTTTTAACCGGGTCCATACCCAGACTCCAAGAGGACCCCCCCCCGACCACCAGAGATCAGCGGGGTACATATCAGGAACACTACAAAGACCACCACCACACCAACCGAGACCGGAGAGGATCCCCATGCAAAACAACATTATCAGACCTGCACCACTCCTGTCCCACAGGGGAATAGGACCGCTACCAGCCAGACAGAGGGAGAGATGCACAGGACGTACGCAATACCTCAGACAGAAACAATCCATTAAGAGACAATAAGCAGATGTGCAGCAGCATCTACTTCCGCCTTATGGATCAAGGACTAATTAATAGAAAGAACTGTAACCAAATTGTATTAACTTTTGTAGACAACTGGGGTGATCTTTTTTTTCCCCACACTTAGACACGACAAACACGTACCACTCTTTAACCTATCATAGAAAAAGATAAAACTTAACATGAAATCCTTATATATTTCGACCTGGAATATCCAAGGTCTACGCTCTTCACTGCGAGAAGTGAAGAGTAGGACCCCAGAGTTCATAGAGGAAACTAAAGATCTAGATATTATAATTTTACAGGAAACTTGGTATAAAGGAAAAGGACACACCGGCTGTCCCCAAGGGTACACTGAGCTAGTGGTCCCCTCCAATAAATTACCAAGTGTAACCCAAGGCAGAGACTCCGGAGGCATACTGATCTGGTTTAAAACAGAACTTAAGAATTACATCAAATTTATAAAAAAGGGCGAAAACCATATGTGGCTCAAACTTGAGAGGGAGATTATCTCAAACACCCAAGATGTTTACATTTGCGCACTTTATATCCCTCCAATCGATTCCCCGTACTACAAAGAGGACACCTTCTCCGACATGGAGGGGGAAATTATCCAATACCAGGCCCAGGGGAACGTGTTGATCTGTGGGGACCTCAATTCAAGAACGGGCGAAGAACCAGACTTCACCAATAATCAGGGAAACAATTACGTATTCGGGAATAACCACTTTGACATCCCTTCCCTTCCATACAGGCATAACTGCGACAAGCAGTCAAATACCAACGGTAAACAGCTACTACAGCTCTGTCGAAACCTGGGTCTGTACATTGTCAATGGTAGGTTCATAGGAGACCTCCTAGGAAGATCGACCTACTGCTCACCTCTTGGCTGCAGCACAGTAGACTATATGATTACAGACTTGGACCCATCCTCTTTCAGAGCATTCACAGTCAAACCACAAACAACACTGTCAGATCACAGTCAAATTACTATGTTTCTCAAAAAGACAGAAACAAACAACATAGAAACACAACCCAGTAAACTGTACAACACCAAAAAATCGTACAGATGGGCCAAAAACGACACGGAAAAATACCAGAAAACAATTAGCAATGCATCAACTCAAGCTCTCTTAGACACCTTTCTGGATAACATATACACTCACAATAAAGAAGGCGTAAACCGGGCAGTTAGTAAACTAAACAATATTTTTGATAATTTGGCAACAAATGCAAACTTGAAAGCTCGCAAGAACAAACCCAAAACAAAAAACTATGAAAAATGGTTTGACCATGATTGCCATAACATGAGGAAAAAACTTAGAAAACTATCAAACCAAAAACACAGACATCCAGAAAACGAGGAATTACGCCTTACTTATTGTCAGACGCTAACACAATACAGAAACACACTCAGGACCAAAAAAGAGCAATTTATTAAGAATACACTCAGCTCCATGGAGGAATCCATTGAGTCGAATTGTTTCTGGGACAACTTGAAAACACTACACAAAAAACAACACGACGATTTGTCCATTCAAAATGGGGACACATGGGTAAACCACTTTGAAAAATTATACCAGAAAAACACACTAGGACCAGAGCAACACCAAATACGCAAAAAACTTGAAAAGCTTGAAATGGCCATAAAAGATAACCAAAACCCGCTAGACGCCATAATAACAGAAAAAGAACTTCTTGAAAAACTCAAGGACCTGCGACCAGGAAAAGCTTGCGGGACAGACGGCATACTAAACGAGATGATTAAACACGCAGACGACAAACTGAAACTGGCTATCCTAAAACTCTTCAACTTGGTTCTGAGTGTCGGTTATTTCCCTGACATCTGGAACAAAGGACTCATAACACCCATATACAAAAGTGGGGACAAAATCGACCCAAACAACTATCGAGGCATCTGTGTAAACAGTAACCTGGGGAAGGTATTCTGTAGCATCATAAACAAAAGACTTATAAACTTCCTTGAAGAGCACAATGTCTTGAGTAAAAGCCAAATTGGATTCCTGCCAAACTATAGAACATCCGATCATATCTTCACCCTACAGACCCTAATTGACAAACACGTTCACCATAACAAAAGCAAAATCTACGCATGCTTTGTAGATTTCCAGAAGGCTTTCGACTCCATCTGGCATGACGGTTTATTCCTGAAACTTATCGAAAGCGGGGTAGGAGGGAAAACATATGATGTAATTAAATCAATGTATACAAACAATAAATGTGCAGTTAAAATTGGAGACAAACAAACAAAATACTTCCCACAGGGGCGGGGGGTGACGCAGGGCTCGCCAATCTCACCGACACTCTTTAATATTTACATTAATGGATTGGCAAAACTACTTGAACAATCTACAGCACCCGGCCTCACCCTATATGAATCCAAGGTTAAATTCCTCCTCTATGCCGACGACCTGGTTCTGCTGTCACCAACTAAGGAGGGTCTACAGCAGAACCTGGACCTGCTGGAGTCGTACTGCCAGACTTGGGCCCTGACAATAAATCCCCAAAAAACCAAAGTCCTTGTGTTCCAGCAAAGATCCAAACAACATGGACCCACAATAAATTTCACAGTAGGAACAACCAAAATTGAACAAACCACTCACTACACATACTTGGGCTTAAAAATCAGTTCTACGGGAAACTTCAAACTGGCTGTGAATGAACTGAAAGAGAAAGCAAGAAGGGCTTTCTATGCCATCAAAAAATCAATCCAAATAGAAATCCCAATTAGCATTTGGCTCAAAATTTTCAAATCAGTAATTGAACCAATTGCACTCTATGGCAGTGAGGTCTGGGGACCACTAACACAACAAGATTTTGCAAAATGGGACAAACACCCAATTGAGATCCTACATGCGGAATTCTGTAAAAGTATCCTCCGGACTCAAAGGAAAACAGTAAACAACGCATGCAGGGCGGAACTAGGCCAATACCCATTAATAATCACTATCCAAAAAAGAGCCACCAAATTTTGGAATCACCTACAAATGAGCAACCCCCAATGCTATCACTACGACGCCCTGAAATGCCAAGAGCTGACCATAAAGAAGAATACCCTCAGTCAACTAGTCCTGGGACTCAATAAAGTAACTAATAACAATACTAACAATAACCAGCCCCAGGACAGTGACAGGGTAACACAAAGAATTCGACCCAACACAATCGTCGCTAAGCAAAAGGAAAAATATCTGTCATATTGGGCAGAAACAACAAAAACCCAAAGCAAACTCAATTGCTACTTGGCCCTAAACAGACAATACAACATAGCTGATTACCTGACCATGGTAAAGGATAACAAACTGAGAAGAACCTTGACAAGGTACAGACTTAGCGAACATAGCCTAGCGATCGAAAAAGGCAGACACAGGCAGACCAGGCTGCCAAGAGAAGACAGGATATGCTCTCACTGCAGTCAGGGAGTAGTTGAGACAGAGATGCACTTCCTCACAGCCTGTGGAAAATATCAGGGCATCAGAGAGAATTTCTATCAAAAATTCTCACAAATATGCCCTGAATTCAGAAATCTGACTGACAACCAAAAACTCCCATTCCTACTGGGGGAGGAGAGAAGCTGTGTAACACTGGCGGCACACTATGTTACAGCTTGCCATGAACAGAGGGACAACCAGTAAACTAAGACAAGAGTATATATAAACAAGGCGAAAATATATTTATAAACTCAGGGATATACCTGTTTATACACTGTATGAATGGAACCGCGTTTATGTGTTCAACCATAAATGTATTTTGATGCTTTGGCAACATAAGATGTACCTTATCATGCCAATAAAGCGATTTGTATTGTATTGTATTATTGTATTGTATGGTGTACAGTTCGGTTTTGTCTACATTAGCAAAATCGAACTCGTAAAACTTCTTAAACATGTCCTTTAACAGGGCCTGGTATAGCTGCTCTGTCTCTTTGGGACACCACTCCAGTAAGTGTACCTCGGTGAGGTTTAAAATCACAGAGGCTACCGCGTAGTGTACCCCCTGGTATAGTACCTGATCCGTAGGCACTAGTACCAGCCCATTCCCTGGTCCTTTGGTGGTGGCGGGGCACCCCTCTCTGTGTATCCTTGCTGCCTGAGTCGTGGGCAGGGGCTTCCGGGCGCGCGCCACTAGCTCAGTGGCTTTAACTGGGGTTGGGTAATGTTAAGTCTGTGTGTTCTAGTTATTGTTAATAAGAATCACTGCACACAGACCACAAGAATAAATTCAACAGGTCTTTACTAGTCGAAGGTCAGGCTGAACTGCCCAATAAATCATTACGCAGCACTTATATACCGGTGTGGTCATCACCGGTATTATAGTATACAGCAGCCAAGATAAAGTAGTGCATCTCTTAAAATAGTTCTCTTAAAGGTGGAACGGTTACATACACCACAATCCTCCCTTTTTAGCTTAACAGTATATATTCCCCATTTAACGTAACATAATAACATATATATACAACTTCATGTAAAAACAGTTCACAGATTCAGTCTCTGAGGAGGCCTCCTGATCCGAGACGGATAACGCCTTTCAGGGGTCTCTGGTTCTCGTTGCTGGGGTGACTCATCTAGCTAATCCCCTATGGATAGGACATCATCATCAGGTATATTCACTTCTGAGGTAGATGCTTCAGGTTCACTAACTTCCTCCACGGTTGTCTCTGTCGTAACCATGGGCTCGACCCTTGTTCTCGATCCCACCAGTTGGTCAGCATGACGTCGCATTACGTTTTCACCAACATCTACCGTGTACATCAGGGGTCCTTGTCTGGCCCGAATTGTTCCAGATTGCCATTTCTCGTTTTTATAGTCCCTGGCTAACACCGGTTGTCCTATTTCAAAACTCCGAGTGGGCTTGTTATTGATATGCTGGAACTGTTTGTTTTCGACTTCCCTCCGCACATTTGGTTTTAACAAGTCCAACCTGGACCGCAACCTCCTGTTATAGAACATCATGGCAGGACTTTGGTTTGTTGTTGCATGGGTGGCGTTTCGATATGCCAGTAGGAAATTGTCCACCTTGAGTTGCAGTGGAAGCTAATCTTCGCTCATGGCCTTTATTGCCTTTTTGAACGTCTGTACAAACCTCTCGGCCAGCCCATTCGTAGCTGGATGATATGGGGCAGAGGTATAATGTTTCACCCCATTCTTCTTCAGGAATTTCTGGAATTCCTCTGACACGAACTGTGGTCCGTTGTCTGAACATATTTGCTCCGGCAATCCATTTCTTGCAAATATCGTTCTTAGCACCGCGATCGTCTTCTCCGAGGTAGTGGTAGTCATTTTAATCACTTCTGGCCATTTAGAATGTGCGTCCACTGCAATTAAAAACATGGAGTCCATGAATGGACCAGCAAAGTCAATATGTACACGCTGCCATGGGGTTGAAGGCCATTCCCATGGATGCAGCGGTGCAATCGGAGGTGCATTTTGGACTTTTTGGCACCCTGAGCAGCTTTTCGTCAGATCCTCTATCTGTTGGTCGATACCCGGCCACCACACATAAGCCCTAGCAAGGCTTTTCATCTTGACTCCCCCCAGATGACCTTCATGTAGTTCTTTTAGAACTCTCTCTCCTAACTTAGGAGGGATAATCACCCTTGTTCCATACATCAATGTTCCCTGACAGATGGACAGCTGTTCTCGTCTTGCTGAGAATGCCGGTAACAGTGGATCACCATGGGCTGGTCATCCCTTTACTGTCAATTCGTAGACCCGGGACAGTGTCGGGTCATTCCTGGTTTCTCTTTCAATACTTGCATTGGTGACTGGAAAACATTCGATGATGGTCGAGTGAAATAACTCCACCGGGTCAACCGTCGGTGCTTCCTCCTCAGTAGATAGTGGCAGGCGCGACAGCCCATCAGCATTACCATGCTGCTTTGTACCTTTGAATTCTATCTGATATTGATGTGCCCCTAGGAAAAGGGACCATCTCTGGAGCCTCTGTGCTGTCATCACCGAAACACCCTTCTTAGGGTTAAAAATGGATACCAACGGCTGGTGGTCTGTCAGCAGTGTAAACTTCTGGCCCTGCAGATAATGATTAAACTTCTTTACTCCCCACACAAGGCTGAGAGCCTCCCTATCTATCTGAGCATAGTTGCGATCAGCGGAGGTCAATGATCTGGATGCAAATGCGACTGGCCTTTCCAAGCCATTTGGCAACTTGTGTGAGAGTACTGCTCCTATACCATAAGGAGAAGCATCACAAGCTAAACGAATAGGTAGCGTTGGGTTGAAGTGAGCCAACACTTCCTCTGAGGTGATCAATGCCTTGCTTTTGCGAAAGGCCTTCTTACAGTCCTCGCTCCACTTCCATGGTACTTCTTTCTGCAAAAGAGCGTTCAGCGGGTGCAGCACCGTGGATAGATTTGGCAGAAACTTATGGTAATAGTTAATCAACCCTAGGAACGACCTCACCCGGGATACATTTTCCGGAGCGGGAGCCTTCACAACAGCTTCGATCTTGTCAGGTGACTTGTGCAGCCCCTCCTGGTCAATGACATGACCACAGTACGAGATCCATTTCTGAAAGAACTCACATTTCTGGCGATTAACTCGAAGTCCATATTCCTTCAATCTGGTGAGCACCAGTTTCAAATTTGCAAGGTGTTCCTCATCGCCATCTCCTGTAATCAGGATATCGTCCAAGTAACATTGAGTGCTTGGAATTCCCTGTAATACCTGCTCCATGGCCCTCTGCCAAATTGCTGGAGCCGAAGCCACTCCAAAAACCAATCTATTATATCGATACAAGCCTCTGTGCGTGTTGATTGTGAGATACTGGCACGACTCTTCCTCAACTTCCATCTGTAAGTACACTTGCGCCAGGTCTATCTTGGTGAAGTGTTTCCCGCCAGACAATGAAGCAAAGATATCCTCAATCCGCGGAAGCGGATATTGCACCGTGTGAAGCACCGGATTAACCGTGATCTTGAAGTCTCCACAGATGCGGACCTTCCCCGGTTCCCCTGGCTTGTTACTCGATGAACGCTTCATGACTGGAACAATGGGCGTGGCCCACTCACTCCAGTCCACCTTAGACAGTACTCCTGAACGTTCTAGCCCTTCCAGCTCAGCTTCCACAGCAGGTCGTATCGCATAAGGTACCGGTCTGGCTTTGAAAAATTTTGGGTTTGCATGTTCTGCAATCTTGATTTTTACCGTAATTCCTCTCAGTGTTCCCAGTCCCTGTTGGAACACCTCTTTAGCCTCATCCAATATTCTGGACAATCGTTCAGGTTTGACATCTTTTTTTCCTGAATCTACCGTTATTGCTTTTAGGGAGTGCCAGTCCATATTTATTTTCCTGATCCACTCCCGTCCCAGAAGTGGTGGACCTCCCTCAGGTAGTACATATATGTCCATTCCTTGGTGTTCTTTGCCCTTGTGTACCACCTTGACTTTTATCTTTCCGATGGGGTATACTCTTTGCCCCGTGTATGTCTGCAATAGTATCTCCGTATCCCGTAGGGGAATATGTGTGAATAACCTTTTGTAATCTTGCTTATTCATGACCGTCAACGCCGATCCGGTGTCCAATTCCATCTTCACTTGGACTCCTGCTATCTGAAGTGTGACCCAGATAGTTTGTAGGTCAGCTTCCTTACTCACATTGTGAATTCTCAGACTACCCAGTTCCTTGCTGTTGGAGTCTGAATCCGAATTCTGTTCATCCGAACTCTTCTCAGCCACCTTATGTACCTTTCTGCACTTTTCCTGCGGTGACTTTTTGTTGCTGGTCTTCTTTCCTGACCGGCATACTTTAGCTATGTGACCAAGCTTGCCACATTTTCTACATTCCTGATTTTTAAAGCAGCATTGGTTCTGATCGTGTGTTGTCTTTCCACAACAATAACATTTCGCTGTACCCAAAGCCATTTGACCTACGCTGAGTACCGCTGCCTTCAGCTGCATTTCCGCAGTGCCTCTCGCTGCGGCTTCGTGCGATGCTGCAATAGTGACAGCCTTATCAAGTGTAAGATCATTCTCTTCAAGCAGCCGCTTTTGTGTTCCTTCTTTCGACAATCCACACATGAATTTGTCTCTCAGTGCCTCTGTCAGTCTTTCCCCAAACTGACAGTATTTCGCTAGCTTACGCAGTTCAATTAAATACTCCGCGTTGCTTTCCTCTTTCAGTTGCGTTCTCGCATAAAATTTAAATCGTTCCGCTAACATCAGCGGTGTGGGGTTCAAATGATTTCTCAGGACAGCAACAATATTAGCGAAAGCCTGATCCGCCAGTTTAGCTGGTGATAGAAGATGCTTCAATAGCCCGTATGTCTTCGCACCCATTGAGTTTAGTAAGGTTAGTGCTTTATCTTCATCTGATATTTTATTTGCCTTACAATAAATCTCTATGCGTTCTACATACGTGGCCCAATCTTCAACATCGGCATCGAAATCGTTGATGTTACCATGCTTAGGCATCCTCGCAATCTTCTTGAGAAACAAAAAGAAATTTTTCTTTTATTTATTTTTTTTCAAAATGGCGGTTTCCCGCGCTTGTCTTCTTCCCCCGCCTACGAAAATGGCGGCTTCCCGCGTTTGCCTTTCTCCCCCGCTGGCTGTAATGGCGATTGCCGTATTGCTGCATTCGCCCTCCCCAGCGGTTCTCAAATCGTGCCTCCCAGCCCCTCTTGCAGTCCGGTCCTTTCCCCCCCCGGCTGCGGCTGAGTTCTCTGCGGTTTTTTTAAAAAAAATTTATTTTTATTTTCTCCCGCGCCTCGAGGCCTCGGTAGCTGCCCGGCCTTTTTCCCCGGTCGCGGTCGAGCTCTCTCTCGACGCTGTTGCGTCTCCCAGCCCGCTTGCAGCCCGGTCTTTTACACCGGCTGCGTTTGCATTCACCGCGGCTCCCGTGCCTTACGCTGCCCCAGTCTCAGCGCCTCTGGCCCCGACTTCTGTCCGGCTCTTTTCCCCGGCCGTGGTCGAGTTCTCCGCCCTTATATCCTCCGTTTTTCCCTCCCCTACTTCACAGCCAACGTGGCCGACTTGCTGCTCGTCGCTGATCGGCTTACCCACCACCGTGGTAGAAAGGGATGATCACTGCCTGTTGCTGATGGAAGGCTTCGTGTCAGGATTCTTCCTTGCTCTTCAGACCCGAGTCTTTTCTCAGCAGGATGATGAGGGTGGATGCCTCTTCTCGACGCCCGTTAAACTGCCTTGGATATATCTCTGCCGCAGGGTAAGATCGTCATCGTCACCACTGTTAAGTCTGTGTGTTCTATTTATTGTTAATAAGAATCACTGCACACAGACCACATGAATAAATTCAGCAGGTCTTTACTAGTCGAAGGTCAGGCTGAACTGCCCAATAAATCATTACACAGCACTTATATACCAGTGTGGTCACCACCGGTATTACAGTATACAGCAGCCAAGATAAAGTAGTGCATCTCTTAAAATAGTTCTCTTAAAGGTGGAACGGTTCCATACACCACAGGTAACGTGGGACTATGCAGGTGTATAGGTCGGAATCCCATTCCACCCCCTTCCCCTTATCCTGCCAAGATGCGGAGAAGATGATGGATATGCCTGTGGGGCAGGCCCTTTTCGACCCCCACATACAGACATAGATTCCCTGTTCCGACTCCCACCACTTATCCCAACATACGCTAGTCCCTTCTTGGGTCCCGGTGACCGTCCGGTGGGTGTCGTTCCCCATTTATTCCCAGTCAGCTCTACGGTCCCCCATGTCTGTGCTCTGCTTTCTGAGCCACCACCCCCTTCACAGGGGAATCTGTCCTTTACAAGTCAGGCACACGCGTTTTCGCTCAGTGACCCCGACCTGTGAGGCCATAACCTGTACACTGGGGCAGAGGAGGGAGGCCTCCCCGTAGGTGAACCCAGTCTGGCTGGAGTATCGGGTGGAGTTGGGTCCCAACCACCCGGGCCATCTTCCCTCATGGGCGTAGATGGCGCGCTCCTCCGCGCCTTGTTCGCTGCTCCCCGCAGTCACCACTGGTGCTTTCTCTCCCGAGCACCCATAGATGTGGGAGTCCTCCACATCCCCTCGCTTTCCAACGCTCATCCCTATCAGGGCGAGTAGGAGTACGCCCCCCTTCATCCTCAAATCCTTTTCCTGCAAAGAGACACAAGAGCATATAGCCAGGTCCCGAGGAGATTCTCTGGCTTGGGTGAAGCATAGTCGAGTCTTGCGACCTCGACTTAATACAAACATTCTTAAAACAATATCATTTAAACTACCAATCACCTTATTTAAATTAAAATAAAACACCCAAACTTAACAATAACAAAGTTACATTACAGAAGCTATGTACATCTGCCGCCCGTCTCTGGGCGGCCAGGCTAATCTCTGTTTGGACTGTGGCACACCACTCCCTTCGGCGAGGCCGCACTGTCCTGTACTGTTGGTCCCTCGCAGCCTGTGGCTGCCGGCTGGGGACCCCTGTCCTTGGACTTCCCCCTAACTCGGGAGGCTATCCCTTTAAAATGGGGAGCTGGTGACCACGGTTTCCTTGGCTGGGGCGTCCGTGGGGAACTTCTGAGGACTTTGGCAGGTGGGGTTTTCTTGGCTGGTGGGCCTTTAACCCGAACCGCTGCCCCCTCCGGTGCGGTCTGTGGGCTTACCACTGCCGCTGGCTGTGGTTGCTCGCCCTCAGGTCCCAAATCTGGGTCCGGGGCGGGGTCTTCGACCTCAGGTCCCTCCTCCTCTAAGTCTGGGTTAGGGGTGGGGTTTTGCCCTCGGGTCCCTGCTCATCAGGAGCCCAGAAGAGTGGGGGAGTGTCCCAATCAGTGGGCGGGATGGCCCCTCCCCTTAAGCAAGCCACAGCGCCTGCCTGTGCAGTCTGTGAACTCGCTCCCGCTGCAGGCTGAGGATTTCTATCCTCAGCCCCTACCCCAACTGGCTGTATTCTCATTTTGGGTTTAAACAGTTTACACTGATTAATATGGAACCATTTGGTGCGCCGTGGCATCTTAACGGCATATACCATGGGGCTGGCCTTGTCTACAATGCTGTAGGGCCCCATGTATATTGGCTCCAGACTCCCTATCCGAGCAAAATTCCTCACCATGACCTGATCCCCTACCTCCCACTCGTGGTGCTTTCGGGGTTCTAACAGCAATCGGTTACTCCGATGCTGATTTCCCAGGGTCCCAGCCGCCTGCCCGTGGACCTGCTTAAGGTGCTCGAAGAGGTTCCTGGTGAACCTGTCCCGGTTTACCTCTCTGAGCTGACCTTCTGTGAGCACCGGGGCTAGTACATTGGTGGGGGTCCGCATTACCCTGCCAGTCATCAGCTCGTACGGGGAGTACCCCGTGCTTTTTGACTGGCTGGCCCGGATTCCCATCAGGACCAACGGTAGGACCTCGGCCCATTTTCATAAGAACATAAGAAGTAGGAGCAGGAGTAGGTCATACGGCCCCTCGGGCCTGCTCCGCCATTCAATAGGATCATGGCTGATCCGAATCTAGACTCACGTCCACTTCCCTGCCCTCTCCCCGTAACCCCTAATTCCCTTGTCTGCTAGGAAACTGTCTATCTCTGTTTTAAATTTATTTAATGTTGCAGCTTCCACAGCTCTCTGGGGTAGCAAATTCCATAGATTTACTACCCTCTGAGTGAAGAAGATTCTCCTCATCTCAGTTTTGAAAGGGCAGCCCCTTATTCTAAGATTATGCCCCGTAGTTCTAGTCTCACTCATCAGTGGAAACATCCTCACCGCATCCACCCGATCAAGACCCCTCACAATCTTATATGTTTTGATAAGATCGCCTCTCATTCTTCTGAACTCCAATGAGTAGATGCCCAACCTACTCAACCTTTCCTCATACGTTAACCCCCTCATCTCTGGAATCAACCAAGTGAACCTTCTCTGAACCGCCTCGAGAGCAAGTATATCTTTCCTTAAACATGGAAACCAAAACTGCACGCAGTATTCTAGGTGTGGCCTCACCAATACCCTGTATAACTGCAGCAAGACCTCCCTGTTTTTATACTCCATCCCCCCTGCAATAAAAGCCAAGATTCCATTGGCCTTCCTGATCACCTGCTGCACCTGCATACTAACTTTTTGTGTTTCATGCACCAGGACCCCAAGATCCCTTTGTAATGTAGCACTTTGCATTTTCTCTCTGTTATGTCCGTGTATCTTGATGTTGTGTCCTTCAATAATTAGACAACAAGACTGCAGGGAACGATTCAACAGGTGTTTACTGAATGAGGGTTACTCTAGAACTAACTATACAGATCACTACTCAGGGTTTATATACAGGTGTGATCACTGCCGGTACTACAGTATACAGGAGCTGTAAAAAGTAGTTCTCTCCCTTAAAGGTACATACATTACAATTCCTCCCCTTTTAGATTAACAGTACCATAACACTCATTTAACAATTAAATATCAAACTAATTACAATTAACACTTTTAACATGCAACATTAGCTGAAAATAGTCTATTTATATATTCAGTCTTTGGGGAGGCTTCCTGATCCTTTCTGGATAGCGCCTTTCCCGAGTGTCTTGCTCTTGGTGTGGAGGCGATTCTGACCCCCTGTCGTCGGTTGGTTCATCAGCTTCCGATGCTACTGTTTCTGGGGTAGATGCGACCTTTACGTCGGGTTCATCACCAGGTACGTATGGGCGAGGCATGGGGTTGACTTATTCCTGTGACTCTAGGATCTGGTCAGCATGGCGTCTCACGATGCTCTCCCCAACGTCCACTGTGTACATTAGTGGGCCCTGCCGTGTGCATATCGTTCCTGGCTGCAATTTTTCTGTTCGGTAGTCGCGGGCTAAGACTGGTTGCCCTACATTGAAGCTCTTTGTTGGCTTCTCATGGATGTGCTGGAATTGCTTACTCTCAACATCTCTTCGTACGTTTGGTCTGAGCAAATCCAGGCGAGATCTTAACCTTCGGTTAAAGAACATCATGGCTGGGGCCTGGTTGGTGACTGCATGTGTCGCATTCCTGTAGGCGAACAGGAAATTGTCCACTTTGTGCTGCAGCGGAATGTTGTCATTGTACATAGCCTTTATTGCCTTCTTAAAGGTTTGTACGAACCTCTCAGCCAATCCATTTGTGGCTGGATGATACGGGGCGGATGTGTAATGCCTTACCCCATTCTTTTTCAAGAACCTCCGGAACTCTTCGGACACAAACTGTGGTCCGTTGTCGGAGCAAATCTGTTCTGGCAAGCCATTCCTGGCAAACATGGTCCGTAGGACTGCAATAGTTTTCTCCGTGGTGGTGGAGGACATTTTGATGACCTCAGGCCGTTTTGAGTGCGCATCCACGGCTATTAAAAACATTGGCCTAGAAATTCAGTGGCCTGCGCCACCAGTTTGCGCCCAAAGAGGGCACTCAGTGGCTTTTGCGCCACTGGCCACACCTATCGCGATATTTAGCGGGGCGCGAATGGCGGCGTTAGCCTGTAGCGCTGCGCCGCCACTGATGACGTCATCGGTGTGCGCAGCGCCCTGCTATCGCCCCGATGGCCATATTTGGTCGTGCCTGCCTCCTCAGCGCCGGCCGCAAATAGCGACCGGTACACAGGGGCCTACCTGTGGCGGTAGTGGCGCTAGTTAAGGTGGAGGTGCGGCCAGCCGCTTTTTCGGCACTCGCCTGCCCGCACCTCCGTCCCTGGCCTCCTACACCACCCCCCGCGGCATTGCCGGCTGTTTCCTGAGAGCCCGGCACTTCTGCTTGGTGCCGGGCTCATTTGCCGGCACTCGCGAGCGGGGATCGCGCTGTTGCAGGCACCTCCCCCTTAACAGTGGGAGGAAGGCCTGCAGTACCGCAGCGTGCCGTGCTGCAGCGTGTGGCGCTGCGGCCCTTAACGCGCCAATATTCAGTTTCAGCGCCCCTCGTTTAGCGGCCCGCTTCCATTTGGGGCGCAGAAACTGAATATCCGGATGGCGCAAGTGGCTCCACACGCAGCGGTAATTCCAGCGCCCAGGCGAGCTTGGCGCCCCAAACTGAATTTTTAGCCCATTGAGTCCATGAATGGACCAGCAAAATCAATATGCACCCGTTGCCATGGAGATGAGGGCCACTCCCATGGGTGTAGAGGGGCATGTGGTGGTGCATTTTGGACCTTCTGGCATCCTGAGCAGCTCTTTGCCAGGCCCTCGATTTGCTGATCGATCCCCGGCCACCACGCATAAGCCCTAGCAAGGCTTTTCATTTTCACCCCTCCCAGATGACCTTCGTGAAGCTCATTGAGCACTCTCTCCCTTAACTTGGGTGGAATTACCACTCGGGATCCACACATCAAGGTCCCCTGGCATACTGACAGCTGTTCTCTTCTGGATGAGAATGCTGGCAACAGTGAGTCGCCATGTGCTGGCCATCCCTTCACCGTCAAATCATATACCCGAGACAGTGTCGGGTCATTTTGGGTCTCCTTTTCTATACCAGTGTTAGTTACTGGCAAGCATTCAATTATAGTCGAATGAAATATTTCGACAGGATCCACTGCTGGTGCTTCCTCCGCAGTAGGCAGTGGCAGGTGTGATAGCCCATCAGCGTTTCCATGCTGTTTCGTGCCCTTATACTCGATTTCATTTTGGTGCGCCCCGAGAAAAAGGGACCATCTTCGTAGCCGTTGCGCAGTCATCACCGGAACGTCCTTCTTTGGATTAAAGATGGAGACAAGTGGTTGGTGGTCAGTCAGCAAGGTGAACTTCTGCCCGTGCAGATAGTGATTGAACTTTTTCACTCCCCACACTAGGCTGAGGGCCTCTCTGTCAATCTGGGCGTAGTTATGCTCGGCTGAGGTTAGTGATCGTGACGCAAAGGCTATTGTCCTCTCTGAGCCATCCGAGAATTAGTGCGACAGCACCGCTCCAATGCCGTAGGGTGATGCATCACATTCCAACCGAATTGGTAATGCCGGGTTGTAATGGGCCAATACCTCTTTCGATGTGATTAGTGTTTTGCTCTTCTGGAAAGCTCGTCTACATTCGTCACTCCACTTCCATGGCACCCCAATTTGCAGTAG
This sequence comes from Somniosus microcephalus, assembly GCF_052327205.1. Taxonomy (NCBI): domain Eukaryota; kingdom Metazoa; phylum Chordata; class Chondrichthyes; order Squaliformes; family Somniosidae; genus Somniosus; species Somniosus microcephalus. The sequence goes on along the minus strand of NC_140993.1, from coordinate 189,148,171 downwards.
GGTGTTCAGTGGGTGTAGTATTGTAGACAAATTTGGCAAGAACTTATGGTAGTAGTTTACCAGCCCGAGGAATGACCTCAGTTGTGACACATTTTCCGGTGCTGGAGCCTTGACTACTGCCTCAATCTTCTCTGGGGACTTATGTAACCCCTCTTTATCGATAACGTGGCCACAATGCGAGATCTGTTTTCTAAAAAACTCACATTTGTGGCGGTTAGCTCTTAGCCCATATTCCTGCAATCTAGTGAGCACCTGCTCCAGGTTGGCAAGGTGATCACTTTCATTTTCGCCCGTGACCAGGATGTCGTCCAAATAACACTGGGTCCCTGGGATCCCTTGCAGGACTTGTTCCATTGCCCTCTGCCAAATAGCCGGAGCTGATGCTACCCCGAATACCAGCCGGTTGTATTGGTAGAGACCTTTATGGGTGTTGATTGTGAGGTATTTTTTTGATGCTTCCTCTACCTCCATTTGCAGAAACGCCTGGGCCAGATCAATCTTAGTGAAGCGTTTCCCTCCAGATAGTGAGGCGAAAATATCTTCAATCCGCGGAAGTGGATATTGTACAGTGTGAAGGGTCGGGTTCACTGTCACCTTAAAGTCCCCACAGATGCGAACCTTCCTTGGTTCCCCAGGCGTGCTGCTCAATGACTTTTTCATCACAGGGAAGATGGGTGTAGCCCACTCACTCCAGTCTACCTTGGACAGTACACCTGAACGTTCCAGACTCTCCAGCTCTGCTTCGACGGCTGGGCGGATCACATAAGTCTGGCCTTAAAAAATTTTGGGCTTGCGTTTTCTTCAATTTTAATCATCGCTGTCATGCCTTTTAGTGTTCCGAGTCCTTGCTGGAACACTTCTTTCGCGTCAATTAGGATCTTTGACAGTCGCCCAGGTGTGACGTCGTCATCCTTTTTGTCAGCCACAGTCAGTGCCTGTGTGGAATGCCAATCTAGCTGTATCTTCCGGATCCATTCACGTCCTAGTAGTGGTGGTCCTCCATCTGGCAATACATATAGGTCCATTTTTGGTGTTTCCTTTCCGTTATATATAACGTTCACACTTATTTTTCCTTTGGGGTAGACTTTTTGCTCCGTGTACGTTTTCAAGACAATCTTTGTATCTCTCAAGGGTATATGTGAGAATAGCCGCTTGTAGTCCCTTCGGTTTATGACTGTTCAGGCTGATCCTGTGTCCAATTCCATTTTCACTTGGACTCCTGCTATCTTGAGCGTGACCCAGATAGTTTGGTGATCCTCCATTTTGATCACATTATGTAGTTTCAGACAACCCAGCTCCTTGCTTCCGGAGTCTGTATCACTCTTCTGTTTGTCTGAACTACTCTCCGTCACCTTATGTACCTTCTTGTACTTTTCCTGTGGAGATTTCTTGCTGCTGGTTTCCTTTCCCGACCTGCAGACTCTTGCTATGTGTCCTACTTTTCCACACTGTCTGCACACTTTGCCCTTGAACCAGCAATCATTATGGTCGTGTGTTGTTCTGCCGCAGTGATGGCACTTCACTGTCCCGTATGACATTTCATTTGTGCCATATTCTTGCGGTCTCCGTTGTATCTCTGCAGCACCCTGTGCTGCTGCTTTGTGTGATACTGCAATGCTGAAAGCCTTGTCCAGCGTAAGATCCTTTTCTGATAGAAGCCGTTTCTGGGTTCCTTCACTTTGAAGCCCACACACAAACTTGTCCCTTAAAGTATCTGCTAGTCCCATTCCAAACTGGCAGTGTTTTGATAGCTTGCGCAGTTCCGTTAAATACTCAGCATTACTTTCATCTTGATGCTGGTTCCTTTTGTGAAACTTAAATCTTTCTGCTATCAGCAGCGGTGTGGGATTTAAGTGGTCCTGTAGGATTGACACTATGTTTTCAAAATCCTTTTCTACTGGCCTCTCTGGGATTAATAGGTTTCGTAGTAAGCCATACGTTTTTGCACCCATTGAATTCAACAATACCAGCGCTTTCTTGTCATCTGGCACTTCATTCGCCTTGCAGTATACTTCTATGCGTTCGACATATGTCGTCCAATCTTCGACTTCATTGTCGAACGCTGTGATACTGCCACCCTTCGGCATTTTTGGGTGTGGTTAGACTGGCTTAAAATGGCGTCTCACGCGCTTTCCTTTCTTCCCCGCTGCGGCTTAAAATGGCGTCTCCCGCGCTGCTGCCAACGCCGCTCTTGGCGGTCCTCGTGGCAAATGGCGACGCCCTGTGGGTTTCGTGCACTGCTCCTGCGCTGCTGCCAACGCCGCTCTCTGCGGTCCTCGTGGCAATGGAAGCGCCTCGCGTTTTCCTGCGTGCCTCTCTTCCCCGTTGAAGCTGCTTGGCCCTTGAACACCAGCTGCGCTCTGCTCTCTCTTGTCTCTCTCCCCCGTTGATGCCGCTCGGTCCTGAACACCGGCTGCGCCCTGTGCGCTCTGCCCTCTCTCTCTCCCCTGTCGGCGCTGCTCAGCCTTTTTCTGTGCCGATCGCTCGGGCTCTAGACCGTCGCTGTCCGGGAAGGGTCTGCGCAGAACCTGTTGCCAGCCCGTGCCGCTGGGCCACCGTGACTGGAAAGCCAAGCCTGGCTCTTGACAGCCTCCCCTGCGATGCTCAAATCTCCGCTGGATGACTGGGCGGTTGCCCTTGGTCGATGCCCGTGCTTCTGGACTCGGCCTTCTTCCACTGTTCTCCAGGAGCAAATCCCTGGGAGGTGATGCAGAGTTGCAGGTAGGTTCGAATCTGCTCGTCGCCAATGTTATGTCCGTGTATCTTGATGTTGTGTCCTTCAATAATTAGACAACAAGACTGCAGGGAACGATTCAACAGGTGTTTACTGAATGAGGGTTACTCTAGAACTAACCGTACAGATCACTACTCAGGGTTTATATACAGGTGTGGTCACTGCCGGTACTACAGTATACAGGAGCTGTAAAAAGTAGTTCTCTCCCTTAAAGGTACATACATTACACTCTCCATTTAGATAATAACTTGCTCTTTGATTTTTTCTGCCAAAGTGCATAACCTCACACTTTCCAATATTATATTCCATCTGCCAAATCTCTGCCCACTCACTTAGCCTGTCTATGTCCTTTTGCAGATTTTTTATGTCCTCCTCACTCACTGCTTTCCCTCCCATCTTTGTATCGTTGGCAAACTTGGATACGTTGCACTCGGTCCCTTCCTCCAAATTGTTAATATAGATTCTAAAAGTTGGGGTCCCAGCACTGACCACTGCAGAACACCACTAGTTACTGATTGCCATCCTGAGAATGAACTATTTATCCCAACTCTTTGTTTTCTGTTAGATAGCCAATCTTCCACCCATGCCAGTATATTACCCCCAATCCCGTGATTTTTTATTTTGATCAGTAATCTTTTGTGTGGAACCTTGTCAAATGCCTTTTGGAAGTCCAGATACACTACATCCACTGGTTCCCCTTTATCCACCCTGTATGTTACGTCCTCAAAGAATTCGAGCAAATTTGTCAAACATGACTTCCCCTTCATAAAACCATGCTGACTCTGTCCTATTAAATTATGTTTATCCAAATGTTCTGTTACTGTTTCCTTAATAATGGACTGCAACATTTTGTCAACCACAGATGTTCGGCTAACTGGTCTATAGTTTCCAGCTTTTTGTCTACTTCCCTTCTTAAATAAGGGTGTTACATTAGCAGTTTTCCAATCTGCCAGGACCTTTCCTGAGTCCAGGGAGTTTTGGAAAATAATCACCAATGCATCCACAATCCCTACCGCCACTTCTCTCAAGACCCTAGGATGTAGGCCATCAGGTCCGGGGGATTTATCCGCCTTAAGTCCCATTATTTTACCGAGTACCATCTCCTTAGTGATTTTAATCGTGTTTAGCTCCTCTCCCCCGATTGCCCCCTGTTTGTCCAGTGTTGGGATATTTTTAGTGTCCTCTACTGTAAAGACTGATACAAAATATTTGTTCAGCGTCTTTGCCATCTCCATGTTCCCCACCACTAGTTTTACGGTCTCATCCTCTAAGGGACCAACGTTCACTTTAGCCACCCTTTTTCTTTTTATATAGCTGTAGAAACTCTTGCTATCTGTTTTTATATTTTTTGCAAGTTTACTTTCATAATCTATCTTCCCTTTCTTAATTAATCTTTTAGTTATTGTTTGCTGGCTTTTAAATGCTTCCCAATCTTCTATCCTCCCACTAGATTTGGCTACTTTATATGCCCTTGTTTTCAGTCGGATACTATCCTTTATTACTTTACTAAGCCACGGATGGCTTTCTTTTCTTTTACTCCCCTTTTTCCTCAGTGGAATATATTTATCTTGAAAGATGTGAAATATCTCCTTGAATGTAGACCACTGCTCTTGTACCGCCTTACACTTTAATCTGTTTTCCCAGTCCACTTTAGTCAATTCTACTCTCATACCTTCATAGTCTCCTTTATTTAAGCTCATTACGTTGGTTTCAGATCGAACTCTCTCACCCTCAAACTGAATTTGGAATTCAACCATATTATGGTCACTCATTCCAAGGGGATCCTTTACTAGGACATTTTTTATTAATCCTGTCTCATTACAGAGGACCAGTTCTAAGATTGCCTGCCCCCTGGTTGGTTCAGTTACATACTGCTCAAGGAACCCATCCCTAATACACTCTATGAACTCTTCCTCAAGGTTGCCATGCCCAATTTGATTAGTCCAGTCAATATGAAAGTTAAAATCCCCCATGATTATAGCTGTTCCCTTATTACAAGCCCCAACTATTTCCTGATTTATACTCCAATAAATAGAGTTGCAACTGTTAGGAGGCCTATAGACTACGCCCACTAGTGACTTTTTCCCCTTATTATTCTTTATCTCCACCCAAACTGTTTCAGTATCCTGATCCTTTGACCCAATATCATTTCTGACTATTGCAGTGATTCCATCCTTGATTAACATAGCAACCCCACCTCCCTTTCCTTCCTGTCTGTCCTTCCTAATTGTCAAATACCCTTGTATGTTTAGTTCCCAGTCATGATCATCTTGCAGCCATGTTTCCGTAATGGCGAGTCCACCGTCTCCTTCCTCAATCTTTCTTTTAAGGTCCTATTCATCCTCTCTACAATCCCTGATGACTGTGGGTTGTGGGCCACGTGCCACTTCCCCTCGATGCCTAGCAGCATAAGGGTATTCTGCATTACCTGCCTGGTAAAATGACCCCCTTGGTCGGACTCCACATACTGTGGTAGCCCCCACCGCGGGAACACCTCCCGGACCAGGATCCTGGCAGTACCCAGAGCTGTGGCTGTTCTGCAGGGGAAGGCCTCTACCCATTTTGTGAACACATCTACCAGGCCTAGGCAGTACTTATAGCCTCCCTGGGCGGTGGGCAGGGGCTCGATGTAGTCGACCTGTATCGACGGCCATGGTCCCTCTACCCTCCTGATGTGTTCCATAGGTACCTTCCTTTTGTGGGGGGCAGGGTTGTTAGCAGCGCACACCAGACAAGCAGCGCAGAACTCGCGGACATTTTCCCTGAGTCCGGGCCACCATCCTGCCTGTTCCACCCATTGCCAGGTGGTCTCACGCCCAAGATGCCCTGCTCCTGCACACTCATGGGCCAGTTGAAGGAATTCCCTCCGGTGTTGCTGCGGCACAACCCATTGTTCCCCCCGGAACAGCATGCCCTCTTTTACAGAGAGGGTTGCTGTGCCGTAAGGACCCTCTACCCTTTTTCCTTCAGTCACTGCACTGAGGACTGCCTTGAGGATGGGGTCTTGGGCTTGGACCGTCTTAAGGTCCGGGGCTAAAGCTATCCCTGCACTCCCTTGTGTCCCGTTCCTACCTCTGACTGCTGCCATGGGTCTGGACCCATATGGGTCCCAGAAAGTGCCTGTGCAGGCGCCCTCCTTGGCGAGCATGTCAGCCTGCTGGCTGTCTTGACTGCGGGGTTCTGTGGAGGAATGGGCTTTCACCTTGTGGATGAAAACCTTTCCTTCCTCCCCCACTGCCGCTAGGATCTTTTCCAGCAGGGGTTTCACTGTGAGGGGTCTCCTGTCGGCGGAGGTGTATCCGCGGCGGGACCAGATGGCCAGGTACTCCATACACGAATTGCACATGAACATGCTGTCCGAGCAAATCGTGTATGGGGTGGAGAAAATTTTGGGGTGTGTAATGACGTACACTACCGCGGACAGTTCAGCCTGCTGGGCGCTCATGGTGCTGGGGAGCTTAATTGCCAGGGCAATGTTTGCTGCTGGGTCATAAACTCCACACCCCGTGAGTCGCTCGCCAGCAGATACCGTGCTGGAGCCATCCACATAGATCTAGCGGCCTGTGGGGTGTATCCCGGCCCGTAAACCTATGTCCACTTCCCAAACCCCTTCTATGGAACACCGGTGGGCTGTTCCAGGATATACCAGGTTGGCTGCGAGCTTTGGCTCGCAGAGACCCTTCACCTTGAGGTCCATCTGTGAGAGGAGCAGGGTTCAGCGAGCAATGCGGGCACTGCTCACCGTTCCATCCTTGATCCTCCCATCCAGGAGCATCTGGGTGGGTGTGTGATGGGTGAGGAGGGTGAGGGTGATCAGCGATCTTTTCACAGCCCAATGTGTGGCCAAAAGGTGTCTCTCACAATTGGATTAGCTCCTCTCCACATCCTGGAGGAGTAGACCACCGGCCTCAGCCGGCCATGCCGCTCTTGGAACAGCACAGCACTCAGGCTGTCCCCGCTGGCTGCTACCTCCAGGAAAACTCTTTCCCCCCATCTATGGCCCCTAGAGCTGGGGCAGTCCTCAAGTCCTTCTTGAGCCTGACAAATGCTGCCTGGCAACCCTCATCCCAAGCCCACTCCACTCCCTTGTGTAGGAGTCGGAGCAGAGGGGCTGCTGTGGCTGCATAGTCATCAATAAAGTCCCTGCAGTACCCGGTTAGCCCTAGAAACGACCTCATACCCGTGACTCTGCTGGGGACGGGAAACACTTGTACCGCTTCTCTCCTAGCCTTGTATATGGCCCTTTCTCCAGCGCGTACGGTCAGGCCCAGGAATTTCACCTCCTGCTGGCCGATCTGCGCTTTCTTGGGGTTTACTTTAAAACCCTTTTGCCTGAGCAGCTCCAGCAGTTCGTCCAATAGTGGGCCATGCTCCTCTCTCAAATCAGTGAACAGGAGCAGGTCATCCACACACTGTACCAACTGCCTGGGCTGACTGAAATCCTTTAAACTGTTTGCCATGCACTGGTGGAAAATGCTGGGGCTGTTATGGAAGCCCTGAGGCAAACAGTTCCAGGTGTACTGTTGCCCTCTAAACATAAAGGCAAACTTGTACTGATCCTCCCTTCTTAAAGGGATGGACCAAAACCTGTTGGAAATATCCAGCACCGTGAAAGTGGTCGTGGATGCTGGGATGCTTCCTATCAGGTCGGCAACTGCTGCTACCATGGGTGCACAGGCTGGGATGTTGCTGTTGAGCACCCGATAGTGTACCGTGGCCCTCCAGGAATTGTCTGGCTTTCTAACCGGCCACAGTGGAGAGTTTGCGTGGGTGGCTATCAGTCTCAGAACTCCCTGCTGTACTAAGGAGGACATGGCTGCTTCCATGTCTGGCTCTGCTTACCTGGGGAAGTTATACTGTTTCTGCGGTTGGGCCATGGGATCCCCATCTACGCTGACCTCAAACCCGTTGACCCTCCCGCAGTCGTGTTTGTGTGTGGCAAATGTGGCTAGGTGGGCCTGGACAAATGCCTGGAACTCTTTTGGGGTGTTACGAGGTTATAACCCTCTTTGGGCTTCATGGTGCATAGGGTCCCTTTCCCTTCTTTCCCTGGGATTACTACTACCTCACCGTCATTTCCTGTACTTGCCCCCCATAGGCAATGATTTCTTAAATCGACCAGGATCCTGTGGCCTGCAATAAAGTCGGCTCCCAGGACACCTCTTCCACCCTCCACTTCCCACTTCATTAGGACACAGGTCCACTTAGAGCACAGTGGTCCTAAACGAATGGCGAGCGGGATGGAAAACGAGCCAGCCTGTTCTCTGCCTGTGAATCCCGACAGACTGTATGGGATCCCGTTAGATAGAGGCGAGGTGGTGGGGTTAGCTGAATGGACCACGGTGCATGATGTCCCCGTGTCCAACAGATAGGTCCCCTTCACCTTTTCTACCTCCATCTCCACAAGGGGTCTCTTCCATTCATCGTACTGAAGGGAACACAGGTAAACAGGCTGCGCTGGCTCTCATCAGGGCTGTGGGTTGGATGGGGCTGATGGGGTCAGAGAACCGGTAGCGGCTGCTACTCTCCCGTGGCCAGTCAATAAGTACCTCATGGTGTCCAAAAATGACTCGACCACGGCGGGAGGGATTCCTGCCTCTGCCCTTTGGGCTGGGGCTGTGGAATTCTTTCCCTTGTTATCTTTCCAAGGGTTCTTGCACTCCTTCCTCCAGTGTCCGTCCTTCCCACACCCGTAGCAATTCATCTTTGTGTTGGGGGGGTTATTCCCTTCCTGGTGCCACTCCTTCCTACCCTGTCCGGGTTTTACCTCATGCACCTTCCCCTTAGGTGGGTGTGCATCGGTTCCCCTACTGTTCTTATAGGCTAGGGTCAATTGTCAGATCACCGTAGGTTCGGTGGTCTAGGGATTCTTGGGGTCGAACCAGACTTCCACCTTGGCCCGGACCTGTGGCAAGCTGTTTGCCACCAGGCAACGGAGCCAGTGGGTCAGCTGACCCTGGTTCAGGAATGCCTGATTAGGTGCCCCAGGACAGGCGCTCCTATAAACCGGCCATAACCTGTCCGCAAAAGCCTGCGGGCTTTCCCCTGTGAGCCGGACGGTCTTCTCCACACGGGAGAAAGGACTTCCCTCATTCATCCCCATGGCCTCCAGAACCTCATCCCTGAGCTCCTCATACCCGCACTGCCCCTTCTTATACTCGTCAGAGAGGGATTGGAGCAGCCTACTCTCCAGGGAGATTTGCAGCATTTTGGCCTGCTCAGCACCATCGCAGTCGTTGACGCTGGCTGCCTGCTCTACTTCCCTGAAGTGGATCGAGGGGTCCCCTTTTTTGGAGAGCTTTGGGATATGGCTCACCATAGCCTTAAGCTGTTGGGTGCTATAGGGTAATACGAACTGGTTTTGGAGGGGTCCCTCATCGTCGCCATTAACGGATTGGCTGAACCTCTGATGCCGGGCTGGGCACATCGGTCCCGGCTCCGGCCTCTCTTGCGGGGGTTGTTCCACCTCCACTCCCACCACTGACTCCACCCCCCCATTGCTGCCAGACCTCGCTGAAACCTGGCGCTACGGGTAGTGGTCGGGTGACCTCCTGTTCCTCAACCGGGTCGTCCCTGTGCACTACCAGTGATGTTTGAACTGTTCTCCCCTCGTTTCCAATAAAATCCGCCTGGCACACCATGCCTTTTGCCTTCCTGAGGGCCAGGCTCAGATTTTCTATCTGTTCCTTGCAGGGGCCATGATCTGCATCTTCAAACCCCTGTTCACTCGCTAACTTTTAAGCTGCCTTTACCTCTTTTACCTTCTCCTCCTGTTCTCTTACTTGCCTTGCTAGGCGGGCGTTCTTTTCCCGCAACCTGAACTCATTATCCTTGGCTTTGGTGACCTGGCACTGTAGGTATTCCAACTTGGCCTTATGTTCTCCCATTAAATGAACCCTTTCCTGATTCAAGGCCTGCAATGCTACCAGTAACTTCTCCCCTGCTAGAGCCTTGTCCTGGATCTCCAGGGCTGACTCCTTTAACTCGGCTGCGTGTGCTGCAACGAGCCTGTCCAGAAACTGGACCTGCTTTTTGAAGCACATCAGCCAGACTGCCTTCTCTAGGGATTTCTTGTGCTCCCTGCCTTCTGTCCACTTAGTTGCTGCATCTACCGGACGCCCAGCCCTTAACAGATTTGTGATCCACTTCTTTTTTTTTTTTTTTAAGTGTGATCCACTTCTTTGTGATATTCACCTTACTAAACACATAATCAGAAATCCTTTCCTCCATCATGGTTTGCTCATCCGAACCATTGTTTACTGTATCGCACCCCTGTTGCCGGAGTCCTGCCGCGGTCGCCATTTCTGTAGGGGGGTGGCGTGTGCCCAGTCAGCTTTACCTCTGACTGTCTCTGAGCGGTTCAAATCGCTCCCACACCCCTGGGTTCTAGATACCAGACTTAGGTACAGGCGGCAATACAGAAAATCGAGTAGACAAGTGGTTTGGTGCAAGAAAACCAAAATTTTATTAATAGGAGAATAAAACAAAATCTTATGCGAATTACTGATATGAATACAGGCATAAACAATTACACTTATATGGGAATGGGGAACACACAGCACATCGAGGGAAACAAATACATTAACAATCCCCTTATCCTTATCCCACCCCCTAATACCTAACTAGATTAAGCTATGAGGGGCCAGAAATTCATGCTCACCAATCCAAAACCTGTTGCTTTTGAGGTTCACTCTTTCTGTCCTTTGGGGTATCCCATCGCCACGTGGTCACAGGGCGCAGCACTGAAATTGTTTGTGCGAAGCACCCTCCTTTTCCTCAGCTAACGTCGTCGTCGAGCCGCGATGGGTCTTCTTCCTCTTCCTCGGGCGGTCGTCGACGGTATTGCTGCAGTTGGGGGTCAGTTGGCGGTTTTTACCGTTTACTGATTTTCCTACCCATAAGAACATAATAACATAAGAACATAAGAAATAGGAGCAGGAGTAGGCCAATCGTCATCTCAAGCCTGCTCCGCCATTCAATAAGATCATGGCTGATCTGATCCTAACCACCAATCTACTATCACAGAACCATCTCCTGAATCTAACAGAATTAGACACACGAAATAGGAGCAGGATCAGGCTACACGGCCCCTGGCCCACTCCGCTACCCACAGGGCCATGACCAATCCGAACCTAGACTCATGTCCAAATTCCTGCCCGCTCCCCATAACCCTTTATTCCCTTTACTTCTAGGAAACTGTCTATTTCTGTTTTAAATTTATGTAATGATTTAGCTTCTACAGCTTTTTGGGGCAGTATATTCCATGGACCTACCACCCTCTTAGTGAAGTAGTTCCTCCTCATCTCAGTTTTGAAAGAGCAGCCCCTTATTCTAAGACTATGCCCCTAGTTCTAGTTTCACCCATCATCGGGAACATCCTCCCCGCATCCACCCGATCCAACCCCTTCACAATCTTATATTTTTCAATAAGATCGCCTCTCATTCTTCTGAACTCCAATGAGTAGAGTCCCAATCTACTCAACCTCTCCTCATATGTCCATCCCCTCATCCCCGGGATTAACCGAGTGAACCTTCTTTGTACTGACTCGAGAGCAAGTATGTCCTTTCTTAAGTATGGACACCAAAACTGTATGCAGTATTCCAGGTGCGGTCTCACCAATACCTTGTACAACTGAAGCAATACCTCCCTATTTTTATATTCTATCCCCCTAGCAATGAAAGCCAACATTCCATTGGCCTTCTTAATCACTTGCTGCACATGCATAGTAACCTTTTGAGTTTCGTGCACCAGGACCCCCCAGATCCCTTTGTACTTCAGTACTTTCCAGTTTCTTGCCATTAAGATAATAACTTGCTCTACGATTTTTCCTGCCAAAGTGCATAACCTCACACTTTCCAGTATTGTATTCCATCTGCCAAATCTCTGCCCACTTACTTATCCTGTCTATGTCCCCTTGCATGTTTTTTATGTCCTCCTCACTCACTACTTTCCTTCCCATCTTAGTATCATCTGCAAACTTTGATATGTTACACTCGGTCCCCTCCTCCAAATCGTTAATATAGATTGTAAGGAGTTGGGGACCCAGCACTGACCCCTGCGGAACACCACTAGTTACTGATTGCCAGTCCGAGAATGAACCATTTATCCGAACTCTCTGCCTTCTGTTAGACAGCCAATCCTCTATCCATGCCAGAATATTACCCCCAATCCCGTGATTTTTTATCTTAAGCAATAATCTTTTGTGTGGCAACTTTTCAAATGCCTTTTGGAAGTCTAAATAAACTATGTCCACTGGTTCCCCTTTATCCACCCTATATGTTACTTCCTCAAAGAACTCCAGCAAATTTGTCAAACATGACTTCCCCTTCATAAAACCATGCTGACTTTGTCCTATTAAATTATGATTATCCAAATGTCCTGTTACTGTCTCCTTAATAATGGACTCCAATATTTTACCTACCACAGATGTTAGGCTAACCAGTCTATATTTTCCAGCCTTCTGTCTACTGCCCTTTTTAAATAAGGGCGTTACATTAGCAGTTTTCCAGTCTGCCGGGACCTTTGCTGAGTCCAGTGAGTTTTGGAAAATTATTACCAATGCACCCACAATCCCTACCGTCACTTCCCTCAAGACCCTAGGATGTCAGCCATCAGGTCCAGGTGATTTATCCGCCTTGAGCCCCATTATTTTACCGAGTACCACTTCCTTAGTGATTTTGATCGTGTTTAGCTCCTCCCCCCCTATAGCCCCCTGTTTGTCCAGTGTTGGGATATTCTTAGTGTTTTTATTCGAATACTATCCTTAATTTCTTTACTTAGCCACAGATGGCTGTCTTTTCTTTTACAGCCTTTTCTTCTCAGTGGCAAGCTTCAAACGCCAGCTTATTCTTAAACTGGGCTCTTATTGTCCATATTACAAACGCCAGCTTATAACTAGGCCATTTGTATTGATTTTGCTACCCATCCTTCGAACGCCAGCTTATTCTTAAACTGGGCTATGGTCTGGGGTTTTACTGTCCATACATGTAACGCCAACTTATTCTTCAAATGCCAGCTTATAACTAGGCGTTTGTCCCCCAACGCGTCTTTCTGCTGATCTTCTCTGCCCTTATCGGTTTACCGTATTCGTCGTCTCATCTTGTCTCGTCTGCTTGTTTGTGGCCTGTGTGTCCTGTGTGCTTTTGAATTGGGTTCCGTTCTCCTCCCGCGTTTGGCCCCAGTGTAATGGGCGTCCTTGGTGTTGAGCAGCGCGGGGAGCGAGAAGAGGGCCCGCCACGAGGCCAGGGCACGAGAATGAGAGGCAGGAGGCCAAGGCCACAAGCAAGTGATAAGAGACCGATCACCACTGATGGGCCTACAATTATACCCGTTCTTCATTCCTTATCTGCACGCCAAATCAGGTCAGTCCTTTGTCTAACTTTTGGCGGGCTCGTTTAAAATGATTACAGCCATTTACTTTAAACACGGGTTTAACGGTCTCGATGTCCTGGTTGTTTGTCATTTATGAAACTTAATTGTCCCCATCCTGACTTGATGGCTACTGTGAGCTGTTACCGATTAAATATGCAGAAACCTAATGGCCTCGATTTAGGCCCATTCTAACTTGATCTGTTTCAAGGTGAATGAATGCATATTCTGTGTTTGCTTTAGCTGTCTGGCTCCACAAAGTCTCTTCACAGATTCATGCATTTTAAGTTTTGTTTTGTTTCAGGTTTGTATAAGTGCCTGCCTTTTCTGCAGGGTCTTGCTTTTAAAATCCTGTACTTTTGGTCACGAGGTTGCAGAAGCCATTTTGGGTACCCTGTTTTTAATAACTTGTCCATACAGGGCCCCTTTATCCATAAATTTGGGGAATTTGGGAATTTTGAGAACCCTACAGTAACATCTGTTGAGAGTGACTATGAGGGAGAGGCATGACATTGCATTAAGATGAGGGTCAGTGTCAGTGGTGGATGGTCAATGGGGATGTGAATAGGTGCATAGACAGTGAGGGATGGGTGCACCTGCAAAATACATTGGTATGAGGAGTGATGTGCAGGAGTAGGCTTGGGAAGGCAGAGTGAGGGGATTGGGTGACATGCACATCAGTTAAATGTAGCATTGTAGTCACCTTTCCTAACCTCATGAGGTCATTAAATCTCTTCCTACATTGGCCCTGAAATTAGATCGGGGGCTTGCCGCGCGTGCAAGCCCCCGATCTGCACTCACCCTGCGTGCCGACATCTGAAGCCCGGGCCTGCTTGCATTTCCTTTCACAGGCCCGGTTCAGCTGTCGGCGCGCTGTGCTAACCTGATCCAGCGGCGTAGTTAGTGCGATGTGCCGGCTGGGATCAGGTGAGCACTGTGCAGCCAATCAGGGGAGGGGAAACTCATTCATGAGTTTGACAGTAAGGGCTGTCAAACTCATGAAATCTACGGGGGCCCAAAACACTATTTAAACTTTAAATAAAAATTTAAAAAACATCCCAATCATTAAATTAAGTATAAATAAGTTAAAAAAATCATTTAAACAATAATTTTTTTTTTTGAAAAAATAAATTATTAATAAAAAGGGTCTAAAACTAAACTTACCTTATTGTAGATTCTTTAAAATAATAAACCTGTGGGAAAAAAAATTCTAAATTGCACTAAAACACCACTTACCTGTAAAAATAAATACTTATGTGTGCTTTGTACAAGCGTAAAGACCGGAGGCCTTTACACATGCGCAAATCCCCCAAAACAGAGGAAATCCAAGACGCACGCGCTGCCCCCTACAGTGCACGCGCTAGCCTCTTCACCTCTTGGGTTAGAGGAGAGGAAATGCCGGTTTTCAGCGCATGCGCTGTGCATGCTGAAAACCGGCATTTCCTCCGGCCAGACGCGTGAGTACCTCTTCCGTACTCATGCGTTTGGGGAGGAATTACTGCCCCATTATATCCAGGATCTTGCCACCACATTCCTGCTGCTCACTTCTGATGCTATTTCCAGCCATGCCTTCTTGGTGTCTGAGGCTGGCCTCTTCCTCCCATCAGCAGGGAATAGGACCTCCCTGCGGGCCCTCACTCCTTGCAGCAGGAGCTCCAGGGAGGCATCACTAAATCTCAGGGCAGCTTTTAGGTGCTGAGACTGCATTTTTTGTTCTGTAACAAAACCAATATCTCTGAAAGCAAACAAATCTCTCTACATCCAAATCACTTTCTCTCCCACTAATGACCCTCCAACCTCCACCAACTTTCAACTGTCATCTTTGCATTGCTCCTTTAAACACCTGAGCTGAATTGGACCCATGCATGACGTCATCACACCTGCTCCTTTCATTAAAAAGCAACTGCAAAACACACCACTTAAACTTTTGGGTTCCCCACACGATCCAGGGACCTGAGCTGCCAGCACGTCGGAAAGAAAAACATTCTAGCCTACACTTCAAATGTAATGTTTTGATTATGAATCACTTTGTCATCAGGACATAAAAGGCCCTATATAAATGCAAGTTCTTTCTTTTTAATTTATCAACCTTTCTTGTTTAATTTGGAAAGTCTGTCTGTAGCCTTTAAAAAGCGTTAATCAGGCTAGACGGCTTCTATAAACCATTATAAAAAGAAAAGAACAATTACATAATGTTCACCGCTGGCCCAAAGAAAGCTGCCCTTTTAGACGTTCAAATGAATTCGGCGCTCTGTAGTGATATTTCCTAGCACGACACTGCTGTGATGTCAACAAGTTGTCTAAGAAGCCAATCACATTGCAGAATTCTCACAGACAGGAATCCAGGAAATGAGAAGCTGCTTTTATCCAGACTTTTTAAAAATGTTACAGAGAGCAAAACAAAGATTGGGACACTCACACGGGTATAAACTAGAACCTGAAATATCATGAACGAACTCTTAAAAAACATAATTTTTTAATTTAAATTTTTATCATAATGGAGAAATTTGACAAATATAAAAATGAGTTATTCAGGGCCATAATGTTTGTTTGGCAGTCAATACGCTGTTAAAAACCCAGTTACACCTATTCCAACAAGGCCTAACATTTAATGGGGTATTTATCAGTGATATTAGCATGGAAAAGCCTAAATTTTCATCACTTTCACTGGTTTCACTGATTACACGGATTGACGGCTATGGGGGGCAGGGAGGGGAGGGGGTGCAGGGCGTCCACAGTGCAGCTAGCGTCGGAGCATTGAATAATTGACTGCAACTTCAGGATTTCCGCATTTAGATGTGCATGCGCTAAATCCTGAAGTTGCGGTCAGTTTCAGAGGAGTTCGACGTTATTACCCACCGCAAATTCCGGGCTGCTATTTATATCAGAGTTTAGCACAGGTTGCAGACTATTCATTATTTTCTATTTTTATAATGAGCTAGCTCAGCTTAATAACTATTGTAAAAATATATGTTGTCTTTCTGCTATTATTCGATTGTTCTTTTACTGTTTAATAAAGCCATAGGTAAATTCCAGTACAGTATTATTCTAGCTTCTTCCAAAGACCAGGAGAATCATGTGAGATCATGTGATGAAACCAGTGATTGAAATAAACTGAAGAGGTTTCTCTGTTCAATCCCTGGGCATGTTATAAATCTACCTAGATACTTGGGCAAGTGAAAACCTTGGAGCCAAAAATCTCTGGCTTGTGAATCCAATGGTATCATGTCTGCCAGTGCGCTCCACGGCTGACTCTACTGGAAATTGTTGGGTCAATGGGAGGGCATCTCATTAGCATTGGACAGGTAGATGCAAGCATCACTTCTGATGTATCTCTGGAACCCACTTGCCCATGGCAGGGATGAACTCCAGCACCTGGTGACTCTTGGTAGGTAGTGGTTGCCCAGTGCCCTTGAACCTGGCCTTGTGCAGTCACTTCATTGGAGTACTTCATTGCTTGTGAAGCACTTTGGGATGTCCTGTGGTTGTGAAAGAAGATATATAATTGCAAGTTCTTTCTTAGTGGGGTGAAGTGTGAGCAGGAAAGTGGGAGTTAGGGCAGTTATTAGGGCAGTATGAAAGAAAATATAGGAAGGAAAGCTAGAAATTGGACAGGTAGTCTTGGGAGGTTTAACATTCTATGGGCTGTCAGAAAAAATGCACAAAAGTGAGATTAGGAATAAAAACCAGCAAAATAGTAATTAAAAAAACATGGCAGTGGGATAAAAAAAATGCCAGAGTAGGAGGATGATTAAAGGAAACACACATACTGATGTGGTAGTTAAAAGTAAAGTGGAGAGCTGTACCTCAAAACAGAACTACTGAGATGGATAGTTAAAAAAAAGAAATTTCAGGAGCAATACTAAATAATAGCTGGACTAACACTCAAAAAATAAACAATGCTGAGAGTGGGAGTAAAAACAAAGAACAGAGTTGTAGTTAAAAAAGGAAGGAAAAGAAGTCCAAAGAAAACAGCAGAACTGTATTTAAAAATAGAAACAATGAGAGCAACACTAAAAATAGAACCAAAAAAAAGTGGGACAAAACATTAGAAACACGAGGAGTGGGATTTAAAAAATCATAGACAGCTGTGCAAGACTGCAATAAAAGACAAAAAAAAAGGCTTGCACTTAGAAAAAGTGGAAGCATCAGGAGTAGGAGTAAAGAGCGTTATGTGGTGTGATAGCTGCAGACAGGGCTGTGTAGATTGGGTAATGCTGTGGGATGTTTTGGGTTGTGGGGGGCAGGGAGGACGTGGCCAGGGGCCGACTCAATCAGAAGATATGCTTGACCGTTTGAAAGTAATCGTTTATGCCCTGTTGCTGACTTGTAGTTGTGCTGTGCTCCACAACCCCAGTCCCTAGTTGCTAGATCATAGTTCCAGTAACATGCTTTTCCCCCTGTATTTCTGCTTCCCTTGTCCCCCACCTACTGATGCCTCACTGCCATCACCTCCCTAACATATCCCATTGCCACCAATGTATCCTCCTTATGGTATACAGTCAATCTGATGGTGTCCCCTTTGCAGCATGCCATCATCCCTATATTCTGATTTCCATCTCATTACCTCTCTGTTACCTCTTATCATAGCACCCAATACAGGTATAGCCCCTGCCTCACCCCATCCATGATCTGTATGATGTTCCTTATACCTTCTCTATTCCTTCTCATTGACTGACTCTCTGGGGTGTTTTTTTTTAGATAATGTTATTAGGCAGGGGGTGGGTGGGGCATGTTCCCTGCCCACCTGAAGAATCCATGTGTGGGTCTTGAGTCGTTTTCATTGTTGGGCCTCATTTACATTAATTCAGTGAGCTGCCAGCATGAGAAAGAAAGACTTGCAATTAGATAGTACCTTTCATTGCTCATAGAATGGTTACTGCAGAGAAGAAGGCTATTCGGCCCGTCATGCCCATGCTGGCTCTCTGCAAGAGCACCTCAGCTAGTCCCACTCCACCGCCCTTTCCCTGTAGCCCTGCAATTTGTTTCCTTCAGATACTTATCCAATTCCCTTTTGAAAGTCACAATTGAATCTGCCTCCACCACCCTCTCAGGCAGTGCATTCCAGATCTGTAAGAGGTTCCGTTCCCTTCCTCCTTACAATGTTTCTTGGACCCCGGAATTACAAGAACAGAATACACGCGACAAACAGGTTTTGGCTCAACCTTAAATTCATTCGTTTATTAAACCAACAGAAACCACAGTACAAACCCCTTTATGATTGATTTGACTGAAACTTAATTATTACAAACAAGTACAAACCCCTTTATGATTTGACTGAAACTTACAATCACCCATGCGGCTGGTCGTTACCGGTGTTGATTGTAGGCCTGGATCCAGAGATGACCGATCTCCGTCCTTCTTCACCTGACTGCAGTGCCCACGCTTCGATGTTGTCCTTTCTTATAGTATCCCAGTCATGCTATCACACACACCTGGGCCTCAGGCGTAGATTCAGTTAACAGCCTGCTGGAATGCCTGGTCTTCACATCTTGTTATCTTGCTCTTCCAATATCCTGAGCTATGCAGAACTGCAAGGTCAGAGACAACTCCTTATCTCCTCCCCTGCTGTTTACACAGCAGAAAGATAACGTGAAATAACAACAGAAAATGCTGGAAAAACTCAGCAGGCCAGGCAACATCCGTGGAGAGAAATTAGAGCCAACGTTTCGGGTCAAAAACCTTTATCAAGACTAAAGAGGCATAGGGAATGAAATAGATTAAGAGGCCGGGCTGGGGAAGAACAAAAGAGAAGAGACAAAATCGAGAAAGATAATGTGATTCCCCTTACGGTGATGGGCGCTTAGCTCATAGCATTGTTCAGGTGTTAATGCTTCTTCCATTCTTGTCAGGAACTGATCGTTATTCATAATTGCAATCAACTTGTGGTATTGTCCAGTTGTTAATGTTCTCCAAACTGATCATGAATCAGGGTTTTAGGTAACTCATTCCCTCTGTACATTGAGGTTAACTGTTTCATGTCCTTCAGATCCTAACCAGTCGCTGTGTAAAAACATTTCTCCTCATGTTGTCTTTGGTTCTTCTGCCAATCACCTTAAACCTGTGTCCTCTGGTTCTCGTCCCTTCCGCTAATGGAAACAATTTCTGCTATCTACTCTGTCTAGACCCCTCATGATTTTGAACACCTCTATCAAATCTCCTCTCAACTTTCTCTGTTATAAGGAGAACAGCCCCAGCTTCTCTAGTCTATCCACATAGCTGAAGTCCCTCATCCCTGTAACCATTCTGGTAAATCTTTTCTGTACCATTTCTAAGGTCTTCACATCCTTCCAAAAATGCAGTGCCCAGAATTGGACACAATACTCCAGTTGAGGTCAGATCAGTGTTTTACAAAAGTTCATCATAACTTCCTTGCTTTTGTACTCTATGGGCTCGAATTTCACAGGGCCATGGAGGCAGGAATGGAGGAGTGTGGGGTGTTAAAATTGCAAAAAGTAGTGGGCGGGCCCAACCCTACCTCCATCCCGCCTCCAAGCAATTTTCAAGAAATCATGTTTACTGCTCCAGTCTCCGTCCCGCCTCCAAGAGGCGGGATAGGCCCTTAAGGCCCTTAACAAGCGCTAAATTGCCTATATTATCCCATTTTGAAAGGCCTTGGTGATATTAACACTTTTCCGACGTGAAGCACACCTGCTCTGAAACACGACGGTGAAACCTGGTGGGAGCACAATTGGATTGCTGACTATTAGCTGCAGCTCCACCATTAAATAGAATATTTGATCAGCCATCATTTGCAGGTGGCAGGACTTTGTTGTCTCAGGTCTGGGGGAACTTTTAGAAGGCATAACCACAGCTGTGGAACTTTGGAGCCTGACATCCATCTCCAGTGTGACCCCTTGGGAAACCCCTCTTGCCACCTTCACTGAGCGCTTCCTCAACTGAGGCATATACCAAGTAATCCTAAGCCCTCAAGGTGGAAGTCCCATTAGCAAAATGACACATGCCACAACTGCAACAGTAGCCATCAGATTTTATATTTACAGTAACCATCTGGTGGCTTTTTAGCATTAAACATCAAATTTCACCCAAGTGGCTACCCTTGTGACTATTTGTGCAGTATCTTTCTCTTACGCGTGCTCCTACGTGGTGCTTCCCCTGTGGCTTCAGCAGATTTGGAGGCCCCTTGCTGACTTTCTTGCTGCTCCTGTCTCAACACCTTTGGTGGGCATCCTCTGGGGTTGCGAACCTGTGAGGGCTCGCCAACAGTCTGCTGCTCTTGCGGCTGTGCAGGGGTTGAGGCGCCGATCTCAGTTGGGTGTGGACTCTGGTGGGACTCTGACCGAGGGCTCTGCAGTGGCATGGAAGTGTGAGCGCTTGGAGAGGAGCCCCCACTTCCTTGATGTCTGCCACCAACTTCCCTCTCATGGGTCAGGTCCCCCTCAGCGCTTGCAAGTGGCTTGAGAGCACCTTGCTGCACAACAGAGGGGCCATGGGGACCCATATCTGCACTGGCAGTCCTACTCAGAAGGTCTGCTTTCTCTGTTCAATAGCTGACCATCACTCCTCCAGAGATGTCATTCTATTCAGAACACTCACAATGTTTTCGGCACTCTGGCGACTTATCACCTCCATGGAGGTTGCCATCCTTTCCATGGTGATACATTCATGCGCCAATGACTCCACAAAGGCTCTGCTCATGTTCGCAATGGACTCCTCCATTCGCTCCACACTCGCAATGACCCTGGAGACAAAACCTGCCAGAGACGCCTGCATCTGTTCCTGGAGTTCCATCACCGCTGATCTTGTGGATGGACCCAGAGGCAGAGGGTCGACATGCAGCTGAGCCGAGCTGGCAGAGCCCCGTGCCCTCCGACTAGGACTCTCCACTGCTGTCCCTGCCTCCACCATCTGCTGATGCTCACTTGTGAGCTGTGATACACCAGGTGACAACACTACTCTACCTCGCGAAGGTCCCACCGAGGTGTGAGTGTCTGCGCTGGTGCTGGGTGCTCTGAATTCTGCTGACATTGCGCCCTCAGAGGTTGCAGCTTCCTCTGAGGAGGCTGGATACTCAGGCTCTTCCTCCTGGCTAGTGGGGATGGATGCTGTCGATGGTCCTGTGGTGGTGTAAAGGAAAGGGTCAGAGATGTGATGCCAAGGTTACATGCACATTGCATATTGCAGATGATCATAAGTCCATCTGTTAGAGCTTCAGAATCATTATCAGCGACTCATGCAATGTCAATGAGATAAATGGAAAACTAATCTGTCACCAGCTTGCTGTGATGCACCCGTCTCTCCATCCCCCACTTGCGCATCGTCCTCCACTCCCATGATCTCCAGGGCCGCCTCCTCCCACGGGGTGGGCTGGGCTACTGAGGGTGGCCCTCCTCCTGTCCTCACTCTTTCCCTCTTATCGTGAACCCTCTTTTCCTGCAATGAGGGAGACAAGTGGAGTTTGAGTGAGAATGAAGGAGTGAGTGTAGAGAATCCATTGCATAGATGCTTAGAAGGAGACAAAGATGGAGTGAGATGTCAAGACCAAGGGCCCTCCCTGTGTGTTATAAGTTGCTTTCATAGCATCACAGTGATAGGGAGTGTGAGGGCTGCATAGTCGAATACTTAGGTGAATGTGACCATAGAGAGAGAGGGAATGGGTAAGGGTGCATGGTTGTACGGGTGTCAAGTGGGATGTGGAGGAAGAGATTGCTAAAGCTGAGTGCTGGTGAGGAGAAGCAATGGGGATCAGATTGAGGGTGATGGGAAAGTCATACTCACTTTTCCAGTGCGCAGAAGGTCATGTAACCTCTTCCTGCACTGAAGCCAGGTTCTGCGGGTTATCGACAAAGAGTTGATCTCCTCTGCCACCTAGATCCACACAGCCTTGGTTTGCTGGGGAGGCTTCTTCCTCCCTGAAGAAGGGAAGAGTACCTCTTTATTGGGTCTTGTGCCCCCCCCACTAAAGCTTGCAGGGCAACATCATCAAACCTGGGAGCAGACCTAGGTCGCTCGCTGGTCATTCTGCTTCCAGGTCCCTCTAACATGAAAGGCCAAAAGGCTGGCAGTCTGCAGAAGAAGCAAGACTTGTTGGAGACCTTAAATGCAGCAGCAATGATGATGTCATCGAAGGCGAGTTTCAGACTGAAAAAACTAATTGGGCCATGGGTTCCCACACGCTGGAACTCAATTGCCCACTTAAAATCGCTTCATTCTCCCACATCGATTTAGAATCGGGTGGCTAACACGAAAAGCGGATTACATGACCCCAGCCTGCCCCAGTAACAAAATCGAGCCCTATGCCGCTACTTAGGAAGCCCAAGATCCTATATGGTTTTTTAACCACTTTCTCAACCTGCCCTGCCACCTTCAATGATTTGTGCACATATACCCCCAGGTCGCTCTGTACCCTTTAGTTTATATTGCCTCTCCTCATTCTTCCTATCAAAAACGTATCACTTCTCACTTTTCTGCATTAAGTTTCATCTGTCACGTGTCTGCCCATTTCACCAGCCTGTCTATGTCTTCTTGAAGTCTATCACTATCCTCCTCACTGTTCACTATACTTCCAAGATTTGTGTCATCTGCAAATTTTGAATTTGTACCCTGTACCCTCAAGTCCAAGTCATTAATAAGTATCAAGAAAATGAGTGGTCCTAGTATCATCCCCTGGGGAACACCACTGTGTACCCTCCTCCAGTCCGAAAAACAACCGTTCACCACTACTCTCAGTTTCCTGTCACTTGGCCAATTCCGTATCCGTGCTGCCACTGTCCCTTTTATTCCATGAGCTTCAACTTTGCTGGCAAGCCTATTATGTGGCACTTTTTGAAACACCTTTTGGAAGTCCATGTACACCATGTCAACCACATTGCCATCATCAACCCTCTCTGTTATCTCTTCAAAAAACTCAATCAAGTTAGCTAAACACGTATTGCCTTTGACAAATCCGTGCTGACTTTTCTTAATTAATCCACACTTGTCCAAGTGAATGTTACTTTTGTCCTGGATGGAGGGTGAGATCAGGAAATGGCAGTAGCAACATGGACAGAGAGACAAATGGGGCAGGAATTTAACTCAGGAGTCGGGTTGGAGGCGGGACTACAACTTTCTGGGTTGTAGTCCCGCCCCCATCAAGATGCGGCCAATCCATGCGATTTTAACTTGATTGACCTTGTTGAGCCCGCCCAGACTTGTTGCAGGCCTTAAATGCAGTCAACAATTAAGGGCCACCCGGCAACAGGTGACGTCACAGACTGAAATTTCATCTGTCAAGAGCTTTTGACAGATCAAATATCAGCGTTTCACAGCTGTTTGAAGCTGTCAAACACTGACAGTCTTACTTCTAACCTGAGTCCTTCTCCACAGACTCAGTTAAAAATCTCTCCTGCACAGAAAGCTGCAGGCTGTCACTTTTGACAGTTCGCAGCCATTCTGCTTTCTGTGCCGGTGAGATGAGGGACTTCTGGAACCTAAAGGAAGGAAGGCTGAAAAGGTAAGAAAAGGTATGTAAAAATTATTTAATCACTTTAGACACACCAAACACACTTACCTTTGCACTCATGCACACATCACTCACCTGAACACCGACATCTCGACCCCTCCAAGCCCTTCAACCCGACAGCCCACCTCCTCTAACTTGGCGTGGTTTGGAGCCGTCGGGAATCCCACACTTCAACCTTCAAAATAGGGATTAGGCTAAAAACTGCCTGTTAACTACCTGTTAACAGGCAGTTAATTGGCACTAATCCCTTCCCGCCTCGGGTAGGCAGGTCCCAGTGCGGGGCGGGTACCCGTCTCCTTTGAAACTGGCATGGAGGTGGGTTTGGGTGCGGGAAGGAGTCGGGACCCCTGATTTCAGGATTTTAACCCCCCCCCCATGCCTCCAATCCCGACTCCACGGCACAACGAAAATCCTGCCCATGGTGTCAGGAGTCATAAATACGTCATCTCACCCAAGTTGCATTTATTAATGAGGCCCCTGCCTGCTTTTCTTATTATTACTGGGCTCCCATCCCAGTTGGATTTTGATAACAATCATGCTAGCCTAAAAATTATCAGATTTATTAAATTAATTTTCATAACTTGTCGTGGTAGGATTTGAACTCAGGGCTGTAAGTCCAGTACCATAACCATGAGACTGCCATGCTCTGGTACAGATAAAAACCATTCAGAGTGGAGCGAGACAGTCAGAGAGCCTTTGAAGCAGGCGAATTTTTAAATTAGGAACATAATCTATTACTTAAGTCAATATTCCCTGAATTTTTTGGGGGGGCCATGCTGCCCCTTTAACGGGTGGCGCGTCCCATTGAAAATTCCATGCATGCGTGATTTTTTCAATTTAAAAGGTGGCTCACCAGCTGTGCGTGACATCGGGAGCGCTGCGCAGGCAACTTAAAGGAAACATTGACAGAAATATATTTATTTTTGTTGAAAAAAGTTAACCATTACATACTAATTTCTGCTGGCCTATTAGAAATGTGACTTTGTGGTGGAGCTCTGAGTAAAAGCCCATTCGAAATGTAGACGCAGTAATTTATATTGGGAAAGGGTATGACAAATACATGACAACAGGAAGTCATGTTGTGAAGACAAGAAATGGATACGGATGATAAATTTTTAAAAATTATAGATACACACGCATACGTACATACACTCACGCACACCAGACTCGTTGGGCCATATGACCTCCTTCTGTGCTGTACTATTCTATGATTCTATGATTCCACACATGGGCCCTGATATTAACCGGGAGATGTGCTGGGAGAGGGGATTGGTGGGGCGGTGTGGAGGGGGGGGCGGTGGTGGTCCCGATATTGTGTGGAAACCCAGAAGTATATTCAGAACGTTTGTCAGTGGCCTTTTAACGCAAACACCTCATTATTATTTTACTTTCAGGTTTGTCGTGCAATGCGTTGCAGTGGCCGTGATGAAGACCCACATGATGCGATCTCAACTGCAGTATTTAAAGGGCCAATCCAAAGATGTAATTAGAAAGGGATGGAGTTGAGAAGAAGAAAGGAGCAACTTCAACAATGGATTCAAGACATTCCAAGGCTGCCTGGTTCACTGATGCCTCCCTTGATGTGCTGCTGGGGGCTGTGAGGAGCCAGAGGGACATACCATTCCACAGCAATGGGAGGAGAAAACCTATGGCAGAAACAAAGAAGACGTAGTTGGAGGTTGCCCAGGATATGAGCAGCACAAGCTTAGTGCCACGCTCCTGGATTCAGTGCCGAAAGTGGTTTAATGACCTAACCAGGTAAGGAAAGATGAGTACAGTTCAAATCAAATCAACTTTTATTGTCATTGTTAGTGCACAAGTGCAGTACAACGAAATGTAGGCTTGCGGCTCCCGAGAGTGTACATTTAGATTAAGACATTTAAACATTCAACATACATTTGGCTTGTAATACATTAACATAAACATAACCATAATAAAGTGCATTGGCAGATGTGCAGGCTTTAGAGTTTATTTGTGGAGTTCAGTAGGATGACAGCCCTGGGAAAGAAGCTGTTCCTAAATCTGGTCGTACGGGTGTGAATGCATCTGTAGCGTCTCCCAGATGGCAGGAGGGCGAACAGACTGTGGCTGGGGTGGGTAGGGTCTTTGATGATGGACCGTGACCTCCGTAAACAGTGTTTCTGGTATATGTGCTCTATGGTCGGTAGCCGGGTGTCGGTAATGCATTGGGCAGTTTTGACTACTCGCTGCAGGGCTTTCCGTTCATAGTAGCTACAGCTGCCATACCATATTGTGATACAGTTTGTCAGGATGCTCTCTATTGTGCAGCGGTAAAAGTTAGAGAGGATCAGGGGTGACAGGTTACATCCCTTCAGCCTCCTTAGGAAATATAGGCGCTGCTGGGCCTTCTTCACCAGAGAGGAGGTATTGAGGGACCAGTAGAGGTCTTCCGTGATGTGGACTCCAAGGAACTTAAAGCTGTCCACCCTTTCCACCACAGTCCCATTGATGTGGATGGGGGTGTGACTTCCGCCTTTGCACATTCACCTACACCCTGCTGTGCGCATCACCCCACCCCCTCACTCTGCCTTCTCAAATCTACTCTATCACATCACTTCTTACACCCTTGTAGGTGCACACATCATTCACTGTCTATGCACTTCGACACATCCCCATCTATCAATCCACCAATCCTTCTCACCCTCATCCTTGTACAATTTCATGCCTCTTCCTGATACTCACTCTCACCTAATGCTCTTTATCCATCAGCTGAACACATGCCATTACACTCACTCATAGGTCTGTTCTTTCCCTCGTTGCAGGAGAAGAGAAAACAGAGCACCAAGGAGAGGGTCCTCCAGCCATCTCACAGCTGACAAGTTTAGAGGATAAGGCGCTGGACATCAGTGGAGTCTCGATGTACCTGGACATCGGAAATGGTGAGACAGGGACCTCCCAGCTACCTGGTGACATAATTAAATGTCAGCCACCCACATGTCATACAGCACTCAATCATGTTGACTTAATTTCAACAGCGAGTGAAATGTGATCATCTTCATAAGAATAACTTGCAACGTTTTTACCTTGCCAGTACTCATTCATGTCTTTTTATCTCCGACAGGGCCTTCATGCATTCAGCATGAGTTCATGGATCTCCCGGACAATGAATCCTCAGACTTGTTGATTCCTTCTGAGGTGCACCGTCACAGGACTTATGCAGACCATGCACCAGCTCAGATACTCAAACCTCGATGGGACCAGTTAGAGAGGTTGTTGGGTTTTCACCTGGTGACTTACACTTCACAAGTGAGCAAGAGCAGATGGTGGTGGCAGGAACAGCAGTGGAGAGTCCACGTCTTAACTTTGCTTCCATGTCTGAAGACATCATGGAGCTTGGACAGCCGCAGGACAAAAGCATCATGGCAGCTCCCCAGGAATCTTGTGCAGACCTGCATAAAGATTTTTTTGTGGTTTCACACCAGCTGCACATTGATGGAGCGAAAACCCTTGCGGTTAATGAAAACTCCAGGTTGATCTGGGGGTTGCCATGTGTGTGCAGTTGATGACACCCTGCACCTGTAGGAAGCCAGCCAAAGATGCAAACATGAGCGCCTGCTCATTCTGACTGGCATTATTGCAGGCGAAGTTGACACATTTGGCAGCACTGCCAAACAAGCCATCAGTCACCTGTCTTATGCATTTGTGGGCAGTCAACTGGGAGATTCTAGATATATCTCCAGCAGAGTCGTGGAACGATCCAGAGGCTAAAAAGTTGAGGGCGGTAATGAGTTTGACAGCCACTGGTAAAGCATGGCCACCAGCAAGTCTTCTTCTAGCAGGCTGCAGATGTCTGCTACACTTGATGTGACGGCCTGAGCCTCCTGAGACATTGTGAGTACTGAGTATTTATTGCAATATTTCCATGAGATTGATTGAGCCCCCTCAATTGCCACTGTGTTCTCACCTTGCTTTCACTAGCAAGTTTCAGGAAGCCCAGGAAACCCATGGATCTGACATTAAAGTCAAAACTGTGTTGAAACATCGCTCTAATTGAGCGATAAACATATGTTAATAGGCAACCCGCTTCTGACGAGAGGGCAGCCTAATCCACTGGAGTGAAATGCGGAAGTGCCCGGTTTCAACCCCTCCACCTGCACTCAAACCCATGCGCTCCCCCATGTTAAAACTTCCCCCATGGAGTTCCTGCTGCAATTCAGGCATAGTAACGCCAGCAGATCGGGAGCAGCTCCGAGGAATTTTCCCAATAATATCACTCTAAAGTGAAACTACATCTGGTTAGAAGGTAATTCGGAATGATTCAACTTTAACAATATTAACAAAGGCTTTTTTGACACTAGTGTTGGATGCTGCCCAAATTGACACCATGGTGAAGATGTGCAAAGTAATCTTTTGTTACATAACATAGCAACAGAGCTGCTGCCTTTTCAGTTGCATGTAGTAATAAAAGGCTAAACCAGAAATAAGTTCCTCTCCAGTATGCCTGGTGGTAAAATATCAGGGATCTCAACTGGACAATTGTAAATTCAAACCCAGATTTAATTGAGATTCACACTTCCTTCCCCTCATTATGCAAATTTTGGTGGTCCTTGCAGACCACTAAATGTTGCAACACTGCAGCTGTGAAGCATCAGCATGCTCTAATCCACACTCCACACACATGTTTCCTGATTTTACAAAACATAGTCCACTAAACAGCAATGCAGATACATGCAGTAAGTCTTTACTTTCTGAGGGGGTTACCCCATTTTGAACATAGCATTTAGAGTTGCAACACAAAGGGGCAACAATTGGTAGCGCTGCATTTTCACTTGTTTTACCCCAGTTTTTATATTCAGTGTAGGTAGATAAGCTTCATTTTGGCTTATGTTCCTGTCCGCCAGATCAACGCAGACACTGCTGTAAATTTCGGTGTAATTTCTGCATAAGTACAATCGAAAAATTTGGTGTTTTATTTGTGTGTATTTGCAGTGTATTTTTCTCTTGCTGATGGAGTACTTTACCTCACTGCAAAGTGCAGATGAAAACAGTTACTATGAATTGTTTTTTTCTGGATTTGGCACGAATTTGCACTTGACATCCTCGATGTCTATTTCTTTTTAATTACACTAGTACGTAGATACTGGGCAAAGTGTCAGTTTTACTAAATCCTTCTCATCAATACTAGGTAAAGTGACAATTTTATAATGCCCTTCTTTGCTACTGTTATGTATATTGTTTTCATATTTGATACGTTTCTGTAGCAGTATTATTTTCATTTAGAAAAGTAGTTTACGTATAGTAAGCCAATCTAAGAGCATCAAAAATACAATCTCTGAATGTTATTGCCCAAGTTTATTTTACAATTTTTCTGTTTCAACTATAATTCTGTTTTGTACAACTTTACCCAAAGTTATTAAATATGTATGTTGCTGCCTACACTCTCTAAAGGGAAATGCCTACTCTGTGTTTCTACTGCAATGTAAATATTGAATATAGAATTCCCTGGCCTCTTTGAAATGTAGATAACAGTAACATGGGAATCATTTCAAACTAATATATTTTGCAAAAGTTGGTAAAAGTAAGTAGCTCTGTAATTCCTCAAGTCATGTTCCAGTGGTTATGTATGGATTGTGCCCAATGATCCCCTCCAGTGCTGATCCTACTTGAGTTTGCAGGGTCAGTGGGAGGGCACCTCATTAGCATGTGACAGGCTGAAACTCCAGCAATGGGATGCCTAGGGCCTCCTCTTTACCCAAGTAATGTCCTATGGACCCCTTGATCTCCACAGATTTTTCAACAAAACAAAATGGAGTTTTTGGCAATCCAAGCTGCTTACCTTCTCCAATTCGGTGTACAGGCCATCACTGCAATGCTAAGTCCTCCATGAGCCTGAGGAGAAGGAACTCCTGGCTTAGGGAATCCCTGCTGTTGACTCTGCCCCTAGCCATTATTTGCCTTTGTAAGGGACTGAACTCCCATTGAACTTCAGGGCCAGTATGAATAAAAATCTGTCAAAGCAAAATAAATACAATCACTATGTATATATTTTATGCTTTAAAGTTTTACTGGTAAACAATACAATTGTTGAATTAGGAGATCTCCAAAAACACTGAAAGTGGTAAAAATTCATTATGGCATGCTTCCAACGTGTGCCCAAACTGGAAGGCCCGAGGCTCACCAGAAATTGGACCTTGGGCCTCATTGTAATAACTTGGGCATCATGCCGGCCTGTTGTGTTTCCAGAGGCAGTTTTTCCATGTGGCCAATCCAAATTTAGGCCACCTGCTTCACTGGCAGCGGCCTTCAAGTAATTCCCTGGAAGAGGGAAGGGAGGAGAATGTGAGGAGGGTGATCGAGGGCTGGCAGTGGCCCCCAGGCACCTGCACCAGTCAGCACTGTCTAATTTCCTGCAGAGCCCTAAAACAGACATATGCAAAGGGCCTAACACCTGTCAGCAGCCTATGCCAATATGGGGGCACCCATACCCCCGCCGTAGATTGACACAGAACATGCACCCTGAAATTGGTCCTTTTGCACCTGTAAAATGGGCACAACAAGGACCAATATCTACCCCAAAAGCTGCCTACTTACATAATTATATTTGCTTTTGATTAACTTGGAAAAAAAATTCAATGACAAATTAAACTTTTGCAAAATGTTAATTATGATAGAACCAAACAACAAAAGTATAACAGGGAGAAAAAGAGGAACCTAGCAAGTAATAGAAGGTAAGAAAAGCCAAGGCTAAGTAAAAATACTTACCTGTGGGTCCTGTGTGATTAATGCCTGCCCCTCTCCAATTTGTAATATTCTTGTGTAGCAGATATTTAGTCCTTCTCGTGAAGCTGGATATTAGTGAAAATATTAATCTGTGTCCGGATGATGGGGCTAAAACTGAATCCTTCTTGTAGTAATGCTAAGTAATTGCCATCGCAACCAGTACTGTGACAGCACTCTGTTTTCCTCACAAGTAATCATTCCTTGATGCAGCCAGAAGAAAAGAGTCTTTCTGTTTACAAGATGAAAGATTTATACTAAACCAGATTTTTCAGTGGAAATGTCTAAACGCTGGACAATCAATTCAATCAAACAAACAAGAAATGACCAACTCTTGCAATCAAATGTAACTAATTTAATTCAGCAAGGGAGTCCATCTGAAATGAGCAAGGAAGCCTGAGTGTATAAAATGTCTATTAATTAAATGTAACTATTAGTAATGGGCTTGGTAATGAGCAAATAATTAAATGAGTTAAGAGAGATAATTCCCACATTTCTACTTCTGGCAGGATGCTTTGCTCATATCAGAAATGTGGGCTTGCGTGATTGTCAAACCAATTAAATTAATTGCCATGAAATCACTTGCAGAGGGCACCTCAAATTCCCATACATGGTCCCAGCAGGCACAACTCCTTGCGAATTCATGAAGTTGGAAAATTATCCCTCATGTGCCATCAGAAACAGGGGAAAATAGTAATATAGGTTTGAGAAGTGCATGAAAATATTACTGAGCATTTCTAAGTCCTTTAATCTACGTATATAAGAGGTAATTTTATGAGTCTGCACTGACAACAGGGCACGTCCTAAATGAACCAGATTTGAGAGAGGAGATAGTATTCCCGGAGAAGATTAATGAAAGCAGCTCTAGTGATCCCCGATTTGCTTCCCAGTTTAGGATGAGTTAGCTAATCTTAGCCAGAGCAGTAATAAGGGCTTCAGCATTCCTGGGCTAAGGAGGGAAAATGACCTGTTTTGGAAAATGTGCATTCCTGAACGTTGGGCGAGGGTGGGACTGGGCATGGCTCTGATACCCCAACAGTGCCTGCTGGTTGGTACTTGTCGTCAAGGATCATATGTGAAATATGCTATTCAAGGTGACGAAAGGGCTAATGGTACCCATAGGATCATACCTCAGCAAGACACAGCTCCTTTAGAAGAGGACGAGAGTAAAGGGGAGAAAATTGGGGAAAAAATGGAAAAAGGATGCTTAATAAAGGCTCCTGGAATGGGAAGCTATCTTATAGCTTATCTACAAAATATCTATGCATAGTAGAGATTATTAATATTACTGTAGAATGGAAGAAAGCATAAAACCAGGATAAATCAGATGGAGAATAAAAGTAAACATTTGGAAAGAATCAATTCTATTGAAGATTGAACATTAATAGTTGAATATCTAATATGAGACATTCCTAAGTTACAGAAAAAATAGATTCATATCTCTGTTAAAATAGCAGAGAAAAGTCATGTTAACACATTAGACATTTGTCCACTAATATTGGCAACAGTAATTCTAAGCTACAATTCACAATTGTATAACTGAGTCACAAGCTACTGTCATGATAAATAATGGCCCAGAAATTCGGGTCTCCACGGGTGAGTACGCACGGGGTATTCATGCGTGGGCCCGATGGAATTGCCGGTTTTCTGCATGCACAGCGCATGCGCGGGAAACCGGCACTTCCGTTCCCCTGAAAGCAGGGGTTCAGAGGTGGAACGCGTGCGACGTATGAGGCAGCGCGTGCGCATTGAACTTCGGCGTTTTTCTGAATTGGTGCAGTGCGGGTAAGTCCCCAGCATTTGCATATTTAAAAAGCATGAGTAAAGCCCTGGCAGAAGCTCCGTAATGAGCAGGAGGAAGAACTCTTTCAGCAGTGGGGCTACTAAATGGAACATTTTTAATTGTGAAAGGGAGCAAAGTTATTTTAAGAAAGTCTGAGGTAAGTTTCCAACTTATTTTTTAAAAATGGGCTTTGAGTACTGTAGTTATAAGGAGCAGCTCTTGCTGTGTGCAAGGCCTAATTGAATTTGATTTTTTTAGTAAATTTGAAAATGACTGTTTAAAAATGAATAATTTAACATTTACAAAATTTTTAAAAAAGAAACTTTTCATCAGTAATATATATTCTTTTAAGTAAGTATGTATGTCTGTATATATTCCTTTAAGTATGTGTATGCATGTATATATTCCTTTCAGTATGTGTACGAATGTATATATTCCTTTCAGTATGTGTATGAATGTGTATGTATGTATGACTTTCAGAAAATGTTAGTTATTGGAAAATCATCTCGGGCTGTGATATTCATCAGGCGGGTATGACGTGTTCCCAAGCCGATAACGCATGTTTCCTGCCATAGCCCAAGGTGGTTTTCTAGCCACTCACTTTATTAAAATTACTTTAGCAACTCTTTCCATTTTTTCCTTACAAGGACGTATGTGTAAAGAGGAAGCCTGTGAGCGAGAAACATGCCCTCTAAAAATGATGCCCTGATGCTCTGTGAGATTTTGCTTCAGAGAATTCAAAACGCTAGGGAACAACATAGAGGAGTGAGGAACCATAACCGTCTCCTGATCAGAAGGAACTACTACCCACCCCAGAGAGTGTACAGGGAGAAGTGATCATTTGAGATGCTGTCGGAGGAGTTGTGTGTGAGGAGGCTGCGCTTCAGTAAAGAGGCAATCGGCCGACTATGTGACATGTTGAAGGAGGACCTTCAAACACGCTCGAAGACCCGCACTGCCTTGTCAGTGAACATGAAGGTAACCACAGCATTGAACTTCTTTGCAAGTGGGTCATTTCAAGCAGGCACCGGTGACATCAGCAACATCTCCAAGAATGCTGCGAGGGTCTGCATTCACCAGGTCACAGATGCCATTTTCCGCAGGCTTTCAGAGTTCATTAAGTTTGACTTGTCCACTCAAAATCAAAAGGAGATGGTCCTTGCATTTCATCGCATTGCTGGATTCCCCAAAGTGATTGGGGCCGTTGATGGAACCCATATTGCATTGAAGGCACCAGTGGATGCACCTGTGACATACATCAACAGGAAGGGGTATCATTCATTGAATGTAATGATAGTATCTGATGCGCACCTCAGGACCCTAAACGTGAATGCAGCGCACCGGGGAAGTAATCATGACTCCTTTATCCTCCGTAACTCGAACTTATAGGATGCCCTCAGCAAATTGCCTCCAGGATCCGCATGGATATTGGGCGACAAGGGCTACCCGTTAAGACCATGGCTGATGACTCCCTACCGCAAGACCAATAATGAGGCTCAGGAGAGATACAACCAGGCACACGTGTCCACACATCAAGTGGTGGAGAGGACAATTGGAGTTCTGAAATCACGCTTCCCATGCCTGGATAGGTCAGGGGGGACCTTGCAGTATTCTCACCAGAAAGTGGCAAGGATTGTGATGGCCTGTTGTGCTTTGCATAACTTTGCCCTGCAGGAAGGACTGACCCTTAACACTGCAGGAGAGCTCCCTGCTGAAATGGAGGATATAAGCGATGCCAATGTGCCTGTGGCCAGGCCTGATGGGGAGGAGCCAAGTGCTGCCGAAAGTAAGGCTGCTCAGGAACTGCTCGTAGCCAACACCTTCACGAGGTAGTGTCGCCTTGTACCTTCCCCTCCCCCAGCAAGGCAAAGAAAGGAGCAGACACAATTTAAAGTGAAACAGTGAACTTTTATTGCAGCATCAAAGACTTTTCAGGTTCTGTTTTGATGTAGATAGTTTATGGGCTAGATTTTCAGTTGCTTGCGCCAGCAGTTAGCGCCTTAAGAGAAGTGATTTTCGGGCGCTATGTGTGTAGCGCCCGGGCGCAGCGCAGTTTGCGCCCCGCCCCAAATTAAGTTGCCCGTTAGCGCCGGCGCAAAGTTTAGCGGCCGCCCGGATGCGCACGCAGAAAATGACGTCACATCCTCGTGCAACGCCCTTTGGCCGCCCCGAATCCAAACTTCAGTCGGACCGCCCCATTGTGCGGCTGGCGTCCAGAGCGTTTGTAAAATGGAACGCAACACACCCTGGGGAGCGCAAATTAAAGGGCACTCCTCCTGCACTATAAGAGGCAGTCTGCATGTGTTGTGTGGAAGGCTCCACTGTGTTGTTGTGAACGGTGTATTTATGTTTCCGGCCACCACCACCACCACCACCTCCTCCTCCTCCTCCTCCTCCTCCTCCTCCTCCTCCTCCTCCCCCCTCCTCCTCCTCCTCCTCCTCCTCCTCCTCCTCCTCCTCCTCCTTCTCCTCCTCGTCTTTCCCCCAGACTGTGCCTTTGAAAAAAACACATGCACCCTTCCCCTTTAAGAACTCACTGGCACCAGAGTGTCTGCCGTGCGCTGCGACCGAGCTCGGGCGCTGCGCTCTGCACCGCCGGCTTAGCGCCTAAAGATAGTAGTGGAACGCCTCTTTTAGCGCTCCACCAACCTCTTAGGGCGAAGCCACTGAATTTCCGGCAATGGGGCGCTACTTTGGGGCGGGCGCTAACTTCGGGCGGGCGCTAAGGTTAGCGCCCCAAAACTGTCTATACTGAAAATCTAGCCCTATAACTTTTAAATGTTAACTAGCTATTTTCTACTTTTCAAAGATTCGTAAACATGAATAGTTCAGAAAAAACTTTGTAAACAGTTTAAAGTGACTTTTTTGGTTTCTTAGTGCAATTAAGACATTCAAGATGTTAACTAGCTATTTTCAACTTTTCAAACATTCGCAAACATAAATAGTTTGGAAAAAACTTTGTAAACAGTTTAAAGTAACTTTACTTGGTTTCTTAGTGCAATTAAGACATTCAAGATGTTAACTAGCTCTTTTCAACTTTTCAAACATTCGCAAACATAAATAGTTTGGAAAAAACTTTGTAAACAGTTTAAAGTAACTTTTTTTGGTTTCTTAGTGCAATAAAGACATTCAAGATGGAAACTAGCTATTTTCTAAATTTCAAACAGTTGTAAAAATATTTTTGCTAAAATAAAAGTTGGAATTTTTTTCAAAGTGACTACAGGCTGTACTTTTTAAACGAAAAGGTTACATATCCTTTCAGTCACAAATATACATTTCAATGAAAAAAGCAAAGTCAACATTTAACATGTAAATAAAATGAAAAATTAAACAATTGAACGATTTGCCCCCTCGCATCTGTGCCTGAGGGTCAAAGGAGGTGCATTGCGCAAAAGGTGACACCCTAACATCTCCTGTGCCTTCTCCCTCCCCGTGACTGCAGCCCTCTGCTGCCACTTGAAAGGCCCCTGTGTGCCATCTCTTGCCCTTCAGCAATTGCCTCAACACAGCGTTGCTGCTGCTTCAAGTCAACGTTTGCTTGCATCATGACTGGCGGACCAGCTGGCTCCTGGGCCCGCACTGTTTCTGCACTGGGAGCAGGTAAGGGCGCTTCTGCGGGAGTCAAGGTAATGGCAGCAGAATGTGGTTCATGTGAATTAAATAGTCGAACGAGATTCTCATTAAGTGAGACCAACTGCAATGCTATCTGATTAAGTGTAATGCCAAGATTATCGATTCCCTGCTTGATAGCAGCTCTAGAGTCAACATCCTTCTCAGTAAGAGAGCACATCAATTGACTGAAACCTTCAATCTGTTGCACCTCAGCTTGTAAGTGCTGTTCTAGTCAATGTCTTTCTGCTCCTCCCACCTGCGCTGCAGTATCAAGCTGGTGTCTGTCTGTGGGGCTACAGTCATCAGTGCCTCGCACAGAGCCAGAGGGGCCAGGAGATGGTGAGGTACTTTGCAGCAACGCAGGGTCCATACACTCCTCTTGCACTAGCTGACATAGCACAAGTTGCTCCTGCTCCTCCACCACCTCACTTACTGCTCCCACTGCATCAGCAACCCCTTCCCCAATGCCCTCTGCGGCCGCAGACTCAACACACTGCTCATCCCGTGTGTGAGAGGTATGCTGTCCAACTGTGGAAAGGAAACAGTAAACATTTGCAAAGGTAAAGCATGATCTGCCACATCACAGATATTCAACACACACCTAACATTTTTAAACATATAGCTGGCCAGCGCAACTCACATTCAGGTGTACCAATCTCTGATTGAAAATCAGCCGCGGGGCGATCGCTAGTAAATCCAAACAGCTGCTGGACCCTTTCCTCATGTTCGGTTAAATCCCTTAGCGTGACAACACCACCGCCTGTCAATGCACGTTCTCTGGCGTTGTGAGCACTTTTACTCTAAAATGAAAGCAGAAAATATGAAACACCCACCTGCATTTCAGACAGGCACCCCAAATGCTTTGAAGACTGGGTGTTTTTTTCACTCACTAATTGAATTTTTACAGCTCAAACCAGTGGAATCAAGATAAGAGCACAATATATGACCCTGAGCTGGCCCCAAAGCCATAAAATTTTATTGCCACCTCAGGTGACTGGACCAAGAAGTCATTTCACTATACTACATGCATTGAATAGCTTTTTAAAACTAGTTCAGTTAAATTTAAAGCAATGTTACAGTTGACTTTTCTAATAACTGTACAAACCTTGACAGATCGCAGTAAGTCACTAAATTTCTTGCGGCATTGTTCCGCTGTGCGTGGAATGGTGCAGTTCGCGCTGACAGCCTGGGCAACTTCTGACCAAGCTATCATCTGTCCTTTTCGCGGCGCCCTGGACTTCTCATTCCCAATGATCCGCAGGCGCTTCGCCTCCACCTCGTTGAGGAGATTGCTGAGGTCATCGTCAGTGAAATTCTGAGTTCTTTTAATGACGTGAATTGTGCTCATTCCAGCCATTTCACTTTGCTAATTAAATAAAATGAATGAAAAAAATGCTTTCAGGGCTTTTAAAACTCTTTAAATTGCTTCAAATCTCTTTAAAACTATTTAAGATTCTTCCAATTCATGTAAAAGTATTTAAAAGTTTATAAAAGTTACCAAAAGATTCATAAAAATACAAAGAACCTACTTATCATGCTGCTTCTGCATGTACCAAGGCTTTGGAGCTTGTGAGAAAGATTGGGGGCGTGTCCTATGCTAATGCGATCTCACAGGGCAGGTCTCCCTTAAACTCCGCGCTGGACGCTTCGCGCAGGCTGCACTCCTGGGCGGCGTGACATCAGACGCTGCCCGGGAGTGCTCCTCAAGAAAACGGAATTCCACGCGCGCTGAGAGCACAACGGCCGGCGTGCTAGGGAAGTGCAGATATGGGGCTTGCACCTGTGGCAAGCCCCCGACCCTAATTTCTGGGCCAATTAATTCAACAATTGAAAAGAATGCCTAAGCATTCTGCAGAAGTTGCAAGCATATTTAATTGGGATTGCAATTACTGCGCATTCTGATCACACTCCTTCAGCATGGTTACATTCTATTAGTGACAGAAATGCACATTTGTTGTGATGGATACAATGCGAGAATACAATGTTTGCAATCCACACCATCATGATGTGCAAAATGGAAATGCCGATGCACTTACGTCAGGAATAAATGTAGGATTTGTTCTCATCAACAGCATGTCATCAGCATTCATGAGTATCACATTCTACAGAGTGGAGGGGAACATAGAAACATAGAAGATAGGAGCAGGAGTAGGCCATT
Organism: Somniosus microcephalus; assembly: GCF_052327205.1. NCBI lineage: Eukaryota > Metazoa > Chordata > Chondrichthyes > Squaliformes > Somniosidae > Somniosus > Somniosus microcephalus. Next base: position 189,110,315 of record NC_140993.1, on the reverse strand, counting down.
CGGCCCCTCGAGCCTGCTCCGCCATTCAATGAGATCATGGCTGATCATCCAAATTCGGTAACCTCTCCTTGCCTTCTCCCCATATCCCTTGATCCCTTTAGCCTTAAGAAATATATCTAACTCCTTCTAGAATATATTTAATGAATTGGCCTCAACTGCCTTCTGTGGTAGAGAATTCCACAGGTTCACCACTCTCTGGGTGAAGAAATTCCTCCTCATCTCTGTCCTAAATGGCTTACCCCTTATCCTTAGACTGTGACCCCTGGTTCTGGACTCCCCGGCCATTGGGAACATCCTTCCTGCATCAAGTCTGTCTAGTCCTGTTAGAATTTTATAAATTTCAATGAGATCCCCTCTCATTCTTCTAAACTCCAGCGAGTTTAAGCCCAATCGACCCAATCTCTCCTTATACATCATTCCTGCCATCCCAGGTATCAGTCTGGTGAATCTTCGCTGCACTCCCTCCATGGCAAGAACATCCTTCTTCAGATAAGGCAACCAAAACTGCACACAATACTCAAGATGTTGTCTCACCAAGGCCCTGCACAATTGCAGCAAGACATCCTTGTTCCTATACTCGAACCCTCTCGCTACGAAGGCCAACATACCATTTGCCTTCTTAACCGCCTGCTGCATGTGCATGCGTACCTTTAGTGACTGGTGCACAAGGACACCCAGGTCTCGTTGCACTTCCTCTTCTCCCAATCTATTGCCGTTGAGATAATAATCTGCCTTCCTGTTTTTGCCACCAAAGTGGATAATCTCACATTTATCCACATTATCCTGCATCTGCCATGCATCTGCCCAATCACCCAACCAGTCCAAATCATACTGGAATTTCTCAGCATCCTCCTCACAGCACACACGCCCACCCAGCTTTGTGTCATCTGCAAACTTGGTGATATTACATCTAGCTCCCTCGTTTAGATCATTAATATATATTGTGAATAGCTGGGGTCCTAGGACCGATCCCTGCGGTACCCCACCAGTCACTGCCCGCCACTCGGAAAAAGACCCGTTTATTCCAACTCTTTGCTTCCTGTCTGCCAACCAGTTCTCTATCCAAGTCAGTACCTTGCCCCCAATCCCATGTGCCTTAACTTTACATGCTAATCTCTTATGCGGGACCTTATCGAAAGCCTTCTGAAAGTCCAAATACACCACATCCACTGGTTCTCCCTTATCTATTTTACCAGTTACATCCTCAAAAAATTCCAGTAGATTAGTCAAGCACGATTTACCTTTTGTAATTCCATGTTGACTTTGTACGATCCTGTCACTGTTTTCCAAGTGCTCTGCTATTACATCTTTTAAAATGGACTCTAGCATTTTCCCCACTACCAATGTCAGGCTTACCATCTATAATTCCCCATTTTCTCTCTACCACCTTTTTTGAATAGTGGGATAACATTAGCTACCCGCCAATCCATGGGAACTGTTCCAGAGTCTATAGAATTTTGGAAGATGACCAGCAATGCATCTACTATTTCTAGGGCCACTTCCTTAAGTACCCTAGGATGTAGATTATCAGGCCCTGGGGATTTATCGGCCTTCAATCCCGTCAATTTCCCTAACACCATTTCCCTACAAATACTGATTTCTTTCAGTTACTCCCTCTCATTAGACCCTATGTTCCCTGACATCTCTGGGAGGTTATTTTTGTCCTCCTTTGTGAAGACAGAACCAAAGTATGCATTTAATTGGTCTGCCATTTCTTTGTTCCCCATCAAAAATTCCCCTGATTCTGACTGCAAAGGACCTACGCTTGACTTCACCAATCTTTTTCTCTTCACATATCTATAGAAGCTTTTACAGTCAGTTTTTATGTTCCCTGCAAGCTTACTCTCATACTCTCTTTTCCCCCTCTTAATTAAACCCTTTGTCCTCCTTTGTTGAATCCTAAACTGCTCCCAATCCTCCGGTTTGCTGCTTTTTCTGGCCAATTTATATGTCCTCTCCTTAGATCTTATGCTAGCCCTAATTTCCCTTGTAAGCCACGGCTGTGGCAAAACTGAAGCATGGTGTGTGGTGTTATCGACTTCTTTATTTCTGTCTTGGCACATGTGGGGTTAAAAGCTAGGTTTAATCATAGAAAATGACCCACCTTGTTTTGATGCACAAGATTGGCAGAATAAATGAGCCAAAGTACTCCGGCCAGCCACTGCTGGCCACGATTGGCTCCCTCCACCTCCCCCCCCGGGACTTACCGGAGGACCGCTGGCAAGACAGGCAGCTTGGGATTGAAGTATTCCCTCAGGTGGTAATAGCTCACTTTGAATATTTAGATGAGGCCCAATTTCTAGAGATCCTCAGGCCTCTGTTTTTGGGCGCACACTGCCTCCACAGCCCCGAGCCTACCCAAAGAGTTTCAGCCTGCAGCAGTTCCCTCTCAAGAATTAACTGTCATGAGACAAGGTCTGTCTCAATCCTAAAAGCCTCCTAGAACAGCCAGCTAACTCAGGCACTCTTGCCACTGAGGTCGCATCTATGAGAAGCATAAGCCTAGGGTTGAAAGCACATACTTCATCCATTGGCACAGAAAAGTTGCACTGCTGTAAGAATACAAGGCATACGCACAATATGGGTTATCATCAAAACTACAGTAACATTAAACTTGAGTAAAAACAGAAAATGCTGGAAATACTCAGCAGGTCAGGCAGCATCTGTGGAGAGAGAAACAGAGTTAACATTTCGGGTCGATGACCCTTCATCAGAACTGGAAATAGCTGGAGATGGAACAGGTTTTTAAGCAAGTGTAGGGGCAGGGAAAGGGGGGAGGGGAGGAAAGAACAAAAGGGAAGGTCTGTGATAGGATAGAAGGCAGGAGAGATTAAGAGACAAAAGGGATGATGGTGCAAGGCAAAAGGAGATGGTAATGGGACAAGTTAAGAAACAAAGGATGACTCTAGATGAAGTATAAATGGCAATGGCAGAATGATCGACAGCTGCCATGCGAGAGAGAGAGAAAAAAATGGGAAAAAAAGATAGGGGCAGAGGTTATAGCCTGAAATTGTTGAACTTGATGTTGAGTCCAAAAGGCTGTAAGGCCTAGAAATTCAGTATAGCCACGTTTGGGGCGCTACAGCCGGGCGGCCGCTAAAGTTTGCGCCCGGCGCAACTTCGCGCCACCTTCGCCGATATTCAATGGCATCGCCCCAAGAGGTTGCTGCTGCTCTAAAACAGGCGATGCACGACTATCCTTAGGCGCTAAGCCGGCGGCACGGGGCGAAACCTCCGAGGGCGGGCGCAGTGCAGGTGCGGCGAGCTGCCGATTGACGGCAGACACTCTGGCGCCGGTGAGCTCTTAAAGGGGGAGGGTGGATTTGTTTTTTTGAAAGGCCGAGACTGGTGTATTTGTGTTTTTTGAAAGGCCGAGACTGCTCGATTTATGTTTTTGGGGGGGGCTTCTCTCCATTAGTTTGTTATGTGGGAAGGGCACAGAGGTATCAAAGTAATAAATGTTCTTAAATCGCACTGTCCATGCTTTCTTTTGGAAGTCCTGGTTGCCCTGCTTGGCTGAGGGCTTGTGGAGTGGCTACATTCATCTTGTGACAAGCCATTCCCTGAGAGGGGGCCTAGAACCGACGTTCAATAAGCCGCCGACGGGCGGCCCTTGCACTTTCTGCCTCCCTCCTGTGCTGGTCCTCCTCCTCCTCCTCCTCCTCCTCCTCTGGTGGTCCTCCAATGTCTGGTGGCAGTGGCTGAGTCCTGCGGATAGCCAGGTTGTGCAGCATGCAGCACACGACCACGGAATGGGAGACTCGCTCAGGCGAGTACTGTAGGGCTCCTCCGGAACGATCCAGACAGCGGAACCATTGCTTCAGGATGCCGATTGTCCACAGTAGAGGGGAATCCTCGGTTGAGGAAAAAGGAAGACATGCTGGAAGCACTAGCATGGAAGGTGGCGTCGTCAGAGCAGTTGTGGTGGAGATGGAAAAACTGGGAGAATGGAATAGAGTCCTTACAGGAAGTGGGGTGGGAGGAAATATAGCCCAGGTAGCTGTGTGAGTCAGTGGGCTTATAGTGAGTGTTTGCCAATAGCCTATCCCCAGAGGTGGGGACAGAGAAGTCAAGGAAGGGAAGGGAAGATGGACCATGTGAAGGTGAGGGAAGGGTGGAAATTGGAAGCAAATTGAATGAAATTTTTAGTTCAGGGTGAGAGCAGGAAACGGCACCGATACAGTCATCAATGTACCGGAAAAAGAGGTGAGGAAGGGGACTTGAGTAGGACTGGAACAAAAAATGTTCCACATTTCCCTCGAAAAGGCAGGAATAGCTAGGATCCATGTGGGTTCCCATAACAACACCTTTAATTTGGAGGAAGTGAGAGGAGTCATAGGAGAAGTTGTTCAATGTAAGAACAAGTTCAGCCAGGCAAAGGAGGGTGTTGGTGGATGGGGACTGGTTGGGCCTCTGTTCAAGGAAGAAGAGCAGCACCCTCAGGCTATCCTGGTGGGGGATGGAAGTGTAAAGGGATTGGATGTCCATAGTGAAAAGGAGACGGTTGGGGCCAGGAAACTGGAAACTGTTAAAGTGGTGGAGGACGTCGGAAGAGTCGCGGATGTAGGTTGGAAGAGACTGGACAAGGGGAGCTAAAATAGTGATAAGTTCCATGGGGCAAGAACAGGCTGAAACGATGGGTCTACCAGGGCAGTTCTATTTGTGGATCTTGGGAAAGAGGTAGAAGCGGACACTGCGCTGTTGGGGAACTGTGAGGTTGCCTGCCATGGAGGGAAGATCTCCAGAGGAGATGAGGTCAGTGACAGTCTTGGAAATGGTGGCTTGATGTTCGGTAGTGGGGTCCTGTTCCAGGGGGAGGTAGGAGGAGGTGTCAGAGAGTTGGCGTTCAGCCTCCGCTAGGTAGAGGTCGGTTTGCCAAACAGCAACAGCACCACCCTTGTCAGCAGATTTAATGACAATGTTGGGGTTGGATCTGAGAGAATGGAGTGCTGCAAGTTCAAGTTAAACTTGAGTACGCAGACACTGTTCTTGAAAAATATTTGGAAAATGCTTTCATCAAGTGGTATGAATGGGAGCTTAGTGAGCTGTTGTGTACAGAGAAAAGTTTGTAGATGTTAGCAGATTTGTGGGGAAATGGGGAATGATGTGCACAGCATGGATTGTGAACTGAACAATGAACATTCGGTTTTACAGTGTTTGTACTTGTCATCTGCCAGATAAAACTATCTTCTGATTGCACCAAAAGTACTGGTAATAGTGGCTCACCATCCATGTGGTAAAACTCCCAACATGTCCATAGTGAGAAGGGAAAATAAAAGGGGCTCTTATCACCACAGTCAAATACTTTAATAATGAGCTTTTTATTTTTCATACATTCATTTGGAGTCTTGCCCTTAAGAGAACCAAGAATTCAGCTTTGTGCTTGCCTAGCATTTCAAGGGTAGACAGGCAATTAATGAGTACTGCAGTTGTTTTTCCAGTTCGGTGTTATATTCCTTTTCTTCAACAGTAAAACAGCTGAAAAGCAGCAACATTTTAATATGTTTCAAATATGGTTTCAATGACAATAGTGTAAATCACCTGCTGAACTTTACTGCCAGAAACGTCCACATGAAAATCCAAGTTATGCTTCTTATTTGAGAAGTTCAAGTAGGAAATATATTCATGATTCACAGCAAAAGTTGGTGAAATATAATTAGGTTCTTCTTCAGAAAGTGCAATCAAATGTATGCGGGAAAGAGGGACATGGTAAATTATAATTTTAGCTGAAGTCACCCCTGCATTAAAACAATTCAATTAATAAAGATCACAGCTAGTAGTTCTTGAAATATGTGACAGTTCTAACAAGAATTACCAGTTAGCTTGTGTCTTTGCTTGGAGACATCAAGGAACTGACACAGCACAGTATCTGTCCATGAACAAAGCTAATTTATTTGACATATAATATATGGACTATTATGATTGCTTAGATGTGATTGAAATTAGCATAAGCAACAAGCACCAACTTCCATAATTAAAGGGGAACGACCCCGAGCTTCCGGTCGCCTGTCATTTCAATTCACCGCTCCATTCCCACTCGGACCTCACCGTCCTTGGCCTCTTGTACTGTTCCACGGAAGCTCAACGTAAACTCGAGGAACAGCACCTCATCTTCCGATTAGGCAGTCTGCAGCCTTCCGGTCTCAATATCGAGTTCAACAATTTCAGATCATAACCTCGGCCCCTATTTCATTTTCACTTATATTTTTCCACTCCTTTCCTTTCCCCCCCCCCTTTCCTTTTGTTTCTCTCTCACACCTGGCAGCTATCTTTTGCCCTGCCAGTACACTTTACACCTAATCACAGCCTATTACCATCTCGTCTAGCTTCTAATCTCTTTTACTTCTTTTGGCTCTTTTATTCTTTTGTCCGATCGAAGCCCTGCCTTCGATCTAGTTCCTTTTCTCTCCAGTTTTGAAGAAGGGTCAAACCCGAAACGTCAACTCAAATTTCTCTCCACGGATGTTACCTGACTTGCTGAGTTTTTCCAGCATTTTCTGTTGTTATTTCGGATTTCCAACATCTGCAGTATTTTGCTATCATACCAATATAGAGTCATAGGGCTCGATTTTCCAAGCCCCGAGGAGGCGGGTTTAGAGGTGGGAGTGGTGGGAAAATTGCAGAATTGGGGGGCAGGAACCCATCCCGCCCCCAACCCACCTCCGTGCCAATGTCCCAGGAGGCGGGTACCCGACCTGTGCTGGGAACTGCCTCCCCAAGGCGGGAAGGGGATTATTGCCATTTAACTGCCTGTTAATAGATAGTTAACAGTTAACAGGCAGTTTTTTGCCTAATCCCTATTTTTAGCCCTGAAGTGTGGGCTGTCCGACGGCTCCGAACCACGCCAAGTTAGTGAGGTGGACTGTCGGTCTGCAGGGGTTGGAGCGGTCGAGATGTCCGTTGTGCAGGTGAGTGATGGGTGCATGTGTGCAGAGGTAAGTGTAAAGTGTTTTAATAAGTTTTACTTACCTTTCCTTTCTCCTGCAGGCTTCCTTCCTTTAGTTCTCGGGAGTCCCTCAGCTCACCGGCACAGAAAGCAGAATGGCTGCTGAACTGTCAAAAGCTGCAACCTCTGCTTTCTGGTCTGGAGAGATCTCTAACTGAGTCTGAGTAGAAGGACTCAAGTTAGAAGAGAGATTGTCCGTGTTTGATAGCTTCACAGAGCTGTCAATCGCTGATTTTTCATCTGTCAAAATCTCTTGACAGATGAAATGTCAATCACTGACATCACCAGTAACCAGGTGTCCTTTAATTGGCCTGCGTGGATTGGCCACAAGTCGATGGAGGCGGGACTACAACCCAAAAAGTGGGAGTCCCGCCTCCACAAGCTCCCCATTGACAACATCGGGCCCATAGAGTTATACAGCACAGAAAGAGGCCCTTCGGCCCATTGTGTCAGCGTGGCCATTAATAGCAGTAAATAATTAGTAACATTAAATAACTTCTGCAGTCACAGTAGTACCACAAAATCTAAACTTGTAAGTTAGATAAGAAGCCATTCAAGTCCGCACTTCCCAACAGACCTAGCATAATTTACACGCCCATGGAATTTTGCTTACCACTTTATTTAATCTCCTCAGAGAGGCAAATAATCAAAAGTATAATTTCGAAAAAGATAAATGGGCGTGGCGATCGCATTGCGCGATTAACCCACACCCATTGCTTTGATGCCGGCAGCACACCAACTTCGTGCTGGTCACACACGATTTCTGCTGCAGAGGACTCAGATGACCACTTCGATGGGATAGGCTACAGAAGAAGGCTAATGGGTATGCATAAGAAATTGCTTGGTGCATTGGCAAGTCTGCCACAAAGCCTGCGTGCAATGTCAAGGAGCATGGAAAAGTCCGGCACCAACTTGGCACAGAAATTTTGCAGAGTTTGGAGCCCATCCTTTCCAGTGTGGAAGTGTTGGCCAACTCCATTAGCACACTTGTGGACTCAACCATGATTCAGCGTCTGATGGCTAATGTCTCAGCTTCCATTGCAGCACAAGCAGGAGCTACCTAATGTCTGGGTGCTGCAGTGGAAGCTCAGACTTATGTCATGCAAGCTCAGCTTGCTGCCATGCAAGCTCAGGCTGCTACCATTGTGGCTGTGGTTACCAGTGTTGAAAAGGGGCTTGCAGGGTGTCACAGCAGTCCAGCAATCTGTCCTCCAGCATACTACTAGGATTCCTGAGGCGCCACCCCAGGTGAGTGGCAGAGGACCCGTGGAGCACGTACTTGCTGTCCTCTCTCAGGATGACAGCATTCGTCCTCCCACCCCTGCCACTCTGCCAGTGCCCCTGCTGTTGCCTGTCAGCCAGCCAGCCCAGACCTCCGCTGCCCATTCCCGTCAAAGTTCCTAAACTTCTCCCCACCGTAAGTTCCTGACCAAATTTCCCCCCACCCTCCATTGTAGGGGGTGGCATGTGCCCAGTCAGCTCTGCCCCTGACTGTCTCTGAGTGGTTCGAATCGCTCCCACACCCCTGGGTTCTAGACACCGGACTTAGGTACAGGCTGCGATACAGAATTAGAGTAGACAACTGGTTTGGTACAAGAAAACCATAATTTTATTAAAGGCACAACAAAATTAAAACACTGGAAATTACTAGAATAATTACAGACATATAAAAGTACACTTAGTTGGGAATGGGGGACACACGGCACAACGAGGGAACAGTCACATTATTAATCCCCCTACCCTTGTCCCACCCCCCAATACCTAACTAGATTGAGCTAAGAGGGGCTAGGGATTTATGCTCACCAATGGGGTTTCCTTGACAGTTTGAAACCTGTCGATTAAGTTGGTTGCGGTTTTGGGGTTCACTCTTTGTGTCCTTTGGGGCCTGCCGTCCCCACGTGGTCTCAGTCTTGGGAACTGCGAAGGTCCCTCAGTTGGGTTGAGTCCGCTGATGCGGCAAGGGCGCGGTTATGGATTTGTCCAGTAAGTCCCCTTTTCTTTTGGTAGAAATAGGGACAGTAAAGTCTTTTGTTGGATACCTTAGGTTGTAGAGTGGAAACCTCGGGTTTTGTTCTTCTTGTGGTGGTTTGGTCGTCGAGTTTCATTGCGGCTGGTGCTCGGTTGGTGGTCTTCAGTGTAGGCTTGGTCTTTTACAGCCTAGTTGTCCTCGGTTGAGCCTGCCCTGCCATGCTGCAACCTCGATCTTGCTGTTTGGCTCTATTCCTCATCGTGCCCCGATGGCTGGCCCTCTTCTGCCACGCGTTTGGCCCCCGGTGTTATGGTGGGCGTCCTTTGGTGTCAGCGCGGGATGAGAAGAGAAGAAGCGAGAGCTTGGCTACCGGTGGGCCTACAATTATATCGGCTCTTCACCCCTTATCTGCGCGCCAAATCAGGTCGAGTTCTTTGTTTAATTTTGGCGGGCTCGTCTAAAGTGTTTACAGTCACTCACCATAACAGCTTTTGGGGCGGTTGTCTCCTTGCTTAACGGCTTCAATATCCTGGCTGTTTGTCATTTATGAAGTTTAATCATCTTTTCCTGGCTTGGTAGCTACTTCGAGCTGTTACCGATTATTTATGCAGAAAGTTAATGGCCTCAAGATTAGGTCTATTCTGAGTCGATCTGGTTCAAGATGAAGAATGCATATTCTGTGTTTATCTAGCTGTCTGTCTTTAGAAATAACAAAGTCTTTCACAGGTCCGTGCATGTCAGGGTTCTTTTCAAAGCTTTGAATGGACCTGCTTTTGCAGGGCCTTGCTTTTCAAAACCCTGCAGGCTTCTGTCACGAGGTTCAGAAGGCATTTTCTTTTGGGTACCCTTTTTAATAACTTGTCCATTCAGGGTCCCTTTTATTGATAACTTTTGGGGAATGTGGGAATTTGAAAACCCTACACCATAGATGGGGCATTGTGTGTGAGTCACGGATTGTTAACAGGTTTATTGGGTAGGAAGTGAATAGTGACAGTGTCATGACTTCCGGGTTTCGTCCAGTCCAATGATGTCACTTGCCACACATGCACCAAGCTTTCCGAGAAATCAACCAGGTCTGGGGGAGGAGAGGGAGAATGTGTTGCGGGTGTAAAGGGGATGGGGTTGGAAGAACGTGATCCATCTTACCATCTGGATCACATTCTCGTCTCATTCCACCCACCTTTAGACTTGGATCATGTTCTTCCCCCATCCCCACTGTGCTCTCCGTGTTCTTTACCCACCGAGTTCCTGACATTCTCTTCCCCCCCCCCGAGTTCCTGACCTCCCCTCCCCTCTGCTCCAATCCTCTCTCTTCCCCCTTTGATCCTCTCTCTCCCTTTGATTCTCTCCACCCTCCTTTCCCTCCCCTCTTCTCTTCCCTGCTCTCTTTCCCCCCACTCTCTCTCCCCTCCTCGCTCTCCCCCTACTCTCTCTCCCCTTCTCTCTCTCGCCTCCTCACTCTCCCCCTCCTCTCTTTCCCCTCCCCTCTCTTCCACTCCTCTCTCTCTCCCTCCTCTGCTCTCTCTCCCCTCCTCTCTCTCCTCCTCTTCTCTCTTCCCTCCTCTCTTTCTCTCCCTCCTCTCTCTCTCACCCTGTCTCTCTTCCCCCTCCTTTCGCCCCCTCCTCTCTCTCCCTTCTTCTCACCCCCCTCTGGTCTCCTCTCTCTCTCCCTCCCCAATCCTCTCTCTCGCACCCTCTCTGTCCCACCTCCGATTCCCTCTCTCCGTCTCCTTTTGATCCTCTCTCTTCCCCCCCACTGCCCCTCCCAGGCCAGCAATGGATCCAGTGATCTTCTCCTTATGGAGCTGAGGAAAATATGGCCCAAAGTGCAGGCCACAACTGTTGGGTACTGCACATGCGCGGCCTCGGTAAAGAGCGCGTATGCGCAGAAGGCCGTAAAGATGTTCATGCAGATAATCACAGTGAGCATTTATTGCCCATCCCTAATTGCCCTTGAGAAGGGGGTGGTGGACCGCTTTCTTGAACTGCTGCAGTCGTATGGTGAAGGTACTCCCACAGTGCTGTCAGGGAGGGAGTTCTAGGATTTTAACCCAGCGGTGATGAAGGAATGGCAATATATTTCCAAGTCAGGGTGGTGTGTGACTTGGAGGTTGTAGGGGGACATCCTTTACCTGGTTTATGGTAATTTACCTTCCTTTACCTGGTTTACGGTAATTTACCTGGTCAAGCAGCCTTTTTTTCCCACTGCACTGTGACCGATCAATACCAATCAGCGGTTTCGAATCGCTAAACCCAGCCTTCCAGTTCTGACTGGAGGAACTTATAATTAATGATATATTAAAAACAGACAAATGGTCTGGTTGCGAGAAAGTCAAATTTTATTAAAACGAAGAAACTACACCACACGATAAATGTAATCACGGTAAAATTGCTTAGATAGGGGAGGAAAAACGGGCATAACGAGGGAAAACGACTAAAATGACAATTCTAATGAAATCCCACATTACTCCCCACCCCTATGCCTATCCTAAGTTGCCTTGTGGAAGGTCAGAAAAATATATGCTCACCACTATAATGCCAGCTCCGTGTCCCACGAGATCTTCACTGTCCTGAAGAAAAGAAACACCCCAGTATTTTAAAAGTTAACTGCTGGTGTTCTTACTTCTTCAGACAGACTCCCACACTGTAGAGGGCACATGGAGGCAAGCCAAAGAGAGAGAGTGAGGCCTCCGAGAAGCTATCTCTATATACCCCAATTTTGGGGCCGAAATGTTCCCGCCCACATCCGGAGTTGTCTGGGCTAAAACAAAGGGATCCAAACCATCCCCTTGTCTGGGATGGGTTTGAATAAAGTTGTCATTGTCTGTGATGGCTGTCGATAAAACTGCAGGGGTTTTGAATGTGTCTTCATTCTGGGGCCGAAATGTTCCCGCCCAGATCCGGAGTTTTATGGGCTAACAAAAGTGATACAACTGTCCCCGTTGTCTAGTAATGGGTGATTCAAACCCATTCATTCTTAAACTGTTCCTTTTCTTAGTCTAAAAAGTATCTTCTGTAATTTAGGTGTGTTTCATTGTGTGTGATGGGTTTTGAATGGAGTTGGATTACTATGTAAACAGAAACCCATTCTCTTGTGGTCATTGAAACCGCAGTCAAGTGGTTTTAATCCCTTGTGCAAACATTCTTGTAAATAAACATCGATTGTCTCTGGAAGGAGGGGGAAACTCCCCTTTTGATTGACAGAATTTGACTGCCAACTTTGATCCTCCCCCTTTTCACAGACATACACGAGCTGCTTCCAAGCCCTTTGTCCTTGGCCATGCTTTTCTGACGGCCATTTTTATCCCTGGGCAATTTACCAAACTCAAGGGTACAATTTTTAATAAAAATGTACTGTCTTAAGGTGTGCGATTTTTTACAACGTTCTTTGATTCCGGTGTTGTCCAAGTGCTGCTTAGTTCACGGGCTCCTTAACGCAGCCTTTTGCGGTTCTGGGCATGTTTTAAAACATTGTCCAACCCAGAGACAATTTAAATCACACAAAGTCTTTGTCCACGATGTGGATTAATATTTCCCGATCTTCGGGGGCTGAGGGGATTTTGCAAACCCCTACAAGGGAACATGGAGGTGGTGGTGTTCCCATGCGCCTGCTTGTCCTTCTAGGTGGTAGAGGTCACGGGTTTAGGAGGTGCTATCAACTTCTACCACCTTTTGTGTGTAGAAGTGTTTCCTAATTTCACTCCTGAAAAGCCTGGCTCTAATTTTTAGACTATGCCACCTAGTCCTAGAATCCCCAACCAGCGGAAATAGTTTCTTTCTTTCTACCCTATCTGTTCCCCTTAATATCTTGAAAACATTGATCAATCATCCCATAACCTTTTAAATTTCAACCCTAGTTTGTGTAGTCCCTCCTTGTATTTTAACCCTTGGAGTCCAGGTATCTTTCTGGTAAACCTTTGCTGCACTCCCTCCAAGGCCAATATATCCTTCCTAAGGTGTGGTGCCCAGAACTGTTCACAGTACTCCAGGTGTGGTCTAACCAGGGCTTTGTATAGCTGTAGCATAACTTCTACCCACTTGTATTCTAGTCCTCTAGATATAAAGGTCATCATTCCATTAGCCTGTTTGATTATTTTCTGCACCTGTTCATGACATTTTAATGATCTATGTATCTGGACCCCCAAGTCTCTTTGGATCTCCACTGTTTTTAGCTTTTCACCATTCTACTGGTATGGGACTGTTGGTGAATGGGGAATTGGAGTTGCATTTACTGGTATTGCAGATGAGTCATTCACAGACAGCCTGGACAAAAAGTGACTGCCTAGGTTGTCTCCTCTGCTGCATAGCTTGTGGTAAGGGCTGTGCCCTCATAATGGTGAGGTTGTGCAGCATGTAGCAGACCACCACAAATCTTAACTCTCCCTCTATTGAGTACTGCAGGGTTCCTCCAGAGCGGTCCAGGTAGCAGAAACGTTGTTTCAGCAGGCCAGTGGTGTGCTCTATGGCATTTGGTTGTATGCATGCTGCCCTAGTGTGCATGGGTTGCACACCAGATTCATGAGCCATGTCGTTAATGGCTAGCCCTTGTCACCCAGTAGCCACCTCCAACAGGGCAGCACTCCTTCAGTACTGCACTGGAATGTCAGCCTAGATTTTGGTGCTCCAGTCTCTGGAGTAGGGACTTGAACCCACAACCTTCTGACTCAGAAGCGAGGGTGCTACCAACTGAGCCATTGGCTGACACTGGCCCATCATATTTCTGCCCAGGTGAACGTAAAAGATCCCATAGCACTATTCCGAAGAAGAGCAGAGGTGTTATCCCTGGTGTCCTGGCCAATATTTACCCCTCAATCAACATCACAAAAATAGATTATTTGTTCATTTTCAACAACAACAACAACAACTTGTATTTATATAGCACTTTTAAGTAGTAAAAAGTCCCAAGGTGCTTCAAATGAGTGTTAAAAGACAAAAAATTTGACACCGAGCCACGTAAAGATAAATTAGGGCAGGTGACCAAAAGCTTGGTCAAAGAAGTAGGTTTTAAGGAGCGTCTTAAGGGAGGAAAGAGAGGTAGCGAGGCGGAGAGGTTTAGGCAGGGAATTCCAGAGCTTAGGGCCGAGGCAACAGAAGGCACAGCCACCAATGGTTGAGCGATTATAATCAGGGATGCTCAAGAGGGCAAAATTAGAGGAATGCAGATATCTCGGGGGGTTGTGAGGGAATTGTGAGATTACAAAGCTAGGGAGGAGAGAGGCCATGGAGGGATTTGAAAAGATGAGAGTTTTGAAATTGAGGCATTGCTTAACCGGGAGCCAATGTAGGTCAGCGAGCACAGGGGTGATGTGTGAACGGGACTTGGTGCGAGTTAGGATACGGGCAGCCTAGTTTTGGATGACCTCAAGTTTACATAGGGTGGAATGTGGGAGGCCAGCCAGGAGTGAATTGGAATAGCCAAGTCTAGAGGCAACAAAGGCATGGATGAGGGTTTCAGCAGCGGATTAGCTGAGGCAAGGGTGGAGACGGGCGATGTTACGGAGGTGGAAATAGACATTCTTAGTTATGCAGCGGATATGTGGTCGGAAGCTCATTTCAGGGTCAAATATGACACCAAGTTTGTGAACAGTGTGGTTCAGCCTCAGACAGATGTTAGGGAGAGGGATGGAGTCAGTGGCTAGGGAACAGAGTTTGTGGTGGGGACCGAAAACAATGGCTTCTGTTGTCCCAATATTTAATTGTAGAAAATTTCTGCTCATCCAGAACTGTATGTTGGACAAGCAGATTGACAATTTGGAGACCATGGAGGGGTTGAGAGAAGTGGCAGTGAGGTGGAGCTGGGGGTCGTCAGCGTGCATGTGGAAACTGATGCAGTGTTTTCGAATGATGTCGCCAACTGCTGTTTGTGAGAGCTTGCTGTGTGCAAATTGGCTGTTGCGTTTCCTACATAGCAACAGTGACTAAACTTCAAAAAGTACTTAATTGCCTGTAATGTGCTCTGGAACATCCTGAGGTTGTGAAAGGCAGTATATAAATGCAAGTCTTCCTTTCATTTCTCTTGGAATACAGAGCCTCAGTGACCTCCCTTATGCAACAGTGGACGGCAAACTGGGAGATATTGCAAATCTCTCCAGCTCCAGCCTGGAAGGAGCCCGACAATAAAAGTTCATCACCACAGCCACCTTCAAAATGACTGGCAATGCAATCCTCGCTGTGCTCTTAGGTTGCAGTTGTGGCTGCAGCAGGTGGCAGATTTCAGTGAGGACTTCTTTACTGAAGCATAGACGTCTTACACACTTGCTGTTCCTCGCTGAGGTTCAGGTAGCTGAGTTACTCCCTAAACACCATGGGCCGATATGGCCTCCTGCTGAGAGCACTTCTCCCCCTCCTCCTCCTCCTTCTGCCAGCAGTTTGTTCTGCTCTGCCTTCCCTCTGTTCATTCTGCAGGTCATGCTGTATTCCAAGGCAAATTTCTACTAGTGCACCTATGTCTGGTAGCAACTGGTTTGTGCAGAAGCCTTGAAGTCAGGACAAATTCCTTCAGCACCTGCCACTCCACTCCCTGTATACTTTAGCAACTTTAAAGAACTCTAGAAAGCACCAAACACTTGTACAGTCATAGCAACAGCGAGCAGAAATCAATCAGCAACTCACCTAAAAGTAGTTGATGATCCCTTTAAATAGTGCTGGTGGAGCATCCTTCCTGCTGATGATCACATGTTCAGCTATGCGAGTTTAAGAGAGGGCGTTAGCTGGAGTGTTAAGCTCAAAAATGGCAGCGCTGGCATCAAATCAGCATGCACGTCACAATCTGCCTGCTCTACATAATTCCAGCAGATGCTCACTGCATGCGGGATAACATCCTCACCACAATGGCATCTGGCACAACTCGCACCAGAAGCTGAAACGGCTCTCCTAGCGCGAAAACACCAAAACACCAGGCGCTAAGGAGCCGAATTTTGTGGCCAAAGTTCTCTAAAATGTCTCCCTTATGCCTGAGAACTTCAACAAATAGTACAATCTACACAATTTAACCCTTTTTCTTGCAATCCACAAATGCCGGCTACGATTTTCCACTTCTGTGGAATCCAAACTCACCTTTGGTCAGGCAGGAATTCTGCCACTACAATGATAAACCCCATGATCCCAGCTGATTTTCTGGGTTCTCAGTATTTTGCATAATTGAAGGGAGTTCCCTGGCTTCTATTGGGGAGTCTACCTGGGGTAAGTGGGGTGTGGGGGTGCAAAAGAACATGGCTACAGCTGGGCCTTAAAGCCTACCATGGTGTAGCATGGTTGGCGGCCTGTGGAGCCACCATAGACAGAACAATATTTGGAAATCACTAGCTTAGGGAGATTAATCAATTGCCCATGGTTGATTCAATTTTCTTGGAGAGATTTAAAATTTAAAACCCCCCATAGCTGCCCATAGCAATGCTCGATGCCAAGCTTGTGCCCAGTGTTGCAAATGTGCAAATGATGGGATCTACGGTATATGCTGCATTCTCATCATTTGCATCTTATTATAATATACCTGTCCATATTGGATTGAAAGTAATACATCTGTAACTTTTTCCAGTTCTGATGATGGGTCATCGACCTGAAATGTTAACTCTGTTTCTCTCTCCAAAAATGCTGCCTGAGCTGGTGAGTATTTCCGGCATTTTCTGTTTTTATTTCAGATTTCCAGCATCCGCAGTATTTTGCTTTTGAACGTAATATATGCCTGACATTACTTTGGACAGAAAACACCAGTACTGACGAGGTTAGTGGGAGATCAGTGTATAAGCTCTCGAAGAATGTTCCACCATCTAGACTTGAGCTATATTGGAGAGCTGGCGTAACTCAAGCATAAAATCCTGCCAGGTGCTCACATCATCCCAGTTAAATGGGAGTCACGGTGTTCATTTCACAATCTGTGGCCACACTTATTTGATGCTCTTCGGTTATATTAATCAGATAATGATACAGCCGATATCTGTTTTTTTTGGCAATTCCGTCAATATTCTGCCCTTATCTTTCTTCTCTTGAAGTTGGGGGTTCATGCTGGAGTGCAGTTCTAGGGGAACTGGCAACCCTCCAGTACCTTTCCCAACTGATCACCCTTTATCTGTGAGCTTCAACAGTGAGTGTTAGAAGGCCACTTGACTGCAGAAACATAGCATTTCAACTTGATCCTGTCCCTGCCTGACATTCATGTATGCATGCTTTCAACAGTAGTCAATGGGCAGTGTTTTAGGGTGGTAATCCTTGGTGATTTTTCTTTCACCCTTAGCCTGGAGACTCTGGCCTAGAAATTGGATATTGCTAAAAATCTGCTGATATCCTGGCCAGAAAGAGACTGTCTGGGTTGCATCCTTACTTATGCTTCCCCCTCTTCTGCTTCCTCCTCTTCTGCTTCTTCTTCTTCTTCTGCTGCTGCTTCCTCCTCTTCTGCTTCCTCTTCTTCTGCATTTTCCTCTTCCCTCTGTGAGCGGATGCTTTAAATCTGAAATAAAAGCATAAAATGCTGGAAATACTCAGCAGCTCAACCTGAGATGTGAACTCTGTTTCTCTCTCCACGGATGCTGCCTGACCTGCTGAGTTTTTCCAGCATTTTCTGTCTTCTCAGAGGCCTTCCTTTACCATCTGAGGCCTTGCAAATGTCCAGCAGCACTCCCTGCACACTTAAAAAACTTTTAACATGCATTGCACCAAGCCACTACTTCAGTAAAATCAAAAAAATCCAAGGGTGATGGGTGAGCGGGACTTGGTGCAAGTTAAGACATGAGCAGCAGAGTTTTGGATGAACTCAAGTTTATGGAGGGTAGGAAGTGAAAGATATCAGATAATAACAGTTACCAGACAAACTATATCACAGCAAGGAATAAATGCTTACCAGGAAGCAGGGGAGCAAAGTGATGGAAAAAGCAATGGGGAAGCAAAAATAATCTTGATATTTGAAACATAATTATTAATTGAAGATTTTTGGATTACAAGCACAACATGTATTTAACTCTGAATTTCTGCAGATAACAGGGCATCTAGGGGTGAATCAATATTAGTGAGCTAAAAAAAATCTTAGATTTTCACAAAGATAGTGCAAGTACATCCTTTAAGGATAAGGGGTAAGCCATTTAGGACTGAGATGAGGAGGAATTTCTTCACCCAGAGAGTGGTGAACCTGTGGAATTCTCTACCACAGAAGGTAGTTGAGGCCAATTCATTAAATATATTCAAGAAGGAGTTAGATATATTTCTTAAGGCTAAAGGGATCAAGGGATATGGGGAGAAAGCAGGGACAGGTACTGAATTTGGATGATCAGCCCTGATCTCATTAAATGGCGGAACAGGCTCGAGGGGCCGAATGGCCTACTCCTGCTCCTATCTTCTATGTTTCTCTGTTTCTCCGAGTCCATGTATATTTATGGATGTCACAATGAATCAATTGTTACAAGAGCTGTACCCATTGATCTTTGTGTACCATGGAGCACAACCCTCGAGCTTAATGACTATGCAAAGCAGCTTTAAAAATACACAATCGGAGTGAATTATCAGTGCAATTGTTTTTATTATTTGTTCACTAACATTCTCTTCCTGACTCATGCTGTGGTATGGTTCACCAGGCAGTGGGAGTACTCTGGTATCTCACTCAAGTTACCTTTCTTCACACATGATCGTAGGCAGCAATTATCAGCAAACTATTCAATCATAAGGAGGGCATCAAAAGTGAGCCTAAATCTGCTCTCACTCAACAACCACATGCATGCACATTCAGCAAGACTCAGCAAGTAGCAATTAAGATGTGAAACCATGGTTGATTTTTGTGTCACTGTCACCCAGGATGAGATCAGAAAACTCAGCACAGACCAACAATAGAACCTGATCTTTATGAACAGAACCATATTAAGGCATAAATGTTCCATATGAGCTGTCACCACTTATTGAAATTATATCCTTTTAGGCTTCATCAAGAGCAAACCCTGATGATGTTTAGTTGCTGAGTTCAAATGGAGTGCTAAAAACAGTTAGATAACACTACAACAGTTTATTGAGATACAAAAAAGGAGGTTATCAAATAGTAAAGCCTTGCTATATGCCATGCTGATTTAGATATAATTAGGACCACACAATTAGGCGAGGCATTTGAATCAAATAACCATTACGATGTAAGAGATATACAAGAGCCCGGAATTATACTCACCTATTTTATCTGAACCCCACAGATAGATGCTGTCTCTCTATCTTATAGAGGAATTATTCAGTTTTATACAGTACTTGCCTATTGACCAGCCCTTCAGTTTTTCATTTGGGAAGTGGGCTGCCTCACCTCAGGAGTAAAACTGACAACAGCTGTTGAGCAGCTCAGACATATTAACCATCTCCTGTGTCCTTGTAAATCAAACCTGTCCCACCCCAAGGGAAGTAATAAAGCACTAGGATTTCCTGCCGGCCCTCAATATAATGAAGAGGATGGACTTCAAGCACTTTTGGAGGTGCTCTACTGGATGCAGTGAGAACAGGGCTTAAAGGCAGCAGCACCATTAATGGGGCAGATGCATCTAAAATCCTCGTGGTGGACCAAGAAGATCTTTATTTTTTAAAGGCAACCAGGCATGCTTTTTTATTGTTCCTACTTTTAATGACGAGGCAAGTTTTTAATTTAAATTATGTGTCCTAGGAGTTATGACTTGCATGTCAGTGGTTTGCATGTTCATTTAAAGGTTCTGTTCCTTATGAATGGGTTTGTGTTGCTGTGCAACAGCTGGGATGGCAATAAACACCCAAAGCTGCCTTACAGGGAAGTAGTAAGAAGGCAGCACTATTTTCCAAAAATGACGTGAAGAAATGGGAGTTGAATTTGAGTATAAAGACTGATGGTGTGGGAATAGGAGGATGCTAGTTTGACTGTGAGGTTTCTCATTTTAAGGACAGAGCAGGTGCACAGTCCTACTCTGTGCTATACTTATTCACAGGCCTGGAGATTTTGTTCAGTTATTTTTAAAACCAAAATAAACAAAAATAAACAAAAAATCCACAAAGTGGGAGCTATTTCTTCACAGATATGTCAGAACTTCCTGCAGGCATGTGTCCAGCCAACGTATAGTTGGACTGTCTACGAACTGAATTGTAAACGTGTAAACATCTTCACATTAACCAATCGACTAAAAAATGAGAGATTTTAACATGGAAAAATGTAAGATTATCACATTGAAACATGAAATAGGAAGATTGTATATGATGAGGGGACAACCATTAATAAAACTGGAAAGGGGAAAAGGATTTGAGGTGATTATTAATTATTCATGAAAAGTATCCAGGCAGTGTGAAGCTATAATCAACAAAGCGAATTATATTCTGGGATACATATCAAGGACATTTGACTATACTGAAAACAAATTATTTTAGCAGTGTATAAATCATTGGTAAGGCCACAGTTGGAATACTGGTTACAGTTTTGGACACCCTACCATCAAAAGTGCAAAAGATCCTCAGAAGATTGATGATTCTTGGACTCGCTGTCCTAAGTTATGCAAAGAGATTTGTCAGATTTAACATGGGACCTGTCATACTTTTCCAGCATTTTTTATTTTTTGATTTCGATTTCCAGCATCTGCAAATTTTTTCTTTCACTGTGATCGTATCATTCAAGGACATCAGTGCAAAATGAAAAAGTTTCAAGTGAGACTGGAGCTCAAAATATTCTTTTGTTATTAACCACAGAGTAGTGAATAGGTGACATAGACTGTCAAAGAGACATGCTATGTTAATGTCTTTAAAAAGAAGTTGGACAATTACCTATCAAAAATGGATGTGAAAGTCAGATAGTTGGAGTTAAAATACAGATCTGTCATGATCTAATTGAATGGTGAAACAGGCTCGAGGGGCTGAATGGTATACTTCTGTTCTTATGTTCCCAAAGTCATAACAGTAGACATAGGAGTAAATTTGGTAAGGCTGTGCTTCTGGATGGGGCCTCGCTAGATGGAAGTGCAGCCTTGTTAAATTTACCACAGAGATCTAGATGATCAAATACCTGATGGAATATCATGCTCCCTCTGCTGCTGGATATCAATGAAATTTCATCTGTGACCCAGAGTTTAATACTGTAGTTTGTAATGTTAAATTGATATCCCAGAGTTTGGAGATCAGGAATTTATTTTGGATAGCTTTATCTTCAGAGTTTTATCTATGGTTATTTTCTTCCCTCAGGAAATTAAATTATTTTGTTAGTCTATAGCAGTGCAAATGATACATTATCTATTGAGTAAAATGGTCCAGATAGAATGAAATCTCTTTCATTATATTTTGTTTTGTTATGTTTTCACACAGTGTTGCTGTGGTCCATTCAATTGAGATACCCTTTCATGTGCAATTAAATGATGACATAGAGATATGGCTTTGAACCTAGGGTCAAAAAGTGTTCAGTTAATCAGTATATTGTACATTTATGATGTAACAATGAACTCGCAAAAATAGAGTTAAGTATGTTTCATTGTTTGCACGATATTCTGTATTTAAGGGAACACTGGCTTAGAGGATGTCGGCCTCATTAATCAATGCAAGACAAACAAAATTAACATTTACCAAAAAAGTGCACATAGGGGAAAGATTATTCAAATAATTCTTGTAAGCCCTTCAAGGTTTCACATACTTCAGTGTTGCCATTTAGAGACTTCATTATCCATTGAAGAAGAGTCAAAAAAAAAAAGCCACATTCATCACAATGAAGCCAGTCCTTTATCAACAGAGGAACTAAGGAAAGCAACATACAGCTGACTTTACCTCTAAGGGTAATTTTCCCACTTTGCATTACCATTGCCTGATAGAAGTGCATATCGAAAATTTGGGCAAGCGTAATTTTTTGATTATTTAAAATAATTGTCAAAAAATCATATAAACCCCAAATTTTCAGTATATAATCCCAGTGGATAGACTCTCCGTGGGTAACACAAAGTTGGAAAAGTAACCTTATTATGTCAACTTGGTTCAGTTGGTAGCTCTTTTGCCCAAGGATCAAAGGGTTCTGGGTTGACTTGGGGATGATTTTCAAGTTGCCGCCCAAGCGTACAACTGGCGTTGCAGATTGGCTGCCTGGAACAGAAACCAGACGATTTAAATTTCCATTGAAATGAATGGAAATCAATAACAGGTGGTTTCTATAACAGGTGGTTATTACATTTCTGAGAGACGTTAAAATGAGGTATTCATTGAGTTTCCGGATCCTGACCATTTTGCCACATCTTGTTATGATTCTTATTAAAATGTTACTAATAAGTTAATTTTAACTCACAAGAGGTTAACTTTACTGTGGGAAATAAGCTGGAGCCATTGGTACAAAGTGGGGGATAGGTATGCTAATGAGCTCTCCAATAAGTTAATGAGCCAGACATCGAAAGCTGCAGTCCTTTTCAGATTGGGACATTTGTAGATTATTATCACATTGCGAAAACGTTCAGAGGCCACACATGAGATGATTGGAGGAATTGAATTCAGGGATGTGCAACATGAGCTTTGGATGAGACTCATGTCCGGGGGGGGGAGAAGGAGAGGGAAGGGGATGCAAAATTTATTGGCAGTCCTATGAACTAATCCCTGGACGAAGAGAGCTGGAACTTTCATGCTGCTATGCGTGCGGGATTGGAGGCAGGTCAAGAGTAAAAGTCGCAAAAAATGGAAGCAGGTTGGGAGCCTGCCGGCATCCCGCCTCCTTGCACCTTTAACTCGGGCGCGTTTGCCAGCGCGGCACGGACGCGAACGGCAGAGGCAGGCGACCTAATTTAGCTCATTAATACCTTGTTGTCAGACCCTTAACAGTCTTTTTACACAGACCTTTTGAATTTCACTGAATGCCCACGGGAATCAAGCAGCTCTAAACCACGTCTGTCAAGCTGGGGCGGAAGTTCAGTGGCCATATACTGCAGAAAATGGAAAGCACAATAAGTACTCCCACATGACACTTGCTTACTTGCCTTAGGGAAAGGCTTTCCCTGAGTGCATTTTGAGCACAGACATAGGTGTCTACAGTTTGCAAGTCTGTTCTACAACTTCAGAAGCCATTCTCATCTCATTGCTACTAACTATCATTGACAGATTGTTTCTCTGATCTCTACTTGACCTGCCAGCTATTACATCAGCATGGGTGCTGTTTATACTGTATCACCCTGGTCCTCAGAATCCAGCAGCACCAGGCACACCAGCAGCATCAACAACACCACCACCAGCCTTCACCTCAACCACCTGATGCTGCACAGGACAGAGGGCATCAGCGCAGGGCTGCACCGAGTTAGAGGCGATACCTCAACACAGGGTATACAGGCAGAGCATAAGCTTCCTCAACATGACTGAGCAGCAGTGCTAAAGGAGGCTCCGGCTATCGCGTCACGTCATCGCAGACATTTGTAGCTTGCTGGAACAAGACCTGCTGCCCAGAGGACCTGGTGGACACTGTTAGATCCGTGTATCTTGATGTTGTGTCCTTCAATAATTAGACAACAAGGCTGCAGGGAACGATTCAACAGGTGTTTACTGAATGAGGGTTATTCTAGAACTAACTGTACAGATCACTACTCAGGGTTTATATACAGGTGTAGTCACTGCCGGTACTACAGTATACAGGAGCTGTAAAAAGTAGTTCTCCCCTAAAAGGTAGATACATTACAATGCCTCCCCTTTTAGATTAACAGTACCATAACACTCATTTAACAATTAAATATCAAACTAATTACAATTAACACTTTTAACATGCAACATTAGCTGAAAATAGTCTATTTATAAATTCAGTCTTTGGGGAGGCTTCCTGATCCTTTCCCGAGTGTCTTGCTCTTGGTGCGGAGGCGATTCTGGCCCCCTGTCGTCGGTTGGTTCACCCGCTTCCGATGCTACTGTTTCTGGGGTAGATGCTACCTGTACATCGGGTTCATCGCCAGGTACGTATGGGCGAGACATGGGGTTGACTCGTTCCTGTGACTCTAGGATCTGGTCAGCATGGCATCTCACAATGTTCTCCCCAACATCCACTGTGTACATTAGTGGCCCCTGCCGTGTGCATATTGTTCCTGGTTGCCATTTCTCTGTTCGGTAGTCGTGGGCCAAGACTGGTTGCCCTACATTGAAGCTCCTTGTCGGCTTCTCATTGATGTGCTGGAATTGCTTATTCTCAACATCTCTTCGTACATTTGGTCTGAGCAAATCCAGATGAGATCTCAACCTTCGGTTAAAGAACATCATGGCCAGGGCCTGGTTGGTGACTGCATGTGTCGCATTTCTGTAGGCTAACAGGAAATTGTCCACCTTATGCTGCAGTGGAATGTTGTCATTGCACGTGGCCTTTACTGCTTTTTTAAAGGTTTGTACGAACTTCTCAGCCAATCCATTTGTGGCTGGATGATACGGGGCGGATGTATAATGCCTTACCCCATTCCTTTTCATAAATCTTCGAAACTCTTCGGACACAAACTGTGGTCCGTTATCAGAGCAAATCTGCTCTGGCAAGCCGTTCCTGGCAAAAATGGTCCATAGGACTGCAATAGTTTTCTCCGTGGTGGTGGAGGACATTTTGATCACCTCAGGCCATTTCGAGTGCACATCCACGGCTATTAAAAATATTGAGTCCATGAATGGACCAGCAAAATCAATATGCACCCGTTGCCATGGAGATGAGGGCCATTCCCATGGGTGTAGAGGGGCATGTGGTGGTGCATTTTGGACCTTCTGGCATCCTGAGCAGCTCTTTGTCAGGTCCTCGATTTGCTGATCGATCCCCGGCCACCACGCATAAGCCCTAGCAAGGCATTTCATTTTCACCCCTCCCAGATGACCTTCGTGAAGCTCATTGAGCATTCTCTCCCTTAACTTGGGTGGAATTACCACTCGGGATCCACACATCAAGGTCCCCTGGCATACTGACAGCTGTTCTCTTCTGGATGAGAATGCTGGCAACAGTGAGTCGCCATGTGCTGGCCATCCCTTCACCGTCAAATCATATACCCGAGACAGTGTCGGGTCATTTCGGGTCTCCTTCTCTATACAAGCGTTAGTTACTGGCAAGCATTCAATTATAGTCGAATGAAATATTTCGACAGGATCCACTGCTGGTGCTTCCTCCGCAGTAGGCAGTGGCAGACGTGATAGCCCATCAGCGTTTCCATGCTGTTTCATGCCCTTATACTCGATTTCATATTGGTGCGCCCCTAGAAAAGGGACCATCTTTGTAGCCGTTGCGCAGTCATCACCGGAGCGCCCTTCTTTGGATTAAAGTTGGAGACAAGTGGTTGGTGGTCAGTCAGCAAGGTGAACTTCTGCCCGTGCAGATAGTGATTGAACTTTTTCACTCCCCACAGTAGGCTGAGGGCCTCCCTGTCAATCTGGGCGTAGTTACGCTCGGCTGAGGTTAGTGACCGAGACGCAAAGGCTACTGGCCTCTCCAAGCCGTCAGGGAATTTGTGCGACAGCACCGCTCCAATGCCACAGGGTGATGCATCACACGCCAACCGAATTGGTAGTGCTGTGTTGAAATGAGCCAACACCTCTTTTGATGTGATCAATGCTTTGCTCTTCTGGAAAGCTCGTTTACATTCATCACTCCACTTCCATGGTACCCCCGTTTGCAGTAGGGTGTTCAGTGGGCGTAGTACGGTAGGCAAATTCGGCAAGAACTTATGGTAGTAGTTCACCAGCCCGAGGAACGACCTCAGTTTTGACACATTTTCCGGTGCTGGAGCCTTGACTACTGCCTCAATCTTTTCAGGGGACTTATGTAACCCCTCTTTATCAATAAAGTGTCCACAATACGAGATCTGCTTCTGGAAAAACTCGCATTTGTGGCGATTAGCTCGGAGCCCATATTCCTTCAATCTAGTGAGCACCTGCTCCAGGTTGGCGAGGTGATCACTGTCATTTTCGCCCGTGACCAGGATGTCGTCCAAATAACACTGGGTCCCTGGAATCCCTTGCAGGACTTGTTCCATTGCCCTTTGTCAAATAGCCGGAGCTGATGCTACCCCGAACACCAGCCGGTTGTATTGGTAGAGACCTTTATGAGTGTTGATCGTGAGGTACTGTTTCGAGGCTTCTTCTACCTCCATTTGCAGGTACTCCTGGGCCAGATCAAACTTAGTGAAGCGTTTCCCTCCCGATAGCGAGGCGAAAATATCTTCAATCCGCGGAAGCGGATATTGTACAGTGTGAAGGACTGGGTCCACTGTCACCTTAAAGTCCCCACAGATGCAAACCTTCTTTGGTTCCCCAGGCGTAATACTCAATGACCTCTTCATTACAGGAACGATGGGTGTAGCCCACTCGGTCCAGTCCACTTTGGACAGTACTCCTGAACGTTCCAAGCCTTCCAGCTCTGCTTCGACGGCTGCGCGGCCTTAAAAAACTTTGGGCTTGCATTTTCCTCTATTTTGATCATCGCTGTTATGCCTTTTAGTGTTCCGAGTCCCTGCTGGAACACTTCTTGTGCGTCAGTTAGCATTTTTGACAGTCGTCCAGGTGTGACGTCGTCATCCTTTTTGGCATCTACAGTCAGTGCTTGTATGGAATGCCAATCTAGCTGTATCTTCCGGATCCATTCATGTCCTAGTAGTGGTGGTCCTCCATCTGGCAATACATATAGGTCCATTTTTGGTGTTTCCTTGCCGTTATATATAACGTTCACCCTTATTTTTCCTTTGGGGTAGACTTTTTGCCCCGTGTATGTCTTCAAGACAATCTTTGTATCTCTCAAGGGTATATGTGAGAATAGCCACTTGTAGTCCCTTCAGTTTATGACTGTTAGGGCTGATCCTGTGTCCAATTCCATTTTCACTTGGACTCCTGCTATCTTGAGTGTGACCCAGATAGTTTGGTGATCCTCCATTTTGACCACATTATGTAGTTTCAGACAACCCAGCTCCTTGCTTCCGGAGTCTGTATCACTTTTCTGTTCGTTTGAACTACTCTCCGTCACCTTATGTACCTTCTTGTACTTCTCCTGTGGAGATTTCTTGCTGCTGGTTTTCTTTCCCGACCTGCAGACTCTTGCTATGTGTCCTACTTTTCCACACTGTCTGCACACTTTGTCCTTGAACCAGCAATCATTATGGTCATGTGTTGTTCTGCCGCAGCAATAGCACTTCACTGTTCCGTATGACATTTCATTTGTGCCATATTCTTGCGGTCTTCGTTGTATCTCTGCTGCGTCCCGTGCTGCTGCTTTGTGTGATACTGCAATGCTGAAAGCCTTGTCCAGCATAAGATCCTTTTCTGGTAGAAGCCGTTTCTGGGTTCCTTCACTTTGAAGCCCACACACAAACTTGTCCCTTAAAGTATCTGCTAGTCCCGTTCCAAACTGGCAGTGTTTCGATAGCTTGCGCAATTCCGTTAAATACTCAGCATTACTTTCATCTTCATGCTGGTTCCTTTTGTGAAACTTAAATCTTTCTGCTATCAGCAGCGGTGTGGGGTTTAAGTGGTCCTGTAGGATTGACACTATGTTTTCAAAATCCTTTTCTACTGGCTTCTCTGGGGTTACTAGGTTTCGTAGTAAGCCATACGTTTTTGCACCCATTGAATTCAACAATGCCAGTGCTTTCTTGTCATCTGGCACTTCATTCGCCTTGCAGTATACTTCTATGCGTTCGACATATGTCGTCCAATCTTCGACTTCATTGTCGAACGCTGTGATACTGCCACTCTTTGACATTTTTGGGTGTGGTTAGACTGGCTTATAATGGCATCTCCCGCGCTTTCCTTTCTTCCCCGCTGACGCTGCTCGGCCCTTGAACACCGGCTGCGCTCTGCGCATTTTCCTGTGCGCCTCTCTCCCCCGTTGACGCTGCTCGGCCCTTGAACACCGGCTGCGCTCTGCTCCCTCTTACCTCTCTCCCCCGTCAACGCTGCTAGGCCTTTTTCTGTGCCGTCGGTCGGCTCTAGCCGCCGCTGTCCGGGAAGGATCTGCGCAGTACCTGTTGCCAGCCCATTTTGCTGGACCACCGTCACTGGAAAGCCAAGCCTGGCTCTCGACAGCCTCCCCTGCGATACTCAAATCTCCGCTGGATGACTGGGGGGTTTCCCGTGGTCGACGCCCGTGCTTCTGGACTCGGCCTTCGTCCACTGTTCTCCAGGAGCGAATCCCTGGGAGGTGATGCAGAGTTGCAGGTAGGTTTGAATCTGCTCGTCGCCAATGTTAGATCCGTGTATCTTGATGTTGTGTCCTTCAATAATTAGACAACAAAAGAGCAGGGAACGATTCAGCAGCTGTTTACTGAATGAGGGTTACGCTAGAACTAACTATACAGATCACTACTCAGGGTTTATATACAGGTGTGGTCACTGCCGGTACTACAGTATACAGGAGCTGTAAAAAGTAGTTCTCCCCTTAAAGGTACATACATTACAGACATGCCTTACCAGTAGCTGTTAAAGTCACTGACGCCCTCAACTTCTTCGCCTCAGGCTCCTTCCAGGGATCCGCAGCAGACATTTGCAGGGTAAGGGTGCATAGTTGTACGGGTGTCAAGTGGGATGTGGAGGAAGAGATTGCTAAAGCTGAGTGCTGGTGAGGAAAGGCAATGGGGATCAGATTGAGGGTGATGGGAAATTCATACTCACTATTCCAGTGCGCTGAAGGTCATGAAATCTTTTCCTGCACTGTATCCAGGTTCTGCGGGTGACTCCCAAGGAGTTGACCTCCTCAGCCACCTGCGTCCACACTGCCTTGCTCTGAGTGGGAGCCCTATTCCTCCCTGATGAAGGGAAGAACACCTCCCTGTTGGCCCTAGCCCCATCCACTACTGCCTGCAGTGCCACCTCGTCAAAGTGCGGAGCTGATCTGGCCCTCCCGTTTGTCATATTTGCTGCAGCTCCCTCACACTGCACAGTCAAGAAGCTTGGCAGTCTGCAGAAGAAGCAAGGCTTGCTGTGGACCTTAAATGCAGCAGCAATGATGACGTCTTCGGAGTGGACTTTCAGTCATGAAAAACCCATTTGCAACGGCTTCCCACACGTTGGAAATCAATTGGCCAATTCAGTTAAAATTGCATCAATCTCCCACATCCATTTAGATTCGTGTGGAGAACACGAAATTTGAATAACACGACACCATCCCGCACCTGAGTTAAAATCCTTCCCATGGTCTAGAAGGTCTGCTGAGAGAAACACAGATAGACAGAGGCCAAGTCCTTTTTCCTTAAGATAGAGCTGACCAGAAGAATTGAATACTTAAGCCCACTAATGAGGACAGTGTGGCATTTTTTTTTCTTATTACGATGAGTGATACAAAATAATGGTGAGACTTATTACAAATATTTTTCTCCCATTCAAAACATGTGCAAAAAAGACTAGTTTGTTGATTTGCACTTGGCCTCAACTCATTAAAGTGTGAATCAGTCGTCTTTTGAAAGATTGGAAAATGCACATGGAGTCACGTGTGAGATTACAGTATTCAGTTCATTTAAGACGGGACTTTACTGTTCTAATCCCGGGTCAAGTGTTAATATTACTAGATATTGGGCAGTAAAGAAAATTCTTGACCTTGAGAGACTTGGGACCTCCTTTCAGGTGAGACGAGTGATGCTGAATCCAAGAGATTATCTAGCGAACTTTAATGGCAGGGACTGATTTGCATCTGAAGCCTCTGTTTCCCACCCGCAGCCAGCTAGATGGAGAGGCTGGCTGTCTGTGGGCGGGTGGGCCTGTGGCACTAGGCCACACAGAGCAGGGGAGGATTAGGTGGGGGCTGGTGCCAGCCTGTGGGGGACCAGGATGGGGGGAGGGTGAGAAGGTGAGGACGATCACAGCTGGCCACCAGAGGATTGTGGCCTGCCAGCATTGAGTGGGGGAAGAGGATCAAATCGGGGCCGGCCGCCAGTGGATCGTGGCCAGCCTCAGGATGACCGGGAGAGGGGGAGTCCGGGAAGGTGGTTGGAGGCCTCGTGAGGGGGTCTCCGATCGCGGAGGGTGTGCTAGGCAGGGACCACGAATTCAGGAGGTGAGTGTAAATGCACTTACCTCCCGGATGCAGCAGTCCTCACCTTGCTGTAACTGCAGGGTTTAACAATGTGTGTAAAACCCAACCAGATAGAGTTAAAAACAAAGTGGTGGCTAAAGAAGGGGCTTCCAGCCTCACTCTAATATTTAAATTGATGTCCCGCCCCCTGGCAGTGGGTTGGCTGCCTGCCTCCATCCCGCCCGCCGCCCCCCCCCCCACTCCTGCTGCCCCCTGTCCCAACTCCATTTAAACCGGAAGTGGGCGGGCTGGAGGCGGGTTTAGGTTGGGATTCTGATTTTTAACAATTTAACTACACCCACGCTCCGAGCCCACCCGTTTTTTCAGGTAAAAATTTCCCCCCAAGTGATTCTATTTTGAGGTAAAATGATGTCCTGGAAATTGTAGAGCTTCTGATGCTATTTCAGAGACCTTTTTTGAGTGGGTGGTAGCAAATACAGAACAAAAACTATCAAATTACCACTTTGGAGCACTTTGCAGCCTATTAAATGGTACGGATCTGATGATGTCATTGATGATGCATTTTCAGTCGGGTTATTTAAAGGAGCTGTAACCACATTGCATTTAAAGGTTTATCTAGGAGTGTGCAGGCAACCCACTGCACAATTGGACTGCTGGAAAGAATGTCAAATATGACTGCACTTAGACAGAGGGCGGCACCCAGGTTCTCCGATGACTCCCTCCATAAGCTTGTGGAGGGAGTCAGAGCATGCAGGGAGGTCCTCTTCCTTCCAAATGGGCGGAAGAGACCTCCCCAAGTGACCAAAAAAGCCTGGCTCCAAAGAGCAGAGGAGGTAAATGTAGTGTCCGCGCATCAATAACACACGGACTGCAGGAGAACGATAATAAGAGGTGTTTACTGAACAGAGAGTATGCTGTAACTGAAAGTACAGAAGCCTGCTACTGCTTTATATACAGGGGTGGTCACTGCCGGTACTACAGCATAAAAGCAGTTCTCTCTTAAAGGTACATACACAACAATTCCTCCCCTTTTAGATAACCAGTACATAACATTCATTTAACAATTGAATAATAACTAATTACAATTACAATTTTCTTTGTACTATATACATCAGCTGAAAGTAAACATTTATAAATGCAGTCTTTGAGGAGGCTTCCTGATCCTGTCTGGATAGCATCTTTCTCGAGTATCCTGTTCTTGCGGCGGAGTCGATTCTGGCTCATTGTCATTGGTTGGTTCGTCAGCTTCCAATACCACTGATTCTGAGGTAGACGCAAGCTGTGCTTCGGGTTCATCACCAGGTGCGCATGCTCGTGGTATGGGTTTGACTTGTTCCTGTGACTCTAGAATCTGGTCAGCATGGTGTCTCACGATGCTCTCTCCAACGTCCACTGTGTACATTAGTGGTCCCTGCCGTGTGCATATCGTTCCTGGCTGCCATTTTTCTGTTCGGTAGTCGCGGGCCAAGACTGGTTGCCTTATCTTGAAGCTCCTGGTTGGCCTTTCATTGATGTGCTGGAATTGCTTATTCTCAACATCTCGTCTTATGTTTGGTTTGAGCAAGTCCAGGTGACATCGTAAACCGCGGTTAAAGAACATCATGGCTGGAGATTGGTTGGTGACTGCATGTGTCGCATTTCGGTAAGCGAACAAGAAATTGTCCACCTTGTGTTGCAGTGGTATGTTGTCGTTATACATTGCCTTTATTGCTTTTTTAAAGGTTTGAACAAACCTCTCGGCCAATCCATTTGTGGCTGGATGATATGGGGCAGATGTGTAATGCTTTACCCCATTATTCCTCAAAAACCTCCGGAAATCTTCGGACACAAACTGTGTCCATTGTCGGAGCAAACCTGTTGAGGCAAGCCATTCCTAGCGAAGATGGTCCGTAGGACTGCAATAGTTTTCTCCGTGGTGGTGGAGGACATTTTGATGACCTCTGGCCATTTCGAATGTGCATCCACGGCGATTAAAAACATTGATTTTGCTGGTCCATTTATGGACTCAATGTGTACCCATTGCCATGGAGATGAGGGCCACTCCCATGGGTGTAGCGGGGCCTGTGGTGGAGCGTTTTGGACTTTCTGGCATCCTGTGCATCTCTTGGTCATTTCCTCGATTTCTTTATCGATTCCCGGCCACCACACACACGCCCTGGCTAGGCTCTTCATTTTTACCCCTCCCAGATGACCCTCATGAAGCTCATTGAGCACTCTATCTCTCAACTTGGGTGGAATTACCACTCGGGATCCACACATCAAGGTCCCCCGGCACACTGACAGCTGTTCTCTCCTTGGTGAGAGTGCTGGCAACAGTGAGTCGCCATGTGCTGGCCATCCCTTCACCGTCAAATCATAGACCCGAGAGAGTGTCGGGTCATTTCGGGTTTCCTTCTCTATACTTGAGTTCGTAACAGGTAGACATTCGACTATGGTCGAATGGAATATCTCAACAGGGTCCACTGCAGGTGCTTCTTCCACCGTAGGCAGCGGCAGGCGCGACAGCCCATCAGCGTTTCCATGCTGTTTCGTGACCTTATACTCTATGTCG
Source organism: Somniosus microcephalus (assembly GCF_052327205.1). Lineage (NCBI taxonomy): Eukaryota > Metazoa > Chordata > Chondrichthyes > Squaliformes > Somniosidae > Somniosus > Somniosus microcephalus. Next base: position 189,077,959 of record NC_140993.1, on the reverse strand, counting down.
TATTGATGTGCTCCTAGAAAAAGGGACCATCTTTGCAGCCGTTGCGCCGTCATCACCGGAACGCCCTTCTTTGGGTTCAAAATGGAGACAAGAGGCTGGTGATCAGTCAGTAAGGTGAATTTCTGCCCGTGCATGTAGTGATTGAACTTCTTCACCCCCCACACCAGGCTGAGGGCCTCCCTGTCAATCTGGGCGTAGTTACGCTCGGCTGATGTTAACGAGCGTGACGCAAAGGCTATTGGCCTCTCTGAACCATCAAGGAATTTGTGCGACAGCACCGCTCCAATGCCGTAGGGAGACGCATCACATGCCAACTGAATCGGTAGTGATGGATTGTAGTGAGCCAATACTTTTTTTGAAGTGATTAGGCATTTACATTTCTGAAAGGCACGCTTACACTCATCACTCCACTTCCATGCTACTCCAGTTTGCAGCAGGGCGTTCAGCGGGTGCAGAATAGTAGACAAATTTGGCAAGAACTTATGGTAGTAGTTCACCAACCCGAGGAACGACCTCAGTTGTGACACATTTTCCGGCGCTGGAGCATTGACTACTGCCTCAATCTTGTCTGGGGACTTATGCAACCCCTCTTCATCAATCACGTGGCCACAATACGAGATTTGTTTCCTGAAAAACTCACATTTGGGGCGGTTGGCTCGTAGTCCATATTCTTGCAGTCTAGTGAGCATCTGCTCCAGGTTGGCAAGGTGTTCACTGTCATTTCCGCCCGCAACCAGGATGTCGTCCAAATAACACTGGGTCCCCGAGATCCCTTGCAGGACTTGTTCCATCGCCCTCTGCCAAATAGCCGGAGCTGATGCTACCCCGAATACCAGTCGATTGTACTGATAAAGACCTTTGTGAGTGTTTATCGTGAGGTATTTTCTAGATGATTCATCTACCTCTATTTGTAGATACGCTTGGGCCAGATCAATCTTCTTAAAGCGTTTCCCCCCAGGTAGTGAGGCGAAAATATCTTCTATCCGCGGAAGTGGATATTGTACCATGTGAAGGACTGGGTTCACAGTAATCTTAAAGTCCCCACAGATGCGAACCTTCTTCGGTTCCCCAGGCATGCTGCTCAATTATTTCTTCATTACAGGGACGATGGGTGTGGCCCACTCGCTCCAGTCCACCTTGGACAGCACACCCGAGCGCTCCAGACTCTCCAGCTCTGCTTCAACGGCTGGGCGGATCACATACGGTACCGGTCTGGCCTTAAAAAATTTTGGGTTTGCATTATCTTCAATTTTTATCATTGCCGTTACGCCTTTTAGAGTCCCAAGTCCTTGCTGGAACACCTCTTTCGCGTCAATTAGAATTTTTGACAGTCATCCAGGTGTGGCGTCGTCATCTTTTTTGTCAGCCACAGTTAGTGCCTGAATGGAATGCCAATCCAATTGTATTTTTCGGACCCATTCACATCCCAATAATGGTGGTCCTCCATCTTGCAGTATATATAGATACAGTTCCTGTGTTTCCTTGCCGTTGTATTTAACGGACACCCTTATTTTTCCTCTGGGGTAGACTTTTTGCCCCATATGTCTTCAAGACAATGGACGTATCCTTCAAAGGAATGTGTGAGAAAAGCTGCTCGTAGTCTCGTCGATTCATGACTGTTAGGGCTGATCCTGTGTCCAATTCCATCTTTACTTGGGACCCTGCTATCATGAGGGTGACCCAAATGGTTCTGTGATCCTCCTTTGCGATCACGTTGTGTAGCTGTAGACAACTTAGTCCCCTGCTCCCGGAGTCATTGTCACTACTCTGGTCTTCTGAACTACTGTCCGTCATCTTTTTTACTTTCTTGTACTTTTCCTTAGTAGTTCTTTTAGTGTTGGTTTTCTTTCCCGACCTGCAGACTCGTGCTATGTGTCCCACTTTTCCACATTGCCTGCATACTTTGTCCTTAGCCCAGCAATCCTTCTGGTCATGGGTTGTTCTGCCGCAGCAATAGCACTTTTCTGCTCCATATGCCATTTCATTAGTGCTATATTCTTGCGGTTTCTGTTGTATTTCCACAGCTCCCCGTGCTGCTGCTTCGTAGGTTACTGCAACGCTGAAAGCCTTTTCTAACATAAGGTCCTTTTCCGAAAGTAGTCGTTTCTGGGTTCCTTCACTCTGGAGCCCGCAGACAAACTTATCCCTTAAGGTATCTGCCAGTCCTGTTCCGAACTGGCAGTGTGTCGATAACTTGCGTAGTTCCGTAAGATAGTCAGCATTACTCATCTTTGTGCTGGTTTCGTTTATGGAACTTGAATCTTTCTGCTATCAGCAGCGGTGTAGGGTTTAGATGTTCCTGTAAGATATTGACAATCTCTTCAAAATTTTTCTCCATTGGTTTAGCTGGGGTAATTAAATTTCGCAATAGGCCGTACGTTCTCACGCCCATCAAATTTAATAATATCGACGCCTTCTTTTCAGCGGCCACCTCATTTGCCCTGCAGTACACTTCAACTCTTTCCACATACATGGTCCAGTCTTCTATTTCATTATCAAAAACAGTGATGCTGCCACTCTTCGGCATCTTGGGTGGTTTAAAATGGCGCCTCCCACGCTTTTCCTTCTTCCCCAAAGGATTAAAATGGCGCCTCCCATGCTTTTCCTTCTTCCCCTTGCTGCCAATGCTGCTCCTCACGTTCTAACAGATAATGGTGCCCCGCGGCTTTCTGCGCGTCTCTTTTTCAACGCTGCCCGACTCTTGAGCACCGGCCGCGCCCTGTGCGCTCCACCCTCTCTCTCTCTTTGTCTTCCCGACGACGCTGCTCGGCCCCCTTACAGAGATGCTCGCCCGAGCTCTAGCCCGCCACAGTCCGGGGAGGGTCAGCGCACTACCTGCTACCAGCCCGATTTGCTGGGACACCTTCATTGGAGAGCCAGGCCCAGCTCTCCACAGCTTCCCCTGCAACTCTCTGGACTCCGATGGATCACTGGGCGGTTGCCCCAGGTCGACGCCCATTGCTCTGGCTTCGACCTCCAAGAAGCTTCTTCCCAGGGATGGATCCCCATGAGGTGATGCAGTACTGCAGGTGAGTTCAAACCTGCTCGTCGCCACTGTAGTGTCCGCGCATCAATAACACACGGACTGCAGGAGAACGATAATAAGAGGTGTTTACTGAACAGAGAGTATGCTGGAACTGAAAGTACAGAAGCCTGCTACTGCTTTATATACAGGGGTGGTCACTGCCGGTACTACAGCATAAAAGCAGTTCTCTCTTAAAGGTACATACACAACAGTAAACAGCAGAGATGTGGTGAGGAGGACCTGGGTGCAGTGCCGGAAATGTTTCAATAATCTCATTAGATCACGAAATGTTAGTACAAAGCCAAACTCAACTTCATCCTGCTGTATCTCTCGTCACATCCCCATCACTCTGCCTTCCCAACCCTGCTGCTGCATATCCTTACTCAAACCAACATACCTTGCATGATCACCCATCCCTCTCTCTCTCTACCTACATTGACACATCCCCATCTCACCAACCACCCCTCACACTCACCCTCATCCTAATGCAATCATACCAGCTAACAACACACAAGCAGGCCACTTGGCTTTGACACCCCACTCCATCATAGTATTGGGTATTTTGTTAAATGATTCTGTAAAGTTTCCGTTACTGTAATGTCACATGTAAAAATCTTTATTTTCACCACTTTCTGGTCATGGACAAATTTGTGTGCACATTTGGAAGTGGCTTAGTGAGTTGGAGTGAATGGTGAGACATAACGTTACCTCCAGCAATGGTGACCTGTGTGAAATGAATGGCTTGGTCATTTTAGGGATGCTTTATGGTGTTGCTGTGGGGTGGTGCCAACCTGGCACAGCATGTGGCAGCCATATGGGTGTAATGCTTAAAGTTAAGTAAATCTGGCTGTGATGAGCCCATCCCTGGCCTCCATATGCTAGTGGGATCTGGACCGCAGTTTCCTCCTGTTCCTCCTCCTCCTCACCTTCCAGCTGATGCTCCTCCTCCTCTGAAGATGCTGTGCACTCAGTGCCTTGCTCCTCATGCAGTGCTAATACTTGCTGCTGTGCTATGTTGTGCAGGGTGCAGCAGACCACGACGATTCTGGAGACCCTGGCTGGTGCTACTCCAGATCTGACAAGGCATCTGAAGCACATTTTCAGCATGCCTATTGTCTGCTCTGTGACACATCTGGCTTTTTTATATCTCTCCTCGGCACTTGACCTCCTCAAGGCTGTCATGAGCCACGTTTTCAGTGGATAGCCCTTGTCTCCACGCAGCCAGCCAGAAAATCTGTCTGGAGAAGTGAAGAGCTGAGGGAGGCTGGACTGGCACAGGGTGAAAGAGTCATGGCAGCTGCCAGGGATGCATGATGCATGATGATCTTCCTATGGTTGCAGACCAGCTGCACATTGAGGGAGTGGAAGCCATTGCAGTTGACAAACACTCCTGGCTTATGATGGGTTGTCCTGATGGCCACATGTGTACAGGCCATGATGCTCTGCACTCGTGGGAGGCCAGCCAGAGTGGCAAAGCCCAACGCCCGCTCAGTAACATTGGTGTTCACAGAATCACAGAAACCCCACAGTGCAGATAGAGGCCATTTCGGCCCATCAAGCCTGCACCGACACATATCCCACCCGATCCCTGTAACCCCTACACCAGCACATATCCCACCCTATCCCTGTAACCCCACATATTTAACCCCCCTAACACTAAGGGTCAATTTATCATAGCCAATCAACCTAACCTGCACATCTTTGGACTGTGGGAGGAAACCGGAGCACCCGGAGAAAACCCACGCAAACACGGGGAGAATGTGCAAACTCCACACAGACAGTCGCCCGAGGTCGAATTCGAACCCGGGTCTCTGGCGCTGTGAGGCAACAGTGCTAACCACTATGTCACCGTGCTGCCCTTGTGGCAAAGTTGATATAATTGGCTGACTTATCAAACAGGGCAGCGGTGACCTGTGTGATGCATCTGTGGGTGGCACATATCTGCTGCAGATCCCTGGAAAGAGCCTGAGGCAAAAAAGTTAAAGGTGCTGGTGACTTTGACAGCCACTGGTAAGGCGTGTCCACCAGATCCTCTGGACTGCAGGTCTTGCTCTAGCAATGTGCAAATGTCTGCGACGATGTGGCACGATAGCCTGATCCTCCTTTGGCACTGTTGCTCAGTCATGTTGAGGAAGCTCATCCTCTGCCTCTATACCCTGTGTTGAGGGTATCGCCTCTGGTGCGGTGCAATCCTGCACTGATGGCCTCTGTCCTGTGCAGCATCAGGTGGTTGAGGAGAAGGTTGTTGGTGTTGTTGTTGCTGCTGCTGGTGTGCCTGCTGCTGCTGGTGTTGGGGCTCATCGTGTTCCAATTCTGAGGACCAAGGTGAGACAGTATAAATGGCAGCCATGCTGATGGAAGAGATGGCAGGTCAAGTAGAGATGACAAAAGCAATCTGTCAATGATGTGATAGGTTCTACCAATGAGGTGACACTTGAAGGTGACTTTGCTGGAAACACTTGCAGCCTCTAGAAAGCTAAATCAATGCTGGAAATGCAGTCAGCAACAGCTTCTGCCTAAGGAAAGTGATCAGCTGTGAGGTGGGAGTTTTTATTGTACTTTTCAAGCTGTGCACTAATCAGCTGGATCAATGGCCACTCAACTTCCACCTCAGCTTGGCAGACGTGGTTCCCGAGCTGCGTGATTCCTGTGATCATCCAGCAAAATTTGAAAGGTAGGGTTAAATAGATTCTTAAGGGTCTGATAAGTTCCTAATAATGATTTAAATTGGATCACCCGCCTCTGCCGTTCGAGTAGCTGCCGTGTCGGCAAACGCGCCTGAGGGAAAGGCGCGTGGGGGCGGGATGATGATGGGTTCCTGACCCACTGCAAGATATTACAAATTTCCAACCTGACCCGCCTCCGATCGCGCCCGCATGGAACCTAGAAAATTCAGGCCTATGTTTCAGGGCTTTTTCACCATTGTTGCACTATGGATTTGTAATAAAGTGTTACATTTCAAGGTTGTGTTTTAAAGCAAAGTGCGTGCACCCCAGTTAAAACAAAGGCACAGAGGTGAAAGATGGTTAAAATACTAATCAGCTAAGTATTATATACTGTAAATGATAAGCACTTTGTTAGCCTAGCTTGGTAATCAATAATCATTTCATACTCATTGTGTTGGGAAGTCATTGGTCATGGGCATGCAGCAGGGGTGGTCTGGCTGGCAATCCCTGTGGCAGTGAACATGGGGAGATGACACAGATACAGAGACACAGGCAGTCAGTCAGATTTTTAAAATAGAAAGCTCTGAGGACCAACTTTGGCCCTGCTCTGAAGGAGAATACAGGAGGGTAGTTAGGAATGATTTTGTTTAAGCCAAGCAAGACTACCCACTGATGTAGGGACGCATAGTCTTTTCATTATTTTGCATTATTATGCAAAGATTGAATTAAGTAAGTCTGATTAAAACTGTTGCTCTGTTTGTTCACTTGATGAGAAATAAAATAACTTAATGAGTGATATATGACCTAGCCGTACTAAGTGTTTTCTTGGTCCACGTTTGCAAGGTTGGAGAAGTACCTGGGGACATGTGCGAAAGACACAATTATTTGTTTCAGATCACCTGGCAGTCCGATTGTTACGCCCCTGGGTTATGTTATTGTATAAGTAGATACTTGACTGTATGAATCTAATCTAGCACATAAGGGGTATGAGATCAACTTACAGGAGCAACTGAGGCCAGTGATCCTCAGATCTGTATGGCAGACTCCAATTTGTAACAACAGTATAGAACTTCACATGAAAGAAAAACAAATTGATTAATTTATTTGTTAATGGGGTTAGGGTAAGATAGTCGTTATTGGCTAGTAATCCAGAGGCCTGGCCTAATGATCCGCAGACATGAGTTCAAATCTCACCATGGCACCTGGGGAATTTAAATTCAATAATTTAGTAACGTAGGAATAAAAAGCTAGTATCAGTAATGGTGACCATGAAACTACTGGATTGTCGTAAACCCATCTGGTTTTCTAATGTTCTTTAGGGAATTAAATCTGCCGTCCTTACCCAGTCTGGCCTATATGTGACTCCAGACCCACAGCAATGTGGTTGACTCTTAACTGCCCTCTGAAATGGCCTAGCAAGCCACTCAGTTGTATTCAAGAAAGCGGCTCACCACCACCTTCTTGAGGGCGATTAGGAATGGGCAATAAATGCTGGTCGTGCTGGCAATGTCGACATCTTATGAATGAATAAAAAAATAACATGTAGCTTGCTACCTCTATCTGATATGTTTAGCTAACTGGTCCGTGTGTTCATAGCTGGTACATGATATTTGTCTTAATTGCCAAAGTATATATCAAAAGTTAAACATTTAAAGTAATACAGCATATTTATTTTAACTCGCTGTGACTCATTTTCTCCTTAGAGAGAAAATGAGAGGAATGAAAGTGCATATAATAGACAGTAATCACCCAGATTCCAGTAATAAATTAGTTTTGGTTTACACAGTTAACATTTTTTTTTGCATATTATCATTCTTCTGTTTGCAAAAGTACTAATTGATTTCAGAAGCTCTATTTTTATGTCTTCAGGATTTTGTGTATTTCTTGTGATGGAGTTATGCTGAAATTTTAAGTCAGCTATTTCAACTATAACAGAAGATATTGCCAGCAAAATTATATTACTTATCTCTGCAATTAAAGTATAAATACCATGGTTTTAATGCTACATGACATATTTGAAGGACAGGGTGTGTGCTTTCATTGCCAAAAAACCACAGTTGATCAATCACTATTGCCTTTTTATTTAAATCATTAGTCAACCAAATGTTTTTACTAATGTAAGATTAAAAATATGGGTCATCTGCCAAATGCAATAGCTAGAGGGTTAAATGAAGGACTGTAATGGTATGGAAGCTATTGAAGGTACAATTATTAATAATGAATTAGCTGAAAATAATATGAAATTGTCCATTACCAGTGCTTGCCTTTTAGTTCTTTTTAATTTCATGGAAGATTACTGGTGATATACTTAGTCCTGGTAAATTAGTAGCTAGCTTTTTAAAAACATTTTTTTTAAAGAATTAAGATTTGCATTTATTTTCTCACAATTTTTACTATTTAAATCCATGAATGTCAATCAGAGGTCGAATGCGTGCGCGGGGGAGGCTGCGCGTGCGCATCGAACTTCGTTTTTCTTTACAAGTTTTCCCGGGAGGGTAAGCCTGCAGAATTTAGAAATATAAAAAGCAGGCATAAGGCCTGCTTTTTACAAGGTAAGTGGTGAATTAATTAAAATGAAAACATTTTTTTCTACAGGTTTATTATTTTTAAATACTTTAAAGCAAGGTAAGTTGATTTTTAGCTCCGTTAGAAAATAAAATTATTTTTTTCAAAAATTTAAATTATTGTTTAAAATAGTTATTTCATGTAATTTATAGTTTATTTAAAAAATGTGATTTAAAAAAAAATGTATTTGAAGATTTAGTGCTATTTTGGGGCCGTAGTATTTATAAGTCTTGACAGCACTTCCTGTCAGACTTATGAATGGAGCATTCCTTGCTCTGATTGGCTGCCCATGGCCCACATGATCCCAGGGGACGCATCGAACTAACTGCGCCCCTGGGATACGCAAATACTGCGCGCCGGCAGCTGGACCAGGCCCGGGATCGCAATTCCACGGGAGCCCACAGCTCAATGGCCGGAGCGCTAGCTAAGTGGGGGCTTGCACCCACGGGAATTTGTGGGCCATTAATGTGATGGTAGATGCCCAATGCACTGAAGTGCATCAATTGTCCACTCCTCATAATATGGGATTTGAAGGCCTGAGACCTACAGCTTGAGGTGCTCAGCATGTTTGAAAAATAAACATAAAAATCAGGGGGCCTTTCCATAATGCAACGGGAGCATATGAACAGCACTCTAGTTGACCATTTTAAAATGGATGCTGAATCGGCGTCTCTATTCAAAAGTTGAAATATTTTTTCTGCCCCCCTTTCTTTCCGTTTTCCAGCATGTCAACTCTCTTCCCCACCCCCCTTCATTCCCACTGTCTCTCTCCCCCAGTAAAAGCTGCTGGTGCTCTATCAGTAGCCCATCACTGCCTGCTGAGGCTTAAATTCCAGCTCCGGTTCCTCAGTGCATCATGAGCAATGCATCAAGATCACAAAAGAAATGCTAATAATATGAACTTGCATTATGGGCTGGGGTCAGCTCATTCTTGCACTGCATTAATAGCCCCATGGTGTCCTGACAGTAATGAAATATCATTATGGCTCAAAATTGATGGTGGCAAGCCTGTAAATCAGCATCAGACACCAAATATGATGTTAGTTACCATTATTCCAATCTCCTGCAGTGATTGTTATTGTTTTGCAACTTTTTCTCATTCAATGAGTTAACAACAGCTTCAATAAGTGGGTTGTGTCCTTTACAATTTTAAGCCTGTGTCTTTTTTATACAAACGATCCCTGACGGTAAATTGAATGGCTGCGATTAATGTACAATGTGTCATCCTATCAGAGACTCTAAGGACTGCAGTGTAATGGTTTCTGACATGAGATAATCAAGCTCACAGCAACGGATTGTCATTTAAGACTTTATTAACAGCACTGCAAAACACAGACAGAGCATAGTTTTCCAATCCGGAAAACGGAGATGCAGTGGCTTTGGAACTACCTTCTAACACACAACAGCTAGCCTGGCTAAATAACAACAGAAAATGCTGGAAAAACTCAGCAGGCCAGGCAACATCCGTGGAGAGAAAATAGAGTCAATGTTTCTGGTTATTTCGGATTTCGGATTTCGTTATTTCGGATTTCCAACATCTGCAGTATTTTGCTATCGTAGCTAGGCTGGCTATACTTATACCCAACTTGTTTACTATATTTGTGATTTAACTTTACTCTAACCATAAACATAATGGCTCGGAATTTACGGTAAGTGATGATGCAATGGCGATCGCTGTTGTGTATGTACCTTTAAGAGAATAACTGGTCTCAGACTGCAGTACCGGCAGTGACCACCCCTGTATAAAAGGCGCTAGAGAGCCTCTGTTGGTTAGTTTCGTTTATGCCTTTCACCAGTAAAGACTTGTTTGTTTCTCTCCTGCTAGTCCATGTCTCAATCATTCACGGACTTAACAATCGCCGCTGACCTCAAAGAAAGCTGCCCACAAACTTTAGCTTTCTCGATATTAATTTGATTGTAGCACTGTCAAAATATACATTAGCAGTGATGTCATCAAGCTGACTAAGCAGCAATCACACTAAAGAATTCGCAGAGACAGCAAACCATAAAATTAAAAAGCACTTATTGGCATTCACTTTTTAAAACATTTACAGTGAGCAAAATAAAGATTGGAACATACACATGGGGCTAGGGTAGAAGCTAAAATATCATAAAGAAACATTACTTTTTTAAAATTATTTTAAAAATCTTGTAATTTTTATCATAATGGAGAAATTTGACATTCCACAAATATAGAATTAGTTTTTCAGAGCCAGAACGGATGTTCAGCAGTCAAAACACGGTTAAAACCCTAGTTAACTTTTTATGGGTTGTTTAACAGTGATATTAGAGCAGAAAAGGGGAAGTTTTCATCAGTTCAAGTGATTTCACTGATTGCAGGCTATGGGGAGTTCAACAGTGCAGCCTCTGGCGGAGCAGGAATGACTGACCATAACTTCAGGATTTCCATGTTTATCTGCACATGTGCTAAATCCTGAAGTTATGGTCAGTTTCAGAGGGGTACTGACGGCGAACGCTGACAGTTTTGCTGTCATTACAACCTCAAAATCTGGGAAAATGTTGTCTCGTTATCGTACACAGATACCTATTCCTTGTTTTACTTCTTTTACAAAGACTATCTGTCCACACCAGCTTTCTACACAATTGCAACAGACACCAGGAAAATTATTATTAGGCACACACCCAGACATTCCAATTTTAACAAGTATTGTGACGGAGCCACTAAAGGACTCAGACCGTTTGTATATAATTCCCTTCAACAACATGTTAGCTACAGCCTGAGTCTGTATCTTTAATTGTACTGTTTACTTGTATAGAGCGTGATCGCTTTAACAGCGCGGGTGTAAGGAGTTTTCTGTCTCCGAGGTCACAGAGGTTTCTCTCACCAGAGGCCTCTCTCTCTCTTTTGCACAGTAAAACTTTGAGTGGTTCGACCCACTCACCCCTTAGGTTCTAGACACTGGTTTAGGTGCAGGAACTACAATGCAGAGAATACTCTTTTTGACCAAGTTTAATGAAACAAAATGAAATTTTATTGCATAAGGAAAAACAAACCAAATGCAAGCAAGTAAGAGGGTACATGGGAGGGAAAAACAAATCATAACAATACAATACTGACTAAAATAGATACAGGCATATTATACTTTACAAAAGTCATCATGAAATGGGGAAACACACGGAACATCGAGGGACAACAACTCATGTTAATTATACCCAAAATGCCCAACCCCTTTAACCTATCTAGATCCGATTATGTAGAGCCAGAAACATGCTCACCAATCCAACTAGGAATTGCAAGGTTTTGAAACAGGTCAGCGTTTTGATCCTTTCAGGCATCCTGTCTCCTCGTGGTCAGCGCTGCGGGCTGCGAGCTGCGACATGCCTTCTCTTCCTCGAGGTGAAGGTCACGGACAGGCTGGATCTCAGCGGGCCTGGATGTCAATGTGGGTGAAGAGACCATCTGCTTGACCACGGTTGGAAGCCTCTAGCCGGCTTTCATATAGGTTTCTTCTGTAGTTTTCTGCCTCTTTGTCTCATCAAACGGCCCGGGGTTTGTCGACGATCTCCCGATGGTTACCCCGGGGCGGGATGCAGACTCGAATCACCTTCTTCTTCTTCTTCAAGCGATGATGCCACCAATACGATGATAGCACCACGATGACTGTCCTCTTTTGCTACCCCCGGGTTCCCCCAGATATACTTCTCAGGAGAAGCCTTTATCTCCCGCCAAATCAAGGTTAGTCTTTGTTTAACTTTTGGCGAGCTCATAGCACAGCAGGGTAGTTATTATATTTAAACTGCTTTCGGGATGGCCGGTGACGGCCATCTCTGGTCTGGAATGACCTGGTAATGTTTTAATGTCTTCTTGGTGTCATTGATGCTCTTCTCATGAAATGAAACTGTTCCCCTTTGTCCGGGTAAACATTTTGATGGCCTTTAGCTACAGGCCGATCTGGCTGGATCTGCATCCAATCTATATGTATGCGTACGTGTCTGGTTTAGTTTTTTCAGAAACGGCTTCCAGAACTTACTGTGGGTTGAATCCACAAAGGCTGTCTGGGGACTGCAGGAACCATTTTAAAGTGTCCCAATAAGTCTGTCACGGGGTCTGGTGGCCATTTTATATGCCCCTTCTTCTGGGCTTCTTTTTAAACAGTCTTTTTAAAATCAAGGCCTCTTCTGCCAAAGGACCCTTATAGTACAATATTAATTTTGCGGATCTTACAGTACCCCCTGATGATACTATAACTTGCTTGAAGTATCATAATTCTGGGTGAGCAAAATTTTCTGACTCTCCATAATTAAACCATCCCCTGTATTTACCTATCTATGACCCCACGACACATGCATTTCCCATTTCAGAAAACCTACAGTGTACATTAAGCATCTATAGATGGCAATACATTGGATTTAAAATCTGACACATTCACTTCCAGGCATGGAGGGGGGTCCTAATACCCCTACACCACCTGGTTCATACACATTATTTTTTATTAACAACAACTCGCTCAATAAAATTTCAATAGTAAAAATAAATTACACACACAAAACACCCATGAACAAACATCAAACATAGAGGAGGGAGGGAAACTTTAACTTTATACATAGCAGCAAAAATCTAAACGGGTGTCTCTTCTTCTACCCGCACATAATGCTCTCTCCATTCTCCCCTGTTCTCATACTTCTGCGAATTTCTGACCTTTTTACAATGTACAAACAGTAAATAAATCACAATAAAAACCTGACACACTACAAGGATGTGAGAGGCTATCCTAATCTAAGAAGGGACTTCTATATTTGTGAACAGACCCCACCACGGTGGGGTTACTATATCTAATATGTTTGCCCTTATCTCTAAAGTCTCCTGCTCCAGTGTGTAGAAATGTTTCTGTGAAACGACAATGGCTTTTAATATCTTGGTGAGGTGTTCAGGGAGAGGGGGAATGATATATCCAAAATGTGCAATGAATCGTTGCAGATCGGTGAAATTAACTTTAACAGTGATGTGAACAGTGGAAGGTTCAGGAATGGGGACAATTCGCTCTTGGGCCACTTGAACTTCTGCCTTGGGCTTGAAGCAGAAACTGCTGTCATTCACCGGACACCAGCCGTGCTGTCCATGTTGGTAGTGGGGCACTGCAGTGGTGACACAGTATGTCCCACCTCCTATATATGCCACCAGCGGGGGCACATGGCCTTGTGCCATTGCCTCCATGGTGCAATTTATAGGCTTCGCGCCAGCAGTTCTGAACCCGCACTGTGGTTTCGAATAGGCATTCAAGTGCTGGGGACACAGGATGATGTGTGCTCCCCGGCTCCAGCACCCCGAGAGGTCGGTACCCGTCATTGCATGCTCCCATCGAATGATGTACGGTGGGACCACTGTGTAGCGAATGTGTGCACCCCCTTGAATGACTCCAATGTCCTCCACCCTGTATACCGGGGCGGGTTTAGCTGTCTTTCCCATCACCGGCATTCTTACCACTATACTCATAATGGTGTGATTAGACCATCCACAGTCCACTGGGACTGGGTAGGCCTCTGAAGCTAGTCTGAGCTGGCACGGACTCAATGCATTCTCAAAAGGGTGGAGGGCTGCGAAGTGCTTGTTGCTGATCCAGGAGGGGACTAAACCTTGTTTTAAATCCTCCAGAATACTGCGGCCCTCGCCCAGTAACCATGCCCCGTACAGCACGCAAGCTTCGTTCTGCGCAGCCTGATCGGACGCATTCCGATCCTCTCTGATGAGAGCATTTACCGTTTTAGCGTGTTTCTCCAGCTCAGCAATAATTTCTTTTAAGTGTAGTGTCATGGCCTGGTCCTCATGTAACTCTGAACCCGCTACCTTATTCTCATCCGTCAGTATCTTTCTTAACTGTGTTTTCAAACCATTGATCTGGGTCTGCAGCTCCACGTCATCCAGAGTGTTGATGACGGAAGTCCCTGTGTTAAAAGCTGTAAAAATATCATTCACTGTACCCCTTCTTTGTCTCCCCACCCTGTCCAAGACCTCATGTGGTGTGGTGTATAATCCGGCTCTGTCTACATCAGCAAAGTCGAATTCATAAAACTGTCTGAACATGTTTGTTAACAGGACCTGGTACAATTGCTCCGTTTCCTTGGGGCACCACTCTGGCAATCGCACCTCGGTAAGGTTTAAAATCACCGAGGCCACCGCGTAGTGCACCCCTTGGTACAGCACCTGACTTGTGGGCACTAATACCAATCCATTCCCGGGTCCTTTGATAGTGGTGGGGCACCCTTCCTTGCGGGCTTTGGCTACCGGAATCGTGGGCAGGAGCTTGCGGGGGCGGGTGATGAGCTCAGTGGCGTTTACTGGGATCTGAGAGTATGGGACTCCGCACGCCCGTGTGCTGACGTCCCACCTCATTCCTTTCCCAGCATCTTGTCACTGCCTTTGGAAAAAGATGGAGATGCCTGTGGGGCAGGCGCGTTCTGAACCCCACATACAGATGTAAATCCCCTCATCTGGTTCCCACCATTTGTCCCAACAGACACTCAACCCCCCATGAGTCCCCGTAATAGTCCAATGGGTATTGTTACCCAGTCTCTCCCACTCGACCGTGGAGTTCTTCATGGTTTTGCTCAACTTGCGCAGCCACCACCATCGGTCCAAAGGAACATGTCCAAAACATACCAGGCAAATCTTCTTCCCGACGGTGACGCTGACTCTGGGTGCGATGACCCTTACTCGGGGGCACATTAAAGAAGTCTCTCGGTACGCGAACCAGGACTGGCTGGAGTATTCCGTAGAGTTCGACCCCAGCCATCCTGACCACCTCCCTTCGTGGAAATAGGTGGCTGTCTCCTCAATGCCCTGCACGCCCGACCCATCGGTCACGATGGGGGCTGTGTCACGAGAGCACCCGTAAATCGTGGAGTCCTTGGTGCGGCCCCGATAGGCCCCGCTACACCCGATCACCGCGAACGCGACGAGAATTCCTCTCATCATCTCTTTGGTCCCTGTAACAAATTAAACGATACAGCCAGGCTCCCGAGAGATTCTGACCTAGGTGAAGGCATGATCGGGTCTTTCGACCTCGATCCCAAACAACACACATGCTGGGCAGATTCCAAAACTACTTATAATACTAATCACTTTAATATTTACACACCTTAAACTTAATTAAACTTAAACTTAACTTATGTACAGCGCCGCCCGCCCCCGGGCGGCTTACCTAATCCCTGATTGGACTGCAGCTCTCCGCTCCTTTTGGCGGGGCTGCACTGACCAGTGGCTTGGGTCCCCCACTGCCTTTTGCTGTCAATTGGGGACTGCGTTTTGCCAGGGATTTCCCAAGTCGGCATTTACTGAAATCGGGGGAATCGGGCCAAGGTTTTACCGGCTGAGGCATTCGAACCGACCTGCGAAGAGGCACGTTGGGCGTGGCTCCCTTAGCGAGCGGACCTTCAGTTGGGAATTTAGCATTCACAGCCCGTGGCACCTCCATGGCTGCCGGCTTTGGCTCCCTTCTCTCAGGCTCCACCCCTTTGGGATTTGGGTCTGTGGCAGATGACTCCTCCTCACCTGTCCTTACAGGTGGAGGATCTTCACCCCCAATTTCTACCTCCCCTAAGTTTGAGTTGAGGGCGGGACCTCCGTCCTCCGACTCCACCTCCTACAGTATCGTGTCAAGGGCGGGGCCTAGCTGTTTGGGCTCCCCCCGATGGCGTTTGGATCAGGAGGAGGGCCTTGGTCTTCGGGTTCCTCCTCGTCCGAGTCCCAGGTCATTGGGAAAACCTCCCAGGTGGGCGGGACAGTTTCTCCCTCCAGGCAGGCTGCGGTTCCAGCCTGTGTGGTTTGTGACTTGTTGCATGCCTCAGGCTGAGGATTTTTGCCCTCAGACCTGGCCTCAGTTGTTGGCTCTTTGGCACCCGGCTTAAATAGTTTGCACTGGTCATGAACCATTTTACAAACCCTTAGCTGACCCTCTAAACTGCCAGCCCTTGCTGTTAACCTAGCGTTCTCTTCCCTTAAAGCCTGCTCAACTAACTTAGCCTTCGCAACCTGGCACCGCAGGTACTCCTCCATTTTACAGGAGGTCTCTTCCTGTGCATGTCTTTCTAGAGGACACAGGTCGACAGGCTGCGCTGGCTCTAGTCATTTGGGTGCAGCGGTCGGGGCTGTGGAAACGGCAGGACTGGTGGTGACTGCTATCTTCCCCTGCGAGATCATAAGAGAACGCATTGTCTCTAAAATTGACTCTATCGCAGCGGGATCCATAGCTACACCGGTTCCTTTTTCTAGGCTGCGTTTTGGACCTGGACTCATGCTGGGCTGGCGGTCTGGGCTTGGGCTTGGGCTGCGGGAGCTTTTCCCTTATTATCCTTCCACGGATTTTTACAGTCCTAGTGCCAATGTCCATCCTTCCCACACCCGTAGCAAATAAGCTTGTCTTGAGCAGGGTGATTCCCCTCCTGACGCCACTCCTTCTTACTTGGGGCTGCGGGTTTTGCCTCAAGCACCTTTCCCTTAGAGGGAGGTACCTCCTGACTTCTACAATTCTTGTAGGCAATGGTGAGCTGGCGGAGCACCGTTTCCTCCGTGACACCGGGAACTTTGGGGTCCAACCAAGATTTGGCTCGGGCCTGTATCTGTGGCAAGCTGTTGGCAACCAAGCAACGGAACCAATGAACCCGCTGTTCGGCGCTCATTCCAGCCCATTCAGGCATGCCCGGACAACTGCGTCGATACACTGGCCACAACCTTTCTGCAAAAACCCGTGGGGGTTCTCCAGCTAGCTGCACAGCCTCTTCCACCCATTGGAACGTATTACCGTCATCCACTCCCATAACTTCCAACACCTCATCCCTGAGATCCGTATACACTTTTCGCCCCCTCTTACTCTCGTCTGAGAGACACTGAAGGATTGTGCTATCCAGGGAGAAGAGCAGCATCTTCGCCTGTTCAGGATCATCACAATCATTGATGGCAGCTGTCTCCACTATCTCCCTGAAATGAATCGAGGGATCTCCCTTTACTGTGAGTCTTGGGAGGTGGCTCACCATGGATCTTAGTTGTTGGGCAGTGTAGGTCACCACGAGCTGGTTCATGTGGGGTCCATCCGCGCCATTTGCGGTGGTGGGACCGAACCTCTGGTGCCGAGTAGGACACATTGGTGCCGGCTCCGGCTTTACTACCAGAGGCTGTTCTTACTCCTGTACCACCTTGGCTACCCTTTCTTCCACCACCCCCTTTTTGGGCCAAGCCTCACTATAGCTCGGTGGTGCCGAGGGTTCAGTGGCTGGTGCCGCAACTACTTCGCAAGGAATCGGATGTTTGGATTCCTGCAAAAAGTCAATGTGACTTGCTTTTGGGCTTACGAGGCATACCATGCCTTTTGCCTTAACCAGGGCCGTTCTCAGGTCCTCTATGGTCTTTTGGCAGGGGCCATGGTCTGCGCTCTCGAACCCGTGTTCAAGGGATAGCTTGTAAGCTGCCTTAACTTCCACTACTCTCTCCTCCTGCGCTCTTAGCTGTTGTGCGAGGCAGGCGTTTTTCTCCCGTATTCTCGCTTCTTGGATCTTTGCCTCAGTAACCTGGCATTCCAGATACTCTATTCTAGCCTGATGTTGGCTGGCTATGACTTGGCATTCCTGATTCAGCGCGTGAAGCGCTGTGATGAGTTTTTCCCCACCCATGGCCTTTTCCTCTATTTCTGCTGCCTGAGTAGTGATCTTGGCTGCCTGTGCTGCAATGACTCTGTCCAAAATCTGGACCTGTTTCTTGTAGCACATCAGCCACACTGCCTTTTCCACTGACTTCTTATGCTCTTTGCTCTCTGTCCACCTGATGGCTGCGTCTACCGGACGCCCATCCATTAAGAGATCGGAAATCCCCTGCTTAGTGAGATTTACCTTGCCAAAGACATAATCTGCTATCCTCTTATCCATTGCATTTCGACCATTCAAACTTGGGTCTAATACATTGCAATCCTGCTGCCAGTGTCCTGCCGCGGTTGCCATTTTCTGTAAGGGGTTTTCTGTCTCCGAGGTCACAGAGGTTTCTCTCGCCAGAGGCCTCTCTCTCTCTTTTGCACAGTAAAACTTTGAGTGGTTCGACCCACTCACCCCTTAGGTTCTAGACACTGGTCTTAGGTGCAGGAACTACAATGCAGAGAATACTCTTATAGACCAAGTTTAATGAAACAAAATGAAATTTTATTGCATAAGGAAAAACAAATCAAATGCAAGCAAATAAGAGGGTACATGGGAGGGAAAAACAAATCATAACAATACAATACTGACTAAAATAGATACAGGCATATTATACTTTACAAAAGTCATCATGAAATGGGGAAACACACGGAACATCGAGGGACAACAACTCATGTTAATTATACCCAAAATGCCCACCCCCTTTAACCTATCCAGATCCGATTATGTAGGGTCAGAAACATGCTCACCAATCCAACTAGGAATTGCAAGGTTTTGAAACAGGTCTGCATTTTGATCCTTTCAGGCATCCTGTCTCCTTATGGTCAGCGCTGTGGGCTGCGAGCAGCGACATGCCTTCTCTTCCTCGAGGTGAAGGTCACGGACAGGCTGGATCTCAGTGGGCCTGGATGTCAATGTGGGGAAGAGACCATCTGCTTGACCACGGTTGGAAGCCTCTAGCCGGCTTTCATATAGGTTTCTTCTGTATTTTTCTGCCTCTTTGTCTCATCAAACGGCCCGGGGTTTGTCGACGATCTCCCGATGGTTACCCCGGGGTGGGATGCAGACTCGAATCACCTTCTTCTTCTTCTTCAAGCGATGATGCCACCAATACGATGATAGCACCACGATGACTGTCCTCTTTTGCTACCCCCGGGTTCCCCCAGATATAATTCTCAGGAGAAGCCTTTATCTCCCGCCAAATCAAGGTTAGTCTTTGTTTAACTTTTGGCGAGCTTATAGCACAGCAGGGTAGTTATTATATTTAAACTGCTTTCGGGATGGCCGGTGACAGCCATCTCTGGTCTGGAATGACCTGGTAATGTTTTAATGTCTTCTTGGTGTCATTGATGCTCTTCTCATGAATATGAAACTGTTCCCCTTTGTCCGGGTAAAAAATTTGATGGCCTTTATCTACAGGCTGATCTGGCTGGATCTGCATCCAATCTATATGTATGCATACGTGTCTGGTTTCGTTTTCTCAGAAACGGCTTCCAGAACTTACTGTGGGTTGAATCCACAAAGGCTGTCTGGGGACTGCAGGAACCATTGTAAAGTGTCCCAATAAGTCGGTCACGGGGTCTGGTTGCCATTTTATATGCCCCTTCTTCTGGGCTTCTTTTAAAGCAGTCTTTTTAAAATCAAGGCCTCTTCTGCCAAAGGACCCTTATAGTACAATATTAATTTTGCGGATCTTAGAGGGTAAACGCGATGACGTCACGCCGTACATCGCGTGATCCCCCACTGGCGGGAAGAACATGATGACGTCATGACGTCAACCACGGGACCAGCCAGCAGTCCTCGTGAAGCCTCCAAAATGAATAGACCTACATTCGATGTTCTCCTGCAGTTACTTGTTTAAACCTGTTAGTTTCCATTAAACTTCATTTTGTTTAAGCGCCTGAGTGGACCTCAGTCTTTGGATAGGAACTAAACATTCCTACATTGGTGACCCCAACTTTTGCGAATGGTTTTCGCAGAAGATAATCAACATGGAAATGAACGCCGTTAGTTTGAAGCTACCGCAGCTCTGGGAGCAAGAAACAGCCGCGTGGTTCATCCAGGTTGAAGCCCAGTTCGCCATCAGGGACATCGTTGCGGATCAGACCCGTTATATTACGTGGTCTCCGCCCTCGACAGCACCACAGCCTCGCGGATCGTCAGCCTACTCGGTAGACCGCCTACTGATCGCAAGTATGACACCTTAAAGGAGCGGTTGCTGCAGGCCTTCGGGCTCACGAAGTCGGAGCGCTCTCGCCAGCTGCTCGCTATGCCCGGCCTCGGGGACTCCAAGCCGTCCGAGCTTATGAGCCAGATGCTCACGCTCCTTGGGTCCGAACCGGAATGCTTCCTCTTCAGGGAGCTATTCCTCAGCCTATTCCCGGAGCAAGTTCAGGCTGCCCTCGCCAGGTCCGAAGTCACAGGCTGCGTGGAGCTTGCTGCCGAAGCGGACAAGATCTTCGCGGTGACACAACAGCATTGTGCGGCTGCGAGGCGCCCCTCCCCCACAGACGCTGCTCCAGATCCTCAATCAGCGGGATTGTGCTTTTACCACGCCCGTTTTGGCGTGAAAGCAAGAGGCTGCTGCCCTCCCTGCAGTTTTTCGCACAAAAAAAACCATCTACAGACACCCTGGCGAAAGAGGACTGGGTCTAACGAGCGCCCCGCGGCTGCGATGGCCATAGGAGACTCAGGGAAGCTTCTTTTCATCACCGACTCCCTTTCTGGTCGACATTTCCTTTGCAACACCGGGGCGCAGTGTAGCATCCTACCTGTGTCGCCCTCGCAACGGTTAATGGCGTGGCCGTTCTGACCTTCAGAAGGCGGCGGGTCCAGGTGTGTTTCGGCGGCCAGCGTTTCCACTGGGAATTCATCACGGCCAAAGTCATGCAGACCATCCTTGGGGCGGATTTTTTGTGCGCCAACGGCCTCCTGGTCGATGTCAGGCACCGCCGGTTGATCAATGCGGCCACATTCCACTCCATCCCATGCCACCGCGGTTAAGCCGTGCCGCGCACTGTCTTCTGTGCGTTCCCACCTCCAGACGACTTCACTCGGCTCCTCGGAGAGTTCCCAGATCTGACCAGGCCCACTTTCTCCTCCTCGGCTACTAAACATGGTGTGGAACATCATATCACCACCACCGGCCCCCCAGTTTACGCACGGGCCCGACGACTCGAACCCGGCAAGCTCGCGGCTGTGAAAGCGGAGTTCGACACGATGGAGCGGCTGGGGATTATTCGCCGGTCAAATAGTCCCTGGTCTTCGCCTCTCCACATTGTTCCGAAACCCGGCGGTGGATGGCGGCCATGCGGCGACTACCGACGCCTGAATAACGCCACTACTCCTGACCGGTACCCGATCCCGCATATCCAAGTTTTCTCGGCCCATTTGGCGGCAAATACCTTTTTTCGAAAGTCGACCTCATCCACGGTTACCACCAGGTCCCCGTGCACCCGCAAGATGTCCCGAAAACTGCAATCATCACTCCATTCGGCCTGTTCGAATTTCTGCGGATTCCATTTGGCTTAAAGAACGCTGCACAGGCTTTCCAGCGCTTAATGGACTCCATGCTTCGGGACCTGAAATTCCTCTTCGTCTACCTCGACGACATCCTTATCGCCAGCCCTAGCAAAGAGGAGCACTTCCGCCATCTGCGTACCCTCTTCACACGCCTCAGTCAGCACAGTTTGATTATCAACCCAGCCAAGTGCCAGTTCGGCCTACAGCGGATTGATTTCTTGGGCCACCGCTTTACATCAGACGGCGCAATTCCCTTACAGACGATGGTCGAGGCGGTTACATCTTTCCCGCGCCCGCAGACCGTCAAGGCCCTACAGGAGTTCCTCGGGATGGTAAATTTTTATCATCGGTTCGTCCCTAAGGCGGCTCTACTTATGCAGCCCTTGTACGAGGCCCTCAAGGCCAAGTCCGGTAAGAATCCGATCAGCTAGACACCCGAGATGGACCGGGCGTTCGTCGACACCATAGGCGCCTTGGCCAACGCAACAATGCTGGCGCACCCGCTTCCAGGTGCCGCCATTGCCCTTACCACCGACGCATCGGACTATGTAATCGGCGCAGTGCAGGAACAGTGGGTGAATGGGACGTGGCAACCGCTTGCGTTTTTCAGCCGTCAACCACGGCAAAATGAAAGAAAGTACAGCACTTTCGACCGGGAGTTGCTGGCCCTTTTTCTAGCCATTCGCCATTTCCGGTTCTTACTAGAGGGTCATCCGTTCACGGCTTACGTGGACCACAAGCCACTAACGTACGCTGTGGCCAAGACCGCCGAACCATGGTCAGCTCGGCAACGTCACCTGACGTTCATTTCTGAATTCACCAAAGACATTCAGCATGTGTCCGGCAAAGACAACCTGGTGGCGGACTATCTCTCCTGCGTGACTGTGCACGCAGTCCAGCTCGGAATCGACTATGCCCTCATGGCTACAGATCAAGCCTCGGACCCGAAGGTCCAAGCATACAGGACCAGCCCCTGTAGCTTCCAAGCGGCCGACGTCAAATTCCATGCCGCAGGCACCACGCTACTTTGCGACGTCTCCATGGGAGTTCCCCGCCCTATAGTTCCAGTCACCTGGCGCAGAAAAGTCTTCGACGCCATACACGGTTTGTCACACCCTGGCAGGGCCGCGCAAAGGCTGATGTCGTCAAAATTCATCTGGAGGGGTATGCACCTGGATGTCCGTGACTGGGCCAACACCTGCGTGGTCTGCCAAAAGGCCAAGGTACAACGCCATGTAAAAGCTCCATTGGCCACCTTCGCTGTTCCGGAGCATCGATTCGACCACGTGAATGTGGACCTCGTGGGGCCGCTTCCACCTTTTCAATGTTTTACACACATCCTCACAATGGTAGACCGCACCACTAGATGGCCAGAGGCAGTTCCTTTGGTTTCCACCACTTCGGCAGACGTGGCCAGAGCTTTCACCTCCTCTTGGGTTGCTCGTTTCGGCGTACTGGCGGACATCTCTTCCGATCGTGGACCGCAGTTGTCCTCTGAGCTCTGGAATGCTGTGGCTCAGGGGCTCGGCACCAAACTACATCACAGCACCGCCTATCATCCACAGGCGAACGGCCTGTGCGAGCGATTCCACAGGTCGCTCAAAGCCGCTCTGCGGGCCAGTCTTCAAGATGGGTGGACAGACTCCCCTGGGTACTTTTGGGTCTTCGTACGGTGCCCAAAGAAGATTTACAATCCTCCTCGGCAGAACTCGTATATGGCCAACCTCTGCGAGTACCAGGGGATTTCCTCCTGTCTCCAACAGAGCCATGGTCCGCATCCCAGCAACTCGTCAGTCACCAGGAAGCGGCCAGATGTTTTGCTCCAGTGCCTATGTCGCATCACGGCTTACAGAGCTCCCACGTCCCAACTGAGCTGAAAAGCGCCGAGTACGTGTTTATTCACCACGATGCTCACCGGGACCCGCTCAAGCCTCCTTACACTGGTCCCTTCCGTGTCATAGAGCAGGGAGACAAATCCTTTTCGGTCGATATCGGAGGTAAACTGGACCACATATTGGTTGACCGGCTGAAGCCAGCACACTTAGACCTGGACAGCCCAGTCGAAATTGCTCAACCGCCAAAACGGGGCCGACCGCCCACAGGCGCCTTGCCAGCTCCACCACAACCACCCGACAGCTCGACCACCGACCATCAGCTTCCGTCAGGGTTACAGAAGTCGCTCGGGCAGGCTTGTCAGGCCTCCTCGCCGTCTCACTTTTGCTGTTAAAGACAGTTCTGGGGGGGTGCATGTGGCAGAGCCACTAAAGGACTCAGACCGTTTGTATATAATTCCCTTCAACAACATGTTAGCTGCAGACTGAGTCTGTACCTTTAATTGTACTGTTTACTTGTATAGAGCATGATCGCTTTAACAGCGCGGGAATACGCGATGACGTCACGCCGTACATCACATGATCCCCCACTGGCGGGAAGAACGTGATGACATCGTGATGTCAGCCACGGGACCAGCCAGCAGTCCTCGTGAAGCCTCTGAACTGAATAGACCTACACTCGATGTTCTCCTGCAGTTACTTGTTTAAACCTGTTAGTTTCCATTAAATTTTGTTTTGTTTAAGCGCCTGAGTCAACCTCAGTCTTTGGATAGGAACTAGACATTCCTACAGTATAACACTTCCATCTCATAAGACTGGTACAAGTGTTCAGCAATTTTCCATACATAGAATAGACACTTAAGCCGCGATTTTGGCGGTGCACAGAGGGTGGGTTTGGAGGCAGGTCAGAGGTTACATTTGTTTTGATTGACGGCGGATTACGACCCTGCCGTCAACCCGCCTCCATGCAACTTTGCCAAGTGTTGGGTCTGGGAGTCCCGCTCAAATCCGACACCAAGCGATGGGAGAGGCACTTAAGGCAGTTAGCAGCTTGTCCAAATCATCCTGTAGTTTCTCGGCATCCTTCTCACAGCACACACGCCCACCCAACTTTGTGTCATCTGCAAACTTGGAGATATTACATCTAGTTCCCTCGTCTAGATCATTTATATATATTGTGAATAGCTGGGGTCCTAGCACCGATCCCTGCGGTACCCCGCTAGTCACTGCCTGCCACTCGAAAAAAGACCCGTTTATTCCAACTCTTTGCTTCCTGTCTGCCAACCAGTTCTCTATCCAAGTCAGTACTTTACCCCCAATCCCATGTGCTTTAACTTTGCACACTAATCTCTTATGCGGGACCTTATCGAAAGCCTTCTGAAAGTCCAAGTACACCACATCCACTGGTTCTCCCTTATCTATTCTACCAGTTACATCCTCAAAAAATTCCAGTAGATTAGTCAAGCATGAATTACCTTTTGTAAATCATGTTGACTTTGTCCGATCCTGTCACTGTTTTCCAAGTTCTCTGCTAATACATCTTTTCTAATGGACTCTAGCATTTTCCCCACTACCGATGTCAGGCTTACCAGTCTATAATTCCCCGTTTTCTCTCTACCACCTTCTTTAAATAGTGGGGTTACATTAACTATCCTCCAATCCATGGGAACTCTTCCAGAGTCTATAGAATTTTGGAAGATGACCAGCAATGCATCTACGATTTCTAGGGCCACTTCCTTAAGTACCCTAGGATGTCGATTAACAGGCCCTGGGGATATATCGGCCTTCAATCCCGTCAATTTCCCAAACACCATTTCCCTACAAATACTGATTTCATTCAGTTCCTCCCTCTCATTAGACCCTATGTTCCCCGACATCTGTGGGTGGTTATTTGTGTCCTCCTTTGTGAAGACAGAACCAAAGTATGTATTTAATTGGTCTGCCATTTCTTTGTTCCCCATTATAAATTCCCCTGATTCTGACTGCTTGACTTCACCAATTGTTTTCTCTTCAGATATCTATAGAAGCTTTTACAGTCAGTTTTTATGTTCCCTGAAAGCTTACTCTCATAATCTATTTCCCCCTCTTAATTAATCCTTTTGTCCTCCTTTGCTGAATCCTAAACTGCTCCCAATCCTTAGGTTTGCTGCTTTTTCTGGCCAAATTATATGTCCTCTCCTTGGATCTTATGCTATCCCTAATTTCCCTTGTTAGCCACGGTTGAGTCAACCTTTTTGTTTTATTTTTATGCCAAATAGCGATAAACAAACTCTGTAGTTCATCCATGCGATCTTTAAATGTTTGCCATTGCCTATCCACCATCAACCCTTTAAGTAACATTCCGCCATCCATCCTAGCCAACTTGTGCCTCATACCATTGTATTCAGGTCCCGAGTCTCTGAGTCAACTACTTCACTGTTCACCTTAATGAAGAATTCTATCATATTATGACCGCTCCTCCCCAAGGGGCCTTGCACAACATGATTGCTAATTAATCCTTTCTCTTTACATAATACCCAGTCTAAGATGGCCTGATCTCCAGTTGGTTCCTCTACATATTGGTCCAGGAAACCATCCCGTATACACTCTAGGAATTCCTCCTTCACAGTATTGTTACTAATTTGGTTAGCCCAATCTATATGTAGATTAAAGTCAGCCATGATAACTGCTGTGCCCTTATTGCAGGCATCTTTAATTTCCCGTTTAATGCCATCCCCAACCTCAGCATTACTGTTTGGTGTCTGTATACAACTCCCACTAACGTTTTCTGCCCCTTGGTATTTCTCAGCTCTGCCCATACAGATTCCACATCATCAAAGTTAATATCCGTCCTTACTATTGTGTTAATCTCAGTAATGCTACCTGTGGTGATTATTCTTGTTTTATAAGAAGCATTGTAATTTGTTGCCTGTTTTCCTGCCTTGAGATATATGCTGTAAACTTATTGGTTAGTTGATGTCATGTGACCGCTGGTGGCCATCTTAAATTCAGTTCTCCACAGTTTGGTGGAGACTGGGTGTTTAATATGTACTGCTAGTTTTTTAAGGTTAATAAAGCCTAGCTATTGAAAGGCAACCTACTCTTCATTTCAATTTATTAACCTTTTGCTATAATGGAACGATATCTTCGACCGGAACGATTTAATGCTGACCCTAATTCTGCAGGAGTGGATGATCAATGGAAACATTGGTATTGTACATTTAAAAACTTTTTGGGTGTGTTGGATCAGCAATCTCTAAAGTTGGATATACTAATCAACTACATTGCTCCGGATGTGTACAAGTATATTTTGGACTGTGAAACTTATGAATTGGCTATTGCTACGTTGGAAATTTTTTTTGTTAAACCCAAAAATGAGGTATTTGCACGTCATCTTTTATCTGCCCGTAGGCAGCAGGCGGGAGAATCCTTGGATGCTTATTTACAGGCACTCCAGCGCCTTGGTGCTAACTGTAATTATAAGGCCGTGTCTGCAGAAGAACATAAGGAAGAGTCGGTACGGGATGCATTTATTAATGGATTACTGTCTAGATCAATTCGTCAGCGGTTATTAGAAAATAAGACCTTGGATCTTAAGAGTGCTTTTGAGCAAGCCTCTACATTGGATTTGGCTCAGAGAAGATCGGATTCTTATGCTCTTTTTGATCGGCCTGCGACCGTGGTTTCGGCAGTTCCGGATGAAAAGGAATTATGTGGACTTAATAGGAGTAGTTTACCAGATTCTGAAACAGTTTCTACTTCGGCAGCTGTTGCCTCTAGGATTCAGAAGTGTTATTTTTGCGGGAACGCCCGGCACCCTCGTCTGAAGTGCCCTGCCCAGGAGGCTGTGTGTAGTAAATGCGGCAAGGGAGGTCATTACGCACGTGTTTGCAAATCGGTTGCCTCCTCTGCGACCATTCAGCCTTTAGATAGGGCGTTTATTGCATCAGTTTCTGCCGCCTTTGCCCATGGCCTAAACAAAGCTATAGTTATGGCCCAAGTTAATGGGTTAGAAGTGAAGGCCCTTATAGATACGGGCAGTACTGAGAGCTTTATAAGTCTTCAGTTTGTGAGTGAGAAGCATTTGAAAATTTCGCCTGTTTCCTATCAGGTGTGTATGGCTCAGACGACACTCACCTCACAAGTAGCTGGTTGTTGCCTTGTGAAATTAATTCTCCTAGGTAATACGTATACTGATATACGCCTATCTGTTCTGCCTAATCTCTGTGCGGATATTTTGATTGGTCATGATGTGCTTCAATTACATGAGTCTCTCAGTCTTTCTTTCGGAGGAACTAAGCCACCTTTGTCTATTTGTGGATTAACTTCTTTATCTATTTCTTCATTATCACTTTTTTCCAATTTGATGCCGGACTGTAAGCCAATTGCTACCAAGTCAAGAAGGTATAGCAGTCAGGATAAAGAATTTATTAATTCTGAAGTTCAACGTCTTTTATCGGAAGGAATCATTGAACCTAGTTTTTCGCCCTGGCGGGCACAGGTAGTTGTCACCACTAATGAGAGACATAAGAAGCGAATGGTGATAGACTACTCTCAAACTATTAACAGGTATACTCAATTAGATGCGTACCCCCTGCCTAAGATTGATGAGCTTATCAATAAAGTATCTCAATATAAGGTTTTTAGCACT
This sequence comes from Somniosus microcephalus, assembly GCF_052327205.1. Lineage (NCBI taxonomy): Eukaryota > Metazoa > Chordata > Chondrichthyes > Squaliformes > Somniosidae > Somniosus > Somniosus microcephalus. Next base: position 189,050,080 of record NC_140993.1, on the reverse strand, counting down.
ATTGACCTGAAGAGTGCTTATCATCAGATTCCTATCGCTAAGAGGGACCAACCATATACGGCCTTTGAAGCTGGCGGAAAGCTGTACCAGTTTTGCCGAGTACCATTCGGTGTTACTAACGGTGTCGCCTGTTTTCAACGGGCAATGGATGCTTTTATAAGTGATAACTCTCTCTCTGACACCTTTTCATATTTAGATGACATCACGGTGTGTGGCAAATCAAGGGTGGAGCATGATTTTAATTTAGAAAGATTCCTTCAAGCTGCGGAAAAAGTTGGCTTAACTTTCAATAAAGAGAAGTGTATCTTTTCGACCACCGAGGTAAATTTACTGGGGTATATTATCTCGGGAAACAAGATTAAACCAGATCCAGAACGGCTGCGACCACTGATTGATTTACCTTGCCCTACTAATTCTAAGGCTTTGCAACGAGTTGTTGGACTGTTTTCTTATTATTCTAATTGGATTGCAAACTTCTCGCAGAAGATCCGGCCCCTTATTCAGGTTACGACATATCCTCTATCATGGGAGGCCAGGATGTGTTTTGATAATCTTAAAAAGGATATCCTTGGAGCAGTTGTGCATTCTATTGATGAGCAGGTTCCCTTTGTGATTGAGACGGACGCTTCCGATTTTGCAATTGGGGCTACTCTGAACCAAAATGGAAGACCTGTGGCCTTTTTCTCACGTACTCTGAACAATAGTGAGAAGAGACATTCATCAATAGAGAAAGAGGCGTACGCAATAGTAGAAGCACTGCGTAAATGGAGACAATATTTATCTGGGCGACATTTTACGTTAGTAACTGACCAAAAATCTGTGTCCTTCATGTTTGATGTCAAACATTTTGGAAAGATTAAGAATGATAAAATAATGAGGTGGAGGATTGAGTTGGCATGCTACCATTTCGATATAGTTTACCGTCCGGGGAAGGATAATGTTGCCGCTGATGCGCTGTCGAGGGCTTATTGTTCTGTGATTCACGGAGATACGCTTATTAATCTTCATAATGCTTTGTGCCATCCTGGTGTTACGAGGATGATACACTTCGTACGCAGTAAGAATTTGCCCTTTTCAGTTGAAGACGTCAAGCGGATGACTTCGTCATGCTCTGTCTGCGCCCGGTGTAAACCGAATTTCTTTAAGCCTCAATGAGCTCATCTTATAAAGGCTACTTCTCCCTTTGAACGTCTGAGTGTTGATTTTAAGGGGCCTCTTCCTTCAACGACTCAGAATCGATATATATTTACTGTTGTGGATGAGTTTTCAAGGTTCCCTTTTGCTTTTCCTTGTGCAGATGTATCAGCTGCTACAGTTATCAAATGTCTGACTCAACTTTTTGTCATCTTTGGGATGCCTGCGTATATCCATTTGGATCAGGGAAGTTCTTTTATGTCTTCCCAGTTGAAGGAATACCTCCAGAGTCGGGGAATTTCTACTAGCAGAACTACCCCGTATAATCCCCAGGGTAATGGACAGTGTGAACGATACAATGGGGTGATCTGGAAGGCAGTTATGTTGGCTTTGACATCCCGGAACCTTAAGAATACACAATGGGAAATGGTATTGCCTGATGCCCTGCATTCCATTAGATCATTGCTTTCAACAGCTACTAATGTGACTCCCCATGAAAGGCTCTTCAACTATCCGTGGAGATCCACTACGGGATATTCGGTACCTTCATGGCTTACTATGCAGGGACCTGTGCTGCTCCGACGCCATGTTAGACTGTCAAAGTATGATCCTTTAGTGGAGGAGGTGGAGCTATTGGAGGCAAATTCCCAATATGCTCACATTCGATTCCAAGATGGGAAAGAAAGTACGGTTTCAGTTAAAGACTTAGCTCCTTGTGGTGGCCAGCCCTCTTCTGAGGACATTAACAATAGCCATAATTCAGATAATGTTGATTTCGTCACAGATACTATGAATATTTCTAATCCTATTGCAGACACTTACAATTCTCTTAGTCTGCCCCCGATGGATGTTCATGACCCTCCCAGTTTACCTTCTAATGGGACTTCCAATCCGGATACCGTTGATAATCGGGATATTGAAAGCCTCCCTGCAGAAGATATTTCTGTGTCTCCTGGTGTGGGAGGGCAAGGAACTCCACCAAGGCTAAGAAGGTCGACACGAACAAGATATCCGGTCGATCGATTAAAAATGGACTTTTAAAATAATTTAATAGTAAAATTTTAAAATTTTTGAAGGTATTATACATGTATTGTTTTAGTCATAAATAATTAATTGTAAACTGTAAAGGCTACCTAGGTTGAAGTATATGTGGTGATTATTCTTGTTTTATAAGAAGCATTGTAATTGGTTGCCTGTTTTCCTGCCTTGAGATATATGCTGTAAATTTATTGGTTAGTTGATGTCATGTGACCGGTGATGGCCATCTTAAATTCAGTTCTCCACAGTTTGGTGGAGACTGGGTGTTTAATATGTACTGCTGGTTTTTTAAGGTTAATAAAGCCTAGCTATTGAAAGGCAACCTACTCTTCATTTCACTACCCCACCTCCTTTTCATTTTTTCCTGTCTTTCCTGAATATTGAATACCCCTGGATGTTGAATTCCCAGTCATGGTCACCCTGGTGCCATGTCTCCGTAATCCCAATTATATCATATCTGTTTACATCTATTTGCACAGCTAATTCATCCAACTTATTACGAATGCTCCTCGCCTTAAGACACAAAGCCTTCAGGCTTGATCTTTTAACACTCTTAGTCCTTTTAGAATTCTTATTTACTGTGGCCCTGTTTGATTTACACCCTTGATTTCTCTGCCTTCCACATTTGCTTTTCTCCTTCCTGTCTTTTGTTTCTATCCTTGCCTCGATTTCCTCTGTCTCCTTGCACAGGTTCCCAACCCCCTGCCATTTTAGTTTAAACCCTCCCCAACAGCACTAGCAATCACTCCCCCTCGGACATTGGTTCTAGTCCCGCCCAGGTGCAAATCATCCAGTTTGTACTGGCCCCACCTTCCCTAGAACGGGTTCCAATATACCAGGAATTTGAATCCCTCCCCCTTGCACCATTCCTCTAGCCACATTTTCATCTGAAATATCCTTCTATTTCTACTCTGACTAGCATGTGGCACTGGTAGCAATCCTGAGATTACTACCTTTGAGGTCCTATTTTTTAATTTACCTCCTAACTCCCTATATTGCAGTGTCGGGAGCGGAGAGAGGAAAGACAGGAAGGAGAAATGCAAAATTGGAAGGCAGAGAAATCAAGGGTGTAAATCAAGCAGGGCTACAGTAAATAATAATTCTAAAGGACTAAAAGTGTTAAAAAAATCAAGCCTGTGTAAGGGGTTTTCCTCGAGAGGTTTCCCTGAGGTTTCTCTCTCTAGAGGCCTCTCTCTCTTGCACAGTAAACCTTGAGTGGTTCGACCCACTCGCCCCTTAGATTCTATACTCTGGACTTAGGCGCAGGAACTACAATGTAGAGAAAACTCTTGTAGACCAAGTTTGATGAAACAAAATGAAATTTTATTGCATAAGGAAAAATATCAAATCAAATGCAAGCAGATAAGGGAGTACATGGGAGGGAAAAACACACAAACAAATCATAATGACACAGTACTAACTAAAGCAAATACAGGCATCTTATACTCTCCAAAGATCATCATGAAATAAGGAAACACAGGGAACATCGAGGGACAACAACTCATGTTAATTGTACCCTTAAAACCACCCCCTTATTAAACCTATCTAGATCTGATTGTGAAGGGCCAGAACCATGCTCACCAATCCCACTAGGAAGTGCAAGGTTTTGAAATCGAGTCTGTGTTTGGTCCTTTCAGGCGTTTCGTCTCCACGTAGATCGTGGAGCCCCTGCGAGCTGCACCACACCTCTCTCCTGAGGTGGGGGTCGGGGGCGGCTGGACACCGGCGGGCCTGTATGTTGGCGGGGTCGAGGATCGTCGGCTCAACCCTGGTTAGAGGAGCCTTGGGCTGGCTCCCATCACTTCTTCAGTTTTCTTTTCTCTTCTCCCGAGCCGGGGTGGCTGGAAGGTTTCTTCGCTTGGGACCTTTATTTTTTCCTCTTCTCCCAAGTAGGGTCGATGACCTCTCGTTCCGGCAACAGCCCAGGGATGGTCGATGATCTTCCGATGTGCTTCCCCGGGGTGGAACGTTGGTTTCGAGACGGCCTTCTCGATGTTGGCTTTCTTCTTCCTCCTTTGATTGGCTGCTCCTTCTTCTGGGTGTCCGGATTCAAGCTGCGTGTTTCCAGCTCTCCAACCCGGCGTGTCTGTGTTCAAGCTCAAGCCTGCTCGTCCTCCAGCTGCCAGCTTGCTGTACCTCTCCCAGCTCGCTTCCTTGTCTTCCAACTGCCGAAAAAGTCTTCCAGATATACCTTTCTTCCAGAGGCTTCACTTCCCGCCCAAAATCAGGTTAGACTTTGTTTTATTTTTGGCGGGCTGGGAGCACAGTGGGGCAGTTATTATATTTAAAATGTCTTAAACGGCTGGTAACAAGCCCATCTCTGGTCTAGAATTACCTTCATTGTTTTGAATGGCCTGCTGATCTCATTATCTAGTCCTGAGTGCTGTTTTCATGAATATGAAATTGTCCCCTTTTGTCTGGGGCAACATTTTGATGGCCTCTGTCTCCAGGCCGATCTTGACTAGACCTGCATCTAATCCATATGCATATGTGTGGGTCTGGTTTCGTTTTCTCAGAAACGGCTTCCAGAACTTACTGTGGGTTGAATCCACAAATCTGTCTGAGGTTGCGCAGGAACCATTTTAAAGTGTCCCAATAAGCTGGTCACATGGTATGGTGGCCATTTTGTATGCCCCTTTTTCTGGGCTTCTTTTAAAACAGTCTTTAAAATCATGGCCTCTTCTGCCATTTGACCCATATTAATACAAAGTCCAATTTTGCGAATCTTACACTCCCCCCTGATGATACTGTAACTTGCTTGAAGTATCATAATACTGGGTGAGCAAAATTTTCTGACTTTCCACAATCTAACCATCCCCAGTATTTACCTGTCTATGACCGCACGACACATGCATTTCCCATTTCAGAAAAATCTAGTGTACATTAAGCATCTATAAATGGCAATACCTTGGAGTTAAAAATCTACCAACTCACTTCCAGGCATGGAGGGGGTCCTTATACCCCTACATCACCTAGTGTATACACATTACTTTCTAATAATAGCATCACATCTAATAAAACTTCAATAATAAAAATAAAGTACATACACAAAAATTCAAAAAATACACATGAATACATTTCAAAAATAATACAGAGGAGGGAGGGAAAACTTTAACTTTATACAAAGCAGCAAAATCTAAATGGGTGTCTCTTCTACTACCCACACATAATGCTCCCTCCATTCCCCTCTATTCTCATACCTTTGCGAATGTTTGACCTTTTTACAGTGTACAAACAGTAAATAAACTACAATGACAACCTGGCACACTACAAGAATGTGGGAGGCTATCCTAATCCAGGAAGGGACTTCTATATTAGTGAACAGGTCCCACCACGTTGGGGTCACTATATTCAATATGTCTGCCCCTATCTCTAAAGTCTTCTGCTCCAGTGTGTAGAATTGTTTCTGTGAAACAACAACGGCTTTTAATATCTTGGTGAGGTGTTCAGGGAGAGGGGGAATGATTCATCCAAGATGTGCAACGAATCGCTGCAAATCAGTGAAATTCTCTTTCACAGTGATGTGAACAGTGGAAGGTTCAGAATTGGGGACAATTCGCTCTTGGGCCACTTGAACTTCTGCCCTGGGCTTGAAGCAGAAACTGCTGTCACTCACCGGACACCAGCCGTGCTGTCCATGTTGGTAGTGGGGTGCTGCAGTGGTGACACAGTATGTCCCACCTCCTATATATGCCACCTGCGGGGGCACATGGCCTTGTGCCATTGCCTACATCGTGCAATTTATAGGCTTCGCGCCAGCAGTTCTGAACCCGCACTGTGGTTTCGAATAGGCATTCAAGTGCTGGGGACACAGGATGATGTGTGCTCCCCGGCTCCGGCACCCCGAGAGGTCGGTACCCGTCATTGCATGGTCCAATCGAATGACGTAAGGTGGGACCCCCGTGTCGCGAATGTGCGCATCCCCCTGAATGAATCCAATGTTCTCCACCCTGTATACCGGGGCGGGTTTTGCTGTCTTTCCCATCACCGGCATTCTTACCACTACACCCATAATGGTGTGATTAGACCGGCCACAGTCCACTGGGACTGGGTAGGCCTCTGAATCTAGTCTGAGCTGGCATGGACTCAATGTATTCTCAAAAGGGTGGAGGGCTGCGAGGTGCTTGTTGCTGATCCAGGAGGGGACTAAGCCTTGCTTTAAATCCTCCAGATTACTGCGGCCCTCACCCAGTAACCACGCCCCCTTTTGCACACAAGCTTCGTTCTGCGCAGCCTGATCGGACGCATTCCGATCCTTCCTAATGAGAGCATTTACCGTTCTGGCATGTTTCTCCAGCTCAGCTATTATCTCTTTTAAGTGTAGTGTCATGGCCTGGTCCTCATGTAACTCAGAACCCGCTACCTTATTCTCATCAGTCAGTATCTTTCTTAGCTGTGTTTTTAAACCATTAATCTGTGTTTGCAGCTCCACGTCATCCAGTGTGTTGATGACAGAAGTTCCTGTATTAAAAGCTGTGAAAATATCAATTACTGCACCCCTTCTTTGTCTCCCTATTTTGTCCAAGACCTCATGTGGTGTGGTGTACAATTCGGCTCTGTTGACATCGCCAAAGTCGAATTCGTAAAACTGTTTAAACATGTTTGTTAACAGGACCTGGTATAATTGCTCCGTTTCCTTAGGGCACCACGTTGGCAATCTTACCTCGGTGAGGTTAAAAATCACCGAAGCCACCGCGTAGTGGACCCCTTGGTACAGTACCTGATCTGTGGGTACCAATACCAATCCGTTCCCAGGTCCCTTTGTCATGGTGGGGCACCCTTCCTTGAGGGCTTTAGCTACTGGAACTGTGGGCAGGGGCTTACGGGGTTGGGTGATGAGCTCCATGGCGTTTACTGGGATCTGTGAGTATGGGACTCCGCACGCCCATGAGCTGATGTCCCACCTCATTCCTTGTCCAACATCCTGCCACTGTCTTTGGAAAAAGATGGAGACGCCTGTGGGGCAAGCGCGTTCTGAACCCCACATACAGATGTAGATCCCCTCATCTGGTTCCCACCATTTGTCCCAACAGACACTCAACCCCCCGTGTGTTCCCATTATTGTCCGATGGGTGTTGTTAACCAATCTCTCCCACTCCACAGTGGAGTTCTTCATGGTGCTGCTCAACTTGCGCAGCCACCACCAGCGGTCCAAAGGTACATTCCCCAAACAGTTCAAGCAAATCTTCTTGCCCACGGTGACGCTGATCCTGGGCACAATGATCCGCACCCTGGGGCACATCAGAGGCATTTCTCTGTATGCAAACCCCGTCTGGCTGGAGTATTCAGAAGAGTTCGACCCCAGCCAGCCTGGCCATCTCATTTCATGGAAGTAGGTAGCAGTCTCTTCAGCGTCCCGTGAGCCGGTTCCATCAGTCGCGATGGGGCCTCTATTTCCAGAGCACCCGTAGACGGTGGAGTCCTTGGTGCGGCCCCGATAGGCCCAGCTCCATCTGACCATCACGAACACGACGAGGATCCCTCTCTTTTTTCTTCTGGTTCCTGCAATAAATCAAACAATACAGCCAGGCTCCCGAGAGATTTTGGCTTAGGTGACGGCATGATGGGGTCTTTCGACCTCGATCCAAAACAACACACATACTGGGCAGATTAAAAAACTACTTAAACTCTAATCCCCTTAATATTTACACACCTTAAATTTAAACCTAAACTTATGTGCAGCGCCGCCCGTCCCCGGGCGGCTTGCCTAATCCCTGATCGGACTGCAGATTGCCGCTCCCTGTGGCGAGGCTGCGGTGACCTGTGGTTCGGGACTGCAGCTCGCCGCTCCCTGTGGTGGGGCTGCAGTGACCTGTGGCTCTGGTTCCCCGCAGCCTTTTGCTGCTAAACGGGGACTGTGTTTTTTCATGGATTTCTGAAGTCGGCGTCTACTGGGAGTGGGGAACTCGGGCCAAGGTTTTACAGGCTGAGGCGTTCGAGTCGACCTGCGAAAAGGTACTTTGGGCGTGGCTCCCTTGGCGAGTGGACCTTCAGGTGTGACTTCAGCTCTCACAGCCCGTGGTTCTTCCACGACTGTAGGCTTCGGCTCCCTCCCCTCAGGCTCCGCCACTTCGGGATTCGGGCAGGCTCCCTTGGCGAGTGGACCTTCGGGTTGGACTTCAGCTCTCACAGCCCGTAGCTCTTCCACGACTGTGGGCTTCGGCTCCCTCCCCTCAGGCTCCGCCCCTTCGGGAATTGGGCCTGAGGCAGACGGCTCCTCCTCACCTGTCCCTACAGGTGGAGGATCTCTGCCCCCAATTTCTACCACCCCCACGCTCGAGTCGAGGGCGGGATCTCCGTCCTCCGACTCCACCTCTTCCAGAATCGTATCGAGGGCGGGGCCTTGTTGTTCGGGTCCCTCCTCGTCTGAGTCCCAGGACATCGGAGAAACCTCCCCCCAGGTGGGCGGGACCTCTTCTCCTTCCAAGCAGGCTACGGCGCCAGCTTGTGTGGTCTGTGACTCATCGCGCGCCTCAGGCTGAGGATCTTTATCCTCAGACCTGGCTTCGGTTGCTGATGTACTTGCATCCGGTTTAAACAGTTTGCACTGCTTCATGTGAAACCATTTACAAGCCCTTAGCTGACCCTCTAAACTGCCAGCCCTCACTGTTAACCTAGCGCTCTCCTCCCTTAAAGCCTGCTCCACTAACTTAGCCTCCGCAACCTGGCACCGCAGGTATTCCTCCATTTTACAGGAGGTCTCTTCCTGTGCATGTCCATGTCTTTCTAGAGGAAACAGGTCGACAGGCTGCGCTGGCTCTAGTCATTTGGGCACAATGGTCAGGGTTTCGGGAGCGACAAGACCGGTGGTGACGGCTATCTTTCCCTGCGAAATCATCAGAGACCGCATTGTGTCTATGATCAATTCAATCGCAGCAGGATCCATAACTGCACCAGCTCCTTGTGCTGGGGCAGGAGCTGCGGCTTGGGTTTTGGCTGGTGCTGGGGCGGCGGTCTGGGCTTGGGCTTGGGCTGCAGGAAATCTCCCTTTATTATCCTTCCACGGATTTCTACAGTCCTTGCGCCAATGTCCATCCTTCCCACACCCGTAGCAATTGAGCTTGACTTGGACAGGGCAATTCCCCTCCTGACACCACTCCTGCTTGCTTGGGGCTGCGGGTTTTGCCTCATGCAGCTTTCCCTTCTGGGGAGGTGTTTCCTGACCTCTGCAATTTTTGTATGCCACATTTAACTGACGGAGTACCGTCTCTTCCTTGACACCGGGACCTTGGGGATCAAACCATGATCTGGCTAGGGCCCGTATCTCTGGCAAGCTGTTGGTGACCAAGCAACGGAGCCAATCAACCCGCTGTTCATTGCTCATTAAAGCCCGTTCAGGCATACCCGGACAGTTGCGTCGATATACTGGCCACAGCCTTTCCGCGAAAACCCGTGGGGGTTCTCCAGATAACTGCATGGTCGCTTCTACATGGTTGAACGGACTACCGTCGTCCACTCCCATTACTTCTAAAATTTCCTCCCTGAGATCCGCATACCCTTTCCGTCCCCTCTTGCCATCCTCTGAGAGGCACTGAAGGATTGTGGAATCCAGGGAGAAAAGCAACAGTTTCACCTGTTCCTGTTCATCACAGTCATTAATGGCTGCTGTTTCCTCTATCTCCCTGAAATGAATCGAGGGATCTCCCTTTACTGTGAGTCGTGTGAGGTGGCTCACCATGGACCTTAATTGCGGGCCAGCGTAGGGCACCACGAGCTGGTTCTGGTGGGGTCCGACACTGCCGTCGGCAGCATTGGGACCAAACCTCTGGTGCCGAGCGGGACACATCGGTGCCGGTCCCGGCTTTGCGACCAGTGGCTCTTCCACACACTCCACCTCGGCTACCTCCTCTTTCGCTACCCCCTCCTTTTCCGACCAAGTCTCACTATAGCTCGGCGGTGCTGAGGGCTCGGTGGCTGGTACCAAAATTACCTCAGCTGGAATCGGCTGTTTTGATTCCTTCAAAAAGTCCATGTGACTGGCTTTCGGACTGAAGAGACACACCATGCCTCTTGCCTTCACCAGGGCCGTTCTTAGGTCCTCTATGGTCTTTTGGCAGGGGCCGTGGTCTGTGCTCTCAAACCCGTGCTCAAGGGCTAGCTTGTAAGCTGCCTTAACCTCCACTACTCTCTCCTCCTGCGCTCTTAGCTGTTGTGTGAGGCGGACGCTTTTCTCCCATATCCTCATTTCATTGATCTTTGCCTCAGTAACCTGGCACTCCAGGTACTCTATCCTAGCCTGATGTTGACTAGCTACCACTTGGCGTTCCTGATTCAGCGCATGAAGCGCTGTGATGAGTTTTTCCCCACCCATGGCCTTTCCCTCTATCTCTGCTGCCTGGGTTGTGATCTTGGCTGCCTGTGCTGCAATGACCCGGTCCAAGATCTGGACCTGCTTCTTGTAACACATCAGCCACACTGCCTTTTCCACTGACTTCTTATGCTCTTTGCTCTCTGTCCGCCTGATAGCTGCGTCCACTGGACGCCCATCCAGCAAGAGATCGGAAATCCACTGTTTAGTGAGATTTACCTTGCCAAAGACATAATCCACTATCCTCTCATCCATTGCATTTCGACCATTCAAACTTGGATCTGCTACATTGCAATCCTGCTGCCAGAGTCCTGCCGCGGTCACCATTTTCTGTAAGGGGTTTTCCTCGAGAGGTTTCCCTGAGGTTTCTCTCTCTAGAGGCCTCTCTCTCTTGCACAGTAAACCTTGAGTGGTTCGACCCACTCGCCCCTTAGATTCTATACTCTGGACTTAGGCGCAGGAACTACAATGTAGAGAAAACACTTGTAGACCAAGTTTGATGAAACAAAATGAAATTTTATTGCATAAGGAAAAATATCAAATCAAATGCAAGCAGATAAGGGAGTACATGGGAGGGAAAAACACACAAACAAATCATAATGACACAGTACTAACTAAGGCAAATACAGGCATCTTATACTCTCCAAAGATCATGAAATAAGGAAACACAGGGAACATCGAGGGACAACAACTCATGTTAATTGTACCCTTAAAACCACCCCCTTATTAAACCTATCTAGATCTGATTGTGAAGGGCCAGAAACATGCTCACCAATCCCACTAGGAAGTGCAAGGTTTTGAAATCGAGTCTGTGTTTCGTCCTTTCAGGCGTTTCGTCTCCACGTGGATCGTGGAGCCCCTGCGAGCTGCGCCACACCTCTCTCCTGAGGTGGGGGTCGGGGGCGGCTGGACACCGGCAGGCCTGGATGTCAGTGGAGCTCAGGATCATCGGCTCGACCCTGGTTAGAGGAGCATTGGGCTGGCTCCCATCGCTTCTTCAGTTTTCTTTTCTCTTCTCCCGAGCCGGGGTGGCTGGAAGGTTTCTTCGCTTGGGACCTTTATTTTTTCCTCTTCTCCCAAGTTGGGTCGATGGCCTCTCGTTCCGGCAATGGCCCGGGGATGGTCGATGATCTCCCGATGTGCTTCCCCGGGGTGGAACGTCGGTTTCGAGACGGCCTTCTCGTTGTTGGCTTTCTTCTTCCTCCTGCGATTGACTGCTCCTTCTTCTGGGTGTCCGGATTCAAGCTGCGTGTTTCCAGCTCTCCAACCCGGGGTGTCTGTGTTCAAGCTCAAGCCTGCTCATCCTCCAGCTGCCAGCTTGCTGTACCTCTCCCAGCTCACTTCCTTGTCTTCCAACTGCCAAAAAGTCTTCCAGATATACCTTTCTTCCAGAGGCTTCACTTCCCGCCCAAAATCAGGTTAGTCTTTGTTTTATTTTTGGCGGGCTGGAAGCACAGTGGGGTAGTTATTATATTTAAAATGTCTTAAACGGCTGGTAACAGGCCCATCTCTGGTCTAGAATTACCTTCATTGTTTTGAATGGCCTGCTGATCTCGTTATCTAGTCCTGGGTGCTGTTCTCATGAATATGAAATTGTCCCCTTTTGTCTGGGGCAACATTTTGATGGCCTCTGTCTCCAGGCCGATCTTGACTAGATCTGCATCTAATCCATAAGCATATGTGTGGGTCTGGTTTCGTTCTCTCAGAAACGGCTTCCAGAAATTACTGTGGGTTGAATCCACAAATCTGTCTGAGGTTGCGCAGGAACCATTTTAAAGTGTCCCAATAAGCTGGTCACATGTTATGGTGGCCATTTTGTATGCCCCTTTTTCTGGGCTTCTTTTAAAACAGTCTTTAAAATCATGGCCTCTTCTGCCATTTCACCCATATTAATACAAAGTCCAATTTTGCGAATCCTACACCTGAAGGCTTTGTGTCTTAATGCGAGGAGCATTTGTAATAAATTGAATGAATTAGCTGCACAAATAGATGTAAACAGATATGATATAATTGGGATTACGGAGACATGGCTCCAGGGTGACCAAGGCTGGGAGTTCAACATCCAGATTTATTCAATTTTCAGGAAGAAAGGAAAAGGAGGTGTGGTAGCATTACTGGTTAAAGAGGAGATTAACACAATAGTAAGGAAGGATATTAGCTCTGATGATGTGGAATCTGTATGGGCAGAGCTGAGAAATACCATGGGGCAGAAAACATTCATGGGAGTTGTATACAGACCCCCAAACAGTAATGTTGAGGTTGCGGATGACATTAACTGGGAAATTAGAGACGCATGCATAAGGGCACGGCAGTTATCATTGACTGACTTTAACCTACATATAGATTGGGCTAACCAAATTAGTAACAATACTGTGGAGGAGGAATTCCTAGAGTGTATACGGGAAGGTTTTCTGGACCAATATATCGAGGAACCAACTGGAGATCAGGCCTTCTTAGACTGGGTATTATGTAATGAGAAAGGATTAATTAGCAATCATGTTGTGCAAAGCTCCTTGGGGAGGAGCGGTCATAATATACTAGAATTCTTCATTAAGGTGGAGAGTGAAGTAGTTGACTCAGAGACTCGGGTCCTGAATTTAAATAAAGGAAACTACAATGGTATGAGGCACAAGTTGGCTAGGATGGATGGGGGAATGTTACTTAAAGGGTTGATGGTGGATAGGCAATGGCAAACATTTAAAGATCGCATGGATGAACTACAGAGTTTGTTCATCCCTTTTTGGCATAAAAATAAAACAAAAAGGTTGACTCAACCGTGGCTAACAAGGGAAATTAGGGATAGCATAAGATCCAAGGAGAGGACATATAATTTGGCCAGAAAAAGCAGCAATCCTGAGGATTGGGAGCAGTTTAGGATTCAGCAAATGAGGACAAAGGGATTAATTAAGAGGGGGAAATAGAATATAAGAGTAAGCTTTCAGGGAACATAAAAACTGACTGTAAAAGCTTCTATAGATATCTGAAGAGAAAACAATTGGTGAAGTCAAGCATAGGTCCCCGTCAGTCAGAATCAGGGGAATTTATAACGGGGAACAAAGAAATGGCACATGAATTAAATACATACTTTGGTTCTGTCTTCACAAAGGAGGACACAAATAACCGCCCAGAGATGTCGGGGAACATAGGGTCTAGTGAGAGGGAGGAATTGAATGAAATCAGTATTTGTAGGGAAATGGTGTTAGGGAAATTGACGGGATTGAAGGCCGAAAAATCCCCAGGGCCTGTTAATCGACATCCTAGGGTACTTAAGGAAGTGGCCCTAGAAATAGTAGATGCATTGCTGGTCATCTTCCAAAATTCTATAGACTCTGGAACAGTGTGGTAAACCACTGTCGTTCACTGTGTTCACTATTGTTGTTGTTGTTGTTGTTGTTGTCGTTCACTCTTGTTTCACTGTTATACCTGACTATGCCTCAGCTGACTCCGCCTTTGGCTTCCTGGTATAAGGACGGCTGCACGGCAGCTCTCTGCCATTCGGTCGTCCACTAGAGGCATAGTCCTGATCTGTTTGTAGTTGCATTCAGTAGTTAATAAAAGCCTATTGTTCTGAACTCTACTCAGCCTTTTATTAGAATCGATAGCGCATCAATTTTATTAACTACTGACAAAAAAAAAATAACGATGCTGCAGATACTTAAGATCAAGTGCCTGGAACTCGACCCGCAAGAACTGGACTCGCCTGCTAAGTTCTCACACTGGTTGAACTGTTTTGAGTCTTTTCTGGCTGCATCCGGCGAGACCGTCGCCACCGACGCCAACAAGCTCAGGGTGCTGAATTCGAAAGTAAACCACTGAGCTTTTGCCCTTATCCGGGATGCTACGAGCTACCAGGGGGCTATCGACATTTTAAAGGAACAATATGCACGCCCGGTTAACTATGTTTACGCAAGACATCTCCTGGGGTCCCGTAAACAACAGCCCGGCGAACCCACAGAAGCATACATACGGGCACTGAAGGAACTCGGCCGAGCCTGCGAATGCAAGCAAGTATCAGCCACGGAACATACGGAGGAGCTCATCCGGGACGCCCTCGTTGCGGGCCTCAGGTCCACTCACACACGGCAGCGACTGCTGGAAAGTAGCGAGCTCGACCTGAAGAAGGCGATTTCACTCACCCTTTCGTTGGACGTAGCCCATCGGAACATGGAGGCCTACTCCCCGGACCGCACGGCCGCCTCGTGGATGTCGCGGCCGCCGCCATCTTGGGGCGTGGCGCCGCCCCGGGCCCGGCCCCAACTGCTGCAGCGATGTCCCACCCGAGCCAGAAATGTTATTTCTGTGGCCAAACCAAACACCCCAGGGTGCGCTGCCCGGCGAAAAACGCTGTCTGCTCTGCCTGTGGTAAGAAGGGACACTACGCTGGCGTCTGCAGAAGTCAGAAGACCCCGACCTTCAGCAGCGCCGCTTGCGATTCGTGGGAGCGGCCATCTTGCCTTCCTCCAGCCTCGTGGGGATCGGGATCGTCATGGGCACCGCCATTTTGTCCTTCTTCTCTGACGCCGCCATTTTGTCCGCCATTTTGTCAACGGGCCCCCGCCTCACCCACCGCCTCACTGGGGTTTTACAGCGACGCTCCCGACTCCACAGCGGCCTCCATTACGCTGGATCAATCCAGACCCCATCAGCTAGCCAGGTCCACGATGGACATCCAGGTAAATGGCCGCGCCACAACTTGCCTTTTTGATTCCGGGAGCACGGAGAGCTTCATACACCCTGATACGGTACGGCATTATTCCCTCTCAGTCCTGCCAGCGCGCCATCGAATCTCCATGGCCTCAAAATCTCACTCAGCAGACGTCGGCGGCTACTGCGTAGTGACCCTTTCGGTGAAGGGCTCCGTTTATAAAAATGTAAAGCTCTTCGTCCTGCCACATCTCTGCGCTGCCGTTCTGCTGGGGTTGGACTTTCATTGTCACTTTAAGAGTGTCACCTTGACATACGGTGGACCTTTTCCCCCACTCACTGTCTGCAACCAGCAGTTTTTAAATTGCCCACCGCGCCCCACCTGTAGCCTCTCCACCCTCAAAATCACACCCCCCCGCTGTTCGCTAACCTCACCCGCGACTGCAAGCCTATCGCCACAAAGAGCAGGCGATACAGCACCGGGGACAGATCCTTTATAAGATCTGAGGTGACGCGGTGTGGTAAACCACTGTTGTTAGTATTGTTGTTCACTGTTAGTACTGTTGTTCACTCTTGCATATTGTTGTACTTGTCTGTGCATGCCTCAGCTGACTCCGCCCCTGGCTCCACCCTCATGGCTGGGTATAAAGGTCGCTGCTCAGAAGCCTCCAGCCCTTTTGGATACCAGGCAACCACAAGAGGCATGCTCTGTTCTTTGGTAATAAAAGCCTGTTTATTACTTTCTCAATCTCCAGTCTTTTGTAGCAATTGATAGTGCATCAATTTTATTACCAAAGTTAAATGTTGGCTGCGGATGCTGATCAACCGATGGCGCAAAACGCTGAGCAGCAGGCGCTGCTGCGAGCCCTCAGACCAACATGCCTGGACCTAGACCCCCAAGAAGCGGGTTCGTCGACTAAATTCGCACAATGGCTGCGTTGCTTTGAGGCGTATCTGGAAGCCTCGACCGTGACTCTTGATGAAAATAAACTGAAAATCCTGGCCTCGAAGGTGAGCCACCAAGTCTATACTTTAATCCAAGATGCGACGACCTACGCGGCGGCTATCGACCTACTGAAAGGGCAGTATGCACGCCCGGTTAACACGGTCTATGCCAGGCACCTTTTAAGATCTCGCAGACAGCAGCCCGGGGAATCGGTGGAAGCCTTCCTAAGGGCACTGCGGGTACTCGGACGCGGCTGCGACTGCAAGGAAGTATCGGCCGCGGCACATGCGGAGGGATTGATACGAGACGCTTTCGTTGCGGGTCTAAGGTCCGACTACTCCCGGCAGAGGCTGCTGGAGAAGGGTGAAATAGACCTGACAAAGGCAGTGTCCCTTGCGCTCTCGCTCGACGCGGCCCACAGAAATATGGACGCTTTCTCCCCTCATCGCCCCGCGCCGTGGACGCCGCAATCTTGGGCCATGGGACCGCCACCTCCGACTGCTGCAGCGATGTCCAAGGCACAAAAATGCTATTTTTGTGGCCAAGCTAAACACCCTAGAGCACGCTGCCCCGCGAAGAATGCTACCTGCTCCGGCTGCGGGAAGAAAGGTCACTACGTTAGCGCCTGCAAAGGGAAGACTGCTAACGCCAGCAGCGCTGCGTGCGAACCGTGGGCGCAGCCATCTTGTCCGCCATCTTGGGCTCCCCCAGCCGCGTGGGGATCGGGACCGTGGGCGCCGCCATTTTGTCCGCCATCTTGGACGCCTCCGACTTCAACCACGGGGGAGCCGGACTCAACCACCGCCTCATCTGACGACCACATCGACTCGCTCGACCATACGCTGGCCTCCGTGACGCTGGACCAATCTCTCCCTCATCAACTGTCCAGGTCCATGATGGATATTACGGTAAACGGCCGCGCCACTACCTGCCTTTTTGACAGCGGGAGCACGGAGAGCTTTATCCACCCCGACACGGTGCGCAGTTACTCTCTCCCGGTCCTGCCGACGCGCCATCGGATCTCTTTGGCTTCCAAAGCCCAGTCAGCGGACGTCGGTGGCTACTGTGTAGTGACCCTTTCAGTAAGGGGCACAGAATACAAAAATTTTAAACTTCTGGTCCTGCCCCATCTCTGCGCTGCCGTTCTACTGGGGTTGGATTTTCAGTGCCACCTTAAGAGTGTCACATTAGCGTATGACGGACCCCTCCCCCCACTCACAGTCTGCAGCCAGCAGCTTTTAAATCGCCCGCCGTGCACCATTTGCAGCCTCTCCACCCTTAAAGTTCCCCCCCCCTCCTTGTTCGCTAACCTCACCCGCGACTGTAAGCCCATCGCTACCAAAAGCAGGCGTTACAGTGTTGGGGATAGGAGCTTCATTAAATCCGAGGTAGCGAGACTCCTGAAGGAAGGGATTATTGAAAGTAGCACCAGCCCATGGCGAGCACAAGTGGTGGTAGTGAAGACTGGCGAAAAACAGCGCCTAGTTATTGACTACAGCCAGACGATCAATCGCTACACCCAACTAGATGCATACCCACTCCCCCGCATATCTGACATGGTCAATCAGATAGCACAATACCGGGTGTTCTCGACGATTGATCTGAAGTCGGCATACCACCAGCTCCCCATCAGGGCTGAGGACCGCCAGTACACAGCTTTTGAAGCTGACGGTCGGCTCTATCACTTTCTCAGAGTTCCCTTCGGCGTCACCAACGGAGTTTCTGTCTTCCAACGGGAGATGGACCGGATGGTTGACCAGAACGCGCTCCAGGCCACTTTCCCATATCTAGACAACGTCACCATCTGCGGCCACGACCAGCAGGACCACGACGTTAATCTAGAGAAATTCCTCCGGACGGCCCAACGGCTGAATCTCACATACAACAAAGACAAATGTATGTTTCGTACTACGCGCCTCGCTATTCTTGGCTGCGTAGTGGAGAACGGAGTCATCGGCCCAGACCCCGATAGAATGCGCCCCCTTATGGAGCTCCCCCTCCCCCACTGCCAGAAAGCACTGAAGAGATGCCTGGGGTTTTTCTCTTACTATGCTCAGTGGGTGCCCAACTATGCGGATAAAGCCCGACCCCTCATCAAGTCCGCCTCCTTCCCCCTGACAGCAGAGGCCTGTGCAGCCTTCACTCTCATAAAAGGAGACATTGCGAAGGCCACAATGCACGCTGTGGATGAGTCCCTTCCTTTTCAAGTGGAGAGCGACGCATCCGACTTTGCCCTAGCTGCAACCCTTAACCAGGCGGGGAGACCCATGGCCTTTTTCTCAAGGACCCTCCAGGGCCCCGAGATTCGACACTCCTCTGTCGAAAAGGAGGCCCAGGCCATTGTGGAAGCCGTGCGACATTGGCGGCATTACCTGGCCGGAAAACGATTTACCCTGCTCACTGACCAGCGTTCAGTGGCTTTTATGTTTCATAATAAGCAGCGGGGCAAAATCAAGAATGACAAGATCTTAAGGTGGAGAATCGAACTCTCCACCTACAATTACGATATCTTGTACCGGCCCGGGAAACTCAATGAGCCCCCAGATGCCCTATCACGTGGTACGTGCGCCAACGCGCAGGTTGATAGGCTACAGACCCTCCACAATGACCTCTGCCACCCGGGGGTCACCAGGTTCTTCCATTTTATCAAATCCCGTAACCTGCCCTACTCCATCGAGGAGGTCAGGACCATGACCAGGAACTGCCAGATCTGTGCCGAGTGCAAGCCGCATTTTTATAGGCCAGACAGAGCGAGCCTGATCAAAGCCACGCGCCCCTTCGAGCGGCTGAGCATCGATTTTAAAGGGCCCCTCCCCTCCTCTGACCGCAATGTGTACTTCCTCAATATAATTGATGAGTACTCCCGTTTCCCGTTTGCCATCCCTTGCTCGGACATGACCAGTACCACGGTCATTAAATGTCTGAATGACCTCTTCGCCTTGTTCGGTTTCCCTAGCTATATCCATAGCGACAGGGGCTCATCTTTTATGAGCGACGAACTTCGGCAGTACCTGCTCGCGAGAGGCATTGCTACAAGCAGGACCACCAGCTACAACCCCCGGGGTAACGGCCAGGTGGAAAGGGAGAATGCGACAGTCTGGAAGGCAGTCCTTTTAAACTTAAAATCTAAGGGCCTTCCGACCTCCCGCTGGCAGGAGGTCCTCCCTGCGGCGCTCCATTCCATTCGGTCGCTGCTCTGTACACCCACCAATGCCACTCCTCACGAGAGAATGTTCTCCTTCCCCAGGAAGTCCACGTCGGGGATTTCGCTACCAACATGGCTGACTTCTCCAGGTCCCGTCCTACTGCGGAAGCACGTGAGGACCCATAAGGCGGACCCCCTGGTCGAGAGGGTGAGCCTCCTCCACGCCAACCCGCAGTATGCTTACGTGGTGTACCCGGACGGGCGGGAGGACACAGTCTCCATTCGAGACCTCGCACCTGCAGGTGCTCCTGAAACACCCTCTTCGCCACCCACCGCTACTCCTGCCTACCCCCAGGACACAGTCCCCGCACGAGACCTCGCACCTTCGGGTGCCTCTGAGAGACCACCATTGCTACCTCCCATTACCCATGCTCTGACCCCTGTAGACGGCATGCAGCAGCCCCAGGGTCCGCCACCTGCTACACCTCCTCTGAACGAGACACCGGGTTCACCATTGGATGCTGCACCATCACCGCCGCTGCTGCGACGCTCAGGACGGCTTACAAGGCCTCCTGATAGACTTCAGTACACGAATTTTTAGTGCACTTCACCCCGCCGGACTCAATTCTAAACAAGGGGTGAATGTGGTAAACCACTGTTGTTAGTATTGTTGTTCACTGTTAGTACTGTTGTTCACTCTTGCATATTGTTGTACTTGTCTGTGCATGCCTCAGCTGACTCCGCCCCTGGCTCCACCCTCATGGCTGGGTATAAAGGTCGCTGCTCAGAAGCCTCCAGCCCTTTTGGATACCAGGCAACCACAAGAGGCATGCTCTGTTCTTTGGTAATAAAAGCCTGTTTATTACTTTCTCAATCTCCAGTCTTTTGTAGCAATTGATAGTGCATCACGCGGCTCCTGAAGGAGGGGATTATTGAGGGTAGTACCAGCCCCTGGCGAGCTCAGGTGGTAGTCGTTAAGACCGGCAACAAGCAGCACCTGGTCATCGACTACAGCCAGACAATCAACAAGTACACCCAGTTGGACGCATACCCTCTCCCCCGCATAGCCGACATGGTTAATAAGATAGCGCAATATCGCATTTTCTCGACCATTGACCTCAAGGCAGCATACCACCAAATCCCTATCCGCCCTGAGGACCGCCAGTACACAGCTTTCGAGGCAAATGGCCGTCTTTTTCACTTCCTCAGGGTTCCTTTCGGCGTCACCAATGGTGTCTCCGTCTTCCAGAGGGAGATGGACCGGATGGTCGACGAGAATGCGTTACAGGCCACGTTTCCCTACCTGGACAACGTGACCATCTGCGGCCATGACCTGCAGGACCATGACGCCAACCTTGATAAGTTCCTTCGCACGGCCCAACTCCTAAACCTCACGTACAACAAGGAAAAGTGCATATTCCGCACAACCCGCCTCGCTATCCTTGGCTGCATGGTGGAACACGGAGTCATCGGTCCTGACCCTGACCGGATGCGCCCCCTGATGGAACTTCCCCTGCCCCACTGTCTCAAGGCCCTCAAAAGGTGCCTGGGCTTCTTTTCCTATTACGCCCAGTGGGTCCCTCATTATGCGGACAAAGCCCGTCCACTTATCAAGTCCACTTCCTTTCCCCTGATGGCGGAGGCCCGCTCAGCCTTTCACCGTATAAAAGATGACATTGCCAAGGCCACCATGCACTCGGTGGACGAGTCCATCCCCTTCCAGGTGGAGAGCGATGCATCCGACTTTGCCCTGGCCGCTACCCTTAACCAGGCGGGAAGACCCGTGGCCTTCTTTTCACGAACCCTCCAGGGCTCCGAACTCAGACACTCCTCTGTGGAAAAGGAGGCCCAGGCCATTGTGGAGGCGGTGCGCCACTGGCAGCACTACCTGGCTGGAAAACAATTTACCCTGCTTACTGACCAGCGTTCAGTTGCTTTTATGTTCAATAATATGCAGAGGGGCAAAATCAAAAATGACAAGATTTTGAGGTGGAGAATTGAACTTTCCACCTACAATTACGACATCTTGTACTGGCCCGGGAAACTCAACGAAACCTCAGATGTTCTATCGCGAGGCACATGCGCCAACGCGCAGATCGATAGACTACGGGGCCTCCACAACGACCTCTGCCACCCGGGGGTCACCAGGTTCTTCCACTTCATCAAGGCCCGCAACCTGCCTTACTCCATCGAGGAGGTCAGGACCATGACCAGGAGCTGCCCAGTCTGTGCAGAGTGCAAGCCGCGCTTCTATATGCCTGACAGAGCAAACCTGATCAAGGCCACCCGCCCCTTTGAGCGCCTGAGTGTCGACTTTAAAGGGCCCCTCCCCTCCTCTGACCGTAATGTGTACTTCCTCAACATAGTTGATGAATACTCCCGTTTCCCTTTCGCCATCCCCTGCCCGGACATGACCACCGCTACGGTCATTAAATGCCTGCACAACCTCTTTGCTTTGTTCGGTTTTCCCAGCTATATTCATAGCGACCGGGGCTCGTCCTTCATGAGCGACGAACTCCGTTAGTACCTGCTCATGAGAGGTATTGCCTCAAGCTGGACCACCAGCTACAACCCCCGGGGGAACAGACAGGTTGAAAGAGAGAACGCGACGGTCTGGAAGGCGGCCCTCCTAGCCTTAAAATCTAGGGGCCTTCCGACCTCCCGTTGGCAGGATGTCCTACCTGATGCGCTCCACTCCATCCGGTCACTGCTGTGTACTGCCACCAACGCCACCCCCCATGAGCGAATGTTCATTTTTCCCCGGAGGTCCACATCCGGTACCTCACTACCACACTGGCTGACGTCCCCAGGGCCCATCCTGCTGAGGAAGCATGTAAGGTCCCACAAAACGGCTCCCCTGGTAGAGAAGGTTCACCTCCTCCATGCCAACCCCCAGTACGCCTACGTGGCATACTCGGACGGGCGGGAGGATACAGTCCCCATTAGAGATCTGGCACCCTCGGGGTCCACTGACCCGTCACCATTGCCCTCCACCACGACCCCCTTCGACACGGCCCAAAATCCAGTAGACCCAATTCTCACGCCTGTCCATTCCACCCCAGTAGACGGCATGCCGCGACCCCAGGACCCGCCAGAGTCCACTCGCCCACCCAACACCAAAGGGGACGATACGCTGGTGCTCGATCCCATTCAAGACGCGTCGTTGGAAGCTGTACCATCTCAACCGTCGCCACGAAGATCTCGATGGCAAACGAGGCCGCCCGACAGACTCACCTACTCGAACTTTTGATACACTTCACCCCGCCGGACTTAATTTTAAACGAGGGGTGAATGTGGTAAACCACTGTCGTTCACTGTGTTCACTATTGTTGTTGTTGTTGTCGTTTACTCTTGTTTCACTGTTATACCTGACTATGCCTCAGCTGACTCCGCCCTTGGCTACCTGGTATAAGGATGGCTGCATGGCAGCTCTCTGCCATTCGGTCGTCCACTAGAGGCATAGACCTGATCTGTTTGTAGTTGCATTCAGTAGTTAATAAAAGCCTGTTGTTCTGAACTCTACTCGGCTTTTTATTAGAATCGATAGTGCATCAAACAGTTCCCATGGATTGGAGGATAGTTAATGTAACCCCACTATTTAAAGAAGGTGGTAGAGAGAAAACGGGGAATTATAGACTGGTAAGCCTGACATCGGTAGTGGGGAAAATGCTAGAGTCCATTAGAAAAGATGTAATAGCAGAGAACTTGGAAAACAGTGACAGGATCGGACAAAGTCAATATGATTTACAAAAGGTAAATCATGCTTGACTAATCTACTGGAATTTTTTGAGGATGTAACTGATAGAATAGATAAGGGAGAACCAGTGGATGTGGTGTATTTGGACTTTCAGAAGGCTTTCAATAAGGTCCCGCATAAGAGATTAGCGTGCAAAGTTAAAGCACATGGGACTGGGGGTAAAGTACTGACTTGGATAGAGAACTGGTTGGCAGACAGTAAGCAAAGAGTTGGAATAAACGGGTCTTTTTCCGAGTGGCAGGCAGTGACTAGCGGGGTACCACAGGGATCGGTGCTAGGACCCCAGCTATTCACAATATATATAAATGATCTAGACGAGGGAACTAGATGTAATACCTCCAAGTTTGCAGATGACACAAAGTTGGGTGGGTGTGTGTGCTGTGAGGAGGATTCCGAGAAACTACAGGATGATTTGGACAGGTTGGGTGATTGGGCAGATGCATCGCAGATGCAGTGTAATGTGGATAAATGCGAGGTTATCCACTTCGGTGGCAAAAACAGGAAGACAGATTATTATCTGAATGGCAATAGATTGGGAAACGGGGAAGTGTAACGAGACCTGGGTGTCCTTGTGCACCAGTCGCTGAAGGTAAGCATGCAGGTGCAGCAGGCGGTTAAGAAGGCACATGGTATGTTGGCCTTCATAGCGAGTGGATTGAAGTACAGGAGCAAGGATGTCTTGCTGCAGTTGTACAGGGCCTTGGTGAGATCACATCTTGAGTATTTTGTGCAGTTTTGGTCACCTTATCTGAGGAAGGATGTTCTTGCCATGGAGAGAGTGCAGCGAAGATTCACCAGACTGATACCTGGGATGGCAGGATTGACGTATGAGGAGAGATTGGGTCGATTAGGCTTATATTCGCTCGAGTTTAGAAGAATGAAAGGGTATCTTATAAAGTTCTAACAGGACTAGACAGACTAGATGCAGGAATGTTGGCGAGGGTGTCCAGAACAAGGTGTCACAGCCTAAGGATAAGGGGTAAGCCATTTAGGACAGAGATGAGGAGGAATTTCTTCACCCAGAGTGTGGCGAACCTGTGGAATTCTCTACCACAGAAGGCAGTTGAGGCCAATTCATTAAATATATTCAAGAAGGAGTTACATATATTTCTTAAGGCTAAAGGGATCAAGGGATATGGGGAGAAAACAGGGACAGGGTACAGTATTTGGATGATCAGCCATGATCTCATTAAATGGTGGAAAAGGCTCGAGGGGCCGAATGTCCTACTCCTGTCTTGTTTTACACACTTTGTATAAAACTAATAAATTGCAGGACAACGGAGTATTACAGTTTAACTCTTTTATTATGCATTAGGTCTGTGATCTTACTCATTGCAGCACAGTGGGGAAAACTTGGTGTTAGGACCCCTAGCCTGGGTCTTCAAAACAATAGTAGTCCTTACAGATGCCTGCAGGCCAATGACAACTCAGCATGTGATCACGTGAATATATAAGGTATTCCTTACAGATGCCTGCGGGCCAATGATAATTCAATATGCAAATGTTACATCCCCTTTCTTTTAAAAGAAAAATGTTATGCATTACTTTTAAACCTTTCTTCTACATAATGTTCTCGGTAGCACAAACATATAAGTAAACACAGCATTTAACTAGCACTGAAAACATCTCAACATTTCATTAATGATGTATAGTTTTTTTAGGGCAGCGATCCACCTACACCCTTTGACAGTTCACAAGTCAAGGATAACTCTAGGCTTGACCTCTTGTCCCGACCTTGTGTGGTATGGAAATGAGCATGCTCCTGAATCGGTCAACAATTCAGATTCAGGTTTAGGTTCAGGTAAGTATGATGTGTTTTGTGTATTGCTCTGTTCATCACACTCTGTTGAACTGATCCTCTCGTCGGAATGACGGTGTTGTTCCTTGGTGTTCAGGAGGTGCCTGCGATTGCGTCGGTACACCTGTCCTTCTGGGGTGCGGACGTGATACGATCGCTCAGTGTCAGCTGGCTGGATGATGACTGCTGGCTTCCAGTAGTCATGCTCCTGGATTCTGACGGATTCTCAATTGTGCAGCGGCGGCAGTAGTCTAGCTGACCTGTCATAATATCTCTTTTGGTGTTGCTGTCTCTGTACACGTTTTGCATGCACTTTCTTGCAGCTGATGACCTCTGGCTGCAGCTGCTGGTTGGTGCTTGGAAGGATTGAGCGAAGTCTGCGGCTCATCAACAGCTGTGCTGGTGACTTGAAGTTGTCAACCGGAGTGTTGCGGTACTCAAGGAGACTGATGTCGGGGTCTCTTTTGTCTGCTTTGGCTTTGTCCATGAGTGTTTTTGCAATCTGGACAGTTTTTTCAGCAGGACCATTACATTGAGTGTAATGTGGGCTTGATATGACATGTGTGAAATCCCATGCCTTGGCAAACGACTCGAACACTTTTGATTTGTATTGGTGGCCATTGTCTGAGACTAAAGTCTCCACCATGCCATGCCTGGCAAAGGCTGTATTTAGCTTGTGGATCACAGCTGCAGATGTGGTGCTGTGAAGCTTGTTCAGTTCAAAAAATCTGCTGCAATAATCAACAGTCACTATGTAGTCCTCGTTGTTCCATGTGAACAGATCCGTTGCCGCGACCTGCCAGGGCCTGTCTGGGATATGGTGAGGTATCATGGGCTCTTTGACATTTGATGGGCGGCGTTCTAGACAAATGGAACATTTTCCGACAATGTCCTCAATGTGTTTGCACATTCCGGGCCAAAACATAATGTCACGTGCTCTTTGTTTGCATTTTTCCATGCCCATATGTCCAGCATGAATTTTTGTCAACATCTCTTCTCTGAGACTGGTAGGAATGATGATTTTCTCCCCTTTGAAGATGATTCTGTTGATTTGTGACAGTTCGTCTCTGTGGTTCCAGAATTCAGATATGCTCTGAGGGCATTTCCTCCTTTCCTCAGGCCATCCTTCATGTATGACATTGCTCAGCAGTGTGAGTTGTGCATCTTTCTCTGTTTTTGCTCGGATCTCCTTCAGTTTTGAGTACTCACAGGTAAGCTGTTTTACACCATGTGCACCTGCACATCCATGCCTTCACTGAGGCTGCTGTCCTGGTAGCTAAGAGACTTTCTGGAGAGCGTGTCTGCAACAGAAATGTCTTTGCCTGGATGGTGAATGATTGTGAAGTCGTACTTCTGTGGCTGAAGGATCATTCTTGTAGCCTTGGTGGGGCTGCGGCTAGTGGTTTCCTCATGATTGACTCGAGGGGCTTGTGGTCGGATTCCACAATGACCTGTCGGCCATAGACGTACTGGTGGAAATGAATACATCCAAACAGAATTGCATATAGCTCTTTCTCGATTTGAGCATAATTGATTTCACTGTCTGTGAGAGATCTGGAAGCGTAGCCGATGGGCTTTCCTTCTTGCAGTAATAATGCTCCTAGTCCGTACTTTGACGCGTCCACTTGTAGTCTGAGCTCTTTGTTGGGTTCGAAGTAGGCAAGAACTGGTCCTGGTTCTCTGGTGATTAGGTCTTTCATTTTCTGAAATGCTGTGTCATGTTGTTTGTCCCACAGGAACTCATTGGATTGTTTGAGCAACTGACGCATGGGTGCGTTGATTTCGGAAAGGCTCGGGGCAAACTTGGCTAAGTAGTTAACCATGCCTAGTACTGTCTCTAGCTCTGCGCGGTTCTTCGGCAGCTCCATCTTCTTGATGGCGGAGATTTTCCCTGGATCCGGCTTAATGCCATCAGTTGAGAGGCAATGCCTGAAATAACTGATCTCGGTGGATCTGATTATGCTTTTCTCGGGGTTGAGCTGGATACCTTTCTCCCGTGATCTTTGTTGCATCGCACGGAGGTTCCTGTCATGTTCCTCTCTGTTCCTGCCATTGATGAGGATGTCGTCTACAATTGCGACTACTCCGTCGAGGCCTTCATAGGTTTCGTCGATCTTCCGCTGGAATTCATCCTGAGCTGAGATAAGACCAAATGGTAAACGCAGAAATCGGTAGCCTCCAAATGGTGTGTTGAACGTTGTTAGCTTAGATGACTCTTCCGTGAGCTTGATAGTCCAGTATCCTGATCGTGCATCCATTACACTGAAGTAACGAGCTCCCACTAGCTTGGGTGTGATGTCATCTAACGTTGGTAGAGGGTAGTGAGGGCATTTGATAGCCTTGTTCAAATCTCTGGGGTTGAGACAGACTCTGAGCTTGCCTGTACGTGGTTTCTCAACCACTACTAATGTGTTGACCCACTCTATCGGGTCTGTTTCCCGGATGATGATTTCTTTATTCTCCATGCTCTGCAGCTCCTCCTTCAGGTGACTACGTAGAGCAAGGGGTATCCTTCTCGGTGGGCAAACCACAGGGGTTGTTTTGGGTCAAGTTGAATAGTGCATTCACCTGGGAATAGTCCAATTCCTTTGAAAACGTCAGCAAACTCCTCCATTACTGTCTGCTTCTCAACTGGTGCTGTCAATGATAGCACTAGCTTGATGAGGTCCATGTCTAAACATGCCTTTAGACCTAGCACTGGAGGTGCTTGAGTGTCAACAATGTAAAATCCAACATCATGTTGCTTTCTTTGTACTTGCATTTCATCACGCATGTGCCTTTTACAATGAGCTGCTCACCCCCATAGCTGGTCAGTCTGCATGAGGTGGGCTGTAGCTCACACTCATCCTTCAAGCTGTGATGCTCACTCAGAGGAATTACATTAACCTGAGCTCCAGTGTCTAGTTTAAACTTAAGCTCTTTGCCCTGTTTTCCTATCTCAATATCTGCAAAGGCTTGCTCAGTCTCTGAAATCAGTTTTTTCTGTGACACAGAATCAATAAACAGTTCCTCTGCATTTGGCTCTCTATCTGGCATTTGGCTGTCACTCACTGTGTGTACTGCAGATCCAAAAACAGTCCTGCAAACATTAGCAAAGTGGTTCCGTTTACCACATTTAGCACATTGCCTTCCTTTGGCAGGGCATTGCTCCTTTTCTCCATGCATCTTGTTTCCACAATATCCACAGTTTTTGAAGCGTCTTATGTCTGTGTCGCTCATTTTCAGAACTCTCTCTGTGCTTTCTGTTCTGAAACACACTCTCTGGGCGGTTCTTTGGTGTGTGTCTATTAACTGCGTGCACTGTCTGTTCACGCGAGCTGCTCGTGGTGCCGGTTATGCTTTTCAACTGTGCTTGGGTTATCTCGTGCGATCTAGCTATGTCCATAGCTTTGTCCAGCGTTAGCCCGGACCCAACATTGAAAAGTTTCTCACTCACTTTAGCTGAATGTATTCCAAACACGATGCGGTCTCTGACCATCTCATCTTTATCTGCATATTCACAGTCTTATACCAGCAGTTTTAACTCAGTCACGAACTGTTCAAATGACTCACTAGCTCCTTGTACTTTCTCCTGAAACTTGTACCTAGCGAATATCGTATTTGTCTTGGGCATCACATATGATTCAAAATGGTCAAAATAATTTTTCAGTACCTTTGCTTCATTCGCGGTGAGAGACCATGTGTTAAAAATGTCTCTCCCTTTTTCTCCGATCCACAGGAGTTGGTAGCTGCATCTTTCTTCCTCCCCTTTGCTTTTCAGCCGACCCGAGAACATTAACTTCACGTGTTGCTTGAACTTGCGCCATTCTCCAGGTAAGTTCAAAGATTTCCAATTCATTCGAGGCAAGGGAGCTCCAACGATGTCCATTTTCAACCCCTATTCTGACACCATGTCTTGTTTTACACACTTTGTATAAAACTAATAAATTGCAGGGCAACGGAGTATTACAGTTTAACTCTTTTATTATGCATTAGGTCTGTGATGTTACTCATAGCAGCACAGTGGGGAAAACCTGGCATTAGGACCCCTAGCCTGGGTCTTCAAAACAATAGTAGACCTTACAGATGCCTGCAGGCCAATGACAACTCAGCATGTGATCACATGTGAATATAATAGGTATTCCTTACAGATGCCTGCAGGCCAATGATAATTCAATATGCAAATGTTACAACTCCTGCTCCTATCTTGTATGTTTCTATGTTTCCACCATCTGCTGAAGGTCACTTGTGAGCTGTGATACACCAGGTGACAACACTACTCTATCTCGCGAATGACCCACCGATGTGTGTGTCTCTGCGCCGGTGCTGGGTGCGCTAAATGCTGCTGACACTGCACCCTCAGAGGTTGCAGATTCCTCTGAGTCTTCCAGCTCTTCCTCCTGGACAGTGGGAAGGGGGGCTCTCGATGGTGCTGTGGGGTGTAAAGGCATGAGTTAGACATATGATATTAACGTAGCAGGCACATAACATTGTGCAGATGATCAGAATTCAATCTGTATGAACATCAGATGCCACATCAGTCACTCATGCAATCTAAATGAGATGGCTGCAAATCTATTCCGTCACCAGCTTGCTCTACTGCGCCTGTCTCTCCGCCCCCCACTTCCAGCTCCTCAGCATCTCCGATGATGTCGAGAGTAGCCTCCTCAGCAGTGGTCAAGTGGGCAATTGAAGGTAGCCCTCCTCCTGTCCTGGCCCTCTCCCTCTTATTATGGTCTCTCTTTTCCTGCAATGAGGGACAGAAGTGGAGTTTGAGTGAGAATGTTGGAGTGAATGTAGAGAATCCATAGCATAGATGCTTAGAGGGAGACAAAGATGGAGTGAGGTGCCAAGACCAAGGGCCCTCCCTGTGCATTGTTAGTTGTTGTCATTGCATAACAGTGAGAGCGAGTGTGAGGGGTGCATAGTAGAATGGTGAAGTGATTCTGTATATATAAAGAGAGGGATGGTTAAGGGTGCAAGGGATGTAAGGGTAAAGGAGGATGTGCAGGAGTAGGTTGACAATGCAGCGTGCTGGTGATGAGAGTAGATGGGGAGCAGATTAAAGGTACATGTGATGTTATACTCACTTTTGCTGTGCGTAACAGGTCATTGAACCTTTTCCTGCACTGAACCCAGGTGCGACCACACAAAGACCTGGCGCTCACCTCCTCAGCAATTTGCAGCCAGGCTGCCTTGCTTTGCTGAGGAGGTTTCCTCTGTCTGTTTGAGGGGAACAATACCTCTTGGTGCCCTCTCACTCCTTCCACAAGAGCATGGAGGGAGTCATCATCAAATCTAGGAGATGCCTTTGGTCTTGAGCAGTCATTTTCACAAGTGCCACACCAAGAAGCAGTAGAATAGGATTGATCAAAAACAAGGCTGCACGGGCCCCTTAAATGCAGCTGGCTGAGAGACGTCAGCAGAGGCAAGCAGCAGACCCAAATGCAATGATTGGGCCGGGTGGCGCGCACGATGGGCTTAATCAGCCCACTGAAGCTAAAATCCTAATTCCAGGGCGGCGGAAACCGGCAGTGGGACCAGAACCTGCCGAACATCAAAGCCAACTCCAACCCACCTCCACTCGGAAAATCACGGCTATATAGTACAACACACTGACCAGCTGAACAGTCTCATCAGCCTACATCATTAATAGCAACCAAACACTCAGGCTTTTACACTCAGGCTAGAAATTTCATTAGAGCTGCTTCCACTTTACTGCCATAAAACTGCCAGAAGTGCAGCGGAAACCCCGTTTGCATGTGTAAACTGGAGTTTCTGCCGCACTTCAAACAAAGTTATAATTGTGCAGCCCCAAAGAATGTCTCGGCATTAGTATGCTTACTTTAGCTATTGTTCCAAGAATAAAGGGAAGCAACCCCTTTTAAGAAACAAAAGAACATTCTCTGCTTCCAAACATCAGTCGGAGTGGGGGTGGTGGTGGGGGAAGGGGTGCGGCTTCAGAATCCTGGGGCATTGGGACCAGTTCTTGGGACCTGTACAAGATGCACAGGTTGCACCTCAATGGGGCTAGGATTAATGTCCTCGCAGGGAGGTTAACAAGTGCTGTGGGGGAAGGGGCACCAAGATCAAGCATTAGAGAGGAGATACAAGGTGCACAGAGGACTGGGAGAAACAAACAGTATTAGAATAAAGAATAGTTCAGGAATATGAGGAATCAGATGGGGGGCGGGGTGGTGGGGTGTATAAATGCAAAGCAGACTAAGATGTGATTGGAGTGCATGTGCATAAATAGATGGAGCAAGGTAAGTAAAGCTGGTGAGCTGCAGGCTCAAGTAGCCATATGGAATTATGATATAGTGGCAATAATGGAGATCTGGCTTAAACAAGGGGAGGAATGAACACTTACTATTCCTGGCTACAATGTATTCAGGAAAGATAGGGAAGGAATAAAAGGATGGGGGTAACAATATTGATCAAAAATTCTGTTACAGCTCTAGAAAAGGATGAGCTACTTGAGAGTTCAAAGACAAAATCTCTTTGGTTAGAATTAAGGAACAATAGAGAAGCTGTTATGCTGCTAATGTATATTATAGGCCACCAAACAGATGGAAGGAGATAGAAGAGTAAATTTTCAGGCAAGTTGCAGAAAGATGCAAGAACTTTAGAGTAGTGATAATGGGGGACTTCAATTATCCTAATATAAACTGGGAAAATAGCATTGTAAAGGGTAAAGAGGACTTTCTTGATTAGTATGTTTCCAGCAAGTAAGGAAGCACTGCTGGATCTAGTTCTGGGGAATGAAGTGAGGCAAGTAGAGTATGTTTCACTGGGGGAGCATTTGGGAAACAGTGATCACAATATTATTATGTTTAGAGTAAGTATGGAAAAGGACAAGGAGAACTCAAATGTGAAAATATTCAACTGGAGTAGTGATAATTTTAGTGAGTTGAAAAAGGATCTGGCTCAAGTGGAGTGGAATCAAAGATTGGCTGATGAAACAGTAAATGAACAATGGGAGGTCTTCAAAGAGGAAATAGTTCAGTTAGACTGGACACATTCCCAGGAAGAAGAAAGGAAAGGCATTCAAAGCTAGAGCTCCCTGGATGATTAATGATCTTAAATGAAACAGAAAAAGATGCTTATGGCAAATGTAAGGTTCATAATACAATAGATAACCAAGCTGAATAAAAAATTACAGAGGAGAACTGAGAAAGGAAATAAGAGGGGTAAAGAGAGTGAAAGAGGTGGCCATTGGGATAGTGGACGCATTGGTTGTCATCTTCCAAAATTCTATAGATTCTGGAATGATTCCTGCAGATTGGAGGATAGCAAATGTAACCCTGCTATTTAAGAAAGGAGGGAGAGGAAAAATGGGGAACTACAGACCTGTTAGCCTCACATCAATAGTTGGGAAAATGCTGGAATCTATTATAAAGGATGCAATAACTGGGCACTTAGAAACTAATATTAAGATTGGGCAGAGTCAACATGGATTTATGAAAGGGTGAAGGGATAATTACTAGTCCTAGCCCCTTTAGGGCTACCCCAGATCAGACGTATTCCCCAGACGTTCACTTTCAATTAAAGTTAGAGGTAGTCGGATCCTAAAGATGCTTAATTGGGTCTAAAACTCTCCCTAAAGGAAAGGAAAACCCTGAAGATGTTACCGTCCTCCAGATAACACTTTTAATAAGTTTAGCTAGACTGTAATGTTCCGGATATTATGAGGGTCCGGAAAACTCCCCCAGAATTCTGCAACTCCTCACCAAAGAAGGTACAGAGATTGAGTTCGCGAGTTTGATACAGAAGTATTATGTGAGACAATTCTAAAAATATATAGATTTATTAAAGAACCAACATGTAATTTACAGTTGGTAATTCAATCACAACATTAACAGTTCCAAAAACAGAAATCTTACAATTCTATTATCAGCGATCCTTATTCTCAAGTCTTAACTTCGCTAGTTTTACAGTTCTTAGTAAATATTCCAGGATATCCACCAAAATCAAATACAATACCTTGATCCCCGAGATACAAAGAGTTGAAAACTTACAGAGCTAGCTCTGAAGCTAAGAATCGCTTTGCCCCTTCAAGCGAGTCTATCTTCCCATTTGAAAGATCAATTTTTATACTCTTTTGCAGTGGTATTTCCTTTGATGTTTTCTGCTGATGTAAGCTAATTATCTCTAGTCATTTTTCTGCTGACCCCTGCTTATTCTTACAATTAGATCAGCTGGTAGCATTAAGAATTATGGCCTAGAAATTCAGTATAGCCACTTTTGGGGCGGTAAAGTCGGACGGCCGCTAAAGTTTGCGCCCGGCGCAAAGTCGCGCCCCCTTCGCCGATATTCAGTCGCATCGCCCCAAGAGGTTGCTGCTGCGCTAAAACAGGCAATGCACGACTATCTTTAGGCGCTAAGCCGGCGGTGCTGAGCGATACCCCCGAGGCCGGGCGCAGCGCAGGTGCGGCGAGTTCTTGATTGACGGCAGACACTCTGGCGCCGGTCAGCTCTTAAAGGGGGAGGATGGATTTGTTTGCCTGCCACGCCCTGCACACTGCAGCCCTCAACCTAGGCCTGACCACTTCTGCTTCATCTGCACAACGCCCAGGGCTATGGAGAAGGCCAGGGAGAGAGCGCAGCGCTTCAGCGACGGTGACCTGAGGCTGCTGGTTGGCGGAGTGGAGCGCAGGTGCCATGTTCTGTTCCCAGAAGGTGGCAAGAGGCTGCTGCCCAGTGCCTACCGGAAAGCCTGGAGGGAGGTCTCCAACAGGGTGTCTTCCAACAGCGTGGTTGCCAGGACTCCTGTGCAATGCCGGAAGAAGTTCAACGACCTCACTCAGGTTGTCAGGGTGAGTACCCTTTCCAGTGTCCTCCTCATCCTTGCATGTGCACCTCACTTTATGGGCAAAGGGACCTGAAAGCCCTAATGGCCAGCCCTCATCCAGCAGCTATGGGACTGGCATGAAAATCACTTGCACATTCAGCACTTTACACACTGTACAAGCTCTTCGACCATGGGAGGCATTGCAGACAAGATCAGGGCTACACACTGTACAAGCTATTCGACCATGGGAGGCAGCGCAGACAAGATCAGGGCTACACACTGTACAAGCTATTCAACCATGGGAGGCAGTGCAGACAAGATCAGGGCTACACACTGTACAAGCTATTTGACCATGGGAGGCAGTGCAGACAAGATCAGGGCTTCAGACTGTACTTAGAGGCCGTCCTTTCTCTTGCAGGCCAAGGTGGCGCACAACCGGCGCAACCGAACTGAGACCGGGGGAGGCCGTCCTGACCTCCAAGAGCTCTCCGACCTCGACCAGCATGTGGAGCGCATTATGGCAGGCCGGCTGATTGGCCCCATCGCCAGTGGAGATGCCGACCCTGTTCTGGGCACCAATGGTAAGGGCATCACCTTTTGGACCTCTCTCGTTCCACTTGCGCATCAGATCAGCATCCTTTGCCACTGTCCGACCAATGCGGTGAATGGCACCACTCATGCCTCCCTCGCTGCCGCCCTGTCCTCACTCTAAAGCTACTCTTGTGCCTTCCTGCTTTCAGATGGTGAATCGCCAGGTGAGGAGGCGGGCCCTCAAGCTGCCACTGTCAGCCCTTCGGAAGACGAGGAGGAGGAAGAGGAAGCCAGCCCATCAGTGCCACCCTCAGCCGCGCCAGCCCATGGTGATGTAGGGGACACGTCTTCCCTGGAGGGGAGCCGGGGGGAAGGGTCAGAGGAGAGTGAAGCTCCGGGGCCCAGCGGCCTGCAGCAACGCGGGAGGGGTGGGGAAGCTCAGCGGACTTCTCCCCAGAGGGTGAGTGCGGCCTCCAGTCCTGTGATGGTGAGCGCAGAGGAGGTGCGCCTCCTAGAGGAAATGGCCGTCCAGGCTGAGCGCAGGCACACTGAGCTCATGGCTGCAGTGGCAAGGATGCCTGACTCCATAGAGTCTCTGTCAAGGAGTGTGCAGCAATTCGGAGCAGCACAGGCCAGGAGTCTGGAACAATTCAGTGCAGCACAGGCCAGGAGGCTGCAGGACTTCGCGGCAGCACAGTCGGCTTCTAGCCAAGTGCTCAGTCGTGCCGTCCATTCACTGGCTGGTGTCATGCGGACACAGACCAGGGCCACACGGGCACTAACTGCTGCCACCCTCGCTGGATCAGCCAGGCATCGCCAGGGCACTCGCCGCGCAGCAGCAGCCCAGCAGTCTGTTCTTCAGCTGTTTGCTGCGCATGCTGCAGTGCTGGCCCGTGTGAGTGCCAATGTCTCAGGCGACCAGCGAGCACCTGCGATCTGCCAGGTTGCCACCATTCCTGCAGCCAACACTGCCAGTCCACCATTGCAGCTGCCACGAGCTGCTGGACAGACTGCTGTCGCCCAGCCAGAGTTGGAGCAGTCAGCAGCCGGCCACTCCAAGGCCAGAGCTGGTGAAGGCCGACCCCCAAGGGCATCTGCCATCTTGCCAACTGCCCCTCAGCAGCCTTCCCCCAGCCTTGCTGCAGCCACTGGGCTCCCATTGAGGAGGAGCAGCAGGGCGGGCAGGGGCCAGGCAAGGATGTGCAAGGCATCGCCCTCGCAGGGCAAAAAGTAGAGGTATGCACAAATGCCTGGTGCTTGTTGTAAGGCCGAGACTGGTGCAGTTGTTTTTGTGTAAGGCCGAGACTGGTGTCTTTCTTTCTTTTTGTAAGGCCGAGACTGGTGTCTTTCTTTCTTTTTGTAAGGCCGAGACTGGTGTCTTTCTTTCTTTTTGTAAGGCCGAGACTGGTAGTTTTGTGTTTTTGGAGGGGGCTTCTCCACATGAGCATGTAATGTGGGAAGGGCAGAGGTTTTCAATAAATTATTGTTGTTAAATTGCAGTGTGCATGGTTTTTTGGTTAAGTCCTGGTTGCCCTGCTCGGCTGAGGGCTTGTGGAGCGGCTACATTCATCTGCTGACATTGGCACAAGCCATTCCCTGAGAGGGAGCCTAGAACTGACGTTGAATAAGCCGGCGACGGGCGGCCCTTGCACTTTCTGCCTCCCTCCTGTGCTGGTCCTCTTCCTCCTCCTCCTGCTCCTCCTCCTGAGGTGGTCCTCCAATCTCTGGTGGCAGTGGCTGAGTCCTGCGGATAACCAGGTTGTGCAGCATGCAGCAAACGACCACGAAATGGGAGACTCGCTCCAGCGAATACTGTAGGGCTCCACCGGAACGATCCAGACAGCGGAACCGTTGCTTCAGGACGCCGATTGTTTGTTCGATGATGTTCCTGGTCGCTTGATGGCTCTCGTTGTATCCCCCTTCAGCAGGGGTGCTGGGCGCACGGAGCGGGGTCATCAGCCAGGTACACAAAGGATAGCCTTTGTCCCCGATAAGCCATCCTCGTGGGTGAGGCTGTGCCTGGAACATGTCTGCCACAGAAGTCTGTTGCAGGATGAAGGCATCGTGGCTGCTGCCTGGAAATTGGGCATTGACAGCTAGGATGAGCTGCCTGTGGTCACACACCAGCTGGACGTTCAGCGAATGGTAGCCCTTCCGGTTGCGGTAATCCTCGGCATTCTCCAGAGGTGCCCGCAAAGCCACATGCGTGCAGTCAATGGCGCCCTGCACCATGGGGAAGCCCGCGAATGCTGCAAAGCCCATTGCACGCTGTTGCTGCTTGGCAAGGGCCATGGAGAAGGAGATGAACTGACGTCTCCTTTTGAAAAGGGCATTGGTCACCTGGCGGATGCAGCAATGCATGGTGAACTGGGAGATGTTGGCAATGTCCCCAGTAGCGGATTGGAAGGAGCCGGTGGCATAGAAGTTGAGAGCCACCGTCACCTTCACTGCCACCGACAGAGACGTCCTGCTCCTCAGCTGTGGCTGCAGATCACCGCCAAGCAGCTGGCAGATCTCTGTGACCACGTCCCTTCTGAATCGCAGCCTCCGAACACACTGCTCGTCAGACATGTTGAGATAGGAGAACTGCTGGCGGTATACACTGGGTGGGTAAGGCCTCCTTTCCC
Source organism: Somniosus microcephalus (assembly GCF_052327205.1). Taxonomy (NCBI): domain Eukaryota; kingdom Metazoa; phylum Chordata; class Chondrichthyes; order Squaliformes; family Somniosidae; genus Somniosus; species Somniosus microcephalus. Next base: position 189,013,382 of record NC_140993.1, on the reverse strand, counting down.
GACGCCTGTTGCCCCCTCTCCATCTAGCCAGGGCTGCCACTCTCTCACGGCGTCTGTGAGCCCTTTGGATGTAATTGAGAAAGCCAGCGTTGACACCCATTGCAGCCCCCATAATATGCTGGCAAACAATGAGATGTCAATGAAGGCAAAGACTAGTGGAAAGCTGTGGCCTGAAGCCAGAAGTACCTGTCCGAGTGTTGGGCCAAAGCAGAAAGCTATCTACCTTGGTCTCTCTCCAAAGATCCATTTCTCAAGAAGGAGTGCTGCGAAATGGCAGCCTTTTATAGTGCAGGAGAAGTGCCCTTTAATTTGCGCCCCCCGCGCCCCGCATTGGCTGAGCACCGTTCCACTCTAACAGTCGCTAGGGGCGCCAGGCGCACAATGGGGCGTCGCCACTGAAGTTCCGGTTGGGGGCGCACAAAGGGCGTTGCACGAGGAAATGACGTCATGATCTGCGCGCGCAGCTGAGCGCGCGCAAAGACTTTGCGCCGCCGCTAAATCTCTAGTGAAGTTGGGACGAGGCGCAGATCGTGCTGCGCCCGGGCGCTAGCTGCCTAGCGCCCGACATCTATTCCTCCTAAGGCGCTAACGGCTGGCGCAACCAACTGAATTTCTAGGCCTATGTCTCTACCTTTAGGTGTTCGAAGCTATCATAAAAAATGGTGTGGAGCAGGTGTATCTATTTGATGTCATTCTTACCAAGGTCTTCTGTTTGTGTCTTTTTACGATGTGTAAATTAGAAACACCTCTACCAGGTGCACCATTGTCTTCTTAGTTAGCTCAGCTGGTTGTAACACAGAATTATGTCTCCTGTGTTTCATTTGATGTCATTTTTACGAAGGCATATGTTTCTTAATTTTATGTGATTCTTTCCGAAATGTTGGTTTAAGACACCTTAACACCATTGTGTTCTTTCCAGAGCTGCAGACTTCAGGAACTTTTACCCTTCTGTTTCAACAAGGCTATTGATTCAGTGTCAACAACTTATCTTATCTCAATAGTCTGAATGCTGCTCACAGCTTTAGATTGTTGAGGCGTTCAGATTTCCAGACCTAGTATGTCATGTTTTAATAAAGTCAGAATTCTTTATAGAATGGTGTATTTTTCTGAATAGGTATATTGCTTATTCCTTCACAAGGGCAGTCCTGTTTGAGAAACCTATTGGAGTTCTTTGAGGTTGTAACTAGTGGCGTAGACAAAGGGGAACCGGTAGATGTAGTGTATTTGGATTTTCAGAAGGCCTTTGATAAGGTTCCACACAAGAGGTTGGTGAACAAAATGAGGGCACTTGGAATTGGGGGTAATATACTAGCATGGATTGAGAATTCGTTAAAGACAAAAAACAAAGAGTAGGGATAAACGTTTTTTTTCCAGGATGGCAGGCTGTGACTAGTGGGGTACCGCAAGGATTGGTGCTTGGGCCCCAGCAATTCACAATCTATATCAATGATTTGGATGAGGGGACTATATGTAACATTTCCAAATTTGCTGATGACACAAAGCTAAGTGGCAGTGTCAGTTGTGAAGAGGATGTGAAGAGGCTTCAAGGGGATCTCGACAGGCTTAGTGAGTGGGCGAGAACATGGCAGAGGGATTATAATGTGGATAAATGTGAAGTTATCTACTTTGGTAGATAAAACAGAAAGGCAGAGTATTTTCTAAATGGAAAAAGATTGGGGAATGCAGATGCGTGGGAGTCCAGAACCAGGGGTCACAGTCTAAGGATAAGGGGTAAGCCATTTAGGGCTGAGATGAGGAGGAATTTCTTCACCCAGAGAGTGGTGAACCTGTGGAATTCTCTGCCACACAGGGCAGTTGAAGCCAATTCATTAAATATATTCAAGAAGGAGTTGGATATATTTCTTGAAGCTAAAGGGATCAAGGGATATGGGGAGAAAGCAGGGACAGGGTACTAAATTTGGATGATCAGCCATGATCTCATTAAATGGTGGAGCGGGCTTGATGGGCCGAATGGCCTACTCCTGCTCCTATCTTCTATGTTTCTATGCTCAAAGGGACCCGGGTGTCCTTGTACATAAATCACTGTAAGTGAATGTGCAGGTGCAGCAAGCCATTAGGAAGGCAAATGGCATGCTGGCCTTCATTACAAGAGGATTTGAGTACAGGAATAAAGAAGTCTTACTCCAATTATATAGCGCCATGATGAGACCAGACCTGGAGTACTGTGTACAAATTTGGTCTTCTTACCTAAGGAAGCATATACTTGCCATAGAGGGAGTGCAACGAAGGTTCACGAGATTGATTCCTGGGATGGCGGGACTGTCGTATGAGAAGAGATTGAATAAACTAGGCTTGTATTCTCTTGAATTTAGAAGAATGAGTGGGGATCTCATTGAAGCATACAAAATTATTATACGGCTTGATAGGGTGGATGCTGGGAGAATGTTTCCCTTAGCTGGAGAGTCTAGAACCAGGTGCCATAGCTTCAGGATAAAGGGTAGGCCATTCAGGACTGAGATGAGAATAAATTTCTTCACACAGAGGGTGGTGAATCTTTGGAATTCTCTACCCCAGAGGGCTGTGGAGGCTCAGTCATTGGGTACATTCAAAACTGAAGTCGATAGATTTCTGACTAGTAAGGGCACCAAGGGATATGGCAATAGGGCCGGTGAATGGAGTTGAGGCAGAAGATCAGCCATGATCTCATTGAATGGCGGAGCAGGCTCGAAGGGCCGAATGGCCTACTCCTGCATCAATATCTTTATGTTCTTATGTTCTTATTAAAATTGATTAGTGGGTAACATAAAAAGGAATCCAAAAGTCATTTCTAAAAATATAAATAGTAAAAGGGTAGTCAAAGGCAGGGTGGGCTGATTAGGGACCAAAAAAGAGATCTTCTTGTGGAGGCATTGGTCATGCTTGAAGTACTAAATTAATACTTTGCATCTGTTCCCACTATAGAGGATGCTGCCAATGTCACAGTACAGGAGGAGGTAGTAGAGAAATTGGATAGAATAAATTAGATAAAGAGGGGGTATTTAAAAGTTTGACAGCACTCAAATTAGAAAAGTCGCCTGGTCTGGATGGGATGCATCCTAGGATACTGAGAAAAATATAGATGGAAAGTGCAGAGGCTCTGGCCACAATTTTCCAGTCCTGTGTTGATATGGAAGTGGTGCTAGAGGACTGGAGGACTGAAAATGTTACACCCCTGTTTAAAAAAGGGGAGAGGGATAAAGCGGCAATTACAGTCCAGTCAGCCTAAAGTCGGTGGTGGGACACTTTGAGACAATAATCCAGGACAAAATTAATTTGCACTTGTAAAAATGTGGGTTAATAATTGAAAGCCAGCATGGATTTGTTAAAGGCAAATCATGTTTGACTAACTTGATTGAGTTCTTTGAAGAAGGAGGAGGATAGTGCGATTGATGTTGTGTATATGGACTTCCAATAGGCTTTTGATAAATTACCACATAATAGACTTGTTACCAAAATTGAAGCCCATGGGATTAAAGGGGCAGTGGCTGTGTAGATATGTAATTAACTAAGGGACAGAAAACAGAGCTTAGTGGTGAATGATTGTTTTCAGACTGGAAGAAAGTGTGCCGTGGCATCCCCCAGGGTTCGGTGTTGGGACCACTGCAATTTTTGATATATTAATGACCTGGACTTAGGCAGATGTGGCATAATTTCAAAGTTTGCAGATGAAACAAATGTCAGAAATGCAGTTAACAGTGAGGAGGATAGTAACAGACTCCAGAAGGTCATAGTTCTGATGAAGGGTCATCGACTTTAAACATTAACTCTGTTTCTCTCTCTACAGATACTGCCTGACCTGCTGAGTATTTCCAGAATTTTCTGTTTTTATTCCAGGAGGACATAGACAGACTGTTGAAATAAGCAGACACATGGCAGATGAAATTTAACGCAGAGAAGTATGAAGCGATTCATTTTGGTAGGAAGAATGAGGAGAGGTAATATAAAATAAATGGTACAATTTTAAAGGGTGAGCGGGAACAGATAGACCTGGGGGTGTATGTACATTAAAGGTGGCAGAACAAGATGAGAAAGCTGTTAAAAAGGCAGTTAAAAAAATTACAATATGCTAATTGCTCAATTGGAGCGATCTTTCAACACAGTTTTAAATTTAATGTCGCTTCCCCTGGTTTCCTGGGCTTCCTGAAACGTGCTATAAAAGCAAGGTGAGAACACAATGGCAATTGAAGGGGGCTGATTAAAATGCATGCAAATAATGCAATAAATACTCAGTACTCGGATCGAGCATTTGGGAGGTGCTGTCGAAGAAGCCTTGGTGGGTTGCTGCAGGGCATCTTGTAGATGGTACACACTGCAGCCACGGTGCGCCGATGGTGGAGGGTGTGAATGTTTAAGGTGGTGCATAGTGTGCAATCAAGCAATTACAAAGGCAAATGGCATGTTGACCTTTATTGCAAGGGGGTTGGAGTACAAAAGTAAGGAAGTCTTGCTACAATTGTACAGGACTTTGGTGAGACCGCACCTGGAGTACTGTGCACTGTTTTGGTCTCCTTATCTGAGGAAGGACATACTTGCTTTAGAGGCGGTGCAACAAAAGTTCACTAGATTGATCCCTGAGATGAGAGGGTTGTCCTATGAGGAGAGAATGAGTAGATTGTGACTATACTTTCTGGAGTTAGATGAATGAGAAGTGATCCAATTGAAACATATAAGATTCTGAGGATGATTGGCAGGTGTCAGATTCACAAAATTTCTACATTTCCCCAAAGGTTATTAATAAGAAAAGGGACCCTGCATGGACATTGTAATGAAAAGGGGTACCCAAGATGGCGTCCGCACCTCGTGGCCAAAAGCCTGCAAGATTTTAAAAGCTTGGATTCTGTGGCACAAGCAGTTTTTGGGAAATCGAAACCCAGGCTGCATTTTCTGTGAAGAGAGACTTTTGTGTTTTGAAAGCAGACAGGACTTTGAATTATCCATTAACTCAAATCGGAGACAGATCAAAACCAGTGAGGCCTATATTTAAGGCCATCAAGTTGTTTGCTTAAATAATCGGAAACAGCTTAGGGAAGCCATCGAAGCGGGGCAGGCCGATTAAGATGTATTAATAACAGAAGCAAATCAGGAATCGGGCCAGTAGGTGCAATTACCGGCCATCTAAAAACAGTTAGTTTAAATTGCTACAATTATTTAAACTAGCCCGCCAAGATTGGGACAAAGAACTAACCTGATTTGGCGCGCAGATAAGGGCCATCCGAAGGAGTAAAATTGTAGGCCCACTGGCAACCTTCTCTCTCTGCTCTCTGCCCTTGCTCCCGGCTCCTGCTCCGGCCCCTTGCCCTCGTGGGTACTGCTCTTCCCCCATCCCGCGCTTACCGCCTGGCCACTGCCTGTGCCTTCCCCATTCCATCAGGGATGCCCGGCATTGCGCCAGGCGGACACAGACAAACCAGGCCAGGCGAGGCAGGACGCGATGAGGCGAGGTGGTGAAGAAGACGAATGGAAAGACGATTGAAGAAAAGCTTCGAATAATCGGGCCTTCAGTCCAGCTGACCTGCGACTATCTTCATGCAAACTCCAAATGCCGGCCGAGGAAAAGAAACCATCATCCCTGTGAGGTAATGTACCCAAGCAGAGACTTTAACTTTGGGGTAATTGTACCTGGACAACGCCCTTGCAGCCCCCCGAGACCACATGATGACAGCAGGCTCCAGAGAGCACAAAGAGCGAACCCCAAACCCCACCGCTGTTTTGAATTCAGCAGATCTTTTGATTGGTGAGCATGAATTCTGGCCCCTCATAGCTTAATCTAGTTAGGTATAGGGGGTGGGATAAGGATAAGGGGATTGTTAAGATAGTTTGTTTTCCCTCTATTATGTCCGTGTATAATTGAGACACGGACTGCAGGAGTTGATTATAACAAGTCTTTACTGAATGGAGACAACCTGGAAACTGAAACTACAGAAGCCTGCTAGGGCCTTTTATACAGGGGTGGTCACTGCCAGTACTGCAGTCTGAGACCAGTTATTCCCTTAAAGGGACATACACAACAATTCCTCCCCTTTTAGATAAACAGTACATGACATTCATTTAACAACTAAATAATAACTAATTACAATTACAACTATGGTTGCTAGATACATTGGTTGAAGTTAAGCAATTATAAGTTCAGTCTTTGAGGAGGCTTCCTGATTCTGTCTGGATAATGCCTCTTTGGGGTATCAGGTTCGTCTGGCAAGGCTGAGTCGGGATCAGTGTCGTTGTTTGGTTCGTCTGCTTCCAATATCACCGATTCTGCAGTAGATGCAATTGGTACTTCGGTTTCATCGCCAGGTGTATCAGATCGTGGTGTGGAGTTGACGTTTTCCAGTGACTCTAGAATCTGGTCAGCATGGCGTCTTACAATGCTCTCTACAACGTCCACGGTATACATTAGAGGTCCTTGCCATGTACAGATCGTTCCTGGCTGCCATTTCTCTGTGCGGTAGTCCCGGGCCAAAACTGGTTGACCTATCTTAAAACTCCTGGTCAGCTTTTCATTCATATTCTGAAACTGCCTGTTCTCCACATCTCTTCTGACGTTTGGCTTAACCAAATCCAAGCGGCATCGTAGTCTTCGATTGAAGAACATCATGGCTGGAGTTTGGTTGGTAACTGCATGTGTCGCATTCCGGTAGGCAAACAAGAAGTTGTCCACCTTGTGTTGTAGGGGTATATCTTCATTACACACTGCCTTGATAGCCTTCTTGAATGTTTGAACACACCTCTCGGCCAATCCATAGTGGCTGGATGATATGGGGCGGATGTGTAATGCTTAACACCATTGTTCTTTAAGAACCTCCGGAACTCTTCAGACACAAACTGTGGTCCATTGTCAGAGCAAATCTGTTCAGGCAGCCCATTCCTGGCGAGTATGGTTCGTAAGACTGTGATAGTTTTTTCTGTGGTGGTTGAGGACATTTTTATTACCTCTGGCCACTTTGAATGTGCATCCACCGCAATTAAAAATATCGAGTCCATAAAGGGACCAGCAAAATCAATGTACACCCTTTGCCATGGAGATGAGGGCCACTCCCATGGATGTAAAGGGGCTTGTGGTGGGGCATTTTGGACCTTCTGGCATCCTGTACAGCTCTTGGTCATCTCTTCGATTTCTCTATCGATTCCCGGCCACCACACAAACACTCTGGCTAAGTTCTTCATTTTTACCCCTCCCAGATGACCCTCATGAAGCTCATTGAGCACTCTATCCTTCAATTTAGGTGGAATTACTACTCTGGATCCACACATCAAGGTTCCTCTGCACACTGACAGCTGTTCTCTTCTCGGCGAGAATGCTGGCAGCAGTGGTTCGCCATGTGCTGGCCATCCCTTCACCGTTAAATCATAGACCCAGGAGAGTGTCGGGTCATTTCGTGTTTCCTTTTCTATGTTTGCATTCATCACAGGGAGACATTCGACTATAGTCGAGTGGAATAACTCCACTGGATCCACTGCCAGCTCTTCTTCCACCGTTGGCAATGGTAGGCGCGACAATCCATCAGCATTCCCGTGCTGTTTAGTTCCTTTGTACTCGATGTCATATTGGTGTGCCCCTAGGAAAAGGGACCACCTCTGTAGCCGTTGTATTCGACAGGCACCCTTATTTTTCCTCTGGGGTATACTTTTTGCCCCGTATACGTCCTCAAGACAATGGATGTCTCTCTCAAGGGTATGTGTGAGTATAGCCGCTCGTAGTCTCGTCAATTCATGACGGTTAGAGCTGATCCTGTATCCAATTCCATTTTGACTTGGGACCCTGCTATCGTGAGGGTGACTCAAATGGTTCGGTGATCCTCTTTTGCGATTACGTTGTGAAGTTTGAGACAGCTTAGTCTCTTGTTCCCGGAATCACTATTGCTCATCTGGTCTTCGGAACTACTGTCCGTCATCTTTTGTACTTTCCTGTACGGTTCCTTAGTAGCCTTTTTGTTGTCGTTGGTCTTCTTCCCAGACCTGCAAACTTGTGCAATGTGTCCCATCTTTCCGCATTGTCTGCATATTTTGTCCTTGGACCAGCAGTCCTTCTGGTCATGGTTTGTTCTGCCGCAGCGATAACATTTTGCAAATCCCCGTGTCGTTTCGTGGGTGCCGTATTCCTGTGGCTTTTGTTGTATTTCTGCAGCTCCCCTTGCTGCTGCTTCGTACGATACTGCCACGCTGAAAGCCTTATCTAGCGTCAGCTCTTTCTCTGAGAGTAACCTCTTCTGGGTTCCTTCACTCAGGAGTCCACAGACAAATTTGTCCCGTAAGGTATCTGCCAGTCCTGCTCCGAACTGGCAGTGCTTTGATAGCTTGCGTAGTTCCGTAAGGTAATCAGCATTGCTCTCATTTTTATGCTGATTTCTCCTGTGGAATTTAAATCTTTCTGCTATCAGCAGCGGTGTAGGATTTAGGTGTTCCTGTAGGATAGCAACAATTTTGTTAAAACTCTTTGCCTTCGGTTTGGCTGGAGTAATCAGGTCCCGCAATAGGCCGTACGTTCTTGCGCCCATTAAATTTAGCAATACCGATGCCTTTTTCTCATCGGCTATTTTGTTTGCCTCGCAATATACCTCGACTCTTTCCACATACGTGGTCCAGTCTTCTATTGCATTATCGAAGGCAGTGATATCGCCAGTCTTTGGCATCTTGAAAATCTAAGATGGCGCCTCCCGCGCTTTTCCTTCTTCCCCGCCGAGTTAAGATGGTGCCTCCCGTGCTTTCCCACCGCTGCCGCTGCTGCCAATGCTGTTGCTGGCGATTATATTTATTTTACTATCCTGTAATGGCGACGCCCTATTGTCTTCGCGCCTCCCCGATCGCTGCTGCCAACGCCGCTCTCCGTGGTATTTTTATTTTTCTATCGCGCTTCAATATTTGCTCCGTTAATTGAAGAACCATTCCCGTCGTGGAGCGGACCCTCTGGGACACTTCCCTCCCTCTTCTTAGGTCCGAACGCTACCCGGCTTCGAAGCACCGGCCACGCCCTGTGTGCTCCACCCTCTCTCTCCCTCTTTGCTTCCCGACTCGCTGCCCGGCCCCATTGCAGAGCCACCCGATCGAGCTCTAGCCCGCCGCAGCCCAGGAAGGATCAGTGCACTACCTGCCACCAGCCCGATTAGCTGGGAAACGACAGTCTGGAGAACCAAGCCTGGCTCTCGACAGTCTCTCCTGCAACTTTTCAATTCGATGATTTGGAGGGCGGTTGCCCACGGTCGACGCCCGTTTCTCGAGTTCCTTTGGATTTTTTTTTTTCTTTCTTCTGGCTTCGACCTTCAATAACGTCGTCTGAGGTGCTGCCGAGTTGCAGGTAAATTTGTTTCTTACTCGTCGCCAGTATTATGTCCGTGTATAATTGAGACACGGACTGCAGGAGTTGATTATAACAAGTCTTTACTGAATGGAGACAACCTGGAAACTGAAACTACAGAAGCCTGCTAGGGACTTTTATACAGGGGTGGTCACTGCCGGTACTGCAGTCTGAGACCATTTATTCCCTTAAAGGGACATACACAACACCCTCGATGTGCCGTGTGTTCCCCATTCCCTGTATAAGTATAGTTATTTTGTATTTTCCTGTAATTTTATACTAATAACTTTTCATAAGCCTGTGTTAATTTCTTCTTCAATAAAATCTTGGTTTTGCTTACATCTAACCACCTGTCTACTCGAGTCTTTTCTGTATCGCCGCCTGTACCTAAGTCTGGTGTCTGGAACCCAGGGGCGTGGGAGCGATTCGAACTGCTCACAAACAGTCAGAGGCATAACTGACTGGGCGTACGCGCCACCCCACACCACCCGCTACAGAAATGGTGACCGCGGCAGGACACCGGCAACAGGGTTGCGATACAGTAGACAATGGTTTGGATGAGCGAACCATGATGGAGGAAAGGATTTCTGATTATGTGTTTAACAAGGTGAATATCACTAAGAAGTGGATCACCACTCTGTTAAAGGCTGGGCATCTGGTAGATGCAGCAGCTAAGTGGACAGAGGGAAAGGAACACAAGAAGTCCTTAGAGAAGGCAGTTTGGCTGATGTGTTTTAAAAAGTAGGTCCAGCTTTTGGACAGGCTCGTTGCAGCACAGGCAGCCGAGTTAAGGGAGTCAGCTCTGGAGATCCAGGATAAGGCTCTTGCAGGGGAAAAGTTATTAGTAGCTTTGCAGGCTTTGAATCAGGAGAGAGTGCATTTAGTGGGAGAACACAAGGCCCAGTTGGAATACCTACGGTGCCAAGTCACCGAGGCCAAGGGAAATGAGTTAAGGTTGCGGGAGAAGAACGCCCGCTTGGCAAGGCAGATTAGGGAACAGGAAGGGTACAGGAGGTAAAGGCAGCGTATAAGCTAGCGAGCAAGCAGGGGTTTGAGGAGGCAGACCACGGCCCCTGTAAAGAGAGGATAGAAAATCTGAGCCAGGCCCTCCGGAAGGCAAAAGGCATGGTATGCCTCATAAGCCCAAAGGCAGGCCAGGCAGATTTTATGGGGAACGAGGGGAGGACATTTCCACTGTCACCAGTAGTGTCTAGGGACGACCCGGTTGAGAGAGAGGAGACCTCACAACCACCACCCGTAACGTCAAGTTTCAGCGAGGTTTGGCAGCAAGGTGGGGTGGAACCCAGGGTGGAGCCCAGAGTGGAGCCAGAGGTGGAGGCGGAGGTAGAGCAACCCTCGCCAGAGAGGTCGGAGCCGGGACCGATATGCCCAGCACGGCATCGGAGGTTCGGCCCACCCGCCAATGGCGACATTGAGGGACCCCTCCAAAACCAGTTCGTATTACCCTTTAACACCCAACAGCTTACGGCCATGGTCAACCATCTCCCGAGGCTCTCCGAAAAGGGAGACACCTCGATCCACTTCAGGGAAGTAGAGCAGACAGCCAGCATCAATGACTGCGATGACGCTGAGAAGGCCAAAATGCAGCTATTCTCCCTGGAGAGTAGTCTCCTCCAATCCCTCTCTGATAAGCGCAAAAGGGGGCAGTGCGGGTATGAGGTGCTTAGAGATGCGGTTCTGGAGGCCATGGGGATGGATAATGGAAGTCCTTTCTCCCATGTGGAGAAGACGATCCAGCTCTCAGGGGAAACCCCGCAGGCTTTTGCAGACCGGCTGTGGCTGGTGTACCGGAGGGCCTGTCCGGGGACGCCGGACTGGGCGTTCCTGAACGGGGATTCCCTGACGCATTGGCTCCATTGCCTGGTGGCAAACAGCTTGCCACAGGTCCGGGCCAAGGCAGAAGCCTGGTTCGACCCCAAAAATCCCCAGACCACCGAACTTACGGTAATTAGGCAGCTTACCCTGGCTTACAAAAACGGTAGGGGAGCCGATGCACACCCACCCAAGGGAAAGGTGCATGAGATAAAACCCGGACCGGGTAGGAAAGAGTGGCACCAGGAAGGGAGTAACCCCCCCAACACCAAGACCAATTGTTACGGGTGTGGGAAGGATGGTCACTGGCGGAAGCAGTGCAAAAACCCTTGGAAAGATAACAAGGGAAAGCATCCCACAGCTCCAGCCCAAAAGGCAGGGGCAGTGATCCCTTCCGCAGAGGTCGAGTCACTTTTGGACACCATGAGGTCCTTATTGACTGGCCAGGGGAGAGTAGCAGCCACCACCGGAGCTCTCACCCCATCCGTCCCATCCAACCCACAGCCGTGACTAGAGCCAGCGCAGCCTGTTTATCTGTGTTCGCTCCGATATGATGAGTGGAAAAGACCCCTTTTGGAGATGGAGGTGGAGAAGGTGACGAGGACCTATCTGTTAGACACGGGGGCATCATGCACCGTGGTCTATTCAGCTAACCCCACCACCTCGCCTCTCTCCAGTGGGGTCCCATACAGTCTATCGAGGTTCACAGGTAGGGAACATGCTGGCTCGTTTTCCATCCCGCTCGCCATTCGGTTAGGACCGCTCCGCTCCAAGTGGACCTGTGTCCTGATGAAATGGGAAGTGGAGGGTGGAGGAGGGGTCCTGGTAGCCGACTTTATCGTAGGCCACGGGATCCTAGTGGATTTAAGGAATCATTGCCTTTGGGGTCAGGTAAAGTAAAGAACGGAGAGATCGTAGTAATCCCAGGAAAGCAAGGGAAGGGGACCCTCTGCACCATGAAGCCCAAAGAGGATAATAACCTCGGGCTCATGGTCAGCAACACCCTGTCTTGTTTCGCACACTTTGTACAAAAATAATAAATTGCAGGACAACGGAGTATTACAGTTTAAGCTCTTTTAATGAAGCATCAGGTCTGTAAGCTTTCTCAATCAATACAGCACCGTGTGGACAAGATGGAGTCAGGACCCCGGGTCTTCTAAACAATAGCAGTTCTTACAGATGCCTGCAGGCCAATGACAACTCAGCATGTGATCACATGTGAATGTAAAAGGTATTCCTTACAGATGCCTGCGGGCCAATTATAAATCAATATGCAAATGTTACATCCCCTTTCTTTTAAAAGAAAAATGTTATGCATTACTTTTCAACCTTTCTTCTACATAATGTTAGCAGTAGCATCAACATATAAGTAAACTCAACATTTAACTAGCACTGAAAACACCTCAATGTTTCAATAACGATGTACAGTTTTTTTTTAGGGCAGCCATCCGCCTACACCCTTTGACAGTTCACAAGTCAAGGATAACTCTAGGCTTGACCTCTCGTCCTGACCTTGTGTGGTCTGGAACTGAGCATGCTCCTGAATCGGTTAACAATTCAGGTTCACGTTTAGGTTCAGGTAAGTATGATGTGTTTTGTGTATTGCTCTGTTCATCACAATCTGTTGAACTGATCCTCTCGTCGGAATGACGGTGTTGTTCCTTGGTGTTCAGGAGGTGCCTGCGATTGCGGCGGTACACCTGTCCTTCTCGGGTGCGGACGTGATACGATCACTCAGTGTCAGCTGGCTGGATGATGACTGCTGGCTTCCAGTAGTCATGCTCCTGGATTCTGAAGGATTCTCCATTGTGCAGCGGCGGCAGTAGTCTAGCTGACCTGTCATAATATCTCTTTTGGTGTTGCTGTCTCTGTACACGTTTTGCATGCACTTGCTTGCAGCTGATGACCTCTGGCTGCAGCTGCTGGTTGGTGCTTGGAAGGATTGAGCGAAGTCTACGGCTCATCAACAGCTGTGCGGGCGACTTGAAGTTGTCAACCGGAGTGTTGCGGTACTCAAGGAGACTGATGTAGGGTTCTCTTCTGTCTGCTTTGGTTTTGCCCATGAGTGTTTTTGCAATCTGGACAGTTTTTTCAGCAAGGCAATTACTTTGAGGGTAATGTGGGCTTGATGTGACATGTGTGAAATCCCATGCCTTTGCAAACGACTTGAACTCTTTTGATTTGTATTGGGGGCCATTGTCTGAGACTAAAGTCTCTACAATGCCATGCCTGACAAAGGCTGCCTTTAGCTTGTGGATCACAGCTGCAGATGTGGTGCTGTGAAGCTTGTCCAATTCAAAAAACCTGCTGTAGTAATCAACAGTCACTATGTAGTCCTCGTTGTTCCATGTGAACAGATCCGTTGCCGCAACCTGCCAGGGCCTGTCTGGGATACGGTGTGGTATCATGGGCTCTTTGACATTTGATGGGCGGCATTCTAGACAAATGGAACATTTTCCGACAATGTCCTCAATGTGTTTGCAGGTTCCGGGCCAAAACATAATGTCACGTGCTCTTTGTTTGCACTTTTCCATGCCCATATGTCCAGCATGAATTTTTGTCAACATCTCTTCTCTGAGATTGGTAGGAACGATGATTTTCTCCCCTTTGAAGACGATTCCATTGATTTGTGACATTTCGTCTCTGTGGTTCCAGAATTCAGATATGCTCTGAGGGCATTTCCTCCTTTCCTCAGGCCATCCTTCATGTATGACTTTGCTCAGCAGTGTGAGTTGTGCATCTTTCTCTGTTCCTGCTCGGATCTCCTTCAGTTTTGAGTCATTCACAGGTAAGCTGTTGTACACCATGTGCACCTGCACGTCCATGCCTTCACTGAGGCTGCTGTCCTGGTAGCTAAGAGACTTTCTGGAGAGCGTGTCTGCGACAGGGATGTCTTTGCCTGGATGGTGAATGATTATGAAGTCGTACTTCTGTAGCTGAAGGATAATTCTCTGTAGCCTTGGTGGGGCTGCGGCTAGTGGTTCCCTCATGATTGACTTGAGGGGCTTGTGGTCAGATTCCACAATGACTTGTCGGCCATAGATGTACTGATGGAAATGCTTACATCCAAACAGAATTGCATATAGCTCTTTCTCGATTTGAGCATAGTTGATTTCACTGTCTGTGAGAGATCTGAAAGCGTAGCCGATGGGCTTTCCTTCTTGCAGTAATACTGCACCTAGTCCGTACTTTGACGCGTCCACTTGTAGTCTGAGCTCTTTGTTGGGGACTAAGTAGGCAAGAACTGGTCCTGGTTCTCTGGTGATTAGGTCTTTCATTTTCTGAAATGCTGTGTCATGTTGTTTGTCCCACAGGAACTCATTGGATTGCTTAAGCAACTGATGAATGGTTGCATTGATTTCGGAAAGACTCGGGGCAAACTTGGCTAAGTAGTTAACCATGCCTAGTATTGTCTCTATCTCTGTGCGGTTCTTCGGCGGCTCCATCTTCTTGATGGCGGAGATTTTCTCTGGATCCGGCTTAATGCCATCAGTTGAGAGGCGATGCCCGAAATAACTGATCTCGGTGGATCCGATTATGCTTTTCTCGTGGTTGAGCCGGATACCTTTCTCCCGTGATCTTTGTAGCATCGCACGGAGGTTTCTGTCATGTTCCTCTCTATTCCTGCCATAGATGAGGATGTCGTCTATGATTGCGACTACTCCGTCGAGGCCTTCATAGGTTTCGTCGATCTTCCACTGGAATTCAACCTGAGCTGAGATAAGACCAAATGGTAAACGCAGAAATCGGTAGCGTCCAAATGGTGTGTTGAACGTTGTTAGCTTGGATGACTCTTCCGTGAGCTTGATAGTCCAGTATCCTGATCGTGCATCCATTACACTGAAGTAACGTGCTCCCACTAGCTTGGGTGTGATGTCATCTAGCATTGGTAGAGGATAGTGAGGGCGTTTGATAGCCTTGTTCAAATCTCGGGTTGAGACAGACTCTGAGCTTGCCTGTACGTGGTTTCTCAACCACTACTAATGCGTTGACCCACTCTGTCGGTTCTGTTTCCTGGACGATGATTTCTGTATTCTCCATGCTCTGCAGCTCCTCCTTCAGGCGACTACGTAGAGCAAGGGGTATTCTTCTCAGTGGGCAAACCACAGGGGTTGCTGCTGGGTCGGGGTCAATAGTGCATTCACCTGGGAATAGTCCAATTCCTTTGAAAACGTCAGCAAACTCCTCCATGACTGTCTGCTTCTCAACTGGTGCTGTCAATGATAGCACTAGCTTGACGAGGTCCATGTCTAAACATGCCTTTAGACCTAGCACTGGAGGTGCTTGAGTGTCAACAATGTAAAAATCCAACAGCATGTCGCTTTCTTTGTACTTGCATTTCATCATGCATGTGCCTTTTACAATGAGCTGCTCACCCCCATAGCTGGTCAGTCTGCGTGAGGTGGGCTGTAGCTCACACTCATCCTTCAAGCTGTGATACTCACTCAGAGGAATTACATTAACCTGAGATCCAGTGTTTAGTTTAAACATAAGCTCTTTGCCCTGTTTTCCTATCTCAATATCGGCATAGGCTTGCTCAGTCCCTGAAATCTGTTTTTTCTGTGACACAGAATCAATAAACAGTTCCTCTGCATTTGGCTCTCTATCTGACATTTGGCTGTCACTCACTGTGTGTACTGCTCTTCCAAAAACAGTCTTGCAAACTTTAGCAAAGTGGTTCCATTTACCACATTTAGTACATTGCCTTCCTTTGGCAGGGCAGTACTTCTTTTCTCCATGCCAATTGTTTCCACAAGATCCACAGTTTTTGAAGCATTTTATGCCTGTGTAGCCCATTTTTACAACTCTCTCTGTTCTTTCTGTTCTGAAACACGCTCTCTGGATGGTGTTCTTTGGTGTGTATCTATTAATTGCGTGCACTGTCTGTTCACTCGAGCTGCTCGTGGCGCCAGTTATGGTTTTCAACTGTGCTTGGGCTATCTCGTCCGATCTAGCTATGCCTATGGCTTTGTCCAGCGTTAGCCCGGACCCAACATTGAAAAGTTTCTCTCTCACTTTAGCTGAATGTATTCCAAACACGATGCGGTCTCTGACCATCTCATCTTTATCTGCATATACACAGTCTTTTACCAGCTGTTTTAACTCAGTCACGAACTGTTCAAACGACTCACTAGCTCCTTGTACTTTCTCCTGAAACTTGTACCTAGCGAATATCGTATTTGTCTTGGGCATCACATATGCTTCAAAATGGTCAAAATAATTTTTCAGTACCTTTGCTTCATCTGCGGTGAGAGACCATGTGTTAAAAATGTCTCTCCCTTTTTCTTCGATCCACAGGAGTAGGTAGCTGCATCTTTCTTCCTCCCCTTTGCTTTTCAGTGGGCCTGAAAACATCAACTCCACGTGTTGCTTGAACTTTCTCCATTCTCTAGGTAAATTCAGAGATTCCCAATTCATTCGAGGTAAGGGAGCTCCAACGATGTCCATTTCAAATCCCTGTTCCGACACCATGTCTTGTTTTGCACACTTTGTACAAAAATAATAAATTGCAGGACAACGGAGTATTACAGTTTAAACTCTTTTAATGAAGCATCAGGTCTGTAAGCTTTCTCAATCAATACAGCACCGTGTGGACAAGATGGAGTCAGGACCCCTGGGTCTTCTAAACAATAGCAGTCCTTACAGATGCCTGCAAGCCAATGACAACTCAGCATGTGATCACATGTGAATATAATAGGTATTACTTACAGATGGCTGCCGGCCAATGATAAATCAATATGCAAATGTTACACACCCCACCAGTGTTCCAGGCATTTGTGCAGGCCCACCTGGCCACATTTGCCACTCACAAACATGACTGCGTGAGGGTCACAGGGTTTGAGGTCAGCGTAGACGGGGACCCCATGGCCCGACCACAGAAACAGTATAACTTCCCCAGGGAAGCAGAGCCGGACATGGAAGCAGCCATGTCCTCGTTATTGCAGCAGGGAGTTCTGAGACCGATAGCTACCCACGTGAATTCTCCATTATGGCCGGTCAGAAAGCCGAACAATTCCTGGAGGGCCACGGTGGACTATCGAGTGCTAAATAGTAACATTCAGCCTGCGCACCCAGATTAGCAGCAGTTGCCGAACTGATCGGAAGTATTCGGGCAGCACGGTGGCATAGTGGTTAGCACTGTTGCCTCACAGCGCCAGGGACCTGGGTTCGAATCCGGTCTCGGGTGATTGTCTGTGTGGAGTTTGCACATTCTCCCCGTGTTTGCGTGGGTTTCCTCCGGGTGCTCCGGTTTCCTCCCACAATCCAAAGATGTGCGGGTTAGGTTGATTAGCTATGATAAATTGACCCTTAGTGTTAGGGGGATTAAATACGTGGGGTTACGGGGATAGGGTGGGATATGTGTTGGTGTAGGGGTTACGAGGATCGGGTGGGATATGTGTCAGTACAGGCTCAATGGGCCGAAATGGCCTCTATCTGCACTGTGGGGTTTCTGTGATTTCTGTGATTCCAGCATCCGCGACCACTTTCACGGTGTTGAATATTTCCAATGTGTTTTGGTCCACCCCTGTAAGGAGGGAGGATCAGTACAAGTTTGCCTTTACATTTAAAGGGCAACAGTACATGTGGAACGGTTTGCCTCAGGGCTTCCGCAACAGCCCCAGCATCTTCCATCAGTGCATGGCCAACAGTTTGAAGGATTTTAGCCAGCCCAGACAGTTGGTCCAATATGTGGATGACCTGCTCCTGTTCACTGATTCAAAAGAGGAGCATGGCCCGCTATTGGCCGAACTGCTGTAGCTGTTAGGGCAGAAGGGTTTCAAAGTAAATCCCAAGAAAGCGCAGATCGGCCAGCAGGAGGTGAAATTCCTCGGCCTGACCGTCCACGCTGGAGAAAGGGCCATAGAAAAGGCTAGGAGGGAGGTGGCACAAGAACTATCGGTCCCTAACTCAGTAACGGGTGTGAGGTCGTTTCTAGGGCTAACCGGGTACTGTAGAGATTTAATTGAGGTCTATGCAGCCACCGCAGCCCCTCTGCTCCGACTCCTACACAAGGGAGTGGAGTGGCTTTGGGATGAGGGTTGCCAGGTAGCATTTGTCAGGCTCAAGAAGGACTTGCAGACTGTGCCCACTCTAGGGGCCATAGATGGGGGGAAAGAGTTTTTCCTGGAGGTAGCAGCTAGCGGGGAAAGCTTGAGTGCTGTGCTGCGGCCGGTGGTCTACTCCTCCAGGATACTCACTGATGTGGAAAGCAGCTATTCCAAATGTGAGCGGCACCTTTTCGCCACACATTGGGCTGTGAAAAGATCACTGATCTTCACAGGCACCTCTCCCATCACCCTCCTCACCCATCACACACCCACCCAGATGCTTCTGGATGGGAGGATCAAGGATAGAGCAGTGAGCAGTGCCCGCATTGCCCGCTGGACCTTGCTCCTCTCACAGATGGATCTGAAGGTGAAGGGTCTCTGTAAGCCAAAGCTTGCAGCCAACCTGGTATATCCTGGAACAGCCCACCGGTGTTCCATTGAAGGGGTTTGGGAAGTACACATAGGTTTACGGGCCGGGATACATCCCACAGGCCACGAGATCTAAGTAGACGGTTCCAGCACGATATTTGCTGGCGAGCGTCTCACAGGGTGTGGAGTTTACGACCCAGCGGCAAACATTGCCCTGGCGATTAAGCTCCCCAGCACCATGAGCGCCCAGCATGCTGAACTGTCCGCGGTGGTGTACGTTGTTACACACACCCAAAGTCTTCCCCACCCCCTACACGATTTGCTCAGACAGCATGTTCACGTGCAATTCGTGTACGGAGTACCTGGCCATCTGGTCCCGCCGCGGATATAGCTCCGCTGATGGGAGACCCCTCACCTTAAAGCCTCTGCTGGAAAAGATCCTGGCAGCAGTGGGGGAGGAAGGGGAGGTTTTCATTCACAAGGTGAAAGCCCATTCCTCCACAGAACCCCGCGGCCAGGGCAACCAGCAGGCTGACTTGCTCGCCAAGGAGGGTGCCCGCACAGGCACTTTCTGGGACCCATTTGGGTCCAGACCCATGGCGGCAGTCAGAGGTAGGGACGGGACCCAAGGGAGTGTAGGGGTAGCGTTAGCCCCGGACCTTAAGACGGTCCAAGCCCAAGACCCCGTCCTAAAAGCAGTCCTCACTGCAGTCGCTGAGGGAAAGGGAATAGAAGGTCCGTACGGCACAGCGACTCTCTCCGTTAAAGAGGGCATGCTGTTCCAGGGGGAACATTGGGTGGTGCCGCAACAGCACTGGAGGGAATTCCTTCAACTGGCCCATGAGGGTCCAGGAGTGGGACACCCCGGGCCTGAGACCACCTGGCAGCGGGTGGAACAGGCGGGATGGTGGCCGGGACTCAGGGACGATGTCTGAGAGTTCTGTGCAGGCTGTCTTGTATGCGCTGCAAATAACCCCGACCCCCACAAAAGGAAGGTACCTATGGGACACGTCAGGAGAGTAAAGGGACCATGGCAGCCGATGCAGGTCGACTACATCGGGCCCCTGCCCACTGCCCAGGGAGGCTATAAATACTGCCTAGTCCTGGTGGACATGTTTACCAAGTGGGTAGAGGCCTTTCCCTGCAGAGCAGCCACAGCTCTGGGTACTGCCAGGATCCTGGTCCGGGAAGTGTTCTCGTGGTGGGGACTACCACAGTTTGTGCAGTCCGACCAAGGGAGTCACTTCACCGGACAGGTGATGCAGAACACCCTTATGCTGTTAGGCATTGAAGGGAAATGGCACGTGGCCCACAACCCGCAGTCATCAGGGATTGTGGAACGTATGAATCGGACCCTCAAGGGAAGGTTAAGAAAGGAGACGGTGGACTCGCCCCGTAAATGGGCCGAGGTCCTACCGTTGGTTTTGATGGGGATCCGGCCCAGCCAGTCTAAAAGCACGTGGTATTCCCCGTACGAGCTTATGACTGGCAGGGTTATGCGGACCCCCACCCATGTACTAGCCCCGGTGTTCATGGAGGGTCAGCTCAGAAAAGGTCAACTGGGACAGGTTCGCGCGAAACCTCTTTGAGCACCTGAAGCAGGTCCATGAGCAGGCGGCTGGGAACATGGGAAGGCAGCATCGGAGTAACCGATTGCTGCTCGAGCTGAGAAAGCACCACTGTTGTGTATATACCTTTAAGAGAATAACTGGTCTCAGACTGCAGTACCGGCAGTGACCACCCCTGTATAAAAGGCGCTAGAGAGCCTCTGTTGGTTAGATTCGTTTATGCCTTCCACCAGTAAAGTTCTGTTTGTTTCTCTCCTGCTAGTCCGTGTCTCAATCATTCACGGACTTAACACTGGCGACGAGTTAGAAACGAACTTACCTGCAACTCAGCAGCAGCTCTGACGACGTGTTGAAGGTCGGAGCCAGAAGAAAGAAAAAAAAAAGAAAAAATCGGCCATTGAAACTCGAGAAATGGGCGTCGACCGTCAATCATCGATTTCAAAACTTGCAGGAGAGACTGTCCAGAGCCAGGCTGGGTTCCTCGGTCCGTGGTTTCCCAGCTAATCAGGCTGGTGGCAGGTAGTGCTCTGATCCTTCCTGGGCTGCAACGGGGCCGGGCAGTGAGTCAGGAAGCAAGGAGAGAGAGAAAGAGGGTGGAGCATACAGGGCGCGGCCGGTGTTTCGAAGCTGGGCAGCGTTCGGACCTCAGAAGGGGGAGGGAAGTGTCCCAGAGGGTCCGCTCCACGACGGGAAGATAATAAAAGAAAACGAATTAATATTTAACGCGCAGAAAACCGTGGAAAGCAGCGCTAACAACAGCGGGGAAGAAGGAAAAGCGCGGGAGGCGCCATTTTGTTAAATTGGAGAAGAAGGCAAAGCACGGGAGGCACCATTTTAGATTTGCAAGATGCCGAAGACTGGCTGTATCACTGCTTTTGATAATACATTAGAGGACTGGACCACGTATGTGGAAAGAGTCGAGGTATATTTCGAGGCAAATGAAATAGCGGAGGGGAAAAAGGCATCAATATTGCTAAAGGTAATGGGCGCTAGAACGTACGGCCTATTGCGGGATCTGATTACTCCAGCCAAACCGAAGGCGAAGAGTTTTAACGAAATTGTTGCTGTTCTACAGGAGCACTTAAACCCTGCACCGCTGTTGATAGCAGAAAGATTTAAATTCCACAGGAGAACTCAGCACAAAGATGAGAGCAATGCTGAGTATCTTACGGAACTACGCAAGCTATCAAAGCACTGCCAGTTCGGAGCAGGACTGGCAGATACCCTACGGGACAAATTTGTCTGTGGACTCCTGAGTGAAGGAACACAGAAGAAGTTACTCGCAGAAAAAGAGCTGACGCTAGATAAGGCTTTCAGCGTGGCAGTATCGTATGAAGCAGCAGCCAGGGGAGCTGCAGAAATTCAACAGAAACCACAGGAATACAGCACCCACAAAATGACACGGGGATTTGCAAAATGTTATCGCTGCGGCAGAACTAACCATGACCAGAAGGACTGCTGGTCCAAAGACAAAATATGCAGACAATGCGGGAAGATTGGACACATTGCACGAGTTTGTAGGTCTGGGAAGAAGACCAGCGACAACAAAAAGGCTACTAAGGAACCGTACAAGAAAGTACAAAAGATGACGGACAGTAGTTCCGAAGACCAGATGAGCGATAGTGAATCTGAGAACAGGAGATTAAGCTGTCTCAAACTTCACAATGTAATCGCAAAAGAGGATCACCGAACCATTTGGGTCACCCTCACGATAGCAGGGTCCCAAGTTAAAATGGAATTGGATACAGGATCAGCGCTAACCGTCATGAATCGATGAGATTATGAGCGGCTATTTTCACACATACCCTTGAGAGAGACATCCATCGTCTTGACGACGTATATGGGGCAAAAAGTATACCCCAGAGGAAAAATAAGGGTGCCTGTCGAATACAATGGCAAGAAAATACGGAAATTGTATCTCTACATACTGCCAAATGGTGGACCACCGTTATTGGGACGGGAATGGATCAGGAAGATAAACTTAGATTGGCATTCCATTCATGCAATGATGGTGGATGGTAAAAAAGATGAAGACGTCACTCCTGGACGATTGTCAACCATCTTAGCTAACGCCAAAGAGGTATTTCAACAAGAACTGGGCACGCTTAAAGGCGTAACCGCCTCGTTAAAAATAGAAGAGAATGCAGTTCCCAAGTTTTTCAAAGCGAGACCGGTACCATATGCAATTCGTCCAGCCGTCGAGGCAGAGCTGGAGAATCTGGAGAAGGCGGGCGTGTTGTCTAAGGTCGACTGGAGCGAGTGGGCGACACCCATCGTTCCTGCCATGAAGAAAACGTTAAGCAATAAGTCCGGAGAGCCAAGGAAGATTCGCATCTGTGGGGATTTCAAGGTGACGGTTAACCCTGTCCTTCACACAGTACAATATCCTCTTCCAAGGATAGAAGACATCTTCACCTCACTGTCTGGAGGGAAGCGTTTTTCAAAAATTGACCTAGCACAAGCATATTTGCAGATGGAGGTTGAAGAGTCCTCTAGGAAGTATCTCACGATAAACACTCACAAAGGTCTTTACCAGTATCATCGATTGGTATTCGGAGTAGCATCGGCTCCGGTGATATGGCAAAGAGCGATGGAACAAGTCCTGCAAGGGATTCCGGGGACTCAGTGTTACTTGGACGACATCCTTGTAACAGGTGAAGATGACAGTGAACACCTTAACAGCCCAGAACAGGTGCTCACTAGACTACGGGAACATGGGCTGCGAGCCAACCGCCCCAAGTGCGAATTTTTTAAGAAACAGATATCGTATTGTGGCCACGTGGTTGATGAAGAGGGGTTACATAAGTCCCCTGACAAAATTGAAGCGGTTGTTAAGGCCCCAGCGCCTGAAAATGTGTCGCAACTGAGGTCATTCCTCGGGTTGGTGAATTACTATCATAAGTTTTTGCCGAATTTGTCGACAATTCTGCATCCACTGAACGCCCTGCTACGAACGGGGGTAGCATGGAAATGGAGCGATGATTGTAAACGTGCTTTTCAGAAGAGTAAGGACTTAATCACTTCGAAGGAAGTATTGGCTCACTACAACCCAGCACTGCCAATCAGGCTGGCGTGTGATGCGTCTCCCTACGGCATTGGGGCGGTACTGTCACATAAATTCCTTGATGGTTTGGAGAGGCCGATAGCTTTTGCGTCACGCTTGTTAACTTCTGCCGAGCGTAACTACGCCCAGATTGACAGAGAGGCCCTCAGCCTAGTGTGGGGGGTGAAGAAGTTCAATCACTATCTGCACGGTCAAAAATTTACTCTACTAACCGATCATCAACCTCTTGTCTCCATTTTCAACCCTCAGAAGGGCGTACCGATAATGACAGCACAACGGCTGCAGAGATGGTCCCTTTCCCTAGGGGCACACCAATATGACATCGAGTACAGGGGAACTAAACAGCATGGAAATGCTGATGGATTGTCACATCTACCGTTGCCGACGGTGGAAGAAGAAGACCTTGCAGTGGATCCAATGGAGTTATTCCACTCGACCATAGTCGAATGTCTCCCTGTGACGAATGCAAACATAGAAAAGGAAACACGGAATGACCCGACACTATCACGGGTCTATGATTTAACGGTGAAGGGATGGCCAGCACATGGCGAACCACTGCTGCCAGCATTTTCGCCAAGAAGAGAACAGCTGTCAGTGTGCAGAGGAACATTGATGTGTGGATCCAGAGTAGTAATTCCACCTAAGTTGACGGATAGAGTGCTCAATGAGCTTCATGAGGGTCATCTGGGAGGGGTAAAAATGAAGAGCTTAGCCAGAGCGTTTGTGTGGTGGCCGGGAATCGATAGAGAAATCGAAGAGATGGCCAAGAGCTGTGCAGGATGCCAGAAGGTCCAAAACGCCCCACCACAAGCTCCTCTGCATCCATGGGAGTGGCCCTCATCTCCATGGCAAAGGGTGCACATTGATTTTGCTGGTCCCTTCATGGACTCGATGTTTTTAATTGCGGTGGATGCACATTCAAAGTGGCCAGAGGTAATAAAAATGTCCTCAACCACCACAGAAAAAACTATCACAGTCTTACGAACCATATTCGCCAGGAATGGGCTGCCTGAACAGATTTGCTCTGACAACGGACCACAGTTTGTGTCTGAAGAGTTCCAGAGGTTCTTAAAGAACAATGGTGTTAAGCATTACACATCTGCCCCATATCATCCAGCCACTAATGGATTGGCCGAGAGGTTTGTCCAAACATTCAAGAAGGCTATCAAGGCAATGTGTAATGAAGATATACCCCTACAACACAAGATGGACAACTTCTTGTTTGCCTACCGGAATGCGACACATGCAATTACCAACCAAACTCCAGCCATGATGTTCTTCAATCGAAGACTACGATGCCGCTTGGATTTGGTTAAGCCAAACGTCCGAAGAGATGTGGAGAACAGGCAGTTTCAGAATATGAATGAAAGGCCAACCAGGAGTTTTAAGATAGGTCAACCAGTTTTGGCCCGGGACTACCGCACTGGGAAATGGCAACCAGGAACGATTTGTACACGACAAGGACCTCTCATGTATACCGTGGACGTTGGGGAGAGCATTGTAAGACGCCATGGTGACCAGATTCTAGAGTCACTGGAAAACGTCAACTCCACACCACGATCTGATACACCTGGTAATGAAATCGACGTTCCAATTGCAGCTACCGCAGAACCGGTAATATTGGAAGCAGATGAACTAAACAACGACATTGATTCCGACTCAACATTGCCAGAAGAACCTGATACTCCAAAGAGGCGTTATCCAGACAGAATCAGGAAGCCTCCTCAAAGACTGAACTTATAATTGCTTAAACTTAACCAATGTATCTAGCAACAGTAATTGTGATTGTAATTCGTTATCATTAGTTGTTAAATGAATGTTATGTACTGTTTATCTAAAAGGGGAGGAATTGTTGTGTATATACCTTTAAGAGAATAACTGGTCTCAGACTGCAGTACCGGCAGTGACCACCCCTGTATAAAAGGCGCTAGAGAGCCTCTGTTGGTTAGATTCGTTTATGCCTTCCACCAGTAAAGTTCTGTTTGTTTCTTTCCTGCTAGTCCGTGTCTCAATCATTCACGGACTTAACAACCACGAGTGGGAGGTAGGAGATCAGGTCATGGTAAGAAACTGTGCCTGAGTAGGGAGTTTGGAACCATTGTACATGGAGCCCTACAGTATTGTAGATAATGCCAGCCCCATGGTATACGCCGTGAAGATGTTCCGGCGTACAAAATGGTTTCATATTAACCAGTGTAAGCTGTTTACACCTGAAAGGGGAAAACAGCCAGTTGGGAAAAGGTCTGAGGATAAAGATCCTCAGCCTGCAGCAGGAGCGAGTCCACAGACTGCACAGGCAGGCGTTGTGGCTTGCTTGAAGGGAGGGGCCATTCTGCCCATTGATTGGGACACTCCACCACTCTTCTGGGATCCAGACGAGGGGGAGGGACCTGAGGGCGAAAACCCTGCCCTAACCCAGGTGTAGAGAGGGAGGGACCTGAGGTCGAAAACCCCGCCCCGGACCCAGCCATGGGACCTGGGGGCGGAGACTCTCAGCTCGCAGCAGCAGGCTGCGAAAAGTTACCTGCCCCCAGCCCAGGTTTGGGAGGGGTCAAGCCCCAGCGGCCAAAAAACCCCACACATCAAGGCCCCCAGATGGTCCCCACGGACGCCCCAGCCGAGAAAGCAATGCTCACCGGCCCTCCAGTAACCAAGGGCCGCCCCACGAGTCAGGGAATGGTCCAAGGACAGGTGCTCAGCAAGCAGCCACGGGCTGCGAGGGACCAACAGTGAAGGACGGTGCGGTCACGCCGGGGGTGGCGGTGAGCCGCAGTCCAACCAGGGATTAACCTGGCCGCCCGGAGACGGGCGGCGGATGTATATCTTATAGTTTAAGTTTTGGTTAGTGTTTATTGTTAAGTTTAATTATTTAGCTTAAGCTTGGGTGTTTTAGTTTAAGTTAAATAAGGTGATGGGTAGTTTTAAGTAAGCAATCTGCTAAGAGTGTGCATATTTGGGGTCGAGGTCGTGGGACCCGACCGTGCTTCACCAAGCCAGAGAATCCCTTGGGGACCTGGCTGCATGTTTTTGTATCTTTTTGCAGAAAGGCTTTCAGGATGAAGGGGGTCGTGATCCTATTCGCCCTGATTGGGTTGAGCGTGGGAAGACGAGGCGACGTCCAGGACTCCCACATCTACGGGTGCTCGGGAGACAAGGTGCCCACAGCGATCGATGGAAGCGGTGAACGGGATGCGGAGGAGACCGCCGTCTACTTCCACGAGGGAAGGTGGCCATGATGGCTGGGGTCCAATTCGTCTCAGTACTCCAGCCAAACCGGATTCACGTATGGGGAGACCTCCCTCCTGTGCCCCAGGGTATGGGTCGTTACCACGAGGGCCAGCGTCACTGTTGGAAAGCGAATATGTTTAACGTGTAAAGGACACATTCCACTGGATAGGTGGTGGTGGCTCAGGATGCTGAGCAAGGATATGAGGAACCCCGAAGTCGAGTGGGAATGGTTGGGGAACACCCACCGGACGATTACAGGGACTCATGGAGGATTAAGTGTGTGTTGGGACAAGTGGTGGGAACCGGACCAAGGGATTTATATCTGTATGTGGGGGTCAGAGAAGGTCTGCCCCGCAGGCATATGCATCTTTTTCCACCGACAGTGGCAAGACGCTGGGGAGGGGATGAAGTGGGATACCAGCATGCAGGCGTGCTCAATCCCATTCTCTCTGATCCCAGTCAATGCCACTGAGCTGGTAACCCGCCCCCGTAAGCCCCTGCCCACAGCGCAGGCGGCGAGTTTACCCAGGGAAGGTTGCCCCACCACCACCAAGGGACCAGGGAATGGTTTGGTACTGGTCTCCACCGATCAGATGCTGTACCAGGGGGTACACTACGTGGTAGCCTCCGTGATTTTAAATCTCACCGAGGTGCATTTGCCGGAGCGGTGTCCCAAAGAAACAGAGCAGCTATACCAGGCCCTATTAAAGGACATATTCAAGAAGTTTTACAAGTTCGATTTCGCCCACGTGGACAAAACCGAACTCTACACCACACACCGAGAGTTTTTGGGTAAAGCAGGGAGGCAAAGAAGGGATGTTTAGAATGATGTTTTTACTGTGTTTAATACTGGGTCCTCTGTCATCAACAGTTTAGATGACATAGAGCTTCAGACCCAGATAAACGGTTTAAAAGCACAGTTAAAGAAAATATTACTGGATGAGAACAAGGTAGTGGGCTCGGAGTTGCATGAGGGCCAGGCCATGACGGTCCATTTAAAGAAAATCATAGCGGAGTTGGAAAAGCTCGCAAAGACGGTAAATGCTCTCATAAGGGAGGACAGAAATGCTTCTGACCAGGCTGCGCAGAATGAGGTGTGCGTGTTACACGGGGCGTGGTTACTAGGCGAGGGCCGCAGTAATCTGGAGGATTTAAAACAGGGTTCAGTCCCCTCCTGGATTAGCAACAAGCACCTTGCAGCCCTCCACCCATTTGAGAATGCATTAAACCCGTGCCAACTTCAGCTAGCCTCCGAAGCCTACCCAGTCCCCGTGGATTGTGGGCAGTCCAACCACACAATCATGGGAGTAGTAGTTAGGATGCCGGTCATGGGTAGGACAGCCTGACCCGCATCGGTATACAGGGTTGAGAAGATTGGAGTCATTCAATGGGGTGCACACATTTGTTTCACAGCGGTCCCGCCTTACATCATTAAGTGGGAGCATGCTATGACAGGTACTGACCTCTCAGGGTGTCGGAGCTGGGAAGCACACATAATCCTGTGTCCCCAGCACTTGAATGCCTATTCGAAACCGCAGTGTGGGTTCAGAGCTGCTGACGCGAAACCTATAAATCGTACCATGGAGGCAATGGCACAAGGCCATGTTCCCCCGCAGGTAGCATACATAGGAGGTGGGACATATTGTGTCACCACCAGCGCGTCCCACTACCAACATGGACAGCATAGCTGGTGTCCGGTTAGTGACAGCAGTTTCTGTTTCAAACCCGAGGCAGAAGTTCAAGTGGCCCAGGAGCGAATTGTCCCCATTCCTGAAACCTCCACCGTTCACCTCACTGTGAAGGAGAATTTCACGAATTTGCAAAAGTACGTAGCCCACTTTGGCTATGAAATTCCCCCTCTCCCTGAACACCTTACCAAAATACTCAAAGCCATCATAGTTTCGCAGAAACATTTTTACACTCTAGAGCAGAAAACAGTAGAGATAGGGACGAAGATATTGGATATTGTGATTCCACCCTGGTGGGACATTTTCAATAACATAGAGGTCCCTTCGTGGATCAGACTGGCTTCCCACATTCTCGTGGTTTGCCAGTTAGGAATAGTGTTGTATCTACTTTGCATTCAATGTAAGGAAAAGGTCAGTTGTTAGAATTCCATAACCAGAAGATCTGGGAGGAACATTATGTAAAGGTGAAGGGAGATATGCCTGTTTAAGTCTTTTTCCTTGTATTTTTGATTAAAGGTTGTTGTTTTTTTGTGTTTGTTATTTTTAATAAAGGTTTTTCTGGTTTTTTTTGCAACGCGTTTAATAAAGATGTATGTGTACCAAGTGGTGCAGTGGTGTTAGACCCCCTCCATGCTTGGATGTGTGTAAAGTCTGTAATTTACTCTATGTATGCTGATGTACACTACATTTTCACGGAATGGGAAGTGCATGTGTCGTGGGTATATTAGATAGGTAATTACAGGGGAAGATTGACTATGGAGGGTCAGAAAATTTTAGCTCACCTTGTAAAAGTATGATACTTCAAGCAAGTTTTAGTATCACAGGGAGGTGTGTAAGATTCGCAAAATTTCCACATTTCCCCAAAGGTTATTAATAAGAAAAGGGACCCTGCATGGACATTTTAATGAAAAGGGGTACCCAGGATGGCGTCCGCACCTCGTGGCCAAAAGCCTGCAAGATTTTAAAAGCTTGGACTCTGTGGCACAAGCAGTTTTTGGGAAATCGAAACCCAGGCTGCAGTTTCTGTGAAGAGAGACTTTTGTGTTTTGAAAGCAGACAGGGCTTTGAATTATGCATTAAGTCAAATTGGAGACAGATCAAAACCAGTGAGGCCTATACTTAAGGCCATCAAGTTGTTTGCATAAATAATCGGAAACAGCTTAGGGAAGCCATCGAAGCTGGGCAGGCCGATTAAGATGTATTAATAACCAAAGCAAATCAGGAATTGGGCCGGTAGGTGCGATCACCGGCCATCTAAAAACAGTTAGTTTAAATTGCTACAATTATTTAAACTAGCCCGCCAAGATTGGGACAAAGAACTAACCTGATTTGGCGTGTAGATAAGGGCCATCCGAGGGAGTATAATTGTAGGCCCACTGGCAACCTTCCCTCTCTGCTCTCTGCCCTTGCTCCCGGCTCCTGCTCCGGCCCCTCGCCCTCGTGGCTACTGCTCTTCCCCCGTCCCGCACTTACCGCCAGGCCACTGCCCGTGCCTTCCCCATTACATCAGGGACGCCCGGCATTGCGCCAGGCGGACATGGACAAACCAGACCAGGCGAGGCGGGACGCGACGAGGTGAGGTGGTGAAGAAGACGAATGGAAAGACGACTGAAGAAAAGCTTTGAATAATCAAGCCTTCAGTCCAGCTGACCTGCGACTATCTTCATGCAAACTCCAACTGCCGGCCGAGGAAGAGGAACCATCATCCCTGCAAGGTAAAGTACCCAAGCAGAGACTTTAACTTTGGGATACTTGTACCTGGACAATGCCCTTGCAGCACCCCAAGACCACGTGACGACGGCAGGCTCCAGAGAGCACAAAGAGCGAACCCCAAACCACACCGCTGCTTTGAATTCAGCAGATCTTTTGATTGGTGAGCATGAATTCTGACCCCTCATAGCTTAATCTAGTTAGGTATAGGGGGTGGGATAAGGATAAGGGGATTGTTAAGATAGTTTGTTTTCCCTCGATGTGCCGTGTGTTCCCTATTCCCTGTATAAGTATATAGTTATTTTGTATTTGCCTGTAAATTTTATACTAGTAACTTTTCATAAGACTGTGTTAATTTCTTCTTCAATAAAATCTTGGTTTTGCTTACATCCAACCACCTGTCTACTCGAGTCTTTTCTGTATCGCTGCCTGTACCTAAGTCCGGTGTCTAGAGTAGTGGCGGCAGGCGGGCAGACCTGCGAGGGACGAGGCGGCTGAGCGGCGGCAGTATTTAAAAGCAGCACCGAGACCAGGTAGGCCTCAGAGCAGCGGCGGCAGGCGGGTGGACCTGCGAGGGATGAGGCGGCTGAGCAGCGGTTGTTAAAAGCGGCTCCGAGAACAGGTAGGCCTCAGAGCAGCGGCGGCAGGCGGGCGGACCTGTGAGGGATGAGGCGGCTGAGCGGCGGCAGTATTTAAAAGCGGCTCCGAGACCAGGTAGGCCTCAGAACAGCGGCGGCAGGTGGGCGGACCTGCGAGGGAAGAGGCGGCTGAGCGGCAGCGGTTAAAAGTGGCTGCGAGACCAGGTAGGTTTGCTAATCTGCAGTCTCCGAGCTCAGAGGGAGGGAGAGAAGTAAAAAGTAATTGAAGTGTGACGGCACCAGAAAGCAGGTAGGTGATTGGTTGGTGAGTATTTCTCTCTTTTAAACTTTAACTCTGTGGTTTATAGTTACTAAGGTCTCTCTGGTGTAATGGGGACTGTTGGTAAACCATTTAACTGTAGTGTAATTGGTGGGATTGATTGATTTAATTTAATTTCAATTCGTTAAAGGATAAGTCATGGCAGGACAGCCCGGCCACGTGGTATCCTCCTCCTGCGCTATGTGGGAACTCAGGGACACTTCCTGTGTCACTGACAACTATGTGTGCAGGAAGTGTATCCAGCTGCAGCTACTGACAGACCGCATTGCGGTGCTGGAGCTGCAATTGGATGCACACTGGAGCGTTCACGATGCTGAGGACGTCGTGAATAGCACGTTTAGCGAGTTAGACACACCGCAGGTAGAGGTTGGACAGGCAGGAAGGGAATGGGTGACCAACAGGCAGAGTACTAGGTACAGGAAGGTAGTGCAGTGGTCCCCTGTGGACATCCCCCTCTCAAACAGATACACCACTTTGAGTACTGTTGTGGGGGATGGCTTATCAGAGGAAGGCAGCAGCAGCCAACTTCCTGGCACCAGGGGTGGCTCTGCTGCACAGGACGGGAGGAAAAAGAGGGGTAGAGCTATAGTAATAGGGGATTCTATTGTAAGGGGAATAGATAGGTGTTTCTGCGGCCGCAAACGAGACTCCAGGATGGTGTGTTGCCTCCCTGGTGCAAGGGTCAAGGATATCTCAGAGCGGCTGCAGAACATTTTGGAAGGGGAGGGTGAACAGCCAGTTGTCGTGGTGCATATAGGTACCAACGATATAGGAAAAAACCGGGATGAGATCCTAAAAATAGGACCTCAAAGGTAGTAATCTCAGGATTGCGACCAGTGCCACATGCTAGTCAGAGTAGAAATAGAAGGATATTTCAGATGAATACGTGGCTAGAGGAATGGTGCCAGGGGGAGGGATTCAAGTGCCTGGGATATTGCAACCGGTTCTGGGGGAGGTGGGACCAGTTCAAACCGGACAGTTTGTACCTGGGCAGGGCTGGAACCGATGTCCTAGGGAGTGTGTTTGCTAGTGCTCTGGGGTAGGGTTTAAACTAAGATGGCAGGGGTTTGGGAACCTGAGCAGGGGGACAGAGGAAAGGGAAACAAGGATAAAAGCAAAAGAAAGGAAGGAGAAAAACAAAAGTGGCAGTCAGAGAAATCAACGGTTTAAATCAAACATGGCCAGAGTAAATAATAATCCTAATAGGTCTAAGAGTGTTAAGAAAATAAGCATGAAGGCTTTGTGTCTTAATGAGAGGAGCATTCATAATAAGGTGGATGAATTGGCTGCACAAATAGAGGTAAACGAATATGATTTGGTTGGGATTACGGAAACGTGGCTCAAGGATGGCCAAGGCTGGGAACTCAACATCCAGGGGTATTTGATATTCAGAAAAGATAGCCAAAGAGGAAAGGGAGGTGGGGTAGCATTACTGGTTAATGAAGGGATTAACACAATTGTAAGGAAGGATATTAGCTCTGATGATGTGGAATCTGTATGGGTAGAATAGAGAAATACCAAGGGGCAGAAAATGTTAGTGGGAATGGTATATAGACCTCCAAACAGTAAGGTGAAGGTTGTGGATGGCATTAAAAGGGAAATTAAAGAAGCGTGCATTAAGGGCACAGCAGTCATCATGGGTGACTTTAATCTACATATAGATTGGGCTAACCAAATTAGTAACAATACTGTGGAGGGGGAATTCCTGGAGTGTTTAGGGATGGTTTCCTGGACCAATATGTCGAGGAACCAACCAGAGATCAGGCCATCTTAGACTGGGTATTAAGTAATGAGAAAGGATTAATTAGCAATCTTGTTGTACGAGGCCCCTTGGGTCGGAGCGATCATAATATGATCAAATTCTTCATTAAGATGGAGAATGAAGTAGTTAACTCAAAGACTAGGATCCTAAATTTAAATAAAGGAAACTACGATGGTCTGAGGCGCGAGTTGGGTAGGATTGATTGGGGAATGTCACTCAAAGGGTTGACGGTGGATAGGCAATGGCAAACATTCAAAGGCCGCATGGATGAACTGCAGAAAATGTTCATCCCAGTTTGGCACAAAAATAAAACAAAAAAGGTGACTAAACCATGGCTAACAAGAGAAATTAGGGATAGCATAAGATCCAACGAGAGGAAATATAAATTGGCCACAAAAAGCAATAATCCTGAAGATTGGGAGCAATTTAGGATTCAACAAAGGGGGACAAAGGGATTCATTAAGAAGGGGAAAATAGAATATGAGAGTAAACTTGCAGGGAACATAAAAGCTGACTGTAAAAGCTTTTATAGATATGTGAAGAGAAAAAGATTGGTGAAGTCAAGCGTAGGTCTCTTGCAGTCAGAATCAGGGGAATTTATAATGAGGAACAAAGAAATGGCAGACCAACTAAGTACATATTTTGGTTCTGTCTTCACAAAGGAGGACACAAATAAGCTCCCAGAGATGTTGGGGAACATAGGGTCTGATGAAAGGGAGGAACTGAAAGAAATCAGTATTTATAGGGAAATGGTGTTAGGGAAATTGGTGGGATTGAAGTCCGATAAATCCCCAGGGCCTGATAATCTACATCCTAGGGTACTTAAGGAAGTGGCCCTAGAAATAGCAGATGCATTGCTGATCATCTTCCAAAATTCGATGGAATCTGGAACAGTACCCATGGATTGGAGGGCAGCTAATGTTACCCCACTATTCAAAAAAGGTGGTAGAGAGAAAACGGGGAATTACAGACTGGTAAGCCTGACATCGGTAGCGGGGAAAATGCTTGCGTCCATTATAAAAGATGTAATAGCAGAGCACTTGGAAAACAGTGACAGGATTGGACAAAATCAACATGATATCACAAAAGGTAAATTGTGCTTGACTAATCTACTGGAATTTTTTGAGGATGTAACTGGTAAAATAGATAAGGGAGAACCAGTGGATGTGATGTATCTGGACTTTCAGAAGGCGTTCCATAAGGTCCCGCATAAGAGATTAGCATGTAAAGTTAAGGCACATGGGATTGGGGGCAAGCTATTGACTTGGATAGAGAACTGGTTGGCAGACAGAAACCAAAGAGTTGGAATAAATGCGT
The DNA here is from genome assembly GCF_052327205.1 of Somniosus microcephalus. NCBI lineage: Eukaryota > Metazoa > Chordata > Chondrichthyes > Squaliformes > Somniosidae > Somniosus > Somniosus microcephalus. The sequence goes on along the minus strand of NC_140993.1, from coordinate 188,979,587 downwards.
CCTTTTCCAAGTGGCAGGCAGTGACTAGTGGGGTACCACAGGGATCGGTCCTTGGACCCCAACAATTCACAATATATATTAATGATCTAGACAAGGGAACTAGATGTAATATCTCAAAATTTGCAGATGACACCAAGCTGGGTGGGCGTGTGTGCTGTGAGGAGGATGTCAAGAACTCCAGGATGATTTGGACATGTTGGGTGATTGGGCGGAAACATGGCAGATGCAATATAACGTGGATAAATGTGAGGTTGTCCACTTTGGTGTCAAAAACCGGAAGGCAGATTATTAGTTAAATGGCAATAGATTGGGAGAAAGGGAAGTGCAACGAGACCTGGGTGTCCTTGTGCACCAGTCGCTGAAGGTAAGCATGCAGGTGCAGCAGACGGTTAAGAAGGCAAATGGTGTGTTGGCCTTCGTAGCGAGAGGGTTTGAGTACAGGAACAAGTATGTCTTGCTGCAGTTGTACAGGGCCTTGGTGAGACCACATCTTGAGTATTGTGTGCAGTTTTGGTCGCCTTACCTGAGGAAGGATGTTCTTGCCATGGAAGGAGTTCAGCGAAGATTCACCAGGCTGATACCTGGGATGGAGGAATGATGTATGAGGAGAGATTGGGTCAATTGTGCTTGTACTCACTGGAGTTTAGAAGAATGAGAGCTGATCTAATTGAAACTTATAAAATTCTGACAGGACTGGACAGACTAGATGCAGGAAGGATGTTCCCGATGGTCGGGGAGTCCAGAACCAGGGGACACAGTCTAAGGATAAAGGGTAGGCCATTTAGGACAGACATGAGGAGGAATTTCTTCACCCAGAGAGTGGTGAACCTGTGGAACTCTCTACCACAGAAGGCGGTGGAGGCCAATTCATTAAATATATTCAAGACGGAGTTGGATATATTTCTAAAGCTAAAGGGATCAAGGGGTATGGGGAGAAAGCAGGGACTGGGTACTAAATTTGGATGATCAGCCATGATCGCATTGAATGGCGGAGCAGGCTCGAGGGGCCGAATGGCTTACTCCTGCTCCTATCTTCTTTGTTTCTATGTTTCTATGTAACCCAGGGGTGTGGGAGCGATTCGAACTGCTCACAAACAGTCAGCGGGATAACTGACTGGGCGTACGCGCCACCCCACACCACCCCCTACACAGGGTAAATGCTGAGAGGTTGTTTCCCTTGGGTAGAGAATCTAGAACTAGGAAGGCATAGTATCAAGATAGTATCAAGATAAGATGTTGGCCATTTAAGACTGAGATGAGGAGGAATTTCTTCACTCAGAGGGTTGTGAATTTTTGGAATTCTCTACCCCAATGGGCTGTGGATGCTGAGTCGTTGAGCATATTCAAGACTGAGATAGATAGATTTTTGAACTCTAGGGGCATCTAGAGATATGGGGATCGGGCAGGAAAGTGGAGTTGTGGTCAAAGATCAGCCATGTTCTTTTTGAAATCCGGATCAGGCTCGAAGGGCTGTATGGCCTACTCCTGCTCATACTTCTTATGTTCTTATGTTCTTATCTCCTGGATGGTGTCGAGCTTCTTGAATGTTGTTGGAGCTGCACTCATCCAGGCAAGTGGAGAGTATTCCATCACACTTCTGACTTATGCCTTGTAGATGGTAGAAAGGCTTTGGGGAGTCAGAAAGTGAGACACTTACCACAGAATACCCAGCTATGGACTTTCTCTTGTAGCCACAGTATTTATGTGGCTGGTCCAGTTTAGATTCTCTTCAATGTTGATCCCCAGGTTGTTGATGGTGGGGGATTCAGTGATGCTAATGCTGTGGAATTTCATGGGGTGTTGGTTAGACTCTCTCTTGTTGGAGAGAGTCATTGCCTGGCACTTGTGTGGCACAAATATTAATTGCCACTTATAAACCCAAGCCCGAATGTCATCCAGGTCTTGATGCTTGCGGACATGGACTGCTTCATTATCTGGGGAGTTGCGAATGGAACTGAACAGTGTTCAATCATCAGTGAACATCCCCATTTCTGACTTTATGTTGGAGGGAAGGTCATTGCTGAAGCAGCTGAAGATGTTTTGGCCTAGCACACTGCCCTGAAGAACTCCTGCAGCAATGTCCTGGGAGCTGAGATGATTTGCCTCCAACAACGACAAACATCTTCCTTTGTGCTAGATATGACTCCAGCCAGTGGAGAGTTTTCCCCTTGATTCCCATTGACGTCAATTTTATTAGAGCTACTTGCTGTCACACTCATTGAAATGCTGTCATGTTGTCAAGGGCAGTCAGTTTCACTTCACCTCTGGAATTCAGCCCTTTGTCCATGATTGGACCAAGGCTGTAATGAGATCTGGAGCCCAGTGGTCCAGGCGGAACCCAAACTGAGCATCGGTGAGCAGGTTATTGGTGAATAAGTGCAGATTGATAGCACTGTCGCCGACACCTTCCATCACTTTGCTGATGATTGAGAGTAGACTGATGGGGCGGTAATTCGCTGGATTGGATTTGTCCTGCTTTCTGTGGACAGGACATACCTGGGCAGTTTTCCACATTATCGGGTAGATGCCAGTGTTGTAGCTGTACTGGAACAGCTTGGCTCGAGGCGCGGTTAGTTCTGGAACACAAGTCTTCAGCACGAAACCCGGATGTTGTTGGGGCCCATCTTCTTCTTCTTAGGCAGTCCCTCGGAACTGAGCAGCGGCAGCAGTGGGAGCGGCGGACCTGCAAGGGAGCAGCGGCTGTGGTTAAAAATCAAGGTCAGTGATTTTCAGGCTCAATCGAGCAGCGGCAGCAGCGGGTGTGGCGGACATGCGAGGGAGCAGCGGCTGTGGGTGAAAATAAATTTAGTGATTTTTCAGGCCTAGTTGAGCAGTGGCAGCAGCGGGAGTGGCAGCTGAATTCGAGAGTGACATCACAGTACAGAAAGTGATGCCGGCGCAGGGGAAGCAGCAGATTGGGTGAGTACAGCCAGGTGAGTATTTATACTACTCCATAGCTTGACAGTTAAGGTTAATAATTTATAAAGTTTAAAATGTCTTAATTTTTGTGGTTATAGTTTCTAAGGTCTCTGTTGTGTTGCGGGAGTGCAAGGAAACAAGGGCCCTTGAGTATTTCATTTAATTGTACTTTAATTAGTGGTTTTGATTTGATTTAATTTGAATTAATTAAAGGGTAAATCATGGCAGGACAGCTCGGCCCCATGGCATGCTCCTCCTGCGCTATGTGGGAAATCAGGGACACTTCCTGTGTCCCTGATGACCATGTGTGCGGGAAGTGTATCCAGCTGCAGCTACTGCCAGATCGCATTGCGGCATTGGAGCTGCGAATGGATACATACTGGAGCATTCGCGATGCTGAGGACATCGTGGATATCACATTTAATCAGTTGGTCACAACACAGGTAAAGGCTGCACAGGCAGGAAGGGAATGGGTGACCGCCAGGCAGCGTACTACGCGCAGGCAGGTAGTGCAGGGGTCCCCTGTGGCCATCCCCCTCTCAAACAGATATACCGCTTTGGATATTGTTGAGGGTGATGGCTTATCAGGGGAAGGCAGCAGCCGCCAACTTCCTGGCACCAGGGGTGGTTCTGCTGCACAGGACGGGAGGAAAAAGAGTGGGATAGCTATAGTATTAGGGGATTCTATTGTAAGGGGAATAGATAGGCATTTCTGCGGCCGCAAATGAGACTCCAGGATGGTGTGTTACCTCCCTCGTGCAAGGGTCAAGGATGTCTCGTAGCAGCTGCAGGGCATTCTGGTGGGGGGGAGGGTGAACAGCCAGTTGTCTTGGTGCATATAGGCACCAACGATATAGGTAAAAACTGGGATGAGGACCTAAAAGCTGAATATAGGGAGTTTGGAGGTAAATTAAAAAATAGGACCTCAAAGGTAGTAATCTCAGGATTGCTACCAGTGCCACGTGCTAGTCAGAGTAGAAATAGAAGGATATTTCAGATGAATACGTGACTTGAGGAATGGTGCGAGGGGGAGGATTCAAATTCCTGGGACATTGGAACTGGTTCTGGGGGAGGAGGACCAGTACAAACTGGATGGTTTGCACCTGGGCAGGACAGGGACCGATGTCCTTGGGGGAGTGTTTACTAGTGCTGTTGGGGAGGGTTTAAACTAAAATGGCAGGGGGTTGGGAACCTGGGCAGGGAGACAGAGGAAAGGGAAGGAAGGATAGAAGCAAAAGACAGGAAGGAGAAAAGAAAAAGTGGCAGTCAGAGAAATCAAGGGTTTAAATCAAACATGGCCACAGTAAATAATAATTCTAAAAGGTTTAAGAGTGTTAAAAAAAACAAGCCTGAAGGCTTTGGGGGAGAAATTTGGTTAGTAGCACCAGCGATTAGCGCCTAAAGAGGCCGAGAAGTGGGACGTTAGCCAATTTTCGGCTGGGCGCAGTGAACCCAGCACCTGCTGCCATATTGAGTGGGTTTTCTTAGCGCCCGCTCGCGGGCGCAGGCAGATCATGACGTCATTTCAGTGTGCAACGCCTTTTGGCACCCCGGACCGTAAATTCAGTCATGCACCCCTTCGTTCCACCTGGCGCTAATAAGGACAGCTTACTGGAACGTTCCCCAGTCGCTCTCGGGCTTAGGGGGGCGCTCTTTAAAGGGGACTGCACTGGTATAAAAGCGGCAGCCATTTTGGGAGCACAACTTCTTTGAGATTTTCACAAAGCTGCAGAGTTGCACTCTGAGAGCCATATCACTTGTGATCCAGTGCTGCCAGAGGACCTTCAGCCTTCAAACCATCACCCTGCTGCTGGTGAGTGTTTACACCCTGTATAATTTCTTGTTATCTATTATTATGGGGGCTGCTTTGGAGGGGAACGTCCTGCTGCTCGACCATCTGGAAGGGGCACAGAGATGGAGGGAGAGCGGGCCAGGAATGGCCAGACGGAGGAGGGCCAACAGACGTCGCCACACCAGACCTTACGCTGCCAGGGTATTCAGGCAGCAGTTCTCTTACCTCAACATGTCGGAGGAGCAGTGTCTTAGGAGGATGCGATTCAGAAAGGAGATGGTGACTGAGCTGTGCCACCTGCTTCAGGCAGGTCTTCAGCCGCAGATAAGGTGCAGGACCTCGCTGTCGGTGGCTGTCAAGATTATAGTAGCACTGAATTTCTATGCGACCGGCTCCTTTCAGGCAGCAACTGGGGACATTGCCAACATCTCCCAGTTTACGGTGCATAGTTGCATCCAGCAAGTAACAGATGCCCTGTTTAAAAGGCGGTGGCAGTACATCTCCTTCACTGTGACACTGGAGAAGCAGCGGGAGCGCGCAGAGGGCTTCGCGGCAATAGTGGACTTCCCCATAGTGCAGGGCGCCATTGACTGCACGCACATGGCTTTGCGGGCGCCTGTTTTGAATCCTGAGGACTTCCGCAACCGCAAGGGGTTCCACTCCTTGAATGTGCAGCTGGTCTGTGACCACCGGCAGCTGATCCTCCAACTGGGCATGGGTGGAAGCAATCTGTCCTGCAGGTGATGGCAGCTGCAGTGGAGATGTGCCAGCGGTGGCATCAGGAATGCTGACATCCTCAGAGCGGACACCTGCTCCGTGGTCGGCCGACACACTGGCACTCTGACGGGGCAGCACCGCAGCATACGAACCAATCGGCTGGTCCACAGATTGCTGGCCTGCTGTGGTGCTGCAAGGGCCCCGGGTAATCCTGCCTGATCCATCGAGGGTGGCAGTAGTCAGTGCTTGCGTGGCCTCAATCTGCCTCTGCATGAGGCCAGCGAGTGACTGCGTGGCAGCACTCAGCACTTGCGTGGCAGGTGCCAGTGCTTCGGTGAAGCCCTAGACAGTCCTTTCCAGTGCTTCGGTCAAGCCCTGGACAGTCCTTTCCAGTGATGTACCGAAGCCCTGGACAGTCCTTTCCAGTGATGTACCGAAGCCCTGGACAGTCCTTTCCAGTGATGAACCGAAGCCCTGGGCACTCATTTCCTGTGCTGCCCCGAAGCCCTGGACACTCCTTTCCTGTGCTGCCCCAAAGCCCTGGGCACTCCTTTCCTGTGCTGCCCCGAAGTCTTGTACACTCCTCGCGTGTGCTGCCCCGAAGTCTTGCACATTCCTTGCCAGTGTCTCGATGGTTTCAGGCATGCTTGCCACTGCAGCCATCAGCTCAGTTTGCCTGAGCCGAGCCTGGGCGCTCATTTCTGCGAGGGAACGCACCTCTTCTGCGCTCTGTGCAGCAGTCATCGTGACCTGACTCGCCCTCCGGGGAGATGGCTCCCGAGCTTCCCTACCCCCCTTGCGTTGCTAGAGCCCGCTGGTTCCTGCAACTGGTTCCTCCTCAGAGCCATCACCCCCGCTCCCCTCCAGGGAAGCACTATCCCCAGTCTGCAGATGGGCTGGCTCACCTGAGGGTGGCAGGGATGGTCCAGCTTCCTCCTGCTCGTCGCCTCCGGAGTCAGTGGCAGTGGCAGTTTGAGGGCCTGGCTCCCGAGCTGGTGATGCAGCATCTGAAAGCAGGGAGTTTGAAGAGTGGCTTTAGCGAAAGGACAGGGTGGCAGCAAGGGATGCAAGAGTGCTGCAATGCTCTGACATGGGTCCAGAGTGGAAAAGCATGCTGGTGGGGGGAACAAGTGGAAGGAGACAGTTCAAAAAGGTGATGACCTTTCCATCGCTGTGCACAATGGGGTCGGCAGCTCCAATGGTGACAGGACCACTCATCCGGCCTCCAACAATCTGGTGGACTCTTTCCTCCAGGTCCGTCAGTGTCTGCAGCTGAGGAGGGCCTCCTCCGGTACGAATCTGTTCCCTCCGGTTCCTGGCCAGCTTGGCCTGCAGGAGAAAGGACGGGAAGTGATGAAACATACTGCTCTGAGTTGTCATCTAATGCCCCCCATGGTGGAACAGCCCTTACACTATGCCCTGAGTTGTCATCTCATGCCCCCCATGGTGGAACAGCCCTTACAGTATGCCCTGAGTTGAATGTGTGTGCGCGTTCCCAGAAAGGGCCATGGGTGCTGGCTGAGAGATAGCCATTGGGGCATCGCGCACCCTCTGGCCATAAAGTCAGGTGCAGATGGAGGGATGAAGAAAATTGCCAAAAAGCCACTCACCCTAATGACCCGAGTGAGATCGTTGAACTTCCTCCTGCATTGCACAGGAGTCCTGGGCGGCACGCTGCTGGATTTGACTATTTGCGAAACTTCCGTCCAAGCTCTGCAGTACTCGTTCTGATGAGGCCTCCTGCCATTGTCAGGGTACAGCACTGTTCGCCGGCGCTCCACTGCGCCAACCAAAGCATCCAATGCCCCATCGGTAAAGCGCTTCGCTCTCTGCCTCACCCTCTCCATCTGGTCAAAGTTTGTAATGCCACAGAATGCACAGCGCCGACTTTGAGGCCTACAGGGCAATGAGTGTGACTGCTGATCCTAAATGACCCGCCCCTTTAAGAGCTGGCCAGCGCCAGCGTGTCTCGTGGTCATCGATTGTTGACAGCACCTGCGCTGTGCCCGGCCGCCCAGATATTGAGTAGCGCCGCCAGGTTAGCGCCTTAGGAGTCCCGTGCAGCACCTGATTTTACGCCGCAATCACCTTTAGGGGCGATGCAACCCAATATCGCTCGAGGTGGTGATAAGTTGCGCCTGGCGATAGAATTTGCGCACCGCCAATTCTAGTGCCCCAAGCTGGGCTATACCCAATTTCACCCCTTTTGTGTCTTAATGTGAGGAGCATTCATAATAAGGTGGATGAATTAGCTGCGCAAATAGATGTAAACGAATATGATATAATTGGGATTATGGAAACATGGCTCCAGGGTGACCATGGCTGGGACCTCAACATCCAGGGGTATTAAATATCCAGGAAAGACAGGCAAAGAGGAAAAGGAGGTGGGGTAGCATTGTTGGTTAAAGAGGAGATTAACACAATAGTAAGGAAGGATATTAGCTCCGATGATGTGGAATCTGTATGGGTAGAGCTGAGAAATACCAAGGGGCAGAAAATGTTAGTGGGAGTTATATACAGACACACAAACTGTAATGCTAAGGTTGGGGATGGCATTAAATGGGAAATTAGAGATGCATGCAATAAGGGCACTGCAGTTATCATGGGTGAGTTTAACCTACATATAGATTGGGCGAACCAAATTAGTAACAATACTGTGGAGGAGTGTTAGATTCGAATTTCGGAGTAAAACCAGACAGAGAGACGGAACTGCTGACAAAGTTAAAGTTTATTGGAAAACGGCCGGAAGGCCTTGTGCACAAGGGAGAAGAGGAAGCCTCCTCAGACTCGCACCTGTCTCTCAAAGGAAATACAGCATACAAGCATTAATATACCTTTCAATAAGCAACGCCCATTGGTTACAAAAGTGGCCATACACCTACAGACAATGTCACTACAGTTACTCTCTTATTGGTTGGGTGGTTAGTAACTCAATGTCGGGAGCTGCCCTGAAGTGTTCTGATATACAGCATAACACCTAGTTTCTAGCTTCTGTGAGCAAGGTCGCTTACTTCTTGAGATAATAAACAATGTCAGCTTTTGGTTGCGAGCAGACATTGCAAAGGAAGATAAGGTGTTTGAGGCAGAGATAGAAATGGCCGACTCCCTATGAAGTTCAGTTTCCCTTATCTCTCAGAAAGCCAGTTGCATTAAACACTGCTTCTGTAACACTGATAACAGCAAAGACGGAGAATAAGAGTCTAGTAAATATGCTGTGGTCCGCTATTTCTACAGTACTTAGTTACAAAGGGTTAATATGATGGTCAAGTATCCCATCATGCTTTGCAGCTACCTAAATGCTACATGTATGTTTTATATATATTTCCTAATATGTGAAGCTAAACATCCTTTGAATATGATTTCTAGTACTACAGCCTTCCGTACATCTTTGGTTAATATAGTGAAAGACTAGAGGATTCAAGCTTTGGTTCACAGGCCTATTTTTGCAATCCAACATTCCCCCCCTCCAACCCCCCGAAAGGGAACCTTGAGGCGGGTTGGAAAGTGTGCACACCTACGAGCAGCTGATATAACATGCTGGGAAACCAAGAGTGTGAATGATTGAGGTTTCTTCCGGTTACCGGACCTACTTTGTTATACACCTCCCCCCTTAGACCTCTGGTTACTCCAGGAAGACCACCCATTTGTTGCATAGGGCCTGGTGTGAATCCTGTCGAGGTGGCCACCCGTCGAGGCATCGGGTATGCATCAGATGAGTATGATTAATGTTTAAATTTAAACGAAAGTGTTTCCCGATTCTTATACTACAACCTCATCCTTCATATGCTTGATCTCTCCAGCAAGCGACCAAAGTCATTCGAAACACGTGTAGGAGGAGCAGTGCATGCGCTAACTGTCTTAACCACTTGTTTCGCAAAGTGTTTCGCTTTAGCCCGTTTACATTTCTTACATGCCATACATAGCAAACTCAAGACCAGTATTAACTGCACCATGACTAATATGTATGAAATCAGTCTGATCCAAGGATGGATTTGAATATTTAGTCCCCAGTCCCAGATGTCATCCCACCATGTGGTCACTTTGATCGTGTCGATATCCTTCTTCACATCTTTGTTCCGTTGTTGCAGAGTATAATACTCCTGTTGGGTGTGTCGAACCCTTTCCCGTAACTGTCTTAAATGTTCGGGCAGTGGGGGTATCGGATACCCAAAAGTGTTGATGTAGTTCCACAAGTCTTTCTTGATGTCTTCGGATAATTAGAGGGAGGTAGTATTATACTGATGTATGTCTACCAGTGCTTCATGTCCAATCCTCACGGGGATTGCTGGGGTGAAGCAGAACTCTGGGCTGGGAATATCACATGTTAAGTTTGAGTACTGGAACGAATTCAAGTTGGTCGTCACACAGTATTCGCCCCTGCCGGCGTATGCCACTTGGGTGGGCTTCGGGCTGGCATCCAATGCCTCCATGGTTCAGTTAATCTCCAGGTCTGGGTTATTAAAACCGCATTGGGATTGCAGGCTTCGGCTGATCGTATGCAGGCACATGATGATGGCATGTCGGGTAAGACATCCCTCCAGTCTGGTACCCACTAGGTTTCCATTCATTATTACTGTGTAAGGCAACATATTGTGGTGAGAGATATGCATACCATCTTTTATTACACCAATATATTTTACTTGATATACCTCCCGTCCTTGAGCTTCTGGGGTCAGTACCGGAATAACCAGCACTAAACCCAGGAGTCCTCCCCCATCTGTTTTACATTCTACTTGGGTGGGGTATACCCATATCATGGCGCGAAATTGACAGGTAGTTATATTAAGGCTAGTCAAAAGATGTTTGGGTGTACCCCTCCCAACCTGTTCACGGGTCAGAGTCCCCTCTAATTGCTGGTTAGTAATCCATAAAGGTACCTCAGCTCCCTGTATCTATTCTAAGTTTTCACAGGTCTGCTCAACTATCCAGTTACCATAGGTATTGCAGGCATCATTCGCCGCTGCCTGCTGTGAGATATTGTGTTCCTCTTTGACTATCTTATTTATTGTCTGCGTGTGTGCTTCTAGTACGGTGGCTATATCCTGGAGGTAAATGGTTAATATCTGGTCCTCTTGTGATTTTTGACCTTCATTCTTATTTTGCTCTCGTAGGATGACTTTGAGCCGAGAGCTCAGGTTTCGAACCTTCTGATCTAACGCTGCTAGATTGATGGTATTAACAACTGATGCACCTGTATTGAAAACCATCGCTGCATCGTTAAGTAAATCCCTTTTCCGCCGCCATACCCGCCGGCTTTTTTTATTGTATCCGCCTCCGCTGCGGACCGCGCCTTGTCTCAATACCTGTGTTATCAGGCGCTGGTACAATTGCTGGGTTTGTCGTGAGCACCATACGGGCAAGGCGGTGTCAGTTAGGTTTAAGGCTACTGGAACTAATTCATGGCGTACGTTGTCATACAGTATGTTTCCAGTTTGAGTGACTATCAATCCACTGACGGGCCCTTTCTTCATGGGGGGGCAGATCAATGGCCTATAGGTAGTGGCTTGGGGTGGGTCATGACCCCAATAACAATGAACCATAGGGGGCGGGGTGCCATTTATCTCCACTATCTCCCCACGTTGTTGACACTTGACTCAGGTGGGCGTGCATGAGGGATGCCAAACTCCCTCGGTACTCTGACAACACACAGGCATCCTTTCCCTGGTCTCGTAATCTACACATACATACATTTGGCGGTCATCTAGATAACACGTATGTGTGCCAAAATCATCCCCACACCACTCTAGTTCCATGCCGCAAGCGGCCCACTTAACAAACAGCAATCCCATTAATATAAACCATCCCAAAGTGGCTAAGCAGATACGATACTTCCCCAGATCAAATGCAATGAGGTTCCTCCGTTGCCAGGGGTTACTCAGGTATCAAATTGCAGCTATAGGTTAAGTAAGGAACCCGTGTTCTGAGGGTCCGATAGACCTGCTACGGATCTGGACACCTGTAAAGAAGAGAGATGTAAATAACAACTCGAATAATCGATTTAATCCTCCGAACTTGGTCCTAATCTAAGATTAAGGAAAGAAGGTTAAACTGCATTAGTCTTAATTTTTTTTCATAATTCCTCGCACATTGCACTTCAATTGACACACACACACACTCCACGCAACTTCAATCACAACTTCAGGCAGCAGTCCAATTGAGAGAGAGAGAGAGAGAGAGAGAAAGAGAGAGAGAGAGCGAGAGCGTGCAGCCTGTGACCTTGAAGAGGGAAGCACAGGCTTTTAAAGAGACAGTCCACTGAAGATGAATGAACACACTCGGCAGTTTTTTTTTATCCTCAGCCCTAGGGGTCCTGAGGGTTTGGGGAAATTTCTTCCCTGGGCGTCACCACGGGCTTAGTCTGGCTCCAGTGTCTTCAGCTTACATCAAATTTTTCCTTCAAGCAAACTGAGGCACCTGTACTAAGGAGGATCTGGAAGGGTCCATCCCACCGTGGCTCAAAAATACTTTGAACCAGTCGCTGAACCATCACCCATTGCCCCACACAAGGAGGTGTTTTCCAAACCCCCTCCAATCCTTTGGCATCCTGTGCCTCCTGTAAGTGTTGAATCTGGAAGTGATTGGCCTGCTTGGCCTCACTGAACATACGTAGGTACATCAGGAGGGTAGTTTGGAATTGAGAGGTGTCCCCCGTGCCTTGCAGGGGTGCGTCTTGGGGTAACACCATTGCTCGTCCGGTCATTAACTTGAACGGGGTTAAACCAGTGCTTTTGGCTGGCGTGGCTCGTATGCCCGAAAGAATTGCGGGGAGGACGGTACCAGGCAAGAGTAATACCCTACTGGTCGTATATGTTTATCCCGGAATTGTCCAACCACCGCACTATACGCCCAGTTGCCCACCCAGTTCCGCAAGTGGTAGGGTTTTGCAGGGTCTGGGAGACTCAGGGCAGGTGCATTGGCCAAAGTGATTTTGACCATATCAAAGGCTTTGACTGCCTCAGGTGTCCAATCCAGTCTTGCCTCTCCCGGGGGCTCTCCCTTTAGGAGGTTATTTAAGAGACTTGCCAATTCAGTGAAGTCGGCTACGTATGTGCGGCAGTAGTTGAACAATCCCCATCACGCTCCGCAGGCCAGAAACAGTGACAGGTCGTGGCATTTGAGAAGCGCTTGAACCCTCTCGGGAGAAAAACCACGCTAGATCTTTCTTGGGGCGTGAAAGGCTGGGACTTGCCCATCGCCCCTACCACCTATTTCTCCATTGTTGGCATTCACTCCCGAATTCACCCGGATGGGGGCCAGTCATGGGTTTGGATATCCTGGCCCCAGATTGAGGTGGTGCTGAAGGGCAGATATGTATTCAGGGGGGCGGGGGGGTGGTGGCACGTAGGTTGGGGGGTCTTGTTTTACTGGGCTTCCATAGCTTTAACAATTTGATCAACTAACGGACTTGTTTCTTTCCACCCATTCTTAATCATTTCACTTTGGTATTTCAAATTTGCCTCTTGGACCCAGTTTTACAACAGTGACACTGGTGGCTGTCGAAGTCTCGACTCCCGAGTAAGACTCTTAAACACAAAGTATCGTTAAAGACAGGCTTTATTTGCTTGCAAGGGAAGAGTTGTGTAGACAAGGGCTACATCAGACCTCTTCAAAGTAATACAGAAATTGTAACATTTATACAGTAAAAAGCAAAACAGGCTTTCTATGCCACATGACATAGTATTGAATCATAACTGATTACAAAGGCACAGACCTTGCGAATTATTGAAACAACGTATTCCGGGCTGCATTAGAATAACAAACAGAAATACCTTTGGGATAAGATTAATTAATCCTTTATTATGGGATCACTCTGTTCCTTCTGTTCTCTCACTGTACCAACTGGGCCCGTGGGCCGATGTTTACCTTATCATGTCCTTGGCTGTTTGTTTGGTAACTGAGGCTCCTTGTTAAGCTTGTCACAGATAAGGAGTATGTATGTCTCATCCCCTTGCCTTTAGTGAATCATGCTGTCGGCCATTTGAGTTTTTATTCTATGCCTAGGAAGCCATTTTGTGTCTAAGTGAGAAACTGTACCTCCACATTCTTCCCTTTTGTCCTTACTAGGACAACATAACTGAAATTAACCTCTTCTTATCGGTCCTCATACTAAATTTAGATTTTAGCCAAGGATACCGACTTCTTTTCCGTTTGGAACCATCCCCGGGATTTACCTGTATTGATGGTTGACCTTGTTTAAGATCGTCTTTCTTCTCTGTCTATTCTTAGTGTTTGGGCGTGTGTTTTTGTAGGGTTTAATTATGTTTGATTTGATTTCACGTTTATGTCTTTGTATTTCTGCAGCTTATATTAGCCTGCAGTTCTAATTTTCCCTGCAGCTTATATTAGCCTGCAGTTCTAGTGCCACTATGCACTTTCTAAAAGACAGGGAACAGCAGTTTATAGAGGAGGACTAATTCATGGCCCACACAGTTTATAACTAACCTGTGGGGTTCTCCTAAGCACAAGTGCTTCTATGTAAGCCCCCAAAGTGCGGACCAAGTGATATACAAAGTCGACGACACTGGCTTGTTGTTGAAAGAAGTCCTCTCTCTTTTTCCTAGCCTGCAGTTCCCATTTAAATGGAAAATGTGTTTTGCAGAAAGAGGAGAGCATGTGGAGTATATATATGTATATATTTGTCTAAGTTTTCTAATCCCTATAATTGTATTTTATTCAATCGTCTCAGTTCCTCATCCAGGGGACCATTCTTTTCCTCTACTGACTTTACTTCTCTCTGTATCATCATATTCATCGCAGGCAAGACTGCCTTGCCCAACCTATTGCAACAACACTTAATCATTGTGACAAACAGAGCAATGTATACAATCAGGGCTATTACTACTACCAGTCCATGCAATAATATTTGTCCTACTGATCTCAGCCATCCTTCCAATATCCAGTCAGCCCAGCCTTGGTTCTTTGGGCTTTCATACTGACTTACTGCATCTAGCATATTCGTAAGACATGTACAAAAAAGTATTCACGTGTAATTCTCGTTTCTTTCGGGATCTTTCCCCATCTCCTTGGCATATTAGACTCAGTAGTCCGATTAGTATACAAAATATAAGTAACGTCTTCATTGTTAGAATCTTTCAAAAAATCAATTGTCTTTATTCGGCGCCTTCTTGCAGTGGGATGCATGAATCCAGGAAGATCTTTCCTTGACTTTTACGGCTGTGTTTGTTGTTAGGAGCACTTGATATGGTCCTTCGAAGCGTGGTTGCAGACCGTTCTTCCTTTTAAAAACCTTCACGTAGACGTCATCTCCAGGTTCCAAGTCGTGGCACTTTCCCTCTGCTGGACTTGTTTGAGCTTCCTTTACCTGTTGGTGAAAGCTGGAAATACATTTAGTTAATGCAATGCAATAGTTTAGCATAGCCTCGTCCATTTTATGAATGTCCATTTGTTTCACCGTAAAGGGTGCTGAGAATGGCAGTCTTAGGGGTCGTCCCATAACAATCTCATGTGGAGGCAGTCCATTGGTCCTGTTAGTTGCTGCTCACATTATCATCAATGCTAAGGGTAATAGTTCGACCCATTTAAGTCCAGTTTCACTGCAAAGTTTAGAAATTTTATTCTTCAGTACTCCGTTATGTCTTTCCACCAGTCCTGCGGATTGTGGATGATAACTGCAGTGAAAATGCTGGTTAATCTGCAAAGCTTTACATAGTTCTTTTATAATTGCTCCAGTGAAGTGCGATCCTCTGTCACTTGAAAACTGCATAGGTATTCCAAACCTTGGTATGATTTCTTTTAACAAGCACTTTGCTACTGTTACAGCATCATTCTTTTTATATGGGAAAGCTTCGACCCATCTTGAAAACATATCTATAATTACTAACACATATTTAAATCCTAAACATGGAGGTAATTCAATAAAATCCATTTGTAAATGTACGAAAGGGCCTGATGGATTTGGGTGGGAGGCAGCCTGTACTTTCTCTGTCTTGCCTGGATTCATTTCCTGGCAAATGGTGCACCTTTCACTAATTTGTTTTGCAATTGCCGAAATACCTGGTGCATACCATGTTTGATTAATATAGTCTGCCATCCCCCCTTTGCCCGCATGCGTGAACACATGAACGCATCGGGCAATCCATGGGAGTAAAGATTTAGGCGCCACCATGCGGCCGTCATGGTGAACCCATACCCCTTCAGGCGTTTTAAAGCAAGAATCCCTTGCCCAAGCTAACACTTCGTCCGGGTTAGCCTGTGACTGAAAGGCTAAAACATCATTAATAGAAGGTGGGTCATTATCTGATTTTTGTTGACGCGGCTGATTTAGCAGCTCTATCTGATCGCTCGTTACCCAAGGATATCTGATCCTGACTACCTGTATGAGCCTGACATTTAATAACTGAAATCTTAGTGGGACACACTAGAGCCTTTAAAAGATTATTGATTTGCTCAGCATTCTCAATAGTTGATCCTGAGGAAATTAGAAATCCCCTTAATTTCCAGATCTGTCCATAATCGTGAGCAACTCCAAAAGCATACCTGGAGTCAGTATAAATGTTAACAGTTTGATCAGTAGCCAATATACAAGCTCTGGTAAGAGCGAAGAGTTCTGCTTGTTGCGCTGAAAATGATTGAGGTAGTGAGAGCGCTTCCACAACTGAATGATCATCTGAAACGGCATATCCAGCCCTAGGTGATCCTTTATCATCCCTAAGGGCCGATCCATCTACGTAGAATACCAAGTCACTATTAGGAACAGGAGTTTCAGATAAATCTGTTCGGGGCTTAGTAGCTAACTGGGTAACCGTGTCACAGCAGTGTGGGATTCCATCCTCTTCTGTTGGTAGCAGCGTGGCTGGATTCAAAACTGAACATCTTTGAATTATGAGATTGGAGTTGGATAACAGTTCAACCTCATATTTACTGCTACGGGCTGATGTTAGATGCTGAGTGGCGTATTTTGATAACAGAACGTCTACTGAATGTGGTACAAACAAAACAGTTCGGTGATTAAGCGTGATGCCTTGAGCCTGTTGTACAGCGTAATAGGCAGCAGCTAAAATTGGCAGGCATCCAGGCAGGCCGCATGCAACGGGATCCAATTGAGTAACTGTCTTTTATAGTCGTGTCTTTTCCCGTGCCTTCATAAAAGGCAGTGCAATGCAGATTCATGTGCCAGCTGTTCTTGTAAAAGGCACATAGTACATCTATCGGTCGGAACGTGTATCTGCAGTCCCTTTTCTGAACAAATTATTGTTGCCTGCATTTTGCACAACAAGTCTCTCCCTAAAAGGTTCATGGGGGCGTCGTCTGATAACAAAAAAGCATGTTGGCCAGAAAAATTATCTGCTCGTATTTGTAACGGTTGTGACCATGTCAGAGTCTGTGAGACACCAGAAAGTCCTATGCAGGTAACATCCTTGTCAGTGCATGGAATTCCTGTAGCGTATTGTTTTGTCAATAGTGAGGTTGTGGCTCCTGTGTCGACGAGAAAAGGGGCTTTCTTGCCTTGCATATTTATGGATAGATATGGCTCATCTCTAGAATTTAGTGATACTAAGGGTAACTGCAGGAGGTGGGTAAAGTCTGAGGCTGCGTCTCTGCGTCATGCTGAATAATTTTGCACTGGCATTCCGGATTGTCCTTCCGTATTTTGAGTTTCCCAGGGGTTCCCTGTTGTAAAACCTGCCTGCGGACGAATGTGAACCTGGGCTTGGGTATTTACATTGTTTGGGGCACCTCCCCATCCTTGATTCTGCTGCTTGGGGAACGGGCAGTCGGACTTCCAGTGTCCGATCTGACCACAATTAAAACATGAGCTTGTATTTCCTCCTCCGTTCCACTGGCCCCTGCCACCACCTCCTCTACGCCTGCCTCTGAATCTGCCTCTGTTATACCCTCTACCTCGTCCCCTGTTTTGACCCTGGTAGTAAATAGTAGTCTGGGCGGTCAGGGCTGGAGAAGCTGCCTGCTCCATTAACAAAGAAATTTTACTCTTTTGATCTTTATTCCTTTCCTGTATTCCTTTCAAGATTTGTGTCAATTCAGGAATGGTTTTATGTCTCCAGTCAAGGCAAACTAAAGTCAACGGTTCCTTAAGTTCTGTTCTGAGGCCGTTTACAAGGGCGTTAATTAAAGGGATTTGGTAATTTTCTTTTGTCATACCCAAATGCTGTCCCATAACTGTTTCCATTCTTTCTATATAATCCTCAACGTCTTCATCCCTTTTCTGAGTTGTCTCAATTATCTTATCTAGTGTTGATTATATTCTCCTGACTTACAGCACTGGGGTCGGGTGATTCACCACCCGCTGCGCCTTGTTGTTGCACTTCGTATTCAGGAGGCGGGGCTGGTCTTCTGAACCATCCCTGATCCTCGGCATCACTGGAATGAGTCATGGGCATGGGAGGATATTCACAGGGAGGAGCGGTAGGCTTCGGGTTTTGTCTTAAAGGCATTAGCGTAACCTTTTCTTGTTTAATCAATTTATTCATTAGATCTCTTTTCTTATTTTTGTTCTCAATTTTACTAGCTAATATGCTGCGTTCCTTACGTTTTTCTGCTTCCCTTTTCCAATCTGAGAAGGCAGACCAATTTACTGACTTTGCACCCCTTCTCCTTGGGTCTCTGCCTGCTAGGCAGTTTTCTAGACACGTGATTCTATCTAGATGTACCATCCACGGGGAAAGGGTGTCTGTCTTTCTTGGTCCATCTAGCCCACTTACGTAAATCATTTATGGATATCTGACCATAGTAGGTAAAGACATAAGAAGCGGGAGTTCCTTTTTTTTCTGGGATCTTGCTCTGTGCAGCTCCCATCTTAGTTTGTATGTTTTTTTTTTTAACTAGGCTCTCTTCTTCTAGATCGCAAGTTTCACCCCTTACCCCCTTATGACTATTACTGACTGTCCAAAGGACCATAAGTGATGAAAAATAACAAGTAATAACAACAGTCAAAGAAATGATAAGCAATGCAGCTGCCCAAACAGGCAAACAGACCAAATATTCAGACATTTATCTTATACTTTAAACTAAACAAATAGTCAATTCTCAGTTTGCGTTATACGCCACTACAAACTGAGTCCTTAACGTTTAACTTATACTTTATGTGAGAGTTTTCTGTCTTAATGTTGCCAATAGTCAACAAAATGGAAAACAATGGTTGCGATAATTCTTAACCTCTACGTTCATATAAAATCCTTATGCTTTAATGCGAGGGGCTTGAACCCTCGTAGAAGGTATCTCAATGGAGAAAAATCCTGAACCTGATAATACAGATCTTAAAAAATTACAGTGACAATTCTCAAACGATACTTTCTGCCGTGGGACTCAGCCCCGGCTCAAGGGACCCACCCTTGATCAAGGGACCCACCCTTGATACTGCAGTTTTAACTTGGTACCTTATCTGTCTGGGACTCAGCCCTGTTGACTTTCCTCTTGCCTTCTTTGCCCGATACTTTTTCTTTAAAGACTTGAGTTGTCAGTATTCTCCTCCTTTCAGTGGTCAACAATAAAAGAAGCAAAAGTTACAGAATTCAACTCAAGTCTAAAACATGAGTCTTAACTAGATCGCAGTACTCCCGTCGGAAGAAACAGACCACACCAATTCAATATCTAATGAGAAATCCTTTTATGTGATAAAACATCACTGTGGCCATTCAGGATCTGTCATTAGAGATTCATGATGTCCTTGTCCATGACTTACCGAAAGGCAGCAAGCGATCTCGGTGGAACCTCCAAGTAATACTGTCGAAGTCTCGACTCCTGAGTAAGACTCTTAAACACAAAGTATCGTTAAAGACAGGCTTTATTTGCTTGCAAGGGAAGAGTTGTGTAGACAAGGGCTACATCAGACCTCTTCAAAGTAATACAGAAATTGTAACATATTTATACAGTAAAAAGCAAAACAGGCTTTCTATGCCACATGACATAGTATTGAATCATAACTGATTACAAAGGCACAGACCTTGCGAATTATTGAAACAACGTATTCCGGGCTGCGTTAGAATAACGAACAGAAATACCTTTGGGATAAGATTAATTAATCCTTTATTATGGGATCTCTCTGTTCCTTCTGTTCTCTCACTGTACCAACTGGGCCTGTGGGCTGATGTTTACCTTATCATGTCCTTGGCTGTTTGTTTGGTAACTGAGGCTCCTTGTTAAGCTTGTCACAGATAAGGAGTATGTATGTCTCATCCCCTTGCCTTTAGTGAATCATGCTGTCGGCCATTTGAGTTTTTATTCTATGCCTAGGAAGCCATTTTGTGTCTAAGTGAGAAACTGTACTTCCACATGGCCATAGCCGGAACGTCCGGTGAAAGGGATTTCCCCTCGTCACTCATTTCCTTATGCTCTATCTTATGCTTTAACTTATTTGCTTCTAATCTTATACTTTAATCGGCACAAACGTATCACCTTATACTCTAGATCAGCTTATACTCTAAATTAGAAACACACATGCAGGTCTAGTCAATTCCGTCAATCTGTGGTCTCCGTGAGAATTAATTTAACTAAGTGGATAATTTTAATACAGCGGCAGGTGCTTAAAAATAGCGATCGCGACTCGTTTTCGAGGGACTTATACAGGGGCCCTGTAACAACCCCTGTTTCGAGCTCAGGACAAATCCTGACTCCCCCTTCTCTTCCTCGGGCCTCGAGTCTCTTATCGAGACTCCTATACCCACTTCGAGCTGCCCTCTGGACAATCCATTTCCCACCTGCACCCTGCAACAGTATCCCACTTCTGACACCACCTGTTAGATTCGAATTTCGGAGTAAAACCAGACAGAGAGACGGAACTGCTGACAAAGTCAAAGTTTATTAGAAAATGCCCGGAAGGCCTTGTGCACAAGGGAGAGGGGGGAGCCTCCTCAGACTCGCACCTGTCTCTCAAAGGAAATACAGCATACAAGCATTAACATACCTTTCAATAAGCAACGCCCATTGGTTACAAAAGTGGGCATACACCTGCAGACAACGTCACTACAGTTACTCTCTTATTGGTTGGGTGATTAGTCACTCAATGTCGGGAGCTGCCCTGAAGTGTTCTGACATACAGCACAACACCTAGTTTCTAGCTTCTGTGAGCAAGGTTGCTTAATTCTTGAGATAATAAACAATGTCAGCTTTTGGTTGCGAGCAGACATTACAAAGGAAGATAAGGTGTTTGAGGCAGAGATAGAAATGGCCGACTCCCTATGAAGTTCAGTTTCCTTTATCTCTCAGAAAGCCAGCTGCATTAAACACTGCTTCTGTAACACTGATAACAACAAAGATGGAGACTAAGAGTCTAGTAAATATGCTGTGGTCCGCTATTTCTACAGTACTTAGTTAAAAAGGGTGAATATGATGGTCAAGTATCCCATCATGCTTCGCTGCTACCTAAATGCTACATGTACGTTTTATATATATTTCCTAATACGTGAAGCTAAACATCCTTTGAATATGATTTCTAGTACTACAGCCCTCCCTACAGCTTTGGTTAATATATTTAAAGACTAGAGGATTCAGGCTTTGATTCACAGGCCTATTTTTGCAATCCAACAGGAGGAATTCCTGGAGTGTATCCGGGATGGTTTCCTGGACCAATATGTCGAGGAACCAACTAGAGATCAGGCCATCTTAGACTGGGTATTATGTAATGAGAAAGGATTAATTAGCAATCTTGTTGTGTGAGGCCCCTTTTGGCGGAGCGATCATAATATAATAGAATTCTTCATTAAGATGGAGTGTGAAGTATTTGACTCAGAGACTAGGGTCATGAATTTAAATAAAGGAAACTACGATGGTATGAGGTGCGACTTGGCTAGGATGGATTGGGGAACGTTACTTAAAGGGTTGATGGTGGATAGGCAATGGCAAACATTTAAAGATCGCATGGATGAATTACAGAATTTGTTCATCCCTGCTTGGCATAAAAATAAAACAAAAAAGGTGACTCAACCGTGGCTAACAAGGGAAATTAGGGATAGCATAATATCCAAGGAGTGGACATATAAATTGGCCAGAAAAAGCAGCAAACCTGAGGACTGGGAGCAGTTTAGGATTCAGCAAAGGAGGACAAAGGGATTAATTAAGATGGGGGAAAATAGAGTATGAGAGTAAGCTTTCAGGGAACATAAAAACTGACTGTAAAAGCTTCTATAGATATGTCAAGAGAAAAAGATTGGTGAAGTCAAGTGTAGGTCCCTTGCAGTCAGAATCAGGGGAATTTATAATGGGGAACAAAGAAATGGTAGATGAATTAAATACATACTTTGGTTCTGTCTTCACAAAGGAGGACACAAATAAACTCCCAGAGATGTCGGGGAACATAGGGTCTAATGAGAAGGAGGAACTGAACGAAATTAGTATTTGTAGGGAAATTGTGTTAGTGAAATTGATGGGATTGTAGGCCGATAAATCCCCAGGGCCTGATAATCTACATCCTAGGGTACTTAAGGAAGTGGCCCTAGAAATAGTAGATGCATTGCTGGTCATATTCCAAAATTCTTTAGACTCTGGAACGGTTCCCGTGGATTGGAGGGTAGCTAATTGTTCTGGACCGATGGACATTATGTGACATTCTGGACATTTTTACATGCAATAGCACCCTCTGGTGGTGGTTATTGTGTTAACAGTTTGTATGCTGGAAAGGTCATCTGATCTTTCTTCCTGTGTGAGGTCATTTGACCTTTGTTCCTTTCTTCCTGTGAGCGGTCATTTGACCTTCCTACCTTTCTTCCTGTTGACCCCAGGAAGCAGTTTTGCCAGGAAGAACCTGAATTGAGTAATGGAGAATCTGCCATGAGAGCTTCCATTTACAATCCAATGTAATCTGATTTCATATGTTAGGCCAAGCGCAATATCTGTGAGTATCTTTGGTTCTTAGCATAATAGCGATGTTGTCAGAGTAATATTTTGATAATACTATGTTTATAAAAGGTTAATATTTAATAGTTATAGAAGTTAGTCCAAATGTTAGTTAGTTATACAATTAGTCCATTCTACTGTTGTAAATATGTTTATATCTTATGTAATATCGAATGTATAGTACTCAGTTTATGTACAAAACATACTTTGCCTTTGTTTACAGTTTCACAAATTCGTTCAAGTAAAGGCTTCAAACAGCAAACAGCTTCAGAAGAATTATTTTTGAATGAGTGTTTAACTTGCTGGATAGCTAGATAGGAGCACGTCTAGCGCGGCCAGTACACTAATGTTACCCCACTATTCAAAAAAGGTGGTAGAGAGAAAACGGGGAATTATAGACCGGCAAGCCTGACATCGATAGTGGGGAAAATGCTAGAGTCCATTATAAAAGATGTAATATCAGAGCACTTGGAAAACAGTGAAAGGATCGGACAAAGTCAACATGGATTTACAAAAGGTAAATCGTGCTTGACTAATCTAGTGGAATTTTTAGAGGATGTAACTGGTAGAATAGATAAGGGAGAAACAATGGATGTGGTGTATTTGGACTTTCAGAAGGCTTTCGATAAGGTCCTGCATAAGAGATTAGCGTGTAAAGTTAAAGTACAAGGGATTGGTGGCAAGGTACTGACTTGGATAGAGAACTGGTTGGCAGACAGGAAGCAAAGAGTTGCAATAAACGAGTCTTTTTCCGAGTGGCAGGCAGCGACTAGTGGGGTTACACAGGGATTGGTGCTAGGACCCCAGCTATTCACAATATATATTAATGATCTAGACGAGGGAACTAGATGTAATATCTCCAAGTTTGCAGATGACACAAAGCTGGGTGGGCGTGTGTGCTGTGAGGAGGATGCCGAGAAACTCCAGTATGATTTGGACAGGTTGGGTGATTGGGCAGATGCATGGCAGATGCAGTATAATGTGGATAAATGCGAGGTTATCCACTTTGGTGGCAAAAACAGGAAGGCAGATTATTATCTGAATGGCAATAGATTGGGAGAATGGGAAGTGCAACGAGACCTGGGTGTCCTTGTGCACCAGTCGCTGAAGGTAAGCATGCAGGTGCAGCAGGCGATTAAGAAGGCAAGTGGTATGTTGGCCTTCGTAGCGAGAGGATTCGAGTACAAGAACAAGGATGTCTTGCTACAGTTGTACATGGCCTTGGTGAGACTTCACCATGAGTATTGTGTGCAGTTTTGGTCGCCTTATCTGAGGAAGGATGTTCTTGCCATGGAGGGAGTGCAGCGAAGATTCACCAGACTGATACCTGGGATGGCAGGAATGACATATGAGGAGAGATTGGGTCAATTGGTCTTATACTCGCTGGACTTTAGAAGAAGGAGAGGCAATCTCATTGAAACTTAAAAAATTCTAACAGAACTAGACAGACTATATGCAGGAAGGATGTTCCCGATGGCGGGTGAGTCCAGAACCAGGGGTCACAGTCTAAAGATAAGGGGTATGCCATTTAGAACAGAGATGACGAGGAATTTCTTCACCCAGAGAGTGGTGAACCTGTGGAATTCTCTGCCACAGAAGGCAGTTGAGGCCAATTCATTAAATATATTCAAGAAGGAGTTAAATATATTTCTTAAGGCTAAGGGGATCAAGGGATATGGGGAGAAAGCAGGGACAAGGTACAGAATTTGGATGATCAGCCATGATCTCATTGAATGCTGGAGCCGGCTTGAGGGGCCGAATGGCATACTTCTGCTCCTATCTTCTATGTTTCTATGACTTGCTTCCACATTAAAAATTAGTTCTCAGTTGACTAATGAGTCCAAAGCGGGACCTACAGTCTCTGTCACAGGTGGGGCAGACGGTGGTTGAAGGGGCGGGTGGGTGGGGTCCTTGTGTTGATGTGCACTCCTTGCGCTGCTTGCGCTTGGCTTCCGCTTGCTCCCAGCAAAGAGACTCGAGGTATTCTGCGCCTTCCCGGATGCTTCTCCTCCACTTTGTGCGGTCTTGGGCCAGGGATTCCCAGGTGTCGGTGGGGATGTTGCACTTTTTCAAGGAGGCTTTGAGGGTGTCCTCTGCCCACCTGGGGCTCTCTTGCCATGTCAGAGCTCTGAGTAGAGCGCTTGTTTTGGGAGTCTCGTATCGGGCATGCGGACGATATGGCCCGTTCATCAGAGACGATCGAGCGTGGTCAAAGCTTCGATGCTGGGGATGTTGGCCTGAGCGAGAACACTGACGTTGGTGGATTTGCTTGTTCTTGTGGAGGCAGCGTTGCTGGTACCTCTCCTGTGCTTAGACATGCCTGCTCTACCTGGTCCATATCTCTGAGGCATACAGGAGGGCGGGTATTACTACTGCTCTGTAGACCATGAGCTTGGTGCCGGGTTTGAGGTCCTGGTCTTCAAACACTCTGTTCCTCAGGCTACCAAAGGCTGCACTGGCACACTGAAGGCGGTGTTGCACTTCGTCATCGACATCTGCCCTTGTTGACAGTAGGCTCCCGAGGTATGGAAAGTAGTCCACGTTGTCCAAGGCCTTGTCGTGGATTTTGATAATCAGGCGGCAGTACTGTGTGGTGGGGACAGGTTGGTAGAGGACCTTTGTCTTACGGATGTTTAGTGTAAGGCCCATGCTCCCGTACGCTTCGGTGAAGGTGTTAACGATGGTTTGGAGATCGACCTCCGAGTGTGCGCAGATACAAGCGTCATCTGCATATTGTAATTCGATGGGCCCATAGCCTTTGCTGTATCCAATGCGCTCAGCCATTTCTTGATATCACGTGGAGTGAATCGAATTGGCTGAAGACTGGATTCTGTGACCTCAGGAGGAGGCCAAGATGGATCATCCACTTGGCGCTTCTGGCTGAAGATGGTTGCAAATGCTTCAGCTTTGTCTTTTTCACTTGCGTGCTGGGCTCTGCCACCATTCAAGACTGGATGTGGCAGCCTGCAGAGCTTTGATCTGATCCATTGGGATCGCTTAACTTAGTCTGTAGCATGCAGTTTTCGCTGTTTAGCATGCATGTAGTCCTGTGTTGCAGCTTCACCACATTGCCAACTAATTTTTTAGGAATGCTTGGTGCTGCTCCTGGCATGCTCTTCTACACTCCTCATTGAACCAGGGTTGGTCCCCTGGCTTCATGGTCATGGTAGAGTGAGGGATATATGGGGCCATGTGGTTATAGATTATGGTGGAATACAATTCTGCTGCTGCTGATGGTGCACAGCGCCTAAAGGATGCCTAGTTTTGAGCTGCTAGATCTGTTCTGAATCTATCCCATTAAGCATGGTTATAGTGCCACACAACACGATGGAGGGTATCCTCAGAGTGAAGATGGAACTTCATCGCCACAAGGACTAAGCGGTGGTCACTGCTACAAAACTGTTATTTACAGATGCATCTGCAACAGGAAGATTGGTGAGGACAAGGTCAAGTAGATTTTTCCCTCGTGTTGTTTCTCTCACCACTTGTCGCAGGCTCAGTCTGGCAGCTATGCCCTTCAGGACTCAGCCAGCTTTGGTGCTACTGGGCCACTCTTGGTGATGGACATTGAAGTCCCCCACCCAGAGTACATTCTGTGTCCTTGCTACCCTCAGTGCTTCTTCTAAGTGGTGTTCCACATGGACAAGCACTAATTCATCAGCCGAGGGAGGGCGGTAGGTGGTGATCAAAGGGAGGTTTCCTTACCCATGGCTTGATCTGAAGTGATGAGACTTCATGGGGTCTGGAGTCTGAGAACTCCCAGGGTCACTCCCTTCCTACTCTGCTGCCACCTCTGGTGGGTCTGTCCTGCTGGTGGGCATACCCAGGGATGGTGATGGAGGAGTTTGGGATGTTAGCTGAAAGGTATGATTCTGTGAGTATGACTGTCAGGTTGTTGCTTGACTAGTCTGTGGGACAGCGCTCCCAATTTTGGCACAAGTCCCCAGATGTTAGTGAGGAGGACTTTGCAGGGTAAACTGGGCTGGGTGTGGATTTGTCATGTCCCAAGCCGCTGCCTAGGTCCATCTGGTTTTATTATTATTTGGGTTTTTTTCGAAGCAGTTTGCTACAAACTGATTGGCTTGTTCCACCATTTCAGATGGCATTTAAGTGTCAACCACATTGATTGGGTCTGGATTCCCATGTAGTCCAGACCAGTAGGTTTCCTTCCCTAAAGGACATTAGTGAACCAGGTGAATTTTTATGACAATTTGATAGTTTCATGGTCACCACTGCTGATACTAGCTTTTTAATTCCAGGTTTATTTAATTAACTGAATTTAAATTTCCTAACTACCGTGTTGGTGATTTGAACTTACGTTTCCGTATCATTAGTCCAGACCTTTAGTTTACTAGTCCAGTAACACAACCACTATGCTACCAACCCACCCAAAATTTGCTGGGCCCAAGCAATCCAGTGTCTTGGACATAAACTTAGCAAATCCTTCCTTAATATTTTCAAAAATGGGAAACAATCCACAAAGAATTTATATTTTTGCTTTCTGACATTTTACTTCCTATGCACTTATTTTATACAGAATTTATTAGTGTTGTCTCCCCATCTGTCAGTAAATACTTACTGAGGTGCATAAACTATCTGTCAAAATTTTCATTTGTATACTGCAACTGTGGCAGGGACCGACATAGCATAACACCAAATAAAGATATGAATCGATGTTAGCTTCAGACTAGAGGGGACAATACTAGTGATTCTAAAATTTTGCTCAGTGTTGCTCAAGGCATGGATTTTTAGATAATTCTGACATGGTTAGAATTTATTTTTGGAAACTGTCTTGCTTGAATTAGCATTTTAAAGCAGAGGCACTTAAAACGATTGTATACAGCTTCAATATATTCCAGTATGATATTGAAGATTTAGACCAATAAGCTGCCTCTGTGTTTTATTTGATAAATCAATCAGCGTCATATTCTGGTCTTGCTCATAGCTTTTATAAGCAGAATTAAACTTTCCTTTATCGTATCGAACACTATCTAAATAGTACGACAGTCCAATGCACAAAATAATGACACAAAAGCAAAGAATGATCTGTATAACACGGTTTATTTACAGATTAAACCTCTCATGCTTTACCCATCATG
Source organism: Somniosus microcephalus (assembly GCF_052327205.1). Classification (NCBI taxonomy): domain Eukaryota; kingdom Metazoa; phylum Chordata; class Chondrichthyes; order Squaliformes; family Somniosidae; genus Somniosus; species Somniosus microcephalus. The sequence continues at coordinate 188,952,248 of NC_140993.1, read as the reverse complement.
TTTTGCAATTGCTCTTCTACTGGTGGTGCACAATGCTTTGATGTGACATTTTAGGCACTCAAGATATTTTCTTCAGTACTATTATCATACAAAGCTGGGTGGGAATGTAAGTTGTGAGGAGGATGCATGGAGGCTTCAAGCGGATATAGACAGGCTAAGTGAGTGGGCAAGAACATGGCAAATGGAATATAATGTAGAGAAATGTGAAGTTATCCACATCGGTAGGAAAAATAGAAAAGCAGAGTATTTTTTAAATGGTGAGAGATTGGGAAATGTTGGTGTTCAGAGGGACCTAGGTGTCCTTGTACACGAATCACTGAAAGTTAACATGCAGGTACAGCAAGCAATTAAGAAAGCAAATGGTATGTTGGCCTTTATTACAAAAGGATTTGAGTATAAGAGTAAAGGGCCTAGAAATTCAGTAAGGCGCTGCCAGCTTTGCGGCCAGTTACCGCCCAAAGAGGGCTTCTGCGCCAATAGAGGAGTTTGCGCTGATATTCAGCGCAGCGGTAATGGCGGCGGTAGCCGTTAGCGCTGCGCCGGCACCGATGACGTCATCGGTGTGCGTAGTGCCCCGGTTCCGCCCCGACCCCCATATTGAGTTGCGGCCGCCTCTTCCGCAGCGGCCGCAAACAGCGATCAGAAAACGGGGTCGTACTGTAGCCTTAGTGGGGCGCTTTAAGGTGGAGGTGCGGCCGGCCGCTTTTTCGGCGGCCGCCTGCCCGCACCTCCTTCCCCGGCCTCCTCCACCACCCCCCCGCGGCATTGCCGGCTGCTTTCCGCGAACCCGGCACTTCTCCGTGGTGCCAGGCTCATTTGCCGGCACTATCCAGCGGCGACCTCCCCGTTGCAGGCACCTCCCCCTTAAGAGAAGGAGGAGGCCTGCAGTACCGCAGCCTGCCGCTCCACAGCGGGTGGCGCAGCGGCGCCTAGAGCGCTGAAATTCAGTTTCAGCGCCCCAAGCGGGGGCGGGCACACCCTGGAATAGCGCCCGGTTCCGACTTGGGGCGCAAAAACTGAATATCTGACGGTCGCAACTGGCTCCCCGCTCAGCGCTAACTTTTGGGCGCACGCCAGCTGGCGGGCCCAAAGTGAATTTCTAGGCCAAGATGTCTTACTGCAATTATATAGGACCCTGGTGAGACCACACCTGGAGTATTGTGTACAGTTTTGTTCTCCTTGCCTGAGGAAGGATATACTTGCCATAGAGGGAGTGCAACAAAGGTTCACCAGACTGATTCCTGGGATGGGGGTATTGTCCTATGAGGAGAGATTGAGTAGACTAGGCCTATATTCTCTGGAGTATAGAAGAATGAGAGTTGATCTCATTGAAACATACAAAATTCTTACAGGGCTTGACAGGGTAGATGCAGGAAGGATGTTTCCCCTGGCTGGGGTGTCTAGAACCAGGGGTCGCAGTCTCAGAATAAGGGGTCGGTCATTTAGGAATGAGATGAAGAGAAATTTCTTCACTCAGAGGGTGGTGAATCTTTGGAATTCTCTATCCTAGAGTGTTGTGGAGGCTCAGTCATTGAGTATATTCAAGGAAGAGATTGATAGATTTTTGGATATTAAGGGAATCACGTGATATGTGGATAGTGCAGGAAAGTGGAATTAAGGTAGAAGATCAGCCACAATCTTATTGAATGTCTGAGCAGGCTCGAGGGGCTGAATGACCTACTCCTGCTCCTATTTCTTATGTTCTTATTGGGCCATATATTCCGATGCCTACAGGTGTGTACGGGCTATGTACACACCCGTAGGGACATCGGAAATGCCGGTTTCAGGCATGCAAAGCGCATGTGCTGAAAACCGGTATTTCTGATCTGTCAAGAATGCTCTTGATAGATCGGACGCCTGCCCTGGAGAAGGGCCTCTGCGGGCGGATAGTTCTGCTTTCTAGAGAACCTCCGTGCACCGAAAGCCCTTAGAAATCTTACACCTGGTAAAAGCAGACGTAAGGACTGCTCTTACCAGCATAAGAGTTGATAAACGTAAAAAAAAATTAAAAAATTTTCACTGATTTATAATTTAAACATACTTTTAAAAAAGGTAAGTTTATTTTTAGCCTTTAATTATTTTTTTCAAAAAATTTAATTTTTGTTTAAAATATTTAATTTATTGTAATTTCAATTCATTTAAAAAATGTGATTTTTTAAAACATTTATTTAATGTTTTACTATGTTTTGGGGGTGATCTCCATTCATATATTTGACAGGTCTATCTGTCAAGTTATGAAGGGAGATTCCCTTCTCCTATTGGCTCCCCATGGCCCACGTGATCCCAGGGATGCTTGCGAACTGCATGCGCCTCTGGGATACATGGGCCGTGTGCATTTCGAGTTTGGAGAGGCCCAGGAGTGGAAGTATATGCACCTCGGGAGCCCTCAGGTAAGTCTGCAGATTTTTTACAGATCGGTGGCCTCCACAAGCAGGAAGCCTCCGATCGGAAAATACGGCCCATTATATTGTAGGGTATATTTTCCAGTTATCCTAGAGGAACAGACTGCAGTGAATGTTATGCTTAATGTGATATGGCTCCCTCATGGTGAATGACTGCATTTGTTGTAAAAATTGGTGAGGTAAATATTTTTAAAGCTATAAATCTTGGAAAAGCTGTGAGACGGCCTGCGGCCAATCTTCCCAGGCATTGAACCCACTGCTAAATTTTTTGACGTTAGGCCCCTTAAATATGTAAATTAGGAACCAAACACCTGTTGAAGGAGCCTCATTGAGAAATTTCTTATGCCCTTATGTTCTTAAATCAGTTGGCCTGGGACTTGGCCTGGGTCTCCAAAGATAATGACAATTTCATAATTTGTTTTGGTCCTCTTATAAAGGCTTGCTAATTCTGCATTTCTTATCTCCTATTCCAAGTGCCTAAATGGTGCAGCTACCTGTTAGCTATATTTAGATTAGGAGCGTCCCCCAACTCAGGAATGTGTGTTGGGATCAGTGGTGGAATTTCAGGGTGGGCACATTCCAGCACATACGTCAGGGGTGTTGGACTAAAGGATCTTCAGTCTCTGTTAATGCATACATAAGCTTTGACCACGCTCAATCAGCTCCGATGGACAGGCCTCATCGTCCGCATGCCCAATACGAGACTCCCAAAACAAGTGCTCTACTTGGAGCTCCAACACGACAGAAGAGCCCCAGGTGGGCAGAGGAAACGCTTCAAGGACACCCTCAAATCCTCTTTGAAAAAGTGCAACATCCCCACCGACACCTGGGAATCCCTGGTCCAAGACCGCACAAAGTGGAGGAGAAGCATCCGGGAAGGCGCTGAACACCTCGAGTCTCTTCGCTGGGAGCAAGCGGAAGCCAAGCGCAAGCAGCGCAAGGAGCGCACGTCAACCCAAGCACCCCACCCACCCGTCCCTTCAACCACCGTCTGCCGCACCTGTGACAGAGACTGTAGGTCCCGTATTGGACTCATCAGTCACCTGAGAACTCATTTTTAATGTGGAAGCAAGTCATCCTCGGTGCCGAGGGACTGCCTAAGAAGAGACATAAGCACATTTTAAAGAACTCAAATCATTTCTGCCTGTGACAGTGTGGCAGAACCACTGAATGACTCTGGCTAACTGTATATAATTCTCTTTAATGAGGTTCTAACACCAGCCTAAACCTGTACCATTGTGTTAGGCATTACTGTGTTTTGTATATAGAGTTTGCATGTACGGGGCGTGGCCCCTTTAAGAGCGCGGGAAAATGCGGGTAAACGCAATGACGTCACATCGCAAACCAAGGGACTGCCTAGTCAGTCCTCGTGGCATCTCCGTTGAGTAAAGATCTGTTTAATCGTTTTCTGGTGTCGATCTCAGTTATTCGTAGGAATTCGTTAATTCCGACATTGGTGACCCTGTTTTTGTGAACGTTGTCACAAAAGAAGAGCACAGCATGGAAGCGAACACCATTTCCCTAAAGCTACCGCAGTTCTGGGAGCAGCCAGCGCCCTCGTGGTTTATTCAGGTCGAGGCCCAGTTCGCCCTGAGGAACATCGATGCGGATCAGACCAAGTATCTTTACGTGGTCTCCGCACTCGACAGCTCTACCGCCTCTTGGATCGTCAGCCTCCTCGAAAACTCCCCAACGGAGCACAAGTATGAAACACTCAAGGCGCGGTTACTGCAGGTTTTCGGGCTCACAAAATCGGAGCGCGCCCGGCGATTACTCGCTATGCCCGGGCTCGGGGACTCCAAGCCTTCAGAGTTGATGAGCCAAATGCTCACACTCCTGGGCTCAGAACGGGAATGTTTCCTATTCCGTGAGATTTTCCTCAGCCAACTGCCTGAACAGGTATAAGCTGCCCTGGCCAGATCTGAAGTTGAAGACTGCGCAACACTCACTGCAGAGGCTGACAAAATTTTCGCTGTAACTTGGCAGGACTGCGCCGCCACAAGGCACCCATCCCCCGCAGACACCGCCCCAGCTCGTCCGCCTGCTGGGCTGTGTTTCTACCATGCGCAGTTCGGCGCGAAAGCGAAGCGTTGCCACCCTCCCTGCAGTTTTCCCCCCCAAAAAAACAATGACTGATACTGCGACTACCGAGGAATGGGTCTAACGGGCACCCCGTGGCCGCGATGGCGATCGGCAACGCGGGAAAATTGCTCTTCATCACCGATACTCTCTCCGGTCGTCGTTTTCTGTGCGACACCGAAGCGCAGTGCAGCATTTTACCCGCGTCCACCCTCGATGTGCAGATGGGGAATCACGGCCCCGCCCTTGAAGCGGCCAATGGCGGAACAATTCGGACCTTCGGCAGACGACGAGTGGAGTTGTGCCTCAGAGGGCAACGTTTTCACTGGGAGTTTGTTACGGCCAAAGTTTCCCAGACCCTCCTCCACGCGGATTTCCTGTACGCCAACAGCCTCCTGGTCGACTTTAGGAACCGGCGGCTGATCAATGCAGCAACTTTTAATTCTCTTCCGTGTTACCGCAGTAACACTACGTTGCGCACCGTCTCCTGTGCATTCCCGACTCCTGATGAGTTCGCTCGCCTGCTCAGTGAATTCCCTGACCTGACAAGACTCACGTTCTCCTTCACAGCCACGAAACATGGTGTGGAACACCACATCACACCAACGGCGTGGACCCGGCGCCTAGAACCTGGCAAGCTGCCGGTCGGAAAGGCGGAGTTTGCAACCATGGAACAGTTAGGGATTATTCGCTGGTCGAATAGTCCCTGGTCTTCACCCCTCCATATCGTCCCAAAGCCTGGCGGCGGATGGCGGCCACGTGGCGACTATCGATGACTAAACGGCGCCACCACTCCTGATCGGTACCCGATCCCCCATATCCAGGATTTCTCTGCCCATTTGGCAGGGAACACCGTGTTCTCAAAAGTCGACCTCCTCCGGGGCTACCAGCAGGCCCCAGTTCGTCCACAAGACATCCAGAAGACCGCAGTCATCACCCCATTCGGCCTCTTCGAGTTTTTACGGATGCCGTTTGGGTTGAAGAACGTCGCCCAGGCTTTCCAACGCTTGATGGACTCCGTGCTGCGGGACCTCAAGTTCCTCTTCGTCTACCTGGACGATATTCTAATTGTCAGTCCTACTAAGGAACAACATACCTGTCACCTACACACCCTTTTTCGACGCCTCAGCCAACACGGCCTGATTATCAACCCGGCCAAGTGTCAGTTTGGCCTGCACCAAATTGACTTCCTGGGGCATCGCATCACGTCAGAGGGAACGGTTCCTTTACCTTCGAAGGTAGAGGCGGTGACATCCTTTCCACGCCCGCCTAACATAAAGGGCCTGCAGGAATTCCTAGGCATGGTAAACTTTTACCACCGTTTCGTGCCTAAGACGGCACTACTCATGCAGCCCCTGTACGAGGCCCTCAAGGGCAAGACTGGCAAGAACCCGGTAGACTGGACGGATGACATGGCCCGAGCGTTCGCCAACACCAAAAGCGCCTTAGCCAACGCGGCTATGCTGGTGCACCCGCTGCCAGGGGTCACCATCGCCCTCACCACCGATGTGTCGGACTACGCAGTCGGTGCCGTGCAACAGCAGTTGGTGAATGGGACGTGGCAACCGTTGGCATTCTTCGGCCGTCAACTACGGCAGAACAAGAGAGCATACAGCACGTTTGACCGGGAGTTGCTCGCCCTTTTTCTGGCCATCCGCCATTTTCGGTTCCTTCTGGAAGGACGTCCTTTCACCGCTTTTGTGGACCATAAGCCGCTGACCTTTGCAATGTCCAAGACCGCCGAACCGTGGTCAGCCCGACAGCTGCGTCAACTGACCTACATATCCAAATTCACCATGGATATACGACACGTGGCCGGTAAGGACAACCTGGTGGCAGACTGCCTCTCCCGCGCGATCGTCAATACGATTCATTTGGGCATCGACTACGCCCTCATGGCAGCGGACCAAGCCTCAGACCCGGAAGTCCAAGCTTACCAAACGGCCATCACTGGCCTCCAGTTGGCCGACGTCAAGTTCCATTCGGCTGGTACCATGCTGTTGTGTGATGTCTCCGTACAGGATCCTTGCCCTATCGTGCCGGTCGTCTGGCGCCGCAAAGTGTTCAACGCCATACATGGGTTGTCACACCCTGGAATGAAGGCCTCTCAGAAACTGATGTCAGCGAAATTTGTATGGCATGGCATGCATAAGGATGTCCGCGACTGGGCCAACACCTGCGTGGTCTGCCAAAAGGCCAAGGTACAGCGCCACATCAAAGCTCCATTGGCTGCCTTCACAGTTCCTGAGCGACATTTTGACCACGTCAACGTGGACCTGGTAGGACCACTCCCACCCTCCCATGGTTTTTCACACATCCTGACCATGGTTGACCGCACCACCAGATGGCCGGAGGCGGTCCCCCTGTCATCCACTACTTCGGCGGATGTGGCCAGGGCGTTCATTTCCTCCTGGATCGCCCGTTTCGGAGTACCCGCCGATATTTCGTCAGACAGGGGACCGCAGTTTTCCTCCGAACTCTGGAATGCAGTGGCCCAAGGACTCGGTGTCAAATTACACCGCACCACAACCTACCACCCACAAGCGAATGGCCTCTGCGAACGCTTCCACCGGTCAATGAAGGCCGCCCTGAGAGCCAACCTCCAGGACGCTGGATGGACAGACAAGCTACCGTGGGTCCTGTTGGGCCTTCGCACGGCCCCCAAAGAAGACCTTCACTCTTCATCAGCAGAGCTTGTGTATGGTCAGCCGCTGCGGGTCCCAGGGGACTTCCTACCAACATCGACGAAGCAATGGTCCGTGTCTGCCCAGCTTGCTAGTCACCAAAAGGCGGCCAGATGTTTCACACCGGTGCCCACTTCGCACCACGGGTCGCAGAGGTCACACATGCCCATGGAGCTTCACAAGGCTGAATACATCTTTATTCGCCATGACGCACGTAGGGATCCGCTCAAGGCCCCATATACCGGTCCCTTCCGTGTGTTGGAAGCAGGTGACAAAACCTTCACGGTAGATGTCAGTGGTAAACCGGACCACATTTCGGTCGACCGCTTAAAATCAGCACATTTGGACCTCGACCGCCCCGTCGAGACAACACAACCGCCGAGACGGGGTCGGCCACCCGTCATCGTTACGGCAGACCAAGTGCGACCGCCCGCCAACCGCCCAGCAGCCTCCGCCTCAAGAGTGCAGGAGTCATTCTGACAGGCTTGTCAGACCCCCTCACCGTTTGACTTTGTCTGTTAAAGCGAATTCTGGGGGGGCGCATGTGGCAGAACCACTGAATGACTCTGGCTAACTGTATATAATTCTCTTTAACGAGGTTCTAACACCAGCCTAGACCTGTACCATTGTATTAGGCATTACTATGTTTTGTATATAGAGTTTGCATGTACGGGGCGTGGCCCCTTTAAGAGCGCGGGTAAATGCGATGACGTCACGTCGCAAACCACGTGACTGCCCAGTCAGTCCTCGTGGCATCTCCGTTGAGTAAAGACCTGTTTAATCGTTCTCTGGTGTTGATCTCAGTTATTCGTAGGAATTCGTTAATTCCTACAACAGCACAATGAACAAAAACTGAAGGCCACAAGAATATTCTTGCATTATAAAGACTTTTTCCCCTTTGAAGTTCCAGCAATTTCTTTGAATAAATCAGGCCAAATCAGAGACGTAACACCTTAGCATTGGATAATAGTCAGCAACTGTTAGGTTCTTTGCAGAACAGCTTCTTTTCTAACACCTGACAATAATTGGAAATTACATTTCCTTCTGTCCCATCACAACAGGAGAAAACCAATTAACAGTTCCCATGAGTTCAAACAGGGTTTCCTAGGTGTGAATTAGCTGAGTGTCTCTGAGCAGCCATTTCAGTTTCCAATAAAATACTTCAGCTCTGAAATTGAGTGGGCAAGCGATCCAGGCAATTATGCTGGAATTGCACCCATTGGGGACATTGCCGCTGAACCTGCCAAAAGTTGTGACATTGGAGGAGGTCCCTTCATTTACAATGCAATGAAGGATGCATCTGGGATGCCTGGCATGCTGAGGAGGCCAGAGGCTGGTGCCCCCTATACCTCCCCTTGTAAGGAAACCACATTAACAACTATTTTAAAAACACTTAACATTTTTCTTCATGCATCCAGTCAACGATCTGGGCCTGGAACCCCAAGTAGTTCCCACATCGACTACTAAAGTGGCCTTCTTTCACTGGACATGTCAGCCGCCAAGTATTCTCTAGGCTTCTGAGAGGACAGGAACATGGGAACTCCTGGGCTTGGGATCCCCCATTCCTGACCCCATCCCTGTCCACATCCCCTCCACGTCACTGGCATTGTTTGGGGTTGGTGAATGCTCTATCTCCAACAGAGGCCCCAGGAAGCTCCAAGGTATGGTCAAGTCCTGACTACCCCTTTTAGATGGCAACTTCCACCTCCTCAGTGGGGCGGGCACCTCTGTTGTGCCACCCCGGGATTTGGGACTGAGTCAGCAGCACAGCAAAATGGTGGGTGGAAGCACTGACCCACCATAATACAATTTTCTCCTCTGTAACCGGGTGATTGGGACATCAGTTGTAGCGCTCCGGCTGCTAATTGACTTCAATGGAAATAATAATCGAGAGACAGATGTATAATGGTGGCTGAATCGATATCGCCCATTTTAAACTATCATCCAAAGTCAAAATGACCCCCACTGGGAGTGAAATTGGTCTTGGGTGGTAGCGCAAAATGGTCAACAGCGAATCGGTAACTCGCCTGATTATTGTACATAAGAACATAAGAAATAGGAGCAGGAATAGGCTACTTGGCCCCTCAAGCCTGCTCTGCCATTCAATAAGATCATGGCTGATCTTGGCCTCAAAGCCACTTCCCTGCCCGCTCCCCATAACCCTTCACTCCCTTATCTTGCAATAATCTGTTTATCTCCACCTTAAATGTATTTAATGACCCAGCCTCCACAGCTCTCTGGGGCAGAGAAGTCCACAGATTTACAACCCTCTGAGAGAAAAAATTCCTCCTCATCTCAGTTCTAAAAGGGCGACCCTTTATTCTGAAACTATGCCCCCGATTTCTAGATTTCCCCACGAGGGGAAACATCCTCTCTGCATCTACCTTTTTGAGCCCCCTCAGTATCTTATATGTTTCAATAAGATCACCTCTCATTTTTCTAAATTCCAATGAGTATAGGCCCAACCTGCTCAGCCTTTCCTCATATGTCAACCCCCTCATCTCTGGAATTAACCTAGTGAATCATCTCTGAACTGCCTCCAATGCAAGTATATCCTTCCTTAAATAAGGAGACCAAAACTGTACGCAGTACTCGAGGTGTGGTCTCACCAATACCCTGTACAGTTGTAGCAGGACTTCCCTGTTTTTATGCTCCAACCCCCTTGTAATAAAGGCCAACATTGCATTTGCCTTTTTGATTACTTGCTGTACCTGCATGCTAACTTTTTGTGTTTCATGCACAAGGGCCCCCAGGTCTCGCTGAACTGTAGCATTTTGTAATCTGTCACCATTTAAATAATAATCTGCTGTTTTATTTTTCCTGCCAAAGTGGATAACCTCGCACTTTCCCACATTATACTCCATCTGCCAAATGTTTGCCCATTCACTTAGCCTGTCTATATCCCTTTGCAGATTCTTCGAGTCCTCTGCACAACTTGCTTTCCCACCCATCTTTGTATCATCTGCAAACTTGGCTACATTACGCTCGGTCCCTTCATCCAAGTCATTAATCTAGATTATAAATAGTTGAGGCCCCAGCACCGATCCCTGTGGCACCCCACTAGTTAACGTTTGCCAACCGGAAAATTACCCATTTATCGCGACTCTCTGCTTTCTGTTAGTTAGCCAATTCTCTATCCATGCTAATATATTACCTCCAACTCTGTGAGCTCTTATCTTATGCAGTAGCCTTTTATGTGGCACCTTATCGAATGTCTTCTGGAAATCCAAATACACCACATCCACTGGCTCACCCTTATCCACCCTACTCGTTACATCCTCAAAGAACTGCAGCAAATTTGTTAAACATGATTTCCCTTTCATAAAACCATGCTGACTCTGCTTGACAGATGTTAGGCTAACTGGTCTACAGTTTCCTGTTTTCTGTCTCCTTCCTTTCTTAAATAGGGGTGTTAAGTTTGCAGTTTTCCAATCCACTGGGACCTCTCCAGAGTCCAGGGAATTTTGGTATATTGCAACCAATGCATCCACTATCTCTGCAGCCACTACTTTTAAGACCCTGGGATGCAGGCCATCCGGTTCAGGAGACTTGCCATCTTTTAGTCCCATTATTTTACTAAGTACTTTTTCCTTAGTGATAGTGATTGTCTTTAGTTCCCCCCTCCCTGTGGCCCCTTGATTATCCATTATTGGGATGTTGTTAGTGTCTTCTAGCATGAAGATGGATACCAAATATTTGCTCAGCGTCTCTGCCATTTCCCTGTTCTCTATTATTAATTTCCCAGTCTCATCTTCTAAGGGAACAATGTTTATTTTAGCTACTCTCTTCCTTTTTATATACCTGTAGAAGCTCTTACTTTCTGTTTTAATATTTCTTGCCAGTTTACTCTCATAATTCATCTTCTCTCTCTATTATTTTTTTAGTCATCCTTTTCTGGTTTTTAAAAATTTCCCAATCCTCTGGCCTCCTACCAATCTTGGCAGCATTGTATGCCTTTGTTTTCAATTTGATACCATCCTTTACTTCCTTAGTTAGCCACAGATAGTGCTCCCTTCTCTTAAAATCTTTCTTTCTCACTGGAATATATTTTTGTTGAGAGTTATGAAATATCTCATTAAATGTCTGCCACTGCATTTCAACTGTCTTATCTTTCAATTTATTTTTCCAGTCCACTTTAGCCAGTTCTGCCTTCATGCCATTGTAATTGCCTTTGTTTAAGATCAGGACACTGGTTTGAGATACAACTTTCTCACCCTCCAACTGAATTTGAAATTCAACCATGATCACTCTTTCCTAGAGGATCCTTTACTATGAGATCATTTATTAATTCTGTCTCATTACACAGTACCAGATCCAAGATAGCCTGCTCCCTGGTTGCTTCTCTTGCTTACTGTTCTAGGAAACCATCCCGGATACACTCTATGAACTCCTCCTCAAGGCTACCATGGCCAATTTGATTTATCCAATCACAATGGAGATTAAAATCACCCATGATTATTACCATACCTTTTTTACAGGCCTCCATTATTTGTTGATTTTTACTCTGTCCAACAGTATTGCTACTGTTCAGGGGCTTGTAGACTATGCCCACCAGAGACTTTTTCCCCTTATTATTTTTTATCTCCACCCAAACCGAATCTACATCTTGATCTTCTGAGCCAATATCACTTCTCACCACTGCACTGATCCCATCCTTTACCAACAAAGCCACCCCACCTCCCTTTCCTTTCTGTCTATCCTTCGAATTGTCAAATACCCTGGAATATTCAGTTCCCAGCCCTGGTCACCTTGCAACCACATCTCTGTAATAGGGATCAGATCATACCCATTTGTATTTATTAGTGCCTTCAGCTCATCTATCTTGTTAGGAATGCTGCATGCATTCAGATATAGAGCTTTTAACTTTGTCTTTTTACCATTTCTCCTTGTTTTGGCCCCATTTTATGTTGCACTCTTATTTTTAAACATTCTGGCCTAGAAATTCAGTGGCCTGCGCCACCAGTTTGCGCCCAAAGAGGGCTTTTGCGCCTCTGGCCACAACCACCACGATATTTAGTGAGGCGCTAATGGCGGCGTTAGCCTGTAGCGCTGCGCCGCCACCGATGACGTCATCGGTGTGCGCAGCGCCCCGCTATCGCCCCGCTGGCCATATTTGGTCGCTGCCGCCTCCTCCGCGCCGGCCGCAAACAGCGACCGGTACACAGGGGCCTACCTGTGGCGGTAGTGGGGCGAGTTAAGGTGGAGGTGCGGCCGGCCGCTTTTTCGGCGGCCGCCTGCCCGCACCTCCATCCCCGGCCTCCTACACCCGCCCCCCGCGGCATTGTTGGCTGTTTCCCGAGAGCCCGGCACTTCTCCTTTGTGCCGGGCTCATTTGCCAGCACTCGCGAGTGGGGATCGCGCTGTTGCAGGCACCTCCCCCTTAAGAGTGGGAGGAAGGCCTGCAGTACCGCAGGCTGCCGTGCCGCAGCGGGTGGCGCTGCGGCACTTTGCGCGGCGATATTCAGTTTCAGCGCCCCAAGCGGGGCGCCGAAACCCTTGTTTAGCGGCCGGCTTCCACTTGGGGCGCTGAAACTGAATATCCCACTGGCGCAAGTGGCTCCGCGCGCAGCGGTAATTCCGCCACCCAGGCGAGCTGGGCGCCCCAAACTGAATTTCTAGGCCTGTGTTCCTTCCTGTCACACTCTGCTTATTATTTCCCCCATCCTTAACTGGGCAGGCAACACAACCTTCGGGACTCACGCTCTTGGCTGCAGAGAACAGTATCTATCCCCCTAACTATACTGTCCCCTATAACCGCAACATTTCTTTTTACTGCCCCCACTTGAATGGCTCCCTGTACCACGGTGCTGTGGTCAGATTGCTCATCCTCCCTGCAGTCCCTGGTGTGCTCATCCAGTACAATGGATGAGCACACCAATAACCATACAAAACTACTGCCCAGCCAGTATCTGCCCTTGTGTAGCCAACAACACTTGCTCTTCATTATTTATAGACTGTGACTCATTGGGGGTCATTTTGACTATGAACGATAGTGTTAAATGCACGATATTTGCCGGACCACCATTGATTTTCACTTCTATTAACATAAACGGAAATGAAAAGTGAGAGCAGCGTCAGGGTTTATAAATGGTGACGAGCAAGTGTTGTTGGATACACAAGGGCAGGCGCTGGCTAGACAGTAGTTTTGTATGCTTATTGCTGCGCTGCAGCAACTGGGATTCAGACCCCATAGGGCTTGCTTATAAACAGGGATTGCTGTCTAAATAAGATTGCCTACATGAGAACTTCTTTCCACGGAACACACACTGCAACATGGGGAATTGATCATGCAGGACTCCATCGCAGTCATGGACGAACTACAATGGTCCACATTACACAAGACACATCTGCATTGGAGACCTCAGAGATGCAGATGAAAAGTAGAATGGAACCATTTATTCAGAGTGCTTATGCTGCTGCTATGGAGTCCTGGGCATCCAAACTCCATGATGCAGCCTTTTTCAGCTTCAACCTGCCTCTACGGCTCTGTTTCCTCGTGGCTTGTTCTCTCTCCTGTTCCTCCTGATCATCATTTGCTAAATATGCCCATGATGCCCCAAAACAAAAGAAGCTGTCACTGAAACAAAGCCATCTGTAGCTGTTGCTGTGCTGCCAGTGTTAAATTTGCCTGTTAAATGCACCAGTTGTGCGAGGTACAAAATAGTACTCAAGGTACCTTTAAATGACAATTATCACTCATGTACCAAGCTGAGCTATACTTAAATGCAAAGTCTCCATTAATGGCCTCACCACAACTTCACACAGAGAGGAATTTTAGAAGCAGTAATCAAAGCAGGAAAAAGCATTGCAGTTAAGGACTGAAATTCCTCCATGTTAATATATAATCAATGCATGCAATTATCATAATGAAAAGGGGAAATTTCTAGTTGATAACATCCTGTGCTGTTGGATTATCAGCTTAAGCAAAAGACTGGTTGGCAATGACTGTTGTAGTATGGGAATATTGATACTTTTAGTCAAAGACAAATAACATTGATTTCACAATGCAACCAAATAAAAGATTCTCAAAGTAAATAAATAACTAGCTACTAATCCCACCAGTGACCCATGCAATATGACTTGAAGTTGTTGCTACTGAAGGGATATTTGTTAGCAATTTAAATCCCACGTGGCTAATTATATTATTTAAGCAATACTTTGAAAGAAATTCTGTCCTCGAATAAACTCAGCTACAAACAATGCCAATAATCCAGGTTTAAACAAAAAAAAAGACTTGCATTTCTATAGCGCCTTTCACGACCACCGGACATCGCAAAGTGCTTTACAGCCAATGAAGTACTTTTTGAAGTGTAGTCACTGTTGTAATGTAGAAAACACGGCAGCCAATTTGCGCACAGCAAAATCCCACAAACAGCACAAGCCACACTCTCGTACGTACAGAATGGGGTTGATTTTCACTTCTGACAATATTTGGCCATCTGGTCGGCATGGTAAGCAGTCCACCTGCTCAATGGAATCAGTGAGAAGCCTGAATGTGATATCCGAGTAGTAAGGTCAGAAACTGAGAGACGCGAGATATTAGGAAAAAAAAACAACTGTTTAATTACCCGGTGTAGCAGAGAAGCATCTCTTACAGGCTGCAAGCAAAACACACACTTCTTACTGCACGATGGCAAGATGGAGGATACACCTCTGAGTCATACCCATAATGCAATGCCACATTACCTTAACAACTGGTGTACCAGGACATTGACTACATGACCCATTATCTTAAACACTGGTGAATGTACACTCTCGGGAGCCGCAAGCCTACATTTCATTGTACTGCACTTGTGCACTAACAATGACAATAAAGTTGATTATGATTATGATTATGATTAATATTTGGCTCCATCTGGTGGATAACTTAAACATTACATCCCAGATTACTATATCCCTCCCCTCTTAAGTTGAACATTAATTTCTTAACAACATTCTTAAAAAGCCCCATAAGGAAACTCCTTTAACGATAGTCCATACTGAACGAATCTGGCAGGTCGTTATCAATCCCTCTGGCGGCTTGTGAGTTCTTGGCGAACGTCTTACAGTCAAGTCCCTGCTTGGTTGTGGCAGAGCCACCTGCTGCTCCTGAGCAGTACTCAGAGTATCTGACTCTGCTACGATGGTTTCCTCTTGACGAAGGGGTCCAGGTGGAACAGGCTCTGTTCGTGGTGGTGGTACCACCGATGCATTTGGATAACTGGGGGCCAACTTGTCCTCCGCCATCTCCTCTGGAACCTCTAGTTCAATGACCCCTTGTCTGGTCAGTATCTGATCTACATGTCTGCGTACGACCTGACTAGTTCCCACCATGACCGTATATGATACTGGACCGGTCATTGAGTCTATGACACCAGGAATCCATTTTGGACCATAACTGAAGTTCCTGGTAAGGACCGCATCTCCTTCTCCAAAACTGCGGCTCTTTGTCCTTCTGTCATGGTTCTCCTTTTGTTTGATTTGTCGGTTTTCCACCTTCCTTTTTAGATCTGGGTGAACCAGGTCAAGAGTGGAGTGTAGTCGACGTCCTAACAACAGCTCAGCAGGAGAGAGTCCTGTGGTAGATTGAGGTGTTATTCTGTAGCTGAACAGAACTCGTGACACCTTGGTTGCCAAACTCCCTTCCGCACTTTTTTTCATCATCTCCTTAAATGTTTGTACGGCTCTCTCCGCAAGTCCATTTGAAGACGGATGATATGGATCTGAGGTCACATGCACTATACCATTGTTTCTCATGAACTCATTTGTTTCTGTACTCACAAAACACGTGGCATTGTCACTTGCTATGATCTCCGGTAGTCCTTGATTCCTAAAACTCCTACGCAGGCAGTCTATAGTAACAGTAGATGAAGCAGAATTTACAGGATACACATCCATCCATTTGGAATGTGCATCAATGATTATGAGGAACATCTTTCCCATGAATGGACCCACATAATCTACATGTAATCTTCTCCATGGTTTATCCGGCCACTCCCAAGGGTGGAGAGGAGCCGCTGCTGGTGCTTTCCTATGTACTTGACAAGTGCTGCATGTCTTGACTAGATTTTCTATCTCCTCATCTAGCTTTGGCCTCCACAAGTAACGCCTTGCCAAGGCTTTCATACACGAATCTCCAGGATGACACTGATGTAGTTGCCCTAGGATAGACTGTCATGCTGGCTGTGGAATAATCACTCGTGCTCCCCACAACACGCAACCATCCTGCACACTCAGCTCTGTCTTCCTGTAAGGTGTGAAATCAGTCCCTTCTGGATGCTGTGGTCAACCCCTCATCACATATTCTTGGACTCTAGACAGTACTGGATCTTTACCGGTCCATGTCCTTACTTGTTCTGCGGCCACAATTGCCATGTCCGTGTCCTCCAACATCAAAACTCTGTGCTCTGGAACTGCACAGATAGGTGTACCTGGCAGTGGAAGACGGCTCAAGGCATCTGCGTTCCCATGGTACTTGCCCGCCTTGTAAACGATGACATACACATACGCCCTCAACGTCACTGCCCACCTCTGGATCCGGGGTGACACCATCTGTGGTACTGCTTTCATTTCATTAAAAAGAGATAGAAGAGGTTTATGATCGATGCATATGGTGAATTTCCTGCCATATCTGTACTTGTGAAACCTCTGTAACCCAAACATTTCTGCTAACCCCTCTTTATCCAACTGGGAATAGTTTTTTTCCGCTGGTGTCAGAGTTTGAGACATAAACCCTATTGGTCGTTCTGTTCCATCTTCCAAGCTGTGTGAAAGAACCACCCCCACCCCATAAGGTGAAGCATCACAAGAGAGAATGATGTCTTTCTCTGCATTGTAGTGAACCAGCACATCCGAGGACAGCATCAGTTTCTTGGACTGCTCAAATGAAACCCTCTTTTCCTCTTCCCACTGCCACTGTGTCTCCTTGCACAGAAGTTTGTGAAGAGGTGCTAACACTGTTGACAAGTTTGGTAAAAACCTGTTATAATAGTTTAGCAGTCCCAGGTAAGCTTTTAACTCAGTCACATTGGTAGGAACTGGGGCCTCCTGCAGCGCTTGTACCTTCTCCTTGATTGGATGGAGCCCGGTGGCGTCCACTCTGTGTCCCAGGAACAAGGCCTCATTCCCCAGGAAAGTGCACTTACTCCTCTTGAGCTGTAACCCAGCCTTATCCAATCTTTGTAGTACCTCTCTCAGAGTGCTCAGCTACTCCTGGTCGGTTCTTCCCATCACCAGAATGTCATCCAGATAAATTGAAACATGTGGGATCCCTTGCAGTACACCCTCGATAGTCCTCTGGAAAATAGCTGGACTAGATGAGACACCGAATGGTAAGCGGTTATAGGTAAACAAACCCTTGTGTGTATTTATGGTTACATACTTCTTGGATTCCTCATCTAGTGTAATCTGCAAGTATGCATGACTCATATCCAGCTTCATGAATTTCTTCCCTCCAGCCAGGTTCGCAAAGAGATCCTCTGTTTTAGGAATAGGATACTGTTCTAGTTTAGACACCCTATTTACTGTTAATTTATAATCTCCACAGAGTCTTACCGAATTGTCTGGTTTTGAAACAGGTACAATAGGAGCTGCCCATTCTGAACATTTCACGGATTCCAGAATGTTCTCTCTCAAAAGACAGTCAAGCTCAGCCTCTACCTTCGGTTTCATGGCATACAGCACAGGTCGTTGTTTAAAAAACCTTGGCAGTGCCTCCTTGTCTACATAAATCTTAGCTGGGGGGCCATTAAATTTGTCAAGTTCTTCCTTGAACACATTCTCATGTTCAATCAACACTTCTTGCAAAGACAACTGTTTGCCTCACTCTATTTGATTTATTGCTCCCCAATCTAATTTAAGCTCTTGTATCCAGCCCCGACCTAACAAGTTTGGTCCACAACCCGACACTACAACTACAGGTAGCTGTTCCACGATGCCCCTGTGTTGCACAGTTACAGTAGCTGTACACAATGTCGCCACTCGTTCACCGGTATATGTTTTAAGCTGCATAGAGCAAGACTTTAACTCTGGAACTTTTGCACGGTTCCACAATTTTGAGTACTCCTCCCTGTTCATTATGGTTACGCCACATCCTGTATCCACTTCAAAGTTGACCTTAGAGTCATTTATTGTCAGATGCAAAGTGATAGGATCCACTTTTGGAATGTTCTCTACCATACTATGCATTATGAACATGTCGTCTTCTTTCTCAGCTTCTCCGCTGATGTGATGTGCTCCCTGTTTTTTCACTTCTCTTCTAGGTTTTGCTTTCCTCCCCCTTTTGGTTTGTATTCCTCCACGGTTGCTTTTGCCCTGCATGCATGTTTTATATGTCCTTTTTTCCCACACTTGTGGCAGCACGGTGGCATAGTGGTTAGCACTGTTGCCTCACAGCGCCAGAGACCCGGGTTCGAATCCGGCCTCGGGCGACTGTCTGTGTGGAGTTTGCACATTCTCCCCGTGTTTGCGTGGGTTTTCTCCGGGTGCTCCGGTTTCCTCCCACAGTCCAAAGATGTGCGGGTTAGGTTGATTGGCTATGATAAATTGACCCTTAGTGTTAGGGGGATTAAATACATGGGGTTACAGGGATAGGGTGGGATATGTGTTGGTGTAGGGGTTACGGGGATCGGGTGGGATATGTGTCGGTGCAGGCTCGATGGGCCGAAATGGCCTCTATCTGCACTGTGGGGTTTCTGTGATTCTGTGATTCTCCAGAAACCTGCATTCCCTCGCCAGGTGATCGCCATTGTATCTATAACATGCCTTCACATGCTCACGTTGTGATTTCTGATGCATATTTAACTTGTGCACAACCTGGCCTGCAACTTGCTTTGTAGTAGCCCAGCCTGAACCTTGTATTTCTTTTACATCTTGGTTCGCTGTCTCTATGGCTTGAGCAAGTTCCAACGCTTTTTCATACATAAGCCCAGTCTCGGACAATAATCTCCGCTGCATTCGATCATCCATTATCCCGCAAATTAGCCTATCTCTCAGCATGTCTTTCAGGTTTTTCCCGTAATTGCAATTGTGTGCCAATTTTCGCAACACCGCTATATAATCCAATACAGTCTCTCCCAGTTTTCTGTTCCGTGAATTAAATTTGAAACGCTGTACAATCTCACTCGGTCTGGGATTGAAATGGTCCTTTAGCAAGGCCACTAAGTTAGCAAATGTACTGTCTCCAGGCTTTTCAGGACTGCATAAGTTTCTCATTAAACTATACATCTGACTTCCCACGGAAGTGAGCAAAACAGCTCTCCCTTTTCCGACATCATCTATATCATTTGCTTTAAAGAAATGCATCAGCAACTTGCAGTATTCATCCCAGGCCTGCGTCTGAACATCAAAAGCAGAGATCTTTCCTACCATAGCAGCCATGATCCTCTATTCAGTGCTCCTTTATTTATTTTTTTCTCCGCCACGATGTGATCTGTTGATCCTCGTCGCCAATATGTGATATCCGAGTAGTAAGGTCAGAAACTGAGGGAAGCAAGATATTAGGAACAAAACCCAACTGTTTAATTACCCGGTGTAGCAGAGAAACATCTCTTACAGGCTGCAAGCAAAACACACACTTCTTACTGCACGATGGCAAGATGGAGGATTCACCTCTGAGTCATACCCATAATGCAATGCCACATTACCTTAATAACTGGTGTACCAGGACATTGACTACATGACCCATTACCTTAAACACTGGTGAATGTGATCCCTTAATATTTGGCTCCATCTGGTGGATAACTTAAACATTACATCCCAGATTACTATACTGAACAATTTTGACGGTTACACCACATTTGAATCTCTTTGATGAGCTCTCTGCACATTTCCAGCGTTGATGGACAGCTCGCTTATTAGGGGGCAATGTTCCCAGTAGGTCCGGCACCCATATAAAGCTAGGTTGCACCTTTTAAAGCGAGGTGTCTTTTTCTTTTGGCGAGTTTCTGTGGTTCTTGCTGTTGAACATTCAGTGAGAGATGGTGCATGCAAGGACACCCAGGTTTCCGGATGCACTGCTGTAGCAGGCGGCACAGGGCAGCCATAGCCTCTCTGCTGAAGCACAGCCTACTGAAGCTGATTGGTTTCATTGAACTGTAGGCATGCCAGGCTGGGTCTGTATACCCTATGTGGTGGGTATGGACATCTTTGTGCTACTCCCCTCCTTGGTAGATTCCTCTGTGGCTTCATTGCAGTTGCCTGTGGTCTCTGCAGTGTGGTTGCTGCATCTTTGCCGCACTTCTTCCTCCTCCTCCAACCTGAAGGATCTTACCAAAATCACTCCCATTCTCCAGAGGGTCACTGACCCTCCTGCAGTGTTGCTGGCAAAGAAAAAGTCTTCACTCAATAGCCTGGCACTGTGAATCAAGACAACCTTGTATCCTCATGGGTCCATTTATTCAAAGATTTTCAGGTGAATTCCTGTTTAATTAGCACACCAAGTGCCTCGTTCCCTGCCTGTATCGCACACTCTACTGGCCGAGTCCAGCACTCAGTGGTAGGCCTACTATTTTGCGTGAAAATTGCATTGGAGTCCTATCTACATTATAGGACCACGATTTGCATGCTGTCAAAAGGCTCCTGGGCCCTCGGGCCATGCTTCTCAGGATCCTACACAAGATGGTGGCTGGCACAGCAGGAGAATAATGGAGCTGGTAAGGTCTGCACTCTAATTTTGAGGCCACTACTGCCCTATTTACATTAGGCAGTGCTTGTTAAATTCAGTTCCAGAATATGATAAATATCTTGACGTTCAGCACCGACAAATTATTGAAACTTTGCTACATGATGAGTGTGTAGAAAAAAGCTGATTTCTCTCATGCTGCATCAATCCAGGTAGTCTACACTGCTTAAGTAGGGGGTGATTTACAGCCAAATACGGAGGAAAAAACAAGTCAGCTGGGAAGGCAGAGCAAATATGTGAAGGCAAAAGGGAATATGGCAAGGCTGGAAGGCATTTATTTTAATGCAAGGAGTCTTGCAAATAAGGTGGATGAACTGAAGTTGTTGTTGAACACATGGGAGTACGATATTGTTGCTATCACGGAGACTTGGTTGAGGGAGGGTCAGGACTGGCAGCTCAATATTCCAGGGTATAGAATCTTCAGGCGAGACAGAGGGGGTGTAAAAGGGGAGGGGGTGTTGCAATATTAATTAAGGAGTCAATCACTGCTGTAAGGAGGGATGATATATTAGTGGGTTCCTCTAATGAGGCCATATGGGCAGAACTTAAAAACAAAAAGGGGGCAAGCACTTTGCTGGGAGTGTACTATAAGCCCCCAAACAGTCAGGGGGAGATAGAGGAACAGATATGTAGGCAAATCTCAGAGAAGTGCGAAAATAATAGGGTAATAATAGTGGGGGATTTCAACTTCCCCAATATTAATTGGGATAGTCAGAGTGTGAAAGGCTTAGAGGGTGCAGAATTCTTAAAGTGCATCCAGGAGAGCTTTTTGAGCCAACATGTAGAAAGTCCTACAAGAGAGGGGGCGGTACTGGACCTAATTCTAGGGAATGTAGCCGGGCAAGTGGTGGAAGTGTCAGTAGGAGAGCATTTTGGCGACAGTGACCATAATTCGGTGAGATTTAAGGTGGTCATGGAAAAAGACAAAGACGGCCCAGAAATAATGGTTCTAAATTGGGGGAAGGCCGATTTTAATATGATAAGGCAGGATCTGGCCAAAGTGGACTGGGAGCAGCTACTTATAGGAAAATCCACATCAAAGCAGTGGGAGACTTTCAGAAGGGAAATAGAGAGAGTACAATGCCAACATGTTCCCATAAAGGTCAAGGGTGGGACCAACAAGCAAAGGGAACCTTGGATGACAAGGGATATACAAAAATGCATTAGGAAAAAAAGGGGGGCTTTTGGCAGTTACAAAAGACTAAAGATGGAGGAAGCCCTAGAGGAGTATAAAAAGTGCAGGGGCATACTTAAAAAAGAAATTAGGAGAGCGAGGAGGGGCCATGAAATAACACTGGCGAGCAAAATAAAGGAAAATCCTAAGATGTTTTATAAGTATATTAAAGGCAAGAGGATAACCAGGGAAAGGGTAGGGCCCATTAGGGACCAAAGTGGCAATCTGTGTGTAGAGCCAGATGATGTAGGTGGGGTTTTAAATGAATTTTTTACATCTGTGTTCACTATGGAGAAAGACGATGTAGACATAGAAATCGGGCAAGGGGACTGTGATATACTTGAACATATTAGCATCGAGAGGGAGGAGGTACTTGCGGTTTTAGCAGGCCAAAAAGTGGATAAATCCCCAGGCCCGGACGAGATGTGTCCCAGGCTGCTGTGTGAGGCAAAGGAGGAGATTGCAGGGGCTCTGACACAAATTTTCAGAACCTCTCTGGCCACAGGGGATGTACCAGAGGACTGGAGAACAGCTAACGTAGTACTATTATTCAAGAAGGGTAGCAGGGATAAACTAGGGAATTACAGGCCAGTGAGCCTAATATCTGTGGTAGGGAAATTATTGGAAAAAATTCTGAGGGACAAAATTAGCCTCCACTTGGAGAGGCAAGGATTAATCGGGGATAGTCAGCATGGCTTTGTCAAGGGTAAATCATGTCTGACCAATCTGATTGAATTTTTCGAGGGGGTGACTAGGTGTGTGGATGAGGGAAATGCTGTGGATGTGGTATACATGGACTTCAGTAAGGCTTTTGACAAAGTCCCGCATAGGAGACTGGTCAAGAAGGTAAGAGCCCATGGGATCCAGGGTGCCTTGGCACGTTGGATCCTAAACTGGCTGAGTGGCAGGAGGCAGAGGGTGATGGTCGAAGGTTGCTTTTGTGACTGGAAGCCTGTGTCCAGTGGGATACCTCAGGGATCGGTGCTGGGTCCCTTGCTGTTTGTGATCTACATAAATGATTTGGATGAGAATGTAAAAGGTATGATCAGTAAGTTCGCAGATGACACGAAAATTGGTGGGGTGGTAAATTGCGAGGAGGAAAGCCTCAGGCTACAGGACGATATAAATGGGTTGGTCAGATGGGCGGAAAAGTGGCAAATGGAATTTAACCCTGAAAAGTGCGAGGTGATGCATTTTGGATGGACAAATAAGGCAAGGGAATACACAATGAGTGGTAGGACCCTAGGAAGTACAGAGGGTCAGAGGGACCTTGGTGTACATGTACATCACTAAGAATATCCCAACACTGGACAAACAGGGGGCTCTAGGGGGGGAGGAACTAAATACGATTAAAATCACTAAGGAAGTGGTACTTGGTAAAATAATGGGACTCAAGGCGGATAAATCCCCTGGACCTGATGGCTTGCATCCTAGGGTCTTGAGGGAAGTAGCGGTAGGGATTGTGGATGCATTGGTAATAATTTTCCAAAACTCACTGGACTCAGCAAAAGGTCCCGGCAGATTGGAAAACTGCTAATGTAACACCCTTATTTAAAAAGGGTAGTAGGCAGAAGGCTGGAAACTATAGACCTGTTAGCCTAACATCTGTGGTTGGTAAAATGTTAGAGTCCATTATTAAGGAGACAGTAACGGGACATTTGGATAAACATAATTTAATAGGACAAACTCAGCATGGTTTCATGAAGGGGAAGTCATGTTTAACAAATTTGCTTGAGTTTTTTGAGGAAGTAACATACAGGGTGGATAAAGGGGAACCAGTGGACGTAGTGTATTTAGACTTCCAAAAGGCATTTGACAAGCTGCCACACAAAAGATTATTGCTCAAGATAAAAAATCACGGGATTGGGGGTAATATTCTGGCGTGGGTGGAGGATTGGCTCTCTAACAGAAAGCAGAGAGTTGGGATAAATGGTTCGTTCTCAGATTGGCAACCAGTAACTAGTGGTGTTCTGCAGGGGTCAGTGCTGGGTCCCCAACTCTTTACAATCTATATTAACGATTTGGAGGAGGGGACCGAGTGTAACATATCAAAGTTTGCAGATGATACAAAGATGGGACGGAAAGTAGTGAGTGAGGAGGACATAAAAAACCTGCAAAGGGACATAGACAGGCTAAGTAAGTGGGCAGAGATTTGGCAGATGGAATACAGTACTGGAAAGTGTGAGGTTATGCACTTTGGCAGGAAAAATCATAGAGCAAGTTATTATCTTAATGGCAAGAAACTGGAAAGTACTGTAGTACAAAGGGATCTGGGGGTCCTGGTGCACGAAACTCAAAAAGTTAGTATGCAGGTGCAGCAAGTGATTAAGAAGGCCAATGGAATGTTGGCTTTTATTGCTAGGGAGTTGGAATATAAAAACAGGGAGGTATTGCTGCAGTTGTACAAGGTATTGGTGAGACCGCACCTGGAATACTGCATACAGTTTTGGTGTCCATACTTAAGAAAAGACATACTTGCTCTCGAGTCAGTACAAAGAAGGTTCACTCGGTTAATCCCGGGGATGAGGGGGTGGTCATATGAGGAGAGGTTGAGTAGATTGGGACTCTACTCATTGGAGTTCAGAAGAATGAGAGGCGATCTTATTGAAACATATAAGATTGTGAAGGGGCTTGATCGGGTGGATGCGGTGAGGATGTTCCCAATGATGGGTGAAACTAGAACTAGGGGGCATAATCTTAAAATAAGGGGCTGCTCATTCAAAACTGAGATGAGGAGAAACTTCTTCACTCAGAGGGTGGTAGGTTTGTGGAATTTGCTGCCCCAGAAAGCTGTGGAAGCTACATCATTAAATAAATTTAAAAGAGAAATAGATAGTTTCCTAGAA
The DNA here is from genome assembly GCF_052327205.1 of Somniosus microcephalus. Lineage (NCBI taxonomy): Eukaryota > Metazoa > Chordata > Chondrichthyes > Squaliformes > Somniosidae > Somniosus > Somniosus microcephalus. Next base: position 188,927,403 of record NC_140993.1, on the reverse strand, counting down.
GTAAAGGGAATTAAGGGTTACGGGGAGCGGGCAGGAAATTGGACATGAGTCTAGGTTCGGAATGGTCATGGCCCTGTGGGTAGTGGAGTGGGCCCAGGGGCCGTGTAGCCTTGTTCTGCTCCTACTGTGTTCTAATTCTGTGTTAGATTTCAGGAGATGGTTTTATTCCTGTTCCTGGCTGGGGTGGAGATCGCCTTTACAGAAGGTAAGTACTGTAGAAAATATAGGGACAGAGTGATCTCCTGGAAGAATTTCGATCGCCTAGATGGGTCGGAGAGGAATTTCCCAGATTTTTTTCTCCCAAATTGGCCATTGGGTCTTTATCTGGTTTTTCGCCTCTCCCGGGAGATCACATGGGTTCGGGTGGATGCAGAGTGATAGAAGATTTGAGGTTAGGATCAGATCAGCCATGATCTTATTGAATGGTGGAGCAGGCTCGAGGGGCCGATTGGCCTACTCCTGCTCCTATTTCTTATGTTCTTATGTTCTTATGTACATAGATCCCTGAAGGCAGCAGAACAGGTAGATAAGGTGATTAAAAAGGCATATGGGATACTTGCCTTCATTAGCCGAGGCATAGAATATAAGAGCAGGGAGGTTATGATGGAGCTGTACAAAACGCTGGTAAGGCCACAGCTGGAGTACTGTGTGCAGTTCCGGTCGCCTCACTATAGGAAGGATGTGATTGCTTTGGAGAGGGTGCAGAGAAGATTCACCAGGATGTTACCTGGGATGGAGCACCTCAGCTATGAAGAAAGACTAAACAGGCTGGGGTTGTTTTCCTTGGAGCAAAGAAGGCTGAGGGGGGACCTGATTGAGGTGTACAAAATGATGAGGGGCATAGATAGGGTAGATAAAGAGGAACTTTTCCCCTTAGTAGGGGGGTCAATAACAAGGGGGCATAGATTCAAGGTAAGGGGCAGGAGGTTTAGAGGGGATTTGAGGAGGAACTTTTTCACCCAGAGGGCGGTTGGAGTCTGGAACTCACTGCCTGAAAGGGTGGTAGAGGCAGGAACCCTCACAACATTCAAGAAGCATTTGGATGAGCACTTGAAATGCCATTGCATACAAGGCTATGGACCAAATGCTGGAAAATGGGATTAGATTGGACAGGGCTTGATGGACGGCGCAGACACGATGGGCCGAAGGGCCTCTTTCTGTGCTGTATAACTCTATGACTCTTAAAGCTAGCCTGTACCTCTTAAAAGGAAGGTACATTGTGGCTGCTGGAGGCGCTGACATTATTCAGAATAGTGCTGTGCAACAAAGAAAAATGGCTGACCATGGGAGAGAGCGTGCATTAAGGCTTTCCAACACTGCACTGGAGGTCTTGGTGGAGGAGGTGGAAAGGAACAGAGCTGTGCCTTATCCACAGGGGGGTAGGAGGCCCTCCAGACCAGTGTTCCCTGTAATATGCATGGCCGCATGGCCACACACTGTCCCAGGGAACCCGCGCAGCTGGCATGCCAGCATTTCAATGTATAAAACGCGCATGCATGGTGTTTTGAATGGCTCGCGCAGCCCTTTTTGGGGTCGCACAGGGCCCCAAAAAATTACAGTGAACATAGCTCCAGACGTACGCCAAGAAGGCAGTGGGAGCAGATAGCCGTGGAGGTTAATGCCAGGAGTGCAGCCCCAAGGACCTAGATGCAGTGCCGCAAGAGGTTCAATGACCTTACACGAACGGTCAAGGTCAGTGAGTGCATCTTCAAATGCCATATCCTACCAACTGCATCACTAGCCTCAGCCACTGCTCTATTCACCATACCCCATCACTCACCTACCAACAATCTCTAGCAATCAAGACTCATACCAAACTTTCATACATCCACCTCACCTTCACACACTTAACACTGTTGCAAGTCTCACACCCACATCTCACAGCTTGCAAATACTGCTACCTATTCAACCATGGCAGCTACAGCACCCAGATTGCACAACACTCACTGGCACACTTCCTTCTCTCTTGCAGGAGAAGATGGCACACAACCAGAGGCAGCAGAAGCTATCCGGTGGGGGAGAAGCATACTGCATGTTCTAACCCCCATGGGGGAAACAGTGCTGGCCATTATGGGAAGGGCCATTGCTGAGGCCGTGGCCAGTTCCGGGGCTAAATCCATTGACGATGACGGTATCCTCATACCTAATCATTCTTCTCACATCCCACTTCCCCCTCACCCCACAATCTCTTCAGATTTACAAGCTGATAGTCTAAGCATGCACTACGTACATTCCCCTCGCCCCTCACCAGAACTTTACCCTTGTCCCTTCTTCCTTTCAGATACCCAAGAACCTGGCCAGGCAGTGGAGGAAGACCATGAAGACAATAAAGATGAAGACACACCGTCACTTGATTTCACACTGGCAACCACTTGCTCAGATACTGACACTGCACCGATCTTAGAGGATAGCATAGAGGCAGGATCTGCACCTGGTGAGACACCAGGCACAAGTACGCTGCATCCAGGGAAGGGGCAAGGATAGCGTAGGTGCCAGCTTGCCGGAGTGCAAGGTGGCACACAAGTTCTGCTGCAGAGGACTCAGATGAGGACTTCGATGGGCCAAGCTACAGAAAAAGTCTGATGCGTGTACACATCAAAATGCTTGGTGCATTGGAAACCAATGAGCTCTTTGAGCTGCGCAGCCAGGCAGCCGCGTAGCTTTCTCGAGGTCCCGTGCAACTGGTGATCCAGCTTCCCAAAGCAAAAAAACGCGCATGTGTGTAAGTTTGAATGGGCTGCGCAGCCCATTAAAGGGGCCACGCAGCCCTAAAAAAAATTAGGGGGAACATTTTTAGGAACCCTGCCAGAAAGCCTGTTTTCAATGTCAAGCAGCACGGAGGAGTCTGGCACCAACTTGGCACAGGGCTTTGTGCAGAGCTTGGAGCCTATCCTTTCCAGCATGGAGCTGGTGGCCAATTCCATCAACATACTTGTGGACCCAAGCAGGATGCAGCGCCTGATGGTCAATTTCTCAGCTTCCATTGCAGCACAAGCAGGTTCCACCAAACATCTGGGTGCTGCAGTGGAAGCTCAGATTGCTGCCATCATGGATGCCACCGAGGATGACTTGCTTGCACACTAAAAATGAGTTCTCAGGTGACTGATGAATCCAATGCGGGACCTACAGTCTCTGTCACAGGTGGGGCAGACGGTGGTTGAAGGGGAGGTGGGTGGGATGCTTGGGTTGATGTGCGCTCCTTGCGCTGCCTGCGCTTGGCTTCCATTTGCTCCCAGCGAAGAGACTTGAGGTGTTGTGCGCCTTCCCGGATGCTTCTCCTCCACTTGGTGTGGTCTTGGGCCAGGGATTCCCAGGTGTCGGTGGGGATGTTGCACTTTTTCAAGGAGGCTTTGAGGGTGTCCTTGAAGTGTTCCCTCTGCCCACCTGGGGCTCACTTGCCGTGTCAGAGCTCCGAGTAGAGCGCTTGCTTTGGGAGTCTCATATCGGGCATGTGGACGATGTGACCCATCCATCGGAGCTGATCGAGCGTGGTCAAAGCTTCAATGCTGGGGATGTTGGCCTGAGCGAGAACACTGACGTTGGTGCGCCTATCCTGCCAATGGATTTGCAGAATCTTGCGGAGGCAGCATTGGTGATGCCTCTCCTGTGTTTTGAGGTGCCTGCTGTACATGGTCCATGTCTCTGAAGCATACAGGAGGGCGGATATCACTACTGCTCTGTAGACCATGAGCTTGGTGCTGGGTTTGAGGTCCTTGTCTCCAAACATGCATATCCTCAGGTGGCCGAAGGCTGCACTGGCACACTGAAGGCGATGTTGGACTTCGTCATCGATGTCTGCCCTTGCTGACAGTAGGCTCCCGAGATATGGATTTTTCTCATTGTGGAGCAGTGCTGTGTGGCAGTAGCAGGTTGGTAGAGGACCTTTGTCTTACGGATGTTTGGTGTAAGTGGACACCAGTGATCAAAGGGGTTGCAGGGTGTCACAGCAATCCTGGAATCTGTCCTCCAGCAGGTTACTAGGATTGCTGAGGGGCCGTCCCAGGGTAGTGGTTCCATGGAGCACGAATCTGCTTCCCCTCTCGGGATGGCAGCATTCATAATCCCACCCCTGCCACTTTGCCAGTGCCCTTGCTGTTGCTTGTCAGCCAGCCCAGACTGCTGCTGCCCAGGCCAAGAAGGTGCAGTCTGAAGCCGGGCTTCTGGGCCCAGAGCTGCTCAAGGTCGCCCTCCAAGGCCAACTACAGTCTCCTCCATTTAAATTCAGCAGCCTTCCACAAGCCATGCAGCAGCCATTGAGGTAGCACTTCATAGGTGCACTTGGACAGGCAAAGGCACGCAGAAGAAAGGCATTAAAGCAATGCATAAAGGTGATTAATTTATTGTTGTATTCGATATGGCATGATCTAATTTATAAATTTGGTTTGGAATGTGTGTTTTGTGTTGGCTTTTATTTTTGCATTGTGGCCAAGAGGACCACAGTGACACGGGGAAGGTAAGTTGGTGATGGGGAATTGGGGTTGAGGCTACTGGTATCACACTTGAATTAGGTCAGGCAGAAAGGGGCTGTCTAGGTTGCAGCCTCTCTTCCTCTTCCGCATCTTCCACCTCTTCCTCCTCCTCCTCTTCCCTCTTGTGCTCCTCCTCCTCAGCTTCTCGCTTGATAGGCGATGGCAAAGGCTGTTCCCTCATGATGACAAGGTTGAGCAGCATGCAGCATAACATCACAAATCTTGAGACTGGCTCAGCCGAGTATTGCAGGGCTCCTCCAGAGTGGTCTAGGCAGTGGAATCATTGCATCAGCATGCCAATGGTCTGCTCTGTAACATTTCTTGTGATAGCCTGGCTCTCATTGTATACATACTGTGCATGTGTGTGTGTGGGTTGCGAACCGGAGTCATGAGCCATGTCATCAGCAGATGCCCTTGTCATCCAGTACTCACCCTTTGGTTTACTGTGGTGGTTGAAATACAGCTGGCTCAGCAGACTGCTGCAGAATAAAGGCATCATGACTGCTGCCAGGATACTGGGCATTGACCTGCATGATACACTGCCTATGGTCGCACACCAGCTGCAGGTTGAGGGAGTGGAATCACTTTCAGTTCCAGTACATGGCAGAGTTCGCAAGTAGTGCCCACTAAGCAATGTGTGTGCAGTTAACCCTGCACCATGGGGAAGCCTGCAAAGCTTGCAAACTCTTGTGCTCACTCTGGCTGTTTCTCTCTGGCAAGAAGGAATGAAATGAAGTTATCTCTTACTGAAAGCGTCAGTGACCTCCCTTATGCAGCAGTGCACTGCAAACTGCAAGATTTTGGTAATATCTCCAGTACCAACCTAGAAGGTGCCAGATGCATAAAAGTTGAGCACCATGGTCACCTTCACAGCCACTGGCAGTGTGGTCCCTGCCCTTCTCTGAGGTTGGAGTTGTGGCTGCAGCAGGTGGCAGATTACAGTGACGGCCTCCTCAGTGAAGCGCAGATGTCTCAAACATTGGTCATTGCTAAACTCCGGGTAGAATTGCTCCCTGAACAGCCAAGGTAGACATGGCCTCCTGCTGAGAGTCCTTCTCCCCCTCCTCATCCTCCCTCTTCGAGCAGCTTGTCCTGCTCCGTGTGGCCTCCGTTCATTCTCTCAGTCATGCTCAATTCCAAGAGGAAGGCCTACTAGTGCACCCATGTCTGGGAGCAACTGGTTTGTGCAGAAGCCTTGAAGTCAGGAAAAATAATTCAGCACCTGCCAAACCACTCCCTGTAGACTTTTGGGGGGAGAAATTTGGTATAGCTGTAGGGGGTGGCGTGTGCCCAGTCAGCTCTGCCCCTGACTGTCTCTGAGCGGTTCAAATCGCTCCCACACCCCTGGGCTCTAGACACCGGACTTAGGTACAGGCGGCGATACAGAAATGGAGTAGACAACTGGTTTGGTACAAGAAAACCGTAATTTTTCATTAAAGGCACAACAATATAACAACACTGGAAATTACTAGAATAATTACAGGCATATAAAAGTACACTTATTTGGGAATGGGGACTCATGGCACATCGAGGGAACAAACATATTAAAAATCCCTCTACCCTTGTCCCACCCCCAATACCTAACTAGATTGAGCTACAAGCGGCCAGGGATTTATGCTCACCAATGGGGTTCCTTTTGACGGTTCAAAACCTGTCGATTAAGCCGATTGCGGTTTTGGGGTTCACTCTTTGTGTCCATTGGGGCCTGCTGTCATCACATGGTCCCAGGGCGCGGCGGTGGAGTCGTCTGAGTAAAGTACCCTCTTTTCCTCCATTAGAGATAGGGAGTAAAGTCTTTGTTGGGTACTTTACCTTGCAGAATGGTTGTTCTTCTGGTGGTGGTCTGGTCGTCGAAGGTTTTGTTGCGGTTGGGGTTCGGTTGACGGTCTATGGTGTTGGCTTGAGTATGTTACCGTGGTGCTCGTGGTCGTCAGCTGCTTCTTCTACCCATGCTTCGAATACCAGCTTATACCTGGACCGGGGTGTGTGCCCGCTCGTCCCCAACGCTTCTCTACTCTGCTTATCGGCCTTGCTGTTTGTCTCGTCTCGCCTGCCTGCTTGCTGCCCCGTGTGTCCTGTGTGTTTTCAATTGGGTCCCGTTCTCCTTCCACGTTTGGCCCCCAGTGTTGTAATGGGCGTCCTCAGTGTCAAGCAGAGCGGGAAGAGAAGAGAGGAAGCGAGCTTGGCTACCGGTGGGCCTACAATTATCCTACTTCGGAGGTTCCTTATCTGCGCACCAAATCAGGGTCAGTTCTTTGTTTAAATTTGGCGGGCTCGTTAAAGTGATTATAGTCATTCACTTTAACTGTTTTTGGGGCGGTTGTCTCCTTGTTTAATGGCTTCAACAACCTGGCTGTTTGTTATTTAAGATTTTTAATCGGCGTTCTCCTGTCTTGGTGGCTACTTCGAACTGTAGCCGATTATGTATGCAAAAAGTTAATGAACTCAAGATTACGTCTATCCTGAGTTAAACTGTTTCACGATGAAGGATGCATATTCTGTGTTTATCTAGTGTCTGGCTTTTAGAAATAACAAAGTCCTTCACACAGATCCATGCATGTTAGATTTTGTTTCAAGATTTGAATGGGCCTGCCTTTGCAGGGCCTTGCTTTTTAAAATCCTGCAGGCTTCTGTCACGAGGTTTCAGAAGCCATTTTCTTTTGGGTACCCTATTTAATAACTTGTCCATTCGGGCCCCTTTTATTGATAACTTTTGGGGAATGTGGGAATTTTGAGAACCCTACACTCCCCCCTGTTGATTCAAAACTCACTTTAAGTATCATCCTTTCAAGGTGAGCAAAATTCCCGACCCTCCATAGTCAATCTTCCCCTGTAATTATCTATCTATGATCCCATGACACGTGCATTTCCCATTCTGTAAAAATGTAGTGTACTTAAGCATACATAGACAGAATACAGTCGTTTACACACATCCAAGCATGGAGGGGGTCCAACACTCCTGCACCACTTGGTACACATACATCTTTATTAAACTAACACGTCAAAAGTCTTTATTAAAACAAAAAAAACCACAGAAAAAACAATCTTTATTCAGAAACACAAAATAAAAGATTCAAGCAGGTGTATCTCCCTCCACCTTAACATAATGCTCCTTCCAGGTCCTTTGGTTGTGGAATTCTAGTATTTGGCCTTTTCCCTTGCGCTGAGTGCACACTAGGTACAATACTATTCCCAGCTGGCAAACCACGAGGATATGGGAGGCCAGTCTAATCCATGAAACGACCTCTATATTTTCAAAAATGTCCCACCAGGGTGGAACCACAATATCCAATATTTTGGCCCCTATCTCTACCGTCTTCTGCTCTAGAGTGTAGAAATGTTTCTGTGAGACTATTACTGCTTTTAGTATTTTGGTAAGATGTTCTGGGAGCGGGGGGGTGATTTCGTAGCCGAAATGTGCTACATATTTTTGCAGGTTGGTGAAATTCTCTTTTACAGTGAGGTGAACAGTGGAGGGTTCAGGAATGGGGACAATTCATTCCTGGGCCACTTGAACTTCTGCCTCGGGTTTAAAGCAGAAACTGCTGTCACTTACCGAACACCAGCTATGCTGTCCATGCTGGTAGTGGGGCGCACTTGTGGTGACACAATATGTCCCACCTCCTATATATGCTACCTGTGGGGGAACATGGTCTTGTGCAATTACCTCCATTGTACAATTTATAGGTTTTGCACCAGCAGCTTTAAACCCGCACTGTGGTTTAGAAAAGGCATTCAAGTGCTGGGGACACAGTATTATGTGTGCTCCCCGGCTCCGGCACCCCGAGAGGTCAGTACCTGTCATAGCGTGCTCCCACTTTATGACATAAGGTGGAACCGCTGTGAAACGGATGTGTGCACCCCATTGAATGATTCCAATGTTCTCTACCCTGTATACCAGCGCGGGTCGGGTTGTCCCACCCATGACTGGCATTCTTACTACTATACCCATGATAGTATGGTTTGAACATCCACAATCTACTGGGACAGGGTAGGCCTCAGAAGCTAGCCGGAGTTGACACGGACTTAATGCATTCTCAAATGGATAGAGGGCTGCGAGGTGCTTGTTGCTGATCCAGGACGGGACTAAACCCTGTTTTAAATCCTCCAGGTTGCTGCGGCCCTCGCCCAGCAACCATGCCCCATACTGTACGCACACCTTGTTCTGTGCAGCCTGATCTGAAGCATTCCTGTCCTCTCTGAAAAGGGCATTTACAGTTTTTGAGTGCTTCTCCAGCTCAGCAATGATCTCTTTTAAATGAACTGTCATAGCTTGGTCCTCGTGTAACTCTGAGCCTACTACCTTATTTTCATCCAGCAAGATTTTCCTCAATTGTGTTTTTAGACCGTTTATCTGTGTCTGCAATTCTATGTCATCCAGGCTGTTGATGACAGAAGACCCTGTGTTAAACGCTGTGACAACATCATTCAAGGCTCCCCTTCATTGTCTTCCTGCAGTACCAAAATACACATTGTGTGTAGTGTACAGTTCTGTTTTGTCTACATTGGCAAAATCGAACTCATAGAATTTCCTGAACATTTCTTTTAACAGGGCCTGGTATAGCTGTTCTGTCTCTTTGGGGCACCACTCAGGTAAGTGTACCTCGGTCAGGTTTAGAATCACGGAAGCTACCACGTATTGTACCCCCTAGTATAGCACCTTTTCCATTGGCACTAGTACCAGCCCATTCCCTGGTCCCTTGGTGGTGGCAGGGCACCCCTCCCTGTATGTCCTTGCTGCCTGAGTCATGGGCAGGGGCTTCTGGGTGCATGCCACTAGCTCAGTGGCTTTAACTGGGGCTGGGAAACGTGGGACTATGCAGGTGTGTAGGTGGGAATCCCATTCCACCCCTTCCCCTTATCCTGCCATGATGCGGAGAAGATGATAGATATGCCCGTGGGACAGGCCCTTTGTGACCCCCAGATGCAGACATAAATTCTTTGTTCCGACTCCCACCACTTATCCCAGCACACTCTCGTCCCCCCTCGGGTCCCTGTGACCATCCGGTGGGTGTCATTCCCCAGTCGTACCCAGTCAGCTGTACGGTCCCCCATGTCCTTGCTCAGCTTTCTGAGCCACCACCACCTTCCCAGGGGAATCTGTCCTCTGCAAGTCAGGCACACGCGTTTCCCCTCAGTGACCCCAACCCTTGTGGCCACCACCTGTATGCTGGGGCAGCGGAGGGAGGCCTCCCTGTAGGTGAAACCGGTCTGGCTGGAGTACCGGGTGCAGTTGAATCCCAACCACCTGGGCCATCTTCCCTCGTGGGAATAGATGGCAGGCTCCTCCGTGCCTTGTTCGCTGCTCCCAGCAGTCACAACTGGTGCTCTCTCTCCTGAGCATCCATAGATGTCGGAGTTCACCACGTCACCTCGTTTTCCAATGCTCATTCCTATTAGGGCGAGTAGGAATATGCCCCACCTTCATCTCGAAATCCCCTCTGCAAAGAGACACAAGAACATGTAGCCAGGTCCCAAGGAGATTCTCTGGCTTGGGTGAAGCGTAGTCGAGTCTTGCGACCTGGTGGCACGGTGGCATAGTGGTTAGCACTGTTGCCTCACAGCGCCAGAGACCCGGGTTCAAATCTGGCCTCGGGCGACTGTCTGTGTGGAGTTTGCACATTCTCCCTGTGTCTGCGTGGGTTTCCTCCGGGTGCTCCGGTTTCCTCCCACAGTCCAAAGATGTGCAGGTTAGGTTAATTTGGCTATGATAAATTGACCCTTAGTGTTAGGGGATTAAATACGTGGGGTTACGGGGATAGGGTGGGATATGTGTCAGTGCAGGCTCGATGGGCCGAAATGGCCTCTATCTGCACTGTAGATTCTGTGATTCTGTGACCTCGACTCAATATAAACGCTTTTACAACAATACTATTTAAACCACCAATCACCTCGTTTAATCTTAACTAAACCCCAAACTTAACAATATCACACTTAAATTGTATAACTATGTACATCCGCCGCCCGTCTCCGGGTGGCCAGCCTAATCCCTGTTCGGGCTGCGGCACACCGCTCCCTTCGGAGTGGCCGCACTGTCCTGTACTTTCGGTCCCTCACAGCCTGTGGCTGCTTGCTGGGAACCTCTGTCTTTAGATTTACCTCTGACTCGGGAGGCTGTCCCTTTAAACGGGGGAGTCGGTGACCACGGTTTCTTTGGTTGTGGCGTTCGTGGGGATCTTCTAGGGACTTTGGCTGGTGGGGTTGTTCTGGCTGGTGGGCCTTTAACACGAGCCACTGCCTCCTCCTGTGAGGTCTGTGCACTTACCACTACCGCTGGCTGGGGATCTTCATCCTCAGGCTTTACCTCTCCTGAATCTGGGCTAGAGGCAGGTAGCTCTTCGCAGCCTGGTGCTGCAGACTGAGGGTCCTCGCCCTCAGGTCCCACCTCATCTAAACCTGGGTCGGGGCGGGGTCTTCGCCCACCGGTCCCACCTCATCCGAATCACAGAAGAGTGGGGGAGTGTCCCAAACGGTGGGTGGGATGGCTCCTCCCCTAAAACAAGCCACTGCACCTGCCTGTGCAGTCTGTGAGTTTGCTCCTGCTGCAGGCTGAGGATTTCTATCCTCAGATCTTGCCCTAACTGGCTGTTCTCTTTTCTCGGGCTTAAACAGTTTACATTGATTAATATAACAAGCAGCCTGTTTTAAAGTCTCGTCCGCTGCCTTGAACGGACCTTCTATGTATTATGTCCGTGTATAATTGAGACACGGACTGCAAGAGTTGATTATAACAAGTCTTTACTGAATGGAGACCACCTGGAAACTGAAACTACAGAAGTCTGCTAGGGCCTTTTATACAGGGGTGGTCACTGCCGGTACTGCAGTCTGAGACCAGTTATTCCCTTAAAGGTACATATACAACAATTCCTCCCCTTTTAGATAAACAGTACATAACATTCATTTAACAACTAAATAATAACTAATTACAATTACAATTACGGTTGCTAGATACATTGGTTGAAGTTAAGCAACTATAAGTTCAGTCTTTGAGGAGGCTTCCTGATTCTGTCTGGATAATGCCTCTTTGGGATATCAGGTTCTTCTGGCAAGGTTGAGTCGAGATCAATGTCATTGTTTGGTTCGTCTGCTGCCAATATCACCGATTCTGCGGTAGATGCAATTGGTACTTCGGTTTCATCGCCAGGTGTATCAGATCGTGGTGTGGAGTTGACGTTTTCCAGTGACTCTAGAATCTGGTCAGCATGGCGTCTTACAATGCTCTCTCCAACATCCACGGTATACATTAGAGATCCTTGCCGTGTACAGATCGTTCCTGGCTGCCATTTCTCTGTGCGGTAGTCCTGGGCCAAAACTGGTTGACCTATCTTAAAACTCCTGGTCGGCCTTTCATTCATATTCTGAAACTGCCTGTTCTCCACATCTCTTCTGACGTTTGGCTTAACCAAATCCAAGCGGCATCGTAGTCTTCGATTGAAGAACATCATGGCTGGAGTTTGGTTGGTAACCGCATGTGTCGCATTCCGGTAGGCAAACAAGAAGTTATCCACCTTGTGTTGTAGGGGTATATCTTCATTACACATTGCCTTGATAGCCTTCTTGAATGTTTGAACAAACCTCTCGGCCAATCCATTAGTGGCTGGATGATATGGGGCGGATGTGTAATGCTTAACACCATTGTTCTTTAAGAACCTCCGGAACTCTTCAGACACAAACTGTGGTCCATTGTCAGAGCAAATCTGTTCAGGCAACCCATTCCTGGCGAATATGGTTCGTAAGACTGTGATAGTTTTTTCTGTGGTGGTTGAGGACATTTTTATTACCTCTGGCCACTTTGAATGTGCATCCACCGCAATTAAAAACATCGAGTCCATAAAGGGACCAGCAAAATCAATGTGCACACTTTACCATGGAGATGAGGGCCACTCCCATGGATGTAGAGGGGCTTGTGGTGGGGCGTTTTGGACCTTCTGGCATCCTGTACAGCTCTTGGTCATCTCTTCGATTTCTCTATCGATTCCCGGCCACCACACAAACGCTCTGGCTAAGTTCTTCATTTTTACCCCTCCCAGATGACCCTCATGAAGCTCATTGAGCACTCTATCCTTCAATTTGGGTGGAATTACTACTCTGGATCCACACATCAAGGTTCCTCTGCACACTGACAGCTGTTCTCTTCTCGGCGAGAATGCTGGCAGCAGTGGTTCGCCATGTGCTGGCCATCCCTTCACCGTTAAATCATAGACCCAGGAGAGTGTCGGGTCATTTTGTGTTTCCTTTTCTATGTTTGCATTCGTCACAGGGAGACATTAGACTATAGTCAAGTGGAATAACTCCACTGGATCCACTGCCAGTTCTTCTTCCACCGTCGGCAACGGTAGGCGCGACAATCCATCAGCATTCCCATGCTGTTTAGTTCCTTTGTACACGATGTCATATTGGTGTGCCCCTAGGAAAAGGGACCACCTCTGTAGCCGTTGTGCCGTCATTATCGGTACGCCCTTCTGAGGGTTGAAAATGGAGACGAGAGGTTGATGATCAGTTAGTAGAGTAAATTTCTGACCGTGCAGGTAGTGATTGAACTTCTTCACCCCCCACACCAGGCTGAGGGCCTCTCTGTCAATCTGGGCGTAGTTACGCTCGGCTGAAGTTAACGAGCGTGACGCAAAAGCTATCGGCCTCTCTGAACCATCAAGGAATTTATGTGACAGTACCGCCCCAATGCCGTAGGGAGACGCATCACACGCCAGTCTTATCGGTAGTGATGGGTTGTAGTGAGCCAATACTTCTCTTGAAGTGATTAGGTCCTTACTCTTCTGAAAGGCCCGCTTACATTCATCGCTCCATTTCCATGCTACTCCCGTTCATAGCAGGACGTTCAGTGGATGCAGAATTGTGGACAAATTCGGCAAAAACTTATGTTAGTAACTCACCAATCCAAGGAATGACCTCAGTTGCGACACATTTTCAGGCGCTGGAGCCTTAAATACCGCTTCAATTTTGTCAGGGGACTTATGCAACCCCTCTTCATCAATCACGTGGCCACAATACGATATCTGTTTCTTAAAAAAATCGCACTTGGGGCGATTGGCTCGTAGCCCATGTTCACGTAGTCTAGTGAGCACCTGCTCTAGGTTGGCAAGGTGTTCAATGTCATCTTCACCTGTCACTAGGATGTTGTCCAAGTAACACTGAGTCCCCGGAATCCCTTGCAGGACTTGTTCCATCGCTCTTTGCCATATCACCGGATCTGATGCTACTCCGAATACCAGTCGATTAGAATGGTAAAGACCTTTGTGAGTGTTTATCGTGAGATACTTCCTAGAGGATTCTTCAACCTCCATCTGCAAATATGCTTGTGCTAGGTCAATTTTCGTAAAACGCTTCCCTCCAGATAGTGAGGCGAAGATATCTTCTATCCCTTGGAAGAGGATATTGTACTGTGTGAAGGATTGGGTTCACCGTCACCTTGAAGTCCCCACAGATGCGAACCTTCCTTGGCTCCTCAGACTTATTGTTTAACGTTTTCTTCATGACAGGAACGATGGGTGTCGCCCACTCGCTCCAGTCTACCTTAGATAACACACCTGCATTCTCCAGATTCTCCAGCTCTGCCTCGATGGCTGGGCGAATTGCATATGGTACCGGTCTTGCTTTGAAAAACTTGGGAATTGCATTCTCCTCCATTTTTATCAAGGCGGTTACGCCTTTAATAGTGCCCAGTTCTTGTTGAAATACCTCTTTTGCGTCAGCTAAGATTGTTGACAATCGTCCAGGAGTGACGTCGTCATCCTTTTTACCAGCCACCGTCAGTGCCTGTATGGAGTGCCAGTCTAAACTTATCTTTCTGATCCATTCACGTCCCAATAACGGTGGTCCACCATCTTGCAGAATGAAGAGATACAATTTACGTATTTTCTTGCCGTTGTATTCGACAGGCACCCTTATTTTTCCTCTGGGGTATACTTTTTGCCCCGTATACGTCCTCAAGACAATGGATGTCTCTCTCAGGGGTATGTGTGAGAATAGCCGCTCGTAGTCTCGTCGCTTCATGATGGTTAGAGCTGATCCTGTATCCAATTCCATTTTGACTTGGGACCCTGCTATCGTGAGGGTGACCCAAATGGTTCGGTGATCCTCTTTTGCGATTACGTTGTGAAGTTTGAGACAGCTTAGTCTCTTGTTCCCGGATTCACTATCGCTCATCTGGTCTTCGGAACTACTGTCCGTCACCTTTTGTACTTTCCTGTACGGTTCCTTAGTAGCCTTTTTGTTGTCGTTGGTCTTCTTCCCAGACCTGCAAACTCATGCAATGTGTCCCATCTTTCCGCATTGCCTGCATATTTTGTCCTTGGACCAGCAGTCCTTCTGGTCATGGTTTGTTCTGCCGCATCCATAACATTTTGCAAATCCCCGTGTAATTTCGTGGGTGCCGTATTCCTGTGGCTTTTGTTGTATTTCCGCATCTCCCCTTGCTGCTGCTTCGCACGGTACTGCCACACTGAAAGCCTTATCTAGCGTCAGTTCTTTCTCTGAGAGTAACATCTTCTGGGTTCCTTCACTCAGGAGTCCACAGACAAATTTGTCCCGTAAGGTATCTGCCAGTCCTGCTCCGAACTGGCAGTGCTTTGATAGCTTGCGTAGTTCCATAAGGTAATCAGCATTGCTCTCATTTTTATGCTGATTTCTCCTGTGGAATTTAAATCTTTCTGCTATCAGCAGCGGTGTAGGATTTAGGTGTTCCTGTAGGATAGCAACAATTTCATTAAAACTCTTCGCCTTCTGTTTGGCTGGAGTAATCAGGTCCCGCAATAGGCCGTACGTTCTTGCGCCCATTAAATTTAGCAATACCGATGCCTTTTTCTCATCGGCTATTTTGTTTGCCTCGCAATATACCTCGACTCTTTCCACATATGTGGTCCAGTCTTCTATTGCATTATCAAAGGCAATGATATCGCCAGTCTTTGGCATCTTGAAAATCTAAGATGGCGCCTCCCGCGCTTTGCCTTCGTCCCCGATGGATCAAAATGGCACCTCCCGCGCTTTTCCTTCTTCGCCGCCGAGTTAAGATGGCGCCTCCCGCGCTTTCCCGCTGCTGCCGTTGCTGCCAACGCTGTTGCTGGCGATTATATTTATTTTACTATCCTGTAATGGCGATGCCCTATGGTCTTCGCGCCTCCCTGATCGCTGCTGCCAACGCCGCTCTCCGCGGTATTTTTATTTTTCTATCGCGCTTCAATATTTGCTCCGTTAATTGATGAACCATTCCCGTCGTGGAGCGGACCCTCTGGGACACTTCCCTCCCTCTTCTTAGGTCCGAACGCTGCCCGTCTTCGAAGTACCGGCCGTGCCCTGTGTGCTCCACCCTCTCTCTCTCTCTTTGCTTCCCGCCTCGCTGCCCGGCCCCTTTGCAGAGCCACCCGATCGAGCTCTAGCCCGTCGCAGCCCAGGAAGGATCAGTGCACTACCTGCCACCAGGCCGATTAGCTGGGAAACCACAGACTGGAGAACCAAGCCTGGCTCCCGACAGTCTCTCCTGCACTTTTCAATTCGATGATTTGGAGGGTGGTTGCCCACGGTCGACGCCCTTTTCTCGAGTTTCTTTGGATTGTTTTTTCTTTCTTCTGGCTTCAACCTTCAATAACATCATCTGAGGTGCTGCCGAGTTGCAGGTAAGTTCGTTTCTTCCTCGTCTCCAGTATTATGTCCGTGTATAATTGAGACACGGACTGCAGGAGTTGATTATAACAAGTCTTTACTGAATGGAGACAACCTGGAAACTGAAACTACAGAAGCCTGCTAGGGCTTTTTATACAGGGGTGGTCACTGCCGGTACTGCAGTCTGAGACCAGTTATTCCCTTAAAGGTACATACACAACACTATGGACTCCCCATTCTTTCTCCTTACCGGGACGACCTTAAGGATGGAATCTTGGGTTGGACCTGCTTTAGGTCCGGGGCCAAAGCTACCCCCTGTGTGCCTCCCTTTGCAGCCACCGAACCTGACTGACAGGGGTCCCAAGACTCTCCTTCCCTAGCCCTCTGCTTGGCCACCTCGTTGGTCCTTTGGTTACCCTCCCACGTGGTAGGGAGGGATCCTAAATCTATGGTCTTTAAAGGTTTGGACCTTTCCGCAGCCTGCTCGTTCCCTGTGAATCCCATTAGGCTAAATGGGACCTTGTTAAACCTGGGTGAATTGGCCGGGTCTTCCGAATGGATCACCGTGCTGGAAGCTCCAGTGTCCACCAAGTATCTCCCCTGCACCGTCTCCACCCACATCTTAACATAGGGTCTGCTCCCCTCAGCGTTTTCAAGGGGACACAGGTCGACAGGCTGTGCTGGCTCTAGTCAGGGCTGTGGGTTGGATGGGGCTGATTGGGTCAGAGCACCGGTAACGGCTGCTACCCTCCCTTGGCCAGTCAATAGGGTCCTCATCGCATCCAAAAATGACTCGACTGTGGCGGAAGGGATTCCTAACTCTGTCTTTTGGGCTGGGGCTGAGGAATTCTTTCCCTTGTTATGCTTCCAAGGGTTTTTGCACTCCTTCCTCCAGTGTCCATCCTTCCCACACATAACAATTGAGCTTTGTGCTGGAAGGGTTATTCCCTTCCTGATGCCACTCCTTCCTACCCTGTCCGGGTTTTACCTCATGCAACTTCCCCTTAGGTGGGTGTGCATCGGTTCCCCTACCGTTCTTATAGGCTAGGGTCAACTGTCTGATCACCGTAAGTTCGGTGGTCAGGGGATTCCTAGGGTCGAACCAGACTTCCGCCTTGGCCCGGACCTGTGGCAAGCTGTTTGCCACCAGGCAACGGAGCCAGTGGGCCAGCTGATCCCGGTTCAGGAGTGCCCGGTTAGGTGCCCCTGTACAGGCACTCCAATATACCGGCCACAGCCTGTCCGCGAAAGCCTGCGGGGTTCCCCCTGCGAGCTGCACTGTCAACTCCACACGGGAGAAAGGACTTCCCTCATTCATCCCCATGGCCTCCAGAACTTCATCCCTGAGCTCCTCATACCCGCACTGCCCCCTCTTACACTCGTCAGAGAGGGATTGGAGGAGATTACCCTCCAAAGAGAACAGCAGCATTTTGGTCTGCTCAGCATTATCACATTCGTTGATGCTGGCTGCCTGTTCCACTTCCCTGAAGTGGACCGAGGGGTCCCCTTTTTCGGTGAGCTTTGGGATATGGCTCACCATAGCCCTAAGCTGTTGGGTGCCGTAGGGTAATACGAACTGGTTTTGGAGGGGTCCCTCGTCCTCGTCATTAACAGGTGGGCCGAACCTCCGATGCCGGGCTGTGCACATTGGCCCTGGTTCCAGCCTCTCTTGCAGGGGTTGTTCCACCTCCGCTTCTACCCCTGACTTCACCCCCCCTTGCTGCCAGGCCTCACTAAAACCTGACGCTACGGGTGGTGGTCGTGGGACCTCCTGTTCCTCAACTGGGTCGTCCCTTGGCACTATGTGTGATGTCTGAACTGTTCTCCCCTCGTTCCCTGTAAAATCCGTTTGGGCTGCCTTCGGGCTTATGAGGCACACCATGCCCTTTGCCTTCCTTAGGGCAAGGCTCAGATTCTCTATCTGTTCCTTGCAGGGGCCATGATCTGCATCTTCAAACTCCTGTTCACTCGCTAACTTATAAGCTGCCTTTATATCCTTCACTTTCTCCTCCTGCTCTCTTACTTGTCTCGCTAGGCGGTCGTTCTTTTCCCGCCACCTCAACTCACTGCTCTTGGCCTCGGTGACCTGACACATTACTTGTACCCTTTCCTTGTTTAGGGCCTGCAATGCTACCAGTAATTTCTCCACTGCTAAAGCCTTGTCCTGGACCTCCAGGGCTGACTCATTTATCTCGGCTGCCTGTGCTGCAACGAGCCTGTCCAAAAGCTGGACCTGTTTCTTGAAGCACATCAGCCAGACGGCCTTCTCTAGCGATTTCTTGTGATCCTTCCCTTCTGTCCACTTGGTTGCGGCATCTACCAGACGCCCAGCCTTTAACAGATTGGTAATCCACTTCTTCGTGATATTCACCTTACTGAACACATAATCAGAAATCCTCTCTTCCATTATGGTTTGCTCTTCCGCCTGTGTGGAGTTTGCACATTCTCCCCGTGTTTGCATGGGTTTCCTCCGGGTGCTCCGGTTTCCTCCCACAGTCCAAAGTTGTGCGGGTTAGGTTGATTGGCCATGACAAAAAAATTGGCCCTTAGTGTTAGGGGGGGATTAAATACATGGGGTTATGGGGTTATGGGGATAGGGCTTGTGTGGGATGGCTGTCGGTGTAGGGACCGGGTGCTAGGGATTGGATGATCAGCCATGATCTCGTTTAATGGCGGAGCAGGCGCGAAGGGCAGAATGGCCTACTCCTGCTCCTATCTTCTATGTTTCTATGAACCATTGTCTACTGTATCGCACCCCTGTTGCCGGTGTCCTGCCGCGGTCGCCATTTCTGTAGGGGGTGGCGTGTGCCCAGTAAGCTCTGCCCCTGACTATCTCTGAGCGGTTCGAATCGCTCCCACACCCCTGGGCTCTAGACACCAGACTTAGGTACAGGTGGCGATACAGAAATAGAGTAGACAACTGGTTTGGTACAAGAAAACCATAATTTTTCATTAAAGGCACAACAATATAACAACACTGGAAATTACTAGAATAATTACAGGCATATAAAAGTACACTTATTTGGGAATGGGGACACACGGCACATCGAGGGAACAAACGCATTAAAAATCCCCCTACCATTGTACCACACCCAATACCTAACTAGATTGAGCTACGAGGGGCCAGGGATTTATGCTCACCAATGGGGTTCCTTTTGATGGTTCGAAACCCGTCGATTAGTTTGGTTGCAGTTTTGGGGTTTGCTCTTTGTGTCCTTTGGGGCCTGCCGTCGTCATGTGGTCCCAGGGCGCGGCGGTGGAGTCGTCTGAGTAAAATACCCTCTTTTCCTCCATTAGAGATAGGGAGTAAAGTCTTTGTTGGGTATTTACCTTGCAGAATGGTTGTTCTTCTGGTGGTGGTCTGGTCGTCGAAGGTTTTGTTGCAGTTGGGGTTCGGTTGGCGGTCTATGGTGTTGGCTTGAGTTTGTTACCGCGGTGCTCGTGGTCGTCAGCTGCTTCTTCTACCCATGCTTCGAATACCAGCTTATACCTGGACCGGGGTGTGTGCCCGCTCGTCCCCAACGCTTCTCTACTCTGCTTATCGGCCTTGCCGTTTGTCTCGTCCTGCCTGCCCGCTTGCTGCCCCGTGTGTCCTGTGTGTGTTCAGTTGGGTCCCGTTCTCCTTCTGCATTTGGCCCCCAGTGTTGTAATGGGCATCCTCAGTGTTGAGCAGAGCGGGAAGAGAAGAGAGGAACCGAGCTTGGCTACCGGTGGGCCTACAATTATCCTACTTCGGAGGTTCCTTATCTGCACGCCAAATCAAGGTCAGTTCTTTGTTTAAATTTAGCGGGCTCGTTAAAGTGATTATAGTCATTCACTTTAACTGTTTTGGGGGCGGTGGTCTCCTTGTTTAATGGCTTCAACATCTGGCTGTTTGTTATTTATGATTTTTAATCGGCGTTCTCCTGTCTTGGTGGCTACTTCGAACTGTAGCCGATTATGTATGCAAAAAGTTAATGGCCTCAAGATTACGTCTATCCTGAGTTAAACTGTTTCAAGATGAAGGATGCATATTCTGTGTTTATCTACTGTCTGGCTTTTAGAAATAACAAAGTCCTTCACACAGATCCATGCATGTTAGGTTTTGTTTCAAGATTTGAATGGGCCTGCCTTTGCAGGGCCTTGCTTTTTAAAATCCTGCAGGTTTCTGTCACGAGGTTTCAGAAGCCATTTTCTTTTGGGTACCCTTTTTAATAACTTGTCCATTCAGGGCCCCTTTTATTGATAACTTTTGGGGAATGTGGGAATTTTGAGAACCCTACAAGCCCCGTTTGGGGAACTAAAACTTTAATAAAAGTTGAAGAATTAGTGCCAGGCACTAATCATTGTCGACTCCCGCAAAATTCATTGTTAGTGCTCCAAGAGGGAAGTGGAGCGCTAACTCAGCGCTGCACTCCTAACTTAGGTTGCTAACCTCTGAGAGCGGGGCGCTATCAGCAGAGCAATAAAGACGGTCATGCGCATTCCAAACGGCTCTCTTTAATCACACAGGCTGCTGCCATCCCTTAAATGGAAGGGCCATTCACGCTGTATAACCTCAAAATAATCAATGGTGTTTTTCAATGTGACCTGGGCGACTGTCCTTGCAGCCCCCATCACTTTCAGAAAGTGCAGCATTTGGAGATGTCTGAGGAGAAGGTGTAAAGAATTTTGCACAGGCAGCAGACTGGTGCAAGTGCGGTCACTGAAAGTGCTTTTTTCTCAACGTTCAAGCGACACGAAAGCATTTTCTTTAGTTACTGCTCCTGCAGTGCACTTCTGAGTGCACAATGCCTCCTCTTACTGCCGTTGTCAGCGCGAGGTGCTAAAGCAGGGGGCGAAAGGCAATTTTGCATCGGGGCCGCTAACAGGGCGTTGTAAACACATTGACATTTCCATGTGAGAGGTGCTAGAGGCATAGGCGCTAACAGTTAGTGCCAGCGCTAATTCATAGAAACATAGAAGATAGGAGCAGGAGTAGGCCATTCAGCGCCTCGAGCCTGCTTCGCCATTTAATGAGATCATGGCAAATCATCCAGATTCTGTACCCTGTCCCTGCTTTCTCCCCATATCCCTTGATCCCTTTAGCCTTAAGAAATATATCTAACACCTTCTTGAATATAAATAATGAATTGGCCTCAACTGCCTTTTGTGGTAAAGAATTCCACAGGTTCACCACTCTCTGGGTGAAGAAATTCTTCCTCATCTCAGTCCTAAATGGCTTATTCCTTATCTTTAGACTGTGACCCTGGTTCTGGACTCCCCCCTCCCATCGGGAACATCCTTCCTGCATCTAGTCTGTCTAGTCCTGTTAGAATTTTATAAGTTTCAATGAGGTCCCCTCTCATTCTTCTAAACTCCAGTGAATATAAGCCCAATCGACCCAATCTCTCCTCATACGTCATTCCTGCCTCCCCAGGTATCAGTCCGGTGAATCTTCGCTGCACTCCCTCCATGGCAAGAACATCCTTCCTCAGACAAGGCGACCAAAACTGCACACGCTACTCAAGGTGTGGTCTCACCAAGGCCCTGTACAACTGCAGCAAGACATCCTTGCTCCTGTACTCGAATCCTCTCGCTATGAAGGCCAGCATACCATTTGCCTTCTTAACTGCCTGCTGCACCTGCATGCTTACCTTCAGCGACTGGTGCACAAGTACACCCAGGTCTCGTTGCACTTCCCCTTCTCCCAATCTATTGCTGTTCAGATAATAATCTGCCTTCCTGTTTTTGCCACCAAAGTGGATAACCTCGCATTTATCCACATTATACTGCATCTGCCATGCATCTGCTCAATCACCCAATCTGTCCAAATCATACTGGAGTTTCTCGGCATCTTCCTCACAGCACACATGCCCACCCAGCTTTGTGTCGTCTGCAAACTTGGAGATATTACATCTAGTTACCTCATCTAGATCACTAATATATATTGTGAATAGCTGGGGTCCTAGCACAGATCCCTGCGGTACCCCACTAGTCACTGCCTGCCACTCGGAAAACGACCTGTTTATTCCAACTCTTTGCTTCCTGTCTGCAAACCAGTTCTCTATCCAAGTCAGTAACTTACCCCCAATCCCATGTGCTTTAACTTTGCACGCTAATCTCTTATGCGGGACCTTATCGAAAGCCTTTTGAAAGTCCAAATACACCACATCCACTGGTTCTCCCTTATCTGTTCTACCAGTTACATGCTCAAAAAATTCCAGTAGATTATTCAAGCATGATTTACCTTTTGTAAATTCATATTGACTTTGTCCGATCCTGTCACTTTTTTTCCAAGTGCTCAGCTATTACATCTTTTATAATAGACTCTAGCATTTTCCCCACTACCGATGTTAGGCTTACCAGTCTATAATTCCCCGTTTTCTCTCTACCACCTTTTTTAAATAGTGGGGTTACATTAGCTATCCTCCAATCCATGGGAACTGTGCCAGAGTCTATAGAATTTTGCAAGATGACCAGCAATGCACCTACTTTTTCTAGGACCACTTCCTTAAATACCCTAGGATGTAAATTATCAGGCCCTGGGGATTTATCGGCCTTCAATCTCTTCAATTTCCCTAACACCATTTCCCTACAAATACTGATTTCATTCAGCCAGGCGCTAACGGGAGATGCTAACCTACCAAATTTTGTGGCCTTGAAACTTGAAACAACTATGGAAAGCACCAAAAATGTGTAGAATTATAGCAACAGCCAGAATTAATCAACCAGCAACTAATCTGTAATTAGTTAATGATCCTTTTAAATAGCACTGCTGTGGGTCCTTCATGCTGCATAACGCATGTTCAGCTGTGAGACGTTAAGAGAGAGCATCGGTTAGAGCGTGGAGTTCCAAAATGGCAGCGCTGGCGTCAAATCAGCATTGCACGATTTTGCCCAATTTCTACCCCCCATTGTGTTGTATATGTGTTCCTCACCTTACCTGAGAAAACAAAGTGGTAGATTTTCAACTTGCCACCAGCGTATAAAATTGACATTGTGAATCTGCTGCTCATTATAGAAACTGCCCAATGTTTCTTTCCAATGAAATCAATAGAAATGATAATCGGTTGGTTTGTATAACAGGCGGCTGATCCGTAATGCTAGTCTTACATCTGGACGGCAAGTTGTAAATCTAGTCCAAAGTTTCAATGAAATTTCCAAGGACTTGAATTGCTCTTTGTCATTTTGAGGCATAAATGCAACAAAGACACAAAGTAAAAGTTTACAAATTCAAGCACAGAGATTTATGCAGGGAGTGCAAATTTGGAAAATCTACCATACTTTACCTACTTTGCATAATGAGTTAGACAAACATCTTGAAGGTCCACAAGACACATAAGTAATGCACTGTCAGCAATAATGAACCTTCATCACTTTTAACCATTATGAAAAAAAATCCACTCATTCCAATTGTTTTTATGCAACATCTCTGTAAGGAGTGTACAAAGCAATATCAGACTTTGTTAAGTGGTCAAATAAATCATATAGGTCATTAAAAGTAAAGTATATCAAATTTCTCATCACACAAAGCAGGAAAATGTGTCTTAAACTCTCTGCCATTTTCTATCATTACTAATGAATGAATATGGGGGGCACGGTGGCATAGTGGTTAGCACTGTTGCCTCACAGCGCCAGGGACCCGGGTTCAAATCTGGCCTCGGGCGACTGTCTGTGTGGAGTTTGCACATTCTCCCTGTGTCTGCGTGGGTTTCCTCCGGGTGCTCCGGTTTCCTCCCACAGTCCAAAGATGTGCAGGTTAGGTTGATTTGGCTATGATAAATTGACCCTTAGTGTTAGGGGATTAAATACGCGGGGTTACTGGGATAGGGTGGGATATGTGTCGGTGCAGGCTCGATGGGCCGAAATGGCCTCTATCTGCACTGTAGATTCTGTGATTCTGTGATTATATTATTCAGTTAATTAAATAAATCTGGAATAAAAAGCTAGTATCAGTAATAGTAACCATGAAACTATCGGACTGTCGTAAAAACCCATCTGTTTCACTAATGTCCTTTAGGGAAGGAAATCTGCCTCCTTACCTGGTCTGGCCTATATGTGACTCCAGACCCACAGAAATGTGGTTGACTCTTAATTGCCCTCTGAAATGGCCGAGCAAGCCACTCAGTTGTAACAAACTGCTATGAAACACAATACTAAGAACTCCCTCCTTAACAGCACTATGGGGGTACCTTCACCACATGGACTGCAGCGGTTCAAGAAGACGGCTCACCACCACCTTCTCAAGGGCAATTAGGGATGGACAATAAATACTGGCCTTGATCAGTGGATGTAAAACCCTTGCTTTCGGTTAATTTCTTAATAACTTAAAATTTACTGATGACTACAATTAATAATGGGCCATATATTGCGACCCCTGTGGGTGTGTACGAAGTGTGTACACACGCATAGGGGCTACGCAAGTGCCAGGTTTAGGCATGTGCTAAAACCCAGCACTTGCAATCTGTCAAGAATCTTCTTGACAGATCACATGCATGCCCAGGAGAAGGGCCTCTGCGGGCAGAGAGTTGCACTTTCTGTACAAATTCCACCTGCTGAAAGCTTTTAAATATCTTACGCCTGCTTTTACCAGGATAAGAGTTTAAAATGATAAAATATATATTTTTTTCACTCATTTATAATTTAATAAAAATACTTTTTAGAAAGGTAAGTTTATTTTTAGCCCCGTAAAAAACTTTGGGGTAAAATTGGGCGCTACCATCGCTAATTATAGCGCCTCGAAAAAGTTAGCGCCCCCGCAGCTGACTTTCTCGGGCATTGCCCCGAGAGGGAAGAGGGGCACTACTGGAAGCACCCTGCATCCCTCTTGGGGCGCTGTGAGCCAATATCGCAATGCTACATGCTGCAGTACTGCAGGCCTTCCTCCCCTTATTGGCTGGGCGCAAAGTTTAGCGCCTGGCACTTATTATTGCCTCTGACTGAAAACTTAGCCTCTATTGCCCCTGGAGGTGATTGGAGCGCTAAATCAGGCACTACACATTTCTCTTAAGGCGCTACCGCCAAGGAGCAAGGCGCGACCTCAGAGTATTGGTGAAGCTCATGTGATGTCAGTCAGCAATGGAAGACAGACACACTGGCGCCGGCCAGTTCTTGAAGGCGAGGGTCAATCTTGTTCTCCGTCCACAGCCTGCTCATTGCAGCATTGAATCTCGACCTGCTGGAAAGAACAATGGAAAGGCTCATGGAAAGAGCTCAGAGTGCAGCCCCCATAGTCTCTTCTAAATCGATGAAAGGAAGGTCAAATCAAAATGAACCTGCAAAGTGCTGCTCAGTACCCAAAACTTCATACAGCGTTGAATCTCTCGAGAAGCCTCTCTCTCTCAGAATGCGTGGCGTAAAAATGCCTCCGACAAGAAAAGGCAAGGAGCGGTCACCTTTATATAGCGCTACCCCAGTCTCTTCCCAACTGCAAAACGCTCCCCTCAACCTGTCGTTGCAAGCAGCAGGTGGTAAAGCAGGGGGTGCCACTCAATATCCAGTTTGGAGTGCTACTGGGGCGTTGCCCACGCGACTAATGTCATGATCTGCAGGCGCAGGAGATCGTGGCAGTAGTGTTTAGCGCCATCGCAAAATGTCTGGTCACTTTTGCGAGTGGTGCAAACATCGCCGCACCCGGGCGCTAGTTGCTTTGTGCCCCATTAGCGCCCTCTTACGGCACTAACAGGAAGCGCAAAGCAACTGAATTTTTCCACCCAGTATTTTATTAATTCGCAAAATCCCTTTACCAACTTTATGATTGTAGTGTCGGGGAATGTGCTAAAAATATTGTGCTGCACTGACTTTATTGATCCTTTGAATGCTATGCAAGCAAAATATAACAAGTTCCTGCATGCACAAGTATTCCATTTTTTATTTTACTATGAAAACCTGGCATTGTATTGAGGGTAAATGTAATGATCCAGGGCTCCCAGAGGGAGCTGTGATTAGAGAGATCATGCATTAGAGATAGAGCTGCAACACTGTTATGCTAATTCTCCAACCATGCTGTCTTGGAGTGTGACACCAGGCTGGAGGCACAGGATAACTAAATTTCACTCTGTCTTAATTTATTTAGCCTTTTCTTCAATAAGTTATTCCTTCTGCTTTTTTTCCCTGAAACATATCAAAAGAGGATGGCGGGGAAGATATGCTATGTAATAAGTCACATTCATTATAGACAGTTCGCCAATTGGGAAGGCAGGCATTTTCGTATATGAGGCTGCTACTTAAAGGTGAAGCGCATCATCATCTGTGAGTACTAGAGTGTTTTTATTTTGGCATTGAAATTTTAGTATTTTGTCTATTCTCTCACAGCGCTACTTAACCAGAGTAATGTAAAAAATAAAACAACAACTTGCATTGAAAGAGGTGACGAAACAAGTAAATGTCACAAATTTTGTTCCCAGGATCTGGCTGCATTGCAGGAAAATTGTAATGACCTCAGCAGAACTGCCATTATAAGACTCCCTTCACATCAATCATATTCTCTGCATAGTCCTGCGCCACTCTACTTTAGCCCAGCACTATCAGTATTCCCCTCTCTCTTTTCGTGCCTCTCTTTCAATCAGAATGGGACACTTCACTCCACCTTCTTCTGCTTACACTGACACACTCAAAACCTGCCACGCCCCTCACAGTAATTTTCCCCTTTCGGCCACACTTGCTGCTTCTTCCTCTCATCCTGCACACTATGTTGAGCTGTCTCACACATCTTGAAAAACCCTTCAACAAGGCACAAACTAAACCATTTCCATTCTTCTTGCAGTAGAAGCTGGCACACAACAGAAGGGAAAGTTAGTGAACAGGAGGAGGCCGTGCCTCTATTTACATCCTGACACCAATAGAAGAGGCTCTCATCAACAACATTTGCAGAGAGAGCATTGGAGATGGCCAGGCTGGAGCCCACGCATAGCAGGGTGTGTGGGGATTTTCCCTTCATTTTCTCTTTCTACTTAACCTTTTCACCCATTAGTAGATAAATCTCCACACCTGGAAGAAATGTATCCCAGGTTAAGAGAAGCAAGGGAGGAAATAGCAGAGGCTCTGACCATCATTTTTTCAATCTTCTCTGGCTACAGGTGTGGTGCCGGAGGACTGCTAACATTGTACCATTGTTTAAAAAGGGAGAAAGGAGTAGACAGAGTAATTCCAGGCCAGTCCTTGGTGGTGAGAAAATTATTGGAAAAAATTCCGAGGGACAGTATTAATCGTCATTTAGAAAAGCACAGATTAATCAAGGACAGTCAGCATGGATTTGTTAAGGGATGTTGTGTCTGATTAACTTGATTGAATTTTTTGAGGAAGTACCAAGGAGGGTCGCTGAGGGAGCACGTTTGATGTAGTCTACATGGATTTTAGCAAGGCTTTTGTTAAGGCCCCACATGGCAGACTGGTCAGAAATGTAAAAGCCCATGGGAACCAAGGGAAAGTGGCAAATTAGATCCAAAATTGGCTCAGTGGCAGGAAGTAAAGAGTAATGGTTGACAGTTGTTTTTGTGACTGGAAGGCTGTTTCCAGTGGGGTTTCGCAGGGCTCAGCACTAGGTCCCTTGCTTTTTGTGATATACATCAATGATTTAGACTTCAATGATTAAGAAGTTTGCAGATGATACAAAAATTGGTTGTGTAGTTGATAGTGAGGAAGAAAGCTGTAGAATGCAGGAAGATATCAATGGACTGGTCACATGGGCAGAAGTGTGGCAAATGAAATTCAATCCAGAGTAGTGTGAGGTAATGCATTTGGAGAGGGCTAACAAGGCAAGGGATACACAATAAATGGTAGAGAAGTGTAGAGGAACAGAGGGACCTTGGAGTGCAGGTCCACAGATCCCTGAAGGTAGTAGGACAGGTAGTCAAGAAGGCATGTAGGATGCTTTCCTTTATTAGCCGAGGCATTGAATATGAGAGCAGGGAGTTATGCTTGAACTGTATAAAACACCAGTTAGGCCACAGCTCAAGTATTGCGTACAGTTCTGGTCACTACATTACAGGAAAGATGTGATTGCACTAGAGAGAGTACAGAGGAGATTTACAAGGATGTTGCCAGGACTGAATAATTTTAGCTATGAGGAAAGATTGGATAGGTGGGGTTGTTTTCTTTGCAACAGAGGAGGCTGAGGGGAGACTTGATTGAGGTGTATAAAATTATGAGGAGCCTAGATAGAGTGGATAGGAAGGACCTATTTCCCTTAGCAGCGAGGTCAATAACCAGGGGGCAGAGATTTAAAGTAATTGGGAGAAGGATTAGAGGGGAGTTGAGGAGAACTTTTTTCAGCCAGAGGGGGTCTGGAACTCACTGCCTGAAAGAGTGGTAGAGGCAGAAACCCTCAATGCATTTTAAAAGTACTTGGATATGCACTTGAACTGCCGTAACCTACAGGGCAACGGACCAAGAGCTGGAAAGTAGGATTAGGCTGGATAGCTCTTTTGGCCGACACAAACACAATGGGCTGAATGGCCTCCTTCTGTGACATAAATTTCTATGATCCTATGATTCATTCACACTCGCACACTCAGCAAGTCAACTTAGTTGCCACTTACCTGTTACTGCTTAGCCTTGCAACTACATTCTAACACTTGTCCCTCTCCCACTTTTCTAGGTCCATCAGATGCCTCAGACCATGCAAGCGCACTAAGGGGGAGGACCATTCCTAAGATACACCGTCGCTATCTCTTGCTCTTCCAAGCACCAGCAAAGAAATTGGCATCGCGTTTGGTGTAGATAGTTGTTGTGTATGTAACCGTTCTACCTTTAAGAGAACTATTGTATGTAACCATCCACCTTTAAGAGAACTATTTTAGGTGTTGCACTACTTTATTTTGGCTGCTGTATACTGTAATACCGGTGGTGGCCACACCGGTATATAAGTGCTGTGTAATGAGTGATTGGGCAGATTCGCCCTGACCTTCGAATAGTAAAGTCCTGTTAAAGTTTACTCTTGTAGTCTGTGTATTAATTCGCTATACAACACACAGACTTTACAGTGGCGACGAGGATGGGATCTTACCCTGCGGCAGCGATACATCCGAAGCAGTTAACAAGCGTCGAGAAGAGGCATCCGCCCTCGCCGTTCTGCTGAGAGAAGACTCGAGTCTGCAGAGCAAGGAAGAAGGAAGAATTCTGACACGAAGCCTTCCATCAGCAACAGGCAGTGATCGTCCCTTCTGTCACGGTAGTGAGTGAGCCGATCAGCCACGAGAAGCAAGTCGGCCACGTTGACTGTGAGTAGGGGGAAAAATAAAAAAGAAACGGAGGATAAGGGTGGTGAACTCAACCACGGCCAGGGGAAAGGAGCCGGACAGAAGTCGGGGCCAGAGGCGCTGAGACTGGGGCAGCGTAGGGCACGGCAGCCGCGGTGCAGGGAACGCAGCCGGTGTGAGAGACCGGACTACAAGCGGGAACGCAGCGGGTAAAAGGCCGGGCACCTACCGAGGCTGTGAGGCGCTGTGACCGGGATCATAAGGCGCGGAGGCAATAAATAAATAAATAAACCGCGAGGGACTCGGCCGCAGCCGGGGGAGGAAAGGACCGGACTGCGGGAGGTCTGGGAGAGCCGAGCGAGCGGGAGAGACGGAGCCCGAGAGAGAGAGCGAGCGAGACCGTGCCGGCGAGCGGGAGAGACAGAGCCCGAGCGAGGGGGGAGCGGGGCCGAGCGAGGTTCCGGCCAGCGGCTTACAGCGGCTGCCGTGAAGGACCGGGAGCTGGAGCTGTCCGATGCCAACTGGTTGTCCCCAGCGCCGGTTGCCCCTGCCGAAAAAGGGAACGCGATCGGCTGTTCTCGCGCGCACTTCAGAATAAACTGAAGCCGGCGCGCAGGCTGCAAACCCCGTAAACCAGCGGTCGTCGCCCGAGGGCAAAGCTTAACCCTCCCACCAGAGGAAGAAACGCGGGAAGCCGCCAGTTAGGCGGGGAAGAAGACAAGCGTGAAACCGCCATCTTGAAAGTGGGCGGGGAAGAAGATCAGTGCAGGAAACCGCCATTTTAGAAAAAAAAAGTTAAAGGAAAACTTCGTTGTTGTTTCTTAGAAAGATTGTGAAGATGCCTAAGCGTGGTAACATCAACGATTTCGATTCCGAGGTAGAAGATTGGGCCACGTATGTAGGACGCATCGAGATATATTGTGAGGCCAATAAAATAGAAGATGATGATAAAGCTATAACCTTACTAAACTCAATGGGGGCGAAGACATACGGGCTATTGAAGCATCTTCTATCACCGGCTAAACCGGCGGATCAGACGTTCGCTAATATTGTTGCTGTCCTGAAGGATCATTTGAACCCCACACCACTGATGTTGGCGGAACGATTCAAATTTTATGCGAGAACGCAACGGAAAGAGGAAAGCAACGCGGAATATTTGGTTGAACTATGTAGACTAGCGAAATACTGTCAGTTTGGGGAAAATCTGACAGAGGCATTGAGAGACAAGTTCGTGTGCGGGTTGTCGAAGGAAGGAACACAAAAGCGACTGCTTGAAGAGAACGATCTTACACTTGATAAGGCTGTCCTTATTGCAGCATCGCACGAAGCCACAGCGAGAGGCACGGCGGAAATGCAGCTGAAGGCAGCAGTACTCAGCGTGGATCAAATGACTTCGGGTACAACAAAATGTTATCCTTGTGGGAAGACAACACACGACCAGAACCAATGCTGGTTTAAAAACCAGGAATGTAGAAAATGTGGCAAGATTGGTCACATAGCTAAAGTATGCCGGTCAGGAAAGAAGACCAGCAACAAAAAAAAGTCACCGCAGGAAAAGCACAGCAAGGTACACAAGGTGACTGAGAAGAGTTCAGATGAACAGAGTTCGGATTCAGACTCCAACAGCCAAGAACTGGATAGTCTGAGAATTCACAATGCGAGTAAGGAAGTTGACCTACAAATTATCTGGGTCACACTCAAAATAGCCGGAGTCCAAGTGAAAATGGAATTGGACACAGGATCAGCCCTAACAGTCATAAACCGAAAGGACTACAAGAGGCTATTCTCACATATTCCCTTGAGAGATACCAAGATTGTATTGCAGACATACACGGGGCGAAGAGTATACCCCATCGGAAAGATAAAAGTCAAGGTGAGAGACAAGGGCAAAGAACACCAAGGAATGGACTTATATGTACTGCCTGAGGGGGGTCCACCACTTCTGGGACAGGAGTGGATCAGGAAAATAAATATGGACTGGCACTTCCTAAAAACCATAAAGAGTGAGAACTCGGTGAAGATAATCAGCCCAGACTCTGGAACTGATGATGGTAAGACCAACCCATGTGCAAAAGACAAGGCTAAAATGGACTTGCAGACTAATGTTGGAAAAACGAAGGAGTGCATAAATGCTTATGCTTTAGAGGAGAACAAAGTTTCAGAACAGAATTCCACTGAGCAACAACAACATAGTTTGACAGAGAATTCTGAGTCTGTCCAGCCTACAGACATGCACACTTCTGAGGGACACCGGGCTCGAACTCAACTCCAATTCAAACTACAACAACAATTAGAACAAATGATTCGCCGTCTTGAGCAAGAGATGAATGCAACGAAAAAGTTCTTTGATACAGAGTGGGAGAATCTGGAAAGACAACAGAAGCAGCTGATGGAGAAAATGGAGCAGGAGCACACAAACCGTCTGCGCGAGGAGGCCAAACGAATCAAAGCTGATTCGGGTTCTGAAGGGGCGTGCCCTAATCTGGTGGAGCAAGATGTTCAGCAACTGAAGGCGCGTGTTAGCAGGTTGCAGGCAGAAAAGGCTGATTTGGTTGCCATGAATTCCGAGCTCCTACTGAAGTTGGGTGCAGCACCACCGAACGATTCATTTGTTGAAATGCGAATGGTGGAGGCTGCAGATGATGGAGAATTAGAAGCAGCAAAGGGACCCCAGTGCAAGGTTACCAACAGCCCTGTAGCCTATCCGTCAAAAACACAGGATGACGATACTGGGAAACGTCTGATGTCAGAAGGGTTAACGGTCAGTCAACTCCTTCATATGCTGAGGGACAAGACTCTGAAATGGGAAAAACTTGAACACGAGCTTCAATCTTCAAAGGAAAGGGTTTCGGAGCTCTCAAAAGTTATTGAAATAGCTGAGGTGACAACACAGACTGAGAAGACTGCAGCAGGGCAGCCCGTGGATGCCAAAAGTACGCTGACTCACGTCAATGTAGAACAACAGAAGGCTGAAACAGCTGCTCCAGTAGAGGGATTGAATAGTCCGATCAATCAATCTCCGAATGAAGTTGAAGTATTGAAATCACAAATGAGGTCATTAGTAAAAGACTTGCAGAAAGCCCAGAAAAAGCTGGATGAAGCTGAACACATGAAGAAGTCTCTTCAGGAAAAATGTCTGGATTTGGAACAAAAGCTGGCTAACGTCCAGCTGGGTATGGAGGAAATAGACGACCCTCTCGCTGGCCTAGCTCAGGACGACACCGAATATTACCATGACCTGTTGGACGACACCGAATATTACGATGACCTGTTCTGCCCAGCTTGTGATGAAAACTCCCAAAGTGCAGAAACCATGAAGAATCACAAAAAGTCTAAGGAACACCGGGAGATGGTGGCGCTACAACGGAAAAAGGAGGAAGAGAAGGAGGAAATGTGCATGCAGCTGGCAGCTGACAGTGTAGCCCAGAGAGTCTCCAAGAAGCAGAAAAGGAAAAGTCGAAGCAGAAGATGATCATCTGAACCATTATCACCTGCCAGATCACACACGTGGTCCCTCCGAACGGAGCCAAATCAGTTCGGAAGTAGAAACACTTTCCAAGGTACTCAAGCTTTTAGAAGTCAGCAATGCTGGTTCAGAAGTGATGGAAGTTCAAGCTGTTAAGTCCATTGAAGGACTATTGGATGAGTCACTCCAGCAACGTGAACCGACTACACCACAGGGAACTGTTACAACACCGAGGCGTTGTCCGGACTGAGTCAGGAAGCACAGGAGATGCCTCCACAGAGACTGAATCTGTGAGCTGTTTCCGCAGAGACTGAACCTGTGAACTGTTTTCCCGCAGAGACTGAATCTGTGAACTGTTTTCCGCAGAGACTACATCTGTGAACTGTTTTACATGAAGTTGGATATATGTTATGTTTAATGGGGAATAAGTATGTTGTAAGCTAAAAAGGGAGGATTGTTGTGTATGTAACCGTTCTACCTTTAAGAGAACTATTGTATGTAACCGTCCACCTTTAAGAGAACTATTTTAGGTGTTGCACTACTTTATTTTGGCTGCTGTATACTGTAATACCGGTGGTGACCACACCGGTATATAAGTGCTGTGTAATGAGTGATTGGGCAGATTCGCCCTGACCTTCGAATAGTAAAGTCCTGTTAAAGTTTACTCTTGTAGTCTGTGTATTAATTCGCTATACAACACACAGACTTTACAATAGTGAGTTAACGTGCTGTGCTCTGGGTGATTCACCAAGTACAAGTGAGTAGAAACAGGTGTAGCTGGAAAGCCCAAGAAACAGCTCACCAAAGGGCCAGCTCGTATCTAAGCTCTGCTGAAGAGGATAGGGATACGGGGGGTGAAATTGGTCTTGGGTGGTAGCACAAAATGGGCAATAGTGACTATGCAGCCCATTATATGTTCTGCCTGATTTCCTTTTCCATTGATGTGTAGGGTGTAAAAAGGATGGCTGATTTGCTATTGCCCATTTTGCATTACCACCCTAGACCAATTTCAGTTGCCAGACTTTAGGGGTATTTTTTAAAAGATAGATGATTTTGGTGCGCCAGCAATTGCTCAATGCATTTGTAGGGTTTGCAAAATTGAACTTTATATTATAAAGGGTCAAATGGCAGAGAGGCCATGATTTTTAAAGACTGTTTTAAAAGAAGCCCAGAAAAAGGGGCATACAAAATGGCCGCCATACCACGTGACCAGCTTATTGGAACACTTTAAATTGGTTCCTGCGAATCCTCAGACAGCTTTGTGGATTCAACCCACAGTAAGTTCTGGAAGCCGTTTCTGAGAGAACGAAACCAGACACCCACATATACATATGGATTGGATGCAGATCCAGTCAAGATCGGCCTGGAGACAGAGGCCATCTAAATGTTGACCCAGACAAAAGGGGACAATTTCATATTCATGAGAACAGCACCAAGGACTAGATAACGAGATCAGCAGGACATTAAAAACAATGAAGGTCATTCCAGACCAGAGATGGGCCTTTACCGGCCATCTCAAATATTTTAAAATATAATAACTACCCCGCTGTGCTCCCAGCCCGCCAAAAGTTAAACAAAAACTAACCTGATTTTGGGCGGGAAGTAGAAGCTTCTGAAGGAAAAGTATAATTGGAAGACTGGGGTAGGAATTCGGCAGTTGAGTTTAGTTGGAGTGGAGTCGGAGCTTCTTCGGAGCGGTTGGGTGAGCCTCAGCCTTTCGAGCTCAGCCTTGGAGCATTGGCAGCCGGTCCAGCTTTTGAGCTGGGTAAAGAGGAGCTGGTTTGGGAGAAGATCAACAAACTCCTCTCCACCATCGGAGGAAGAAGAAGAAGACTAAGCCGGCATCAAGAAGGTCGTTCGAAGCCGGCGTCCCGCCCCGGGGTTAAAACTTCGGGAGATCATCAACCAACCCCGGGCCGTTGACGAAAACGAGAGGCCATCGACCCGCTCCGGCTCGGGAGAAGAGACAAAATAAAATGACAGAAGCAGCCGGTGTCCAGCCGCCCCCGACCCCCACCTCAGGAGAGAGGTGTGGCGCAGCTCGCTGGGGCTCCACGATCCACGAGGAGACGGGACGCCTGAAGGGATCAAAACACAGACTTGTTTTCAAAACTTGGTACTTCCTAGTTGGATTGGCGAGCATATTTCTGGCCCTTCACAATCAGATCTAGATAGGTTTAAGGGGGTGGATTTAAGGGTACAATTAACATGAGTTGTTGTCCCTCGATGTTCCATGTGTTTCCCTATTTCATGATGATCTTTGTAGAGTATAAGATGCCTGTATTTGCCTTAGTTAGTATTGTGTCATTATGATTTGTTTGTGTTTTTCCCTCCCATGAACTCTCTTATCTGCTTGCATTTGATTTATTTTTCCTTATGCAATAAAATTTCATTTTGTTTCATCAAACTTGGTCTCCAAGAGTTTTCTCTACATTGTAGTTCCTGCCCCAAAATCCAGAGTATAGAATCTATGGGGCGAGTGGGTCGAACCACTCAAGGTTTTACTGTGCAAGAGGGAGAGGCCTCTAGAGAGAGAAACCTCTGCGATCTAACACCCCTTACACATTTGATAGCCCACCAGAGAGCTTCTGCTAAATGTCAGAAAGTACAGAGGATCCACTAGCAACTTATATGGGGTTTTGGCACATGGCATCGTCACTCTGGAGTAAACCATGCAGCCCGTGTCACCTCAATGGACACTGCAGCTGGGCCCTGCAGGAGTCTGTGGCACCATGAGTAGTATCTCTCAGGGATGCTCACACTGGGGCCATACAGGATCTGGGCTCAGTCATCTCCTTTGCCTTTAAAAGCCTGAATGAATAAGGGCTTCAGTCAGTTTATAGATCTCCTACAATCTCCTACTGGTCATTTGGAGTGCTGAGTTTTGGGCTAATCGCAGGGGCAGTGACGCAATGGGAATGGAATATGTTGCCATCTCTTAGGATGACATCACATCTGGACTCTCGCAACACCCTCAACCCAATGCCCACCCTAGTGCCAGAAAGCCAACTGGTTGCTGAATTCTACAGCTGCGCCCAAGCTCCTTGGGGGTCACTGACCATGAGCATTTCAAGAACTCTTAACTGAAACACAGCAACCTTCCATAAAACCAATAGAGTAGGTAACAGAGCACTTAAGACAGGAAGTAGGGGCTTACACCAGGGTGATAATTAGTGTTAGGCAATTGCATAAGGCATTTAAATTAAAATCATTTTAATATCCTTTGTGTGCAGAGATGTTCCTGTAGTATCTGGTGCTCCTACAATATTACGTGGTATAAATATCAATGTTGGGCAGATGCAGTTTTATTTGAGGGTGCAAGGATTGGGAGAAATGTTGGACATGACTGTCAATGCAGGGGAGCAGGAATCGTTCTTCAGAAGTGCTCTTCAATAAGCTGCTGCTGAATAGCTCTTGCAGCAGGCAACTGTTGGAGCCCTCCCACTTCCTCATCATCCTCTATGTCATCAGAGTTTTGTCCCTCATCATGTTGAATGTCCTTGTCCAATGCCATTTGTTTTCCCCATTGCAGACCAAAGTTATGTAGTGACAGAAAACCTCAATCATACAGGGCACTCTTTGTGGCTTTATTGCAGGAAGCTACTAGGCAGTAGATTTGTTACTTGAGGGCTCCAATGGTTTGCTCATTGAGGCCTCAAGTTGAACCATGGATCTCATTGTAGTGCAGTTCAACCATTGAACATGGATTGCTAAGAGTAGTCGTGACAAGTGAGGAATGATTGCCAAGTGAGGAGTGATGACCAAGCTCTATTCCCCGAGCAGGCAGACTCTCACTTGCTGTGCATGGGCAAAGAATGGGGGCATAATGGATTGGCACACGATAAAAGCATTGTGACTGCTGCCAAGAAAGTGAACACAGACCTACATGATGTGCTGCTGGTGATCACACGCCAGTTAGACATTTATGGAGTGGAAGCGCTTGCGATTCATGAAAGGTAAGGTTGTGTGCTGGAGTCCTCAAGGCAATAAGGGTGCAAGCAATGATGCCCTGGACTTGGTGGAAGACTGCAATCTGTGTGAATCCCAGAGCCCTACTCTGCTGCTTCAGTTTGTCCATGGGTAAAGTAATAAAAAATGTTTGCTATAGCAAACATTGCAGCAGTCATTTGCTTGATGAAGGCATGAAATGCAGACTAAGTGATGTTACAAATATCCCTCGTGGCAGTTTGGAAGGAGCCTGAGGCAAAGAACCTCTAGGCAGGAACAGGCAATGCCAGTTTGGTGCAGGTCTTCTTGCAGAACTTGACACAGCTTTGTCACAGCCTCCATATAGAGAAGCACAGCCGCCTTATGCATTGCACTTCAGAGAACTGCAGGCGTGTTGTTCTGTGCCTATAAAGTCTGTTGTGAGAGTAAGGATCTCTGCGAGAATGCGTTCTTCTATTTACTCTCCCTCCAGCTACAGTTCTCTTTGCTCCTTCCTTCTGCTGCTCCTCTTAATGCTGCTCCCCCTCCTCCTTTTGACAGAGCGGAATTTCCAGAAGGGCCAATGAAGAAAGAAGTGAATTGCCAGAAGTTTCCAGAGTTCAGAACGCTCTACAACCACTGCTAGCATCTTGAAATGGTCTGAGTAGCAGAACAACACTTTATAATACAAGCAGAATGCCTCCCAAAATATTCCAGTGTTTTACCTCAGACAAGCTGAGGATCCCTTTAAATATTGTGGTAAATGGCCACCTGCCAACTTGTGCCACCCATAGTTTGTGAGTAGAATCAAGAAAGAGTAGAAACATTGGGGGCAGAGACAAAAGTGGCATTGGAGGTCATGACAATGTCATTTGACCCCGACTTGCATATATGCCTTAGGCCTCTGCCTGCTTCCAGCAGGAGCTCTGGATGCCTAAATCAAGGTTGACCCAAAAATCAGAACAGACAACAGTAGTAAGTTGGCAGCTTTGTCTCCCACATGAGTTTAGTCATGCTACTAACCTGCTTTTAGACATAAGTGGGATGATAGTGAGATGAAAATCTCTCCCAGTGCATCATCTGTAAACAATGGGTTTGTTGTATTGTACTACACCTATAGATCAGATAAAGTTCCCACATAATGCTCGTAATATTCTGTAAATTTGTTTTGTCTGCTGCTTTTATAAAAAGAAAGACTTGCATTTATATAGCACCTTTCACAACCTCAGGACGTCCCAAAAAGCTGTAACTGTAGTCACTTTTGTAATGTAGGAAACATGGCAGCCAATATGTACACAGCAAGGTCCCACAAACAACAGATAATCTGTTTTCAGTGTTGTTGGTTGAGGGATAAATATTGGCCAGTACACCAGCGAGAACTCCCCTGCACTTCTTCAAGTAGTGCCATAGGATTTTTTACATCCACCTAAGAGGACAAACAGGGCCTCAGTTTAACGTCTTACCTGAAAGACGGCACCTCCAAGAGTGCAGCACTCCCTCAGTAAAACACTGGAGTGTCAGCTTAGATTTTGTGCTCAAGTCTCTGGAGTGGGGCTTGAACCTTCTGACTCAGAGGTGAGAGTGCTACCACAGAGCCATGTAAGACAAGCAGGCATATGCTTTCACTAAGTGCAAAGCATTAATATTTTCAACTGGATAAAAAAAGACCTGAACTGGTGAAAATGTCCTTGGCAGGTGCTCAGTTGTCATGTTGATTCAAAGGCCAGGAAATTCCTCGGAGCTCCTCCCGCTCCTTCCTTCTCCGGAAACCCTACTGACATAGTGTAAACGGGGTTTCTGACACACCTTCAGTGAACTAACGCCGGTGGAGTGGGAGCAAGTCTGAGGAATGTCCAGGCCAATGGGGGTCATTTTAACTTCTGGCGATAGGGTAAAACAGGCGATATTGGATACATCTCCTAAAAATCGGGAGAGGTGTATAATGGGTAGCTGATCTGATATCACCCATTTTACTCTAGCGGTAAAGGTTAAAATGACCCCCAATGAGTTTTAATACACTTTTGTGATATGGTAGGTTTTGTTATGTCCATTGACAAGTCTCATGCAGGGTTTAAGATCTTCACCTGGCAGTTCTGCGGCAACAGAAACTTTGGTGGAAAATTATCTTCAGGGTTTTCACTGATCTTCCATCAAACTTATGACAGTAGCTTGGTGCTCCCAACCCACCATGCACTATGCAGCAGGAGTATCCCAAATATCTTTATATAAGTTGACCTGTCATAATGGTGCAAAGTTAGCTAGTATAGAAACCAGCTGCCTTGGCGAAACACCAGTACTGCCTCATTGGCCCATACTGAAAGTCCTGAGTTATACTCCCACTCTTGTGTCAATGCACATTCGAAATTGCTTTGTATCTATGTGAAACTGACAATATAACTACATGCTTAATGGATATATATATGTATAATGTAAATATATATATGGATGTAGCATATCCATCACACTTCAGACATCACACGCTGTGTAAAACACCAACAAATCAGGACTGAACAATCTTAAAAAAGTATATATATGAAAGGAGAAAGAGAAACCTTTATATTCAGCTGTTTTTCTGAACTTGAAATAACTGGCCCTCCAAGGAGAGGAGCCAAGCGATGACCAATATGGAGAAGCTACCAAAAGCAATTGGTTCTAGTCAACCTGTGCAGCAACTCCCCACAAGGAGTACCTGAAAAAAGGCCAGGTCAGCAGCTTCCAAACCCAAGACTACTTGCAAGCAACGCGACAGGAGATCAACTAGTATTGTTAAAGAAGACAGATAAAAAAGAAAAGACAATTACGGATTTTGGAAATCTGTTGAAGGGTCAACAGGTTTTCTCTGTTCGGATGCTGACAGATTTGTTATATATTTCTAGCATTTCTGTTTGTTTTATTATTATGAATGAAGGAGGCTTAAAGGGAATCTGGAATAAAAATTAGAATTTGGTTTCATGAATGACTGTCTGAGGCTTCTCCATAAATAATATTAATGTTTACCAGGAATTACTTACATCATAGATAGAAATGTGGTTTGACAGGGTCACTCAATAAAATTATGTTACAAATCCTATTCTGATACAAGTTGTGACATGAACAAGCAAGAGAACAATCTGATCATAAAACATCAGGGAGGTTTAAACTGCTCTGTGAATTAGTGCTTGTGGATGCACTAATTGTGCATTAAGGAATAGTAATTTTGTGTTTTGGCATTAATTGAGCAGGTGTTAACTTTTGACCATGTTGATAAACTCACTCCTGGGAGTAAATATTCCCAATGCACATTAACATTCATGCCCACTGTTTACAGCTCTTTTTGTTAACTGCTTGTTAAGCAGTAATTAATGTGGACTGTGCAACTTTACTATTTAGTTGATTTTCATGCCCTACTAATTATGGTGGAGGGAGTTGGCAGAATTCCATCCTGATAAGAACTGGAGTTGTTGCCTAAATGACAAGTCTTCAGTATGTGTGTTGCATTCGGTCTGTGAATGTTAGATAACATGGAGATCCCTAAACAATAAGAGGGGCAGCGCACTTCTGGTGTGGAATGAGTGCGTGCACTCCGCCCACCGTAATGGACACTTAGGTGCCCATTTTATGCCTGTAATACGGGAGCAATGCAATTGAATTTCTAAGACATGATCTTCTGGGTGTAAGTCAAGTGCCGTAACCACCACACTACAGTGCTCACTTAATTTATTTAATATTTCATATTTGATCTAATTTCTCTATTCATTCTTGGAACCCATCCTTCAGGCCATTACTTTTTTCCTTACTTGAATACACCTGCTTTGCACCCTTTTCATCTCCTGTTTAAATAATTCTCCTCGTTGATCTAGCAATCTATTTGACAATTTTATCTTTCATTGAATCTGAGCAAGGTCCCTTTTTATTTCTCTAAAATTTGCAATTTTCAGTCAAGAAACGTGGGCAAGATGTTTCTTTTTCTGTTTTCACATTGAACCTAACAAAATCATCATATTTATAAATCATATAAAGCTATTTGCGACTTGCATGCAGTCTGCTCATGTTTGTCAATGGCCCTGCCACTACTGTGATGGGACAGCAAAGTTTAGTCTAAGATTTGAAGTAACCAGAGAATTTAGCAGTAACGTTATGAGTTTCCACATCCAGTATGGAGCCTCAAATAAACAGGAGCATATATTAGCAATTCAAGTGTGTGCTACCTCATGATTTATCCCCCTTTCATTTTATGCACCTGAATGTGATTGGCAAGATTCTGTGCCTGGAGCACAAACCCATAAAATAATCTCTTTAATTCTATCGCAAATTAATCGATTTGTTGAGACAAAAATATCAAATGATGAAAATTTAGATTCAAAGAATTAAATAAATATAAGGTAAAGAATATTCTAGCATAAATAGAGATATCCCAATCACTTTTTTGTGCTATAGTGTAGAAGTCGCAAAATTGAACATTGTCCTATAAGGTCTATTGGCAGAAAAGGCCTTAAATTTTAAAGACTCTTTTAAAAGAAGCCCAGAAAAAGGGACACACAAAATGGCCACCAGACCCCGTGACCAGCTTTTGGGACACTTTAAAATGGATCCTGCAGTCCCCAGACAGCTTTTGTGGATTCAGCCCACAGTAGGTTCTGGAAGGCAGTTTCAGGGAAAACGAAACCAGACAGAGCCCCATACATATAGATTGGATGCAGATCCGATCAGGTCGGCCTGCAGATAAAGGCCATCTATATGTTTACCCAGACAAAGGGAAACAGTTTCAAATTCATAGGGGGAACATCAAGAACCATTTAAGACATCAGAAGGATGTAAAAACATTACCAGGTCATTCCAGACCAGAGATGGCAGTTACCGACCATCCAGAAGGTAATTCTTACACAAAGACTACCCCGCTGTGATACAAGCCCACCAAGAATTAAACAAAGACTCACCGTGATATGGCGGGAGATAAGGGCCTCTTTGAGAAGTATAATTGAGGACCCGGGATATCTGTCGGGAGCGTAGCGTAGCGTAGCGTGGCGCAGCTTGGCTTAGCTAGCTTGCCTCTTCAAGAGCCGGGAAGGAACGTCGATCCAGAGACCAGTCAAGAAGGTGATTCGAGTCTGCGTCCAGCCCCGGGGTAACCATCGGGACATCATCGACAAACCCCGGGCCGTTGACGAGACAAAGGACAGTAGCCCTCCACAAGAAACCTACATGAAAATGGTAAAACAGCTGGGCTCTGCGAAGAAACCTATATGACAATGGTCAAACAGTTGGTCTCCGTCCATGCCGACGTCCAGGCCTGCTAGCATCCAGCCTGTCCGTGACCTTCACCCCGAGGGAGAAGAGAGAGTGTTGCAGCCTGCAGCATTGACCACGTGGAGACAGGACGCTTGAGAGGATCAAAACGCAGACCTTTCAAAATCTTATACTTTCTAATTGGATTGGTGAGCATGTTTCTGGCCCCTCTTAATCTGATCTAGATAGATTTAAGGGGTGGGCATTTTGGGTATAATTAATTATGAGTTGTTGTCCCTCGATGTTCCGTGTGTTTCCCCATTTCGTGATGACTTTTGTAAAGTATAACATGCCTATATATATCTTAGTTAGAACTGTGTTATGATTTGATTTTCCCTCCCATGTACCTTTCTTTATGGACTTGCATTTGATTTGTTCCTTTATGCAATAAAATTCATTTCGTTTTCATTGAATCTGGTCTATAGAGTATTCTCTACATTGTAGTTCCTGCCTCAAAGTCCAGTGTATAGAACCTAAGGGGCGAGTGGGTCAAACCACTCAAGGTTTTACTGTGCAAGAGAGAGAGGCCTCCAGAGAGAGAAACCTCTGCGATCTAAAACCCCTTACAGAAAATGGCGGCCACGGCAGGACACTGGCAGCAGGATTGCAATGTATTAGACCCAGGTTTAAATGGACGAAATGTTATGGATGAGAGGATAGCGGATTATGTTTTTGGTAAGGTAAATCTCACTAAGCAGTGGATTTCCGATCTCTTACTGGATGGGCGTCCGGTAGACGCAGCCATCAGGTGGACAGAGAGCAAAGAACATAAGAAGTCAATCGAGAAGGCAGTGTGGCTGATGTGCTACAAGAGACAAATCCAGATTTTGGACAAAGTTGTTGCAGCGCAGGCAGCCAAGATCAAAACCCAGGCTTCAGAGATAGAGGAAAAGGCCATGGTTGGGGAAAAACTCATCGTAGCGCTTCACGCGCTGAATCAGGAATGCCAAACTATAGCAGCCAACATCAGGCTAAAATAGAGTACCTGGAATGTCAGGTTACTGAGGCAAAGTTGCATGAAGCGAGGGTACGGGAGAAAAGCGCCCGCCTCGCACAACAGCTAAGAGCGCAGGAGGAAAGAGTAGTAGAGGTCAAGGCAGCTTACAAGCTGGCCATTGAGAATGGGTTTGAGGGCGCAGACCACGGCCCCTGCCAGAAGGCGTTAGAAGACCTAAGAATGGCCCTGGCAAAGGCAAAAGGCATGGTATGCCTCATAAGCCTAAAAGCAAGTCAAATAGACTTCCTAAAGGAATCCATAAGACCGATTCCACACAAAGTAGTTGTGGCACCAGCCACTGAACCCTCAGCACCGCTGAGCTATAATGAGGGTTGGCCCAAAGGGGGGGTGGTAGAAGGGGAGGAAGCCGAGGTGGAACAGGAGGGAGAACAACCCCTGGTAGTAAAGCCGGAGCCGGCACCAATGTGTCCTACTCGGCACCAGGGGTACGGTCCCACCGATGCTAATGGCGTGGACGGACCCATCCTGAACCAGATTGTGATGCCCCACGGTGCGCAACAACTCAGAGCGATGGTGAGCCACCTTACAAAACTCACCGAGAAGGGAGATCCCTCAGTCCATTACAGGGAGATAGAGGAGACAGCCGCCATCAATGATTGTGATGATCCTGAACAGGCGAAGATGTTGCTGTTCTCCCTGGATAGCACAATCCTTCAGTGCCTCTCAGACGGGAGCAAGAGGGGATGGAAAGGGTATGTGGAACTCAGGGACGAGGTCTTGGAGGTTATGGGAGTTGACGACGGCAATCCTTCTTCCGTGTGGAAGGGACTGTGCAGCTAACTGGAGAACCCCCACGGGTTTTCGCAGAAAGGATGTGGTCAGTGTATCGGCGCAGCTGTCTGGGCATGCCTGAACGAGTCGCAATGAACGGTGTTCAGCGGGTTCATTGGCTCCGCTGCCTGGTTGCCAACAGCTTACCACAGATACAGGCCCAAGCCAAATCTTGGTTTGACCTCCAAGGTCCCGGTACCACAGAGGAGACAGTGCTCCGACAGCTCACCATTGCACCTTCCTCTAAGGGAAAAGTGCATGAGGCAAAACCTGCAGCCCCAAGCAAAAAGGAGTGGCATCAGGATGGGAATCGCCCTCCCCAGGCCAAGCTCAATTGCTACGGGT
Source organism: Somniosus microcephalus (assembly GCF_052327205.1). Classification (NCBI taxonomy): domain Eukaryota; kingdom Metazoa; phylum Chordata; class Chondrichthyes; order Squaliformes; family Somniosidae; genus Somniosus; species Somniosus microcephalus. The sequence continues at coordinate 188,883,366 of NC_140993.1, read as the reverse complement.
GTGGGAAGGATGGACATTGGCGCAGGGACTGTAAGAATCCATGTAAGGATAACAAGTGAAGATCTCCCGCAGCCCAAGCCCAAGCCCAGACCGCCACCCCAGAAAAGGGAACCGGTGCAGCTATGGATCCCGCTGCAATAGAGTCAATTATAGAGGCAATGTGGTCTCTTATGATCTCGCAGGGGAGGGTAGCAGTCACCACCGGTCCTGTCATTCCCGCAGCCCCGATCGTTTCACCCAAATGACTGGAGCCTGTGCAGCCCATTTACCTCTGTCCGTTGCGATATGATTTATGGAGGCGACTCCTCGTGGAGATGGAGGTAGAAGAGGAAAAGGGACCTATCTGGTGGATATGGGGGCATCGTGCACCGTGATCCACGCAGCTAACTCTACCACCTCACCTCTGTCCATCGGGGTTCCATATATTCTGTCGGGCTTCACAGGAAAAGAACAGGCTGGCGCATTCTCCATCCCTCTCTCCATTCATTTAGGACCACTCCGCACCATGTGGAAGTGTGTACTGATGAAGTGGGAGATGGAGGGGAGAAAAGGGATCCTTGGGTCCGATTTCTTAGTAGAACACGGGATTCTCATGGATCTTAGAAACCACTGTCTCTGGGGAACGAGTACGGGCGAGAAAGGAAAAAGGGGTTTCAAGGTGAAACCAAAGAAGGCACGGATCGGCCAGCAGGAAGTAAAATTCCCGGGTCTGACCATCCATGCTGGAGAGAGGGCCATAGACAAGGCCAGATGGGAACCGGTACAAGATCCACCGGTCCCCGCCACTTGCGTAGTGGATGTGCCCCGGCGCACTAAATGGTTTCGCATAAATCAGTGCAAACTATTTAAGCCGGGTGCAAAAGAGCCAACAACCGAAGCCAGGTCTGAGGGTAAAAATCCTCAGCCTGAAGCGTGCAAAGAGTCACAGACCACACAGGCTGGAACCGCAGCCTGCTTGAGGGGAGGAGCTATCGCGCCCACCTGGGAGGGTTCCCCATTGGCCTGGGACTCGGACGGGGAAGAGCCCGAACAGCTAGGCCCCGCCCTTGACACGATTCTGGAGGAGGTGGAGTCGGAGGACGGAGGTCCTGCCCTCGACTCAAGCTTAGGGGAGGTAGAACTTGGGGGCAGAGGTTCTCCACCTGTAGGGACAGGTAGGGAGGAGTAGTCCGCCACAGACCCAAATCCCAAAGGGGTGGAGCCTGAGGGAAGGGAGCCGAAGCCGGCAGTCGTGGTGGAGCCACGGGCTGTGAGGGCTAAAGTCCCAACCACAGGTCCACTCGCTAAGGGTGCCTCGCCCAAGGCACCCCCTCGCAGGTCGCCTTGAACGCCTCAGCCAGAAAAGCCCTGGCCCGATTCCCCCTACTTCAGCAGACACCGACTTGGGAAATCCCTAGAAAGATGCAGTCCCCAGTTGGCAGCAAAAGGCTGCAGGGGACTCAATCTACAGGACAGCGCGGCCCCGCCACAGGGAGCGGTGAGCTGCAGTCCAAACAGGGATTAGGTAGGCCGCCCGGGGACGGGCGGTGCTGTACATAAGTTTAGTTAAGTTTAAGATTGGTTGAGCATAAGGTGTGTAAACTTTTAAGGTGATGGGTGTTATAAGGAATAGCTTTAGAACCTGCCCAGCATGTGTGTTTGTTTTGGATCGAGGTTGAAAGACCCGATCATGCCTTCACCTAGGCCAGAATCTCTCGGGAGCCTGGCTGTATCGTTTAATCTGTTGCAGGAACCAAAGGCACTATGGAAAGGATTCTCATCATGTTCGCGGTGATCGGGTGTAGCTTGGCCTATCGGGGCTACACCAAGGACTCCATCGTGTATGGATGTTCCGGGGACACAGCCCCTATTATGTCCGTGTGTAATTGAGACACGGACTGCAGGAGCTGGTTACAACAGGTATTTACTGAGTGGAGACAAAACTGGAACTACTATGCAAAGTTACTTTACAGGCTTATATACAGGGGTGGTCACTACTGGTACTGCAGTACACAGGGGCTGCAGAATATAGTTCCTTCTGCAAAGTACATACACTACAATTCCTCCCCTTTTATCTAAACAGTACATAACATTCGATTAATAAGTAAATAACATATTTACAATTACAGTTGCTAGATACATTAGCTGAAGTTAAGCAATTATAAGTTCAGTCTTTGAGGAGGCTTCCTGATTCTGTCTGGATAACGCCTCTTTGGGGTATCCGGTTCTTCTGGCAAAGTTGATTCGGGATCAACGTCGTTGTTTGGTTCGTCTGCTTCCAATATCACCGATTCTGAGGTAGATGCAATTGGTACTTCGGTTTCATCACCAGGTGTATCAGATCGTGGTGTGGAATTAACGTTTTCCAGTGACTCTAGAATCTGGGTGAAACTAGAACTAGGGGGCATAGTCTTAGAATAAGGGGCTGCTCTTTCAAAACTGAGATGAGGAGGAACTACTTCACTCAGAGGGTGGTAGTTCCATGGAATATGCTGCCCCAAAAAACTGTAGAAGCTACATCATTACATAAATTTAAAACAGAAATAGACAGTTTCCTAGAAGTAAAGGGAATTAAGGGTTACGGGGAGCGGGCAGGAATTTGGACATGAGTCTAGGTTCGGATCGGTCATGGCCCTGTGGGTAGCGGAGTGGGCCCAGGGGCCGTGTAGCCTGATCCTGCTCCTATTTCGTGTGTCTAATTCTGTTAGATGCAGGAGATGGTTCTGTGATAGTGGATTGGCAGTTAGGATCAGATCAGCCATGATCTTATTGAATGGCGGAGCAGGCTCGAGGGGCCGATTGGCCTACTCCTGCTCCTATTTCTTATGTTCTTATGTTCTTATGGCGTCTTACAATGCTCTCTCCAACGTCCACGGTATACATTAGAGGTACTTGCCGTGTGCAGATCGTTCCTGGCTGCCATTTCTCTGTGCGGTAGTCCCGGGCCAAAACTTGTTGACCTATCTTGAAACTCCTGGTTGGCCTTTCATTCATATTCTGAAACTGCCTGTTCTCCACATCTCTTCTGATGTTTGGCTTAACCAAATCCAAGCGTCATCTTAATCTTAGATTGAAGAACATCATGGCTGGAGTTTGGTTGGTAACCGCATGTGTCGCATTCTGGTAGGCAAACAAGAAGTTATCCACCTTGTGTTGTAGGGGTATGTCTTCATTACACATTGCCTTGATAGCCTTCTTGAATGTTTGAATGAGCCTCTCAGCCAATCCATTCGTGGCTGGATGATATGGGGCGGATGTGTAATGCTTAACACCATTGTTCTTAAAGAACCTCCGGAACGCTTCAGACACAAACTGTGGTCCATTGTCGGAGCAAATCTGTTCAGGCAGCCCATTTCTGGCGAATATGGTTCGTAAGACTGTGATAGTTTTTTCTGTGGTGGTTGAGGACATTTTTATTACCTCTGGCCACTTTGAATGTGCATCCACCGCAATTAAAAACATCGAGTCCATAAAGGGACCAGCAAAATCAATGTGCACACTTTGCCATGGAGATGAGGGCCACTCCCATGGATGTAGAGGGGCTTGTGGTGGGGCGTTTTGGACCTTCTGGCATTCTGTACAGCTCTTGGTCATCTCTTCAATTTCTCTATCGATTCCTGGCCACCACACAAACGCTCTGGCTAAGTTCTTCATTTTTACCCCTCTCAGATGACCCTCATGAAGCTCATTGAGCACTCTATCCTTCAATTTGGTTGGAATTACTACTCTGGATCCACACATCAAGGTTCCTCTGCACACTAACAGCTGTTCTCTTCTCGGCGAGAATGCTGGCAACAGTGGTTCGCCATGTGCTGGCCATCCCTTCACCGTTAAATCATAGACCCAGGAGAGTGTCGGGTCATTTCGTGTTTCCTTTTCTATGTTTGCATTCGTCACAGGGAGACATTCGACTATAGTCGAGTGGAATAACTCCACTGGATCCACTGCCTGTTCTTCTTCCACCGTCGGCAATGGTAGGCGCGACAATCCATCAGCATTCTCATGCTGTTTAGTTCCTTTGTACTCGATGTCATATTGGTGTGCCCCTAGGAAAAGGGACCACCTCTGTAGCCGTTGTGCTGTCATTATCGGGACGGCCTTCTGAGGGTTGAAAATGGAGACAAGAGGTTGATGATCAGTTAGTAGAGTAAATTTCTGATCATGCAGGTAGTGATTGAACTTCTTCATCCCCCACACCAGGCTGAGGGCCTCTCTGTCAATCTGGGCGTAGTTACGCTCAGCTGAAGTTAACGAGCATGACGCAAAAGCTATCGGCCTCTCTGAACCATCAAGGAGTTTATGTGACAGTACCGCTCCAATGCCATAGGGAGACGCATCACACGCCAATCTTATCGGTAGTGATGGGTTGTAGTGAGCCAATACTTTTCTCGGAGTGATTAGGTCTTTACTCTTCTGAAAGGCCCGCTTACATTCATCACTCCATTTCCAAGCTACTCCAGTTTGTAGTAGGGCGTTCAGTGGGTGCAGAATTGTGGACAAATTCGGCAAAAACTTAAGGTAGTAATTCACCAATCCTAGGAATGAACTCAGTTGCGACACATTTTCAGGCGCTGGAGCCTTAACTACCGCTTCAATTTTGTCAGGGGACTTATGTAACCCCTCTTCATCAATCACGTGGCCACAATACGATATCTGTTTCTTAAAAAACTCGCACTTGGGGCGATTGGCTCGTAGCCCGTGTTCTCTTAGTCTAGTGAGCACCTGCTCTAGGTTGGCAAGGTTTTCACTGTCATTTTCACCTGTCACTAGGATGTCGTCCAAGTAACACTGGGTCCCCAGAATCCCTTGCAGGACTTGTTCCATCGCTCTTTGCCATATCGCCGGAGCTGATGCTACTCCGAATACCAGTCGATTATACTGGTAAAGACCTTTGTGAGTGTTTATCGTGAGACACTTCCTCGAGGATTCTTCAACCTCCATCTGAAAATATGCTTGTGCTAGGTCAATTTTTGTAAAACGTTTCCCTCCAGATAGTGAGGTGAAAGTATCTTCTATCCTCGGAAGAGGATACTGTACTGTGAGAAGGATTGGGTTCACCATCACCTTGAAGTCCCCACAGATGCGAACCTTCCTTGGCTCCTCAGACTTATTGTTTAACGTTTTTTTCATGACAGGAACGATGGGTGTCGCCCACTCGCTCCAATCTATCTTAGATAACACGCCTGCATTCTCCAGATTCTCCAGCTCTGCCTCGACAGCTGGGCGAACTGCATACGGTACCGTTCTTGCTTTGCAAAACTTGGGGATTGCATTCTCTTCTATTTTTATTCAGGTGGTTACGCCTTTAAGAGTTCCCAGTTCTTGATGAAATACCTCTTTAGCGTTAGCTAAGATTTTTGACAATCGTCCAGGTGTGACGTTGTTATCCTTTTTACCAGCCACAGTCAGTGCCTGAATGGAGTGCCAGTCTAGACTTATCTTTCTGATCCATTCATGTCCCAATAACGGTAGTCCACCATCTTGCAGTATGTACAGATACAATTTCTGTATTTCTTTGCCGTTGTATTCGACAGGCACCCTTATTTTCCCTCTGGGGTATACTTTCTGCCCCGTATACGTCTTCAAGACAATGGATGTCTCTTTCAAGGGTATGTGTGAGAATAACCGCTCGTAGTCTCATCGATTCATGATGGTCAGGGCTGATCCTGTATCCAATCCCATTTTTACTTGGGACCCTGCTATCGTGAGTGTGACCCAAATGGTTTGGTGATCCTCTTTAGCGATTACGTTGTGAAGTTTGAGACAGCTTAGTCTCTTGTTCCCGGATTCACTATCGCTCTTCTGGTCTTCGGAACTACTGTCCGTCATCTTTTGTACTTTCCTGTACTGTTCCTTAGTAGCCTTTTTGTTGTCATTAGTCTTCTTTCCAGACCTGCAAACTCATGCAATGTGTCCCATCTTTCCACATTGCCTGCATTTTTTGTCCTTGGACCAGCAGTCCTTCTGGTCATGGGTTGTCCTGCTGCAGCGATAACATTTTTCAAATCCCTGTGTCATTTCATGGGTGCCGTATTCCTGTGGCTTTTGCTGTATTTCCGCAGCTCCCCTTGCTGCTGCTTCGTACGATACTGCCAAGCTGAAAGCCATATCCAGCGTCAGCTCTTTCTCTGAGAGTAACCTCTTCTGGGTTCCTTCACTCAGGATTCCACAGAAAAATTTGTCCCGTAGAGTGTCTGTCAGTCCTGCTCCGAACTGGCAGTGCTTTGATATCTTGCGAGTTCCATAAGGTAATCAGCATTGCTCTCATCTTTATGCTGATTTCTCCTGTGGAATTTAAATCTTTCTGCTATCAGCAGCGGTGTAGGATTTAGATGTTCCTGTAGGATATCAACAATTTCGTTAAAACTCTTCGCCATCGGTTTGGCTGGATTGATCAGGTTCCGCAATAGGCCGTACGTTCTTGCGCCCATTAAGTTTAGTAGTACCGATGCCTTTTTCTCATCGGCTACTTCGTTTGCCTTGCAATATACTTCGACTCTTTCCACATATGTGGTCCAGTCTTCTATTGCATTATCGAAGGCAGTGATATTGCCAGTCTTCGGCATCTTGGAAATCTAAGATGGCACCTCCCACGCTTTGCCTTCTTCCCCGATTTAACAAAATGGCACCTCCTGCGCTTTGCCTTCTTCCCCGCTGGATTAAGATGGCGCCTTCCGCGCTTTCTGTCTTCTCCGCTGTTGCTGGCGTTTATATGCCTTGATGGCGATGCCCTATGGTCTTCGCGCACTTCCCCCCCACGCTGCTGCTACCGCCGCTCTCCGCCGTCCCCCTGGCAAACTGCAGCTCCTCGCGGCTTTCTGCGCTTCTAATTTCTTTTATTTTCCCGTCGTCAGAGCAAACCCTACGAGACACTTTCCTCCCTCTTCCCGGGTCTGTACGCTGCCCGGCTTCGTTGCACCAGCCGCGCCCTGTGTGCTCCACCCTCTCTCTCTCTCTCCTCTTCCCGACAACGCTGCTCGGCCCTGGTGAAAAGCCACCCGATCGAGCTCTAGCCCACCGCAGCCCAGGAAGGATCAGTGTGCTACCTGCCACCAGCCCGATTAGCTGGAACACCATAGACAGGATAACCAAGCCCCGCTCTCGACAGCCTCTCCTGCAATCTTCAAATCCGATGAATCAGAGGCGGTTGCCCACGGTCGACGCTCGTTTCTTCTGTTTGTTTGGGTTTTTTTTTTCGTTCCTTCTTCCTTCTGGCCTCGACCTCTGACAACTTCGCTTCAGGGATGGATCCCCATGAGGTGGTGCAGACTGTAGGTAAGTTCGGATCTGCTCGTCGCCAGTATTATGTCCGTGTGTAATTGAGACATGGACTGTAGGAGCTGGTTACAACAGGTGTTTACTGAGTGCAGACAAAACTGGAACTACTATGCAAAGTTACTTCACAGGCTTATATACAGGGATGGTCACTACTGGTACTGCAGTATACAGGGGCTGCAGAATATAGTTCCTTCTGCAAAGTACATACACTACAGCCCCCATCGCGACTGATGGGACAGGAGTATGGGACGTTGAAGAAACAGCTACCTACTTCCACGAAGTCAGGTGGCCAGGATGGCTGGGGTCAAACTCTACGATATACTCCAGCCAGTCCGGATTTGCATACAGAGAGACTTCTCTAATGTGTCCCAGGATGAGGATCATCGCGCCCAGAGTCAGCGTCACCGTCGGAAGGAAGATTTGTTTGGTATGCCATGGACATGTTCCTTTGGACAGATGGTGGTGGCTCAGGAAGCTGAGCAAAATCATAAACAACTCCACGGTCGAGTGGGAGCGACTGGGTAACAATACCCATTGGACTATTATGGGGACTCATGAGGGATTGAGTGTCTGTTGGGACAAATGGTGGGAACCAGATGAGGGGATTTACATCTGTATGTGGAGTTCAGAACGCGTCTGCCCCACAGGCGTCTCCATCTTTTTCCAAAGACAGTGGCAGGATGCTGGGAAAGGGATGAGATGGGACGTCAGCACACAGGCATGCGGAGTCCCATACTCTCAGATCCCGGTGAATGCCACTGAGCTCATCACCCGCCCCCGCAAGCCCCTGCCCATGATTCTGGTAGCCAAAGCCCGCAAGGAAGGGTGCCCCACCACTACCAAGGGACCCAGGAATGGATTGGTATTAGTGCCCACAGGTCAGGTGCTGTACCAAGGGGTGCACTACGCAGTGGCCTCGGTGATTTTAAACCTCACCGAGGTGCGATTGCCAGAGTGGTGCCCCAAGGAAACTAAGCAACTGTACCAGGTCCTGTTAACAAACATGTTCAGACAGTTTTATGAGTTCGACTTTGCCGATGTCAAAACAGCCGGATTGTACACCACACCACATGAGGTCTTGGACAGGGTAGGGAGACAAAGAAGGGGTACAGTCAATGATATTTTTACCGCTTTCAACACAGGGACTTCCGTCATCAACACTCTGGATGTAGTGGAGCTGCAGACCCAGAACAATGGTTTAAAAGGGCGGTTAAGAAAGATACTGACGGATGAGAATAAGGTAGTGGGTTCTGAGTTAAATGAGGACCAGGCCATGACACTACATTTAAAGGAAATCATAGCTGAGCTGGAGAAACATGCTAAAATTTTAAATGCTCTCATCAGAGAGGATCAGAATGCGTCAGATCAGGCTGCACAGAATGAAGTGTGCATGCTGTACGGGGCGTGGTTACTGGGTGAGGGCCGCAGTAATCTGGAGGATTTAAAACAAGGTTTGCTCCCCTCCTGGATCGGCAATAAGCACCTCGCAGCCCTCCACTCTTTTGACAACGCATTGAGTCCGTGCCAGCTCAGACTAGCTTCAGCGGCCTACCCAGTCCCAATGGACTGTGGATGGTCTAATCACACCATTATGGGTATAGTGGTAAGAATGCCGGTTATGGGAAAGACAGCTAAACCCGCCCCGGTATACAGGGTGGGGAACATTGGAGTCATTCAAGGGGGTGCACACATTTGCTACACAGCGGTCCCACCTTATGTCATTCGATGGGAGCATGCAATGACGGGTACCGACCTCTCGGGGTGCCGGGGCCGGGGAGCACACATCATCCTGTGTCCCCAGCACTTGAATGCCTATTCGAAACCACAGTGCGGATTCAGAACTGCTGGCGTGAGGCATATAAATTGCACCATGGAGGCAATGGCACAAGGCCATGTGCCCCCGCAGGTGGCATATATAGGAGGTGGGACATACTGTGTCACCACTGCAGGGCCCCACTACCAACATGGACAGCACGGCTGGTGTCCGGTCAGTGACAGCAGTTTCTGCTTCAAACCCAAGGCAGAAGTTCAAGTGGCCCAAGAGCGAATTGTCCCCATTCCTGAACCATCCACTGTTCACACCACTGTCAAAGAGAATTTCACCGATCTGCAACGATTCGTTGCACATTTTGGCTACATCATTCCCCCTCTCCCTGAACACCTCACCAAGATACTGAAAGCCGTTGCCGTTTCACAGAAACATTTTTACATGCTGGAGCAGAAGACATTAGAAATAGGGGCAGACATATTAGATATAGTGACCCCACAGTGGTGGAACCTGTTCACTAATATAGAAGTCCCTTCTTGTATTAGGATAGCCTCCCACATCCTCGTAGTATGTCAGATTTTTATTGTGATTTATTTACTCTTTGTACATTGTAAGAAGGACAAACATTTACAGAAGTGTGAGAACAGAGGAGAATGGAGGGAGCATTATGTGCGGGTAGACGAGGAGACACCCGTTTGAATTTCTGCTGCTATGTATAGAGTTAAAGTTTCCCTCCCTCCTCTATTTTTGATAGTGTTCATGTACAATTTTGTGTGTATGTACTTTCTTCATTACTGTATTGAAGTTTTTAGGTTGTGTTGTTGTTAATAAAAGATAATGTATATGAAACAGGTGGTGTAGGGGTATTAGGCCCCCTCCACGCCTGGAAACATGTGTATCAGATTTTAATTCCAATGTATTGCCATTTATAGATGCTTAATGTACACTGTAGGATTTCTGAAATGGGAAACGCATGTGTCGTGGGTTCATAGATAGGTAAATAAAGGGGATGGTTTGATTATGGAGAGTCAGAAAATTTTGCTCACCCAGAATTATGATACTTCAAGCAAGTTATCATGTCATCAGGGGGGGACTGTAGAATTCGCAAAATTGAACATTGTCCTATAAGGGTCTATTGGCAGAAAAGGCCTTAACTTTTAAAGACGGTTTTAAAAGAAGCCCAGAAAAAGGGACACACAAAATGGCCACCAGACCCCGTGACCAGCTTTTGGGACACTTTAAAATGGTTCCTGCAGTCCCCAGACAGCTTTTGTGGATTCAGCCCACAGTAGGTTCTGGAAGGCAGTTTCAGGGAAAACAAAACCAGACAGAGCCCCATACATATAGATTGGATGCAGATCCGATCAGATCGGCCTGTAGGTAAAGGCCATCTATATACTTACCCAGACAAAGGGAAAGAGTTTCATATTCATAGGGGGAACCTCAAGAACCATTTAAGACATCAGAAGGACATTTAAAACATTACCAGGTCATTCCAGACCAGAGATGGCAGTTACTGGCCATCCAGAAGGTAATTCTTACACAAAGACTACCCCGCTGTGATACAAGCCCGCCAAGAATTAAGCAAAGACTCACTGTGATATGGCGGGAGATAAGGGCCTCTTTGAGAAGTATAATTGAGGACCCGGGATATCTGTCGGGAGCGTAGCGTAGCATGGTTCAGCTTGGCTTAGCTAGCTTGCCTCTTTGAGAGCCGGGAAGGAACGTCGATCCGGAGACCAGTCAAGAAGGTGATTAGAGTCTGTGTCCAGCCCCGGGGTAACCATCGGGACATCATCGACAAACCCCGGGCTGTTGACGAGACAAAGGACAGTAACCTTCCACAAGAAACCTACATGAAAATGGTGAAACAGCTGGGCTCTGCGAAGAAACCTATATGACACTGGTCAAACAGTTGGTCTCCGTCCACGCCGACATCCAGGCCTGCTAGCATCCAGCCTGTCCGTGACCTTCACCTCGAGGGAGAGGAGAGAGTGTCGCAGCCCGCAGCATTGACCACGTGGAGACAGGACGCCTGAGAGGATCAAAACGCAGACCTTTCAAAATCTTATACTTTCTAATTGGATTGGTGAGCATGTTTCTGGCCCCTCATAATCTGATCTAGATAGGTTTAGGGGGTGGGCATTTCAGGGGATAATTAATTATGAGTTGTTGTCCCTCGATGTTCTGTGTGTTTCCCCATTTCGTGATGACTTTTGTAAAGTATAACATGCCTATATATATTTTAGTTAGTATTGTGTTATGATTTGTTTTTCCCTCCCATGTACCTTTTTTTATTGACTTGCATTTGATTTGTTCCTTTATGCAATAAAATTTCATTTTGTTTTCATTGAACCTGATCTATAGTGTATTCTCTACATTGTAGTTCCTGCCTCAAAGTCCAGTGTATAGAACCTAAGGGGCGAGTGGGTCGAACCACTCAAGGTTTTACTGTGCAAGAGAGAGAGGCCTCTGGAGAGAGAATCCTCTGCGATCTAAAACCCCTTACAATAGTAATCAGTTCCATTGTGTTGTATTCTTTCTGACATATGTGGTCAGCCAAGTGATAGATGCAGTGTGTATTTTTTTATTCATTCATGGGATGTGGGCATCGCTGGCAAGGCCAGCATTTATTGCCCATCCCTAATTGCCATTGAGAAGGTTGTGGTGAGCCGCCTTCTTGAACTGCTGCAGTCCATGAGGGTACTCCCACAGTGCTGTTACAGAGGCAGTTCTAGGATTTTAACCCAGCAACGATGAAGGGACGGCGATATATTTCCCAGTCAGGATGATGTGTGACTTGGAGGGGAATTTGGAGGTGGTGCTGTTCCCATGTGCCTGCTGCCCTTGTCCTTCTAGGTGGTAGAGGTTGCGGGTTTGGGAAGTGCTATTGAAGAAGCCTTGGCGAGTTGCTGCAGCGCATCTTGTAGATGGTACATACTGCAGCCATGATGTGCTGGTGGTGGAGGGAGTAAATGTTTAAGGTGGTGGCTGGAGTAACAATTATGCAGGCTGCTTTGTCCTGGATTGTGTTGAGTTTCTTGAGTGTTGTTGGAGCTGCACTCATCCAGGCAAGTGGAAAGTATTCCATCACGCTCCTGACTTGAGCCTTGTAGATGGTGGAAAGGCTTTGGGGAGTCAGGAGGTGAGACACTCACTGCAGAATACCCAGCCTCTGACCTGCTCTTGTAGCCACAGTATTTATGTGGCTGGTCCGGTTAATTTTCTGGTCAATGGTGACCCCCAGGATGTTAATGGTGGGAGATTTGCCGATGGTAATCTCATTGAATGTCAAGAGGAGGTGGCTAGACTCTCACTTGTTGGAGATGGCCATTGCCTGGCGCTTGTGTGGCGCAAATGTAACTTGCCACTTATCAGCCCCAGCCAATATTGTCCAGCTCTTGTTGCATGTGGGCATGGGCTGCTTCATTATCTGAAGAGTTGCAAATGGAACTGAACATTGTGTAATCCTTGCAACCATCAGTGAACATCCCCACTTTTGAACCTATGATGAAGCAACTGAAGTTGGTTGGGCCGAGGACACTGCCCTGAGGTACTCCTGCAGTGATGTCCTGGGGTTGAGATGATTGGCCTCCAACAACCACAACCATCTTCTTTTGTGCTAGGTATGACTCCAGCCAATGGAGAATTTCCCCTGATTCCCATTGACCTCAGTTTTATTAGGGCTTTTTGATGCAACACTCGGTCAAATGCTGCCTTGATGTCAACGGCAGTCACTCTCACCTCACCTCAAGAATTCAGCTCTTTTATCCATGTTTGAACCAAGGTGCAATGAGATCTGGAACTAAGTGGTCCTGGCGGAACCTAAACTGAGCATTGGTAAGTAGATTATTGGTGAGTAAATGCTGCTTAATGGCACTGTCGATGACACCTTCCATCACTTTGCTGATGATGGACAGTAGGCTGATGGGACGGTATTGGTCAGATTGGATTTGTCCGGCTTTTTGGACAGGACATATCTGGACAATTTTATGCATTGTCGGGTAGATGCCAGTGTTATAACTGTACTGGGACAGCTTGGCTAGAGGTGCGGCCATTTCTGGAGCACAAATCTTCAGCACTACAGCCGGGATGTTGTCAGGGCCCATAGCCTTTGCTGTATCCAGTGTGCTCAGCCATTTCTTGATATCACGTGGAGTGAATCGAATTGGCTGAAGACTGGCTTCTGTGATGGTGGGGACCTCAGGAGGAGGCCGATATGGATTATCCACTCAGCACTTCTGGCTAAAGATGGTTGCAAACGCTTCAGCCTTGTCTTTTGCACTTGAGTGCTGGGCTCCACCATCTTTGAGGATGGGGATGTTCATAAGGCCTCCTCCTCCCGTTAGTTGTTTAATGGTCCACCACCATTCACGGCTGGATGTGGCAGGACTGCAGAGCTTCAATCTGATCCATTGGATGTGGGCTCGCTAGCTCTGCCTATAGCATGCTGCTTCCACTGTTTAGCATGCATGATTCCTGTGTTATATGTAGAGATTAGATTATCTCTGGTCTTTCAAATAATCAGGATCGAGTGCAAAAAAATATGGTTGTTATATTGTGTTTAATCAGAGTTTAAGACGGAATATAACACACTAGTTATACATTAAAAACATACGACCATGACAAGCTGTTGGTACCGGTCCCGATCGGACAACCGGCTGGTGTGCACAAACAACTTTTCGGCTTATGGCCTTTCTCCCTCTCTAGCTCTCTTCTAGAATCACCAGGAGTGTTAAACTAGGGTCAGCATGAGTCCACCCTCAGAAGAGTTTTAGACCATTGATCACCCCTGGAAGCTCTCCACTTCACAGCTGAGCTGAGGGCTTTTTGGGTCTTCCTTTTATTCTCTTCTTAGGGGTGGGCCTGATGTAGAATATGGACAGGACCATTTAACCTATAGAAGTTCCCCTTAAGGCAAGGTGCCCAATGGTATGTCGAGTTCTTTGTCTTAACTTTCAGATGAATGCCCTCCCCTAAGGGGTCTCATGCTTTTCCTCACATGTCTTTTCTGTTTATACATTCTGAAGGCCCATCCATCTGATTTCCTCCTATCTCTCCCATCCTTATCCCACCATTCTCGGCCTTCAGGTGTTCGTAGTTACTTGTTATCAGTTATTTATGTTCACGATGTTCATGTTGCTTTAGCTGTGCAAAATTAACTATTTCATTCCATTATCAGACTATTGTACCATGGAATGAATCATATATAAGTAAACATATCGTATAAAAATCAACATTTCTGCAGAGCACAGAGCGGTCTGCACAGAGCAGGATTAAATGGAGTGGACTTGAACAGAGTGTTTTATTTGGAAATAGTGGGAATTTGGAGAAGAGGGGGAAGGAGTTGTTGCTTTTTACCGACACTACTTGTAGTGCTTTGTGTTATAGGTAGATATATGTAATTTCAGTACCCTTAACAATCTAGATCAAGTAAGAAGTCAAGAAACTACACTGTAAACTAAGTTACCTAATTACAAATTTGATTAAATTTAATTAAATAAATCAAGTTCATATAGGGATGGCAGTGCAGGTGGTGTGCCGCAACTGCAGCATGTGAGAGTTTGTGGAGAGCATTGTGATCCCGGACAACCACGTTGGCAGTAAGTGCCTGTATCTTGAGGAACTTCAGCTCAGAGTTTTTGAGCTGGAATCTGATGTGCAGACATTGCGGGGCATCAGGGATTGGGAGAGTTAACTGAACACTTTGATCCAGTAGACAATCAAACCCCTTAGGTTAGGTAGTGGTACAGGTCTGGTTAGTGGTCAGGGACAGGAGGGTGTGACTGCAACTTTGGCAGGTAAGGGGACCCCAGGTACAGTGCTGGAGGAGCCTCAGCCTTTGCCCTTGTCCAACAGGTATGAGGTTCTTGCTGCCTGTGTGGCTGAAGGAAAAGCCTACAGGATGGATTAGCATGCTGACCATGGCACCATGGTGTAGGAGGCCATTCAAGTGGGGGGAGTGAAAGGAATTGTAGTTGTGGTAGGGGACAGTGTAGTCAGGGGGATAGATACTGTTTCCTGCAGCCGCGAACGAGAGTTCCGAAGGTTGTGTTGCCTGCCTGGTGCCAAGGTTAAGTATATCTCCTCGCGGCTGGAGAAGAACTTGGAGTGGGAGGGGGAGGATCCAGTTGTCATGGTCCATGTAGGAACCAACGATATAGGTAGAACTAGGAATAAGGTTCTGCTGAGGCAATTTGAGGAGCTAGGATCCTAATGAAAAAGCAAAACCTCAAAGGTAATAATCTCTGGATTGTTACCTGTGCCATGTGCAAGTTGGCATAGGGACAAACATATTAGAGGTTTAAATGCATGGCTCAAAGAGTGGTGGGGGAGGAAGGGGTTTCAGTTCATGGGGCACTGGCACCACTACTAGGGAAAGAGGGAGCTGTTCCGTTGGGACAGGCTCCACTTAAACTGGGCTGGGACCAGTGTCCTGGTGATCTGAATAACTAGGGCAGTAGACAGGGCTTTAAACTAATGAGGATGTGGGGGGGGAGGGGGCGGGGGGGGAGGATACAGAAAAGAGTAAATTTAAAAGCAGCGAGAGAAATGTCAAGTCTCTAGAGTAGAGTTTGGGTAAAAATAAGCAGAGTGGGCCAGGACGGGACAGAGAGAGTAACAAAAGGTAATAAGGCATCAGTGACTAAGGTGACATCAGGGCAAACTAGAAATAAGTTGAAGCTAAAGACACTATGGCCCAGAAATTCGGGTCCCAACACGTGAGTACGCACTGGGTACTCACACGTCGGCCCAACAAAAGTGCCGGTTTCATGCATGCACTGCGCATGCATGGGAAACCGGCACTTCCATTCCCCTGAAAGAAGGGGTTGAGAGGTGGAATGCTTGCACCGGAGAGACTTACGTTTTTTTTCCAGGTTTTTCCGGGAGGGTAAGTCTCCAGCAGTTACACTTAAAAAGCAGGCGCAAGGCCTGCTTTTAACAAGGTAAGTGGTGAATTACTTAAAATTAAAAAAAAATTTCCAAAGGTTTATTATTTGTAAATACTTTAAAAAAAGGTAAATTTATTTTTAGCCCCTTTATAAAATGTAATTAATTTTTTCAAAAATTAAAATTATTGTTTAAAATAGTTATTTCATGTAATTTATAGTTATTTTAAAAATGTGTTGATTTTTTAAAATTTATTTGAAGTTTTATTGATGTTTTGGGGTTTATACTATTTATAGGTTTGACAGCTCTTCCTGTCAAACTTATGTATGAAGCATTCCCTGCTACCATTGGCTCTCCATGGCCCAAGTGATCCCAGGGGATGCATCAAACTAACTGCGCCCCTGGGGTATGCAAGCACTGCGCGCCGGCAGTTGGAGGAGGCCCAGGATCGGAATCCCAAGCGGGCCCACAGCTCAACGGCCGGCGTGGTAGGTAAGTGCAGGTCGGGGGCTTACATCCACGGGAAGCCCCCGACCCAAATTTCTGGGCCATTATCTGAATGTGTGAAGCATTCGCAACAAAATAGATGAATTAATTGCGTAGATAGAAATTAACAGGTTTGATCTACTAGCCATAACGGAAACATGATTGCAAAGTGGCCAATGTTGGGAACTAAATATTCCAGGATACTTAACTTTTAGAAGAGATAGGTAAAATGGAAAAGGAGGAGGGGTAGCCCTGATAAAAAAAGGGATGGGATAGAGACAGTAGCGAGAAAGGATCTTAGCTCCGGAAATCAAAAAGTAGAATCAGTTTGGGTGGAGCTAAGAAACAACAAGAGGCAGAAAACATAGGTGGGAGTTATTTATAGGCCCCCAAACAGTAGTTGTAATGTAGGGCAGAGTATAAATCAGGAAATTAGAGGCGCATGTAACCAGGGTAATTCAGTAATCATGGGGGACTTTAATCTACATATAGACTGGGCAAACCAAATTTGCAATAATAGTGTGGAGGAAGAATTCATACAAGATAGTTTTCTAGATCAGTATGTTGAGAAACCAACTGGGGACAGGCTATTTTAGATCTAGTATTGTGCAATGAGAAAGGGTTAATCAATAACCTTGTAGTAAAGCGGACTTTAGGGAAGAGTGACCATAATATGAAGAATTTTATATTGAGTTTAAAAATGATTTATTTAAATCCGGAACTAGGGTCTTAAATCTAAACAAAGCAAACTACATTGATATGAGGGGTAAGTTGGCTAAGCTGGATTGGAAAACTCTATTAAAAGGTATGATGGTAGAGAAGCAATGGCTAGCATTTAAAGAATTAATACATAATTTACATTCCTTTAAGGCACAAAAACCCCACAGGAAAAGTGGTCCAACCGTGGCTAACAAGAGAAGTTAAAGATAGTATTAGATCAAAGGAAGAGGCTTATAATGTTGCAAAAAGAGTAGTAAGCCTGAGGATTGGGAGGATTTAAGTATTCAGCAAAGGAGGACCAAGAAATTGATAAAGAAAGGGAAAATAGAATATGAGAGTAAACTAATGAGAGACATAAAAACAGACTGTAAAAGCTGCTATAGGTATGTAAAAAGGCAAAGATTAGTGAAATGTGTGTCCCTTACATGTTGAGACAGGAGAAATTATAACGGGGAATAAGGAAATGGCAAAGAAATTAAACAATTACAATGAGGGGTGTAAGATTTGCAAAATTCCCACATTCCCCCAAAGTTATTAATAAAAGGGACCCTGCATGGACATTTTAAAAAGGGTACCAAAAAGCTGGCGTCCGCACCTCGTGACCAAAAGCCTGCAAGATTTAAAAAGCTTGGACTCTGTAGCAGCACAAGCAGCTTTGGGGAAATTGAAACTTAAAAATGCAGTTTCTGTGAAAAAGATCTTTGTGTTTTGGAAGCCAGACAGCAAACATTGAATATGCATTACGTCAGATCATAGACAGATCAAAACCAGTTAGACCTATACTTGAGGCCATTGGGTTGTCCGCATAAATAATTGGGAACAGCTTATGGGAGCCATCAAGGCTGGACAGGCCGATTAGAATGCATTAATGACAATACAGTCCGGAGAGTAAGGCCATCAGGTGCGATAAATGGCCACCTAAATCCAGTTAACTTAGATTGCTATAATCATTTAAAACAGCCTGCCAAAATTGAAACAATGAACTAACCTGATTTGGCGCGCAGATAGGGGCTATCGAAAGGAGTATAACTGTCGGCCCCGGGTAGCAATCGTGCTCTCTTGCTCTTGCTCTTGCCCTTGCTCCTGCTCTCGTGGCTCCGGCCTCTTGGGCTGCCGCTGCCCGTACTTGTGCCCTGGCCTCATGGCGGGTTCTCTCCTCGCTCCCTGTAGCAAATTTTCAGACAGTCAAGGACACCATACCAACTGCAGGGGAGGGGAACGAGACCCGAGTCCATAGTCATCCAGGACACCCAGGCCGCAAAAAGGGGGCAAGACGAAACTGAGTAGGCAGCCCAGGACTTGTATAGTAACCGAACGAGACGAGATGAAAAGAGACGAAGAAGAAGGTAACAACTCGATAAGAGCAGAGCAGGGCAGCGAAAAACATATTGATCAGGCCAAGCGCCTAGTTATAAGCTGGCGATTGGGGAGGCAAACATCTTGTTAAACACTGCAAAAACACAGGTGTCCACGCCACAACGAATATACTGGCGTTTGCCGCTTGGGTAGGAAAATCTAGACAGTGAAGACTGCCAACTGCCCTATAGGCACAACGTTACCGCTGACGACCGCCCGAGGGAGAAGAAGAGGAGAACCCATCGTGACGAGACGACGATGGTAGCTGAGGAGAAGAAAGGTGTGTCGCACCAGCAGCTCCAGCACCGCGCCCCTGAGACCACGTGGCGACGGGGTACCTAAAAGGACAGAAGACCAAACCTCAAAACCTGCATCCGTCAATACAGTTGGCTTTGCTTTGGATTGGTGAGCATGAATTCTGGCCCCTCATAGCTTAATCTAGTTAGGTATAGGGGGTGGGATAAGGTTAAGGGGATTGTTAATGTAGTTGTTTTTCCCTCGATGTGCCGTGTGTTCCCCATTCCCTGTATAAGTATAGTTATTTTGTATTTGCCTGTATTTTATACTAGTGACTTCTCATAAGAACTGTTTTAATTTCTGTTTTAATAAAATCTTGGTTTTCTTACACCAAACCACTTGTCTACTCGAGTTTTCTGTATCGCCGCCTGTACCTAAGTCCGGTGTCTAGAACCCAGGGGTGTGGGAGCGATTCGAACCGCTCACAGACAGTCAGGGGCATAACTGACTGGGCACACGCGCCACCGACCACCCCCTACAGGGGGGATATTGCCGGCGCTCAGGGAGCGGGTTTGGAGGCGGGACCGGTGGCAAAATGGTAAAAAATGGGAGCAGATCCCGAACCCGCTCCTAACCTGCCTCCAAATGATCTTCCCGGGCGGGGGCCCCCCGATTCGCACAGGGACCTGTCTCCTAGTGACGGGATGGGGATTAGAGCCAATTAACAGGTAGTTAACAAGCAGTTAAGAGGCTTTTTCCCATTTTGCGCCTACTGCCGCGAGCTTCCCAACGTCGGAAAACCCTGCCAGGGTAAGTGAGGCGAGCTGTGGGTCTGTTCTACTGTAACTGTAGAACTGACAGCTGCAGATGTAGCGTGAAGGCTGCAATGGGACATTGGTAAGTATGACAGGTGAGAGAATGTTGGGGAAATTTTTTTTACTGTGGCTTGATGCTTCTGCACGTGACAAGCTGTGATGTGTTTGTGCAGCCTCATCTCATCGGGAGAAGTGACAGATGGTTTCTGCAATCTCACAAGCAGCTGCCATCTGTTTCATCCTAAGGAGAGAGTCATTGGAGAGCTTGGGTGCAAGGACTCACCTTTGGACAATGATTGCCAGTGTTTGACAGCACCTCAATGCTGTCAAACATTGACAAATCATCTGTCAAACAATTATGGTGCCTGTCACTTTAACAAAACCGGGACACCGGCTTTCCCTCACTTGGCCGGCAAGCCCGCAGGGCAGGCTTAACAAGGCCAATCAAGGGAAAATAGCATCTGTTCATCAGACATCGCTGGGAGCGGGACTGAAACCCGAAAACCAGCAATCCTGCCTTGACCTCTGGATCTAAGGTAAAATCTAGCCCTTTGTGTCTGTCTTCATGGAAGAAGATGCAAAAGCTTCCAGAAATAGTGGAGAACCAAGGGTATGAGTATGAGGAACTGAAAGAAATCAATATCAGTAAAATAATAGTATCTGATGGCTTACATCCTAGGGTTTTGAAAGAGTTGGCTACAGAGATAATGGATGCATTGGTTGCCGTTTTCCCAAATTCCATAGATTCTAGAACGGTTTCCATGGATTGGAAGATAGCAAATGTAACTTCACTATTTAAGAAAGGAGGGAGAGAGAAAATGGGGAACTACAGACCAGTTGCCTGACATCAATAGTAGGGAAAATGCTAGAATCTATGATTAAGGACGTGTTAACAGGGCACTTAGAAAATAATAATGGGATTGGGCAGAATCAACACAGATTTATGAAAGGGAAATCGCGTTTGACAAATCTGTTCAATTTTTTTGAGGTTGAAACTAGCAGAATAGATAAGGAAGAACCAGTGGATGTGCATTATTTGGATTTTCAGAAGGCATTTGATAAGGTGCCACATGAGAAATTATTAAACAAAATTAGGGTTCATGGGATTGGGGGTACTATACCAGCATGGACTGAGTATTGGTTAGGAATAAATGGGTAATTTTGGGTTGGCAGGCTGTAACTAGTGTGGTACCGCAAGTGTAGTGTATGTACCCGTCTACCTTTAAGAGAACTATTGTATGTAACCGTTCACCTTTAAGAGAACTACTTTAGGTGTTGCACTACTTTGTTGGCTTCTGTATACTGTAATACCGACGGTGACCACACCGGTATATAAGTGCTGTGTCAGGATTTATTGGGCAGATTCGCCCTGACCTTCGAATAGTAAAGTCCTGTTTTAAGTTACTCTGGTAGTCTGTGTATTAATTAACTAAACAACCCACAGACTTTACAGTGGCGACGAGTCCGATCATACCCTGCGGCAACAATACTTCCGAAGCAGTTAACGAGCGTCGAGAAGAGGCAACCGCCCTCGTCATTCTGCTGGGAGAAAACTCGAGTCTGCAGAGCTGGAAAGGAGGAAGAATTCAGAGACAAAGACTTCCATCAGCAACAGGCACTGACTGTCCCTTCTGCCATGGTGAGGAGTGAGCCGATCAGCACGAGAAGCAAGCCGGCCACGGTGACTGTGAGTAAGGGAAAAGTAAAAAGAATAACTGGAGGATAAGGGCGGTGCACTCGACCACGGTCGAGGGAGAAAGGAGCCGGACAGAAGTCGGGCCCAGAGGCGCTGAGACTGGGGCAACATGGAGCAAGGAAGCCGCGGTACAGACAGGCTGGGGATGCAACGGCATCGTGAGACAGCTAGACCGCGAGCGGCGAAAAAGGCCGGGCAGCGACCGAAGCCACGAAGCGCTGCGACCGGGAGCGTAGGCGCGGGAAGATATAAAAACTCAGCCGCAGCCGGGGAGGGAAGCTCCGGACTGCGAGAGGGCTGGGAGGCGCGATTGGGAGCCGAGCGAGCAGGAGAGGCAGAGCCGACCAAGGGAGACTGAGCGAGAGCCAGTCCAGCAGCTGAAACTGTTCGCTGTCAACGGGGGGTACCCAGCGCCGGTAGAGCCGAGCGAGCGGGAGAGAGACAGAGCCCGAGCAAGGGGAACTGAGCGAGAGCCAGCCCAGTGGCTGAAACTGTTCGCCGTCAACGGGGTGTACCCAGCGCCGGATGCCCTGCCGAGAAAAGGGAAAGCACTGAAGCCGACGCGCAGGCTGTGAACCTGAAAGCCAGCGGCCGTCGCCCGTGGGGAAAGTGTACCCCTCCCGCTAGGGAAGAAACGCGGGAAGCCGCCATTAGGCGGAGAAGAAGACAGAAGCGGGGAACCGCCATTGAAGTGGGCGGGGAGAGAAGATAAGCGCGGGAAACCGCCATTTTCGCGGGAACCGCCATCTTGAAAAAAAAAAAGAAAATTTAAAGAAATAATCCGTGGTGTTATCAGGAAGAGAGGAAGATGCCTAAGTGTGGTAACATCAATGATTTTAAATCCGAGGTAGAAGACTGGGCCACGTATGTGGAACGCATTGAGATCTATGGTGAGGCCAATAAAATAGAAGAAGATGACAAAGCTATAACCTTGCTAAACTCGATGGGCGCGAAGACATACGGGCTCTTGAAGCATCTACTAGCACCAGCTAAACCGGCGGATCAGACTTTCGATGATATTGTGACTGTTCTGAAGGATCACTTGAACCCCACACCGTTGATGTTGGCGGAACGATTCAAATTCTATGCGAGAACGCAAAGGAAAGACGAAAGCAACGCAGAATACTTGGTCGAACTGCGTAGACTAGCGAAACACTGCCAGTTTGGAGGGAATCTGACAGAGGCATTGCGAGACAAATTCGTGTGCGGAATGTCGAAGGAAGAAACACAAAAACGACTGCTCGAAGAGAACGATCTTACACTTGAGAAGGCTGTCCTTATTGCTGCATCGAACGAAGCCGCAGCGAAAGGAACGGCGGAAATGCAGCTAAAGGCAGCGGCACTCAGGGTGCAGCAAATTACTTCGGGTACAATGAAATGCTATCGTTGTGGGAAGACAACACACGACCAGAACCAATGCTGGTTTAAAAACCAGGAATGTAGGAAATGTGGCAAACTCGGTCACATAGCTAAGGTATGCCGGTCAGGAAAGAAGACCAACAATAATGAGTCACCACAAAAGAGGTACAGAAAGGTACATGAGGTGACTAGGAAGAGTCCGGAAGAACAGAATTCGGACTCACACTCCAACTGCAAGGAACTGGATAGTCTGAGAATTCACAATGTGAGTAATGAAGCTGACCGACAAGCTATCTGGATCACACTACAGATTGCAAAAGTCCAAGTGAAAATGGAAGTGGACACCGGATCGGCGTTGACGGTCATGAATAAGCATGATTATAAAAAGTTATTCAAGCATATTCCCCTACGGGATACGGAACTAGTATTGAAGACATACACGGGGCACAAAGTATACCCCATCGGAAAGATAGAAGTCAAGGTGAGATACAAGGACAAAGAGCACCAAAGGATGGACCTGTATGTGTTGCCTGAGGGAGGTCCACCACTTCTGGGATGGGAGTGGATCAGGAAAATAAAGATAGACTGGCATTCACTAAACACCATGACGGTAGATTCCGGAAAGGAAGATGTCAAACCTGAACAGTTGTCCAGAATATTAGATGAAGCTAAAGAGGTATTCCAGCAAGGACTGGGAACACTGCGAGGGATTAAAGCAAAGGTTAAGATTGCAGAACATGCAAGCCCAAAATTTTTCAAAGCCAGATCGGTACCTTACGCGATACGACCTGCTGTGGAGGCAGAACTGGAAGAACTTGAACGATCAGGGGTACTGTCAAAAGTGGACTGGAGTGAGTGGGCCACGCCCATTGTTCCCGTCATGAAGTCTTCACCAAGTAACAAGCCAGGGGGACCGGGGAAGGTCCGAATCTGCGGAGACTTCAAGATCACAGTGAATCCGGTGCTTCACATGGTACAATACCCGCTTCCGCGGATTGAAGATATCTTTGCTTTGTTGGCTGGAGGGAAACACTTCACCAAGATAGACCTGGCACAGGCATACTTACAAATGGAAGTCGAGGAAGAGTCGCGTCAGTACCTCACCATCAACACACACAGAGGCTTGTATCGTTATAATAGACTGGTTTTTGGGGTAGCTTCGGCTCCAGCAATTTGGCAGAGGGCCATGGAGCAGGTATTACAAGGAATTCCAAGCACGCAGTGTTACTTAGACGATATCCTGATTACGGGAGAAGACGAGGAAGAACACCTCACAAATTTGAAACTGGTGCTCACTAGGTTGAAGGAATATGGCCTTCGAGTTAATCGCAAGAAATGTGAGTTCTTCCAAAAACGGATCTCGTACTGCGGTCATGTCATTGACCGAGAGGGGCTGCACAAGTCACCTGACAAGATAGAAGCTGTCGTGAAGGCCCCCGCTCCGGAAAACGTATCACAGTTAAGATCATTCTTGGGGTTGATTAATTATTATCACGAGTTTCTGCCGAACCTATCCACGGTGCTGCATCCGCTGAATGCTCTGTTGCGGAAAGAAGTACCATGGAAGTGGAGTGAGGAATGTAAAAAGGCCTTTCGCAGAAGCAAAGCGTTGATTACCTCTGAAGAAGTGTTGGCTCATTTCAACCCAACGTTACCTCTTCGTCTAGCTTGTGATGCTTCCCCCTATGGAATTGGAGCAGTACTTTCACACAAGTTACCAAATGGCTCGGAAAGGCCAGTGGCATTCGCGTCCCGATCATTGACCTCCGCGGAGCGAAATTATGCTCAAATAGATAGGGAGGCCCTCAGCCTTGTGTGGGGCGTAAAGAAATTCAATCATTACCTGCAGGGCAAGAAGTTCACATTACTGACAGACCACCAGCCGTTGGTGTCCATATTCAACCCTAACAAGGCCGTTTCCACCATGACAGCACAAAGGTTACAGAGGTGGTCCGTGTTACTTGGGGCACACCAATATGACATCGAATACAAAAGGTCCAAACAGCATGGAAATGCTGATGGGTTATCGCGCTTGCCATTGCCGATAGTAGAAGAAGCGACTACAGTGGACCCGGTAGAGATGTTCCACTCATCCATAGTGGAATGTCTACCAGTAACAAATTCGATGATCGAAAATGAAACAAGAAATGACCCGACTCTCTCACGAGTCTATGATTTAACGGTGGAGGGATGGCCAGCACAGGGCGAACCAACGCTGCCAGCATTTTCGCAGAGAAAAGAACAGCTGTCAGTGTGTCGAGGAACCCTGATGTGTGGATCTAGAGTGGTGATTCCACCCAAACTTCAACAGAAGGTGTTAAAGGAGCTGCACGAGGGACATCTGGGTGGAGTGAAAATGAAGAACCTAGCAAGAGCGTTTGTGTGGTGGCCAGGCATTGATGGGGACATCGAAGAAATCACTAAGAGCTGTCTAGGATGCCAGAAGGTCCAAAACGCGCCACCACAGGCTCCTCTGCATCCATGGGAGTGGCCCTCATCTCCTTGGCAAAGGGTACACATCGACTTTGCTGGTCCATTTATGGACTCAATGTTTCTAATAGCGGTGGATGCACACTCCAAGTGGCCGGAGGTAATAAAGATGTCCACCACCACCACGGAAAAAACCATCACAGTGTTAAGGACCATGTTTGCTAGGAATGGGCTGCCGGAACAGATCTGTTCTGATAATGGACAGCAATTTGTGTCCGAAGAATTCAAGAAATTCTTAAAGAGCAATGGGGTTAAGCACTACACGTCAGCCCCATACCATCCCGCCTCCAATGGATTGGCTGAAAGGTTTGTCCAGACCTTCAAGAAGGCCATAAAGGCCATGGGTAATGAAGCCATTAACTTACAACATAAGGTGGATAGCTTCTTGTTGGCGTACAGGAATGCAACACATGCGGTCACAAATCAAACTCCCGCCATGATGTTTTTTAATAGACGACTAAGATGCCGGCTGGATTTGCTTAAGCCAAATGTCAGAAGGGACGTAGAGAACCGACAATTCCAGGGCATGAATGAAAGGCCAACTAGATCTTTTCAGATAGGTCAACAAGTTTTGGCCCGGGACTACCGTACCGAGAAATGGCAGCCTGGAACTATTGGAAAAAGGCTAGGGCCGTTGATGTATACGGTGGACATTGGGGACAGTATAATAAGGCGCCATGTTGACCAGATCATAGGGTCAGCCACAAATGGCCAACCTACTCCACCGCCTTACACGGTTAATGTTGAGACAGAGATACCCAGAACACCTACCTCCGATCTGGTAATACTGGAATCAGATGATCCTGACACTGTCCTTCAAGCCGAATCGACCTTGCCAGAAGCACCTACTACCCCGCCGGGTGTTACGACACCACCGAGGCGTTATCCGGACAGAGTCCGGAAACCTCCAGAGAGACTGAATCTGTGAACTGTCTTGCATAAAGTTGTATATATGTTATAATGTATGTTTAATGGGGAATCAGTATGTTGTAAGCTAAAAAGGGAAGATTGTAGTGTATGTACCCGTCTGCCTTTAAGAGAACTATTGTATGTAACCGTCCACCTTTAAGAGAACTACTTTAGGTGTTGCACTACTTTGTTGGCTTCTGTATACTGTAATACCGACGGTGACCACACCGGTATATAAGTGCTGTGTCAGGATTTATTGGGCAGATTCGCCCTGACCATCGAATAGTAAAGTCCTGTTTTAAGTTACTCTGGTAGTCTGTGTATTAATTAACTAAACAACCCACAGACTTTACAGCAAGGATCACTGCTTGGGCCTCAGCTATTCACAATCTATATCAATGGTTTGGATGAGGGGATCAAAAGTAATATATCCAAGTTTGCTGATGATACAAACACTGGATGGGAATGTAAGTTGTGAGGAGCATGTAAAGAGGCTTCAAGGGGATATAGACAAGCTAAGTAAGTGGTCAAGAACATGGCAAATGGAACATAATGTGGAGAAATGTGAAGTTAACCACTTTGGTAGGAAAAATAGAAAAGCAGAGTATTTTTTAAATGGTGAAAGATTAGGAAATGTTGGTGTTCAGAGGGACCTGGGTGTCCTTGTACACAAATCACTGAAAGTTAACATGCAGGTACAGCAAGCAATTAGGAAAGCAAATGGTATGTTGGCCTTTTGTTGCAAGAGGATTTGAGTATAAGAGTAAAGACATCTTACTGCAATTATATAGGGCCCTGGTGAGACCACACCTGGGGTATTGTGTACAGTTTTGGTCTCCTTACGTAAGGAAGGATATACTTGCCGTAGAGGGAGTGCAATGAAGGTTCACCAGACTGATTCCTGGAATGGGGGGATTGTCCCATGAGGAGAGATTAGAAGAATGAGAGGTGATCTCATTGAAATATACAAAATTCTTACAAGGCTTGACAGGGTAGATGCAGGGAGGATGTTTCCCCTGGCTGGGGAGTCTAGAACCAGTGGTCACAGTTTCAGAATAAGGGGTTGGCCATTTAGGACTGAGATGAGGAGAAATTTCTTCACCCAGTGGGTGGTGAATCTTTGAAATTCTCTACCCCAGAAGGCTGTGAAGGCTCAGCTGTTGAGTATATTCAAGACAGAGTTCGATAGATTTTTGAATATTAAGGGAATCACATGATATGGGGATAGTGCAGGAAAGTGCAGATGAGGTAGAAGATCAGCCATGATCTTATTGAATGGCGGAGCAGGCTCAAAGGGCCAAATGGCCTACTCCTACTCCTATTTCTTACGTTCTTATGTTATGTTATCATTAAATTCCCAAAGATATCTTCTATTCTATTCTCACACACTGGTTAACTTATGCATTTTAAAGCAGTTCTGTTAAGCAAAGTCAAAATCCTAACTTAGCATTATAATAAGGTTATTAGCAGCAATGGAAGAAACATAGGCGTCGGGCCTTTGTTGGTCAAATTAAAGATACATTAAACAAAGTCGAAATCCTAACTTACAAACTGCAGATAGCTAGCCTGGGAAGCAAGGTCATATGTGACTTGCCATGGTATAGAATGTTATATAATCCGCATGGAACCAAAAACTTAAGCAAATTCTAAGCATCTATCCAACTATTCTAATACTCGACTTGTTAAGTCTGTGGGTTGTATTGTAAATAATACACAGACTCCAAGATTAACAACAAAACAGGTCTTTACTATTCAGAGGTTCAGGCGATTCCTGCCCTAGTTAACATATCCCAGCCCTTATATACTGGTGTGGTCACTATCGGTATTACAGTATACATGAGCCAACAAATAGTGCCACACCTAAAATAGTGCTCTTAAAGGCAAACGGTTACATTCAATAGTTCCCTTAAAGGTAAACGGGTACATACACTACAATCCTCCCTTTTTAGCTTTTTACTTACAGAATCCCGTTAAACATACAATCTTCAACTTTATATAAACAGTTTGCAGATATACTCTCGATGGAGTCAACGTCATATAACAATTTACAGATATACTCTCGATGGAGTCAACGTCATATAACTTCATGTTTAACATAACATAATAACATATATAACTTCATGTCAAAACAGATCACAGATTCAGTCTCTGCGGAAAACAGTTCACAGATTCAGTCTCTGTGGTGTAGTCGGTTCACATTGCTGGAGTGACTCATTCAATAGTCCTTCCATGGATTTAACAGTTTGAACTTCCGAACTGATTTGGCTCCGTTCGGAGGGACCACGTGTGTGATCTGGTAGAGGTGATAATGGTTCAGATGGGTCATCTTCTGTTTTGACTTTTCCTTTTCTGCTTCTTGGAGACTCTCTGGGCTCCACTGTCAGCTGCCAGCTGCATGCGCAGTTCCTCCTTCTCTTCCTCCTTTTTCCGTAGTAGGGCCACCTTCTCCCAATGTTCCGTAGACTTTTGGTGCTCCTCCATGATTTCTGCACTTTGGGAGTCGAAGTTACAAGCTGGGCAGGACAGGACATCGTAATATTCGGTGTAGTCCACCAGGTCATGGTAATATTCGGTGTCGTCCTGAGCTAGGCCAGCGAGAGGGTCGTCTATTTCCTCCATACCCAGCTGGACGTTAGCCAGCTCTTGTTCCAAATCCAGACATCTTTCCTGAAGAGACTTCTTCATGTGTACCTCTTCATCCAGCTTTTTCTGGGCTTTCAGCAAGTCGTTTACTAATGACCTCATTTGTGATTTTAATACTTCAACTTCCTTTGGAGATTGATTGATCGGACTATTCAATCCCTCTACCAGAGCAGCTGTTTCAGCGGTCTGTTGTTCTACATTGACGTGAGTCAGCGTACTTTTGGTATCCAAGGGTTGCTCTGCTGCCATCTTCTCAGTCTGTGTTGCAACCTCAGCTATTTCAATAACTTTTGAGAGCTCCAAACCCCTCTCCTCTTCCACCACTAATGTTTCATCTATGGATGGAATCTTTACCGATGAGGCAGCCTTGGCCTGGAGCTCATCAAACATTTCCTGCAGCCTTTGGACTTCTTGCTCATGTTCAACCTTTAGTTGTTCATATGCTTCTACTGAAACTAGCTTTTCGGGGGTTGCCGAGTTAATCCCCTCCAGAATTGTAGCCTAGGCCTGTCCATACTGTTCTTTCAACTTCTCACACTCTGCTTGTAAGGAGTCGTAGAGAAGGACTGGAATAAAATCCTGGCTTCCTGAAGATTCCTCTGCAATTGTTTTTTTTGCAATTTCCTGTTGGAGTTCAGCCAAGGCTGCTATGCTATCTGCCTCTCGAAGCCTCACTGCCATCAATTCTTCTTTATTCTTGCAGTCTATCTCAGCCATTTCCCGTTTACTCTCATTTAACTGAGTGAGTAGCCCCTTATTCTGGGCTGAGAGATATTGCACCTTCTCATGTAGACCATAGCACTCCTTCTCTGCTCGACATAGCTGATTTCTGCTGATTTGGTTCTGTGTTTCAAGTTCCAACATCCTTTGCTTAGCTCCTTTCAGTTTCGCCTCAATAATCCCCTCTCGCAACATGTCCACATTATTCACATCAGGTAAAGAAGCGTTTCTCTTTTCCATGTCCAAGATTTGTTTCTGCATCTCCTTAAGAGCACACTGCGATTCAACTTCTCTTAACCTTGCCTGCACTAGCTCCGTCTCCAATTGCAGAACAAAATCCTCAGTGTAGCGTGGTTTGCCCTTCTGCTGTATCTCTAGATCATGCAAATATTCTAACTCCTGAACATCATAAGGGAGATGTGATCGGTAATTGGTCACGATGGCTCTATGGTCGCTCTCTGCTTGAGCCAGTAGGTTCTGTTGTCTTTCCAGACTCTCCCATTCGGTGTCATAGAACTTTTTCATTGTTTTCATCTCTTGTACGAGGCGGTAACTTAATTGTTCTAATTGTTGTCGTACTTTGAAATAACGTTGAGTTCGAGCCCGGTGTTCCTCCGTAATGCATATGTCTGTAACTTGAACAGACTCAGAATTCTCTGTCTTTATGCACGCCATCGATTTTCCAACCTTAGTCCGTGAGTTCATGTTAACCTTGTTTTTCATACGTAAGCTGGACTTATCGTCTTCCGGCTCGGAGTCTGAGCTGCTTGTCTGCACCAAGTCCTCACTCGTCATTGCTTGTAGGTAGTGCCATTCCATGTCTATTTTCCTGATCCACTCCCGTCCTAGAAGTGGTGGTCCTCCCTCAGGTAGTACGTACAAATTCATTCTTGGGTGTACTTTACCCCTATCTCTCACCTTGACTCTTATTTTCCCCATGGGGTATATGTTATGCCCCATGTATGTCTGTAATACGAACTTGGTATTTCTTAAGGGTATGTGAGAGAATAGCCGGCGGTAGTCCTTTTGGTTGATGACTGATACAGCTGATCCCGTGTCCAGCTCCATTCGTACTTGGACTCCAGCTATTTTTAGTGTGACCCAGATCGTCTGTAGATCAGTTACTTTACCCACATTGTGGATTCTCAGACTATCCAGCTCCTGGCTGTTTGGGTCTGAGTCCGAATTTTGTTCGTCTGAACTCTTTTCAGCCACCTGATGTACCTTGTTGTACTTTTCTTGTGGTGGTGGCTTCCTTTGCTTGTTGGTCTTCTTTCCGGACCTGCATACCTTCGCGATGTGACCCAGTTTGCCACATTTCCTGCACTCTTGGTTCTTAAACCAGCACTGATTCTGGTCGTGCGTTGTCTTTCCACAACGGTAGCATTTGGAAGTGCTTGCAGTAATTTGGTCCACCCCGAGTGCCGCCGCCTTTAGCTGCATTTCCGCCGTTCCTTTCGCTGCGGCTTCGTGCGATGAAGCTATGAGGACAGCCCTGTCCAGTGTGAGGTCGTTTTCTTCCAGAAGTTGCTTCTGCGTTCCTTCTTTGGCCAAGCCGCATACGAACTTGTCCCGCAGCGCCTCTGTCAAATTCCCTCCAAACTGGCAGTATTTCGCTAGCTTACGCAGTTCGACTAAGTATTCCGCATTGCTTTCATCTTTCCTCTGGGTTCTTGCGTAAAATTTAAATCGTTCAGCCAGCATCAACGGTGTGGGGTTCAAGTGATCCTTCAGCACTGCTACGATCTCTTCGAAGGTCTGGTCCACTGGTTTAACTGGTGCTATTAGATGTTTCAAGAGCCCGTATGTTTTTGCTCCCATCGAATTTAACAAAGTTATTGCCTTGTCGTCATCCTCAATTTCGTTGGCTACGCAATATATTTCTATGCGTTCCACATACATGGCCCAGTCTTCTATTTCAGCATTAAAATCATTAATATTTCCTCGCTTAGGCATCTTCTTCTCTTCTTGAGAACAACACAAGTATTGCTTTACTTATTCTTATTTTTCCTCTCTTCTTGAGAACACACCAGCATTTCTGAAAATTCTTATTAATTTTCTAAGATGGCGGTTTCCCGCTTCTGTCTTCTTCCCCAGCGGTTTCCCCGCGAAAAATGGCGGCTTTCCCGCGCTTCTCGCTCTCCCCGCCCACTTCAATGGCGGTTTTCCCGCGCTTGGCGGTCTTCACCCGACCCCCGACGCTGTCTTTCAGCCCGAGTGCGGCCCTTATCTCCGCCGCGATCGATGGCCCGCGCTGTTCACCGCGGCTCTCGCGCCTTCAGTGTCTGCCGACTCTGCCCTACCAGCCCGAGTGCGGCCCTTATCAGGGATTGCGATCGATGGCCCGGCTGTGCCCCTCACTTCAAAGCGGCCCGGCCCTTATCAGTGGATGCGATCGATGGCCCGCGCTGTGCCTCTCGCCCGAAGCGGCTCTCGGCCCTTATCGCTGGTGCGATCGCTGGCTCGCGAAGCGCCTCCCGCTCGAAGCGGCTCTTGCTCGCTCCCTCTCGGGCTCTGGCTCACCCGCTCGCACGGCTCTTGCTCGCTCCCTCTCGGGCTCTCACTCAGTGGATTCAAACGCCTCTCCCCGACTTCCCGCAGTCTGGCCCTTTCCTCCCCGGCTGCGGCTGATTCTTCGCGGGTTATTTAGTTATTTATTTATTTATCGGCACCGCGCCTTGTGATCCCGGTCGCTGTCCGGCCTTTTTCACCCCCTCGACCGTGGTGGTCACTGCCCTTATCCTCCGGATATTTTCCACACTTTCCCCTACTCACAGTCGTTGCGGTCGCCGGTTGCTTTCTTTTGTTAGTTGATCGACGCACTCCGCACCGTGGTAAAAGGGTAGTTGTGCCTGTTGCTGATGAACTTTCGTTGCTAGTCTGCTTCCTGTCTGTTGCTGCAGCCTCGTGTGTTCTTCCAGCAGCACGACGAAGGCGGTTGCCTCACTTCGACGCTCCTTAGTAGCTTAGGAAGTACTGTTGCCGCAGGGTACGATCGTCCTCGTCGCCATTGTTAAGTCTGTGGGTTGTATTGTAAATAATACACAGACTCCAAGATTAACAACAAAACAGGTCTTTACTATTCAGAGGTTCAGGCGATTCCTGCCCTAGTTAACATATCCCAGCCCTTATATACTGGTGTGGTCACTATCGGTATTACAGTATACATGAGCCAACAAATAGTGCCACACCTAAAATAGTGCTCTTAAAGGCGAACGGTTACATTCAATAGTTCCCTTAAAGGTAAACGGGTACATACACTACACGACTGAAGAGACAATTTTGTCTCAAGTTCCAATACAATCATCTAGACACTGTATTTTTTGCGTCACAGTTTGATTCACACAACTATATACATTTTAGATACCCCTAATTTCTAACATATAGCTTCACCAGGTTGGTACCACATTTTTAGGTACGCCTGGTGCTGCTCCTGGCATGCTCTTCTACACTCCTTATTGAACCAATGTTGGCCCCCTGGCTTGATGGTAATGATAGCTTGAGGGATATTCAAGGCCATGAGGTTACAGATTGTGGTGGTTGTAAGACTTTTCCTTTTGGGACATCACAGGTTTAAGATTCTGACCCGAGAATTATAAGTGAGTAATTGACACAAATGCGGATTCCGACTTAACTCAACTTTATTGAGATGTCAGAGATCAAAGGTTACAATACAATGTCAAAATTAAACAGATTGCAATACAATGCCCGTCACCACGAACATATGTTGCAGATAGGATATACATACTATCACCCACATTTGGTCAGTTCGTGTTGATTGTAGGTTCTTTGGGCCGACCGACCAAGTCACACCCCTCTACCGACTACAGCCCTATCCTCATAGGCGAGATGACTGGCCAGGTCACCTCTTCCAACTGCAGCAGGTCCTTGTAGGTGAGATGACTGGCCAGGTCACCTCTTCCAACTGCAGCAGGTCCTCATAGGAGAGATGACTGGCCAGGTCACCTTTTCCAACTGCAGCAGGTCCTTGTAGGTGAGATGACTGGCCAGGTCACCTCTTCCAACTGCAGCAGGTCCTCGTAGGTGAGATGACTGGTCAGGTCACCTCTTCCAACTGCAGCAGGTCCTCGTAGGCGAGATGACTGGCCAGGTCACCTTTTCCAACTGCAGCAGGTCCTTGTAGGTGAGATGACTGGCCAAGTCACCTCTTCCAACTGCAGCAAGTCCTTGTAGGTGAGATGACTGGCCAGGTCACCTCTTCCAACTGCAGCAGGTCCTCGTAGGCAAGATGACTGGCCAGGTCACCTCTTCCAACTGCAGCAGGTCCTCGTAGGCAAGATGACTGGCCAGGCCACCTCTTCCAACTGCAGGGAAGTTATCTTTTTGAGCGTTGTCTTTTATTATTCTCTGTAATCCACTTTGTGCTGCTAAAGGACGTTCCCTCCTGTCTCCAGTATGTGGGAGGAGTTTGTCGAGTTGGCATTCTTCCATTGTGTCCTGAGTCCACTGGCTATTGTCAGCTATTAACGTTTTTATCTCCTTATCAGACTCGAGGTCACTTAAACAATGTCTGAGAGGGTTGCAAAGTTTGCAGAGGTGATCAGTAACACAATATGCATTGTGCAAAGGTCGTTGACTTGTGTTCTGTCTTGTAGGCCTCGTTTCAGGATGTCTTTATTGTAGCTTCGTAACACCTCATTGTCTACTTCCTTATCTGTAAATAGCTTGTAGCCGCTAAAGTTCGATTGTTGATTATGGAATTTGCCCAGCAACACGGCCTTCGGTCAAGCATAATGACAGACAATCGTAATCAGCAAAAGACTTTTTGCTACAGTGTATACAATTCTGCTGCTGCTGATGGCCCACAGCGCCTCATGAATGCTCAGTTTTGAGCTGCTAGATCTGTTCTGAATCTATCCCATTTAGCACGGTGGTAGTGCCACACAACATGATGGAGGGTATCCGCAATGTGAAGATAGGACTTTGTCTCCACAAGGACAGTGCAGTGGTCACTCCTACCAATACTGTCATGCGCAGATGCATCTGCGACAGGTAAATTGGTGAGGATGAGGTCAAGTAGGTTTTTCCCCCATGTTGGTTCTCTGATCATCTGTCGCAGGCCCAGTCTGGCAGCTATATCCTTCAGGACTCAGCCAGCTCGGTCGGTAGTGGTGCCACTGAGCCACTCTTGGTGATGGACATTGATGTCCCCCACCCAGAGTACATTCTGTGCCCTTGCTAACCTCAGTGCTTCTTCCAAGTGATGTTCAACATGGAGGAGTACTGATTCAGCAGCTGAGGGAGGGCGGTAGGTGGTAATCAGCAGGAGGTTTCCTTACCCATGTTTGACCTGCTGTCATGAGACTTCATGGGGTCCAGAGTCAATGTTGAGGACTCCCGGGGCCACTCCTTCCAGACTGTATACCACTGTGCCGCTACCCCTGGTGGGTCTGTCCTGCTGGTGGGACAGGAAATACCCAGGGATAGTGATGGAGGATTCTGGGACATTGTCTGAAAGGTTTGATTCTGTGAGTATGACTATGTTAGGGTCTTGCTTGACTAGTCTGTGGGACAGCTCTCCTAATTTTGGCAGAATGCCCCAGATGTTAGTGAGGAGGACTTTGCAAGATTGACTGGGCTGGGTGTGCCTTTGCCATGTATGAATCCGATGCATAGGTTGATGCCGGGATGTCCATCCATTTTATTCTTAATGTTTTTCCTAGCAGTTTAATACAACTGAGTGGCTTGCTAGACCATTTCAGAGGGCAGTTAAGTGTCAACCGCATTGCTGTGGGTCTGGAGTCACATATAGGCCAGACCAGGTAAGGGTGGTAGCCTCAGCCCCTATCACATATATATATTTTCTTCTTTTTTTTATCTACAATTTTTGTTTGGCCCCCTTTTTTCTTCTTCCCTCCCAAATGGCAGCTGTCCTTCATTCTGCTAGTGCAATTCACACCCCATCTAGGGCCATCCTTTGTTCCTTAACCTGTCCTATCACCACCTCCTCTTAATGTCTCTCAATGTCTCTTAATCTCTCCTGCTTTCTATCCTATCACTGACCTTCCCTTTTGTTCTTTCATCCCCTCCCCTTTTTCCCAGCCCCCAAACCTGCTTTCCATTTCCTGCTTTTTTCCAGTTCTGACGAAAGGTCATCGACCTGAAACGTTAACTCTGTTTCTCTCTCCACGGATGCTGCCCTGGCCTGCTGAGTTTTTCCAGCGTTTTCTGTTGTTATTTTGGATTTCCAGCATCTGCAGTATTTTGCTATCGTAAGGGTGGTAGGGTTGTTCAGAGGGGATGGGTTGGGAGCACAAGACTGAGGAAGATGGTGCAATGAATAGCATGCAAAGTATATTGGAACTGTTTCGAACAGAAACATGTCCTATGAGAGAAATTCTCCTTGCATCCATTTTCTGCACAGAAAACAAGAGAAAAAATTATTTTCTGCCGTCCGGGGTGGTCACCTAAAACAGACATTAAGGGAGAGAAATTCAGTTCATTAGAGTCTCCCATTAGCACCTGGCAGGGTGCTAATGGGGTGCTAATGCAGTAGCGCCGGGGCGATGTGAACCCAGTACCATATGCCAAATCCAGTTGCCCCTTAGTGCTGCTGCTAACAGTTAGTGCCTGGGGCTTTAGCGCCAGGCAGATCATGACGTCAGTGAACATGCAACGCTCATTGGGTGCCCGATCTGCCAAATTGATTATCAACTCCTGCCTTAGCACCTTGCCCTGACAATGACAGGAAGAGGAGGCGTGAAGTAGGCAGATGGCGCCTCCAGGGGCACTATTTAAAGGGATCAGTCACAGCTGTCAGGTTAGTGCTGTTTCACTGCTTCCTTGTCAGTTTGAGATTGTACAACAGTTTAATTGAGTCATTTAAAGTTTATTTACTTTCAGGAGTGTTGTGGCTACTAAAATTAGTGACTTTTATTCTGACAAGATATCAAAATGCTACACTTGGGTACATTAATGGGGGCTGTACTGGCAGTCGACCTCGCCCTCTAGGGTCTACAGCAGAGGGAGCGGAGGCAGCGAGAAAGACTGGAACATGTGGCCAGAGGGAGGAGGAGGGCCATCAGGGCTCTCAACAGGAGGCCTCATCCTCCAAGGGTATTCCGAGAGCACATCTCCTACCTCCAATTAAGCCAGGAGCAGTGTATTGAAGGCTCCTCTTCAGCAAGGAGGTGGTCACCGAACTCTGCCACCTCCTGCAACCAGACCTCGAGCCTCATATCACGGCTCTCTCAGTGGCAGTCAAGGTCACCGTCGCCCTCAATTTCTTCGCCAGCGGATCCTTCCAGCCTGCAACAGCAGATATAGCTAACATCTCACAGTTCGCCATCCATCACTGCATCCAGGAGATCACAGAGGCTCTGTACAGTAGGAGAAGGGACTACATTTCATTCCCCATCACCAGAGAGGAGCAGGATGAGCATGCATGTGGCTTTGCCAGGATAGTGGGATTCCCCAGGGGGCAGGGCACCATTCAGTACGCCCATGTGGCTTTGCGGGTACTGCATAACAATCCTGAGATCTACCGTAACCGCAAAGGCTACCACTCAATTAATGTGCAGTTGGTGTGCAACCACAGACAACGAATCCTCAAATGAATGCCCGCTTTCCTGGCAGCAGCCATGATGCCTTCATCCTGTGCCAGCACTCTTCCAGCTACCACATCCAGCCCGCGGCTGGCTGGTCGGAGACAAGGCAATCTGCTCTCCACCTGGGTTGTGACTCCCCTCCGCAACCCCCAACACTCCTGCTCAGCACTGATATAATGAGAGACATGCTGCCACCAGGAACATAATCGAGCAGACCATTGGGGTGCTCAAGCAACGGTTCTGCTCCCTTGACCGCTCGGGAGGAGCCCTCCAGTACTCGGCTGAGCGGGTGTCCCATTTTGTCGTGGTCTCCTGCATGGTCTACAACTTGGCCATCATGAGGGCCCAGCCCTTGCCACCAGGGATTGCAGGACCACCTCAGGAGGAGGAGGGAGAGGAGGAGGAGGAAGAGAAAGACAAGAAGGAGGAGGAGGAGGAACAGTAGTGAGGGAGGAGGCCACCACTCAACCAGCCTGCTGGAAGGGCAGTCTGTGACTGCCTCATCAGTCTGTGGTTCCAATAAATTAAATCCCAGATTCCCCGTTGCACACCACACCCCATCATTCCATTCCTGTCGCAGGCCATATCACAGCGCAAAGCTGAAATGAGAGACACCACAAAATCATCCAAAGCCAATTAATAAATTTATCAATAATCAGTGAGCACATAAGTACAACAACAATATTTGCTTTCACCCTTGTGCAATCCCTTAGTGCCTCTTGTTACTGTGCCTTTGCCTGTGCTAGTACTCCTACGAAGTGTTGGCCCAGTGTCTGCAGCAGGGCTGGTGGAAGGCTGCTGAGTGTCCGTGCGAGTGACTCCAGATGGCCTTGCAGGACGCTCTCGACCAGCTCTGGGCCTGAAAGGCCCGGCTGTCGACTGCACCACTTCAGCAGGGGTGACAGCAGTCTGACTGGCTGGATGACAGGCAGCGACAAGGGCAATGACGTAATGGCAGTGGTGGGAGCAGGAATGCTGTCATACTGAGAGAGGGCAGCAGGTTCCTGCTCCACTGACCCACTGCCACTCCATCGGGGCAGCACCTCAGCATCACTACCAATCTGTTGGAGCACAGATTGCTGGCCTGCTGCGACACCGTGAAAGCCCCGATGGATGGTGGCCAACCCAACCATGATGGCAGCAGTCAGAGCTTGCATGGCATCAAGCTGAGACTGGATGAGAGCAGTCTGAGATTGGATGTCATGAAGTATAGATTGCATTACAGCACCAGGATATTGCATGGCATCCGCCTGTGCTGAAATGGAAGCTGCTAGATCATCCATCACACGTGGCAACAGGTCTGGGTCACCACAGTCCCTCTGGGAGTCTACCATCCTTTACAGCAAATGATGGGCCCCATGGTGTGCGCCGAGCTCTGTGTAATGTTGGAGGCGGACTCCTCCATGCTTCTTACCATTGTCGACAGGCTTTCAGGCACCCATGCCATTGCACCTATTATCTCCGTGTGCATGCCCATCACTCTTCTTCTAAATGCCTCCCCATTGAGGTCCTCATCTGAGTCCTGTGCAGCAGAACTCATGCGTGAACTCGCCCTCCCGGGTGCTGACTCCCGAGCTACGCTTTCCTCCTGGCCTTCCTGCAGCCCTCTCATCCCCAGTGCATCACCCGGTGCAGACCCCACTACTATACTAGCCTCTAAAGAATGCTAGTAGTGCTAGTATCTGAGCTGGTGCCTGCGGGTGAGGCATGCAGTGTGTTCTTCCTCTTCCTCTTCTTCCGCCTCGCTCTCTATGGTACCCTCAAGGACAGGCTGCTCAGCTGCTTGCTTGTTAACTGAAAGCATAAACGCACAAGAGTCGGGTTAAGGTGAGGGGAGGGGGGCAGGAAGGGAGAAAGGCATGCATACAGCATGATTAGCTGGGAAGTGGGAAAGGCTTGGGGGATGAGGGAGAAGTGGGATGTGAGAAGAAGGAGTAGGGATGAACATACCGTTATTGTGCCCAAGGGGGTCAGCATCACCGGTGGCCACGGCGCCCACCACCTGACACCCAATAATTTGCAGCACTCTATCCTCCAGCTCAGAATGTGATTAGGTGTCAGGTTGTCCCCCACCTGTGTGCTCATGCACCCTCCTGTTGTGAGCAACATTGACCTGCAAGAGAAAGCTAAGTATTTGAATGAGTGCGGAGCAATGAGTGATGTGCCTGCCATAGTTGAATAGCTGTCATCATGTGCAAGATGTGAGATGTGGGTGTGAGTGTTGGTAGGTGGAGATTGTTGTTGGGTGAGTGCTGGGGGTGTGGTGCTTTGGCCAGTGTTTGCAGACTGAGGTTCAGGTAGCATTTGTTGAAGCATTGGCTCACCCTGACCACTCAAGTGAGGTCATTAAATTTCTTCCTGCGCTTTGCGTGGATCCTGGGGACCACAGTGCTACCCAAGACATGCTGCGCTACCTCCCTCCACATAATGTGGAAGACTTGCGGTGAGGGCCTCCTGCCACTTGTCGGGTAGAGCACCGCCCTCCGTCTCTCCACAGCGAGGACAAAGGCCTCCAATGCTTGGTTACAGAATCTGCAAGTTCTCTCCCTGGGCCATTGATCTGTCATAATGACACCTCCTTCAGTGGTCCAGTTCCTTCTTGGCCTTCTGCTGCTTGCTGAGACTGCTGCAGAACCAGCAATGCTGAGAATGAGATTCTGCAGCATGATTGAACCTCTCCTTTAAGAACAGGAAAGAGCCTGTGGCAATGATGACTAGCAATTAGACTGCACCTGAAATTGTTTAGCACTTTGAGTGCAACGTCACTGATTTAGCGCTCCAGTCCTTTCTTTGAGCGCTAACACTGAATTTTGCGTGCATTCTGAATCATTAATGTCTGGCGCTAAATCTCAAACTTTTCCAAAGTTAGCGCCCACTCCTGGGCTATAATGAATCTCTCCCCCTAAGTCCCTTGCATATGCTAATGGGCAGCCTGGCTCCTGTTTTCAGACTCTTCTAAGAAATTAGGCCACGCTAAGCGGGCAGGTGATGGGCCAGTTCTGCTCAGGATTTCCTGTCATGGATGCGGCCTAGCAAGCGCCCACCACCAGAAAGATAAGTTAATGTTTGTTTAACTTTGATCTAGAGCCAGGAGAAGCAGGAGTGCTGCCCAGCTGCAAGTGGCTTCCCTCTTGTTGTCTTCCCCTCCACCCCACTCTTTGGATTTACCTGAAGGCCACTGCCAGCGAAGCAAGGGGCCTAAGATTAATCATTAGGCATTGAGCAAACTGCTTCAGAAGGCTCCGGCCTCCCAGTTAAGGCATGTGCTTTCCAAGAGTCGTTGCTTGTGCACCTGAAACCGAGTGATAAACTACCCCTACATCTCTTAATGGCCAGCTTTCAATTCACAAGCAAAAGTTATCTTTAATTGATGCTGTAAAGCAATCACTCATGGGAAATTTCTTGGCACACCTGACTAGCACATCTGTTTAATCAATGATTTAGAGCTGTCAGCTTCCTGCATGATTAGATGGTGGCAAAAATTTCAGTTTTATGAAGGGTATGGGGAGTAGACAGATGCACAACTACGCACTAGGTAAAAGTTTCTGGAGAAGACTATGCTCAAAAATATAGCTGAACTCAAGAGTCAGACTCCTTAGTTAATCAGCAAATGTTGACAAACAATTTTTTGGAGCTGTACCTTTCGTCTTTTAGAAACAAAACAACAAAGCTAGTGACAACATTCCCGGTGTAGCAAGAAATGCATTTGCCTTCTGATCATGCATCACAAATAAGTTTAATTAGTTAACTGAAGGCAGATTGTGAGGCTGAGTTCTTAGGAGCCCAGGAATCGTAAAGTGCAGTAGGGCACTCGATCTCATGGCTTCCTAATTCAATGTCCCACTTGTCTGTGGGGAAAGTTAGCATTAAAGTTTTGAATGGAGCAGAACTCTTCTATTGTCAGAGGCACAGAGAACATGAATTAGCCCTTTCAATTCATGTTTCCCAGGTCCCGTCTGTAATGATCAGTAACACGTCACTCTAGAATTGTACACTAGATGGAGCTGTATGTATATAAGAGTGGGCTACCCATGATGCACTAGGCTACCCACAAGGCAGTAGTCAAGATGGATACTGTACACCAGTCCAGATGGCTGAATAAAGTGACTAGCTCAAGCTAGCTGTTCATAATACGAATGCCTATTTATTTATGAACATAACATGATACCAGGATTGGTAAAATCTGCTGAATATTGTGAAACACGACATGGAGAATTTGAAGCCACTGGAGGGTTTGAAACTCACGGGGAATGTCGACTGCAATTGGCAGACTTTCAAACAACAATTCAAACTCTACATTGCTGCCATTGGATTCAGTATGAAGCCAGACGCAAGGAAAATAGTGTTGCTGCTCATGGTTGCAGGCCCACAGGTGATAGAGGTATTTAATACATGTGTATTTGATCAAGAGGAGAACAGAGAAAAATTGGAAGATGTGCTAAAGAAATTTGATACACATTGTTCTCCCAAAAAGAACGAAACCTATGAGAGGTACATGTTCCGTTCATGGACACAGCAGCAAAATGAGACTTTTGATAGCTTTGTGACTGATCTGAAACTGAAAGCACAGACATGTAATTTCTCTGAGCTGAAATCATCCATGATTCGTGACCAGATTGTGTTTGGTATTCATGATAAAAAGGTCAGGGAACATCTGTTGAGGGAAACCGAACTAACATTGGAAAATGCTGTGAAAATATGCCAAGCCAGTGAGCTAGCTCAAAAGCACGCGAAGACTTTCAGTGAAATTAATAATAATGCGATTGTAGTAAGTGATAGTGCTGCTGTCGGTGCTGTGTCCTACAAGGGGAAGAAACCTGGGCAGAACAGAAATGAAAAGCAATCAGAGGAAGGAATTTTTAATTGTAAACGCTGTGGTTACAAACACCAGTCACGACAATGCCCAGCATTTGGAAAAATGCGCACAAAATGTCATGGAAAGAATCATTTTGCCAAACAATGCTTTTCAAAAGTAAAAACAAAGAAAGGGCAACAAGTCAATGTGATTGAGGACACTGATTTAAGTGAGACATTTTCTGTAGGAATGGTGTCATGTGACAATATCAAAAAGGATACAGAAAATGTGCAGCCCTCAGGAATGGACAATGCTGAACATAAAGTTAATGCAGTAAAAGAGGACAAATGGATGATGTCACTGCAGGTAAATGGAGCATTAGTTACATTGAAACTAGACACTGGGGCAAAAGTCAGTGTGAGTGACATAAAAAATATGAAAGAAAATCCCAAAATACAGAAAAAGTCAGTACTACTGAAGAACTATAATGGACAGAAAATAGATAGCTTAGGTGTATGCAGACTTAAAGTGACAGTCAAAGACAAAGTGCATCATCTCATGTTTTCTGTTGTGGCTGAAGGACTTGATTCATTACTAGGTGACAAAGCTTGTGAGGACTTAGAACTGGTCAAGAGAGTCTACCGTATAAACTGTGCCATAAGCAGACCAGATGACTCGGTGGATTCTGTAGTGAGTAATTTCCAGGATGTGTTCAAAGGATTTGGAGTTCTACCATTCACTTACAAGATCCAGCTAAAGGAGGATGCTCAGCCAGTGGTACATGCTCCACGGAGAGTTCCAACACCCCTGCGTGACCGGCTCAAGAATGAACTGGACAGAATGACCACACTAGGAGTCATCAGGAAAGTCAAAGAGCCAACAGACTGGGTTAACTCCATGGTATGTGTAAAGAAAAAGAACAATGGTCTAAGAATATGCATGGATCCAAAGGACTTAAATGCAAACATAAAACGTGAACACTACCAGATTCCCAAGCGAGAAGATATCACCAGTGAAATGTCAGGTGCCAGATACTTCACAAAGCTTGATGCCTCACAAGGATTTTGGCAACTAAAACTGGATGAAGAGAGCACCAAATACTGTACCTTTAACACACCATTTGGCAGGTATTGTTTCCTCAGAATGCCTTCCGGGATAATATCTGCATCTGAAATCTTTCATAGAGTGATGGAACACATAATTGAAGGTCTGGAAGGAGTTCGGGTCTATGTTGATGACATCATCATCTGGGGCTCCACACTGAAAGAACACACTGAGAGACTAACTAAAGTGCTACAGAGTATACGCCGGAATGGACTGAAGCTCAACAAAGCCAAGTGTCAGTTTGGCGTCCAGGAAGTCACTTTCCTAGGAGATAATCTATCTGGTAAAGGAATAGAGCCAGATATGGAAAAAGTATTCGCCATACTCAACATGCCCCGACCCATTGACAAAAAAGGAGCGCTACGCATCATGGGGATGATAAACTTCATTGGAAAGTTCATTCCTAACTTGTCAGCCAAGACAGCCTGTCTGCGAGGCCTGCTACATAAAACAAATGAGTTTGCATGGACAGAAAGACATGAACAAGAGTGGATGAACCTTAAAACAGTGCTGACAACCACACCTGTACTCACCTTCTTTGACCCAACAAAGAGAATCAAAGTGTCAATGGGTGCATCAAAAGATGGCCTAGGTGTGGTCTTGCTACAAGCAGAGGGTGAAGATTGGAAGCCTGTTGCCTATGCCTCCAGGTCTATGACTGATTCTGAGTATTGATACGCCCAGACTGAAAAGGAATGTCTAGGCTTGGTAGTTGGACTAGAAAAGTTCCATGGCTACGTATATGGACTTCCCACCTTCACAGTTGAGACAGACCACTGCCCACTAGTTGCCATCATAAAAAAGAACCTGAATGAGATGTCTCCAAGGATTCAATGACTCATGATGAAGCTGCAAAGATATGACTTTGAACTGACTACACACCAGGCAAACACATAGGCCAAGAAATTCATTGACGCCACTTCTGGGGCGCTAAAGTGGGGCGTCCGCTAAAGTTTGCGGCCGCCGCCAAATCTAGGCCACTTCTCCGATATTCATTAGCTTCGCCCTACTAGTTCGGGCGAGCGCTAAAACTGCTGTTGGACGCCTCTCTTTGGGCGCTAAGCCGGAGGTGGTGATCGATAGCGCCGAGGCCGGGCGCAGCGCAGGTGCGGCCATCTCATGACTGACAGCAGACACCCTGGCGCCGGCCAGCTCTTAAGGGGGAAGGGTCGACTGTGTCTGCTGCCACGCCCTGGATAGTGGAGCCCTCCAGCTAGGCCTGAACACTGCTGCTGGACCCAAATAGCGCCTGAAGACATGGAGAAGGCCCGTGAACGTGCGCAGCGCTTCTCAGAGCATGATCTGAGTGTGCTGCTTGCTGCTGTGGAGAAGAGGCGCCATGTTTTGTACCCGGACAATGGCAAGAAGGTGACGGTCCGCGT
The DNA here is from genome assembly GCF_052327205.1 of Somniosus microcephalus. Lineage (NCBI taxonomy): Eukaryota > Metazoa > Chordata > Chondrichthyes > Squaliformes > Somniosidae > Somniosus > Somniosus microcephalus. The sequence goes on along the minus strand of NC_140993.1, from coordinate 188,839,170 downwards.
CTACAGGAGAGCCTGGAGGCATGTCGCCAGCAAGCTGTCAGCCAACAGCGACGTCCCCAGGACCGGTGCCCAATGCCGCAAAAAGTTAAATGACCTCACACGCATTGTCAGGGTGAGTACCCTTTCCAATGACCTCCTCATCCTTGCATGTGCACCTCACATTATGGGCAAAGGGACCTGAAAGCTCTAATGGCCAGCCTTCATCCAGCAGCTATGGCACAGGCATGAGCATCAATTGCACATTCTGCACTGAACACACTGGCCAAGCTATTCCACCATGGGAGGCAGTGCACACCAGATCATGGCGACACACTGGCCAGGCTATTCCACCATGGGAGGCAGTGCACACCAGATCATGGCGACACACTGGCCAGGCTATTCCACCATGGGAGGCAGTGCACACAAGATCACGGCGACACACTGTACTTAGAGGCCGTCCTTTCTCTTGCAGGCCAAGCTGGCGAATAATCGCAAGAGCCGGACTGCGACCGGGGGAGGACGACCCCATATCCAGCCACTCACCGACTTGCAACATCGCGTGGAGCGCCTCATGGGTGACCGGGTGATTGGGCCCATTGCATGTGGAGATGCCGACCCTGTTCTGGGAAGCAATGGTAAGGACATCACCTTTTGCACCTCTCTCGTCCCACTTGCGCATCAGATCTACATCCTTTGCCACTGTCCGACCAATGCGCTGAATGCCACCACTCATGCAACCCGCACTGACGCCCTCTCCTCACTCTAAAGCTACTCTTGTGCCTTCCTGCTTTCAGATGGTCAAGAGGAGGTCCCTCAACTTGCCAGTGACAGACCCTCCGAGGAGGAGCAGGAGGAGGAGCAAGAGGAAGGCGGCCCATCAGGGGAACCCTCAGCCGCGGCCACCCAGGCCAATGTAGGGGACACGTCTTCCCTGGAGGGCAGCGTGGCGGAAGTGTCGAAGGGGAGGGGAGCTCCTGGGACCTGCGTGCTGCAGAAAGGCGGGAGGGGGGTGGAAGCTCGGCGGCCTTCTCCCCAGAGGGGGGATGCGTCGGAGGGGAGTCCAATTGCTGGGCCCAGCGGCCTCCAGCAACGCAGGAAGGGTCAGCCAGCTCGGCGGCCTTCTCCCCAGAGGGAGAGTCCGGCCTCCAGTCAGGAGATGCTCTTCGCCGAGGAGATGGAATGCCTCGAAGGCTTGTCCACGGACTCGGAGCGCCGGCACACGGAGCTCATGGCGGCAGTGGCACGGTTGCCTGAGTCCATCGATTTCCTCTCTCGGAGTGTGGCCGAGTTCGGGCCCTTAGAGGCCACCAGTCGGGCGGAATACCGGGCAGATCTTTCAGCGACTGGCCAGGTGATTAGTGGTGCCGTCCAGTCACTGGCTGCTCTGCTGCGGTCAGTGAACAGGTCAACACGGGCACTCATTGCTGCCACACTCGCTGTGTCAGCCAGGCATCGCCAGGGCACCCGGCGCGCTGCAGCAGCACATCGGTCTGTCCCTCGGCAGATTGGTGCGTATGCTGCAGTGCTGGCCTGGGCGAGTGCCAGTGTCCCAGGTGACCAGCGAGCGCCTGCCATCCGCCAGCTTGCCGCCATTCCTCCAGCCGCCACTGCCACTCCCCCAGTGGAGCTGCCAGGAGCTGCTGCAGCGACTGATGCTGGCCAGCCACAGCTGCAGCAATCAACAGCCGGCCGCTCGACGCCCAGACCTCGACTAGGCCGACCCCCAAGGGCATCTGCCGTCACGACATGTGCCCCTCAGGAGCCTGCACCCAGCCTTGCAGCAGCCAATGGCCTTACTTTGAGGCGGAGCAGCAGGGCGGGCAGGGGCCACCCAAAGATGGCCATGGCATCGCCCTAGCGGGCCAAATAGTCGAATGTGTGGCCATTTGTGTTTGTTTCTTGAGGCCGAGAATTGGATGTTTGTTTTTTGAAGGCCGATGATGTGATGTTTGTTTTGGACGAAGGCCGAGAATGACGGCCATTTTAGCTGCCCTATTTTGTAAATCCTCCCCAGGTTGTGGGAGCGAGTAATGTGTTTGAGTGTTTTTTGGGGGTTTCCTCTGTTTTTGGTTTTCATGTGGGAAGGGCCCAGAGTTTGTACAATAAAGCATTTTATTTATTCACATTGTCCATGTTTGATCTTTGAAGTGTTTGTTGCCTTAACCGGCTGAGGGCTTGCGGAGCGGCTGCAATCATGTTCTATCATTGGCACAAGCCATTCACTGACAGGGGGCCTAGAAGTGACGTTCAATAAGCCGACGACGGGCGGCCCTTGGACCTTGTGCGTCCCTCCTGGGCTGGTACTCCTCGTCCTCGTCGTCCTCATGCTCCTCCTGCTCCTCCTCCTGAGGTGGTGGTCCAACATGAGGTGGCAGTGCCTGAGTCCTGCGGATAGCCAGGTTGTGCAGCATGCAGCAAATGACGACGAATTGGGAGACTCGATCCTGCGAATACTGGAGGGCTTCCCCGGAGCGGTCGAGACAGCGGAACCGTTGCTTGAGCACGCCGATTGTTTGTTCTATGAGGTTCCTCGTCGCTTGATGGCTCTCGTTGTATGCTTCTTCAGCAGGGGTCGTGGGCGCGCGGAGCGGGGTCATGAGCCAGGTACACAAAGGATAGCCTTTGTCCCCGATAAGCCATCCTCTTCGGGGAGGCTGTGCCTGGAACATGTCAGCCACAGTTGTCTGTCGCAGGATAAAGGCATCGTGGCTGCTGCCTGGAAAGCGGGCATTGACAGCTAGGATGCGCTGCCTGTGGTCACACACCAGCTGTACATTGAGGGAATGGTAGCCCTTCCGGTTGCGGTAATCCTCGGCATGCTCAAGAGGTGCCCGCAAAGCCACATGCGTGCAGTCAATGGCGCCCTGCACCATGGGGAAGCCCGCTATTCTTGCAAACCCCACTGCATGCTGCTGCTGCTTGTCCAGGGTCATGGGGAAGGAGATGAATTGATGTCTCCTTCTGAAAAGGGCTTCGGTCACCTGGCGGATGCAGCAATGCACGGCGAACTGGGAGATGTTAGCGATGTCCCCAGTAGCGGATTGGAAGGAGCCAGAGGCATAGAAGTTGAGAGCCACCGTCACCTTCACTGCCACCGACAGAGACGTCCTGCGCATCAGCTGTGGCTGCAGATCTCTCTGAAGCAGCCGGCAGATGTCTGTAACCACCTCCCTTCGTAATCGCAGCCTCCTAACACACATCGCGGCAGACATGGTCAGATAGGAGGTCTGCTGGCGGTATACCCTGCGTGGGTAAGGCCTCAGTTGGCGACGCCTGTTGCCCCCTCTGCGTCTAGCCAGGGCTGCCACTCTCTCACGGCGTCTGTAAGCCCTTCTGGCATAAGGCTGAAATTCAGCGTTGCCACCCAATGCAGCCCCCATTATATGCTGGCAAACACTGAGCTCTGAATGAAGGCTAAGATAATTGGTAAGCTCTGGCCTGAGCCAAAAATACCTGTCCAAGTGTTGGTCCAAACCAGTAAACTCTCCTCCTTGGTCTCTGTCCAAAAAACCGTTGCACAAGAGTGAATGCTGCAAAATGGCTGGCCTTTATACTGCTGGGTAAGTGCCCTTTAATTAGCGCTCCCCCCGGCCTGGCTGGCCTGTGTACCGTTCCACTTCACAGTCGCTCGGGACGCCCTGCGCACAATGGGCTGGCGCGAGTGAAGTTCCGGTTTGGGGCGCACAAAGGGCGTTGCACTATTAAATGACGTCATGATCTGCGCGCACAGCAGGGCGCGCGCTAAGACTTTGCGCCGGCGCTAAATGTGTCCTGAAGTTGGGGAGAGGCGCAGATCGCACTGCGCCTGGGCGATAAGCGCCTAGCGCTCGAGATCTACTCCCCCTAAGGCGCTAGTGGCTGGCGCACCCAACTGAATTTCTAGGCCATAGTGTTAGCAGATGCACTATTCCGAGCACCCACAATGAGTCATGTGAGCTCTACTGAAGAAGACGCGGATGTTCATGTGAGTATGGTCACTGCTGCGCTGCCCGTGTCAGACACAAAATCAAAGCAAATAGCAGAAGAAACAGTAAAAGATACAGGCCTAGAAATTGAGTTTTGGCGCAGCCAGGGCTTTAGTGCCGGAAGTTAGTGCCGGCGCTAAGTCCCCCTGCGCACGCCAAAAATTCAGTAGCGCCGCGCCCAAACGGCTGCCGGTGCTACTGGAGGGTTTCAGCGCCTCCCAATGGGCGCTAACTGCCCCATTGCGGCGCTGCGGCACCCGATGCGGTGCAGCAGGCTGGGGACGTGCAGGCCTCCTCCTCCCGTTAAGGAGGAGCTGCCTGCACCCGGCCGCGGCCCGCGCAAATCAGCTTAAAAATGAGCCCGGCACCTCGGACAAGTGCCGGGCTTGCATCTGTTCCGGGGGGGGGCGGAGAAGTCCGGGGAGGGAGCTGCGGGCAGGCGGCCGGCGGGAAAGTGGCCGGCCGCCGCGGGGCCTTTAATGCGCCGGCGCAAATTGGAGTAAGGCACCTCTGACAGAACGTTGCTTGCGGCTGCCACGGGCGAGGCGGCCGCAACTCAATTTCGGAGTTCGGGCGGGTTACCACGGCAACTGGGACGCTGCGCACACCGATGACGTCATCGGTGCCGGCGCAGCGCTATCGGTGCAACGCCGATTTAGGGCCCCAGGGAATTTTTAAACTGGCCATAACTCTGGCGCTAGTCCCTCTAGCGCCTCAAAAGCGGCGCTAAGGCAACTGAATTTCTAGGCCACAGTGTTACAAACAGTAACAGAGAACATTCATCATGGTTGGCCAAAATGTTCCTGTCCAAAATACTTTCACATCAGGTCAGAATTGAAAAATGCAAAAGGAGAGCAAGAGAGACTGTTTATTGGCCTGGCATAAATAAGGACATTGAGAACATGTGCAGCACATTATGACTTTCAGCACATCACATCCAGTCCTTTGTATGCTCAGTCGAATGGTAAGGCAGAGAAATGTGTTCAAGTTCTCAAACAGCTACTGAAGAAAGCAACAGAAAGCAAGTCTGATCCTTATCTCGCTCTGCTGAGCTACTGAGCCTCACCTTTAGACTCTGGTTCTTCACCTGCTGAACTCCTCTTCCTCTGAAGGCTTCCAAACGAACCACACAGGATGGCAGAGGAGCCTGCAGCAGCTGTGGGCAGTGCCAGACCTCAAGCTGCCTCCAAATTCGACGTGGCTTCACTGCAGGCATTATTGGATGTGGTTAGGGCCCACAGGGAGGTCCTCTTCCCTAGGTCAGGGAGGAAGAGGCCTCCCACTGTGACCAATGCTGCATGGATGCAAGTGTCAGCAGATGCCAACTCGCTGGGAGTCACCAGAAGAACCTTGGCATTATATCTCTATCTCCTTCCTTTACTCCCCCACAGTGCCATCCAGAGCCCACGTCCTCACTGTGGAGGAGGAAGAGGCTGTATAGCCAGACTTCTCAGAGGAAGCTCCAACCTCTGAGGGCACAGCATCAGCAGAAGTAAGCGCACCCAGCACCAGCGCAGACACTCACACCTCGGGGAGTCCTTCGGGACATAGAGTAGTGTTGTCACCTGGTGTTTCACAGCTCACAAGTGAGCCTGAGCAGATTCTGGAGACAGGGACAGCAGTGGAGAGTCCTCGTCGGAGGGCGCAGGACACTGCCAGCTCAGCTCAGCTGCGCTGCATGTCGACCCTCTGCCTCTGGGTCCATCCGCAAGAGAGGGGGTGATGGATCTCCATGCACAGATGCAGGAATCTCTGGCAGGTTTTGTCTCCAGGGTCGCTGCGAGTGTGGAGCGAATGGAGGAGTCCATAGCGACCATGAGCAGAGCATTTGTGGAGTCATTGGCGCATGAACGCATCACTATGGAAAGGTTGGCAGCCTCCATGCAGGAGATAACTCGCCAGGGTACGGAAAACATGGTGAGTGAACATAAGAGAATGACATCTCTTGACGAGCGTTGGGTATTTGTTGAACAGAGAAACCAGATCCTCATGGAAGTCCTTCTGAGTAGGACTGCCAGTGCAGATACGGGTCCCCATGGCCCCCTAAAGCGCAGCAAGGTGCTCTCAAGCCACTTCCAAGCACTGGCCCCTTCTGACCTGTGCAGCTTCAGGTGAGTGAGCAGCAGCCTGGTGCTCCTGGTGCTCATCATGCTGTTCCTGGTTCTGCTGCTGCCGCCTCTGCTGCTGGAGATCCTCTAATGGCAAGACGGGAAGGAAAAAAAGGTGTCCCATGCTTCTCGTCGATGCCTCCACTGAGGAAGTGCTGAGTGAGGGTGGCGAGAGGGGCTTCCCAGGAGATCACATTGGAGAAGTGTGTGAGGCTCCAACCTTACACAGCTGTGCCTAAGCCTTGAAGAAGTAGCCCCAAACCTGCAACAACAAGGTCCTTTAACAAACAGATGCTGGCCCTTAAAATCGCATCTTCTCCTTACCTGCAGCTGACAGCTAGCAAGCTTCATGCCAGCTCTCAGCAACGGGGTTCTCCGCAGGTGGGTTTCAGGTGGGGAAAGCCCCAAAGTCGCAACGGCACGGGAAAATTAACTTCAACAAGCAGATGATTGCTTGTTAGTGCTCCGACGACGAGTCCCGCCAGCGGCGGCCGGGACTGAAGCGGGACGCGGGGAAACGGCAGTCCAAAAGTCAGACGGGGTGGGGAATCAGGCGGGGGGGGGCCCAACCCGCTTTTTCGCTGATTTTCGGTCCCCGGCCGCACGAAAAGCCACCCGATGGCGGCCAGAAAATTGGGGCCACAGGCTCTCATGAAAACGCATCAGACTTACCTGTGCTGAGAAGATCCACATGTGAAGTAAAAAAGCCTGATAGACTTAATCTTTGAATACAAAGAAAACTATATGGAAAATGTATTGACTGTTTTGAAGATGTTTATGTCGTTATGATTGATTGATATTGATTGGTATTGATTTTTGTTTAACTTCAAAGAAAGGGGAATGTAATGATCAGTAACATGTCATTCTAGAATGGGACACTAGGTGGAGCTGTATATATATAAGAGTGGGCTACCCATGATGCACTAGGCTACCCACAAGGCAGTAGTCAAGATGGCTGCTGTACACCAGTCCACATGGCTGAATAAAGTGACTAGCTCAAGCTAGCTGTTCATAATAAGAATGTCTATTTATTTATGAACATAACACCCTCAATCCTCCATCAGCCACTGCAGGAGCTGTTGATGACTGAAGACTCTTTCCCCATTGCTTTCCTAAATGCTGCCTTCCCCTTTGCCTGAAAGTAAAATTTCAGTAAATGTAACAGGAGGCAAAAGTTCAACGTGCTAAAAAACTATCCTGAGTTTTGTGAACCAGAAAATGTATTTAGTTTTTGAGATTAATGGGATTAAATGGATTTTGCAGATTCTTGTACTAATCTCAAAATATGTTGCAGTGAACGGTTTAAAGGGGGCCTTCTCAGTGACTCTTGCTGGGGCATTGTAAAGCCTAAGACCACCATTGAGGTTGAGGTAGGCCTGTTGGGATTCAAAGGTGAATATAGTTGCTTTGATTTTAGTGCTTTAAGTTTGCTTTAGTTTTACCTTTACCTAAGCAACCATGTACATAAGTAAGATAATATATTCTCTAGTAGCCTAACAATCAAGTATGGGCCTGAAAATCTGTGTGCTTGATATTGTGGTGTGCATACCGAATGTGCCCACCTGTGACCAAAGTTGGTTGGGACTGAGGGCACAATTCAGGGACCCGCCAGCTCTAGGAGAGTGCAAAATGCAGCGAGTGCTGGGTCGGGGTAGAGGGGCCAAAATGTACCTGAAAAAGTTCTTCTTTCTTTGGAGGCCAGAATCTTGGCCCGGACCCCCAGGTGGGCCACTGTTCTCCCATTCGTTGGCCTGTTTGCATGCAGCATACCAGCCTAGTGACTTTCCCCCCTGCCAGGAATGTGAGAAGTCCCAGTAAGTTCCTGTCCCCTGTCACCTCCCCCCGCTTCCCCCCTACTATGCCTCTGGCCTTACTTGGGGTAAGCAGACGCTCAACCTCTATAAGGCCCTACAAAAACTGCTGCGGAGAGCTGGGCCCTGACCAGGACCCAGCCTAATTTGTAGTCCTTCAGCATGACCCCGTGGGGCTTGCGATGGAATTGCACCAAAAGGACCAGTCATTTTTGGTCCTTATATTTCTAAGATGCTCAGGGAAAGTAAGCAGGCTTTCTTTGGGGTCAGTTTATCTTCAAAATGACTTGTCAGATGGTAAGATATTGGCCCAGAAATTCGGGTCTCCATGGGTGAGTACGCACGGGGTACTCACCCGTAGGACCAATGGAAGTGCCGGTTTCCTGCATGCACTGCGCATGCGCGGGAAACCGGCACTTCCGTTCTCCTGAAAGCAGGGGTTCAGAGGTCGAACGCGTGCGCGGGGGAGGCTGCGCGTGCGCATCAAACTTCATTTTTTTTTTACAGGTTTTGCCGGGAGGGTAACTCTGCAGAAGTTAGAAATGTAAAAAGCAGATGTAAGGCCTGCTTTTTACAAGGTAAGTGGTGAATTAATTAAAATTAAAACAGGTTTATTATTTTTAAATACTTTAAAGCAAGGTAAGTTTATTTTTAGCCCCGTTAGAAAAAAAAAATATTTTTTTCAAAAATTTACATTATTGGCCCAGAAATTAGGTTCGGGGGCTTATACATAAGGGAACATCTATAATTATGGGAGATTTTAACTATCATATTAATTGGACAAATCAAATTGGGCAGGGCTGCCTTGAGGATGAGTTCATTGAGTGTATTAGGGATGGGTTTCTTGAGCAGTATGTAACTGAACCGACCAGGGGGCAAGCAACCTTAGATCTGGTCCTGTGTAACGAGACAGGATTAATTAAAAATGTCCTAGTAAAGGATCCCCTTGGAATGAGTGACCATAACATGGTTGAATTCCATATTCAATTAGAGGGTGAGAAGGTTGGATCTCAAACAAGTGTGCTAAGCTTGAATAAAGGAGACTATGAAGGTATGAGAGCGGAATTGAGTAGAGTGGATTGGGAAAAGAAATTAAAGGTAAGATGATACATGATCAGTGGTGTACATTTAAGGAGTTATTTTACAACTTCCAAAAAAAATATATTCCACTGAGAAGAAAAGGGTGTAAAAGAAAAGACGGCCATCCGTGGCTAAGTAAAGAAATTAAGGATAGTATTCGACTAAAAACAAGGGCATATAAGGTAGCCAAATCTAGTGGGAGGATAGAGGATTGGGAAAACTTTAAAAGACAGCAAAAAATAACAAAAAGATTGATTAAGAAAGGGAAGATAGATTATGAAAGTAAATTAGCAAAAAATATAAAAACCGATAGTAAGAGTTTTTAAAGTTATATAAAAAGAAAAAGGGTGGCTAAAGTAAATGTTGGTCCCTTAGAGGATGAGACCGGGAAATTAATGGTGGTAAATATGGAGATGGCAAAAACACTGAATGAATATTTTGTATCAGTCTTTACAGTAGAGGACACTAAGACTATCCCAACCCTGGACAAACAGGGGACTATAAGGGGGGAGGAGCTAATCACGATCAAAATCACTAAGGAAGTGGTACTCGGTAAAATAATGGGACTCAAGGCGGATAAATCACCTGGACCTGATGGCTTACATCCTAGGGTCTTGAGGGAAGTGGCGGTAGGGATTGTGGATGCATTGGTAATAATTTTCCAAAACTCCCTGGACTCAGCAAAGGTCCCAGCAGACTGGAAAACTGCTAATGTAACACCCTTATTTAAAAAGGGCAGTAGACAGAAGGCTGGAAACTATAGACCGGTTAGCCTAACATCTGTGGTAGGTAAAATTTTGGAGTCCATTATTAAGGAGACAGTAACAGGACATTTGGATAATCATAATTTAATAGGACAAAGTCAGCATGGTTTTATGAAGGGGAAGTCATGTTTGACAAATTTGCTGGAGTTCTTTGAGGAAGCAACATATAGGGTGGATAAAGGGGAACCAGTGGACGTAGTGTATTTAGACTTCCAAAAGGCATTTGACAAGGTGCCACACAAAAGATTATTGCTTAAGATAAAAAATCACGGGATTGGGAGTAATATTCTGGCATGGATACAGGATTGGCTATCTAACAGAAGGCAGAGAGTTGGGGTAAATGGTTCATTCTCAGACTGGCAATCAGTAACTAGTGGTGTTCCGCAGGGGTCAGTCTATATTAACGATTTGGAGGAGGGGACCGAGTGTAACATATCAAAGTTTGCAGATGATACTAAGATGGGAGGGAAAGTAATGAGTGAGGAGGACATAAAAAACCTGCAAGGGGACATAGACAGGCTAAGTAAGTGGGCAGAGATTTGGCAGATGGAATACAATACTGGAAAGTGTGAGGTTATGCACTTTGGCTGGAAAAATCGTAGAGTAAGTTATTATCTTAATGGCAAGAAACTGGAAAGTACTGAAGTACAAAGGGATCTGGGGGTCCTGGTGCACTAAACTCAAAAGATTAGTATGCAGGTGCAGCAAGTGATTAAGAAGGCCAATGGAATGTTGGCTTTCACTGCTAGGGGGATAGAATATAAAAATAGGGAGGTATTGCTTCAGTTGTACAAGGTATTGGTGAGACCGCACCTGGAATACTGCATACAGTTTTGGTGTCCATACTTAAGAAAAGACATACTTGCTCTCGAGTCAGTACAAAGAAGGTTCACTCGGTTAATCCCGGGGATGAGGGGATGGACATATGAGGAGAGGTTGAGTAGATTTAGACTCTACTCATTGGAGTTCAGAAGAATGAGAGGCGATCTTATTGAAACATATAAGATTGTGAAGGGGTTAGATTGGGTGGATGCGGGGAGGATGTTCCTGATGATGGGTGAAACTAGAACTAGGGGGCATAGTCTTAGAATAAGGGGCTGCTCTTTCAAAACTGAGATGAGGAGGATCTACTTCACTCAGAGGGTGGTAGGTTCATGGAATATGCTGCCCCAAAAAGCTGTAGAAGCTACATCATTACATAAATTTAAAACAGAAATAGACAGTTTCCTAGAAGTAAAGGGAATTAAGGGTTACGGGGAGCGGGCAGGAATTTGGACATGAGTCTAGGTTCGGATCGGACATGGCCCTATGGGTAGCGGAGCGGGCCCAGGGGCCGTGTAGCCTGATCCTGCTCCTATTTCGTGTGTCTAATTCTGTTAGATTCAGGAGATGGTTCTGTGATAGTAGATTGGCGGTTAGGATCAGATCAGCCATGATCTTATTGAATGGCGGAGCAGGCTCGAGGGGCCGATTGGCCTACTCCTGCTCCTATTTCTTATGTTCTTATGTTCTTATATAAGCCCCCGATGTGCACTTACCTGGCGCGCCGACATCTGAAGCCTGGCCTGCTTGGAATTCCTGTCACTGGCCCGGTTCAGATGTCGGCGCGCTGTGCTTACCTGATCCAGCGGCGTAGTTAGTTCGATGTGCCGGCTGGGATCAGGTGAGCACTGTGCAGCCAATCAGGGGAGGGGAAACTTCATTCATGAGTTTGATAGTAAGAACTGTCAAACTCATGAAAAGTACGGGCACCCAAAAGATTAGTTTAACTTTAAATAAAATTTTAAAAAAGCATCTCAATAATTAAATAAACTACAAATAACTTAAAAAAACTATTTTAAACAATTAATCAAATTTTTGAAAAAAATAATAAAAAAAAAATCGGGTCTAAAACTACACTTACCTTACTGTAAAGTCCTTAAAAACAATAAAGCTGTGGAAAAAATTTTATAATTTTAAGTAATAGACCACTTACCTTAAAGAATGAAGTCCTTATGTCTCCTTTTTGAGAGGCCCTTACACAAGTGCAAACCTGTGGAAAAAAAGGAATTTCAGCACGCACGCGCAGACTCCTGCGTGCACGCTTTCGTCCTCTGAACCCCTTGGTTCAGAGGACAGGAAATGCCGGTTTTCCGCGCATGCGCTGTGCATGTTGAAAACCGGCACTTCCATCGGGCCCACGCGTGAGTACCCCATCCGTACTCACGCGTTGGGCCCGGAATTACTGGGCCATTGTTTAAAATAGTTATTTCATTTAATTTATAGTTTATTTAAAAAATGTGATTTAAAAAAAAAATTATTTGAAGATTTAGTGATGTTTTGTAAGAAGAAGGGGACCGTAGTATTTCTAAGTTTGACAGGACTTCCTGTCAGACTTATGAATGGAGCATTCCCTGCTCCAATTGGCTGCCCATGGCCCACGTGATCCCAGGGGACGCATCGAACTAACTGCGCCCCTGGGATACGCAAGCACTGCGTGCCGGCAGCTGGAGCAGGCCCCGGATCGGAATTCCACAGGGGCCCACAGCTCAATGGCCGGCGCGGTAGGTAAGTGCAGATCGGGGGCTTGCACCCGCGGGAAGCCCCCGACCCGAATTTCTGGGCCAATTGAAAATGACTTGCCCTTCTGTCGCACATTTGGTATTGTGATGCCTGAGCTAGTCAGGTTCACATTATTCAAAAATATTTTTAATGATTGACCAGTCAACCTAGTTAATTGATGGGACCAGGAAGGGTATAGCTGTCAATGGGGGCTAACATTCTTTGCACTCAGCTCCAGATAACCCCGCAAGCCCTGAGCCATAGGATAGTCCTAGTTGGAAAGTAGCGGGTGGGTTACCAGTGCTCTGTGCTGATAAGTTGTATGGTTTTAACTAGTTAAATGCCAGTGGTATCCCTACAAAACTTTGACGGTATTTAAGACTTGGTTCTTGCCAATCTGCACCTTAATTCTCAGGATATAGGTAAGTAAGTGTGTTTTTAGAGGGACTCCATTTTGGGCAAACAGAAATGCTACTTGTGGATTTTCAGTAGTTTGAATGAAAGATTCTTAAATATGGTGATATGTTCCTGTGCATGTCAGATAACTAGAAAAATTAAAATGAATATAGATAAACTAATACTAGGCAACATTCATGTAAGCTTTTTTTCTGTATCATTCCCTGAACATAGTTACTATGTCTGGTTAAATTGGTGAAATATTTTCTTTAGGTTTAAAGAGCTGACGGTTACTAAATGGAAAAATCATTGCTTGTAAAATGGAGTTTATTGTCTGCAGCACAACTGAGTTGTCAGTCAATTTTCTTCTTCCTTATTGGCTAAGTGTTTAAGTTTCCTTGGTTTTCTCCTTTCTAATTGCTTATTTTCTACTTTTGTTATTCAACAATCCTATGAAAAAACTATCTTCCTCCCAATTCCAATTTTCTTCCCACTAAAAATTATTTTCAATCACATTGCAATAAAAAAAAATCAATGCGGTGCATACATCCCCCACCCAGAGTCAGACTGGGAAGAAATTATATTATATAATGTATTTGATTTAAAATTTTAAAAATTCTGATGTGGGTGGATTATCATTTACTTTTTGAAACAAAATAGCAGAGACATTGCCTGCGTAAGCCTGTAATTCCTTTTACAGTATATTGACAGAAATGCCTAAGCCTCAGATATGATTTCAGCAACCCACGGGCAATGTTGCACCCACACCAAGCTAGATTCCATTTTTGTAGCTGCTGATGCTCCCTCCCTGACTTTTTTTATTCAATGTTCTTTCACCTGTGGACCTGCCACTACCTACACATCCAAAATCTCAATTCTGCATCCACCCTCACCGTAAGCACTAGTTCTGGTCACCAACCTCTACCTGAACCTATCTCCCCCACACCTGGCACTGGAGCCCGAACTCTTACCCGATCTCTTACAGCAGTGCCACAGAGGTCCACTGGTGGATGTAACTATGTCCAGGCTCAGCTGCTTTGTTTTACAAATTTATTTAATTTTTCAATGTGCTGTCAATGGTATTCATTTAATTCTGCTGGCTGTATTGCAGTCCCAGTAATCTCAAGCAATTGGAGAAGATCCGGTGGAAGGAAGCAAACCTGTGGGGGGTTGTAAAGTCTGTGTGTTCTAGTTGTAATTAATAACACACAGACTACAAGATTAAAGTTCAACAGGTCTTTACTGGTTGGAGGTCAGGACTATATGAAATACAATCTTACTACACAGTGCTTATATACCGGTGGTCACCACCGGTATTACGTATACAGCAGCCAGAGAAAGTAGTACATCTCTTAAGGTGGAACAGGCTTAAGCTCTCTTAAGGTGGAACAGGTTACATACACCACAATCCTCCCTTTTTAGCTTAATAGTCATATCCCCATTTAACATAACATCATAACATATATACATATAAAACTTCAGGTATAAACAGTTCAAAGGTTCAGTCTCTCAGGAGGCCTTCTGATTCGGTCTGGATAACGCCTTTCAGTGGTCTCTGATTCTTGTTGCTGAGGTGACTCTTCTTGTTGGTTTCCTATGTATTGGACGTCATCATCAGGTACAGTCTCTGCCGAGGTAGATGTTTCAGGTTCATTAACGTCTTCCACAGTTGTCTCTGTCGCAACCATGGGTTCGACCCTTGCTCTTGATTCTACCAGTTGATCCGCATGACGCCTTATCACATTGTTACCAATATCTACTGTGTACATCAGAGGTCCTTGTCTGGCCCGAATTGTTCCGGACTGCCATTTTTCGTTTCCATAGCCCCTTGCCAACACTGGTTGTCCTACTTCGAAACTTCGAGTGGACTTGTTATTAATATGCCGGAACTGTTTGTTTTCCACTTCCCTCCGCACATTTGGTTTTAACAAGTCCAACCTGGACCGCAACCTCCTGTTATAAAACATCATGGCAGGACTTTGGTTAGTCACTGCATGAGCGGCGTTTCGATACGCCATTAGGAAATTGTCCACCTTGTGCTGTAGCGGAATCTGGTCATCGTTCATGGCCTTTATTGCCTTTTTGAATGTTTGGACAAATCTCTCGGCCAACCCGTTTGTCGCCGGATGATATGGGGCAGAGGTATAATGTTTCACCCCATTCTTCTTTAAGAATTTTTGGAATTCTTCCGACACGAACTGTGGTCCGTTGTCCGAACAGATCTGTTCTGGCAATCCGTTCCTTGCGAATATTGTTCTTAACACCGCAATTGTCTTTTCTGAAGTAGTGGTATTCATCTTGATCACTTCTGGCCATTTGGAATGTGCGTCCACCACAATTAGGAACATGGAGTCCATGAATGGACCAGCAAAGTCAATATGTACGCATTGCCATGGGGCTGAAGGCCATTCCCATGGGTGTAGTGGTGCGATCGGAGGTGCATTTTGCACTTTTTGGCACCCAGCGCAGCTTTTCGTCAACTCCTCTATCTGTTGGTCAATACCTGGCCACCATACATAAGCCCTAGCAAGACTTTTCATCTTAACTCCCCCCAGATGACCTTCATGCAGTCCTTTTAGAACTCTTTCCCTTAACTTGGGAGGAATAATCACTCTTGTCCCGTACATCAAAGTACCATGGCAGACGGACAGCTGGTCTCGCCTTGCCGAGAATGCCGGTAACAGAGGATCACCACGTGTTGGCCATCCTTTCACTGTCACCTCGTAGACTCTGGACAGTGTCGGGTCGTTCCTGGCTTCTCTTTCAATACTTGCATTGGTGACTGGTAAACACTCGATGATGGTCGAATGAAATAACTCAACAGGGTCAACTTTCGTCGTTTCTTCTTCTTCAGATAGTGGCAGGCGCGACAGCCCATCAGCATTGCCATGCTGCTTCGTACCTTTGAATTCTATTTGATATTGATGTGCCCCTAGGAAAAGGGACCATCTCTGGAGACGCTGTGCTGTCATCACTGAAACACCCTTCTTAGGGTTAAAAATGGATACCAACGGCTGATGGTCTGTCAGAAGTGTGAATTTTTGGCCCTGCAGGTAATGATTAAACTTCTTCACTCCCCATACAAGGCTGAGAGCCTCCCTATCGATCTGCGCATAGTTGCGCTCAGTGGAGGTCAATGATCTGGATGCAAACGCGACTGGCCTTTCCGTGCCATTTGGCAACTTGTGTGAGAGTACTGCCCCAATACCATATGGAGAAGCATCACAAGCCAACCGAATAGGCAGTGTCGGGTTGAAGTGAGCCAACACTTCCTCTGAGGTGATCAATTCTTTGCTTTTGCGAAATGCCTTCTTACAGTTTTTGCTCCATTCCCATGGTACCCCCTTCTGTAAAAGAGCGTTTAGCGGGTGCAGTACCGTGGATAGATTTGGTAGAAATTTATGGTAATAGTTAATCAATCCTAGAAACGACCTCAACTGAGAGACATTATCCGGAGCAGGAACCTTTACAACTGCCTCTATCTTGTCAGGAGACTTATGAAGCCCCTCCCGGTCAATGACATGACCACAGTACGAGATCCGCTTCTGGAAGAACTCACATTTCTGCCGATTAACTCTAAGTCCATACTCTTTCAGTCTGTTGAGCACCAGTTCCAAGTTTGCGAGGTGTTCTTCATCACCATCACCTGTAATCAGAATATCATCCAGGTAACATTGTGTGCCTGGAATTCCCTGTAATACCTGCTCCATGGCCCTCTGCCAAATTGCTGGAGCCGATGCCACTCCAAAAACCAGCCTATTGTACCGGTACAAACCTCGATGCGTGTTGATCGTGAGGTATTGGCGTGACTCTTCTTCAACCTCCATCTGCAAGTACGCCTGCGCCAGGTCTATCTTGGTGAAGTGTTTCCCGCCAGACAACGAAGCAAAAATATCCTCAATCCGCGGAAGCGGATACTGCACCGTGTGAAGCACCGGATTAACGGTGATTTTGAAATCTCCACAGATGCGAACCTTCCCTGGTTCTCCTGGCTTGTTGCTCGAAGGATGTTTCATAACGGGAACAATGGGCGTAGCCCACTCACTCCAATCTACCTTAGACAGTACACCTGAACGTTCTAGCGCTTCCAGTTCCGCTTCTACAGTAGGTCGTATTGCATAGGGTACCGGTCTGGCTTTAAAAATTTTTGGCTGTGCATGTTCATCAATCTTGATGGTTGCCGTAATTCCTCTCAGTGTTCCCAGTCCCTGCTGGAACACCTCTTTAGCATCATCCAATATTCTGGACAATCGTTTAGGTTTGACATCAGTTTCCCCGGAATCTACCGTTAGTGCCTTCAAGGAGTGCCAGTCCATATTCATTTTCCTAATCCACTCCCGTCCCAGTAGTGGTGGACCTCCTTCAGGTAGTATATATAAGTCCATTACTTGGCTTTCTTCGCCCTTGTGGACCACTTTTACCTCTATCTTTCCGATGGGGCACACTCTTTGCCCCGTGTATGTTTTCAATATAATCTCCGTATCCCGTAGGGGAATATGTTGGAATAACCTTTTGTAATCTTTCTTATTCATGACCGTCAATGCCGATCCAGTGTCCAATTCCATCTTTACTTGGACTCCTGCTATCTGAAGGGTGACCCAAATTGTCTGGAGATCTGCATCCTTACCAACGTTGTGTACTCTTAAGCTACCCAGTTCATTACTGCTAGCGTCTGAATCTGACTTCTGTTCGGTCGAACTGTTCTTTGTCACCTTGTGTACCTTTATGTATTTTCCTTGCGGTGACTTTTTGTTGCTGGTCTTCTTTCCTGACCGGCATACTTTAGCTATGTGGCCAAACCTGCCACACGTTCTGCATTCTTGGTTTTTAAACCAACACTGGTTCTGATTGTGCGTTGTCTTTCCGCAACGATAACATTTTACAGTACTCAAACCCAATTTATTTGTACTGAGTTCCGGTGACCGTAGCTGCATTACTGCCGTGCCTCTCGCTGCGGCTTCGTGTGCTGCTGCCATCGTGACCGCTTTCTCAAGCGTCAGCTCATTCTCCTCGAGCAATCGCTTTTGTGTATCTTCTTTTAATAAACCACACACAAATTTATCTCGTAGCGCCTCTGTCAATCTCGTTCCGAATTGACAGTACTTTGCTAGCTTACGCAATTCCATTAAATATTCAGCATTGCTTTCATCCTTCAGCTGCCTTCTGCTGTAAAATTTAAATCGTTCCGCTAGCATCAGCGGCGTGGGGTTTAGGTGATTTTTCAGGACAGTAACAATCTCCTCGAACGTCTTATCTGCCGGTTCATCTGGTGATAAAAGGTGTTTCAATTGCCCGTATGTCTTCGCACCCATTAAGTTTAATAATGTTAGTGCTTTCTCTTCATCTGGGATTTTATTTGCTTTACAATAATTTTGTATGCGTTCTACATACATAGCCCAATCTTCGATGTCGCTATCAAAGGTATTAATGTTCCCATGTTTAGGCATCGTTGCAATTTAATTTATTTTTATTTTTATCCAAGATGGCGGCTTCCGCGCTCTTGTCTTCGTCCTCCGCCTACAAAATGGCGGTTTTCCCATGCTTGGCGGTCTTCACCCTTCCCCCGACGCTGTCTCCGCTTCACCGCGGCTCTCGCGCCTTCAGTTGCCCCCAGACGCTGCGCCTTTTTAGCCCGAATGCGGCCCGGCCCTTAGCACCAGCCGCGATCGATGTCCCCGTGCTGCGCCTTTCGGCCCGAATGCGGCCCGGCCCTTATCTCCGGTCGCGATCGATCTCACCGCCCTTATTCCTCCGTCTTCCCTCCCCGTCTGTACAGCCAACGCGGCCGACTTTCTGGTCGCGTCGCTGCCTGGCTTACCCACTTCCGAGGTAGAAAGAAGATAGCTGACAGCCGCTGATGGAGGCTTCGAGTTCAGGATGTCTTCTGCACTCTGGTTTCTCGATGTCTGCCGCGCGACGTGTCTTCCAGCAGGGTGATGAGGGTGGAAGCCTCTCTTCGACGTCCGTTCTGTGGACGAAGCCGCCGTGGATATAACTGCCGCAGGGTAAGAATCTGACTCGTCGCCACTGTAAAGTCTGTGTGTTCTAGTTGTAATTAATAACACACAGACTACAAGATTAAAGTTCAACAGGTCTTTACTGGTTGGAGGTCAGGACTATATGAAATACAATCTTACTACACAGTGCTTATATACCGGTGGTCACCACCGGTATTACGTATACAGCAGCCAGAGAAAGTAGTACATCTCTTAAGGTGGAACAGGCTTAAGTTCTCTTAAGGTGGAACAGGTTACATACACCACAGGGGTCACTAGACAATTCTTAGTTGAGGGGGGCCTAACCAGGAGGAGGCAACTCTAAGCAGCAATTCAATGTCACCTACAGCAATGAGGGGGACCCAGTGCTCTATGAAGAGTAGTAAAACAGCTGCAAAAGCTTCGCTGAGTTGCTGCTGGATAAATTCAAGGTCAAGCTGTCAATGCTGTAGGCATCAGTTATAGCTTAGTTAGTAGCACTCTCGCCACTCCAAAGACTTGAACACACAATCCAGACTGGCACTTCAGTGCAGAACTGAGGGAATGCTGCACTGTCAGAGCCATCGTCTTTCAGATGAGATGTTAAACCGTCTGCCCTCTCAGGTGGACATAAAAGCTGCCATGGCACTATTTCAAAGACAAGCAGGGGAGATCTTCTGGCCAATATTTATCCTTCAAACAACATCACTAAAACAGATTATTTGGTGATTATCACATTGCTGTTTGTGAGAGATGGCTGAGCGCAAATTAACTGCTGCATTTCCTACATTACAACAGTAAATACACTTCAAAAAGTATTTAATTAGCTGGAATGCGTCCCACAGTTTTAATATAGAGCCAGGAGGAACACTGCTGCTCCTCCTGGATCCACCTTCAGGTAGGTTTGGAAATCTTACCTTTGTGTTTTTTCTGCAGCCTCCAGCAGTCCCTTTAAAAATCACTAGTTAGGCCTCTGTAAAAAGAAAAAAACCTTTCAGAGCTTGCACACGGAGTTTTTGCTAAATATTGTAGAGGGCCCTGTAACAGCCAAAGCAACCTTATTATTTAATATTTAAATTGGGCCAGTGCTGCTTTCAGGCAGCCGCCAGCGATACCTGAAAGTCAGCCCATTCGGGCAATGGCCATGTCACGACCGCATATCGGGTGCGGGACCTTGGGCACAGAACTGGTATACATTATGCCCATTTGACACATTAAAAAAGAGGGAAATACATATCAATTTCTACCACATAGGGTGATGTTTGGAACACCAGTACTTTATTTTGTTCATACTGTGAATTTAAAAACAATTATTGTTTACTTGAAGATTTACTTCTCTCAGTACAAAACTGAAAGCGTAACTTTCCTCAGGCAATAACAATATTAATGAGAATTTTTTTCCCAAATGATTTGAAAGCAAGCTGGAAGATGAATTTTAAAATCTTTTTTGAGGTGAAGTTTTACTGAAAAAATATGATTTGGATGAGGGGACCAAATGTAATATATCCAAGTTTGCTGATGATACAAAGCTAGGTGGGAATGTAAGTTGTGAGAAGGATGCAAAGAGGCTTCAAGGGGCTAAAGACAGGCTAAGTGAATGAGCAAGAACATGGAAAATGGAATATAACGTGGAGAAATGTGAAGTTATTCACTTTGGTTGGAAAAATAGAAAAGCAGAGTATTTTTTAAATGGTGAGAGATTGGGAAATGTTGGTGTTCAGAGGGACCTGGGTGTCCTTGTGCATGAATCACTGAAAGTTAACATGCAGGTACAGCCAGCAATTAGGAAAGCAAATGGTATGTTGGCCTTTATTACAAGAGGATTTGAGTGTAAGAGTAAAGGGCCTAGAAATTGGGTATAGCCCCGCTTGAGGCGTTAGAACTGGCGATGTGCAAAGTTTATAGCCAGACGAAACTTATCGCCGCCTGGCGTGATATTGGGTTGCGTCGCCCCCAAAGGGGATTGAGGCGCTAAATCAGCCATTGCACGGTGCTCTTAAGGCGCAAAAGGTCAGGCGCTACTCAATATCGCCGCGGACGGGCGCAGCGCAGGTGAACTCAATTACATGAAAGCACGAGACCTCCAGGCACCGGCCGGCTCTTAAAGGGGTGGGTCAGTCAGCCTGAGCTTCAACACCCAACGCCCTGTAGGCCTCAGATTCGGCGCTCGCCCTTGTCTGGCGGTACAAACTTGTTCATCATGGAGAAGGTTAGGCAGAGAGCAGAGCGCTTCAGCACTGAGGCTCTGGACCAATTGGTGGCTGCAGTTGAACACCGTCGAGAGGTCCTGTATCCGGATAATGGCAAGAGGCCGAATCAGAAGGCTTATCGATGATCTTGGAGGGAGGTTGCTGTGAGGGTCAAGTCCAGCAGAATGGCGACCAGGACCCCTGTTCAGTGCAGGAAGAAATTCAACGACCTCACACGGATAGTTAGGGTAAGTGATGCTTTACCAAACTTGTGCTTCCCTCCATCTGCAGCTGACTTCGGGCACCCTGCTGCAATGATGCGCCAATGGCCATCTGTCAGTATGCACCCATGGCCCTTTCTGGGCACACACTGATGTCTCAAGGCCTGATGTAAGGGCTCTTGCACCATGGGGGGCATGCGATGATGTCTCAAGGCCTGATGTGAGGGCTCTTGCACCATGGGGGGCATGCGATGAGGTCTCAAGGCATCGTCTAACAGAACCTCCCCTTCTTTCCCCTGCAGGCCAAGCTGGCGATGATTCGAAAGGAGCAGCGTCGAACCGGTGGCGGACCTGCACAAGTGATCACTCTCACGGATCCGGAGGAGAGAGTGCACCAGATACTTGGAGGGCGTCTGTCTGGTCCTGTGACCACTGCATCTGCTGACCCCATTACCGACAGCGAGGGTAAGACTCTCAGCTTTTTCACCTGTTGCCTTCCACTTGGTCCCCCTGCCAGCATGCATCCTCAGTGTGCAGCCATGTCAGAGCCTTGCCGCAATCTGGCATGCCTTTCAGCAAAGCTGTCCTTTTGCTAAAGCCACTCTTCCACCTCCCACTTTCAGATGAAGCAGCACCAACTCGGGCTCAACGCGCTGAAGCTGCCAGTGCCAGTGCCACCGGAGGCGAGGACCAGGAGGAATCCGGACCAGCCACTGCAGAATCCAGGGAGCTGAGACATCTGCAGACTGGGGATAGTAGTCCCCTGGAGGGGAGGGGGGGTGGCTCTGAGGATGAACCAGTTGCCGGACCAAGCGGCATGCAGCAACGCACGGGGGATAGGCAAGTTCGGCCACTGTCTCCCCGCAGGGCAAGGCAGGTCGTCATGACTGCTGCACAGAGTGCAGATGAGGTCCGTCGCCTGGCTGAGATGAGCAAACAGGCCCGGGTCAGACACAAGGAGCTGATGGCTGCAGTCGAGAAGATGCTTGAGTCAATAGATTCATTGGCTAGGAGTATGTTGGACTTCGGGGCAACAATGGAGAGGACTCTGCAGGGCTTTGGGGCCACAATGGAGAGGACTCTCCAGGTGTTCGGGGAAACTATGGACAGGTCTATCCAGGGCTTCGGGGCCACAATGGAGAGGACTCTCCAGGTGTTCGGGGAAACTATGGACAGGTCTATCCAGGGCTTCGGGGCCACAATGGACAGGACTATCCAGGGCTTCGGCCCAACAATGGAGAGGACTGTCCACGGCTTTGAGTCGGCAATGGAAAGGACTGTTCAGGGCTTCGGACAATCCCTGGAAAGGTCTGTGCAGGGCTTGTCCGAGGCAGTGGAGCGGTTGGCATCTGCCTTGTCCGAAGCCATGGGAAGAACTGTCCAGGTCTTCTCCGAAGCACTGACACCTGGCACACAGGTCCTCACTTTTGCCACACAGTCACTTGCTGGGCTCCTCCACAGCCAGATTGACGCAACGTGATCTCTCACTGCAGCCACTCTCTCTGCATCAGATAGGATCACCCCGGGCCCTTCCACTCCCGTACAAGGCCAG
Organism: Somniosus microcephalus; assembly: GCF_052327205.1. Taxonomy (NCBI): domain Eukaryota; kingdom Metazoa; phylum Chordata; class Chondrichthyes; order Squaliformes; family Somniosidae; genus Somniosus; species Somniosus microcephalus. The sequence continues at coordinate 188,816,589 of NC_140993.1, read as the reverse complement.
GAATCAGTGGAGCATGCGATTGTGGCGGATGAGCTGAGCCGCTCCCCTCAGATAGCCAGTGTGTCGTCCGACCATGGTGCAGGTGTCCTCTCTCGGCAGGAGAGCATTGCACATGCCAGCGCTGGGACGCCTGCATTGCCGCTGCCACCACCTGCAGGCCACACTGCTCCCAGCCATGGTCACAGCAAGCATCCTGCGTCTGCACCCTCCAAGCCCAGAGGTCGGCCAGGCCGCCCCTCAGGGGCTTCCGCGCTTCCAGACAGTCAGGAGGCGTCCCCCAGCCTTGAGCCCACCACTGGGATCCAATTACGTAGGAGCAGCAGAGAGGGAAGGGGCCGGGCGCAGAAGAGAAGTCGTTCTCCCTGAAGGGGTCAGTTGTACAGGGAGGTGCTGAGACGTTTGTTTGTCCAAATACAAGGACACCCTCACCTGCTGTTATATTTGCTGAGGGTTGTTGAGTTTTGCGGCTTGGCCGAACAGTTAACAGTTATTTTGAAAGTTATGGTTTGTGCTCACATTACGTTGTTTAGCTGTAATGAAAGACTTTTGTGTCAATAAACAGAAGTTTCAATGTTGCATGGTGCATGTGACTACTTTCAGTGATGCTGGCATTCAGAGGCCCTGAAACATCCAAAGTGCGCATGAGTTAAGACTCTCATCATTCCGCCACAGGGGTGTCGACACGAGTCCAGAGGAGCCTCTGACGAATGGACCTTCCACTTTCAGCAGCCCTTCCATCTTCCTCCTCCTCCTCCTCCTCCTCCGCCTGCTCTTCCTCCTCCTCCTCCTCATACTCCTCCTCCTCCACCTGCTTGTGCAGGGTCCGAGGGAAGGTAATGAATTGACGCATTCGCCTATAAAGGGCATCTGTCACTTGCCGGATGCAACAGCGGACTGCAGCCTGAGCGACAGACGCATTGTCCCCAGTGGCTGACTGAAAGGATCCGTTGCCATAAAAATGGAGGCCATCAGTCAGTTTAGCCATAACGGACAGAGAGGTTCTGCAGCGTTCACACGGCTGCAGATCCTGACCAAGCAGGTGGCACAGATCAGTAACAATGTCCCTCCAGATTCGGAGCCTTTGCAAGCACTGCTCCTCCGACATGTCAAGGCTTGTCACCTGCTGCCAAAAGACCCTCGCAGCATCCCGTCGGATTGGGCGACCTCCATTGCCTCTCCTCATTCTGGCCAATCCCGGCCCTCTCTCCCGCCCTCTCTCTGCCCCTTCACAGTGTTGGGCGATGAGGCCGTCGCCCTCCAAACGAGCTCCCATTCCGATGCCAGTTGGTCAAAAGGCTTTTTGGTGTAGTGGTGCAAGTGGTTCGGACAGGGTTGAAGGTCCCAAGTACTGTAAAGCTAAATTCCCAGAACTCCGCTCCACATTAGCTCGCCAACTCTCTCTAGCAGCGATCGCAATGAGCAGGCCAAGTGGCAGAAGATTCTGCACTAGAGCTGTCCCCTTTAAATAGCGCCGCCCTACTCCGAGAAGGGCCTGTTAGCCCTCCCTCGAACTGTCACTAATAGTGCTGGGCGCTAAGGCTCCGGGCGCCACCCAATATGCGCTCCGGCGCTCCTAAAAGGCGTTGCACACTGAAATGACGTCATGAGCTGCTTGCGCTCGCGGGCGCGCGCAAACACTTAGCGCAGGCGCTAAATGTATAGTCAATATCTGAGTTGGCGCTATCTTCATAGCGCTCGCCCCAACATAGGGCTTCGCCCCAATTCTAGGTCTCTTTAGGCGCTCAGCGCCGGCGCTACCAACCCAATTTCTAGGCCAAGATGTTTTACTGCAATTATATAGGGCCCTGGTGAGACCACACCTGGAGTATGTTGTACAGTTTTGGTCTCCTTACCTAAGGAAGGATACTTATTCCTGGGATGGGGGAATTGTCCTATGAAGAGAGATTGAGTAGACTAGGCCTATATTCCCTCGAGTTTAGAAGAATGAGAGGTGATCTCATTGAAACATACACAATTCTTACAGGGCTTGACAGGGTCGATGCAGGGATGATGTTTCCCCTGGCTGGGGAGTCTGGAACCAGTGGTCACAATCTCTGAGTAAGGGGATGGCCACTTAGGACTGAGATAATGAGAAATTCCTTCACTCAGCGGGTGGTGAATCTTTGGAATTCTCTACCCTAGAGGGCTGTGGAGGCTCAGTTGTTGAATATATTCAGGACAGAGATCAATAGATTTTTGGATATTAAGGGAATCAAGAGATATGGGGATAGTTCAGGAAAGTGGAGTTGAGGTAGAAGATCAGCCATGATCTTATTGAATAGAGGAGCAGACTCGATGGGCCAAATGGCCTACTCCTGCTCCTATTTCTTATGTTCTTATGTTCTACTGGTGAATCATTGCTGAAGAGTGGGACTAATGAGAGAAGCAGAATGGATGCTTATTAGGACATTTATATTGGGCCAGAAATTCGGGTCCCCACGGGTGAGTACGCGTTGGGTACTCACGCGTAGGCCCAATGAAAGTGCCGGTTTCGTGCATGCACTGCGCATGCGCGGGAAACCGGAACTTCCATTCCCTTAAAGGAAGGGGTTCACAGGTCGAACACGTGCGCCAGAGAGGCAGCACGTACGCCTGGAACTTCCATTTTTTTCCCAGATTTCTCCGGGAGGGTAAGTCTCCAGGAGCTATGCTTTTAAAAAGCAGTCACAAGGCCTGCTTTTAGCAAGGTAAGTGGTGAATTAAGTAAAATTAAAACATTTTTTCCACAGGTTTATTATTTTTAAATATGTTAAAGAAAGGTAAGTTTATTTTTAGCCCCACTAAAAACTGTAATTAACTTTTTCAAAAATTTAAATTATTGTTTAAAATAGTTATTTTATGTAATTTATAGTTATTTTAAAAATGTGATTAAAAAAAATGTATTTGAAGTTTTAGTTATGTTTTGCGGCTGAACTCTAATCATAGATTTGGCAGGTCTTCCTGTCAAATCTATGAATAGAGATTCCCTGCTACGATTGGCTCTCCATGGTTCACGTGATCCCAGGGAACGCTTCGAACTAACTGCGCCCCTGGGATACGCAAGAACTGCACGCCGGCAGTTGGAGCAGGCCCAGGATCGGAATCCCACGCGGGCCCACAGCTCAATGGTCGGTGCGCAAGGCAAGTGCAGGTCGGAGGCTTGCACCCGCGGGAAGCCTCCGACCCGAATTTCTGGGCCATTATATTTTGTTTATACTGAGAATTTGTAAAAATCCTTGCTAACAAAGTTGTAAAATTATTTTTCTTAGCTTCTTTCTAAATAATTGCACTGGAGATGTATAAGGTGGGTAGATGGCATTGAGAAACAGATCAGCCATGATCTAGTTGAATGGCGGAACAGGCTCGAGCAGCCGAATGGTTTACTTCTGCTGCTATGTTCCTATGTACAGTCACTACACATCAAAAGTACTTCATTGGCTGTAAAGCGCGTTGAGACATCCTGAAGTCGTGAGAGGCTCTATATAAATACAAGCCTCTCTTTCTTTATGTCCACCTTTCGCCTATTTGCACATCATGGAGCTGAAATTGGTCTTGGGTGGTGGCACAAACTGGGTGATAGCAAATTGGCAGCCAATAGAAAAGAAAATTGGGCGGGGTATAAAATGGGCTGCCGATTTGCTAGCATACATTTAGCACTATGGTCAAAGACCAAGTTCAACCCCATAACTCTGATTCAGTGTCAGTAATGCTACAGGAGATCTATTAGTATTATTATAAAAATAGTTGTCTGTTCCTACATTACAACAGCGACGATACTTCATAGTCATAGAGTCATAACGGCACAGAAGCAGGCCATTCAGCCCATCGAGTCCGTGCCGGCTCTCTGTAGAGCAATCGAGTCAGTCCCATTCCGCCACTCTATCCCCATAGCCCTGCAAGTTTATTTCCCAAGTGCCTATCCAGTCTCCCCTTGAAAACATTGAGTGTGTCCGCTTCCACCACTTCCATCGGCAGCGAGTTCCAGGTCCTCACTACTCGCTGTGTAAAAAAGTTTTTCCTCACATCCCCCCTGTATCTCTTGTCCCAAACTTTCTGTATCTCTTGTCCCAAACTTTAAATTTGTGTCCCCTAGTCCTTGCATCATCAACTAATGGAAACAGCCTTTTCCCGTCAAGCCTATCCAAACCCATCATAATCTTGTACACCTCTATCAAATCACCCCTCAACCACCTTTGCTCAAATGAAAACAAATCCAGCTTCTCCAACCTGTCCTTGTAGCTAAGATCCCCCATTCCTGGAACCATTCTGGTAAATCTCCTCTGCACCCTCTCAAGGGCCTTCACATCCTTCCTAAAGTGTGTTGACCAGAGCTGGATGCAATACTCCAGTTGTGCCCTAACCAGCGCTTTATAAAGATTCAGCATAACTTCTCTACTTTTGTACTCAATACCTCTATTTTTGAAACCCAAGATCCCATAGGCTTTGCTAACCACTCTCTCATTACATCCTGCCACCTTCAGGGACATTAACTCCCAGGTCCGTCTGTCCCTGCACACTCTTTAAAACTGTGCCATTAAGTGTATATTGCCTCTCCCTGTTCCTTCTGCCAAAATGCATCACCTCACACTTCTCTGTATTAAATTCCATCTGCCACTTGTCTGCCCATTCTGCTAGCCTTTCTATGTCCTGTTGCAGTCGATTGGTATCATACTCACTGTTCGCCACACCCCCAAGTTTGGTGTCATCGGCAAAATTAGAATTTCTACTCTGTGTTCCAATATCCAGATCCTTTATATATATGAAAAAGGCAATGGCCCCAGCACTGACCCTTGGGGAACACCACTGTCTACCATCCTCCAGTCTGAAAAACAGCCATTTACCACAACTTGCTGTTTTCTGCCCTTAAGCCAATTCCTTATCCAAGCTGCCACTGACCCACCTATTCCATGAGCCTCAATTTTATTAATCAGCCTTCTATGTGGTACTTTGTCAAATGCCTTCCTAAAATCCATGTAGACAACATCCATTGCATTCCCTTCATTGAACCTCCCTGTTACTTCATCAAAATATTCAATTAGACTAGTCAAACATGATCTGCCTTTTACAAATCCATGTTGGCTCTTCTTAATTAGCTTAAACCTCTCCAAGAACCCATTAGCTTTGTCCTTGATTATTGTTTCTAAAACTTTACCCACCACTGATGTTAAACTGACCAGCCTGTAGTTACTAGGATTGTCCTTACACCCTTTCTTGAACAATGGTGTCACATTTGCCACTTTGCAATCCTCAGGTACCTTCCTCTTCAAAAGTACTTCATTGGCTGTAAAACACTTTGGGATGTCCTGAGGTCATGAAAGGCAAGTCTTTCTTTTTCTTTTGATAGCAGTGGCCTGTTTTTGCTTCCTTTCTTTTTTACATTTTTTTGACAATCCCACTTCAGGCTTCATACCTGGGCTTCACACTCCTTCACTTGTCATTTGTTTTGTTACACTTGCTGATGCTTGGCTCAGCTTTCACATTCATGAAAGCGCAACAAACCAAAACTTAGGGGGCCATTTTGTTAATGGGGGGCACGTTGGAGGCGGGACTGCTGCTTGGCGGGTTGATGCCCCGCCTCCATCGATTTGTGGATAAAACCAACGTTATTTTCGCTTGATTGAACTTGTTAAGCCCACCCAGCTGGCTTAGCAGGCCAATTAAGGTAAAGCCAATTGCAGAGAACATCAACATATGACGTTTCATCTGTCAAAAATTTTTGACAGATGAATTGTCATTGTTTGACAGCTCTGTGAAGCTGTCAAACAGTGACATTTGCTATAGTTTGATGAGGTCTTGAATTCAAGACCTCACCAAACTTCTTTCTTTTACAGAAATGAGATGTTTGTTGCATCTGAGAATGCAACGGCCATCTGTCATCTCCAATACGGAGGTCCGAGACTCTCCGCATACACACCGACTGAAGCCTGCAGGGACAAACAAAGGTAAATACTCTTTTACTAACACTTTGCACTTACCTCAGATACTCACCTCTCCTCTCTTGCACACATCACTTACCTTCACTCCACACTTTTGCACCCCCGACTCCCGCAGACCCCCTACTCACCTCGCTGAGCTGTCGGGTTTTGGAGCCTTCGGGAAGCCCGCACCTGTGAGGGCAAAAAGAGGATAATCCTATTTTCTGCCTGTTAGCTATCTTTTAACAGGCAGTTAATAGGCTTTAATCCCTTCCCGTCTCCAAGGAGACGAGACCCAGCGCAGGACGGCTACCTGCCCCCAAATTCTGCCATATCCCCAGCAGTCCCAGGGGGAATTTTCCCAACCCTGGGGAGGTGGGTATGGAGGGAGAACAGGTAAGTAACAGGCAGTTTTGAGGCTTATCTCCATTTTACCCCTGCAAATGCGGGCTTCCCGATGGCTGTGAACCTTGCCAGGGTCAGCGAGGCGAGCAGTGGGTCTGCGGGGGTGAGAGGGGTCAAAAAGTCCGCTGTAGAGGTGAGTGATGGGTGCAAGTGTGGACAGGTAATTATGAGAGGTGAGTGTAAAGTGTTGGGAAAAGTTTCCTTACCATTGCTTCTTTCTGCAGGCTTCAATCTTTGAGGATCCGGAGGTGCCTCATCTCAATGGCAGAGATGACAGAATGGCTGCTGCATTCTCACATGCAGCAGCCATCTGCTTTCTGCTGAGGAGAGAGGTTTTGATGAGCCTTCTGTGCAAGGGCTCACCTTAGAACAGAGATTGTCAGGGCAGGAATTTCATTGGGCCGTGGAGGCAGGATTGGAGGCATGGGGGAGGGTTAAAATCCCAAAATCAGGGGTCCCAACTCCATCCCGCACCCAAACCCGCCTCCATGCCAGTTTCAAAGGAGGCAGGTACCTGCCCCGCACTGGGACCCGCCTACCCGAGGCGGGAAGGGATTACTGCCAATTAACTGCCTGTTAACAGGTAGTTAACAGGCAGTTTTTAGCCTAATCCCTATTTTGAAGGTTGAAGTGTGGGATTCCCGACGGCTCCAAACCACGCCAAGTTAGAGGAGGTGGGCCGTCGAGTTGAAGGACTTGGAGTCGTCGAGATGTTGGTGTTCAGGTGAGTGATGTGTGCATGAGTGCAAAGGTAAGTGTGTTTGGTGTGTCTAAAGTGATTAAAGAAGTTTAAATGACCTTTTCTTACATTTTAAGCCTTCCTTCCTTTAGGTTCGGGGAGTCCATCATCTCACCGGCACAGAAAGCAGAATGGCTGTGAACTGTCAAAAGTGACAGCCTGCAGCTTTCTGTGCAGGAGAGATTTCTGACTGAGTCTGTGGAGAAAGGACTCATGTTAGAAGTAAGACTGTCAGTGTTTGACAGCTTCAAACAGCTGTGAAACGCTGATATTTCATCAGTCAAAACCTCTTGACAGATGAAATTTCAGTCTGTGACATCACCTGTTGCCAGGTGGCCCTTAATTGGCCTGCTGAGCCCGCTGGGCGGGCTCATCAAGGTCAATCAAGTTAAAATCGCATGGATTGGCCGCATTTCGATGGAGGCGGGACTACAACACCGAATGTTGTAGTCCCGCCTCCCACCCGACTCCTGAATGAAAATCCTGCCCTCAGTGTTTGACAGCTTCTCAAAGCTGTCAAACGCTGACAAATCATCTGTCAAAACATTTTCGACAGATGAAACATCATACACTGATATCCTCTGTCACCGGCTTTCCCTTAATTGGCCGGTAAACCCGTAGGGCGGGCTTAACAAAGTCAATCAAGGGAAAATAGCGTGGGTTGATCAGACGTTGTTGGGGGCAGGACTGAAACCTGAAAATCAGCAGTCCCGCCCCCAACGCGCCCCCATTGACAAAATCCAGCACCTTATTTTCACTAACAGAAGGGCTATGTGTCATTGGTGTGAAGTTACCAGCTGCTGAAGTCACATTTTGAGGTCTCAAATTGCCTGAACAGTCAGGTTGCTGATCAGACTCCACGGGGGGAATTTTTCGGGGGGTCAGTGGGTGCGATCAGTGGCAGGTCGGTTGGGGAAAAATTTTTGACAGAGTTTCAGGCCCCTGTTGTCAACCCGCCATCACGCGCCTTTCCCAAATGTCGGGTGTGTCAATGCTGAACAGACCCAACACACAGCAGCGGGGGAGGCAATTCAGGTCATTATAAGCTTGTTAACAGACCATTAAGAACTATTTTGAGCTCACCTTCAGCATTTACCATGTCATCCAAGGGGTCTACACTGCTCGGGGATCATGGCAGGTAAACAGGTTGGGAGGTGAATGGCCAGGGAATCATCTCAGTATTTGACAGCTGCAAATGTGCTATAAAGGCTCCCATCTCACAGCTGTTCACTTTCCAAGCTCAGAAGCTGTTGCTTACTGTATTTGGAAGACAGATTGAGCTTTATGCAGGTTGTAAGTGTTTGGAGTAAACTCTCTATCCAGTGTCACCTCATTGGAACAACCTCTCTCACCATTGACAGATCGCTTCTGTCATCTCAACTTCACCTGCCATATATTACATCAGCATCGGTAGCCCTTGAAACTATCTCAAGTTGGTCCTCAGAATCCCACCACGATCAGCCCCAACACCAGCAGCACCAACAACAACACCAACCTTCTCTGCAATCACCTGATGCTGCACAGGACACAGGGCAACAGCACCCAACCACATTGCTGCCCGGGATGAAGGGATGGCCTCATCATGGCCAGATTTACTTCACTTGACGCTGTACACCCTGGTTGCCACATGATGCACCAGGTTGGCACTACCCCACACCAACACCATAAAGCATCCCTGCAATGCCCAAGCCATTCCTTTTATACTCATCACCATTGTGGGGGGTACCATTATGTCTCACCATTCACTGCAACTCACTAAGCCACTTCCAAAGGTGCACACAGATCTGTCCAAGAATGCAAAGTGTTCAAAATAAAGGTTTCAATGTTTGAGAGAAAATTAACAGAAACTTCACATGACATTGGCTAAAACACCCAAGTGCCTACCCTGTGTGTTGTTACTTGGTATGTTTGGACTAGGATGAGTGTGAGGGGCGGCTAGAGAGATGTGGATGTGATAATGTAGATAGAGTGGGATGGGTGGAGGTGCAAGTTAAGTTGGTGTGAATAAGGATGTGCAGGAGTAGGGTCGGGAAGGCAGAGTGATGGGGATGTGATGAGTGGCACAGGAGTATGAGGTTGAGTGTGGCTTTGCAGTAACATTTTGTGATCTACTGAGATCATTGAAAGGTTTGCACCACTGCAGCCTGGTCCTCCTGATGACATCCCTGCTCGTGTCCTCCTGTGCAATGTGCAACCAGGCTGTGTTGGTTTCCTGGGGAGGTCTCTTCCGCTCATTGGAAGGGAAGAGAACCTCCCTGCGTGCTGTGACTCCCTCCATAAGCATATAGAGGGACTCATTCGAGAGCCTGGGTGCAGCCGTGCACCTCTGTACAGTGCTTGTCAGTTTTTGCAGCAGCTCAATGCTGTAGAACACCGACAGCACAAATGTCAAAATCAATGTGGCCGTAGTCCCATTAAGGAAACTGGCTGATGAAGCCTCATCAAATTATGTCATCAGACCCACTTCCTTCAATTGGCTGGCAAACGCGACAAGCCCAATCAGGGGAAAGTAATTTTGGACAGCAGGATGGAGACAGCAACTAAGCCAGGACCCGCCACCGACATCGCCCGCCATGGACCCACCGAAGCTAGTAAAATCCAGCCCCACGTTTATATTCCAAGTTTAGCAAAGCTATCCTTTCAGTGCCATGCTATGTTTAGAGTGTAGACACACTTTTAGAATTCAAATGTCAGTGAAATGACATTCCCTCAGTGAGAAAGTAAACTTATATTTATATAGCGCCTTTCACGACCACTGGGACATCTCAAAGTGCTTTACAGCCAATGAAGTACTTTTGAAGTGGAGTCACTGTTGTAATGTAGGAAATGCGGCAGCCAATTTGTGCACAGCAAGCTCCCACAAACAGCAAAGTGATAATGACTAGATAATCTGTTTCTGTTACGTTGGTTGAGGGATAAATATTGGCCAGGACACCGGGGATAACTCCCCTGCTCTTCTTCGAAATAGTGGCATGGGATCTTTTACGTCCACTTGAGAGAGCAGATGGGGCCTCAGTTTAACGTCTCATCCGAAATACAGCACCTCCGACATTGTAGCACTCACTCAGTACTGCATTGGGGTGTCAGCCTAGATTTTGGTGCTCGAGTCTCTGGAGTGGGATGTGAACCCACAAGCTTTTGACTCTAGAGGCAAGGGTGCTACCAACTGAGACACAGTTGATACACAGATCAATTATTGTTTCTCTTGCAAAATAATTAATGCTTTAACTTAAAACAGTTACAGAAAATGCTGGAAACACTCAATAAGTTGATCAGCATTTGGAAAGAGAAAAGATTGGTTAATGTTTCAGACAGACTTCATTGATTTGTGAAGTTACTTACCATTGAAGCTGAAGTTAATCAGATATTTTTGTAGGAAAAAGAAGGGCTTGAGGAATATGAGGGGTGATGCTGTGATCCAGAAGATTGAATCACTTCCATGGGGGCACAGTTTGGGAAATTATGGGCATGCAGCCCTTGTTTTAATGGATGGAAAATCAGGGGATTCACACCCATGATTTTTCATGATGTGCTTATTGCGAGCATCTTGCTGGAACCTGGAATTATTCTTTAGGTGAGAAGCTGGGCGATTTAGGTTTTATATGAAGAAGGAATGGCCTTTTCCAAAAAAAAATCTGTGCCCATATGCCCATAACCAAATTAACCGGCCTAGAAATTGAGTTGACGCCGCGCCAGGGCTTTAGCGCCGGAAATTTAGCGCCGGCGCTAATTCCCTTGCGCACGCCAAAAATTCAGTAGCGCCGCGCCCAGACGGCTGCCGGCGCTACTGGCGGGCGTGAGCGCCTCCCAATGGGCGCTGAGTGCCGAATTGCGGCGCTAATCCGGCGCTGCGGCACCCGATGCGGTGCGGCAGGCTGGGGAAGTGCAGGCCTCCTCCTTCAGTTAAGGAGGAGCTGCCTGCACCCGCCCGCTGTCCGTTCAAATATTGAAAAAATGAGCCCGGCACCTCGGACAAGTGCCGGGCTTGCAGGCCAGACGCATCTGTTCCGCGGGGGGGTGGTGGAGGAGTCCGGGGAGGGAGGTGCGGGCAGGCAGCCGACGGGAAAGCGGCCGGCCGCCGCGCGACCTTAATGCGCCGGCGCTAACTCGGGGAAGACTCGGTTGCCAGAGTCTTAGTTGCGGCTGCCACGGGCGAGGCGGCCGCAACTGAATTTCGGCGCTGGGGCCCGTCGGCATGGCAACCGGGACGCTGCGCACACCGATGACGTCATCGGTGCCGGCGCAGCGCTACCGGCTTAACGCCGACGGAAGGGCCCCACTCAATTTCCCAACTGGCCATAACTCCGGCGCTAGGCCCTCTAGCGCCTCAAATGCGGCGCTAAGGCTACTCAATTTCTAGGCCCCTTCTATAAATCCGTTACCATACAATTCTCCAGTATTCGTCACATATATGTTGCTAAGCATTCTAAAGTGTTGAACCATAAAACAATGCAGAGATCCTGCACTACTCTCGTAATATGCCATCTGCTATCAAGTTCTAACATCTGCAGTTACATACGTCTGTTCTGGCACTAAATATCCTGAAGGCCAATACCATCTGGCTCTTTATATCTACATACTCAGATTTCTGTGCTCATACCAAAGCTTTTTCCTATTCTTCAGTCTAATTGTAAAGAGTGATTGATTATCCACTGTCTTCTTGAACAAATAGAAAAGAATGTTAGTGGTCTAAGATATGAATCTGAATTAATCACACTAGAAACATTTGTTTCTGAATACTTGAAAGAAATTCTGATGAGATGTAATCATTTTTTGTAATGTATTTTAGTCAAATTGCATTAATGAACATCACGTGTTGGCAGGTAGCATAGCATATTCCATCTGGTTTCAACTGCAGAGAGCTGGAACACACGGTAATAGCTCATTAAGCTTTTAATTCCAATCACATATATGATCTATTCTACCAGAATTAATTGGAGACTTCAACCTGATACAGAATGAATGTCAAGATATACAAAACTGAAACTGTCAATAAGTACTTTATATATCTAGCATTCAATTATTAGAGATGCACTTAAAGTGTTCACTTAACATGTCACACTGTAATTATAGAAAATTACAAAAGTTCTTCAGTGTGTACACTTCGCTGTAATTCAACGTTCCCATTTAGTATCTAGTCATTTGTAGACAATGTCACTTGCTGACAAGGTTGTTGAATTCAATATTCTCACAGTTCGCTCTTCTTGTTTTCCTGATCTGGGATTGAATTCAACTGAGGAAATAGCTAGAAATAAAATTTTTAAAAGGCCATCTTCAAGGGAATGAATTAGAACAAGCAGACACTGATTCTGTCTGGTGAATGGCAAATTTAGGGCCAATGTCAGGAAGTTCTTCTTCACACAAAGTGTGATCAACAAGTGGACGGAACTTTTAGGTACGGCACTGGAGATAAGAACCCTGAAATCACTTAAGAAATAATTAGATATGAGAGGGAATGAATGTAGCTTTTTCTGAAGGGATTAGATGGGATCGAACAATACTACATCTGTGTCAATTTTGCATTCTTTTCTATTAACAGCAGGCCTGATAAGGAAGACTAAAATGGAGTTAAGACAAGTTGCTGAGATGGAATTATACAGGTTTGGCAAGTAATGTAACAGAGACGATTCTGTATTAATTATAAGTTTTAAATATGTTGTAGGAAAAATGTATGCAAGTTTACTTTTTTAAATTTCTTTTTGCAGAGGTTGACCAATTTAGGTGGTTATCTGTGTGTTCCACATTGGTTTTAGTTTGTAATGCATTTACATTGGAAAGCTGGAGGGGAAAGTGAACAGTTTGATTGGAGTCTCATCGATGTTTGCTTGATTGCAGTTGCTGTATGGCCGATGCCTTGGTAAGGTGTATAGTTGGGAATGTTTCTATATCATGCACCTACTTAGATGAATGTATAACAGATTAGTTGTTCAACAAAACATTTTCAGTGGAATTCATCAAATCCAAGAATTTACCTTTATTGTGACAATTTTCATTGTCAAAAAATTATCACAGCTTCTTGCTAATGCACTAGATGGAAAATAAGGCGTCCTCTCAAAGAATCATGAAAACTCTTTGGAAGTGTCTGATCCTAGGTTGCCTTATTGACTTATTTAAAGTTTTAGGAACATGACCAGCACTTTCTAAAATTCTAATTGGTGCATTTCTTTTCAGGCATTAAAGTCGTTTGAGGTACTGAGGTAGATCAGTATGTGTTCGTGTTTTTATATAGTTCTGTGCACAATTATAGATGCCTGGGATAAGATTGTAAAGCACAGCTGTAATGCTTTAATACAAAAGTGAAAAAGTTTATTACAATAAATGTATTTTTATGTGACTCATTTTGTCTTAATGATTAAAACCCCTTGGGCTCAAAATTCGTTATAGCCAAGGAATGGGCGGTGTCAGTAGAAAAGTTGAAGAATTAGCGCCAGGCACGAATGCTTTAGACTGCACGCAAAATTTGTGCTCACTGCTCAAAAAAATGATTGGAGCCCGAATTCAAGTCTTAAAGCCCAAGCTCATTGGCATTATACTCAAAGGGTGGACCAGTATCAGGTGCAGTCTAATCACAAGTCCTGATTGCCACCAGCTTTTTTCACTAGTTAAAGCGGAGGTTCATTGATGCTGCAGCACCTCATTCTCAGCATTGCTGGCTGTGCAGCTGCCTCAGCAGACAGAAGCAGGACAAGGAGAAGGAGCCGGAGGACTGTACCAGGTGTACTCATGGCAGATCCATACCCCAGGGAGAGAGCCCGCAGATTCGTCGATGATGCATTCGAGGCATTCATTTTCGCTGTGAAGAGATGGAGGGCGGTGGTCTACGTGGCAAGTGGCAGGAGGCCCCCGCCACAAATCTTCTGCACCATGTGGAGGGAGGTAGCACAGCACATCTTGGGCAGCACTGTGGTCCCCAGGACCCACACACAGTGCAGGAAGAAGTGTAACAACCTCACTCGGGTGGTCAGGGTGAGTGAATGCTTTAACAAATGATACATACCACCACCTGAACCATAGTCGTCACACACTGCCCAAACCACCACACTCCCAGCACTCACCCACCAACAATCTCTACCTACCAACATTCACACCCACACCTCACGCACACAATGGCAGCTATTAAACTATGGCAGGCACATCACCCAAACACATTGCTCCACGCTCACTCCACACTTTCCTTTCTCTTGCAATGCCAAGGTGGCTCACAACAGGAGGGAGCAGGAGCACACAGGTGGGGGACAAGCTGACACCCAACTACTGTCTGTGTTGGAGAATCAAATGCTGCAGATTATTGGGCGCCAGGTGGTGGGTGCCATGGCCACCGGTGACATTGACCCCCCTGAGGAAAACAATGGTATGTTCATCCCTACTCCTTCTTCTCACATTCCACTTCCCCCTCACCCCACAAGCGTTTCTCACTTTCCAGCTAATCATACTGTATGCATGCATTTCTTCCTTCCTGCCCCCCTCCCCTCACCTTAACCCGGCTCTTGTGCGTTTATCTTTCAGATAATGAGCAAGCACCTGAGCAGCCTGTCTCTGAGGGCACCGTAGAGAGTGAAGTGGAAGAAGAGGAGGAGGTGGAACACACACCACGTTACTGCATCTCTCACCCACAGGCACCAGCTCAGATACTGGCACTACGCGTTCTTTAGAGGCTAGTATAGTAGTGGGATCTGCACAGGGCGATGCACCGGGGACGATTGGGCTGCAGCAAGGCCAGGGGCAAAGGGTAGCTTGGGGGCCAGCTCCCCGGAGGGCAAGTTCGCTCGCGAGTTCTGCTGCACAGGACTCAGATGAGGACCTCAATGGGGAGGCCTTTAGAAGGGTGATGGGCATGCACATGGAGATGATAGGTGCAATGGAAAGGGTACCTGAGAACCTCTCGGCAATGGTAACAAGCGTGGAGGAGTCTGCCTCCAACATTGCACAAGGCTCTGCACACACCATGGAGCCTATCATTTCCAGTCTGCAAAGGATGGTAGACTCCCAGAGAGACCGTGGTGACCCAGACTTGATGCCATGTGTGATGGGCATTCTGGCAGCTTCCATTGTAGCACAGGCGGAAGCAATGCAATGTCTTAGTGCTGTAATGCAGTATATGCTTGGTGGCATGCAATCTCAGACTGCTCTTATGCACTCTCAGCTTGATGTCACGCAAGCTTAGACTGCTGCCATCATGGCTGAGTCTACCACCGTCGACTGGGGCTTTCACGGTGTCACAGCAGGCCAGCAATCTGTGCTCCAACAGATTGCAAGGGATGCTGAGTACTGGAGGGCTCCTCCTGAGCAGTCAAGGCAGCGGAACCATTGCTTCAGCCGGCTGATGATCTGCTCAATGGTGTTCCTGGTGGCAGCATGGCTCTGATTATAAGAGTGCTGGGCAGGAGTGTTGGGATTGTGGAGGGGAGTCATGAGCCAGGTGGAGAACGGATAGCCCTTGTCTCCGAACAGCCAGCCATGAGCTTGACGTGGTGGCTGGAAGAGTGCTGGCACACTGGTCAGTTGCAGAATGAAGGCAGCATGGCTGCTGCCAGGATAGCAGGCATTGACGTTGAGGATTCACTGTCTGTGGTCGCACACCAAATGCACATTAAGTGAGTGGTAGCCTTTGCGGTTAAGGAAGATCTCAGGATTGTTATGCATTGCCCGCAAAGCAACATGAGTGCATTCAGTGGCACCCTGCACCATGGGGAATCCAGCTCTCCTGGCAAAGCCACATGCATGCTCGTCCTGCTTCTCTCTGGTGATGGGGAAGGAAATGTGGTCCCTTCTCCTACTGTAGAAAGCTTCTGTGACCTCCTGGATGCAGTGATGGACAGCGATGGTAGCTATGTCTCCTATTGCAGACTGGGCCCACTGGCAAAGAAATTGAGGACAACGGTGACCTTGACTGCCACTGGGAGAGCCGTGGCCACCATGATCTGAGGCTGGAGTTCTGTGACCACCTCCTTGGTGAAGCGGAGTCTTCTATTACACTGCTCCTCGCTTAATTGCAGGTAGGAGAAGTGCTCTTGGAATACCTTCAGAGGGTTAGGCATCCTGTTGAGAGCCCTGATGGCCCTCCTCCTCCCTCTGGGCACATGTTCTAGTCTTTCTCGCTGCCTACGCTCCCTTCACCATAGATCCTGGAGAGTGAAGTTGACTGCCAGTACAGCCCTCATTAATGTAACCAAGTGTAGCAGTTTGATTCTTTGAAGAATAAATGTAGCTACTTTTTAGTTGCCACAACACTCCTGATGCAAAAGAAGCTAGAAATTACTGAATTAAACTTTTGGAGTATGTGACACTGACAAGAAACCACTGAACTGCACTAACCTGACAGTTGTGAGTCATTACTGATGATCCCTTTAAATAACATCCCTGGAGCCGGCTTCCTGGTGCTTCACACCAGCTCTCCCTTTCGGTGTTTACTCCAGGCACTAAGATAGGTGGCGACAATCAATTTAGCAGATCGGGTGGTTATTGAGTGTTGCCAGCTAGCATGAATGGGAGGTGCTAAGGGGATGAATTTTTCCACCATTGACAAAATAAACTAACAGTAACTCTAGGTCTACATGCCTAAAATCTGCAATTTAAAAAAAACAAAGAAAAATCCAGAAATATGCAGCAGTTCAGTCAATATCTGAAAGGGAACAATAGACTAATATTTCAGATAGATTTTCTGATGACGTGTCCCACCTGAAACATTAATTTAGCTTTAGGACTGTATGTTATGCAGGAAGTGAATTTTTTGTGGTGACTGTGAAGCTCCACAAAGTTAATTGATGTATTGCATGAAATTCTTCCAAATGACACTAAAACTTCTGTGAAATATATTGGCCCCAATATTTATGGGGAGTTGGGGAAGGTGCAGGGATGTGGCCTTGTACTGATTGGGAAATCCAGAAGTACAGGGAACCCAGAGGTCCTGCTGAAGTCATCATCTGAGTCTTGGGGAGCAGAACTCATATGTGACCTCGCCCTCTGGGGAGCTGGCACCTGAACAGCCCTTTCCCCCTGGCGTGGCTGCAGCCCACTCATCCCCGGTGACTCACCACATGCAGATCCTGCCACGATACTACCCTCTAAAGCACGCTCAATGCCATTTTCTGAGCTGGTGTCTGCGAGTGTCAAATGCAGGGCTAGTGTCTTCTTCTTTGTCTCCTCCATCAGCTTGCTGAGGATGAGGGACAGGCTGTACTCAAGGCACTTCTTGGGCATCTGAAAGCAGAAAGGCACAGTGGTCGGGTTGTGGTGAGTGGATGGGATGAAAGCAAGATATCCATGCATGCACCATTAGCAGCTTGTAAGTGAGAAGAGATTGTGGGATGAGGGGGTAAGTGGGTTGTGAGAAGAAGGATTAGGTATGAGCATACCATCATCATCAGCAATGGTTTCAACTTCTCTGCTGTCCACAGACTCTGTCACTGCCCCTCCAATGATTTCAAGGACTGATTCCTTGAGGTCCATCGTGGTCTGAGTTGTTGCTCCCTCCTGTTATATGCTACCTTGGCCTGCAAGGGAAATGGAAGTGTGTCAGTGAGTGTGGTGCAATATGTTTGGGTGATGTGCCTGCCATGGTTCAATAGCTGTCAATTTTTTAAAAACTTGTTTATGGGATGTGGGCAGTGCTGGCAAGGCCAGCATTTATTGCCCATCCCTAATTGCCCTTGAGAAGGTGGTGGTGAGCTGCCTTCTTGAGCCGCTGCAGTCCGTGTGGTGAAGGTACTTCCACAGTGCTGTTAGGTAGGGTGTTCCAAGATTTTGACTCAATGATGATGAAGGATCGGCAACATAAGAACATAAGAACATAAGAAATAGGAGCAGGAGTTGGCCATTTGGCCCTTCGAGCCTGCTCTGCCAGTCAATGAGATCATGGCTGATCTTCTGCCTCAACTGCATTCACCGGCCCTATCGCCATAT
This sequence comes from Somniosus microcephalus, assembly GCF_052327205.1. Classification (NCBI taxonomy): domain Eukaryota; kingdom Metazoa; phylum Chordata; class Chondrichthyes; order Squaliformes; family Somniosidae; genus Somniosus; species Somniosus microcephalus. Next base: position 188,798,649 of record NC_140993.1, on the reverse strand, counting down.
CCCTTGATGCCTTTACTAGTCAGAAATCTATCGACTTTTGTTTTGAATATACCCAATGACTAAGCCTCCACAACCCTCTGGGGTAGAGAATTCCAAAGATTCACCACCATCTGTGTGAAGAAATTTCTTCTCATCTCAGTCCTGAATGGCTTACCCTTTATCCTGAGGCTGTGGCTCCTGGTTCTAGACTCCCCAGCCAAGGGAAACATTCTCCCAGCATCCACCCTATCAAGCACTGTAATAATTTTATATGCTTCAATGAGATCCCCTCGCATTCTTCTGAATTCAAGAGAATACAGTCCTAGTTTACTCAATCTCATGAACCTTTGTTGCACTCCCTCTATGACAAGTATATCCTTCCTTAGGTAAGGAGACCAAAATTGTACACAGTACTCCAGGTGTGGTCTCACCAAGGCCCTATATAATTGGAGTAAGACTTCTTTACTCCTGTACTCAAATCCTCTTGCAATGAAGGTCAGCATACCATTTGCCTTCCTAATGGTTTGCTGCACCTACACATTCACTTTCAGTGACTCATGTACAAGGACACCCAGGTCCTTTTGAGCATCTGCATTCCCCAATCTTTCACCATTTAGGAAATACTCTGCCTTTCTCTTTTTTCTACCAAAGTGGATAACTTCACATTTATCCACATTATAATCCAACTGCCATGTTCTCGCCCACTCACTGAACCTGTCGAGATCCCCTTGAAACCTCTTCACATCCTCTTCACAACTGACACTGCCACTGCCACCTAGCTTTGTATCATTAGCAAATTTGGAAATGTTACATTTAGTCCCCTCATCCAAATCATTGATATAGATTGTGAATAGCTGGGGCCCAAGCACCAATCCTTGCGGTACCCCACTCGTCACAGCCTGCCATCCTGAAGGAACCTTCTAAGTCAGGATGGTGTGTGACTTGGAGGGGATCTTGGAGGTGGTGGTGTTCCCATGCACCTTCTGCCCTTGTCCTTCTAGGTGGAAGAGGTTGCGGGTTTGGTAGGTGCTGCCGAAGAAGCCTTGGCGAGTTGCTGCAGTGCATCTTGTAGATGGTACATACTGCAGCAATGATACGTTGGTGGTGGAGGGAGTGAATTACCGGCACCCGGCTACCAACCATAGAGCACATATACCAGAAACGCTGTTTACGGAGGTCACGGACCATCATCAAAGACCCTACCCACCCCAGCCACAGTCTGTTCACCCTCCTGCCATCTGGGAGACACGACAGATGCATTCGCACCCGAATGACCAGATTTCGGAACAGCTTCTTTCCCAGGGCTGTCATCCTACTGAACTCCACAAATAAACTCTAAAGCCTGCACATCTGCCAATGCACTTTATTATGGTTATGTTTATGTTAATATATTACAAGCCAAATGAATGTTGAATGTTTAAATGTCTTAATCTAAATGTACACTCTCGGGAGCCGCAAGCCTACATTTCGTTGTACTGCACTTGTGCACTAACAATGACAATAAAGTTGATTATTATTAAGGTGATGGATGGGGTGCCAATGAAGCAGGCTGCTTTTTCCTGGATGGTGTCGAGCTTCTTGAATGTTGTTGGAGCTGCACTCTGTTGAGATTCACGTATCTCTGGTAAACAGGATCAAGTGCAAACCAATATGGTGGGGATATTGACCTAGAAATTCAGTAGCGTTCGCCAGCTGTTAACGCCTTAAGAGGGGTAGATTTCCAGCGCTAGGCACTTAGCGCCCGGGTGCAGTCTGATCTGCGCCTACGCCCAACTTCAGTTGACATTTAGCGCCGGCGCAAAGTGTTTGCGCCCGCTCAGCTGCACGCGCAGCTTATGACGTCATTTCGTCGTGCAACGCTGTTTGTGTGCCCCAAACCGGAAATTCAGTGGCGCCCGTCCAATGTGGGCGTGGCGCTGTTAAGAACTGTGAACTGGAACGCAGCAGAGGCCCTGCGGGCCTCAGGGAGCGCTAATAAAAGGGCACTTAGACTGAACTATAAAGGCCAGCCATTTTGCTGCAATGACTTTAGTGCTTTGGATTTCTGGACAGAGACCAAGGAACAGACCTTACTGATTTGGGACAACATAGGAGAGGTATTTTTGGCTTCTGGCCAGAGCTTGGAAATTAAACTCATTGTGATTTCACTGTTTGCAAGTTTATTATGGGGGCTGCATGGGGTTCCAACCCTCAGTTCCAGCATTATGTGCGAAGGGCTCGCAGACGCTGTGTGAGAGGGCCAGCCATGCCTAGACGCAGAGGGGCCATCAGGCGTCGGCAACGTAGGCCTTACCCACTCAGGGAATACCGGCAGCAGGTGTCCTATCTCACCATGACTGCCGCGCATTGTGTTAAGAGGCTGCGCTTCAGAAGGGAGGTGGTTGCAGAGATCTGCCAGCTGCTTCACAGAGATCTGCATCCACAGCTGATGTGCAGGACGTCTCTGTCGGTGGAAGTGAAGGTCACGGTGGCTCTGAATTTTTATGCAAGCGGCTCCTTCCAAGCCGCTGCTGAGGACATAGCGAACATCTCCCAGTTCGCCGTGCATCACTGCATCCGGCAGGTCACCGATGCCCTTTTCGCAAGGAGACACCAATTCATCTCCTTCCCCATGACCCTAGAGAGGCAGGAGCAGTGTGCAGTCGGACTTGCCAGGATTGCCGACTTCCCCATGGTGCAGGGCGCCATTGACTGCACGCATGTGGCTATGCGGGCACCTATCGACAATGCCAAGGATTACCGCAACCGGAAGGGCTACCATTCCCTCAATGTACAGCTGGTGTGTGACCACAGGCAGCTCATCCTAGCTGTCAATGCCCGCTTTCCAGGAAGCAGCCACGATGCATTTATCCTGCACCAGACTACTGTGGCTGACATGTTCGAGGCACAGCCTCCACCAAGGGGATGGCTTATTGGGGACAAGGGCTACCCTTTGTGTACATGGCTCATGACCCCGCTCCGCGCGCCCAGGACCCCTGCGGAGGAGGTATACAACGAAAGCCATCAAGCCACAAGGAACATCATAGAGCAAACGATTGGCGTCCTCAAGCAATGGTTCCGCTGCCTGGATCGTTCCGGCGGATCTCTACAGTATTCGCCGGATAGCGCCTACCAGTTCGTCGTCGTTTGCTGCATGCTGCACAACCTGGCTATCCGCAGGACTCAGGCACTGCCACCTCGCGTTGGACCACCACCTCAGGAGGATGAGCAGGAGGACCATGAGGAGGAGGAGGAGGAGTACCAGCCCAGGATGGAGCCACAAGGTCCAAGGGCCGTCCGCCGGCGGCTTATTGAACGACACTTCTAGGCCCCCTGTCAGGGAATGGCTTGTGGCAATGAACGCACCTGAATGCAGCCGCTCCGCAAGCCCTCAGCCGGTTAACGCAACAACCACTTGAAACATGACACCTGGACAAGCTGAATAAATAAAAAGCTTTATTTAACAAACTCAGGGCCCTTCCCACATGAAACAGAAAAACAGACAAGACCCCCAAAAAACAGTCAAAAACATATCTCACTCCCACAACCTGGGGAAGAATAACAAAAATTGTCCTTCCAATTGGCCTTCATCCTCGGCCTTACCAAAATAAGCCCCCCCCCTCCAGAACACAAACACCCCCATATAAAAAAAACAGTTGGCAACACACTCTACTTGGTGTGCCGAGAGGGCGAGTCCTTGTGCAGACTTCTCCGGCCCCTGCCCGACCTGTTGCTCCGCCTCAACCTGGGCCCTGTGGGTGTTGCAAGGCTGGGGGAAGGCTCCTGAGGGGCACAATGCGTGACGGCAGATGCCCTTGGGGGTCGGCCTAGACGAGGTCCGGCCCTGGAGGGGCGGGCTGCTGACTGCTGCAGCTGTGGCTGGCCAGCATCAGTCTCTCCAGCAGCTCGTCGCACCTTGGCTGGGGGAGTGGCAGTGGCAGCTGCAGCAATGGGGGCAAGCTGGCTGATGCCAGGCACTCGCTGGTCGCCAGAGACACTGGCACTCGGCCGGCCTGGCACTGCAGCAAGCGCTGCAATCTGGTGAAGGCCAGACCGCTGTGCTGCAGCAGGGCGGTGGGTGCCCTGGCGATGCTTCCGTGACACAGCGAGTGTGGCAGAAGTGAGTGCGCGAACTGCCCTGGTCTGTGCCCGCATCAGATCAGCCAGTGTCTGGACGGCACCACTCATGAACTCACGACTCGCGTCCTGTGCTGCCGCGAGTTGCTCGACACCCCTGGCCTGTGCTGCCATGAGTTGCTCGACACCCCTGGCCTGTGAGTCCCCGAAATTGGCCACACTATGAGCCAGGGACTCAATGGCCTGAGGCAACTGTCCCACAACCCCCATGAACTCGTTGTGGCGCCGCTCCGAGGCCGCGGACATTTCATCAAGGAGGCGCACCTCCTGGGCGAGGACCGTCTCCGGACTGGAGGGCGGACTCTCCCTCTGGGGAGAAGGCTGCCGAGCTGCCCGACCCTTCTCGCGTGCCTGGACGCCACTGGGCCCAGCAACTGCCCTCCCCTGCAACACTTCCCCCCTCTGGGGAGAAGGCCGCCGTGCTGCCCGACCCTTCCCGTGTGCCTGGACGCCACTGGGCCCAGCAACTCCCCCCCCGCAACACTTCCCCCCTCTGGGGAGAAGGCAGCCGTGCTGCCCGACCCTTCCCGCGTGCCTGGACGCCACTGGGCCCAGGAGCTACACCCCCCTGCAACACTTCCCCCTGGCTCTCCTCCAGGCAAGACGTCTCCCCTCCATTGCCATCCCCTGGCGCGGATGAGGGTTCCCCCGATGTGCCGCCTTCCTCTTGGTCCTCGTCGTCCTCCTCTTCCGAGGGACTGGCACTCTCAGCTTCAGGGACCTCCTCCTCACCAGCTGAAACCAGGAAGGCACAAGAGTAGCTTTAGAGTGAGGACAGGGCGTCAGCGAGGGAGGCATGAGTGGTGCCATTATGCGCATTGGTGGGACAGTGGCAAAGGATGTAGATCTGAAGCGCAAGGGGAACCAGAGAGGTACAAACGGTCATGTCCTTACCATTGGGTCCCAGCACAGGGTCGGCATCTCCAATAGCAACGGGGCCAGTCACCCGGCCACGCACGAGTCGAGCCACGCTCTCCTCCAGCTGACTGAGCTGCTGGAACTGGGGACGGCCTCCCCGGTGACAGTCTGGCTCTTCAAATTCCGCGCCAGCTTGGCCTGCAAGAGAAAGGACGGCCTCTAAGTACAGTGTGGTGCCCTGTTGTTGTGTGCACTGCCTCCCATGGTCGAATAGCTTGGCCAGTGTGTTACGTGCAGAGAGTGCTATTGATGATCATAGCTGCGGGAGGAGGGCTGGCCATTAGGCCTTTGAGGTCCCTTTGCCCATAATGTGAGGTGCACATGCAAGGATGAGGAGGACACTGGAAAGGGTACTCACCCTGACCAACCGACTGAGGTCGTTGTACTTCTTGCGGCATTGGTCAGCAGTCCTGGGGACATCGCTGTTGGCTGACACCCTCAGGGCGATTTCCCTCCAGGCTCTCCTGTACTGCCTCCTGGGAGCCTTCTTGCCACTGTCCGGGCACAAGATCTCTCTGTTCTTTTCCAACCCCCTAAGCAGCACCCTCAAAGCATGCTCTGAGAAGTGCTGCGCTCGTTCACGGGCCTTCTGCATGGCTTCAGGTGCTATTTGGGTCCACCAGCAGTGTTCAGGCCTAGCTGCAGGGCTCCACTATCCAGGGCGTGGCTGCAGACAAAGTCGACCCTTCCCCCTTTAAGAGCTGGCCGGCGTCAGGGTGTCTGCTGTCAATCAAAACATGACCGCACCTGCGCTGCGCCCGGCCTCGGTGTTATCAGTCCGCACCGCCGGCTTAGCTCCTAAAGATAGGAGTGCAACGCCAGTTTCAGCGCTCGCCCAAACTCCTTGGCCAAAGCTACTGAATTTCGGCGAAGTGGCCTCCACTTTCCGGCGGGCGCTAACTTTAGCGCCCGCCCGACTTTACCGCCCCAAAAGTGGCTATGCTGAATTTCTAGGCCATTGTGTTTAATCAGAGTTTAGGATGGAATATAACACACTAGTAATACAGCAAAAACATACGACCGTGACAAGCAGCTTGTACCAGACCCAATCAGACAGACAGCTGGCATGCGTGAACAGTTCTCTGGCTTCTGGTCTCTCTCTCTTTCTCTCTCTCTTGGGCCTTCAATGGTGAGCATGGGATCACTCTTAAAAGAGCGTTCGACCAGCTGTTTGGCTATCCCTTCCACAGTCTGTGTGCAAGCCCTTGGGGTGTCACTTTTTATTCTCTTTTCAGGGGTGGGCCTGAGGCCAAGTTATTGATAAGACCATTTAACCTATAGCGGTTCCTCCAAAACTTCATCAACCAATGACAGCTTAAGTTCTTTGTCTTGGTGTTTGGATGAAAGCCCTCCCCAAAAGAAGGTCTCATTTCTTCACCCTTGTTTTTACATTTTGAAGGTTCCTCCATTGGAATCCATCTTATCTCTTTTTACTCTCTCCCCCTTTTTCCCAGCAAGTACAAGGCCTGGCCCTGTCCCTCTTAATCATGGCCCCAGCCAGAGCTGTCGCACATTAACCAGTCGCTATCTCACCTTCATCTAGCAAATGGCCCATTCTAAGATGGATATCTTATCCTCCTCAAATTCCTTTCAATCTATGTCTTTTCCAAATTAACTTTTAATTATCTTCACAAGCAGTTCTGCTAAACAAACTCCAAATTCTATCTGTGGAGATTATAATATGGTTATTTGTAATAATGGAAGAAACATAGGCTGGGCCTTCACTGGTCAAATTAAAGATACATTAACAAAGTCAAAACCCTAACTTACAAACAACAGATAACTAGCCTGGCAGCATGGTGGCATAGTGGTTAGCACTGTTGCCTCACAGCGCCAGGGACCCGGGTTCGAATCCGGCCTCGGTCTGTGTGGAGTTTGCACATTCTCCCCGTGTTTGCGTGGGTTTGCTCCGGTTTCCTCCCACAGTCCAAAGATGTGCGGGTTAGGTTGATTGGCTATGATAAAAATTGACCCTTAGTGCTAGGGGGATTAAATATGTGGGGTTACGGGGATAGGGTGGGATATGTGTTGGTGTAGGGGTTACGGGGATCGGGTGGGATATGTGTCGGTGCAGGCTCGATGGGCCGAAATGGCCTCTATCTGCACTGTGAGGTTTCTGTGAGGACCATCCTCTGGGCCCCAGTGTGGAATGTTTATGTTTCACCTAATCTAACTGATTAAAAAGACTGTCTCAAATTCTAATGCAAGCTTCCCAGGAAAATGAAACTTATCATTTAAAAGCCATATACATTTTTAGGCACCCTAGTTTCTAACAGTCCCCACCTTGAGAGGGAGAAAAACTCTATTTCGACCTCTCATTTACGAACCTCTACCAACCATGCCACCTCTAAATTATTAGTTCGACGGTTCAATTCACTATTCTGGTGTTCCAATTCTGCCCCGCCTGGGAATCCTCTGTTTCTTCTATCTTTCCTGATGTTACCCCACCTGGGGTCTCCTCTACATTGCTTCAGATCTTCTCTTTCGTTGTGCTCAATTAATTTGTTAGTGCTGGTTAGTCATAGGCATGCGTATACAATTGGCTTATGTATCAAAGTCTTACTACGTAGTGTATACATGTATCAAATACACTATCATTACAAGTTCGAGAACTGCCAGAGCATGTGAAATGATACGAACCTATGGGTGAGCTGATATATAAACCCCAATATCCACCAGTGTGAATCGTCCCCGATGCTGTCAATTTCAATATCTATTCTTGAGTTGTCTTGCTCCAAAACGTAAAATTGCTTTAGAGGGGAGTTCAGTCGCATCACGAGCTCACTGAATTCCTCAGACAACAGGAGAATGTCGTACCTGAATTGTACCACATAACTATTTAGCTCATACTGGATCGTATTGGCTTTTCCCACGCTCTGTTACCTATAAAACACAATTATTACAGTCACAGTTATATTTCAGTCTTACAAACATTAGCAGGTCGACTACATATATACATTTCAAGCGACAATGATACAAAACAAAGAATACAGAAATTGTGAAGAAAGCTACAGTTTATCATCTAACCAGGAATACTTATTCTTTCACAGTTTTCAACTGATTGATATGGTATCATTTAGCCATCTTGGCTCTCCCCTTTTCCCCAGGGAATTGCACCAGATAAACTGAAGGACTGGCCCTGTCAATAATCGGGAAGGGGCCATTCCACTTTGGTTCGAAGCAATGTTGCTTCTTCCCATAGTTTAGTACCATTACAACATCTCCCACTTGATACTCAAATGGTCGGACCTTCTTGTCGAAGTATTTCTTTGCCTGGTTTTTTGATTTGCCTGTTTGTGTAACTACAAACATGTTAGTTTGTTCTATGTTCTCTACCACCATTTCAAGCCATTTTTGGTTGGCAATTCCCTGTACTAAGGGTGTGGCTGAAGGGGTTAACAGATGGGCTGGCATTCGCATTAGTCACCCGGTCATAGCCTGGTAGGGTGAGATACCCGCTGTGTTATGCGGGGTGGATCTAATAGCCATTAGACACATTGGCAACATACTGAACATTTTGGTGGGGTGATCTGCACAAAATTTGTTTAACATCGTTTTTAGAGTTCGGTTTCCTCTTTCCACTACTGATTGTGGGTGATGGGAGATGTGAAGTTTATGCGAGATACCAATTATTCGTTGCAATTCTGTAAAAATCTGGCTGGTAAAGTGTGATCCCTGATCACTATCAACTTGAATTGGCACTCCCCACCTGCAGATCACCTCACCCAATAAAAGACGAGCTGCTGTCAATGCGGTGTTTGTTTTACATGGAAAAGCCTCCATCCATTTAGTAAATTTATCAACTATAGCCAGACAATACCACAAGCCCGAAGGTCCTGTAGGTAAGGGCCCTATAAAATCAATTAGGTGGGTCCACGGCCCATCGGGAGGAGGGGGACTGCGCAACAGTGCCCGATTAGTGTGGGCACTTGGAGTGTGCTGTAAACAGGGCAGACAACGATTCACCCTATGAGTGACATCTGTGATGCAATCGGGATACCATGCAAATTTGCGTAGTTTCTGAACAGTTGCATCAGCTGAATAGTGCCCTCCTACCGGATGTGAGTGCAGGAGATCAAAAATTTTGGGTGACATGGATGGGGGAACACAGACAACCGGCAGATCAGATGATAGCCACCGCATACAGGGGTTGAACATTAACAGGGGAGCAGCTTCCCCAGACTGATCCGGAGCCAATTGTGTGTCCGCAGCCCATGGAGTGGGCTGAGGTAACGGACATCCATTCTGATGCCATGCAATAACAACTGCATAGGGGGAATAACTGGACTGGAGGGAAGGGAGGTCGATGTCCCCACCTTGGATACTTGTGGCTGATCTTAAGGGAGGGATAGGGGCTTTCCAGAGGTCACCGTTAACGGCGGCGTCCTTGGCAGCACGATCTGCCTGTGAGTTACCCTGGGAATGTACATCTGAAGAATGTGAATGGGACTTTACCTTACCAACATAGACAGGGGCTGATCGTGAATTTAAAGAGTCCCAAACGGAAGCAAAGAGGTCTGCATGGAGCAGGGTCTTGCCATCAACAGTACAAAAATTATTCCTAGCATACAGTGGTAAAGATAACAAAGTGTTAATCGCATAAGCACTATCTGACCAGACATTAACAGGTATGTCATGAGTAATTTGGATTGCTGTCACCAGGGCTGCAACTTCAGCATATTGGGCAGAGTGGGGAATGCATTTATACTTAAGTTCTCAGTCAGGCATGACTACTGCAAATCCAGTAAGGGGCTTTCCGTCCCTGTGATAAGATGACCCATCGATGTAGATGTTCTGGGCATCACTTAGCAGAGTAGGAGAGACGGGGTGATGGTCGAACTCCAGTGGTGGAAGGGGACACTCATGGCTTCCCCCCTCATACAGTAGGAGCTGAGGTAATAAAGTTGTTTGCCTTGGCGTTATTTCCAAATCTCTCTGAGTTAACAGAAGTGTCCAGTGACTGAGTCAGGCAGAGGAGACCAAAGTGTCCCCTGGTTTAAGTAAAAGATTCAAAGGGGTGTGGGGGCTATGTATGATCATTTTGTTCAGCCCAGTAATAAACGTGAAGTGTTTGACTGCCCAAAAAGTGGCTAGCAGGTGTCGCTCACACACAGTGAAATTCTTTTCCATGCCATTCAAAATACAGGAGGCGAATGCGCTTGGCATAAGTTTACCCTGTACCTCTTGGCACAGAACAACAGCAAGACTCTGATTGGTGGATCCCACCTCCAGGTGGAAAGGCTTTTCTCGGTCAGGGCTTGTCAGATATGTGGCTTGCATAACAGCAGTTTTAAGAAGGTGACACAGCCGTTGTATGTTCGGTGGTCCAGTCACGGGCCACAGCATCCTCTTCACCCTTTAACAGTTCATATAATGGTTTGGCTAGCTCCACAAATCTGGGAATAAATGAGCGCTGGTATCCCACTAGGCCCAGGAAGGAACGAAGTGCAGTTTTGGATGCGGGCAATGGTAAACGCTGAATCACCTCAATCTTATGCTGGTCAGGGCTGAGTCCCTTTAGTCCCACAGAAACCCCTAAAAATGTCACTTCTGGCTGTAACAATTGTACCTTTTTGGGGTTAATTTTCAGCCCAGCTTTTAGAAGAAGGTCTAATAGCTCTTCCATTAATTTAATATGAGTCTTTTTGTCAGGCGTTGCAAGCAAAAGGTCGTCAACATACTGCAGCAGGCAGTCGGGTCTCGAAAAAGGTTTCAGTGCCTGAGCCATCCGTTTGTGGAATATAGTTGGGGCATTGTGAAAGCCTTGAGGTAAACATGTCCAAGTATAACTTTGATCTTCAAAAGTGGAGGCAAACTTGTACTGATCCTCTGACTTAACTAGAATACTCCAGAAGCCGTTTGAAATGTCAAAGGTGGAGAAGCAGCAGCTACCTGGTGGAATCTGGGACAGGAGAGTGGGGGTCACCCGAACAACAGGGGCGCAAGCTGGGGTTACCGAATTAAGCTTGTGAAAATCAATTGTTAGACGGCAGCTATTGTCTGGCTTCTTAACTGGCCAGGTTGGAGAATTAGTGGTAAAAGTGCCAATGCGGATAACACCCTGCTTTAACAATGAATCGATAGTAGACCGAACATAAGGTTTACTCTCAGCCGGAATGGAATACTGCTTAACAGGAGGGTGGGAGGGTCCATTAATCTCCTCATCTCCCGACATCCTACCACAATCATGTTTGGACTTAGCAAAAACCTCTGAAAATTTATGAATTAATGTGTTAGTCATAGAGTCATAGAGTCATAGAGTTTTACAGCACAGAAAGAGGCTCTTCGGCCCATCGTGTCTGCGCCGCCCATCCATCCCTGTCCAGTCTACTCCCATTTTCCAGCATTTGGTCCATAGCCTTGTATGCAATGGCATTTCAAGTGCTCATCCAAATGCTTCTTGAATGTTGTGAGGGTTCCTGCCTCTACCACCCTTTCAGGCATTGAGTTCCACATTCCAACCACCCTCTGGGTGAAGAAGTTCCTCCTCAAATCCCCTCTAAATCTCCTGCCCCTAACCCTGAATCTATGCCCCCTTGTTATTGACCCCCCTACTAAGGGGAAAAGTTCCTCTTTATCTACCCTATCTATGCCCCTCATCATTTTGTACACCTCAATCAGGTCCCCCCTCAGCCTTCTTTGCTCCAAGGAAAACAACCCCAGCCTGTCCAGCCTCTCTTCATAGCTGAGGCGCTCCATCCCAGGTAACATCCTGGTGAATCTTCTCTGCACCCTCTCCAAAGCAATCACATCCTTCCTATAGTGAGGCGACCAGAACTGCACACAGTACTCCAGCTGTGGCCTCACCAGCGTTTTGTGCAGCTCCATCATAACCTCCCTGCTCTTATATTCTATGCCTCGGCTAATGAAGGCAAGTATCCCATATGCCTTTTTAACCACCTTATCTACCTGTTCCGCTGCCTTCAGGGATCTATGTACATGTACACCAAGGTCCCTCTGACCCTCTGTACTTCCTAGGGTCCTACCACTCATTGTGTATTCCCTTGCCTTATTTGTCCGTCCAAAATGCATCACCTCGCACTTTTCAGGGTTAAATTCCATTTGCCACTTTTCCGCCCATCTGACCAACCCGTTTATATCGTCCTGTAGCCGGAGGCTTTCCTCCTCGCAATTTACCACCCCACCAATTTTCGTGTCATCTGCGAACTTACTGATCATACCTTTTACATTCTCATCCAAATCATTTATGTAGATCACAAACAACAAGGGACCCAGCACCGATCCCTGAGGTACCCCACTGGACACAGGCTTCCAGTCACAAAAGCAACCTTCGACCATCACCCTCTGCCTCCTGCCACTCAGCCAGTTAACCATGGGGTCGTCAGTCCTGGGGAGGGTGAAATCCTCAAGTTTTTTAATTGCATATATTGAATGAGCATCTGAAATAGATGTCGGTGGACCCTCATTAAAGTGCCACCAAAGACACTCATTAGCATAGTCGAGGACAGCACAGTGTTTATGCAACGTGTCACTTCTGAGGATACCTTTCTGGTCATGGGTGGTCATATAAACAGGAGAGGTGACATCGACGGAATTCCCATCAATGGACAAGGCTGTGGAGCTTAATCCCTGATTAACTAACTGAGTAGAAGCATTAAAGGTTTAGGATGGTGCCAAAATGGGAAAAGGGAATGGGGTCATGTACAATAGTCACGGCAGAACCGGAATCCACAAGCATTACATGGTGGTGGCCTCCATGATGAGTGGCCCAGACAAAAGGTCGTCCATCCTCCCTGTACCAGACAGGAGAAGACGTGGTCACCATGGAGGCCTCTGACCATCACTGGGGCCATGAGTCTGGGAGTGCATCTCCACTGCGCGAAACAGCCAAAATGTTTTGCCCCCCCCCCCCCCCGCCTGACTGTGTTTCATGGCCTCAACTACTGCCGAAAGGTGTTTGAGCTGCTGCTGCAGAGAGTTATCTGAGGAAGGATATTCTTGCCATGGAAGGAGTTCAGCGAAGATTCACCAGGCTGATACCTGGGATGGCAGGAATGACGTATGAGGAGACATTGGGTCGATTGGGCTTGTACTCGCTGGAGTTTAGAAGAATGAGAGGGGATCTCATTGAAACTTATAAAATTCTGGCAGGACTGGACAGACTAGATGCAGGGAGGATGTTCCCGATGGTCAGGGAGTCCAGAACCAGGGGTCACAGTCTAAGGATAAGGGGTAGGCCTTTTAGGACAGAAATGAGGAGGAATTTCTTCACCCAGAGAGTGGTGAACCTGTGGAATTCTCTACCACAGAAGGCAGTAGAGGCCAATTCATTAAATATATTCAAGAAGGAGTTGGATATATTTTTTAAGGCTAAAGGGATCAAGGGGTATGGGGAGAAAGCAGGGACCGGGTACTGAACTTGGATGATCAGCCATGATCGCATTGAATGGCGGAGCAGGCTAGAGGGGCTGAATGGCCTACTCCTGCTCCTATCTTCTATGTTATCTATGCTATGTTAGTTCAAATCAGACCCGTTACCTTCACGGATTGGGGGTTGGTAGCATTGGCCATTATTTGGACGTTGACTATTGCGGCAGTCGCAAGTATAGTGTCCGGGCTTATAACAGTTATAACAGATTACGTGGCATTTGTCTCCCCACTGGGGAGGGGTTTGTGGTGTCAGAGGACCCTCCACCGCAGACATTTTGGACTCATTAGGGGTGAGGGACGATTTAACTCGGTCCCAAGCTCGAATGCAATCATCCTCTAGATCAGCCCATGGGGTTCCCTGATGAACAGTAATACCAAGAGCGTCCCTTACGGGGGGTAAGAAAGCATCAATGAATGTCAGCTTAAATCCCTCTGTGTCCCAAAACTCTTGACCATTATAGTTTTCTGGGACTGGTTGTACAAATCATACAATTGATTTGCAAAGGCTACGGGATGCTCGTTAGCCTTTTGCCGGGCGTCCCCAGCCGCACGGGTGAAATTAGCTGCCTCCGTGCCCAAACAGGAACAAACTGAATCCATAACAACCCACCGCCCCTTACTTTTATCATAGATTTCCCATGAAAGTGATAACTTGAGTTCCCGTGAAATACATGACAACAGAACTTGTTTTAAGTCTGTCAACTCTAACTCAGGGTGACAGTGACGGAATGTACCCCAATCACTTGTTAGGGTGACTGGGTTCGTCCCCCAGTTTATTGGCCCAATTTCTTCGGCTAGTGCTTTGCACTCTGCCGGGGTCAAACTTCTACTGGTGGTAGTAGTTACATCCTCATTTGAGGGCAGGTTGTAGGCTGCAGAAGAGGTATCATTATCGAATTCATCATCCGAGGGTGTAGGGTCACCAAATTGGGTGGTAGTATTGACTATATTAACCTGCTTGGTTTCTACCGGGGCAGTTTGTCCTGGATAGGGAGGCGGAGGTGGAGGCACAGAGGGTGAGCGACTATTTTGGCAGATGGGGTTATTATTGCACTGGGCTTTTCTTGTTAGATCATCCCAGTTAATACTGGGATCCCCTGGTTTAAGGCGACTAATGGCCACAACAGCAGCTGTTTGTCTCCCCAACTTTCCCTTCAATTCCATAATTTTTAATTCGCCGTGAGTATGGTCAGTGCTCACCAGTGGGGGTTTTTCAAGTAATTCTCTCAAGGCTCCCCTGGCATCCTCAAGTTGTGAGGTTAGGGATTCATTTTTTATTTTTAAAGCCTTGTTATCCTCAAACACCTGATGGTGGCATCTTGAGGCAAGTCGTGCCTCATCTGCCAAGGCTTGTTCTTGATGGAGAAGTGTACAGACTGTGGCATATCGGCCTTGCCAGTCCTGTAAGTCTCTTTCAAGTTGTGCATTTCTCTCTTTCAGGAGTACAACTTCATCCCCCAAGCGAACAGCACACAAGTGGGCCGCGTAAGCCTGCCTATTCCTGGCTTCCTTAACTTTACATTTCTTCGCACCCACTTAGGAAGCTATCTCACCCCAAATCTCAGAGTAACTCTTCTCACTCTTCTCAACTCCCTGCACTATTCCGATTACTGCTTGGGCTCCCGGAGTTCCTAACTTATCAGAAAGACTGTTTGCAACCTTTTCTCTAAAATATGCATCTGCCATTTCGTTTTTACTTTACAACCCGATAAGCACGCCTAGTAACAATACAAAACAATCCCGTCCTCAGCTCTTATCGACCACAACAGCCCTGTTGCACCTCCAGGCTCAGCTCGCCAACTTGTTGAGATTCACGTATCTCTGGTAAACAGGATCAAGTGCAAACCAATATGGTGGGTATATTGTGTTTAATCAGAGTTTAGGATGGAATATAACACACTAGTAAAACAGCAAAAACATACGACCGTTTTAAGCAGCTTGTACCGGACCCGATCAGACAGACGGCTGGCATGCGTGAACAGTTCTCTGGCTTCTGGTCTCTCTCTCTTTCTTTCTCTTTCTCTCGGGCCTTCGATGGTGAGGATGGGGTCACTCTTAAAAAAGCGTTCGACCAGCTGTTCGTCTCTCCCTTCCGCAGTCTGTGTGCAAGCCCTTGGGGTGTCACTTTTTATTCTCTTTTTAGGGGTGGGCCGGAGGCCAAGTTATTGACAAGACCATTTAACCTATAACGGTTCCTCCAAAACTTCATCAACCAATGACAGCTTAAGTGCTTTGTCTTGGTGTTTGGATGAAAGCCCTCCCCAAAAGAAGGTCTCATTACTTCATCCTTGTTTTTACATTTTGAAGGTTCCTCCATTGGAATCCATCTTATCTCTTTTTACTCTCTCCCCCTTTTTCCCAGCAGGTACAAGGCCCGGCCCTGTTCCTCTTAATCATGGCCCCAGCCAGAGCTGTCGCACATTAACCAGTCGCTATCTCACCTTCATCTAGCAAATGGCCCATTCTAAGATGGATATCTTATCCTCCTCAAATTCCTTTCAATCTATGTCTTTTCCCAATTAACTTTTAATTATCTTCACAAGCAGTTCTGCTAAACAAACTCCAAATTCTATCTGTGGAGATTATAATATGGTTATTCGTAATAATGGAAGAAACATAGGCTGGGCCTTCACTGGCCAAATTAAAGATACATTAACAAAGTCAAAACCCTAAATTACAAACAATAGATAACCAGCCTGGCAGGACCATCCTATGGGCACCCATGTGGAATGTTTATGTTTCACCTAATCTAACTGTTTAAAAAGACTGTCTCAAATTCTAATGCAAGCTTCCAGGAAAACGAAACTTATCATTTAAAAGCCATATACATTTTTAGGCACCCCTAGTTTCTAACACTCATCCAGTCAAGTGGAGAGTATTCTATCACACTCCTTACTTGTGCCTTGTAGATCATGGAAAGGCTTTCGGGAGTCAGGAGGTGAGACTCTCGCCACAGAATACATAGGGCTTGAATTTCATCGGGCCGTTGAGGCGGGATTGGAGGTGTGTGGGGGGTTAAAATTGCAAAAACTGGTCGGCGGGCCCAACCCCTCCTCCATCCCGCCTCCAAGCAATTTTCATTAAATCGTGTCTGCTGGTCCAGTCTCCGTCCCACCTCCAAGAGGCGGGCTAGGCCATTAAGGCCCTTAATAAGCACTAAACTGCCTCTATAATGGCATTTTGATGGCCCTTTGTGAATTTAACCCTTTTCCCACGTGAAGCACGCCTGTTCTGAAACACAACGGTGAAACCTGGCGGGAGCACAATTGGATTGCTGACTATCAGCTGCAGCTCAACCATTAAATAGGAGATTTGATCAGCCATTATTTGCAGGTGGCAGGACTTTGTTGTCTCATGTCTGGGCAACTTTTAGAAGGCATAACCACAGCTGTGGAAGTTTGGAGCCTGACATCCATCTCCAGTGTGACCTCCTGGGAAACCCCTCTCGCCACCTTGACTGAGCGCTTCCTCAACTGAGGCATATACCAGAAGCATGGTAGGCATTTATTTCCTTCCCTTCTGGACATCAGATGAGGATGAAGACCAGCCGCAGCATCAGCAGAACCATGAACAACAGCAGCACCAACAGCAGCAGCACCAACAGCAGCAGCAACAATAGGGGCGCCAAGCTGCTGCTCACCCACCTGAAGTTGCACAGGCCAGGAGGGGCCAGCGCATGGAAGCCCGTCGGCGGAGGAGATACCCCCCAAACAGGGTCTACAGACACAGGGTCAGCTACCTCAACATGTTTGAGCAGCAGTGCCAAAGGCAGCTCCGACTTTCGCGGAAGGTAGTGGTTGACAACTGTGCTATGCTGCAACAAGACAAGGAGCCCAGAGGACCAGGTGGACAACCCTTACCAGTGCCCGTCAAAGTCACCACCGCACTCAAATTTTTTGCCTCAGGCTCATTCCAGATATCAGCAGCAGACATCAGCGGCAACTCCCAGGCGGCCGCACACACTTGCATCACGCAGGTAACCGATGCCCTCTTTGCCATCGCGCACAATCACATCCATTTCACCAAGGATCAAGCAAGTATCACGGCGCATGCGGTTGGATTAGCTAATCTGGCAGGCTTTCCAAGGGTGCAGGGCATCATTGACTGCACACATAGAAACAAAGAAACATAGAAGATAGGAGCAGGAGTAGCCCATTCGGCCCTTCGAGCCTGCTCCGTCATTCAGTGAGACCATGGCGGGTCATCCAAATTCTGTACCTTGTCCCTGCCTTCTCCCCATATCCCTTGATCCCTTTAGCCTTAAGAAATGTATCTAACTCCTTCTTGAATATATTTAATGAATTGGCCTCAACTGCCATCTGTGGTAGAGAATTCCATAGGTTCACCACTCTTTGGGTGAAGAAATCCCTCCTCATCTCTGTCCTAAATGGCTTACCCCTTATCCTCAGACTGTGACCCCTGGTTCTGGACACCACGGCCATCGGGAACATCCTTCCTGCATCAAGTCTGTCTTGTCCTGTTAGAATTTTATAAGTTTCAATGAGATCCCCTCTCATTCTCCTAAACTCCAGCGAGTATAGGCCAAATCGACCCAATCTCTCCTCATACATCATTCCTGCCATCCCAGGTATCAGTCTGGTGAATCTTCGCTGCACTCCCTCCATGGCAAGAACATCCTTCCTCAGATAAGGTGACCGAAACTGCGCACAATACTCAAGATGTGGTCTCACCAAGGCCCTGTACAACTGCAGCAAGACATCCTTGTTCCTGTACTCGAACCCTTTCGCTACGAAGGCCAACATACCACTTGCCTCCTTAACCGCCTGGTGCACCTGCATGCTTACCTTCACCAACTGGTGCACAAGGACACCCAGGTCTCGTTGCACTTCCCCTTCGCCCAATCTATTGCCATTGAGATAATAATCTGCCTTCCTGTTTTTGCCACCAAAGTGGATAACCTCGCATTTATCCACATTATACTGCATCTGCCATGCATCTGCCCAATCACCCAACCTGTCTAAATCATACTGGAGTTTCTCTGCATCCTCCTCACAGCACACACACCCACCCAGCTTTGTGTCATCTGCAAACTTGGAGATATTACATCTAGTTCCCTCGTCTAGATCATTAATATATGTTGTGAATAGCTGGGGTCCTAGGACCAAACCCTGCAGTACCCCACTAGTCACTGCCCGCCCCTCGGAAAAAGACCCGTTTATTCCAACTCTTTACTTCCTGTCTGCCAACCAGTTCTCTATCCAAGACTATAACGTGCCCCCAATCCCATGTGCCTTAACTTTACACACTAATCTCTTATGCGGGACCTTATCGAAAGCCTTCTGAAAGTCCAAATACACCACATCCACTGGTTCTCCCTTATCTATTTTACCAGTTACATCCTCAAAAAATTCCAGTAGATTAGTCAAGCACAATTTACCTTTTGTAAATCCATGTTGACTTTTCCGATCCTGTCACTGTTTTCCAAGTGCTCTGCTATTACATCTTTTATAATGGACTCTAGCATTTTCCCCACTACCGATGTCAGGCTATAATTCCCCGTTTTCTCTCTACCAACTTTTTTGAATAGTGGGGTAACATTAGCTACCCTCCAATCCATGGGAGCTGTTCCAGAGGGGTCGATTTTCATTAAGCTGTCGGGAAGGAGGCGGGACTGCAACTTTCGAGTTTTAGTCCCGCTTACATTGACATCCGGCCAATCCACGTGATTTTCCCTTGATTGACCTTGTTGAGCCCACCCAGCGGGCTCAGCAGGACAATTAAGGGCCACCCAGCAACAGATGACGTCACAGACTGAAATTTCATCTGTCAAGAGGTCTTGACAGATGAAATATCAGTGTTTCACAGTTGTTTGAAGCTGTCAAACACTGACAGTCTGACTTCTAACCTGAGTCCTTCTACAGGCTCAATTAGAACTGTCACCGGCAATGATAGCTCAAGGCTGTCACTTTTGACAGATCGCAGCCATTCTGCTTTCAGTGCCGGCTGAGTGATGGACTCCTGATGCCGACAGGAAGAAAGGCTGTTAAGGTAAGTACAGGTAATTTAAACTTCATTACACACTTTAGACACACCAAACACACTTACCTTTGCAATCATGCACCCATCACTCACCTGAACACTGACATCACGACCCCTCCAAGTCCTTCAACCCGACGGCCCGCCTGCTCTAACCTTGCGTGGTTTGAAGCCGTCGGGAATCCCACATGACACCCCTCAAAATAGGGATTAGGCTAAAAACTGCCTGTTAACTACCTGTTAACAGGCAGTTAATTGGCACTAATCCCTTTCCACCTCGGGTCGGCAGGTCCCAGTGCGGGGCGGGTACCCGCCTCCTCTGAAACTTATGTGGAGGCGGGTTTTGGGCGGGATGGTGTTGGGACCCCCGAATTCAGGATTTTTGCCCCCCGCCCACCTAAAAGCCCGCCTCACGGCACACTGAAAATCTAGGCCAGAGTCTATAGAATTTTGGAACATGACCAGCAATGTATCTACTATTTCTAGGGCCACTTCCTTAAGTACCCTAGGATGTAGATTATCAGGCCCTGGGCATTTATCGGCCTTCAATCCCGTCAATTTCCCTAACACCATTTCCCTACAAATACTGATTTCTTTCAGTTCCTCCCTCTCATTAGATCCTATGTGCCCCGACATCTCTGGGAGGTTATTTGTGTCCTCCTATCTGAAGATAGATCCAAAGTACGTATTTAATTGGTCTGCCATTTCTTTGTTCCCCATTATAAATTCCCCTGATTCTGACTGCAAGGGACCTACGCTTGACTTCACCAATCTTTTTCTCTTCACATATCTATAGAAGCTTTTACAGTCAGTTTTTATGTTCCCTGCAAGCTTACTCTCATATTCTATTTCCCCCCTCTTAATTAGTCCCTTTGTCCTCCTTTGTTGAATCCTAAACTGCTCCCAATCCTCAGGTTTGCTGCTTTTTCTGGCCAATTTATATGTCCTCTCCTTGGATCTTATGCTATCCCTAATTTCCCTTGTTAGCCTCGGTTGATTCACCTTTTTTGTTTTATTTTTATGCCAAAAAGGGAATGAACAAATTCTGTAGTTCATCCATGCGATCTTTAAATGTTTGCAATTGCCTATCCACTGTCAACCCTTTGAATAACATTCCCCAATAAATCCTACCCAACTCATGCCTCATACCATGATAGTTTCCTTTATTTAAATTCAGGACCCTAGTCTCTGAGCGAAAATGATCATCTTGCAGAGGCCCATCAACCAGCGGCAGCAGTCCACGAGAACATTGCTGCCTGGGATGCAAGGAACGCACTCATCTTGGCCAGATTTGCTTAGCCTAGCCAATCAAGCACTTTTGCCTTGCAGCTTCTTACCTGAGCATCGACAATGGCCAAGAACCAACCAATTCCTAGCAATTTGACCACCATACTG
Organism: Somniosus microcephalus; assembly: GCF_052327205.1. NCBI lineage: Eukaryota > Metazoa > Chordata > Chondrichthyes > Squaliformes > Somniosidae > Somniosus > Somniosus microcephalus. Next base: position 188,777,853 of record NC_140993.1, on the reverse strand, counting down.
ACAATTGCAAGTAATCCAAAGCCATCAATGTGGAAGTCCCATTCGCAAAATGACACACACCACAACTATAGCAGTAGCCAACAGATTTTTTATTTACAGTAATCATCTGATGGTTTTTTAACATGAAACATCAAATTTCACCCAAGTGACTACCCTTGTGACTATTTGTGCAGTATCTTTCTCTTACGTGTGCAACTATATGGTGCTTCCCCTGTGGCTTCAGCAGATGTGGAGGCTCTTTGCTCACTTTCTTGCTGCTCCTGTCTTGACACCTTTGGCGCATCCTCTGGGGTTGCGAACCTCTAAGGGCTCGCCAACAGTCTGCTGCTCCTGCGGCTGTGCAGGGGTTGAGATGCCGATCTCAGTTGGGTGTGGACTCTGGTGGGGCTCTGACCGAGGGCTCCGCAATGGCATGTAAGTGTGAGCACTTGGAGAGGAGCCCCAACTTCCTTGATGTCTGCCACCAACTTCCCTCTCATGGGTCAGGTCCCCCTTAGTGCTTGCAAGTGGCTTGAGAGCGCCTTGCTGCACATCAGAGGGGCCATGGGGACCCATATCTGCACTGGCAGTCCTACTCAGAAGGACTTCCATGAAGGTCTGGTTTCTCTGTTAAATAGCTGACCATCGCTCCTCCAGAGATGTCATTCTATTCAGAACACTCACCATGTTTTCTGCACTCTGGCGACTTATCACCTCCATGGAGGTTGCCATCCTTTCCATGGTGATGCGTTCATGCACCAATGACTCCACAAAGGCTCTGCTCATGTTCACTCCACACTTGCAGCGACCCTGGAGACAAAACCTACCAGAGACTCCTGCCTCTGTTCCTGGAGTTCCAGCACTGCTGATCTTATGGATGGACCCAGAGGCAGAGTGCAGGGGGCATCTTTTACCTGGTTTATGGTAATTTACCTTCCTTTACCTGGTTTACAGCCTTTTTTTCCACTGCACTGAAACCAATACCAAACAATGGTTTCGAATCGCTAAACCCACCCTTCCAGTTCTGATTGGAGGAGCTTATAATTAATGATATATTAAAAATGGACAAATGATCTGGATGTGAGAAAGTCAAACTTTATTAACTAAAGAAAACTACACCACACGATCAAAGCAATAAAGAAACTACACCACACGATCAAAGCAATAAAGAAACTACACCACACGATCAAAGCAATGAAGAAACTACACCACACGATCAATGTAAAATTGCTTAACAGGGGAAAGCAGATGGCAAAAATGAGGGATAAATGGCTACAATGTAAGTCTTACAATCTTAGCAATTTCCCTTAAATCACCACCCCCCTAACTCCTTACTAGATTGCCTTGCTGAGGAGTCAGAAACCTGCTCACCTGTGGTCCAAAAAGAGAGAAGAGCTCACCTGCGGTCCAAGGAAAATAAGAGAGAGAGAGTTTCTGAGAAGCTATCTTTATATCCTGGGAGCTCCTGCTGTTTTGGCGCTGAAAAGGTCTGTGTGCAAATTCGCGCCAAAAAGTTCGAATACACAAGAGGAAGGCCATGATTGGCTGATTCAAATGGGCTATTTCCCAGTGGCCAAACTGTTCCCATTGTCTGGAATGGGTTATTCAAACCCATTCAGTTTAAACTGTTCCCTTCCTCAGTTTGAGTGTCCTTTTCAAAATCTGGGCTGAGCCTTCGAACCATCTCCATTCACCCTGATGGGTTTTGAATGGGGCTATATTACTATGTAAACAGAAACTCATTCATTGTGGTCACTCAAAAGCAGCCTCAAGTGGTCCAAACCCTTATGTCAACAAGGTAGCAGTTTCCTGTAAACAAACATCGATTGTCTCTGAAGGGAAGGGAAACTCCCTTTTTTTGATTGACAGAATTTGACTGCCATTGCCTCCTCTTTTCACAGACATACATGCCTTTGTCCTTGGCCATGCTTTCTGATGGCCATTTTTACACAGTTCAAAACTCAAGAGTACATTTTTTAAATAAAATATGCTGTCTTAAAGTGTGCGAATATTTCCACGAAGTTCCTCGATTCCGGTGTTGTCCACATGCTGCCCAACTCAACCCAGCCCCCCTGCAATTCTGGGTATGTTTAAAACATTGTCCAACCCAGAGGCAATTTCCACGATGTAGATTAATATTTCCCGATCTTCGGGGACTGAGGGGATTTTTGCAAACCCCTACAGAGGGTCGACATGCAGCTGAGCCGAGCTGGCAGAGTCCTGCGCCCTCTGACTAGGACTCTCCACTGCTGTCCCTGTCTCCACAATCTGCTGATGCTCACTTGTGAGCTGTGATATGCCAGGTGACAACACTACTCTATCTCGCGATGTTCCCTCCGAGGTGTGAGTGTCTGTGCTGGTGCTAGGTGCAGTGAATTCTGCTAATGCTGCGCCCTCAGAGGTTGCAGCTTCCTCTGAAGAGTCTTGAGGCTCATGCTCTTCCTCCTTGATAGTGGGGACGGGTGCTTGCGATGGTCCTGTGGGGGAGTAAAGGAAAGAGTCAGAGATGTGAGGCCAAGATTACATGCACATTGCATATTGCAGATGATCGTAAGTCCATCTGTTAGAGCTTCAGAATCATTATCAGTGACTCATGCAATGTCATTGAGAGAGATGGAAAACTATTCTGTCACCAGCTTCCTGTGATGCACCCATCTGTCCGTCCCCCACTTGGGAATCTTCCTCCACTCCCACGATCTCCAGGACCGCCTCCTCCCAGGTGGTGAGCTGGGCTACTGAGGGTGGTCCTCCTTCTGTTCTTGCTCTTTCCCTCTTATTGTGAGCTCTCTTTTCCTGCAATGAGGGAGACAAGTGGAGTTTGAGTGAGAATGAAGGAGTGAGTGCAGAGAATCCATAGCATAGATGCTTAGAAGGGCGACAAAGACAGAGTGAGGTGGCAAGACCAAGGGCCCTCCCTGTGTGTTGTAAGTTGTAATTGCAGAACTGTGCAGAAACCTCTTCCTGTACTGAAGCCAGGCTCTGCGCATTATTTACAAAGAGTTGACATCCTCTGCCACCTGGATCCACATAGCCTTGGTTTGCTGGGGAGACTTCTTCCTCCCTGAAGAAGGGACGAGCATCTCTTTATTTGCTCTTGCTCTCTCTACTAAAGCCTACAGGGCAACATCATCCAAGTGGGGTGCAGACCTAGGTCTCTGGCTGTTCATTCTTCCTGCAGGTGCCTCTAACATGCAAGGGCAAAAGCTTGGCAGTCTGCAGAAGAAGCAAGACTTGTTGCAGACCTTAAATGCAGCAGGGATGATGACGTCATTGGAGGCGACTTTCAGGCTGGAAAAACTCATTGGCCATAGGTTCCCACATGTTGGAACTCAATTGGCCAATTAAGTTAAAATGGCATCATTTTCCCACATCGATTTGCAATCGGGTGGCTAACACGAAATGCGGATTACATGACCCCAGTCCGCCCCAGTATCAAAATCCAGCCCACAGCCTCTGACCTGTTCTTGTTGCCACATTATTTATGTGGCTGGTCCAGTTAAGTTTCTGGTCAATGGTGATCCCCAGGATACTGATGGTGGTGGATTCTGCAATGGTAATGCCATTGAATGTCACGCCTTGCATTTGTTGGAAATAGTCATTGCCTGGCACTTCTGTGGCATGAATTTTACCTGCCACTTATCAGCTCAAGCCTGAACGTCATCCAGGCCTTGTTGCATGCGGGCATGGACGGCTTCATTATCTGAGGAGTTGTGAATGGCACTGAACACTGTGCAGTCATCAGCGAACATCCCCATTTCTGACCTGTGTGTAAGGTGTGAGATGTGTGTGTGTGAGCATTGCAGCATTGGTCAGTGTGTGAGGGTGAAGTGAAGCCATGATTGTGAAGTATGAGTAGTGATAGGTAGAGATTGTTGGTAGGTGAGTGCTTGGGTTGTTCTGCACTGAGCAGTGTGAGTGTCTTGTGGTGCAGATGGTGGGATATGGCATTTGCTGAAATCTTCACTCACCTTGACCAGCCGTGTGAGGTCATTAAACGTTTTTTGGCACTGGATCCAGGTCCTTGGAACAACACTGGTAGCCATGATGCATTGTGCAGTCTCTTCCCATAACCTTCTGCAAATAAGCTTGGATGGCATCTTGCCTCCCTGTGGGTAAAGGACAGCCCGCCATCTTTGGACCCCCAGGTCCAAGGCCTCCAGTGCAGTATCTGAAAATCTTCTAGCTCAGTCTCTAGGTTGTTGGGCCATTGTTTCTCCAGACTGACAATGAGGTGTTTCTGCAAACAAGCACCACCATTTAAGTAGTGGAGCCAGCCTAGGCCAAACTTTATTGGGCATTAGACTGCACCCGATATTGGCCCCCCTCATTGTGCGCTAAGCTAATCAGCAGCTCGTCTAGCACTGAGATCAGCAATCCAATCATGTTAATGAGAAGGCAGCACGAAATTTGCGTGCTACCTGCACCACTTAGAAGAGGCGTCGGCCAATAGCGTTGGCTGGTGCCACCGCCTGATTTCGGGCCTTATCCAATTTCTAGGCCACAGCCCTATTTACCTTAGTTGTTCACATGCTGGTTGACTTGTCCGATGTTTCTTGCATTTTCCGTACTTGCTTCAATGAAATGCTTCATTGCCTTTTCTCTTCATGAAAAAATAAAAATCAAAGGGAGGGAAATTGGGTTGCTTTGCGCCTCTCGTTAGCGTCCGGATGGCGCCGCTAACGCCTCCCGCAAAATTCAGTGGGAGGTTAGCAGTAACGGAAACCGGTGGCGCCCGCTCTGCTGTTCCAGCGATGATGACATCATCGCGTGCACAGCGCCCCATTTGCGCCCCACCAAAAAGTTCCCTTACGCCCCCTGAGCTATCACTAGGCAATGGAACCGACAGGATCGGGGGTGGTTTTGCAGTGGCAGTAGTACTTAAAGGGCAGGTGTCGGGCGGCCATTTTTATTTTGCCCACCTTTAAGATTTGTATGCAGGGTGCTGGCTGCGATCACTCAGCCCGGTACTCCTCTTGAGTGCCGCTGGGCTGTTTCCACGGCACTCCACTCCCTGGTGGTCCGGCAGGGCCCCGGTGCGTGCAGCGCTAGGCCCTTCCCCTTTAAGAACATAAGAATATAAGAAATAGGAGCAGGAGTAGGCCAATCGGCCCCTCGAGCCTGCTCCACCATTCAATAAGATCATGGCTGATCTGATCCTAACCTCAAATCTTCTATCACTCTGCATCCACCCGAACCCATGTGATCTCCCGGGAGAGGCGAAAAACCAGATAAAGACCCAATGGCCAATTTGGGAGAAAAAAATCTGGGAAATTCCTCTCCGACCCATCTAGGCGATCGAAATTCTTCCAGGAGATCACTCTGTCCCTATATTTTCTACAGTACTTACCTTCTGTAAAGGCGATCTCCACCCCAGCCAGGAACAGGAATAAAACCATCTCCTGAAATCTAACACAGAATTAGAACACAGTAGGAGCAGAACAAGGCTACATGGCCCCTGGGCCCACTCCACTACCCACAGGGCCATGACCATTCCGAACCTAGACTCATGTCCAATTTCCTGCCCACTCCCCGTAACCCTTAATGCACATTACTTCTAGGAAACTATCTATTTCTCTTTTAAATTTATTTAATGATGTAGCTTCCACAGCTTTCTGGGGCAGCAAATTCCACAAACCTACCACCCTCTGAGTGAAGAAGTTTCTCCTCATCTCAGTTTTGAATGAGCAGCCCCTTATTTTAAGATTATGCCCCCTAGTTCTAGTTTCACCCATCATTGGGAACATCCTCACCGCATCCACCCGATCAAGCCCCTTCACAATCTTATATGTTTCAATAAGATCGCCTCTCATTCTTCTGAACTCCAATGAGTAGAGTCCCAATCTACTCAACCTCTCCTCATATGACCACCCCCTCATCCCCGGGATTAACCGAGTGAACCTTCTTTGTACTGACTCGAGAGCAAGTATGTCTTTTCTTAAGTATGGACACCAAAACTGTATGCAGTATTCCAGGTGCGGTCTCACCAATACCTTGTACAACTGCAGCAATACCTCCCTGTTTTTATATTCCATCCCCCTAGCAATAAAAGCCAACATTCCATTGGCCTTCTTAATCACTTGCTGCACCTGCATACTAACTTTTTGAGTTTCGTGCACCAGGACACCCAGATCCCTTTGTACTACAGTACTTTCCAGTTTCTTGCCATTAAGATAATAACTTGCTCTATGATTTTTCCTGCCAAAGTGCATAACCTCACACTTTCCAGTATTGTATTCCATCTGCCAAATCTCTGCCCACTTACTGAGCCTGTCTATGTCCCTTTGCAGGTTTTTTATGTCCTCCTCACTCACTACTTTCCGTCCCATCTTTGTATCATCTGCAAACTTTGATATGTTACACTCGGTCCCTTCCTCCAAATCATTAATATAGATTGTAAAGAGTTGGGGACCCAGCACTGACCCCTGCGGAACACCACTAGTTACTGGTTGCCAATCTGAGAACGAACCATTTATCCCAGCTCTCTGCTTTCTGTTAGAGAGCCAATCCTCCACCCACGCCAGAATATTACCCCCAACCCCGTGATTTTTTATCTTGAGCAATAATCTTTTGTGTGGCACCTTGTCAAATGCCTTTTGGAAGTCTAAATACACTACGTCCACTGGTTCCCCTTTATCCACCCTGTACGTTACTTCCTCAAAAAACTCAAGCAAATTTGTCAAACATGACTTCCCCTTCATGAAACCATGCTGAGTTTGTCCTATTAAATTATGTTTATCCAAATGTCCCGTTACTGTCTCCTTAATAATGGACTCTAACATTTTACCAACCACAGATGTTAGGCTAACAGGTCTATAGTTTCCAGCCTTCTGCCTACTACCCTTTTTAAATAAGGGTGTTACATTAGCAGTTTTCCAATCTGCCGGGACCTTTGCTGAGTCCAGTGAGTTTTGGAAAATTATTGCCAATGCATCCACAATCCCTACCGCTACTTCCCTCAAGGCCCTAGGATGCAAGCCATCAGGTCCAGGGGATTTATCCGCCTTGAGTCCCATTATTTTACCAAGTACCACTTCCTTAGTGATTTTAATCGTATTTAGTTCCTCCCCCCCTAGAGCCCCCTGTTTGTCCAGTGTTGGGATATTCTTAGTGTCCTCTACTGTAAAGACTGATACAAAATAATTGTTCAGTGTTTTTGCCATCTCCATGTTTCCCACCATTAATTTCCCGGTCTCATCCTCTAAGGGACCAACATTTACTTTAGCCATCCTTTTTCTTTTTATATAACTATAGAAACTTTTACTGTCTGTTTTTATATTTTTTGCTAATTTACTTTCATAATCTATCTTCCCTTTCTTAATCAATCTTTTAGTTATTTTTTGCTGTCTTTTAAAGACTTCCCAATCTTCCATCCTCCCACTAGATTTGGCTACCTTATATGCCCTTGTTTTTAGTCGGATACTATCCTTAATTACTTTACTTAGCCACGGATGGCTATCTTTTCTTTTACACCCTTTTTTCCTCAGTGGAATATATTTTTTTTGGAAGTTGTAAAATAACTCCTTAAATGTACACCACTGGTCATGTACCGTCTTACCCTTTAATCTATTTTCCCAGTCCACTCTAATTAATTCCGCTCTCATACCTTCATAGTCTCCTTTATTCAAGCTCAGCACGCTTGTTTGAGATCCAACCTTCTCACCCTCTAATTGAATATGGAACTCAACCATGTTATGGTCACTCATTCCAAGGGGATCCTTTACTAGGACATTTTTAATTAATTCTGTCTCATTACACAGGACCAAATCTAAGGTTGCTTGCCCCCTGGTCGGTTCAGTTACATACTGCTCAAGAAACCCATCCCTAATACACTCAATGAACTCATCCTCAAGGCTGCTCTGCCCAATTTGATTTGTCCAGTTAATATGATAATTAAAATCCCCCATAATTATAGCTGTTCCCTTATTACAAGCCTCAACTATTTCCTGATTAATACTCCGTCCAACAGAGTTGCAACTGTTCGGAGGCCTATAGACTACACCCACTAGTGTTTTTTTCCCCTTATTATTCCTTATCTCCACCCAAACTGTTTCACTATCCTGCTCCTTTGACCCAATATCATTTCTCTGTATTATAGTGATTCCTTCCTTTATTAACATAGCCACCCCACCTCCTCTCCCTTCCTGCCTGTCCTTCCTGATTGTTAAATAACCTGGTATGTTTAATTCCCAGTCATGGTCACCCTGCAGCCATGTTTCTGTAATGGCCACAAGATGATACCCATATGTCATTATTTGTGCCATTAACTCATTCATTTTGTTACGAATGCTACGTGCATTCAGATAAAGAACTTTCAAATATGTTTTGTAACACTTAGTTCCTGTTTTTTCCCTTTTTAGTACTTTACTTTTTACTCCATACCTTCTGTCCCTTCCTGACACATTCTGTTTTTTAATTCCCCCACTGCTACCTAAGTCTATGACCTTCTCTGTTGTCATTTCTATTATTTGCTCTCTAGAAACCTCCCCCCCCACTAATTAGTTTAAAGCCCTCTCTACAGCCCTAGTTATATGATTCGCCAGGACTCTAGTCCCAGCACTGGCCAAGTGGAGTCCGTCCCAACAGAACAGCTCCCTCCTGTCCCAGTACTGGTGCCAGTGTCCCAAGAAGCAAAACCCATTTCTCCCACACCAGTCTTTGAGCCACGCATTTAACTCTTTAATTTTATTTATCCTAGCCAAATTCACTCGTGGCTCAGGTAATAACCCAGAGATTATTACCCTTGAGGTTCTGTTTTTTAATTTGACCCCTAGCTGCTCATACTCCTTTAACAGAACCGTCTTCCTTGTCCTATCTACGTCGTTTGTACCAACATGGACCACGACAACTGGATCCTCCCCCTCCCACTCCAAGTTTCTTTCCAGCCCAGAAGAGATGTCCTTAACCCTGGCACCAGGCAGGCAACACAGCCTTCGGGACTCCCGCTCTTGACTGCAGAGAACCCTATCTATCCCCCTAATGATACTATCCCCTACCACTACAACATTTCTTTTTACTCCCTCCACTTGAATGGCCCCCTGTACCACGGTGCTGTGGCCAGGTTGCTCATCCTCCCTGCAGTCCCCGCTCCCGCCCTCACAGGGAGTAAGAACCTCGATCCTGCTGGACAAGAACAAGGGCTGCGTCTCTTTCAACACTACATCCTGGATCCCTGTACCTTCCTCACTCGTAGTCACACCGTCCTGTCCCTGACCACAGACTACATCTGCAGTAATTAACTTCATAGGTGTGACCATCTCCTGAAACATAGAGTCCAGGAACTTCTCCCCCTCCCTGATGTGTCGCAGTGTCTGAAGCTCGGTCTCAAGCTCCATAACATGGAACTTGAGTTCCTCTAGCAGCAAACACTTGTCGCAGATGTAATCACCGTGAGCCTCAATGGGGTCCACCGGCTCCCACATCTCACAACAGTAACACATCACCTGCTCCATTCTATATAATTAATTTAATTTCTTATTATTAGTTATGAAGACCCTGCCCGGATATATATGATAATATCACACCACTATTCAATAGGACTTACCAACTTAAAGGTATAAAAGAGAAGAGAAGGAAGAAAACCAACCAACCAGCTGATCACCAACCTCCTCCTTGAATACTGTCTGTGGAGCCTGTTTGGTTGACTCATCTCGCTGCTCCGCCTCCGCAGTGCTGTCTAAGCCTGGGAGTGGGGAACAAAACAGAGCAAAAAACACACCCTCACCTCCCACTTATCCGAACTCTCCCACTTAGCAAAACCCCAACAGCACTCAATGCACAAAGCACTCCGTGCACCACACTAGCCCCTCCCCTTTTATACCCAGATTCTACTTCCTGTTTAAACTGCCCCAGAGTTTAAAAAACCCTTAAAATATTAAACTTACTTCAAATAATTGACTTCCTAACACACTAAAATTCACAAAATACACTTAAATGATTTTTCTCCCACTTAGCAAAACTCCAACAGCACTCAATGCACAAAGCACTCCGTGCACTGCACTAGCCCCTCCCCTTTTATACCCGGATTCTACTTCCTGTTTAAACTGCCCAAGAGTTTAAAAAACCCTTAAAAAATTAAACTTACTTCAAATAATTGACTTCTTAACACACTAAAATTCACAAAGTACACTTAAATGATTTTTCTCCCACTTAGGCAAAACTCCAACAGCCCTCAATGCACAAAGCACTCCGTGCACTGCACTAGCCCCTCCCCTTTTATACCCAGATTCTACTTCCTGTTTAAACTGCCCAAGAGTTTAAAAAACCCTTAAAAAATTAAACTTACTTCAAATAATTGACTTCTTAACACACTAAAATTCACAAAATACACTTAAATGATTTTTCTCCCACTTAGCAAAGCTCCAACAGCACTCAATGCACAAAGTACTCAGGGGAGGAGGTTACAATGACGTAGCGCCGTGACAGTGAGTAGTAGCGCTCCACCTCATTCTTGGGGCACTAATACTGAATTTACAGGGGAGGGGTGCTAAATGGGCGTTACCCAGTTTTTCCCCCAAAGTATCATAACATGTCCCCCAAAATTATTAAATTAATCTAAGGTTTTTCATCATGGGGATACTCCAAGATGCCATCCCAATAGTTGGTGGGGCAGATTCTCTTCCTCTTATGCCTGGGGCTACTGGATTGCCAGGGTGCAGTAAATACAAAAAAAACAAGTGAGGAAGAGTGTACACCCATAATTAACTTGGAATAGGGATCCCGAATGCCATTACCTGCTTCTCTTTGCATATAGCTGAATCACCTTCTCATTACCATCTTTTTATGTAGCACTGTACATAGTTCAGTATATCACAAAAGCCTGCTTTTTCCAATCAGTAGAGTTGCTTTGGCATTAGGGATATATTTGGCTACATCAATATACTCAGTGATGCCTGCACTTGAGGGAATCCTGCTGCACTGTAAGAAGTGAAGGGCTTTTTTCCGGCTGCTGCCTGATTTCCAAAAAGAAGTTGATGAAATCATTGGTCCCAACAGGCGGTCTGCTTGATGCAAGTGTGCACTGAAAATTCGGAGCGGTGATAGATATCTCCCGCACTTGTCTGCTGCGTAAAACGCCCAGGGCAGCTACGATCGTCACAGCCACTGACAGAGCCATCCCTGAGCAGGAGCTTGTTTGCAAATCTGGTTGCAGAAATGTGCCTACTTCTATTATGGTGTCTTGCAGAAATCTTAGTGGGTGAATTTTCTCAGTGTTTCTCCTGCCCCGCTGCTAGCACTTCAACGAGAGCCCCATTGATGTGCGCAAATTAGGTGTCCGGCGATGCTGAGGCAGTGGTGTGGGAGAAGCCCCAAGGAATTTTGTGGTCTTAGCCTGTACAGATAGTTGACTATTCCAACGTACTCCTGGCTGGCCTCCCACATTCTATCCTACGTAAACTTGAAGTCATCCAAAACTCGGCTGCCCGTGTCTTAACTCGCACCAAGTCCCATTCCCCCATCACCCCTGTGCTCGCTGACCTACATTGGCTCCCGGTTAAGCAAAGCCTTGATTTCAAAGTTCTCATCCTTGTTTTCAAATCCCTCCATGGCCTCACCCCTCCCTACCTCTGTAATCTCCTTCAGCCCCACAAACCCACGAGATATCTGCGCTCCTCTAATTCTGCCCTCTTGAGCATCCCTGATAATAATCGCTCAACATTTGGTGGCTGTGCCACCTGTTGCCTAGGCCCTAAGCTCTGGAATTCCCTGCCTAAACCTGTCCGCTTCGCTACCTCTCTTCCCTCCTTTTAGATGCTCCTTAACCAAGTTTGACCAAGCTTTTGGTCACCTGCCCTAATTTCTCCTTAAGTGGCTCGGTGTCAAATTTTCTGTCTTATAATACTCCTGTGAAGCACCTTGGGACATTTTACTATGTTAAAGGTGCTATATAAATACAAGTTGTTGTTGTTCAAACAGGTCCAGATATGAATACAAGACTGGCAGTGTAAAGATTGGTCAAAACACACCCGCTTAGAATGCCTCCTCTGATCCTCCTCTGGAAATCTGTACGCAGGGTGCATGCACTTCTGGATTACATTGATATTGGCTATGGACATGGGGTAGGGTTGCCAACCCTCCAGGATTGTCTTGGATTCTATGGGAATTAAAGATTAACCTCCTGGACACTGTTGCAAGCAACCCAGGAGAAAAATAATAGGAGTATTTAACAAAAATTGGTGTGTTTTTTTTTCATTTATTTTGAACACTTTTTATAAAAATATTGGAGATGGGGAAACAAGGCTGTTTGAATGGGTGGGGTAGTTGGAGGCGGGAGGTCGGATGATTAAATTTCCAGGAATACATCTAACACGAGTTGGCGACCCTAACATGGGATGCTTTGCAAGCTTCAGGCCCGCACTGATCTCCTACACCTGAAGCACTGCTGTCAATCATTCTGTTCCACTGGTACATAGTTTTACAGATACAAAATGTAATCAAAAAAAGGTAATACAGGTACAAAATGCAATCCAATAGGCTAATGGAATATTGGTCTTTATCTCAAGAGGTTTGGAATACAAAGGGGAAGAAGTGATGCACAGCCTTGGTCACCTGGAATATTGCGTTCAGTTCTGGTTGCTGCACCTCAGGAAGGATATATTGGTCCTAGAGGGAGTACAGCGCTGATTTACCAAAATGATACTGGGATAAAAGGATTAAACTATGAGGGCAGGTTGCATAAACTTGTTTTGTGTTCCCTTGACTTTAGAAGATTGATAGGTGATCTAACTAAGGTGTTTAAAATGATAAAAAGATTCCGCTATTTCCTCTGGTGGGGAATTCCAGAACAAGGATGCATAATCCTAAAATTAGAGCTAGGTTATTCAGGAGTGAAATCAGGAAGCATGTTTTTACCCAAAGGATAGCGGAAAAATTGACCTCCTCCCCCTCCCCGCCACCCCCACAAGGATGTGAATGCTGCATTATTAGTAATTTTCAAGACTGAGATCGACAGATTTTTATTAGGTAAGGGTATCAGAGATATGGATCAAAGGTGGGTTAATGGAGTTGAGGTACAGATTAGCCATGACCTAATTGAATGGCAAAACAATATTAAGGGGCTGAATGGTCAACTCCTGTTCCTATGCTCCTACATACGCAGAGACGCTATCAACACTTCTTAAAGGGACACTCACATCTTTCAGGTAAGTTTGGATTTCAGCTTTTGGACTTTTTTTAAATTTTATTGGAGTAGTGGCTTGGAGCAATAGATTTAAAAAGTTGTTAATGTGTGCACAGAGTGCAGGGAATGCTGCTGGATGCTTGCAGAGGCTTCAGATGGTAAAGTAAGGCCTCTGAGATGACAAAAAATTCTGGAAATACTCAGCAGGTTAGGCAACATCCATGGAGAAAGAAACAGAGTTAACGTCTCAGGTCAAGATGCTGCCTGACCAGCTGAGTATTTCTAACATTTTCTGATTTTATTTCAGATTTCTGCCACCCTCAGTATGTTGCCTCTGAGAAGATCACTTGCTCACAGTCCTAGGGGGCACCTGGAGATGAAACAAATCAGCAAAGTGGACAAGCTGCTTGCAGAGGGAAGAGGAAGATGCAGAAGAGAAGGACACAGAAGAGGAGGAAGCAGAAGAAAGGATGCAACCCATACAGCCCCTTTCTGTCCGGGATATTTGGGATGGAATCATCTACCTGCGGTACCAGTGACCACAACCCCAATTCCCCTTTCAATATTTGTCCCACACCTTACCTTCCCTGTGTTACTGACCATCACAGCATCCTCTTAGCCACAATGATTAAATAAAAGCCACCACAAAGCAAACTTTCCAATCCAACTTAATCAATATATGCATCCAATATGACATCAAAAGATCAACTAATCACCCTTGTGCATTCCCTTAATGGCTGTCTTGTGTGTGCCTTTGCCTATCCTAGTGATGGCACACAGTGCTACCCCAGTGGCTGCAGCATGGCTGTTGGAAGGCTGCTGACTTTCAGTGGGGGACACTGCAGATGATCTTGCAAGATGACCTCAAGGAGCTGGTGGTTGTGAGTGTGAAATCGAGTGATGGTGTTTCTTCTTCTTCTTCTTCTTTTTCCTCCTCTCCCTCTTCTTCCTCCTCTCCCTCTTCTCCCTCTTCCTGGTCAACCACAGGCTGGGCCAGCCACATTTCTTTAGTGTCTGAAATGAGAAAGACACAAGGGTAGAGTTATCGTGAGGGGAGAGCGGGAAAGCAAGAGCTGCATGCTCACCCTGCGCAACTTGTAAATCAGAAGATATTGTGGGATGAGGGGGAAATGGGATGTGAGAAGGAGGATAACATATGAGGATACCAGCATCATGTATTCTTGCAGCCCCGCCACTGACCAGGGGCTCAGCCATGTCCCTGCCAAGAATGGCCAGCAACATCTCCTCCAAGAGGGTGAAGTGAAGCTAGGATTGGGAGGTGTGCCTTGTGTTTGGTAGACATTGCAGTGATGGGGCAGGGGGTCATGCAATGAGCAGTATATGGGGCTAGTGGTGCAGTTGGTAGCAGTTGGTAGGAGATGGCTTTTGAAGATGCATTCAGTGACCTTGACCACTCGTAAAACTTCTTTGGGTCATAAAACTTCTTTGGGCACTGGAGCCAGGTGGTGGAGGCAACACTAATGGCAGTGATGGCCTCGCTGATCTGGTCCCACATCGTTCTTACTGGAGGGCCTCCTGGCCCCCTGTGGGCAGAGGACCTCTCTTGCAGTGTTGATCTCCTTCACAAAGCTGGAGTTCTGTGTGCGAGGCCCTGGGTGACCCTTCCCTAGCTTGCTGAGCCATTTGTGTTAGTACTGAAGCAGTTTTACCATTTTTTTACGTGCAGAAGGCAGTTCAGCTTTAAGAGCTGAAGACTGCCATTCGGAATTATTTTTAGTTTTTTTTTCAGAAGGCAGTTGAACTCTAAGGGTTAAAGACTGCCTATTTTTAACCAAGAACATACATAAGAAGTAGGAGCAGGAGTAGGCCATTGGCCCATTGAGCCAGCTCTGCCATTCAATAAGATCACGGCTGATCTTCTACCTCATCTCGACTTTCCTGCACTATCTCCATATTCCTTGATTCCCTTAATATTCAAAAATCTATTAATCTCTGTCTTGAATATATTCAGCAACTGAGCCTCCATAGCCCTGTGGGATAGATAATTCCAAAGATGCACCACCCTCTGAGTGAAGAAATGTCTCCTCATCTCAGTCATAAATGGCTGACCCCTTATTCTGAGACTGTGACCTCTGGTTCTAGACTCCCCAGTCAGGGGAAATATCCTCCCTGCATCTACTCTGTCAAGCCCTGTAAGAATTGTGTATGTTTTAATGAGATCACCTCTCATTCTTCTAACCTCTAGAGAATATAGGCCTAGTCTACTCAATCTGTCCTCGTAGGACAATCCCCCCTTCCCAGGAACCAGTCTGGTGAACCTTCATTGCACTCCCTCTATGGCAAGTATATCCTTCCTTAGGTAAGGAGACCAAAACTGTACACAATACTCCAGGTGTGGTCTCACCAGGGCCCTATATAATTGCAGTAAGACGGCTTTACTCTTATACTCAAATCCTCTTGTAATAAAGGCCAACATACCATTTGCTTTCCTAATTGCTTGCTGTACCTGCATGTTAACTTTCAGTGATGCATGTACAAGGACACCCAGGTCTCTCTGAACACCAACATTTCCCTATCCCTTAGCAGTTAAAAAATACTCTGCTTTTCTATTTTTCCTACCAATGTGGATAATTTCACATTTCTCCACTTTATATTCCATTTGCCATGTTCTTGCCCACTCACTTAGCCTGTCTATATCCCCTTGAAGCCTCCTTGCATCCTCCTCATAACCTACATACCCACCCAGCTTTGTATCATCAGCTAACTTGGATATATTACATTTGATCCCCTCATCCAAATCATTGATGTAGCTGTTTTTAATTTTTATCATTTTAGAAGGCAGTTCCCCTTTAAAGGCTCGAAACTGTTTTCTAAAATGACAGGCTAGCTTTAAGACAATGCTGCCTTGCTCCAGGGATATTAGGCCACGCTACATTGTGTCTCCTGCTGAGACTACTGCCCAAAACAGCGTGTTATATGGTATGTTTTGTGCTCCCATCATTTAAATCAGCGGGCAGCACCAAAGTGCCAGTGCTGCCTGCGCTCTTTTTGCAGGCGGACGTTTACCTTGGCCTGCGGTGGCATAGCCCATTTTCAGGCTTAATCGAATTTCTTGGCCGGTGTTACTTAGATTTGATTTAGTAAAAGCCCTAACCTTAATAATAAAACAACTAAATGGGTCAGATTGCCTGCTGTAATTTTTATAATATTGAAATAAAAATCATTGGAACAACACGGATTATGGGGCACCATGGTGGAGCCATTTAAAATTATGAAACATGAGGCAGGGCAACAGTTGAGGGGCCTAGAATTAGGGGCCATAGATACAAGATTAAATGTAAAGATTTAGAATGGAGGGCATGAGAAACTCCTTTACACAGAGTTATGAGGCTATAAAAGCAAATCCAAGTCTGTGCAGGCGGAATGCCAAAATGTTGCTGCAAAAAGTTGTTCTCAGCTGTAGAACTCACTACTGAGACTCTACACTCGTCAGGCTCACAAACTCCTACCTTTCACTTGTTTCAGCTGATCCTGGCAGCATCTGCACCTTATTCTTATCAGTCTAACTTGTGTCAAGTGCTTTGCAAGCAGGAAATGCAGAGTTGCCGTGTCCCTGGCCTTCATTATAATACATTTAAAGCAGCAAATTCGGGACTCAGTATGTGGCTTGCTGGAATGGCCAGAAAGCTTGAGGGAATTCAGAGGGATCAGTTTTGGGGCCAAATACTGACGTACACAACTTCTGCCCTATTCTGCCACCAGAAACATCTATTTGCCCCTATTGTACAATGAAACCATTCTGGAAATGGCATTGAAATTCTAGGTCAAGTAGTTCTGGAATGATAATTTTATAATAACAACAGAAAAAGCTGGAAACACTCAGCAGGCCAGGCAGCATCCGTGGAGACAGAAACAGAGTTAACGTTTCAGGTCTGGGACCCTTCATCTGAACTGGAAAAAGCTGGACATGTAACAGATATTAAGCAGGTGCAGAACGGGGGTGGGGGGGGGGGGGTGGGGGGAGGGAAGGAAGGAATTGAAGGAACATAATGTGCTTTTGTAAGAGGCAGGAAAGATAAAATGTTGCAAATGAGAATGGCAAAACCATACAGCATGAAAAATGGGGGCTTGGGTTATAGTTTGAAATTGTTGAACTCAATGTTGAGTCTAAAAGGCTGTAAAGTGCCTAATCGAAAGGTGAGGTGCTGTTCCTCGAGCTTACGTTGGGTGTCATTGAAACAATGTAATAGGCCGAGGACAGAGAGATCAGAGTGGGAGTGAAGCGGAGAATTAAAGTGACAGGCGACCGGAAGTTCAGGGTCACCCTTACGGACTGAACGGAGGTGTTCCGCAAAGTGGTCTCCCAATCTGCGTTTGGTCTCCCCAATGTAGAGGAGACCACATCGTGAGCAGCGAATACAGTATACTAAATTGCAAGAAGTACAAGTAAATCGCTGTTTCACCTGGAAGGGGTGTTTGGGGCCCTGGACCGTGGGAAGGGAGGAGGTAAAAGGGCATGTGTTGCATATCCTGCGCTTGCATGGGAAGATGCCAGGCGAAGGGGAAGGGCTGTTAGGGGTGATTCAGGAGTGGACCAGGGTGTCATGGAGGGAGCGGTCCCTTCGGAATGATGAAAGGGGAGGTGAAGGGAAGATGCGTTTGGTGGTGGGACCATGCTGGAGGTGGCGGAAATGGCGGAGGATGATCCGTTGAATGTGGAGGCTGGTGGGGTGAAAGGTGAGGACAAGGGGAACCCTATCGTGGTTCTGGGAGGGAGGGGAAGGGGTGAGAGCAGAAGTACGGGAAATGGAACGGACACGGTCAAGGGCCATGTCAACCACAGTAGAGTGGAATCCTCAGTTGAAGAAAAAGGAAGACATGTCGGAAGCACTGGTATGGAAGGTGGCATCGTCAGAACAGATGCGGCAGAGATGGAGAAACTGGGAGAATGGAATAGAGCCCTTACAGGAAGTGGGGTGGGAGGAAGTGTAGTCCAGGTAACTGTGGGAGTCAGTGGGCTTGTAGTGGATGTTTGTCGAAAGCCAATTGCCAGAAATGGAGATGGAGAAGTCAAGGAAACATAGAAACATAGAAGATAGGAGCAGGAGTAGGCCATTCGGCCCCTCAAGTCTGCTCCATCATTCAATGCGATCATGGCTGATCATCCAAATTCAGTACCCTGTCCCTGCTTTCTCCCCATATCCCTTGATCCCCTTAGCCTTAAGAAATATATTTAACTCCTTCTTGAATATATTTAATGAATTGGCCTCAACTGTCTTCTGTGGTAGAGAATTCCACAGGATCACCACTCTCTGGGTGAAGAAATTCCTCTTCATCTCAGTCCTAAATGGCTTACCCCTTATCCTTAGACTGTGACCCCTGGTTCTGGACTCCCCCGCCATCGGGAACAGCCTTCCTGCATCTAGTCTGTCTAGTCCTGTTAGAATTTTATAAGTTTCAATGAGATCCCCTCTCATGCTTCTGAACTCTAGCGAATATAAGCCTAATCGACCAATCTCTCCTCATATGTCATTCCTGCCATCCCAGGTATCAGTCTGGTGAATCTTCGCTGCACTCCCTCCATGGCAAGAACATCCTTCCTCAGATAAAGCGACCAAAACTGCATACAATACTCAAGATGTGGTCTCACCAAGGCCCTGTACAACTGCAGCAAGACATTCTTGCTCCTGTACTCGAATCCTCTCGCTATGAAGGCCAGCATACCATTTGCCTTCTTAACCGCCTGCTGCACCTGCATGCTTACCTTCAGTGACTGGTGCACAAGGACACCCAGGCCTCGTTGCACTTCCCCTTTTCCCAATCTATTGCCGTTCAGGTAATAATCTGCCTTTCTGTTTTTGCCACCAAAGTGGATGACCTCGCATTTAACCACATTATACTGCATCTGCCATGCATCTGCCCAATTGTCCAACCTGTACAAATCGTACTCGAGTTTCCCTGCATCCTCCTCACAGCACACATGCCCACCCAGCTTTGTGTCATCTGCAAACTTGGAAATATTACGTCTAGTTCCCTTGTCTAGATCATTAATACATATTGTGAATAACTGGGGTACTAGCACTGATCCCTGCGGTACCCCACTAGTCACTGCCTTCCACTCGGAAAAAGACCCCTTTGTTCCAACACTTTGCTTCCTGTCTGCCAACCAGTTTTCTATCCAAGTCAGTACCTTACCCCCAATCCCATGTGCTTTAACTTTGCATGCTAGTCTCTTATGCGGGACCTTATCGAAAGCCTTCTGAAAGTCGAAATACACCACATCCACTGGTTCTCCCTTGTCTATTCTACCAGTTACATCCTCAAAAAATTCCAGTAGATTAGTCAAGCATGTTGGATCCGTGGTTCAGTGGATATGCTATTATTAAATAATCACACGGATGCTGTACATGAACAATAAACAGGTCTTTACTGGAGGAGGGTAGTCTCTAGACTGGGGGTACAGAGGCATGCGCAAAGCTTATATACCGGTGTGGTCACTGCCGGTACTACAGTATTAAGGAGCTGTAAAAGTAGTTCTGAATTAAAGGCACATACACTACAATTCCTCCCCTTTTAGATTAGTAATACCCCTAATATTCAAACAACAATTAACATTTCAACATGTACATTAAACAACAAAAGTCCATTTATAGATTCAGTCTTTGGGGCGGCTTCCTGACCCTTTCGGGATAGCGGCTTTCCGGAGGTTCTTGTTCTTGGTGCAGAGGCGATTCTGACCACTTTTCCTCGGGTAGTTCATCGGGTTCCACTGCTACTGGGTCTGAAGTAGATGCTAGCGGTATGTCGGGTTCATCCCCAGGTACTCGAGACATGGGGTTGACGCGTTCCTGTGACGCTAAGATCTGATCGACGTGGCATCTCACAATGTTCTCCCCAACATCCACTGTGTACATTAATGGCCCCTGCCTTGTACATATCGTTCCGGGTTGCCATTTCTCTTTTCGATAGTCACGGGCCAAGACTGGTTGCCCTACATTGAAGCTCCTTGTCGGCTTCTCATTGATGTGCTGGAATTGTTTGTCCTCAACATTTCTTCGCACATTTGGTCTGAGCAAGTCCAGACGAGATCTCAACCTTCGGTTAAAGAACATCATGGCCGGGGTCGGGTTGGTAACTGCATGTGTCGCATTTCGGTAGGCTAATAAGAAATTGTCCATCTTATGCTGTAGTGGAATTTCATCGTTGCACATGGCCTTTATCGCCTTCTTAAAGGTTTGTACGAACCTCTCAGCCAATCCATTTGTGGCTGGATGATACGGGGCGGATGTGTAATGCCTTACCCCATTCCTTTTCATAAATTTTTGGAACTCGTCGGACACAAACTGTGGTCCATTATCAGAGCAAATCTGCTCTGGCAAACCGTTTCTGGCAAATATGGTCCATAGGACTGCAATCGTTTTCTCTGTAGTGGTTGAAGACATTTTTATCACCTCAGGCCACTTTGAATAAGCATCCACTGCTATTAAGAACATTGAGTCCATGAATGGACCAGCGAAATCAATATGCACCCGTTGCCATGGAGAGGGGGGCCACTCCCATGGGTGTAGAGGGGCATGTGGTGGTGCATTTTGGACCTTCTGGCATCCTAAGCAGCTCTTAGTTAGGTCTTCGATTTGTTGATTGATTCCCGGCCACCACACATAAGCCCTAGCAAGGCTTTTCATTTTCACTCCCCCCAGATGACCTTCATGTAGCTCATTTAGCACTCTCTCCCTTAACTTGGGTGGAATCACCACTCTGGATCCACACATCACTGTCCCCTGGCATACTGACAGCTGTTCTCTTCTGGATGAGAATGCTGGCAACAGTGAGTCGCCATGTGTTGGCCATCCCCTCACCATCAATTCATATACACGTGACAGCGTCGGATCATTGCGGGTCTCCTTCTCTATATCTGCGTTTGTTACTGGCAATCATTCAATTATTGATGAATAAAATATCTCGATAGGGTCCACTGCTGGTGCTTCCTCCACAGTAGGCTGTGGCAGGCACAATAGCCCATCAGCATTCCCATGCTGTTTCCTGCCTTTATATTCTATTTCATATTGATTCGCTCCTAGAAACAGGGACCATCTTTGTAACCGCTGTGCAGTCATCACTGGAACGCCCTTCTTAGGATTAAAGATGGAGACAAGTGGTTGGTGGTCAGTCAGCAAGGTGAACTTCTGCCCATGCAGATAGTGGTTGAATTTTTTTACTCCCCATACTAGGCTGAGGGCATCCCTGTCAATCTGGGCATAGTTGCGCTCGGCTGAGGTTAGTGACCGAGACGCAAAGGCTACTGGCCTCTCCAACCCATCTGGGAATTTGTGTGACAGCACCGTTCCAATACCATAGGGTGATGCATCACATGCCAAACGAATTGGTAGTGCTGGGTTGAAATGGTCCAACACCTCTTTTGATGTGATCAATTCTTTACACTTCTGGAAAGCTCGTCTACGTTTGTCATCCCACTTCCATGGTACCCCTGTTTGCAGTAGGGTGTTCAGCGGGTGTAATACCGTAGACAAATTTGGTAAGAACTTGTGGTAGTAGTTTACCAGCCCGAGGAACGACCTCAGTTGTGACACATTTTCCGGTGCTGGAGCCTTGACTACTGCCTCAATCTTGTCAGGGGACTTATGTAACCCCTCTTCATCGATGACGTGGCCGCAATACGAGATCTGTTTCTGGAAAAACTCGCACTTGTGGCGATTAGCTCGTAGCCCATACTCCTTTATTCTGGTGAGCACCTTCTCCAAGTTGGCGAGGTGATCACCATCATTTTCGCCCGTGACCAAGATGTCGTCCAAATAACACTGGGTCCCTGGAATCCCTTGCAGGACCTGATTCATCGCCCTTTGCCAGATAGCCGGAGTCGAGGCTACTCCAAACACCAGCCGGTTGTATTGATAGAGACCTTTATGAGTGTTGATCGCAAGGTAATGTTTTGAAGCTTCTTTTACCTCCATTTGCAAGTACGCCTAGGCTAGATCAATTTTGGTGAAGCGTTTACCTCCAGATAGCGAGGCAAAAATATCCTCAATTTGTGGAAGCGGATATTGCAATGTGTGAAGGACTGGGTTCACTGTCACCTTAAAATCCCCACAGATGCGGACCTTCTTTGGTTCCCCAGGCGTATTACTCAGCGACCTCTTCATTACAGGAATGATGGGTGTAGCCCACTCGCTCCAGTCCACTTTGGACAGTACTCCTGAACGTTCCAATCCTTCCAGCTCTGCTTCAACAGCTGGTCTGATTGCATAAGGCACTGGTCTGGCCTTCAGAAACTTTGGGCTTGCATTTTCCTCTATTTTAATCATTGCTGTTATTCCTTTTAGTGTTCCTAATCCCTCCTGGAATACTTCTTTTGCGTCAGTTAGCATTTTTGACAGTCGCCCAGGTGTGACGTCGTCATCCTTTTTGGCCTCAACCTTCAGTGGCTGTATGGAATGCCAATCTAATTCTATCTTCTGGATCCATTCACGTCCTAGCAGTGGTGGTCCTCCATTTGGCAATACATATATATCCATTTTAGGTATTTTCTGGCCTTTATATGTCACTTTCACCCTTATTTTTTCTTTGGGGTAGACTTTTTGCCCCGTATACGTCTTCAAGACAATCTCTGTAGCTTTCAAGGGTATATGTGAAAATAACTGCTTGTAGTCTCTTTGATTTATGACTGTTAGAGCTGACCCTGTGTCCAATTCCATTTTCACTTGGACTCCGTCTATCTTGAGTGTAACCCAGATAGTCTGGTGATCCTCCATTTCTGTTACCTTATGTAGTTTCAGACAACCCAGCGCCTTGCTTCCAGAGTCTGTGTCACTTTTCTGTTCGTCTGAACCACTGTCCATCACCTGGTGTACCTTTTTGTACTTCTCCTGTGGAGATTTCTTACTATTGGTTTTCTTCCCAGACCTGCAGACTCTTGCTATGCGTCCTGCTTTCCCATACTGTCTGCACACTTGGTCCTTGAACCAACAATCTTTCTGGTCATGTGTTGTTCTGCCGCAGCGATAGCACTTCCCTGTTCCATAGGACATTTCATTGGTGCCATATTCTTGCGGTCTCCGCTGTATCTCTGCAGCGCCCCTTGCGGCTGCTTCATGTGATACTGCCATGCTGAAAGCTTTGTCAAGCTTGAGGTCCTTTTCTGATAGAAGCCATTTCTGGGTTCCTTCACTTTGTAGCCCACACACAAACTTGTCCCTTAACGTATCTGCTAGTCCCGCTACAAATTGGCAGTGTTTCGATAGCTTGCGCAGTTCCGTTAGGTACTCAGCATTTCTTTCGTCTTTGTGTTGGTTCCTTTTATGGAACTTAAATCGTTCTGCTATCAGCAGCGGTGTGGGGTTTAAGTGTTCCTGCAGGATTTCTACTATGCTTTCAAAATTCTTGTTTACCGGCTTCTCTGGGGTTATTAGATTTCGCAGTAACCCATAAGTTTTTGCACCCATGGAATTTAACAGAACCAGTGCTTTATTAGCATCTGGCACTTCATTCGCCCTGCAGTACACCTCAATACGTTCCACATATGTCGCCCAATCTTCGACTTCATTGTCAAACGTAGAGATACTGCCACTCTTCGGCATCCTTGGGTGTGAGTTAACTGTCACAAATGGCACCTCCCGCGCTTCACCTTCTTCTCTGCTGGCACAAAATGGCGTCTCCCGCGCTTTCCTTCCTTCCCGCGCTCGCCCTTCTTCTCCGCTGCGGCTTCTAAAAATGGCGCCTCCCGCGCTCTTCCTTCTTCTCCGTGGCTCAATGGTGTCTCCCCTTTCTTTGCCCCGCGGACCCTGTTCAGCCCGTGAGCCCTGGCTGTGCTCTGCGCGTTCTTCTTTTTATATTTTTCGACGCCGCTCAGTCTAGAACCTGGCTGTTTCTTTACCCTCTCTCTCTCCGGTTTGTTTTCTTTTTCTCAACGCCGCTCGGTGTTCAACCCACAGCTGCGCCCTGCGCTCTTCACCCTCTGTCTTACCCCATCGATGCTGCTTGGCTTTCTCTCCGCCGTCCGTCGGCTCCAGCCGCCGCTGCTCGGGAAGGGTCTGCGCTGGATCTGTCGTCGGTCTCTTCCTGCTCGTCGTGGCTGGGGAACCAAGCCCGGCTCTCCACAGCCTCCTCTGCGAAGTTGAATCTCTGCCTGACTGCTGGGCGGTTGCTCGTGGTCGATGCCCGTGTTCCTGGCCTCGACTATTTTTTTTTTTATGTTGCAGGTAGATTCGAATCGACACTCGTCGCCACTGTTGGATCCGTGGTTCAGTGGATATGCTATTATTAAATAATCACATGGATGCTGTACATTAGCTATAAACAGGTCTTTACTGGAGGAGGGTAGTCTCTAGACTGGGGGTACAGAGGCATGCACAAAGCTTATATACCTGTAAGAATTCACAATAATTTACAGTTCTGAAGATTAATTTTTTTGATTAAAGAATCCCTGGGCGTTGTGCTTTTAAATTTCCAGGGATAAAAATGGCTGTCGCACCACATGGCCGAAGACAAAAGAGGCTTGGAATGCAGCTTTCTGTGTCAATGAAGACAAAGGACAATGCTTTGTTTACAAAGCAATTGAATGCTATTAGCATTTGTTTGTATATCGAGTGGATACATCTAAACTGCAGAAGAGACTTTTGTATCTTGAATGGGATCATTTAAGAATTGAATGGGTCTAAATCACTCAGCATTCTGGACAATAGAGCAGTTGTATTTCCCTTTTGTTTCAGCCCAGGGAGCTCCGGAAGACACATTAACCCAGTCCAACCACTTTGAGTTAGCCAATCACAGCTTTCTCTTGTGTATTGGACCCTTTGGGTGGGAATTTTGCACACAGCCCTTGCAAGACAGAACGGCAGGGGCCTCACCAGGTATAAAGATAGTGGCTGAGAAGCTAGATCTCTCTCTTTACTTTGCTGGGTCACAGGTGAGCAGAGTTTCTGACTCCTCAACAAGGCAACCTAGCAGGGGTTAAGGGATGGTGATTTAAGAGTATTGCTAAGATTGTTTAAATAACATTGTAGCCATTGTATCCCTGATTTTCACCATCTGCAACCCCCTGTTATATAGTTTTACTGTAATTACTGTGTGCGTGTGGGATAGTTTGATATTTTGATTGTATTTTATTTAGGTAATAAAACTTGATTTTTTTCTCTCATCCAAACCACGTGTTCCATTTTAATATCATTAATTATAAGTTCCTCCACTCAGAACTAAAGGAGGGGTAGCGATTCGTAACCGCTGTAATAAAATTGGTTTTATTGGAATTGGTCCTGCAAGACCAGGAAAATTACTTTAAACCAGTTTAAAGAAGCCCCCAAACCCTTACATACCGGTGTGGTCACTGCCGGTACTACAGTATACAGGAGCTGTAAAAGTAGTTCTGACTTAAAGGCACATACACTACAATTTACCTTTTGTAAATCCATGTTGACTTTGTCCGATCCTGTCACTGTTTTCCAAGTGCTCTGCTATTACATCTTTTATAATGGACTCTAGCATTTTCCCCACTACCGATATCAGGCTTACCGGTCTATAATTCCCTGTTTTTTTCTCTACCACATTTTTTAAATAGTGGGGTTACATTAACTATCCTCCATTCCATTGGAACTGTTCCAGAGTCTATAGGGAAGGGAAGAGAAGAGTCGGAGATGGACCATGTGAAGGTGAGGGAAGGGTGGAAATTGGAAGTAAAGTGAATGAACTTATCTAGTTCAGGACGAGAGCAGGAAACGGCACCGATACAGTCATCGATGTACCAGAAAAAGAGATGAGGGTGGGGACCTGAGTAGGACTGGAACAAAGAATGTTCCACATATCTCATGAAAAGGCAGGCATAGCTAGGGCCCATGCAGGTACCCATCATAATGCCAGCTTATAAAATTCCTCAGGCTGTTGACAAAATCTGGAGGCACATAAAAGTAGAGAAGATCTAAATGTACAGTGTGCTGGATGAGACCACATACTGCATCTACAACTACAATCACTTGAAACCCAAATACTAACTTCTTGGTGACTATGCCACATATTGGATGGTAATAATGCCAAACTAGATGTCAAGAATATGTTACAATTGCCACTGATACATGTCTTTGTGGACAAATAAGGATTTTGTGAATAATCAATTGGGTCTCAAGTAGTCAGCACAGACAATCACTTCGACATCATTTAATATTTGAATGTGGATAATGAAAACAAATGTGCAATTATCAGCACTTCATGGTTTCCATCCCTTTTAACAGAGAACATGTAGCATGATGGCTGAATGAAGGAGCATACAACATTGAATAGTTAGATTTCAAATTATAAGCACTTTTATTCATTTCTAACAGCTTTCCAAACCAAAGCTAAGTGGCTTATTCCTGATCCTAAAATGTTCTATTTCTTAGATTGATCCGGCCTCAAGATATATTGAAGCTGAAGATACACTTCATTGGTTGTAAATGCTTTGGGATACCCTGAGATCGTGAAAGGCGCTATATAAATACAGGTCCTTTCTTTATAACATCAGCATGAAAGGTGAAGATAAAAGTGAAAATGGGACTCGTTCAGAAGTTGTGATGCTGGGGAATAAAATGCGAATTCACTCAAACCAAGCAGTTTGAAATATGGGGAAAGCAGTACTGCCCACCCCACCGCCTCATAAATCAGGAGACCAACTCTTAAAAGTCATGAGATTTGGTACAGACCAATATAGAATGACAGTTGGTTGATAAACCTGGCTTTAGTTAATCTCTGATAGGTCACAGCTCTTACAGAAACTATGTTACTGCATCTGAAAATGCTTTACAAAAACTGTTTAAAAATTCTACTCGTTATCACCAACCTTCGTGAGTTGGGGTAAATTTTAATTAAAATTCACGTGTCTCTCAAAGTGCTCCACACTTCTCCCCCATTGCATCCCCCTCAGTCAGAGCCCCACATGCCTCCTAGGATCGCGATGGCCGAGTCTGCCCCTGCACAGTCGCAGGAGGAGCAGACTTTGGCATGGCCATCACAGGCTCCAAGACCCAGAGGATGTCCGCCAAAAGTGTCTATGCAGTCACAGCAGGGAAGTGAGCAGGCTGCCTCTACCTCTGCTGAAGCCACAGAGGTAGCACCTCGTAGAAGCACAAGTAAGAGAAAGATGAAACACAAGTACATGCACAAGGGTAAACACTTGGGTGTTTTAATAACGATTTCTGCTAAGTTTCTGTTACTCTGATATTACAGATAAAAATAATTATTTTCACCACTTTCATGGCCAATTTTGTCTGCAACTTTGGAAGTCGCTTAGTGGTTTGGAGTGAATGGTGAGACATAACGTTACCTCCAGCAATGGTGGTCAGTGTGAAAGGAACAGCTTGGTCATTGTAGGGATGCTTTATGGTGTTGCTGTGGGGTGGTGGGAACCTGACGCAGCAAGTGGCAGCCATATGGGTGTAATGCCTGAAGTTAAGTAAATCTGACCCTAATGAAGCCATCCCTGGCCTTCCGGGCAGCAAAGTGCTCAGATGCTGGTGGGATCTGGACCTCGGGTTCCTTCAGCTCCTCCTCCTCCTCATCTTCTAGCTGATGCTCCGGAGGAGCACTGCACCTTGCTCCTCATCCAGCGCTAATCCTTGCTGCTGCGCTATGTTATGCAGGGTGCAGCAGACCACAAAGATTCTGGATACCCTGGCTGGTGCATACTGAAGAGCTCCTCCAGATCTGTCAAGGCATCTTCAGCATTTTGAGCATGCCTATTGTCTGTTCTATGACACATCTGGTGGAAATGTGGCTTTCATTATATCTCTCCTCGGCCTCATTGCTTGGCCTCCTCAAGGTTACCATCAGCCACGTCTTCAGTGGATAGCCCTCGTCTCCAAGCAGCCAGCTGGAAAATCTGTTTGGAGGTGCGAAGAGCTGAGGGAGGATGGACTGGTGCAGGACACAAGAGTTACGGCAAATGCCAGGGAATTTGGTGCACACATGCATGATGATCTTCCTATGGTTGCAGATGAGCTGCACATTAAGGGAGTTGAAGCCCCTGCAGTTGACAAACACTCCTGGGTGATGATGGGGTGCCCTGATGGTTACATGTGTGCAGCCGTTGATTCCTTGCACCCATGGGAAGCCAGCCAGCGTGGCAAAGCCGAATGCCCGCTCAGTAACACTGGCTTCATCGGTGGCAACATTGATATAATTGGCTAACTTGTCAAACTGGGCATCCGTGACCTGTGTGATGCATTTGTGTGCGGCCAACGACGAGATGCCAAAAATGTCTGCTGCAAATCCCTGGAAGGAGCCTGAGGTGAAGAAGTTGAGGGCACTGATGACTTTGACAACCATTGGCAAGGCATGTCCACCCACTCCTCCGGGCTGCAGGGCTTGCTCCAGCAATGTGCAAATGTCTACGATGACCTGGCGCGATAATCTGAGCCTCCTTTGGCACTGCTGCTCAGTCATGTTGAGGAAGCTCATCCTCTGCCTGTATACCGTGTGTTGGGGGTATTGCATCCAGTGCAGTGCAACCCTGCGCTGATGCCCTTTATCCTGTGGAGCATCAGGTGGTTGAGGAGAAGGTTGGTCGTGTTTTTGTTGGTGCTGCTGGTGTGCCTGGTGCTGCTG
Organism: Somniosus microcephalus; assembly: GCF_052327205.1. NCBI lineage: Eukaryota > Metazoa > Chordata > Chondrichthyes > Squaliformes > Somniosidae > Somniosus > Somniosus microcephalus. The sequence goes on along the minus strand of NC_140993.1, from coordinate 188,749,211 downwards.
GTGTTGGGGCTCATCATGGTCTGATTTTGAGGACCAAGGTGCGACAGTATAAACGGCACCCACGCTGATGTAATAGATGGCAGGTGAAGTAGAGATGAAAGAAATCTGTCAGTGGTGTGATAGGTTGTAGCAATGAGGTGACAGTGATTCCCGACTTTGCTGAGAGCACTTGCAACCACTAGAAAGCTAAATCTGTACTGACAATGCACTCAGCAACAGAATCTGCCTTAGGAAAGTTACCAGGTGTCAGGTGCCAGTATTTATTGAGCTTTCCATGCTGTGCACTAATGAGTTCCATTAATGGCCATGGAGCTTCCGCCTCAGCTTCACAGACGTGGTTCCCAAGCTGCGTGATTCCTGTGGTCATCCAGTGAAATTGGAAAGGTAGGGTTAAAAGGAAACTTAAGGGTCTGACAAGTACCTAATAATGATCTAAATTAGCTTGGCCGCTCTGCTGTTTGGGTCATGGCCGCGCTGGCAAACGAGCCTGAGTGAAAGGCGCGTGGAGGCGGGATGACGGCAGGTTCCCGACCTGCTCCGAGTTATTTCAACTTTCACTCCTGACCTGCCTCCAATCCCGCCCGCACGGACGCCAGAATATTCCGGCCAAGGTCATGTTAAAATATGCACATAACTTCCTGAGGTACAAGTATAAATAACTGTTGTAAACAGGAGGGGACATAAAAATAATAAATTCATAGAGATCTGAAGTTAAGGGCTGGATTTTGTCAATGGGGGCGTGTTGGGGGCGGGACTGCTGGTTGTCGGGTTTCGTCCCGCCCCCAAAAACGTCTGCCCAACCCAAGCTATTTTCCTTTGATTGACCTTGTTAAGCCTGCCCTGCGGTGAGATTTCCAGGGGAGCCCGGGGCACCAGTGGCTAAATTATGTTTGTGGGCCTGGAGGAGCACTGCAACAACTCTTGGCCCACAGCAGAAATAATTTCTTCACCTATTATTGAGGGCTCCCACTTTTTGGCCGAGAGATTCTAATGAGCAGCGCATCCACGGCAGACATGCCACCCAATAGGCTGTAAAAATGACTGTGGGGTCCCATCTACTTAATAGGGCCCAGATTGAAATGTATTCACGAGGCTCACGCCTGAGTCAGGTGGGCAGCACAGTCACCTATTAAACCAGCAGTGGGAAGATGGCAATGGGGCAGAAAACCAGCACTAAGACTACCACTTTGATTTAACTCTTGTACCACCCAGTTTCTGCCAGGTGGAGAGAGTGAAATTCTCCCCTGGTGATGAGAAAGTTAGGGCACTAGAAGAATGAGCTTCAATGGGCCACATGGCTTTTAATTGGCCTTCATTTTTTTATGTTCTATTTATATTACATGAATGGACACACACCAATAAACGTTGACAAATGCTTCTTCCCTGAAGATAATCAGTTAGAAATTATTGTAGGCAATCTCAGTGAATGAACATTTAAACCTGATTGTTTACTAATATCACCTACGGTAATTTCTATCCGATTTTCCCTTAAAGAAGCTTGGTGTTCTTTTGTGCTCAATTTATCAAAGCTTACAAAATTTTTAATAAGTATCATAGAATCATAGAATGGTTACAGCATGGAAGAAGACCATTCGGCCTGTCGAGCCCGTGCCGGCTCTCTGCAAGAGCTCTTCAGCTAGTCCCACTCCCCTGCCCTTTCCCCGTAGCCCTGCAAATTTTTTCCTTCAGGTACTTATCCAACTCTCTTTTGAAAGCCATGATTGAGTCTGCCTTCACTGTCCTTTCAGGCAGTGCATTCCAGATCCTAACCACTCGCTGAGTAAAAAAGTTTTTCCTCATATCGCCTTTGGTTCTTCTGCCAATCACCTTAAATCTGTGTCCTCTGGTTCTCGGCCCTTCTGCCAATGGGAGCAGTTTCTCTCTATCTACTCTGTCCAGACCCCTCATGATTTTGAACACCGCTATCAAAACTCCTCTCAAACTTCTCTGCTCTAAGGAGAACAACCCCAGCTTCTCCAGTCTATCCACACAACTGAAATCCCTCATCCCTGGAATCATTCTTTTCAATCTTTTCTGCACCCTCTCTAAGGTCTTCACATCTTTCCTAAAGTGCAGTGCCCAGAATTGGACACAATACTCCAGTTGAGGCTGAACCAGTGTTTTATACAGGTTCATCATAATTTCCATGCTTTTGTACTCTATACCTCTATTCATGAATGTAAGAAATCACACAACACCAGGTTACAGTCCAACAGCTTTATTTGAAATCACAAGCTTTTGGAGCACTGCTCCTTCGTCAAGTGAAGTGGAGAGATGCATAAAAACACAGCTTATATAGTCAGAGAATAATGTCAGATGTTTACAGGTAATCTTTCTAACTGCCATTTATCACACCTCGGCAGAGAGATAATCACAGCAATCAAAGGTGTAAATGGTGTCCAAACAGGTCAGTCAGGAAAACATTACATCAAAGAACAATGAGGTGGGGTTACAAGGGGTCAAATGTTGCAGCTGCTGGGGTCTGTATGAAAAACAAAAAAAGACAAAAAACATTTTTTTTGCTGGAAATCACAGCAGGTCCGGCCGCACCTGTGTGGAGAGAACAAGCCAACGACGACTCGAGTCTAGATGACCCTACATCAGGTGGGGTTACGTGTAGCGTGACATGAACCCAAGATCTCGGTTGAGGCTGTCCTCATGGGTGCGGAACTTGGCTATCAGTTTCTGCTCGATGATTTTGCGTTGTCGTGTGTCTCGAAGGCCGCCTTGGAGAATGCTTACCTGAAGATCGGAGGCTGAATGTCCTTGACTGCTGAAGTGTTCCCCGACACACCGTAATGTAGTTGTTTTTCCCTCGATGTGCCGTGTGTTCCCCATTCCCTGTATAAGTATAGTTATTTTGTATTTGCCTGTATTTTATACTAGTGACTTCTCATAAGACTGTTTTATTTTCTGTTTTAATAAAATCTTGGTTTTCTTACACCAAACCACCTGTCTACTCGAGTTTTCTGTATCGCCGCCTGTACCTAAGTCCGGTGTCTAGAACCCAGGGGTGTTGGAGCGATTCAAACCACTCACAGACAGTCAGGGGCATAACTGACTGGGTGCATGCGCCACCTGCCACCCCTAGAGAAAATGGCGACCGCGGAAGGACACCGGCAACAGGGTTGCGATACAGCAGACAATGGTTCGGATGAGCAAAGCATGATGGAGGAAAGGATTTCTGATTATGTGTTTAGAAAGTTGAATATCACTAAGAAGTGGATCACCACTCTGTTAAGGGCTGGGCATCCGGTAGATGCAGCAGCTAAGTGGACAGAGGGAAAGGAACACAAGAAGTCCTTAGAGAAGGCAGTTTGGCTGATGTGTTTCAAAAAGTAGGTCCAGCTTTTGGACAGGCTCATTGCAGCACAGGCAGCCGAGCTGAGGGAGTCAGGCCTGGAGATGCAGGATAAGGCTCTGGCAGGGGAGAAGTTATTAGTATCTTTGCAGGCCTTGAATCAGGAGAGAGTGCATTTAATAGGAGAACACAAGGCCCAGTTGGAATACCTACAGTGCCAAGTCACCGAGGCCAAGGGAAATGAGTTAATGTTGCGGGAGAAGAACGCCTGTTTGGCAAGGCAGAAGTCTGGTTCGAACCCAAAAACCCCCAGACCAATGAACTTACGGTGATCAGGCAGCTGACTCTGGCCTATAAAAACGGTAGGGGAACCGATGCACACCCACCCAAGGGGAAGGTGCATGAGGTAAAACCCGGACCGGGTAGGAAAGAGTGGCACCAGGAAGGGAATAACCCCCCCAACACAAAGACGAATTGTTACGGGTGCAGGAAGGATGGTCACTGGCGGAAGGAGTGCCAAAGCCCTTGGAAAGATAACAAGGGAAAGAATTCCACAGCCCCAGCCCAAAAGGCGGGGGCAGGAACCCCTCCCGCAGAGGTCGAGTCATTTTGGACACCATGAACTCCTTATTGACTGGCCAGGGGAGAGTAGCAGCCGCTACCGGTGCTCTGAACCCATCAGACCCATCCAACCCACAGCTCTGACTAGAGCCAGCACAGCCTGTCGACCTGTGTCCCCTTGAAAACGATGAGGGGAACAGGCCCTGTGCTGAGATGCGGGTGGAGACGGTGCAGGGGAGATATTCGGTGGACACTAGAGCTTCCAGCACAGTGGTCCATACGGAAGACCCGTCCAATCCACCCGGGTCTAACGAGGTCCCATTTAGCCCAATGGGAGCCACAGGGAATGAGCAGGCTGGGGAAATGGCCAAACTTTTGGCCGTAGTTTTAGGACCCCTCCCTACCATGTGGGAGGGTAGCCAAAGGACCAACGAGGTAGCCGAACAGAGGGCCAAGGGAGGAGAATTCTGGGATCCCTGTAGAGCAGGCCCGGTAACCGCAGTCCGGGACAAGGGAGGCACACAGGGGGTAGTTTTGGCCCCGGACCTAAAGCAGGTCCCGGCCCCTTAAGATCCCATCTGTGAGGCCATCCCGGTAAGGGAAGAGAACGGGGAGTCCCTAGAAGGCCCGTTCGGGGCAGCGGACGAGGTTTTAAAACAGGCTGCTGGTTATATTAATCAGTGCGAACTGTTTAAACCTGAAAGGAGAAAACAGCCAGTTGGGGAAAGGTCTGATGATAGAGATCCTCAGCCTGCAGCAGAAGCGATTTCACAGACTGCACAGGCAGGCACTGTGGCTTGCTTAAAGGGAGGGGCCATCCCGCCCATCGATTGGGACACTCCCCCGCTCTTCTGGGATCCAGACGAGGGGGAGGGACCCGAGGGCGAAAACCCCGCCCCTAACCCAGGTGTAGAGGGGGAGGGACCTGAGGTCTAAAACCCCACCCCGGACCCAGCCATGGGACCTGGGGGCGGAGACTCTCAGCTTGCAGCAGCAGGCTGCGAAGTGTTACCTGCCCCTAGCCCAAGTTCGGGAGAGGTCAAACCTGAGGGAGCAGCGGTTCGGGTTAAAGGCCCATCAGCCAAGAAAGCCCCACCTGCCAAGGCCCATATAAGGTCCCCACGGACGCCCCAGCCGAGAAAGCCATGGTCACCAGCTCTCCAGTTACCAAGGGCTGCGCCTCGAGTCAGGGGGAGGTCAAAGGACAGAGGTCCTCAGCCATCAGCCACGGGCTGCGAGGGACCAACAGTGCAGGACGGTGCAGCCACGCCGGAGGTAGCGGTGTGCCGTAGTCCAACCAGGAATTAGCCTGGCCGCCCGGAGACGGGCGGCGGATGTATATAGTTTAGGTAGTTTAAGTTTTGGTTATGGTTAAGTTTAAGTTTTTAGCTTAAGTTAAGTAAGGTGATGGGTAGTTTTAATTAAGTAGTAATCTGCTAAGCGTGTATGTATTTGAGTCGAGGTCGCGAGACCCGACTATGCTTCACCAAGCCAGAGAATCTCTTGGGGACCTGGCTGCATGTTTTTTGTATCTCTTTGCAGAGAGGATTTCAGGATGAAGGGGAGCGTAATCCTATTCACCCTGATAGGGATGAGCATCGGAAAGTGAGGCAGTGTGGAAGACTCCCAAATCTACGGGTGCTCGGGAGAAAAGGCTCCAGTGGTGACTGCCGGGAGCAGCGAACACGGCACGGAGGGACCTGCCGTCTACGCCCACGAGGGAAGATGGCCCGGGTGGTTGGGATCCAACTCCACCCGGTACTCCAGCCAGACGGGATTCACCTACGGGGATGCCAACCCTCCCCTGCCCCAGCGTACAGGTTGTGGCCTCACGGATCGGGGTCACTGAGGGGGAACACGTGTGCCTGACTTGCACAGGACAGATTCCCCTGGGAAGATGGTGGTAGCTCAGGAAGCTGAGCACAGACAGGGGGGATCGCACCGCCATCTGGGAATGGATATGAAATGACACCCACCGAACGGTAACCGGGACCCAAGAAGGGGCAAGTGTATGTTGTGACAAATGTTAGGAATCGGAACAGGGGATCTATGTCTGTATGTAGGGGTCGAAAAGGGCCTGCCCTACGGGCGTATCTGTCATCTTCTCTGCAGCCTGGCAGGATAAGGGGAGGGGGTAGAATGGGATTCTCACCTACACATATGCATAGCCTCGCGGTACCCAACCCCAGTTAAAGCCACCGAGCTAGTGGCGCGCGCCCGAAAGCCCTTGCCCACAACACAGGCAGCAAGGACACGCCGGGAGGGGTGCCCCACCACCACCAAGGGGCCAGGGAATGGGCTGGTATTGGTGCCGACGGATCAGGTACTGTACCAGGGGGCGCACTACGCGGTAGCCTCCGTGATTTTAAATCTCACCGAGGTACATTTACCGGAGTGGTGTCCCAAAGAAACAGAGCAGCTATGCCAGGCCCTATTAAAGGACATGTTGAAGAAGTTTTATGAGTTCGATTTCGCCCATGTTGACAAAACCGAACTGTACACCACACACCGAGAGTTTTTGGGTAATGTAGGGAGACAAAGAAGGGGAGTATGGAATGATGTTTTCATTGCGTTTAATACTGGGTCCTCTGTCATCAACAGTCTGGATGACATAGAGCTACAGACCCAGATAAACAGTTTAAAAACACAGCTAAGGAAGATATTAATGGATGAGAACAAGGTAGTGGGCTCAGAGTTGAATGAGGACCAGGCCATGATGGTCCATTTAAAAGAGATCATAGCCGAGTTGGAGAAACACGAAAAGACGGTAAATGCCCTCATAAGGGAGAACAGAAATGCTTCTGACCACGCTGCGCAGAACAAGATGTGCGTGCTATAAGGGGCATGGTTGCTGGGCGAGGGCCGCAGTAATCTGGAGGATTTAAAACAAGGTTTAGTCCCCTCCTGGATCAGCAACAAGCACCTCGCAGCCCTCCACTCTTTTGAGAATGCATTAAGCCCGTGCCAACTCCGGCTAGCTTCCGAAGCCTACCCAGTTCCAGTGGACTGTGGACGGTCCAACCACACGATCATGGGAGTAGTAGTTAGGATGCTGGTCATGGGTAGGACAGCCCAACCCACACTGGTATACAGGGTTGAGAACATTGGAGTCATTCAAGGGGGAGCACACATAATCCTGTGTCCCCAGCACTTGAATGCCTATTCGAAACCGCAGTGTGGGTTCAGAGCTGCTGGCGCGAAGGCTATAAATTTTACCATGGAGGCAATGGCACAAGGCCATGTTTCTCCCACAGGTAGCATATATAGGAGGTGGGACATATTGTGTCACCACAGGAGCGTCCCACTACCAGCACGGACAACATAGCTGTCAGTGACAGCAGTTTCTGTTTTAAACCCGAGGCAGAAGTTCAAGTGGCCCAGGAGCGAATTGTCCCCATTCCTGAACCCTCCACTGTTCACCTCACTGTGAAGGAGAATGTTACGAATTTGCAAAAGTACGTAGCACACTTCGGCTACGAAATTACCCCTCTCCCTGAACACCTTACCAAAATATTCAAAGCTGTTATTGTTGTGTCCGTGTATAATAAGACACAGACTGCAGGAGAAGGGTACAACAGGTGTTTACTAAACGTGGCTCACACTGGAACTGCCTGTACAGATTATTACTCAGTGCTATATACAGATGTGGTCACTGCCGGTACTACAGTATACATGAGCTGTAAAAAGTAGTTCCCCCCTTAAAGGTATATACATTACAATTCCTCCCCTTTTAGATTAACAGTACCATAACACTCATTTAACAATTAAATATCAAACTAATTACAATTAACACTTTTAACATGCAACATTAGCTGAAAATAGTCTATTTATATATTCAGTCTTTGGGGAGGCTTCCTGATCCTTTCTGGATAGCGCCTTTCCCGAGTGTCTTGCTCTTGGTGCGGAACCGATTCTGGCCCCCTGTCGTCGGTTGGTTCATCAGCTTCCGATGCTACTGTTTCTGGGGTAGATGCGACCTGTACGTCGGGTTCATCACCAGGTATGTATGGGCGAGGCATGGGGTTGACTTGTTCCTGTGACTCTAGGATCTGGTCAGCATGGCGTCTCACGATGCTCTCCCCAACGTCCACTGTGTACATTAGTGGGCCCTGCCGTGTGCATATCATTCCTGGCTGCCATTTTTCTGTTCGGTAGTCGCGGGCCAAGACTGGTTGCCCTACATTGAAGCTCCTTGTTGGCTTCTCATGGATGTGCTGGAATTGCTTACTCTCATCATCTCTTCGTACGTTTGGTCTCAGCAAATCCAGGCGAGATCTTAACCTTCGGTTAAAGAACATCATGGCTGGGGCCTGGTTGGTGACTGCATGTGTCGCATTCCGGTAGGCGAACAGGAAATTGTCCACCTTGTGCTGCAGCGGAATGCTGTCATTGTACATAGCCTTTATTGCCTTCTTAAAGGTTTGTAAGAACCTCTCAGCCAATCCATTTGTGGCTGGATGATACGGGGCGGATGTGTAATGCCTTACCCCATTCTTTTTCAAGAACCTCCGGAACTCTTCGGACACAAACTGTGGTCCGTTGTCGGAGCAAATCTGTTCTGGCAAGCCATTCCTGGCAAAAATGGTCCGTAGGACTGCAATAGTTTTCTCCGTGGTGGTGGAGGACATTTTGATGACCTCAGGCCATTTCAAGTGCGCATCCACGGCTATTAAAAACATTGAGTCCATGAATGGACCAGCAAAATCAATATGCACCCGTTGCCATGGAGATGAGGGCCACTCCCATGGGTGTAGAGGGGCCTGTGGTGGTGCATTTTGGACTTTCTGGCATCCTGAGCAGCTCTTGGTCAGGTCCTCGATTTGTTGATCGATTCCCGGCCACCACACATAAGCCCTGGCTAGGCTTTTCATTTTTACCCCTCCCAGATGACCCTCATGAAGCTCATTGAGCACTCTATCCCTTAACTTGGGTGGAATTACCACTCGGGATCCACACATCAAGGTCCCCCGGCACACTGACAGCTGTTCTCTCCTTGTCGAGAATGCTGGCAACAGTGAGTCGCCATGTGCTGGCCATCCCTTCACGGTCAAATCATATACCCGAGACAGTGTCGGGTCATTTCGGGTTTCCTTTTCGATACAAGCGTTAGTTACCGGTAGGTATTCAACTATAGTCGAATGGAATATTTCGACAGGATCCACTGCTGGTGCTTCCTCTGCAGTCGACAGTGGCAAGCGTGATAGCCCATCAGCATTTCCATGCTGTTTCGTGCCCTTATATACAATCTCATAGTGGTGCGCCCCTAGAAAAGTGACCACCTTTGTAGTCGTTGCGCAGTCATCACCGGAACGCCCTTCTTCAGATTAAAAATGGAGACAAGAGGCTGGTGATCAGTCAGCAAGGTGAATTTCTGCCCGTGCAGATAGTGAATGAACTTTTTCACTCCCCACACTAGGCTGAGGGCCTCCCTGTCAATCTGGGCGTAGTTACGCTCAGCTGAGGTTAGTGATCGTGACGCATAGGCTATTGGCCTCTCTGAGCCGTCTGAGAATTTGTACAACAGCACCGCTCCAATGCCGTAGGGTGACGCATCACATGCCAACCGAATTGGTAATGCTGGGTTGTAATGGGCCAATACCTCTTTCGATGTGATTAGTGTTTTGCTCTTCTGGAAAGCTCATCTACATTCGTCACTCCACTTCCATGGCACCCCAGTTTGCAGTAGGTTGTTCAGTGGGTGTAGTATTGTAGACAAATTTGGCAAGAACTTATGGTAGTAGTTTACCAGCCCGAGGAACGACCTCAGTTGTGACACATTTTCCGCTGCTGGAGCCTTGACTACTGCCTCAATCTTCTCTGGGGACTTATGTAACCCCTCTTTATCGATAACGTGGCCACAATACGGGATCTGTTTTCTAAAAAACTCGCATTTGGGGCGGTTACCTCGGAGCCCATATTCCTGCAATCTAGTGAGCACCTGCTCCAGGTTGGCAAAGTGATCACTGTCATTTTCGCCCGTGACCAGGATGTCGTCCAAATCACATGGGACCCTGGGATCCCTTGCAGGACTTGTTCCATTGCCCTCTGCCAAATAGCCGGAGCTGATGCTACCCCGAATACCAGCCGGTTGTATTGGTAGAGACCTTTATGGGTGTTGATTGTGAGGTCTTTTTTTGATGCTTCTTCTACCTCCATTTGCAGATACGCCTGGGCCAGATCAATCTTAGTGAAGCGTTTCCCTCCAGATAGCGAGGCGAAAATATCTTCAATCCGCGGAAGTGGATATTGTACGGTGTGAAGGACCGGGTTCACTGTTACCTTAAAGCCCCCACAGATGCGAACCTTCCTTGGCACCCCAGGCGTGCTGCTCAACGACTTTTTCATCACAGGGATGATGGGTGTAGCCCACTCGCTCCAATCTACCTTGGACAGTACACCTGAATGTTCCAGACTCTCCAGCTCTGCTTCCACGGCTGGGCGGATCGCATAAGGTACCCGTCTGGCCTTAATAAATTTTGGGCTTGCATTTTCTTCAATTTTAATCGGCGCTGTCATGCCTTTAGTGTTCAGAGTCCTTGCTGGAACACTTCTTTCATGTCAGTTAGGATCTTCGACAGTCGCCCAGGTGTGACGTCATCATCCTTTTTTTCAGCCACAGTCAGTGCCTGTATGGAATGCCAATCCAGTTGTATTTTCCGGATCCATTCACGTCCCAGTAATGGTGGTCCTCCATCTTGCAATACATACAGGTCTAGTTTTGGAGTTTCCTTACCGTTATATATAATGGTCAGCCTTATTTTTCCTTTGGGGTAGACTTTTTGCCCCGTGTACGTCTTCAAAATAATTTTTGTGTCTCTCAAGGGTATGTGTGAGAATAGCCGCTCATAGTCCCATCAGTTTATAACTGTTAGGGCTGATCCTGTGTCCAATTCCATCTTTAGCTGGACTCCTGCTATCTTGAGAGTGACCCAAATGGTTCGGTGATCCTCCGTTGTGATCACATTATGTAGTTTCAGACAATTCAGTTCTCTGCTTTCGGAGTCGTTATCACTCTTTTGTTCATCTGAACTATTCTCCGTCATCTTATGTACCTTCTTGTACTTTCCTTTGGTAGGTTTCTTGTTGCTGGTTTTCTTTCCCGACCTGCAGACTCGTGCTATGTGTCCTACTTTTCCACACTGTCTGAACACTTTGTCTTTGAACCAACAATCATTCTGGTCGTGTGTTGTTCTGCCACAGCGATAGCACTTCTCTGTTCCATCTGACATTTCGTTTGTGCCATATTCTTGCGGTCTCTGTTGTATCTCTGCAGCGCCCCGTGCTGCTGCTTCATATGATACCATAATGCTGAAAGCCTTTTCCAGCGTAAGGTCCTTTTCAGATAAAAGCCTTTTCTGGGTTCCTTCACTTTGAAGCCCACACACAAACTTGTCCCTTAAGGTATCTGCCAGTCCCGCTCCAAACTGGCAGTGTTTCGATAGTTTGCGCAGTTCTGTTAAATAATCAGCATTGCTTTCATCCTTATGCTGGTTCCGTTTGTGAAACTTGAATCTTTCTGCTATCAGCAGCGGTGTGGGGTTTAAATGTTCCTGTAATGTCGTTACTATGTCTTCAAAACTCTTTTCCAATGGCTTCATAAGAACATAAGAAATAGGAGCAGGAGTAGGCCAATCGGCCCCTCGAGCCTGCTCCGCCATTCAATAAGATCATGGCTGATCTGACCCTAACCGCCAATCCACTATCACAGAACCATCTCCTGAATCTAACAGAATTAGACACACAAAATAGGAGCAGGATCAGGCTACACAGCCCCTGGGCCCGCTCCGCTACCCACAGGGCCATGACCGATCCGAACCTAGACTCATGTCCAAATTCCTGCCCGCTCCCCGTAACCCTTAATTCCCTTTACTTCTAGGAAACTGTCTATTTCTGTTTTAAATTTATGTAATGATGTAGCTTCTACAGCTTTTTGGGGCAGCATATTCCATGGACCTACCACCCTCTGAGTGAAGTTGCTCCTCCTCATCTCAGTTTTGAAAGAGCAGCCCCTTATTCTAAGACTATGCCCCCTAGTTCTAGTTTCACCCATCATCGGGAACATCTTCCCCGCATCCACCCGATCCAACCCCTTCACAATCTTATATGTTTCAATAAGATCGCCTCTCATTCTTCTGAACTCCAATGAGTAGAGTCCCAATCTACTCAACCTCTCCTCAGATGTCCATCCCCTCATCCCCGGGATTAACCGAGTGAACCTTCTTTGTACTGACTCGAGAGCAAGTATGTCCTTTCTTAAGTATGGACACCAAAACTGTATGCAGTATTCCAGGTGCGGTCTCACCAATACCTTGTACAACTGAAGCAATACCTCCCTATTTTTATATTCTATCCCCCTAGCAATGAAAGCCAACATTCCATTGGCCTTCTTAATCACTTGCTGCACCTGCATACTAACCTTTTGAGTTTCGTGCACCAGGACCCCCAGATCCCTTTGTACTTCAGTACTTTCCAGTTTCTTGCCATTAAGATAATAACTTGCTCTACGATTTTTCCTGCCAAAGTGCATAACCTCACACTTTCCAGTATTGTATTCCATCTGCCAAATCTCTGCCCACTTACTTAGCCTGTCGATGTCCCCTTGCAGGTTTTTTATGTTGGGGTTACTAGATTTTGTAATAAACCATACGTCTTTGCACTCATTAAATTTAACAATACCGACTCCTTCTTGTCATCTGACACCTCATTTGCCTTGCAGTATACCTCTATTCATTTGACATATGTAGTCCAATCTTCGACTTCATTGTCAAATGCGGTGATACTGCCACTCTTCGGCATTTTGGGTGTGGTTTAAAATGGCATCTCCCAATGACTTAAAATGGCGTCTCCCGCACTTTCCTTCCTCCCCCCGCTGCTGCCAATGCCGCTCCCGGCGGTTCTCATGGCAATGGCGGCACCCTGTAGGTTTTGCGCGCTTCTCCTGCGCTGCTGCCAACGCTGCTCTCAGCGGTCCTTGTGGCAATGGCGGCGCCTCGTGGGTTTCTGTGCGTCTCTCTCTCCCTCTCTCCGATGCTGCTCGGCCCCTGAACACCGGCTGCGCCCTGTGCGCTCTGCCCTCTCTCTCTCTCTCCCCCGTCGACGCTGCTCGGCCCTTTGCTGTGCTGCTCGGTTGGGCTCTCGCCCGCCGCTGTCTGGGAAGGGTCTGTGCACTACCTGTTGCCAGCCCGTTTCGCTGGACCACCTCGACTGGAAAGCCAAGCCTGGCTCTCAACAGCCTTCCCCGCAATTCTCGAGTCTCTGCTGGATGACTGGGCGGTTGCCCGTGGTCGACGCCCGAGTCTCTGGCCTTGACCTCCAATCCGCTGATCTCCAGGAACGAATCCCCGGGAGGTGATGTTGAGTTGCAGGTAGGTTCGAACTTGCCTCATCGCCAATGTTGTGTCCGTGTATAATAAGACACAGACTGCAGGAGAAGGGTACAACAGGTGTTTACTAAATGTGGCTCACACTGGAACTGCCTGTACAGATTGCTACTCAGTGCTATTTACAGGTGTGGTCACCGCCGGTACTACAGTATACATGAGCGTAAAAAGTAGTTCCCCTCTTAAAAGGTATATACATTAAAGTTATAGTTTCGCAGAAACATTTTTACACTCTAGAGCAGAAAACAGTAGAGATAGGGGCTAAGATATTGGTTATTGTGATTCCACCCTGGTGGGACATTTTCAATAACATAGAGGTCCCTTCGTGGATCAGACTGCCTTCCCACATACTTGTGGTTTGCCAGTTAGGGATACTGTTGTATCTAGTTTGCATTCAGTGCAAGGGAAAAGGTCAGATATTAGAATTCCAAAACTAGAAGATCTGGAAGGAACATTATGTGAAGGCGGAGTTAATTTTTTCCTTGTATTTTTGATTAAAGATTTTTTTTTGTGTTTGTTGTTTTTAATAAAGATTTTGCAATGTGTTGTTAAGAAAGATATATGTGTACCAAGTGGTGCAGGGGTGTTGGACCCCCTCCATGCTTGGATGTGTGTAAAAGACTGTAGTTATTCTATGTATGCTTATGTACACTACCATTTCGCGGAATGGGAAGTGCATGTGTTGTGGGTATATTAGATAGGTAATTACAGGGGAAGGTTGACTATGGAGTGTCAGAAAATTTTGCTCACCTTGTAAGGATGATACTTCAAGCAAGTTTTAGTATCACAGCGGGGGAGTGTAAGATTCGCAAAATTCCCACATTCCCCCAGGGTTATTAATAAAAGGGATCCTGCATGGACATTTTAAAAAGGGTACCCAAAAGATGGCATCCGCACCTCGTGACCAAAAGCCTGCAAGATTTTAAAAAGCTTGGACTCAGTGGCAGCACAAGCAGCTTTGGGAAATCGAAACTTAAAATGCAGTTTCTGTGAAAAAGGACTTTGTGTTTTGAAAACCAGACAGATACACTGAATATGCATTATGCCAGATCGTAGACAGATCAAAACCAGTTAGACCTATAATGAGGCGATTAGTTTGTCCACATAAATTATCGGAAACAGCTTATGGGAGCCATCAAGGCTGGACAGGCCGATTAGAATGCATTCATGACAATACAGCCCGGACATCAGGCCATTAGGTGCGATAAACGGCCATCTAAATCCAGTTAACTTGGATTGCTATAATCATTTAAAACAGCCCGCCAAAATTGAAACAATGAACTAATCTGATTTGGCGCGCAGATAAGGGCAATTCGAAAGGAGTATATCGGTAGGCCCCCAGTAGCAATCGCCCTCTTGCTCTTGGCTCTTGACTCTGCACTCTGCTCTCTCGACTCTGACCTCTTGTCAGGCCTTGGGCTGCCGCCGCCCGTACTCGTGCCCTGGCCTCGTGGCGGGTTCTCTCCTTGCTCCCCCGCAGTAAATTTTCAGCAGTCAAAGACATCCATACCAAGCGCAGAAGAGGGGAATGAGACCCGAGTCCAAAGTCACCCAGGACACCCGAGCCACGAGAGAGGGCAGAGGAAACGAGGCGAACGAGACGAGACGAATAGAGACGAAGAAGAATGTTACAACTCGATAAGAGCAGAGCAGGGCAGCGAAAAACGTATTGATAAAGGCCAAGCGCCTAGTTATAAGCTGGCGCTTGGGGAGGCAAGAATCTTGTTGAGCGCTGCGAATAAATGCAGGTGTCCATGCCACAATGAATATACTGCCATTTGATGCTTGGGTAGTAAAATCTAAGCAGTGAGAACTGCCAATCGTCCTATAGACACAACAGCCCTGAATTTCGGCTTGTGTGGGAAATGGTCGTGTTTCCCTGAATGTGGGGTTTCTGACACACATAAAAAAGTGTCAGTCAGCTCCATGCAATTTTCCCTCAATTGGCCAATTAATTCCCAGCATGTGGGAAGCCTTGCTAATTGTCCAATTCGAGTCCGAAATCCCCACAGTATGATGTCATCATTCATGGTGCTTTCAAGGTCCATAGCAAGCACTGCATCCTCTGAAGGCTTCCAAATGAACCATACAGGGTGGCAGAGGCGCCTGCAGCAGCTGTGGCCAGTGCCAGACCCCGAGCTGCCTTCAAATTCGACGAGGCTTCACTGCAGGCATTATTGGATGAGGTTAGGGCCCACAGGTAGGTCCTCTTCCCTAGGTCAGGGAGGAAGAGGCCTCCCACTGAGACTAATGCTGCATGGATGTAGGTGTCAGCAGATGCCAACTCGCTGGGAGTCACCAGAAGAACCTTGGCATTACATCTCTAACTCCTTCCTTTACTCC
This sequence comes from Somniosus microcephalus, assembly GCF_052327205.1. Taxonomy (NCBI): domain Eukaryota; kingdom Metazoa; phylum Chordata; class Chondrichthyes; order Squaliformes; family Somniosidae; genus Somniosus; species Somniosus microcephalus. The sequence goes on along the minus strand of NC_140993.1, from coordinate 188,733,626 downwards.
GCCACAGTATCATCCAGAGCCCCCGTCCTCAATGTGGAGGAGGAAGAGGCTGTGCAGCCAGACTCCTCAGAGAAAGCTCCAACTTCTGAGGGCACAGCGTCAGCAGAAGTAAGCGCACCCAGCACCAGCGCAGACACTCACACCTCGGGGGGACCTTCGGGACATAGAGTAGTGTTGTCACCTGGTGTTTCACAGCTCACAAGTGAGCCTCAGCAGATTCTGGAGACAGGGACAGCAGTGGAGAGTCCTCGTCGGAGGGCGCAGGACTCTGCGCAGGACTCTGCCAGCTCAGCTCAGCCAGCTCAGTTCAGCTGCGCTGCATGTCGACCCTCTGCCTCTGGGTCCATCCGCAAGAGAAGAGGTGATGGATCTCCATGCACAGATGCTGTGCCTAAGCCTTGAAAAATTAGCCCCAAACCGGCAACAACAAGGTCCTTCAACATACAACTGCTGTCCCTTTAAATCGCAGCTTTCGCTCACCTGCAGCTGACAGCAAGAACGCCGGCAAGCTTCATGCCAGGTCTCATCAGCGGGGTTCCCCGCAGGCGGGTTTGATGTTGGGGAAAGCCCCAAAGTCGCAACAGCCCCGGAAAATCTTCTTCAACAAGGTAATTATTGGTCATTAGTGTGCCGACAACCAGTCTCACCAGCGGAGGCCGGGACTGAAGTGGGTCACAGGGAAACGGCAATCCGAAAGTCGGACGGGATGGGGAATCAGGCAGGGGGGGTGTCCCGGCCCGCTTTTTCGGCGATTTTCGGTCCCCAGCCGCCTGAAAAGCCGCCCAACGGCGGCCAGAAAATTGACCCCAATGTTACCGCCGACAACCGCCCGAGGGAGAAGAAGAAGAGAACCCATCATGACGAGACGACGATGGTAGCTGAGGAGAAGAAAGGTGTGTCGCAGCAGCAGCTCCAGCACTGCGCTCCTGAGACCACATGGCGACGGGGTACCTAAAAGGACAGAAGACCAAACCTCAAAACCCGCATCGTTAAAACAGCTGGCTTTGCTTTGGATTGGTGAGCATGAATTCTGGCCCCTCATAGCTTAATCTAGTTAGGTATAGGGGGTGGGATAAGGATAAGGGGATTGTTAATGTAGTTGTTTTTCCCTCGATGTGCCGTGTGTTCCCCATTCCCTGTATAAGTATAGTTATTTTGTATTTGCCTGTATTTTATACTAGTGACTTCTCATAAGACTGTTTTATTTTCTGTTTTAATAAAATCTTGGTTCTCTTACACCAAACCGCCTGTCTACTCGAGTTTTCTGTATCGCCGCCTGTACCTAAGTCTGGTGTCTAGAACCCAGGGGTGTGGGAGCGATTCGAACTGCTCAGAGACAGTCAGGGGCATAACTGACTGGGTGCACATGCCACCTGCCACCCCCTACAGGAGAAGCAGGAGTGCTTCCACCCAGCCCAGCAAGCTAACCTGCCGCGATCTGCCTCCTAGTGTCGTGTTGCTTACCACTTGACTGAGCTTTCTTCAGTGATCGTTTTATCGAACTATAACTGGTGTTGTTTTAGAGCTAATCCAGAGAGACTGGTTGCCTTTCTACTCTACGTATAATAAACGATGTTTACAGAAGACAGTTTGGGGGGAAATTAATTACAATGGCAATATCTGAGGATTGGACAGGCAGTGTTTTGTAACGTATGAGTGGGTGTTTACTTGCCTAACATTTCAATAGAAAAAAAATGCTTCAACTAAAGGATGGTACATTTTAGATTGTCCTTCTCATTGAAACTAATTGAACAATCAACCTAACGGAGACATATCAATGTTCAGTTTTAAATATCAGAGTTTAAAAGTCAGCTAGAACCAACATCAAAGTGGACATGATGCAAGTGTTTAAGTAGCTGAATGTGTGGGTGATGTAGATACAATGAGATTATTTCACGTAAAGGAGAAGGAAGTCAGAGGGGAATACTTTCAGTACAAACTACACTGTCACCTCACTATAATATACTTTTTGGACACCTTAAACATGTTTGCTACACTGTGGTGTTTATTTTAATGAATTATGTCACTGCCCAGAACCAGTTTAACAATAGATTATGGAAATAAATGCAACAGAAGTTCTCATGCATTCTTAAGTTGCTTAAAGCAAGATACAATAGGTTGCAATTGATTATTAGCCTTATCATTCCTCCAAGCACCTGTCAAGACAATCTATTATTGAACATTCCCACCAACATTCTTTATATCTATTAAACTTTAAATCTGCAGCTAAATAAGAACTGCAAATCTACAAGTTATTATTCATGCACTTTGTAAATCTATATATCCCAGCATTTTTGTACAGTGATCAGTTGCAATGCTAATTCATCTTTAAAATAATTGGAGAATGAAGTGTTAAGAGAATGGCCCAGAAATTCAGGTCGGAGGCTTCCCGCGGGTGTAAGCCCCCGACCTGCACTTACCTAGCACGTCGGCCGTTGTGCTGTGGGCCCACGTGGGATTCCGATCCTGGGCCTGCTCCAACTGCCGGCGCACAGTGCTTGCATATCCCAGGGGCGCAGTTAGTTCAAAGCATCCCCTGGGATCACGTGGGCCATGGAGAGCCAATGGTAGACCTGTCAAATCTATGATTGGAGTTCAGCCCCAAATCATAACTAAAACTTCAAATAAATTTTAAAATTTTTAAAAAAATAACTATAAATTATTTAAAATAACTATTTTAAATAATAATTTAAATTTTTGAAAAAATTACAGTTTTTAGCGGGGCTAAAAATAAACTTACCTTTCTTTAATGTATTTAAAAATAATAAACTTGTGGAAAAAATGTTTTAATTTTACTTAATTCACCACTTACCTTGTTAAAAGCAGGCCTTGCAACTGCTTTTTAAAAGCATAGCTCCTGGAGACTTACCCTCCCGGAGAAACCTGGAAAAAAAACGAAAGTTCCAGGCGTATGTGTTACCTCTCCGGCACACGCATTCGACCTGTGAACCCCTTCCTTTAAGGGAACGGAAGTTCCGGTTTCCCGCGCATGCGCAGTGCATGAATGAAACTGCCACTTTCGTTGGGCCTACACGTGAGTACCCAGCGCGTACTCACCCGTGGGGACCCGAAGTTCTGGCCCATTAATTCATTTAGAAATCCTGTGGTAGTGCAGCAGTTATGTTACTGGACGAGTAATCCAAGAGGCTTAGACTAATAATCCAGTAGAACCTGAGTTCCAATCCCACCATGGCAGTGTGAGACTTTGAATTCAGTTTAAAAAAATAAAAAAATCTGGAAATAAAAAAGTGATATATGTAAAAGTGACTATGATGCTGTTGAATTATTGTAAAAATCCAACCAGTCCACTGATGTCCTTCAGGGAGGGAAACCTGCTGTCCTTATCTGGTCTGGCCAATATTTGATTCCGATCCCACACTGAGGCCGTGAATTTCCCAGCGGAGGTGAATTGGAGTCAGGTTGAGTGTTCGGCAGCTTCCGGTCCCACTGCTGGCTTCAGCCGCTCCGAAATCAGGAATTTAATTTAACTGGGCTTATTAAGCCCACCATGCGCTACCCATCCCAATCAGTGGGTTCGGGTGTGCTGCTCGCCCCTGCTGACGTCTTCCATTCAGGAGCTTTTAAGGGCCTATGCAGCCTTTATATTTCATTTGGTTTATGCTGCTCCTGAAAATGGGTCCCCTGAAAATGACTGCTGCAAGATCGAAGACTGCTCCTAGATTTGATGATGACTCCCTCCATTCTCTTGTGGAGGGAGTAAGATGGCGCAGGGAGATTCTGTTCCCTCTCAATGGCTGGAGGAAGCCTCCTCAACAGACAAAGGCAGCCTGGCTGGGTCCAGTGCTGAAAACGGTTCAAAGATCTGCTACACTCAGCAAAAGTGAGTATCACATCACAATTACCTTCAATCTGCTTCCTATCTGTTCTCATCACCAGCACTCTGCATTGACAACCTACTGTAGAATTTGCAAAATTGAACATTGTCCTATAAGGGTCTATTGGCAGAAAAGGCCTTAATTTTTTTAAGACTGTTTTAAAAGAAGCCCAGAAAAGTGGGACACACAAATTGGCCGCCAGACCACGTGGCCAGCTTTTGGGACACTTTAAAATGGTTCCGGCAGTCCCCAGACAGATTTTGTGGATTCAGCCCACAGTAGGTTCTAGAAGGCAGTTTCAGGGAAAACAAAACCAGACAGAGCCCCATACATATAGATTGGATGCAGATCCGATCAGATCGGCCTGCAGATAAAGGCCATCTAAATGTTTACCCAGAAAAAGGGGAACAGATTCAAGTTCGAAGAGGGACATTAAAGACAATACAGGGTCGTTCCAGACCAGAGATGGCAGTTACCGGCCATCCCGAAGATACTTTAAAAACAAAGACAACCCCGCTGTGCTACAAGCCCGCCAAAAGTTAAACAAAGACTAACCTTGATTTGGCGGGAGATAAGGGCCTCCATGAAAAAGTCTAACTGGAGTCCCTGGGTAGCCATCGGTAGCGTTGGCAGCGTTTGCAGCTTTCGGTAGCTTTTGGAGCTTGTTGGAGCGCTTTTGCAGCTTTAGCTCGGTCGCTTTGTGAAAGGCCAGTCGTTTGGGGAGAAAAAGACGAGACCCGGGGTAGTTATCGGGAAATCATCGACAAAATCCCCGGGCCATTGACGAAGACAAGGAGAAAGTTGACGAGAAGAAGAGAAGACGAAATGCCCTACAGCATCGTGTGTAGGAGTACGGAGAAAAATGAGCTGCGGGCGAAATGATGGTCAGCGCGTCTTGCTGAAGAGAAGGAGCCATCAGCTTGAGCAGTCCGCTGCTCCTACAGCCCAACGACCACGTGGAGACAGGAAGCCTGAGAGGACCAAAACGCAGACTTCAAAATCATCTATGTTTCTAATTGGGATTGGTGAGCATGTTTCTGGCCCCTCATAATCTAATCTAGCTTGGTTTAGGGGGTGGGCACTTCGGGGAATTAACAATGAGTTGTTGCCCCTCGATGTTCCGTGTGCTTCCCTATTTCATGATCAACCTTGTAAAGCGTAATATGCCTGTAGATATGTTGGTTAGTACTGTATTATGATTTGTTTTTCCCTCCCATGTACCTTATTGGCTTACACTCAATTTTTCCTTTGTGCAATAAAATTTCATTTTGTTTCATTAAACTTGGTCTATAGAGTATTCTCTGCATTGTAGTTCTTGCCTCAAAGTCCGATGTATAGAACCTAAGGGGTGAGTGGGTCGAACCACTCGGTGAATAACTGTGCAAGAGAGTGAGACCTCTAGAGAGAGAGAGAGATCTCGGCGGTCAAAAACCCCTTACAGAAAATGGCGACCACGGCAGGACACTGGCAGCAGGATTGCAATGTATTAGTCCCAGGTTTAAATGGATGAAATGTTATGGATGAGAGGATAGCGGATTGTGTTTTTGGTAAGGTAAACCTCACTAAGCAGTGGATTTCCGATCTCTTACTGGATGGGCATCCAGTAGATGCAGCCGTCAGGTGGACAGAGAGTAAAGAACATAAAAAGTCAGTAGAGAAGGCAGTGTGACTGATGTGCTGCAAAAGACAAGTCCAGATTTTGGACAAAGGCGTTGCAGCGCAGGCAGCCAAGATCAAAACCCAGGCTTCAGAGATAGAGGAAAAGGCCATGGGTGGAGAAAAGCTGATCGCAGCGCTTCACGCGCTGAATCAGGAATGCCAAACTGTAGCCAGCCAACATCAGGCTAAAATAGAGTACCTGGAATGTTAGGTTACTGAGGCAAATTTACAGGAAGCGAGTGTACGGGAGAAAAGCGCCCGCCTCGCACAACAGCTAAGAGCGCAGGAGGAGAGAGTAATAGAGGTCAAGGCAGCTTACAAGCTGGCCATTGAGAACAGGTTTGAGGGCACAGACCACGGCCCCTGCCAGAAGGCATTAGAAGACCTAAGAACGGCCCTGGCAAAGGCAAAAGGCATGGTATGCCTCGTAAGCCAAAAAGCGAGTCAAATAGACTTCCTGAAGGAATACAAAAGACCGATTCCACACAAAGTAGTTGTGGCACCAGCCACTGAACCCTCAGCACTGCCGAGCTATAGTGAGGTTTGGCCCGTAAGGGGGGTGGTAGAAAGGGAGGAAGCCGAGGTAGAACCGAAGGAAGAACAACCCCCGGTAGTGAAGCCGGGGCCGACACCAATGTGTCCTACTCGGCACCAGAGGTACGGTCCCGTCGATGCAAATGGCGTTGACGGACCCCTCCTGAATCAGATCGTGTTGCCCCACGGTGTCCAACACCTTAGAGCGATGGTGAGCCACCTTCCAAAACTCTCTGAGAAGGGAGATCCCTCAGTCCATTTCAGGGAGATAGAGCAGACAGCTGCCGTCAATGACTGTGACGGTCCGGAACAGGCTAAAATGTTGCTTTTCTCCCTGGATAGTACAATCCTCCAGTGCCTCTCAGGTGGGAGTAAGAGGGGGCAGAGAGGGTATGAGGAACTCCAAGACGAGGTCCTGGAGGTTATGGGAGTGGACGACGTCAACCCATTGCTCTGTGTGGAAGGGACTACGCAGCTAACTGGAGAGCCCCCACAGGTTTTCGCAGAAAGGCTGTGGCCAGTGTATCGGCGCAGCTGTCCGGGCATGGCAGAACGGGTCGCAATGAACAATGTCCAGCGGGTTCATTGGCTCCACTGCCTGGTCGTCAACAGCTCACCGCAGATACAGGCCCAAGCAAAATCTTGGTTTGACCCCCAAGGTCCTGGAATCACGGAGGAGACAGTGCTCCGATAGCTCACCATTGCATATAAGAATTGCAGGAGTCAGGAGACACCTACCTCTAAGGGAAAAGTGCATGAGGCAAAACCCGCAGCCCCAAGTAAAAAGGAGTGGCATCAGGAGGGGAATCGCCCTCCCCAAGCCAAGCTCAATTGCTAAGGGTCTGGGAAGGATGGACATTGGCGCAGGGACTGCAAAAATCCGTGGAAGGATAATAAGGGAAGATCTCCCGCAGCCCAAGCCCAAGCCCAGACCGCCGCCCCAGCACGAGTTCAGGTCCAAGCCACAGCCCCTGTCCCAGGAAAGGGAACCGGTGCAGCTATGGATCCCGCTGCGATAGAGTCAATTTTAGAGGCAATGCGGTCTCTTCTGATCTCGCAGGGGAGGGTAGCAGCCACCACCGGTCCTGTCATTCTCGCAGCCCCAACCATTTCACCCCAATGACTAGAGCCAGCACAGCCCGTTGACAAGGCTAGACGGGAACCGGTGCAAGACTCACTGGTCCCCACCACCTACACAGTGAAGGTGTCCCGGCGCACTAAATGGTTTCACGTAAATCAGTGCAAACTATTTAGGCCGGGTGCAAAAGGGCCAACAACCAAAGCCAGACATGAGGGTAAAAATCCTCAGCCTGAGGCGTGCAAAGAGTCACAGACCACACAGGCTGGAACCGCAGCCTGCTTGAGGGGAGGAGCTATCCCGCCCACCTGGGAGGTTTCCCCATTGCCTGGGACTCGGACGGGGAAGAGCCCGAACAGCTAGGCCCCGCCCTTGACACGATTCTGGAGGAGGTGGAGTCAGAGGACGGAGGTCCCGCCCTCGGCTCAAGCTTAGGGGAGGTAGAACTTGGGGGCGGAGATTCTCCACCTGTAGGGACAGGTAGGGAGGAGTCATCTGCCACAGACCCAAATCCCGAAGGGGCGGAGCCTGAGGGAAGGGAGCCGAAGCCAACAGTCGTGGAGAAGCCACGGGCTGTGAGGGCGAAAGTTCCAACCAAAGGTCCACTCACAAAGGGAGCCTCGCCCGAAGTACCCCCTCGCAGGTCGTCTGACCTGAGCACAGTTAGGGGGGAGCCTGAATAGCTAGGCCCCGCCCTCGACACGATTCTGGAGGAGGTGGAGTTGGAGGACGGAGGTCCCGCCCTCGACTCAAGCTTAGGGGAGGTACAACTTGGGGGCGGAGACTCTCCAACTGTAGGGACAGGTAGGGAGGAGTCGTTCGCCACAGACCCAAATCCCAAAGGGGCGGAGCCTGAGGGAAGGGAACTGAAGCCAGCAGTCGTGGTGGAGCCACGGACTGTGAGAGCTAAAGTCCCAACCAAAGGTCCACTCGCTAAGGGAGCCTCGCCCAAGGCACCCCCTCGCAGGTCGTCTCGAACACCTCAGCCAGTAAAGCTCTGGCCAGATTCCCCCTACTTCAGCAGACACCGACTTGGGAAATCCCTAGAAAGATGCAGTCCCCAATTGGCAGCAAAAGGCTGCAGGGGACTCAAGCTACAGGTCAGTGCGGCCCCGCCACAGGGAGCGCTGAGCTGCAGTCCGAACAGGGATTGAGTAGGCCCCCCGGGGACGGGCAGCGCTGTACATAAGTTTAGTTAAGTTTAAGTTTGGTTAAGTATAAGGTGTGTAATTTTTTAAGGTGATGGGTGTTATAAGGAATAGGTTTAGAATCTGCCCAGCATGTGTGTTTATTTTGGATCGAGGTTGAAAGACCCGATCATGCCTTCACCTAGGCCAGAATCTCTCGGGAGCCTGGCTGTATCGTTTAATCTGTTGCAGGAACCAAAGGTACTATGGAAAGGATTCTCATCATGTTCGCGGTGATCAGGTGTAGCTTGGCCTATCGGGGCTACACCAAGGACTCCATCGTATATGGATGCTCCGGGGACACAGCCCCCATCGCGACTGATGGGACGGGTGTACGGGACGTTGAAGAAACAGCTACCTACTTCCACGAAGGGAGGTGGCCAGGATGGCTGGGGTCGAACTCTATGGAATACTCCAGCCTGTCTGGGTTTGCATACAGAGAGACTTCTCTAATGTGTCTCAGGGTGAGGATCATCGCGCCCAGAGTCAGCATCACCATCGGAAGGAAGATTTGTTTGCTATGTCATGGTCATGTTCCTTTGGACAGATGGTGGTGGCTCTGGAAGCTGAGCAAGACCATGAAAAACTCCACGGACAAGTGGGAGCGACTGGGTAACAATACCAATCGGACTATTATGGGGACTCATGGGGGATTGAGTGTCTGGTGGGGAAAATGGTGGGAACCAGATGAGGGGATTTACATCTGTATGTGGGATTCAGAACGCGTCTGCCCCCCAGGCGTCTGCATCTTTTTCCAAAGACAGTGGCAGGATGCTGGGAAAGGGATGAGGTGGGACGTCAGCACACGGGCGTGCGGAGTCCCATACTCTCAGATCCCGGTGAATGCCACTGAGCTCATCACCCACCCCCGCAAGCCCCTGCCCACGATTCCGGTAGCCAAAGCCCGCAAGGAAGGGTGCCCCACCTCTACCAAGGGACCCGGAAACGGACTGGTATTTGTACCCACAAGTCAGGTGCTGTACCAAGGGGTGCACTACGCGGTGGCCTTGGTGATTTTAAACCTCACCGAGGTGCGATTGCCAGAGTGGTGCCCCAAGGAAACGAAGCAATTGTACCAGGTTCTGTTAACAACTATGTTCAGACAATTTTATGAGTTCGACTTTGCCGATGCCGACAGAGTCAGATTGTACACCATACCATATGACAAAGAAGGGGTACAGTCAATGATATTTTTACCGCCTTTAACACAGGGACTTCCGTCATCAACACTCTGGATGACGTGGAGCTGCAGACTCAGATCAATGGTTTAAAAGCGTGGTTAAGAAAGATACTGATGGACGAGAATAAGGTAGTGGGTTCTGAGTTACATGAGGACCAGGCCATGACACAAGACTTAAAGGAGATCATAGCTGAGCTGGAAAAACATGCTAAAACGGTAAATGCTCTCATCAGAGAGGATCGGAATGCGTCAGATCAGGATGCGCAGAACGAAGCGTGCGTGCTGTACGGGGCATGGTTACTGGGCGAGGGCCGCAGTAATCTGGAGGATTTAAAACAAGGTTTGGTCCCCTCCTGGATCGGCAATAAACACCTCGCAGCCCTCCACCCTTTTGAGAATGCATTAAGTCCATGCCAGCTCAGACTAGCTTCAGAGGCCTACCCAGTCCCAGTGGACTGTGGGCAGTCTAATCACAACATTATGGGTATAGTGGTAAGAATGCTGGTTATGGGAAACACAGCTAAACCCGCCAGGGTGGAGAACATTGGAGTCATTCAAGGGGGTGCACATATTCGCTACACAGCGGTCCCACCTTACGTCATTCGATGGGAGCATGCAATGACGGTACCGACCTCTCAGGGTGCCGGAGCCAGGGAGCACACATCATCCTGTGTCCCCAGCCCTTGAATGCCTATTCGAAACCACAGTGCATGTTCAGAACTGCTGGCGCGAAGCCTACAAATTGCACCATGGAGGCAATGGCACAAGGCCATGTGCCCCCGCAGGTGGCATATATAGGAGGTGGGACATACTGTGTCACCACTGCAGCGCCCCACTACCAAAATGGACAGCACGGCTGGTGTCCGGTCAGTGACAGCAGTTTCTGTTTCAAACCCAAGGCAGAAGTTCAAGTGGCCCAAGAGTGAATTGTCCCTATTCCTGAACCTTCCACTGTTCACCTCATTGTCAAGGAAAATTTCACCGATCTGCAATGATTCGTTGCACATTTTGGCTATATCATTCCACCTCTCCCTGAACACCTCACTAAGATACTGAAAGCCGTTGCCGTTTCACAGAAACATTTTACACGCTGGAACAGAAGACATTAGAAATAGGGGAAGACGTATTGGATATAGTGACCCCACAGTGGTGGCACCTGTTCACTAATATAGAAGTCCCTTCTTGGATTAGGATAGCCTCCCACATCCTCGTAGTATGTCAGATTTTTATTTTTATTTATTTACTCTTTGTACATTGTAAGAGGGACAAAAGTTTCCAGAAGTATGAGAACAGAGGAGAATGGAGGGAGCATTATGTGCGGGTAGATGAGGAGACACCCGTTTGAATTTTTGCTGCTATGTATAGCGTTAAAGTTTCCCTCCTCTATTTTTGATCGTATTCATGTGTGATTTAGTGTGTTTTTTCATTCTTTATTATTTTTATTGAAGTTTATTATGTGTGTTGTTGTTAATAAAAATAATATGTATGAACCAGGTGGTGTAGGGGTAGTAGGCCCCCTCCACGCCTGGAAATGTGTGTATAAGATTTTAATTCCTATGTATTGCCATCTATAGATGCTTATTGTACACTGTGGGTTTTTCTGAAATGGGAAATGCATGTGTCGTGGGGTCATAGATAGGTAAATACAGGGAATGGTTTGATTATGGAGAGTCCAAAAATTTTGCTCACCCAGAATTATGATACTTCAAGCAAGCTATAGTATCATCAGGGAGAACTGCAGAATTCGCAAAATTGAACATTGTCCTATGAGGGTCTATTGTCAGAAAAGGCCTTAATTTTTTAAAGACTGTTTTAAATGAAGCCCAGAAAAAGGGACACACAAAATGGCCGCCAGACCCCATGACCAGTTTTGGGACACTTTAAAATGGTTCCTGCAGTCCCCAGACAGCTTTTGTGGATTCAGCCCACAGTAGGTTCTGGAAGGCAGTTTCAGGGAAAACGAAACCAGACAGAGCCCCATACATATAGATTGGATGCAGATCCGATCAGATCGGCCTGTAGATAAAGGCCATCTAAATGTTTACCCAAAGGGGAACAGATTCAAGTTCAAAGAGGGACATTAAAGACAATACAGGGTCGTTCCAGACCAGAGATGGCAGTTACCGGCCATCCCAAAGATACTTTAAAAGCAAAGACTACCCCGCTGTGCTACAAGCCCGCCAAAAGTTAAACAAAGACTAACCTTGATTTGGCGGGAGATAAGGGCCTCCATGAAAAAGTATAACTGGAGCCCCTGGGTAGCCATCGGTAGCGTTGGCAGCGTTTGCAGCTTTTGGTAGCTTTTGGAGCTTGTTGGAGCGCTTTTGCAGCTTTAGCTTGGTCGCTTTGTGAAGGGCCAGTCGTTTCGGGAGATTGCTCGGGGGTCCGAAGAAGGCCTTTTTCGGACTCAGAAGAAGAAGATGAGACCCGGGGTAGTTATTGGGATATCATCGACAAAAACCCCGGGCCATTGACGAAGACGAGGAGAAAGTTGACGAGAAAAGAGAAGACGAAATGCCCTACAGCATCGTGTGTAGGAGTACGGAGAAAAACGAGCTGCGGGCGAAATGATGGTCAGCGCGTCTTGCTGAAGAGAAGGAGCCATCAGCTTGAGCAGCCCACTGCTCCTACAGCCCAATGACCACGTGGAGACAGGACGTCTGAGAGGACCAAAACGCAGACTTCAAAATCATCTATATTTCTAATTGGGATTGGTGAGCATGTTTCTGGCCCCTCATAATCTAATCTAGCTAGGTTTAGGGGGTGGGCACTTCGGGGAATTAACAATGAGTTGTTGCTCCTCGATGTTCCGTGTGCTTCCCTATTTCATGATGAACCTTGTAAAGCGTAATATGCCTGTAGATATGTTGGTTAGCACTGTATAATGATTTGTTTTTCCCTCCCATGTACCTTATTGGCTTACACTCAATTTTTCCTTTGTGCAATAAAATGTCATTCCTTTTCATTAAACTTGGTCTATAGAGTATTCTCTACATTGTAGTTCCTGCCTCAAAGTCCAGTGTATAGAACCTAAGGGGTGAATGGGTCTAACCACTCGGTGAATTACTGTGCAAGAGAGCGAGGCCTCTCTCTCTCTCTCTCTCTCTCTCTCGAGAGAGAGAGAGACCTCGGCGATCGAAAACCCCTTACACTACTCCTCCACATCCTTACTTCTCTTGCACCCTTACCTATCCTTCTCTCTATGGACAGAATCACTTCACCATCCTTCTATGCACCCCTCACACTCGCTCTCACTGTTAAGCAATGATAATAACTAACAAGGCACAGGGAGGTGTAATGTATGTACCTTTAAGGGGGGAACTACTTTGTACAGCTCATGTATACTGTAGTACCGGCAGTGACCACACCTGTATATAACGCTGAGTAGTAATCTGTACAGATCAGTTGCAGTTTGAGCCACGTTGAGTAAACACCTGTTGTACCATTCTCCGCAGTCCGTTTCTTATTGTACACGGACGTAACAGGAGGCACCTTGGTTTTGGCACCTCACTACATCTTTGTCTCCCTCTAAGCTTCAATGTTATGTAATCTTTACACTCACTCCATGAATCTTGCTGAAACTTCACTTGTGTCCCTCATTGCAAGAAAAGAGAGCCCACAATAAGAGGGAGAGAGCAAGGACAGGAGGAGGCCCACCATCACTCGCAACTTTAACAAATGCTGAGGAGGCTGCTCTCAACATAGTTGGTGGTGCAGAGGAGCTGGAAATGCGGGACGGAAAGACGGGCGCACTAGAGCAAGCTGGTGACAGAATAGATTTGCAACCCTCTCATTTAGATTTCATGATGGACTGATATGGCATCTGATGTTCATACAGATTGAGTTCTGATCATATGCACAATAGGATATTTCTGGTACCTAAATATCACATGTCCAACTCATGCCTTTATTCCCTCACAGGACCATTGAGAGCACCCCCCCCCCCCCGGCCAATGTCCAGGAGAAAGAGCTGGACGACTCCTCAGAGGAACCTGGAGCGTCTGAGGAAGCAGCATCACCAGAAATCAGCACACCCAGCTCCAGGGCAGATATGCACATCTTGGTGTGTCCTTTGCGGCATAAAGTAGTGCTGTCACCTAGTGTATCACAGCTCACAAGTGAGCATCAGCAGATGATGGAGTCAGGGACAGCAGTGGAGAGTCCTCATCGGAGGCCGCAGGACACTCCTAGCTCTGCTCTGCTGCGTGTAGATGCTGTGCCTCTGGGGCCATCCAGAAAGAAAGCGGTGCTGGAACTTCAGGAACAAGTGCAGGAGTCTCTGACAGGTTTTGCATCCACGGTAACTGCAAGTGTGCAGGGATTAGAGGAGTTCAACTCAAACATGAGCAATGCGGTGGTGCACGCAATGGTGCATGAATGTGCCGCCATGGAAAGGATTGGAACCTCCATGGAGGACATAAATCACCAGACTCAACAGAGCATGGTGATTCTTCTAAATAGATGGTCTGCTATGGAGGATAGATGGGCATCTATTGAGGAGACCAACCAAAGGTACATGGACCTTCCCGTTATGAGGACTGTCAGTACAGAGACGGGTCCTCATGGCCCCACTGATGTCCAGCAAGGTGCTATCCAGCTACTTGCTAGCAGAAAAGTGCGGGTGACCCATGAGAGGGATGTTGGTGGTCGCCAAGCAGGATGTGTGGGCTCCTCTCCAAGTGCTCACACTACCATGCCATTGCGGAGCCCTCAGTCAGAGCCCCAGATTCCTCACCCAACAGAGATGGCTGTCTCAGCCTTTGCACAGCCGCAGGAGGAGCAGACTGTTGCGGAGCCCTCCCAGGCTCCCAAACCCAGAGGACGGCCGCCATATCAGGAAAGGATGAACAGGCTGGGTCTCTTTTCTCTTGAAAAAAGGCTGAGGGGTGACCTAGTAGAGGTCTTTAAAATTATGTAAGGTTTTGATAGAGTGGATAAAGAGAGAATGTTTCCACTTGTGGGGAAGAGCATAACTAGATGCCATCAATATAAGATAGCCACCAAGAAATCCAATAGGGAATTCAGAAGAAACTTCTTTACCAAAAGAGTGGTGAGAATGTGGAACTCGCTACCACAGGGAGTGGTTGAAGCGAAAAGTATAAATACATTTAAGAGAAGGCTAGACAAGCATATGAGTGAGAAGGGAATAGAAGGTTACACTGATAGATTTAGATGAGGAAAGACGGAGAAGGCTCGAGTGGAACATAAACGCAGTCATGGACTAGTTGGGCCGAATGGCCTGTTTCTGTGCTGTATATCCTATGTAATCCTATGTAATAATGGAGCTTGTTACAGAAAACTACAGTGTAAATCTGTGGCTGCGTAATGTTAAAAATTCAAGTAAATATCTATTACTTTTTGGTTGGCACCATCAATATTGTTGCTTGATTTACTCATCAATCCTCCCACAATTTATCGCATTGTGTAGTTTTTCAACCAATTTAAATGTTTGCAGAAAGTACCTTTCAAAATTTGTTGGTGCACTTGTAGTTTTTCTGTAAGGAATCATTATCACCATCATTATTGTCGTTACGACATCAGTCCTTTCTCCTAATTTGAAACATTGCTAAAGAAATCAAGCTATTTAATCATCTCGCTTTCAGTTCTAATGACTTCAAGTCATTGGAATTTCTATTTTGCACAGAAATGTAATTGCCTAAGGGTCGAGTGCTGGTTGATATTATGGTAACAAACCCATGGAAAATCTCTTTATGCAAGGTTATTAAATTGATCGTTGAAGGATTTATACATGATCAAAACATCACTTGGATCATTATCTTTACTTTATATTTTTTCCTCTAGTTAGCCTTTGCTGAGTTTAAAGTACTCAGCTGCTTCTTAATGTCTGTTGGATGAACCAAATTGGCTAAATGCTGACATGTCTGATGGAGGGAAACGCGGGAGCTAAGTTCATTCTTCCACTTAGTACTTTTGCTAAAGACATTTGCGAATACTTTAGCCTTGTCTCTTGCCCTCTTGTACTGGCTCTGCCATGTTTGAGGGTAGGGATGTTTTTGGAGCCTCATCCTCCCATTAGTTGCCTGATTGTCCACCATAATTCTGGAATGGATGTATTGGGCCTGCAGAGCTTTGCTTTGAACCATTGCTTGTGGGACCACTTAGCTCTGTCTAAAGCTGCTGTATTGGTGTTTCAAGATTCAAGATTCTTTATTTGCCATATGTAACTAGTACAATGTAATACTTACTCCCCAATCCCTCCCACAATAAAGCTGTGGGAGCTCACAGAGACACGTCAGCTATTTTTACAGCGCCGTGTTCAGAAAGTCAATTCTTTGGCATCCAGTGGCAGTGGGAGTACGATGTCCCTCAGCCACTCCGTCCTCCTCACTGTTGCCGGCTCGGCTCCACGTGCGGTGGCCTGCTTCTCCCGCTCACCCTCTGGCCACCATTCCCGGCTCCCCTCCTCCCAGTCGGACTGCGAGTCGTCGAGTCTGCTGCTGCGTCCCGATGCGCTGTGCTCCTCCGCCCGACTCACCCAACACATCCTCCGGCCGCCGCGGCCTCCACCTCACCGTCGCCGGCTCCACGGTCCGACGGCCCAGGCCTGCTTCTCCTGCTTCCGGTCCAGCCTCTGGCCGCCATGCTCAGCTCCCCTCCTCCCGGTCGGAATCCCTTCCCGCTGAGGAGCGGCCGGCCGACGTGCCCTAGCGGGTCGACGTGGCTGCTGCTGCTCGCCGCGCTGTGCTGCCTCCGCCTGCCTCGCCGAACACCTCGCTCCGGTTGTGGGAGCGAGCGGCGAGAGCGGGCCACCCAAAGCAGGGAGAGCGCGCTAGCACCGGACCGTCTCGAGCGCCATCTTGGCATAAGGCCTGCTTTTTACAAGGTAAGTGGTGAATTAATTAAAATTAAAATATTTTTTCCACAGGTTTATTATTTTTAAATACATTAAAGCAAGGTAAGTTTATTTTTAGCCCCGTTAGAATATAAAATTATTTTTTTCCAAAATTTAAATTATTGTTTAAAATAGTTATTTAATGTAATTTATAGTTTATTTAAAAAAAAAAATTATTTGACGGTTTAGTGCTATTTTGGGGCCGTAGTATTTATAAGTCTTGACAGCACTTTCTGTCAAGACTTATGAATGGAGCATTCCCTGCTCCGATTGGCTGCCCATGGTCCACGTGATCCCAGGGGACGCATCAAACTAACTGGGATACGCAAGCACTGCGCGCCGGCAGCTGGACCAGGCCCCGGATCGGAATCCCACAGGGCCCTACAGCTCAACGGCCGGCGTGCAAGGTAAGTGCAGGTCGGGGGCTTGCACCCGCGGGAAGCCCCCGACCTGAATTTCTGGGCCAAAAACAGAAAATGCTGGAAATACTCAGCAGGTCAGGCAGCAACGGTAGAGAGAGAAACAGAGTTAACATTTCAGGTCGATGAACCTTCATCAGAACTGGAAAAGTTGGAGATGTAACAGGCTTTTAAGCAAGTGTAGGGGCAGAGAGAGGGGGGAGGGGAGGAAAGAACAAAAGGGAAGGTCTGTGATAGGATGGAAGGCAGGAGGGATGATGGAGCAAGGCAAAAGCTGATGGTTATGGGACAAGTTAAGTAACAAAAGATGACTCCAGAAAGTGGCTTTCACAGACTCGTATCTTTCCTCATCATTGCTTTCAGTGAAGATAATAAACTTGTCACACATTTAAATCAGTCCTGTAGTAGTTGCATTGACTATGCATATTTACAAATCTGTCTGAATTAATAAGATGATTATAATTTGTAAAATCAGTCTTCAAATGTCACAACTCATTAGTTGCTTCTTTAGGAAAGCTATTTGTCCTCATTTTTAGCATTTGGGTGCATTTTCTTCTGCTCTGTCAGTTGATTTACTTAAGATATCATTGCTCTGTTTATTTTGCTTTGTAATTTGGTTTCATCCTTTTTAATTGTTCCTCACTCTTTCTCATTTGACTATTTTAGTCTGATGTTCAGATCATTTTTCTTTGCTGCTACATTTACCCTAATGGTCCAGATTTAAAAAATATATTTTTTTCACAATTTCTCCCTTAAGCCCAGCTGTACTACTTTGAAGAAAAAAATGTTCTTCGGTCGCAGTTGAACATTTTGTTCACCTCCCTCCATTTTCAATCTGAACAGTACATGACAAAATACTATTACCGTATAATTGTGAGCAGTAATTTGTGGATTCTAAAATTGAAGCTACAGATGAGTGCTTTAACAATCCACTTTTCTTTTGGAAATGAGAATTATGGTTGGACTAGATTCAATCTTAAAAGATAACTTCAAGATGAGATTCTATAATGACCTTATCATAGATTCTACGTTCTTTGCTTTCACTGCTTGAATAAAAGTTAATAAGTGGAATAAGTTATCCCTTAGAAATAAATTGCGAAAAATGAATAACATTTTCTCTTAAAGAGAACTTGCGCCTGTCAGTATTTCCATTAAAATGGCCAGATGGTGGAACACTAAAAAAAAATAGAATTGTATCCCAGTGGTGCAGCATCCTCATATAACAAGCGAACGAGATTCAGATCAGTAGCCCTATATTTTTGCGTGGTACGTTCTCAATCTTAGTTGGGATTTCCCCACAGAAAAGGAGGCTAAAAAAAGAGGGTAAATCAGCCTGGAACATTCTTAGGCACTTGTCTGTGGTTAGTTACAGAGCAGTATTGGCAGAGGTCTAGAAACACATCGACCGTGATTTTCCGAGTGGAGGTGGGTTGGAGGAGGCTTTGATGTTCGGTGGGTTCCGGTCCCACTGCTGGTTTCAGCCGTCCTGAAAATACGATTTTTGCTTAAGTGGGCTGATTAAGCCCATCATGTGTGCTAACTGGCTCAATCATTGGGTTCGGGTCTGCTGCTCGCCTCTGCTGACATCTCTCAGCCAGCTGCATTTAAGGGGCCTGTGCAGCCTTGTTTTTGATCAATCCTATTCTGCTTGCTTCTCGGTGTGGCACATCTGAAAATGACTGCTTCAAGACCCAAGGCATCTCCCGGATTTGATGATGACTCCCTCCATGCTCTTGTGGAGGGAGTGAGAGGGCAACAAGAGGTACTGTTCCCCTCAACTGGACAGAGGAAACCTCCTCAGCAAAGCAAAGCAGCCTGGCTGCAGCCACTTCATTAGCATCTGACTTCCGGATTTCCCGACCAATTAATGCAACAGGGTATGATGACAACACGCATTGTTCTGTTTCAGCTCAACTGTTTAAAGGGACCCTGCGAAGATGAAAGTTGAAGGATTGTCCAGGTGGGGGAACAGAGGAAGAAACTACATTAATGGAGTCCCAGCACGGCAAGGTTGCACCTTGCTTAAATAATGCCTCCCTAGTGCTGATGTCATCTTCTGTAAAGGCCTGCAGGGAGATTCTCTTCCCAAGCCGACTCTAGGACATCACTCCTCATACGTATTTACCTTGTAGGTGCATCCATTCCTATCTGTCCAGGCACCTAAAGTGCATCTTCAGCATTCTGGTTGCTTGCTCGATGTCATTTCTCGTGGTCATATGGCTTTGATTGTATCTCTCTTGGGCCTCATTGTTTGGGCTCCTAACGGGTGTCATCAGCCACACCTTCAAGAGGTAGCCCTGGCCTCCAAGGAGCCAGCCAGTAACTCTGCTTTGAGGTCTGAAGAACTCTGGGAGGATGGACTGGCACAGGATGAAAGCATCATGTCAGCTGCCTGGCAATCTTGCACACACTTGGATAATGATCATTTTGTGTTTGCATACGAGCTGGATCTGTGTGAAGCCAGCCAGAGCCACAAAGCCAAGCGCCCACTCATTCTGACTGGCCTCATCAATTGCAAAGTGCACATAATTACCGGCCCTGGCAAACATGGCATCGAACACCTGAGTGATGCATTTGTTGACAGCAGTTTGCGAGATTCTGCAGATATATCTCCAGCAGATCCCTGGAAGGAGCCAGAGGTGAAGAAATTGAGGGCGGTGGTGACTTTGACAGTCACTTGCAAAGCGTGCCCAGCAGATCCACTTGGCAGGAGGTCTTCTTCCAAGAGGCTGCAAATGTCTGCGACCACCTGACGCGATAGCCTGTGCATTCTGAGGCACTGGTGTTCCAGCATATCCAGGAAGCTGATCCTCTGCCTATATACCCTGTGTTGGGGGTATTGTCAAATGTGAGCTGAAACCCTGTGCTCATCCCCTCTCTCCTGTGAACCACCTTTGTGAATTGCTGCAGTCCGTGTGGTGTTAGGGAGAGAGTTAACAGCTTGGGATACATTTCATCTGGGCCTGGGAATTTATCCACTTTTAAAGCTGCTAAACCCCTTAATACTTCCTCTCTCACTATGTTTATTTCATCTAATATTTCACACTCCTCCCCCCCCCCGATAGCAATGTCTGCTTCGCCCCTCTCCTTTGTGAAAACAGATGCAAAGTATTCATTAAGAACTCTACCGACGTCTCCAACCTCCACACACAGATTACCCTCATGATCTCTAATAGGCCCTACCCTTTCTTTAGTTATCCTTTTACTCTTAATATATTTATAAAACATCTTTGGGTTTTCCTTGCCAAGAATTTTTCATGCTCTCTTTTTGCTTTCCTAATATTTTTAATTGCACCCCTGCACTTTCTGTACTCCTCTAAAGATTCTGGAGTATTTAGCCCTTGGTATCTGTCATACGCCTCCCTTTTTTCTTTATCCTACCCTGTATGTCTCTAGACATCCAGGGGGCTCTAGATTTGTTGGCCCCACCTTTTTTCTTTACAGGCACATGTTTGGTCTGAACACTCCGGATCTCCTCCTTGAATGCCTCCACTCCTCTGACACTGATTTACCTTCAAGTAG
The DNA here is from genome assembly GCF_052327205.1 of Somniosus microcephalus. Lineage (NCBI taxonomy): Eukaryota > Metazoa > Chordata > Chondrichthyes > Squaliformes > Somniosidae > Somniosus > Somniosus microcephalus. Next base: position 188,713,358 of record NC_140993.1, on the reverse strand, counting down.
TTGTTTCCAGTCCACTGTGGCTAAATCCCAACTGAGCTTAGCAAAATTTGCTTTTCCCCAATTTAGAATTTTTATTCCTGGTCTATCCTTGTCCTTTTCCATAACTACCTTAAATCTAACAGAATTATGGTCACTAGCACCAAAATGTTCCCCACTGATACGCCTTCTGCCTGCCCAGCTCCATTCCCTAAAACTAAGTCCAGAACTGCCCCCTCCCTTGTTGGGCTTGCTACATACTGGTTAAAAAAGTTCTCCTGGATGCATTTTTAGGAATTCCGCACCTTCTATACCCTTCACAATAATTTTATCCCAGTTAATGTTGGGGGTAATTGAAATCCCCTACTATTATTGCCCTATAGTTCTCAGAAATTTGTCTACATTGTAGGGGTTTCGCAAAATTCCCCTATTTTTCCCTGAAGATTGAAAAGATTGGTCCACATCGTGGACGAAGAATTGGGTGATGTGACTTGTCTACAATGTTTTAAAATGTGCCTAGAACTACAAAGGACTGCTCTGAGCTGGGCTGCGCATGGACTACAACAAGGAATTGAGGAGGTTCATGGAGGTGTTCACACACATTGAGACAACATATCTTAATAAAATCGTTCCCTGGAGGTTGGCAATCATGAAAGGTTTTAAAATGGCCAGAGAAAGCTTGGCCAAAAGGACAAAGCAGCAAAACAGCTCACAGCGAGTTGCCTGTGTGAAAAAGTGGGCGGATACAGGGGCTGTGAGTCAGACCTGCCAATCAAAGGGAGGTTCCCTTCGAAGCACTTGAAGTTGTTTATTGACTTAAGCAATTACCCACTTGAGAGAAAAATGCAAAACAATTGGCTATGTTTACACAGCCATTCAAGGCACTCACAGACAAATGAGAGATTGAAACCCTGGAACGGATTTTGAAAGGCAACAGTTTAAGCATTGAATGGGTTTTTGAATCACCCATCATTCTGGACAATAGGGCCTTGCATTCCCTTTTGTTCTAGCCCAGGTGGGCTCCGGATGTGGGCGGGTACATTTCGGCCCCACTGTGCAGACACACTAACCCAGTCCAACCACTTTGAGTTAGCCAATCACAGCGTTACTTTTGTAAATTGGAACTTTTTGGGCGCAAATTTTCCAGACAAACAGCAGGGGGGGGGTGCTCACCAGGTATATATGATAGCTCCTGAGAAGCTATCACTCTCTCTTTACTTCCTGGGACCACAGGTGAGCCTCTCTCTCTCTCTCACTTCACTGGACCACATGTGAGCAGAGTTTCTGACTCCTCAGCAAAGCATCCTAGTAAGGAGTTGGGGGATGGTAATTAAGGGGATATTGCTAAGATTGTTTAATCAACATTGTAGCCACTTACCCCTTGCTTTTGCCATCTGCATTCCTCCATTTAAGCAATTTTACTGTAATTAATGTGTTCATGTGGTATAGTTTGATATTTGATTATAGTTTCTTTTTGTTAATAAAGCTTGATTTTTCTCTCACCCAGACCATTTGTCCATTTTAATATCATTAATTATAAGTCCTTCAGTCAGAGCTGGAAGGTGGGGTAGCGATTCGAAACCGCTGTTTTAAAATTGGTTTATTGGAAATTGGTTTACAGTGTAGCAGCAAGGCTGCCTGACCAGGTGAATTACCATAATCCAGGTAAAAGATTGGAATTGATCAGAGTGCAGGCAAAGGCTGCAGACCAGGTGAATTACCTTAAACCAGTTAAAAGAAGCCCCCTTACAAAATGACGACTGCGGCAGGACTGCAGGCCATTTTTGATTTGATAAGTGGTCTGGATCTGGAGAAAGTACCAGCTCTTGTTTCTCTCATTTTCAGTATGTGGGTAGCCCTGTGAATTTTAGCAGCATTGTGTAGGCTGACCTATCGGAGTATAGGTGGCAGGATTAAGAAGGGTGAGATGAGGGAGCAGGAGGAGGCTAAAGAGGCCAAGAATCGGGTGTCCCAGTTTGAAAAATGCCAGGCAGAGATAGAGCGCCTTGTGCAGTAGGTCACTGAGGCCAGAGATAGTGAGATGAGACTGCGGGAAGAGAGTGTCCGCCTCATGTCAGAGGTTACAGAGCAGGAGGAAAGGTTTAGAGAAGTAAGGACAGCTTATAAGCTGGCCTGCGCCCAAAGGTTTAGTGAAGCAGATCATGGCCCCTGTAGGGCAGAGATAGAAAGCCTTAACGTGGCATTAAAAGCTGCAAAGGGGACGATTTGCGTGATCAGCCCAAAGGCAGGTCAGCTGGATTTTACCAGCATCCTGATTCAAACCATCCCACAGGCAGCACCCAGAACGGTGCTGGATAGGGAATTCGATAAACCTGGGGCTCCATAACAGAAAGAGTGGCGCCAGGAGGGGAGCCATCCCTCCCAGAACAAAGTCACTTGTTACAAGTGTGGGGAGGAGGGCCACTGGCGCAAGGATTGTAAAAAGCCTGGGAGAGATGATACAGCCAGGAACCCCGCAGCCCCAACTCAGAAGGCAGAGACAGACACAATCGAGTCTGTCCTGCAGACGTTAAAATCTCTCATGAGGGCCAATCAGGGAAAGGGAGCTGCCATCAGTGGTGCTGCAGCCCCCTCGCCCACCTCTGCCTCCCCACAAGGACTGGAAAGAAAGGGGTTTAAAATCAACCCCAACCAGGCAGCTGGGAGTGAGCCTGAGAATAGGAATCCTCAGCCCACAGTAGGTTCAAGTTCACAGGCAAGTGCTGGGGCTTGTGTGGGGGGAGGAGTCATTCCTGGGCAGAGTAAGCTGTTTGAGCCAGGGAACAGGGAAGGAGAGTTCTGGGACCCCTGTAGAGCAGGTCCAGTAGCAGAAATCCGGGACAAGGGAGGCACACAGGGGATAGTTTTGGCCCCAGACCAAAGGCGGGTCCGGGTCCTAAATTCCCCATTTAAAGCCACCCAGGTAAGAGTACATGAGTTTGCCCACCAGACAAGTGCAAGTTCACAGCCTGTAAAAACAGGCACTGTGGCTTGCTTCCAGGGAAAAGCTGTCCAGCCCACAAATTGGGACACTTCCCTACCCCTGTGGGACCCTAGTTTTGCCCAAAGTTTGAATATGAGCAAGTTAGGTGGCTTAGAAATGGAGAAACAGCAGACTGGGATTAGAAATCAGCAGGCTGCTGCCCATCCATTCACAGAAACTGCCTGTGCAGACACAGTTACCCAGCCCGTACCCCCAGCGGATCTTCTTTACTCTTCTCGCACAGGCGCAGTTGCGCCTGAGGGAAGAGGTTCCCCAACACTGTGCTCGGGCAAGCGCAGTCGCGAGCTTGGTACCCCCAGCGGATCATCTTAACTTTTCCCGCACAGGCGCAGTCGAGCGCCTGAGTGAAAAGGTTCCCCAACACCGGGTTCGCGCAGGCGCAGTTGCGGACCCAGAGCTCCGAGAGGCCTTTACTCAGTTTTTCCACGCAGGCGCGGTCGCGCGCCTGAGGGGAGAGTTTTGCCAACAGGATGTTCGCACAGGCGCAGTCGCGAACCTGGAAGCCCCAGCGACTCCTTTCCTCTGCGAGGCCGAGCGCGCAGGCGCAATCGGCCGTTTAAAGATCCCCGCTTCCCAGAATAAACACGCAGGCACAGAAGCCTGCTTGGAAGACCCAGCGGTTCTTCCAACCTTTTTTAAAGAGACCGAACGCACAGGCGCGGTTGCCTGCCCTAGTGTAGCAGTTCCCCAGCCCTGTAAAGAGCTTGTTCGCGCAGGTTCAGTTGCCCGCGGGACCCCAGCGGCTCTTTCTAAGTTTTCCCGCGCAGGCGCAGACGCCTGTTTGAAGCCAGAGGCTTCATAGCCTCTGCCACAGGACTCCAAGGAGGAGGTTTGCGCAGGTGCGGTGGCCTGTTTAAAGGGACCAGCTTCCCAGCCCGCTTCTAGAGTGGTCCCCCCATGATGTGGGACCCTGGGGGTGCAGGGATAGCAATCCCTCTTACAGGGGACATGGGGGGGGGAAGCTGGCACCAGGTTGTGGACCTGGAGAGGAGGATTTGCAGCCACCAGCAGCGGGTGGCGAGGGAATACCTGCCCCCAGCACAGAGTGGGCAGGGAAAGGGAGGCAAACCTGGAGTACTGGCAGGCTGCCAGGTATCTTATACAGTGCAGGCTGTTGGCACCAGGGGGAGAAGGCTCCCAGCCAGCTAGGGCTGCGACCCTTGGCTCAGGGTCCGCCAGCCAAATTTTCCCCCACAGAGACGCCCCTCAGAAGGTCTCAGCGGGCCCGCAAGCCCAAGAAAAGGTGGTCACCAGGGTACCTGCTACAAAGAGCAATCTCCCAAACCGGGGAGAAGCCAAAGGGCAGAGGTCCCCAATCAACAGCCAGAAGGTGCGAGGGACCAGAGACAGGAGGCAGTCCAGCTTCGCTGCAGCCAGCAGCAATCTGCGACAGTGCCAGAGATTAGCCTGGCCGTCCGGAGACGGGCGGCATTTGTATTATAGCTTTGGTGTGAATATAGCATGCTTTTAAGGTGTATTTTAAGTTTTGTTGATATAACTAGTTTTAAGTTTAAGTTTAAAGAATTTAAGTTTACATGTGTGCCAAATGTTTGTATTTTGGTCCGAGGTCAAGGGATCCGACCATGTCTCCACCTAAGGCAGCAGGTCAGTGAGACCTGGCTGCATGTCCATTTAAGTTTTTGCAGGAGATTGGAAAATGAAGCAGCCCTGTTTGCCCAGCCCGAGCTGGGCACTGAATGAAGATATGGATACAGAATGTTGGGCATCACCACGCCACTGGACGAATCCAGAGGGAAAAACCTGCAGCGGCCTTCAGGAGTAACCAGCCAGGCTCCTACGTGGAAGAGATGCCCCAGCTGGGTGGGGCACGGCCCCCAACCCAGCACTATCCTGACTGAAGTTCACTTGCGGGAGACCTCGCTGTTGAGGAGTCATGATGGGGAAGCGCGGGCGCCTTGTCAGATAGGGTCGCACTCCCCGGGGGTGGGTGGTGATGGCCCAGGAAAGATTGTATAGAGGAGGGGGAGACCCAAGAGTCACATGGGTGTGGTCAGGGGAGGGAGGAACTCACCCGGGGGCCCACGGTTAAAGAGGGTAAGTGTGGCTGGGGAGGATGAGTGGGTGGCCGGATCTGGGTTCCAAGTTTGTGTGGGGCCAGGGAGAGTCGCCACACAGGCACCCATCATTTTTCTGCAGCCAGTCAAGGGAAGACGGGAGGGGGAGAGACTGGGAGTCGCGATCCCATACTCCCCAGTCTCGGTCTGTGCCAAGGTAATTTTAAACATGAGGTGTACCCCGCCTCCACAAAGGAACAAGTGAACGGCTCGGGGCTGGCGGAGCAGGCTGGTCTGTAAATCCATTCTGCCTGTTTTAAAGTTTAAGACAATCAAAGGGGGGTGGGAGGTACTTTTACTGCCCGGGTGGGAGGAGCAACACCCACCCCACACGTGATGGTCGGGGTTTTATTTAAGCATGTTGTTTCAATGTTTAATGAAGATTTTTTTTTTGTATTTTGTTTAATAGTTCCAATTCGAGCAGAGGAGTTGGACCCTCTCCATGCTTGGGATCATTTTGATAACATTGTGTAACTAAGATTGCAACATGTTGTAATAAGTTACTTATCTACTGGAATTTTTTTGAGGATGTAACTGGGAAAATAGATAAGGGAGAACCAGTAGATGTGGTGTATTTGGACTTTCAAAAGGCTTTCGATAAAATCCCGCATAAGAGATTAGCATGTAAAGTTAAGGCACATGGGATTGGGGGCAAGGTATTGACTTGGATAGAGAACTGGTTGGCAGACAGAAAGCAGAGAGTAGGAATTAACGGGTCTTTTTCCGAGTGGCAGGCAGTGAATAGTGGGGTACCGCAGGGATCGGTCCTTGGACCCCAGCTATTCACAATATACATTAATGATCTAGACAAGGGAACTAGATGTCATATCTCCAAGTTTGCAGACGGCACAAAGCTGGGTGGGCGTGTGTGCTGTGAGGAGGATACTGAGAAACTCCAGGATGATTTGGACAGGTTGGGTGATTGGGCAGAAGCGTGGCAGATGCAATATAATGTGGATAAATGCGAGGTTATCCACTTTGTTGTCAAAAACAGAAAGGCAGAATATTATCTGAATGGCAATAGATTGGGAGAAGGGGAACTGCAACGAGACCTGGGTGTTCTTGTGCACCAGTCGCTGAAGGTAAGCATAAAGGTGCAGCAGGCGGTGAAGAAGGCAAATGGTATGTTGGCCTTCATAGCAAAAGGGTTTGAGTACAGGAGCAAGGATGTCCTGCTGCAGTTGTACAGGGCCTTGGTGAGACCACACCTTGAGTACTGTGTGCAGTTTTGGTCGCCTTATCTGAGGAAAGATGTTCTTGCCATGGAAGGAGTTCTGCGAAGATTCACAAGGCTGATCCCTGGGATGGCAGGAATGACATATGAGGAGAGATTGGGTCGATTGGGCTTATACTCGCTGGAGTTTAGAAGAATGAGAGGGGATCTCATCGAAACTTATAAAATTCTGACAGGTCTGGACAAACTAGATGCAGGTAGAATATTCCTGATGGTCGGAGAGTCCAGAACCAGGGGTCATAGTCTAAGGATAAGGGGTAAGTCATTTAGGACAGAGATGAGGAAAAATTTCTTCACCCAGAGCGTGGTGAACCTGTGGAATTCTCCACCACAGAAGGCGGTTGAAGCCAAGTCTTTAAATATATTCAAGAAAGAGTTAGATATATTTCTTAAGGCTAAAGGGATCAAGGGATATGGGGAGAAGGCAGGGACAGGGTACTGAATTTGGATGATCAGCCATGATTTCATTGAATGGCGGAGCAGGCTCGAAGGGCCGAATGGTCTACTCCTGCTCCTATCTTCTATGTTTCTATGTTAAAAAGTGTTTGTAAATTTGGATTACACTGTATAATTTTACAAGCATGTAGGGGTATGAGACCCCTTAATGTAAATTAGTTTGATCTGTAAGATGCCTACCGTACCACGGTTTTTCTCAAATTTTAGGGGAAAAGACGGTTCGGGGGATCAGTGGCAGATAGCTATTAGGTAAATACAGGGGATGGTTGTTTGTGAGGGGGTCTGAAAATTTTGCTCACTCCTTCGAGTTGATACTTCGATCAAGTTGGGAGTATCAAAAGGAGGGAATGAAGGGTTTCACAAAATTCCCCTATTTTTCCCTGAAGATTGAAAAGATTGGTCCACATCGTGGACGAAGAATTGGGTGATGTGACTTGTCTACAATGTTTCAAAATGTGCCTAGAACCGCAAAGGACTGCTCTGAGCTGGGCTGTGCATGTACTACAACCCAGAATCGAGGAGGTTCGTGGAGGTGTTCACACACATTGAGACAACATATCTTAATAAAATCGTTCCCTGGAGGTTGGGCAATCATAAAAAGTTTTAAAAAGGCCAGAGAAAGCTTGGCCAAAAGGATAAAGCAGCAAAACAGCTCACAGCGAGTTGTCTGTGTGAAAAAGTGGGAGGATACAGGGGCTGTGAGTCAGACCTGCCAATCAAAGGGAGGTTCCCTTTGAAGCACTTGAAGTTGTTTATTGACTTAAGCAATTACCCACTTGAGAGAAAACCACAAAACAATCGGCTATGTTTACACAGCCATTCAAGGCACTCACAGACAAATGAGAGATTGAAACCCTGGAACGGACTTTGAAAGGCAACAGTTTAAGCATTGAATGGGTTTTTGAATCACCCATCATTCTGGACAATAGGGCCTTGCATTCCCTTTTGTTCTAGCCCAGGTGGGCTCCGGATGTGGGCGGGTACATTTTGGCCCCACATTGCAGACATACTAACCCAGTCCAACCACTTTGAGTTAGCCAATCACAGCGTATCTTTTGTGAATTGGAACTTTTTGGGTGCAAATTTTCCAGACAGACAAACAGCAGGGGGGGGGGGGTGCTCACCAGGTATATATGATAGCTCCTGGGAAGCTATCACTCTCTCTTTACTTCTTGGTACCACAGGTGAGCCCCTCTCTCTCTCTCTCACTTCGCTGGACCGCATGTGAGCAGAGTTTCTGGCTCCTCAGCAAAGCAACCTAGTAAGGAGTTGGGGCATGGTAATTAAGGGGATATTGCTAAGATTGTTTAATCAACATTGTAGCCACTTCCCCCTCGTTTTTGCCATCTGCATTCCTCCATTTGAGCAATTTTACTGTAATTACTGTGTTCGTGTGGTATAGTTTGATATTTGATTATAGTTTCTTTTAGTTAATAAAGCTTGGTTTTTCTCTCATCTAGACTATTTCTCCATTTTAATATCATTAATTATAAGTCCTTCAGTCAGAATTGGAAGGTGGGGTAGCGATTTGAAACCGCTGTTTGAAAATTGGTTTATTGGAAATTGGTTTACAGTGTAGCAGCAGGCTGCCTGACCAGGTGAATTACCGTAATCCAGGTAAAAGATTGGAATTGGTCAGAGTGCAGGCAAAGGCTGCAGACCAGGTGAATTACCTTAAACCAGTAAAAAGATGCCCCCCTACAACATATTTGTTCTTCTATCTCCCTCTCACTGTTTGGGGGTCTGTAGTACACTCCCAGCAGTGTGATCGTCCATTTTTTGATTTTCAATTTGACCCATATGGCCTCATTTGATGATCCCTCCACCATATCATCCCTCCTCACAGCTGTAATAGTTTTTTTAATCAATACCGCGAACCCCCCTCCATTTTTACCTCCCTCTCTATCCCGTCTGAAAATCCTGTAACCAGGAATGTTGAGCTGCCATACCTGCCCGTCTTTCAGCCATGTTTCTATAATAGCTATAATATCATAGTCCCAAGTATCTGCCTGTGCCCTCAACTCATCTGCCTTGTTCGCTATACTCCTTGCATTGAAGTATATACCATTTAGTACAGGCAATCCCCCTTGTTGACTACTATCTAGCTCTTGATTCCTCTGTCCTTCCAATTTACTTTCGATGTTTTTGTTTTCCAATTCCAGTTTTTCTTCCCTCCCTATTGACTCTATACTTAGGTTCCCATCCCCCTGCCAAGCTACTTTAATCCCTCCCCAGCAGCCCAATTCGGAAGGAGGCATTGCTGGCTCTGGTGCTGGCGAATGAGGTGGGCTGGGTCGACCAAGTGTCTGTGGGAGAACACTTGGGGACGAGTGATCATGATATAATAAGATTTAGATTAGCAATGGAAAGGAGCAAGGAATGATCTAGAGTGGAACTTCTAAACTGGAATAGGACTAACTTCAATGGGATATGAAAGGGTCTAGCCAGGGTAAAATGGAACCAAAGACTGACAGGAAAAACTGTAACGGAAAAATGGGTGATCTTTAAGGAGGTGTTTTTCCAAGTACAGGCTAGGTACATTCCAACAAGAGGGAAGGGGAAGGGAACCGAATCTAGGGCTCCTTGGAGGATGAGGGAGATAGAGAAGATGATGAAACAAAAAAAGAGGGTGTATGATGCATGTCAGGTGAATTCTTCAAGGGAGAAGCTGACCAAATACAATAAGTTGAGAGGGTAAGTGAAGATGAATATAAGATTGGCAAAGAGAAATTATGAGAGTAGAATGGCGGTTAACATAAAAGGGAACCCAAAAACTTCTACCAGCATGTAAACAGTAAGCGGGTAGTAAGAGGCAGGGTAGGGCCTATTCGGGACAAAGAAGGTAATACATGCTTAGAGGCGCAGGGCAAGGCTAGAATACTCAATGAGTACTTTGTATCAGTGTTTACTAAGGAGGTGGATGCTGACAAAATATCGGTAGAGGTGGAAAAGGTAGAAGCAAAGAAAGGGGTGAAAATTGATAGACAGGGTGTACTAGAAAGGCTGGGTGTGCTTAGAGTGAATAAGTCACCTGGTCCAGATGGCTTGCAACCCAGGTTGCTAAGGGAATTGGGGGAGGAGATAGCGGAGGGGTTACCATAATTTTCCAATCTTCCCTAGATGCGGGGGAGGTGCCTGTGGATTGGAAAGTGGCAAATGTGACACCATTGTTCAAGAAAGAGTGTAAGGACAATCTTAGTAACTGCAGGTCGGTCAATTTAACATCAGTGGTGGGTACAGTTTTAGAAACAATAATCAAGGAAAAAATAATGGGCACTTGGAGAGGTTTAAGCTAATTAAGGAGAACCAACATGGATTTGTAAAAGGCAGATCATGTTTGACTAATCTAATTACATTTTTTGATGAAGTAACAGGAAGGATTGATGAAGGGAATGCAATGGATGTTGTCTACATGGATTTAAGGAAGGTGTTTGACAAAGTACCACATAGAAGGCAGTTTAACAAAATTGAGGCTCATGGAAGAGGTGGGTCAGTGGCAGCTTGGATAAGGAATTGGCTTAAGGACAGAAAACAGCGAGTTGTGGTAAATGGCTGTTTTTAAGACTGAAGGATGGTAGACAGTGGTGTAGTGCGGGGGCCACTTCTTTTTTTGTTATATACAAATGACCTGGATATTGGAATACAAAGTAGAATTTCTAAATTTGCCGATGACACCAAACTTGAGGATCTGGCAAACAGTGAGGATGATACCAATCGACGGCAACAGGACATAGAAAGGGTAGCAGAATGGGCAGACAAGTGGCAGATGGAATTTAATACAGAGAAGTGTGAGATGATGCAATTTGGCAGAAGGAACAGGGAGAGGCAATATATACTTAATGGCACAGTTTTGAAGGGTGTGCAGGGACAGAGGGACCTGGGAGTTATTGGCCCAGAAATTCGGCTCTCCACGGGTGAGTACGCATGGGGTACTCACCCGTAGGTGGAATGGAAATGCCGGTTTCCTGCATGCACTGCGCATGTGCGGGAAACCGGCACTTCCGATCCTCTGAACGAAGGGGTTCAGAGGTCGAATGCGCGCGCAGGGGAAGCTGCGCGTGCACTTTGAACTTAGGTTTTTTTTGCAAGTTTTCACGTGAGGTTAAGCCTGTAGGATTTACACATTTAAAAAGCAGGTGTAAGGCCTGCTTTTTACAAGGTAAGCGGTCAATTAATTAAAATTAAAACATTTTTTCCAGAGGTTTATTATTTTTAAATATTTTAAAGCAAGGTAAGTTTATTTTTAGCACCTTTTTTTATAAAATAACTTTAGCAAAAATTTAAATTATTGTTTAAAATAGTTATTTAATGTAATTTATAGTTTATTTAAAAAGTGTGATGTTTTTTAAAAATTTATTTGAAGGTTTACTGCTATTTTGGGACCCATAGTATTCATAAGTTTTCACAGGTCTTCCTGTCAATCTTATGAATGGGCTTTTCCCTCCTCCGATTGGCTGCCCATGGCTCACGTGACCCCAGAGGACGCATCGCACTAACTACGCCCCTGGGACATGCAAGCACAGTGTGCCGACATCTGGGCCAGGCCCCAGAGCGGAATTCCACGGGGCCCTAGAGCTCAACTGCCGGCCCGCGGGAAGCCCCCGACCCGAATTTCTGGGCCAATGTGCATAGGTCCCTGAAGGTGGTGGGACATATTGAAAGAATGGTTAGCAAAGCATATGGGATCTTGGGCTTCATAAACAGAGGTATTGAGTACAGAAGTAGAGAAGTTATGCTGAACCTTTATAAAGCGCTGGTTAGGCCACAACTGGAGTATTGCATCCAGTTCTGCTCACCACACTTTAGGAAGGATGTGAAGGCACTTCATAGAAATATAGAAACATAGAAGATAGGAGCAGGAGTAGGCCACTCGGCCCCTCGAGCCTGCTCCGCCATTCGATGAGATCATGGCTGATCATCCAAACTCAGTACCCCGTACCTGCCTTCTCCCCATATCCCTTGATACCTTTAGCTCTAAGAAATATATCTAGCTCCTTCTTGAATGTATTTAAAGACTTGGCCTCAACCGCCTTCTGTGGTAGAGAATTCCACAGGTTCACCACTCTCTGGGTGAAGAAATTCTTCCTCATCTCTGTCCTAAATGGCTTACCCCTTATCCTTAGACTATGAACCCTGGCTCTGGACTCTCCGACCATCAGGAACATTCTACCTGCATCTAGTTTGTCCAGACCTGTCAGAATTTTATAAGTTTCGATGAGATCCCCTCTCATTCTTCTAAACTCCAGCGAGTATAAGCCCAATCGATCCAATCTCTCCTCATACTTCATTCCTGCCATCCCAGGGATCAGCCTTGTGAATCTTCACTGAACTCCTTCCATGGCAAGAACATCCTTCCTCAGGTAAGGCGACCAAAACTGCACACAGTACTCAAGGTGTGGTCTCACCAAGGCCCTGTACAACTGCAGCAGGACATCCTTGCTCCTGTACTCAAACCCTCTCACTATGAAGGCCAACATACCATTTGCCTTCTTCACCGCCTGCTGCACCTGCATGCTTACCTTCAGCGACTGGTGCACAAGGACACCCAGGTCTCGTTGCACTTCCCCTTCTCCCAATCTATTGCCATTCAGATATTTGTCTGCCTTTCTGTTTTTGACACCAAAGTGGATAACCTCGCATTTATCCACGTTATATTGTATCTGCCACGCTTCTGCCCAATCACCCAACCTGTCCAAATCATCCTGGAGTTTCTCGGTATCCTCCTCGCAGCACACATGCCCACCCAGCTTTGTGATGTCTGCAAACTTGGAGATATTACATCTAGTTCCCTTATCTAGATCATTAATGTATATTGTGAATAGCTTGGGTCCAAGGACCGATCCCTGCGGTACCCCACTAGTCACTGCCTGCCACTCGGAAAAAGACCCGTTAATTCCTACTCTCTGCTTTCTGTCCGCCAACCAGTTCTCTATCCAAGTCAATACCTTTCCCCCAATCCCATGCGCCTTAACTTTACATGCTAATCTCTAATGCGGGACCTTATCGAAAGCCTTTTGAAAGTCCAAATACACCACATCTACTGGTTCTCCCTTATCTATTTTCCCAGTTACATCCTCAAAAAATTCCAGTAGATTAATCAAGCACGATTTACCTTTTGTAAATCCATGTTGACTTTGTCTGATCCTGTCACTGTTTTCCAAGTGCTCAGCTAATACATCCTTTAAAATGGACTCTAGCATTTTCCCCACTACCGATGTCAGGCTTACCAGTCTGTAATTCCCCGCTTTCTCTCTACCATCCTTTTTGAATAGTGGGGTAAAATTTGCTACCCTCCAATCCATGGGCACAGTTCCAGAGTCCAGCGAATTTTGGAAGATGATCAGCAATGCATCTGCTATTTCTAGGGCCACCTCCTTAAGTACCCTAGAATGTAGATTATCAGGCCCTGGGGATTTATCGGCCTTCAATCCCGTCAATTTCCTGAACACCATTTCCCTACAAATACTGATTTCTTTCAGTTCCTCCCTCTCATCAGACCCTATGTTCTCCAACATCTCTGGGAGGTTATTTGTGTCCTCCTTTGTGAAGACAGAACCAAAATATGCATTTAATTGGTCTGCCATTTCTTTGTTCCCCATTATAACTTCCCCTGCTTCTGACTGCAAGGGACCTACACTTGATTTCACTAATCTTTTTCTCTTCACATATCTATCAAAGCTCTTACAGTCAGTTTTTATGTTCCCTGCAAGCTTACTTTCATATTCTATTTTCCCCTTCTTAATTAATCCCTTTGTCCTCCTTTGTTGAATCCTAAACTGCTCCCAATCCTCAGGGTTACCGCTTTTTCTGGCCAATTTATATGCCCTCTCCGTGGATCTTATGCTATCCCTAATTTCCCTTGTTAGCCACGGTTGAGTCACCCTTTTTGTTTTATTCTTATCCCAAACTGGGATGAACAAATTCTGTAGTTCATCCATGCGGTCTTTGAGTGTTTGCCATTGCCTATCCACCGTCAACCCTTTGAGTGACATTCCCCAATCAATCCTACTCAATTCGCGCCTCATACCATCGTAGTTTCCTTTATTTAAATTCAGGACCCTAGTCTCCGAGTCAACTACTTCACTCTCCATCCTAATGAAGAATTCTATCATATTATGATCGCTCTGACCCAAGGGGCCTCGTACAATTAATCCTCTCTCATTACATAATACCCAGTCTAAGATGGCCTGATCTCTGGTTGGTTCCTCGACATATTGTTCCAGAAAACCATCCTGTAAACATTCTAGGAATTCCTCCTCCACAGTATTTTTACTAATTTGGTTAGCCCAATCTATAAATTAAAGTCACCCTTGATGACTACTGTGCCCTTACTGCATGTTTCTCTAATTTCCCTTTTAATGCCATCCCCAACCTCCGTATTACTATTTGGAGGTCTATATACCACTCCCACTAACGTTTTCTGCCCTTTGATATTTCTCAGTTCTACCCATACAGATTCCGCATCATCAGAGTTAATATCCTTCCTTACAATTGTGTTAATCCCCTCTTTAACCAGCAATGCTACCCCACCTCCCTTTCTTTTTTGCCTATCCTTCCTAAATATTGAATACCCCTGGATGTTGAGTTCCCAGCCTTGGCCACCCTGGAGCCATGTTTCTGTAATCCCAATCAAATCATATTTGTTTACCTCTATTTGCGCAGCTAATTCATCCACCTTGTTCCGAATGCTCCTTGCATTAAGACACAAAGGCCTAGAAATTGGGTATAGCCCCGCTTGAGGGGCTAGAACTGGCGGTGCTCAAAGTTTATAGCCAGACGAAACTTATCGCTGCCTGGTGAGATATTGGGTTGCATCGCCCCCAAAGGGGATTGAGGCGCTAATTCAGCCGTTGCACGGTGCTCCTAAGGCGCAAAAGTTCAGGCGCTACTCAATATCGACGTGGACGGGCGCAGCGTAGGTGATCTCAATTACGGGAAACCACGAGACTTCCAGGCGCCGGCCAGCTCTTAAAGGGGTGGGTCAGTCAGCCTGAGCTGCCACACCCAATGCCCTGTAGGCCTCAGAATCGGCGCTCGCCCTTCTCTGGTGTTAGAAACTTGTTGAGCATGGAGAAGGTTAGACAGAGAGCAGAGCGCTTCAGCACTGAGGCTCTGGACCAGTTGGTGGCTGCAGTTGAGCGCCGTCGAGATGTCCTGTATCCGGACAATGGCAAGAGGCCGAATCAGAAGGCTTACCGACGATCTTGGAGGGAGGTTGCTGTGAGGGTCAACTCCAGCAGCATGGTGACCAGGGCCCCTGTTCAGTGCAGGAAGAAATTCAATGACCTCACATGGATCCTTAGGGTGAGTGATGGTTTAGCAAACTTTTGATTCCCTCCATCTGTAGCTGACTTTGGGCACCCTGTTGCCATGATGCCCCAATGGCCATCTGTCAGCAAGCACCCACGGCCCTTTCTGGGCACACACATGGACAGATGTCTCAAGGCCTCATGTAAGGGCTCTTTCACCATGGGGGGCATGCAATGATGTCTCAAGGCCTCATGTAAGGGCTCTTTCACCATGGGGGGCATGCGATGATGTCTCAAGGCCTCATGTAAGGGCTCTTTCACCATGGGGGGCATGTGATGATGTCTCAAGGCCTCATGTAACACAACTTCCCCTTCTTTCCTCTCCAGGCCAAGCTGGCGGCCAGGCGAAGGGACCACTTTCAAACCGGTGGCGGGCCTCCACATGTGGTCCCTCTCGCGGATCTGGAGGAGAGAGTGCACCAGATTCTTGGAGGACGTCTGTCTTGTCCTGTGACCACTGCATCTGCCGACCCCATTTCCGACAGCGAGGGTGAGACTCTCACCTTTTCACCTGTTGCCTTCCACTTGGTCCCCCCGCCAGCATGCTTCCTCAGTGTGCAGCCATGTCAGAGCCTTTCCGCAAACCTGTCCTTTTGCTAAAGCCACTCTTCCACCGCCCTGCTTTCAGATGAATCAGCACCAACTTGGGCTCAACGCACTGAAGCTGCCAGTGCCAGTGCCACCGGAGGCGAGGAGCAGGAGGAATCCGGACCAGCCATTGCAGAATCCAGGGAGCGGACACATCTACAGACTGGGGATAGTAGTCCCCTGGAGGGGAGGGTGGGGGGCTCTGAGGATGAACCAGTTGCCGGAACAAGCGGCATGCAGCAACGCAAGGGGGATAGGCAAGTTCGGCCACCATCTCCCCGGAGGGCAAGGCAGGTAGTTATGACTGCTGCTCAGAGTGCAGAGGAGGAGCGTCACCTGGGTGAAATGAGCAAACAGGCCCGGCTCAGACACACGGAGCTGATGGCTGCAGTGGAGAAGATGCCTCAGTCAATAGATACATTGGCTAAGAGTATGTTGGACTTCGGGGCAACAATGGAGAGGACTCTCCAGGGCTTTGGGGCAACAATGGACAAGTCTATCCAGGGCTTCGAGCCAACAATGGAGAGGACTATCCAGGGCTTCGGCCCAACAATGGAGAGGACTGTCCAGGGCTTTGAGGCCGTGGAGTGGTCGGCACCTGCCTTGTCCGAAGCAATGGAAAGAACTGTCCAGGTCTTCTCCGAAGCACTGGCACCTGGCACACAGGTCCTCACTGTTGCCACGCAGTAACTTGCTGGGCTCGTCCACACCCAGATCGAGGCAACGCGATCTCTCACTGCAGCCACCCTCTCTGCATCAGATAGGATCACCCCGGGCCCTTCCAGTCCCATACAAGGCCAGGAATCAGTGGAGCATGCGATTGTGGCGGATGAGCCAAGCCGGTCCCCTCAGATAGCCAGTGTGTCGTCCGACCATGGTGCAGGTGTCCTCTCTCGGCAGGAGACCATTGCACATGCCAGCGCTGGGACGTCTGCAGTGCAGCTGCCACCACCTGCAGGGCACACTGCTTCCAGCCATGGTCACATCAAGCATCCTGCGTCCGCACCCTCCAAGCCCAGAGGTTGGCCAGGCCGTCCCTCAGGGGCTTCTGCGCTTCCACACAGTCAGCAGGCGTCCCCCAGCCTTGAGCCCGCCACTGGGATCCAATTACGTAGGAGCAGCAGGGAGGGAAGGGGCCGGCTGTGAAAGAGAAGTCATTCTCCCTCAAGGGACCAGTTGTAGAGGGAGGTGCTGAGACGTTTCTTTGTCCAAATTCAAGGACACCCTCACCTGTTGTTATATTTGCAGAAGGTTTGTTGAGCTTTGCGGCTTTGCCGAAGAGTTCACAGTTATTTTGTTAGTTATGGTTTCTGTTGACATGATGTTGTTTTGCTGTAATGAAAGACTTTTGTGACAATAAACAGAAGTTTCAATGTGGCATGGTGCACGTGACTACTTTCAGTGATGCTGGCATTCAGAGGCCGTCAAACATCTAAAGTGCGCAGGAGTTAAGACTCTCATCATTCCACCAGAGGGGTCTCGAAACAAGTCCTGATGAGCCTCTGACGTATGGCCCTTCCACTTTCAGGAGCCCTTCCATCTTCCTCCTCCTCCTCCTCCGCCTGCTCTTCCTCCTCCTCCTCCTCCTCCTCATCCTCCTTCTCCGCCTGCTCTTCGTCCTCCTCCCCCTCCTCCTCCTCCGCCTGCTCTTCCTCCTCCTCCTCCGCCTGCTCTTCCTCCTCCTCCTCTTCCTCCTCCGCCTGCTCTGCTGGTCATTGAGGGACAGGTGGAATTGGCTGGGTGTGTCGAATCGCCAAGTTGTGGAGCATGCAGCAGACGACGACGATGTGTCCCACTTGCTCCGGCAAGTGCTGCAGGGATCCCACCGAATGTTCCAGACATCGGAAACGCTTTTTGAGAGCACCAATAGTGTGCTGTTCACTGTGCCTGGTCGCCTGATGGCCGCTGTTGATCAGCTCTTCTGCTGGGGTGTCGGCCACACAGAGTGTTGTCATCAGCCATGGGCAGAGAGGATAGCCCTTGTCCCCAGTAAGCCAGCCTCGTGTTCGAGCCAGCCCCTCAAAAAGGTCACAAACTGAGGTCAACCGCAGGATAAAGGCATCGTGGCTGCACCCTGGGAAATGCACGTTGACTGCCATGATGATTTGGCGGTGGTCACAGACCAGCTTCACGTTGAGGGAGTGGAACCCCTTGCGGTTGCGGAAGTCCTAAGGATGCTGGCATGGCGCCCTCAAAGCCACGTGTGTGCTGTCAGTCGCCCCCTGCACCATGGGGAAGTCCGCAATAGAAGCGATACCCTGCGCGCGCTCCGCCTGCTTGTGCAGTGTCAGAGGGAAGGTCATGAATTGACGCCTTCGCCTATAAAGGGCATCTGTAACTTGCCGGATGCAACAGTGGACTGCAACCTGAGCGATAGTCGCAATGTCCCCAATGGCTAACTGAAAGGATCCATTGGCATAAAAATTGAGGCCATCAGTCAGTTTAGCGAACACGGACAGAGAGGTCCTGCACCGTTCACGCGGCTGCAGATCCTCAGCAAGCAGGTGGCACAGATCAGTAACAATGTCCCTCCCGAATCGGAGCCTTCGCAAACACTGCTCCTCCGACATGTCAAGGCTTGACACCTGCTGCCTAAAGACCTTCGCAGCATACCGTCGGATTGGCCGACCTCCATTGCCCCTCCTCCTTCTGCCCAATCCCGGCCCTCTCTCCAGCCGTCTCTCTGCCCCTTCACAGTGTTCGGCCATGAGGCCGTCGCTCTCCAAAGCAGCTCCCATTCCGATGCCAGTTGGTCAAAAGGCTGTTAGGTGTAGTGCTCCAACTGCTCCGGACAGGTTTGAAGGTCCCAAGTACTCTAAAGCTAAATTCCCAAAACTCTGCTCCACAGTAGCTCGCCAACTCTCTCCAGCAACGATCGCAATGAGCAGGCCAAGTGGCTGAAGCTTCTGCACTAGAGCTGTCCCCTTTAAATAGCGCCCCCCTACTCCGAGAAGGGCCTGCTAGCGCTCCCTCGAACTGTCACTAATAGCGCTAGGCCTTAAGGCTCCGGGCGCCACCCAATATGCGCTCAGGCGCTCCTAAAAGGCGTTGCACACTGAAATGACGTCATGATCTGCTTGCGCTCGCGGGCGTGCGCAAACACTTAGCGCAGGCGTTAAATGTATAGTCAATATGCGAGTTGTCGCCATCTTCATAGCGACCGCCCCAACATAGGGTATCGCCCCAATTCTAGGTCTCTTTAGGCACTCAACGCCGGCGCTAACAACCGAATTTCTAGGCCAAAGCCTTCAGGCTTGTTTTTTTAACACTCTCAGACCTATATGAATTATTATTCACTGTGACCATGTTTGATTTAAACCGTTGAGTTCTTTGCCTTCTAATTTTGTTTTTCTCCTTCCTGTCTTTTGCTTTTTTCCTTGTTTCCCTTTCCTCTGTCTCCCTGCTCAGGTTCCCAACCCCCTGCCACTTTAGTTTAAACCCTCTCCAACAGCACTAGCAAACACTCCCCCTGGGACATCGGTCCCGGCCCTACCCAGGCGCAAACCATCCCATTTGTACTGGTCCCACCTCTCCCAGATCTGGTTCCAATGTCCAAGGAATTTGAATCCCTCCCCCTTGCACCATTCCTCTAGCCACGTATTCATTTGAAATATCCTCCTATTTCTACTCTGACTGGCATGTGGCACTGGTAGCAATCCTGAGATTGCTACCTTTGAGGTCCTATTTTTTAATTTACCTCCTAACTCCCTATATTCTGCTTTTAGAACCTCATCCCATTTTTTACCTATATTGTTGGGGCCTATGTTCGCCCTCCCCCTCCAAAATGTTCTGCAGGTGCTCCGAGACGTCCTTGACCCTTGCACCAGGGAGGCAACACACCATCCTGGAGTCTTGATTGCGGCCGCAAAAACACCTATCTATTCCCCTTACAATTGAGTCCCCTATCACTATAGCTCTTCCACTCTTTTTCCTCCCAGCCTGTGCAGCAGAGACACCCATGGTGCCAGGAAGTTGGCTGCTGCTGCCTTCCCCTAATGAGTCATCCCCCCCAACAGTATTCAAAGTGGTATATCTGTTTGAGAGGGGGATGGCCACAGGGGATTCCTGCACTACTCTGCCTGCTGGTCACCCATTCCCTTCCTGCCTGTACACCCTTTACCTGCGGTGTGACCAACTCACTAAATGTGATATTCACGATGTCCTCAGCGTCGCAAATGCTCCAAAATGAATCCATCCGCAGCTCCAGTGCCGCAATGCGGTCTGTCAGTAGCTGCAGCTGGACACACTTCCCGCACACATGGTCGTCAGGGATGCAGGAAGCATCCCTGATTTCCCACATAGAGCAGGAGGAGCATACTACGGGGCTGGGCTGTCCTGCCATGACTTACCCTTTAATTAATTAATTAATTAATTAAAATTAAATGAATCCCACCAATTTCACTTCAATTAAATGATATACTCAAAGGCCCTTGCTTAATAGTAGTCCCCACTACAAAACAGAGAGTCCTTAGAAACCACAAAATTTAAGTTTAGAAAAATTTAGAAAGAAAATACTCACCAACCAATCACTTACCTGCTTCTTGGTGACGTCACACTTCGATTACATTTTGCTTCCCTCTCCCGGAACCTGGATTAGTAAGCCGCCTCTGGTGCTCCCTCGCAGGTCCGCCACCTCTCTGCTCTCTCTGGGTTCTGGGCCTCGCTGCCTCGGGGCTGCTCCTTATGTACCGCCGCCTCTGGTGCTCCCTCGCAGGTCCGCCGCCTCTCCGCTCTCGGGGCTCTGGGCCTCGCTGCCTCGGGCTGCTCCTTTAATACCTCCGCCGCCTCTGGTGCTCCCTCGCAGGTCCGCCGCCTCTCCGCTCTTGGGACTTTACCAGAATGGTTCCGGGGGTGGGGGTCTTAACTACAAGGACAGGTTGGAGAAGCTGGATTTGATTTTATTAGAGCAAAGGAGGTTGAGGGGTGATTTGAAAGTGGTGTACAAGGTTATGATGAGTTTGGATAGGCTAGATGGGGAAAGGCTGTTCCCACTAGTTGATGGTACAAGGACTAGAGGACACAGGTTTTAGGTTTTGGGCAAGAGATACAGTGGGGATGTGAGGAAAAGCTTTTTTACGAGTAAGTGATGAGGACCTTGAGCTCACTGTTGACGAAAGTGGTGGAAGCAGAGACACTCAATGCTTTGAAGGGGATGTAAGATTCGCAAAATTCCCACATTTCCCCAAGGTTATTATTAAAGTGACCCTGCATGGACAATTTAAAGAAGGGTACCCAAAAGATGGCATCCGCACCTCGTGACCAAAAGCCTGTAAGATTTTAAAAGCTTGGACTCTGCAGCAAAGAACAAGCTGTTTTGGGAAATCAAAACTTAAAATGTATTTCTGCGAAAAAGGACTTTTGTGTTTGAATACCTAGACAGTTAAGCAAACACTGAATATGCATTTTCGTCAGATTGGAACAGATCACCCCAGTTTGGCCTAAGCGCAAGGCCATTACTTTGTCCACATAAATAATCGGAAACAGATTAGGGAAGCGACCAAGGCTGCACAGGCTGATTAAAATGCATTAATGACAATACAACTCGGACATCAGGCCATTAGGTGCGATAAACGGCCATCTAAAAACAGTTAGTTTAGATTGCTATAATCATTTAAAACAGCCCGCCAAAAGTGAAACAATGAACTGACCTGATTTGGCGCGCAGATAAGGGCCATCAAAAGGAATCTAACTGTAGGCCCTCAGTAGCAATCGCTCTCTTGCCCAGTGACCAACGCTCCTTGACCTCGTGGCTCCTGCTCATTGTTCCCCTCCCGCGCTTGCCGCCTGGCCCATGTCTTGCCCCACTCCATGAGGGACGCCCGGCATTACACTAGGCGAACACGGGCAAACCAGACCAGACGAGGCGGGACGAGACGAGACGAGGTGAGATGAGATGAGGTGAGACAAGACGAATTGGGAGAAGATTGAAGAACGTTTCGAATAATCGGGCCTTCAATTCAGCCCAGCTGTGACTATCTTCATGCAAACTCCAACTGCCACCCAAGGAAGAGGGACCATCATCCCTGTGAGGTAAAGTACCCAAGCAAAGACTTTAACCTCGGGGTACTTTACCTGGATGACGCCCTTGCAGCGCCCTGAGACCACATGATGACGGCAGGCCCCAGAGAGAACAAAGAGCGAACCCCAAACCCCACAGCTGTTTGAACTCAGCAGATTTTGACTCAGTGAGCATCAATTCCTGTCCGCTCACAGCTAAATCTAGTTAGGTATAGGGGTGGGATAAGGATAAGGGGATCGTTAATGTAATTTGTGTTCCCTCGATGTGCCGTGTGTTCCCCATTCCCTGTATAAGTATATAGTTATTTTGTTTATGCCTGTAATTGTTTACCAGTAATTTCTCATAAGACTGTGTTTTATCTCTGTTCAATAAAATCTTGGTTTTCTTACACCAAACCACTTGTCTACTCGAGTTTTCTGTATCGCTGCCTGCACCTATGTCCGGTGTCTAGAACCCAGGGGCGTGGGAGTGATTCGAACCACTCACCAACAGTCAGGAGCATAAGGTTGTGGGAGAAGAACGCCCGCTTGGTAAGGCAGATTAGGGAACAGGAAGAGAAAGTACAGGAGGTAAAGGCAGCTTACAAGCTAGCGAGTGAACAGGGGTTTGAGGAGGCAGACCACGGCCCCTGTAAAGAGCAGATAGAAAATCTGAGCCAGGCCCTCCGGAAGGCAAAAGGCATGGTATGCCTCATAAGCTCAAAGGCAGGTCAGGCGGATTTTATGGGGAACGAGGGGAGGACAGTTCCAATGTCACCGCTAGTGCCCAAGGATGACCTGGTTGAAGGAGAGGAGATCTCACGACCACCACCCGTCGCGCCAAGTTTCAGCGAGGTTTGGCAGCAAGGGGGGGTGGAGCCAGAGGTGGAAGCGGAGGTGGAGCAACCCCCGCCAGAGAGGTCGGAGCCGGGACCGATGTGCCCAGCACGGCATCGGAGATTCGGCCCACCCGTCAATGGCGACGATGAGGGACCCCTCCAAAACCAGTTTGTGTTGCCCTATAGCACTCAACAGCTTAGGGCTATGGTCAACCAAATCCTGAAGCTCTCTGAAAAGGGAGACCCCTCGATCCACTTCAGGGACATAGAGCAGGCAGCCAGCATCAACGACTGTGATGGCACTGAGCAGGCCAAGATGCTGCTATTCACCCTGGAGAGTAGTCTCCTCCAATCCCTCTCTGACGAGTGTAAAAGGGGACAGAGCGGGTACGAGGAGCTTAGAGATGCAGTTCTGGAGGCCATGGGGATGAATGAGGGAAGTCCTTTCTCCCGTGTGGGGAAGACAGTCCAGCTCCCAGCGGAAACCCCACAGGCTTTTGTGGACCGGTTATGGCCGGTGTACAGGAGGGCCTGCACGGGGATGCCGAACCGAGGGTTCCAGAACGGGGATCCCCTGGCCCATTGGTTCCGTTGCCTGGTGGCGAACAGATTGCCACAGGTCCGGGCCAAGGCAGAAGTCTGGTTCGGCCCCAAGAACCCCCAGACCACCGAACTTACGGTGATCAGACAGTTGACTCGGGCCTATAAAAACAGTAGGGGAGCCGATGCACACCTACCTAAGGGAAAGGTGCATGAGGTAAAACCTGGACCGGGTAGGAAAGAGTGGCACCAGGAAGGGAATAACCCCCCCAACACAAAGACGAATTGTTACGGGTGTGGGAAGGATGGTCACTGGCGGAAGGAGTGCAAGAACTCTTGGAAGGATAACGAGGGAAAGAATTCCGCAGCCCCAGCCCAAAAGGTGGGGGTAGGAATCCCTCCCGCCGAGGTCGAGTCACTTTTGGACACCATGAGGTCCTTATTGACTGGCCAGGGGAGAGTAGCAGCCGCTACCGGTGCTCTGACCCCATCAGCCCCATCCAACCCGCAGCCCTGACTAGAGCCAGCGCAGCCTGTTTACCTGTGTTCTCTCCGGTACGGTGAATGGAAAAGACCCCTCTTGGAGATGGAGGTAGAAAAGGTGACGGGGACCTATCTGTTAGACACCGGGGCATCATGCAGCATGGTCTACTCAGTTAACCCCACCACCTCACCTCTATCTAACGGGGTCCCATACAGCCTGTCGGGGTTCACAGGCAAAGAACAGGCTGGCTCGTTTTGCATCCCGCTCGCCATTCGGTTAGGACCGCTCCGCTCTAAGTGGACCTGTGTCCTGATGAAATGGGAAGTGGAAGGTGGAAGAGGGGTCCTGGGAGCCGAATTTATTGTGGGCCATGGGATCCTAGTGTATTTGAGAAATCATTGCCTGTGGGGGGCAGGGAAAGTAAAGAACGGTGAGATCGTTGAAATCACAGGAAAAGAAGGGAAGGGGACCCTATGCACCATGAAGCCCAAAGACGGTTATAACCTCGAACTTATGGTCAGTAACACCCTACAGGAGTTCCAGGCATTTGTGCAGGCCCACCTGGCCACATTTGCCATGCACAAACACGACTGCGGGAGGGTCAAAGTGTTTGAAGCCAGCGAAGACGGGGACCCCATGGCCCGACCACAGAAACAGTATAACTTTCCCAGGGAAGCAGAGCCAGACATGGAAGCAGCCATGTCCTCGTTAGTACAGCAGGGAGTTCTGAGGCCGATAGCTACCCATGTGAATTCTCCATTGTGGCCGGTTAGAAAGCCGGACAATTCCTGGAGGGCCACCGTGGACTATCGGGTGCTCAATAGTAACATCCCAGCCTGTGCACCCACAGTAGCAGCACTTGCTGACCTGATAGGAAGTATTCCAGCATCCGTGACCACTTTCACGTGACTGGATATTTCCAACGGGTTGTGGTCTATCCCTGTAAGGAGGGAGGATTAATACATGTTTGCCTTTATGTTTAAAAGGCAACAGTACACGTGGAACTGCTTGCCTCAGGGCTTCCACAACAGCCCCAGCATTTTCCATCAGTGCATGGCAAACAGTTTAAAGGAGTTCAGTCAGCCCAGACAGTTGGTACAATATGTGGATGACCTACTTCTCTTCACCGATTCGAGAGAGGAGCACGGCCCACTATTGGCAGAATTGCTGGAGCTGCTTGGGCAGAAGGGTTTTAAGGTAAACCCCAAGAAAGCGCAGATCGGCCAGCAGGAGGTGAAATTCCTAGGCCTGACCGTGCGCGCTGGAGAAAGGGCCATAGACAAGTCTAGGAGATAAGCGGTACAAGAGTTACCGGCCCCCAACACAGTGACGGGTGTGAGGTCGTTTCTAGGGCTAACCGGGTACTGTAGAGATTTTATTGAGGAATATGCAGCCACAGCAGCCCCTCTGCTCCGACTCCTACACAAGGGAGTGGAGTGGCTTTGGGATGAGGGTTTCCAGGCAGCATTTGTCAGGCTCAAGAAAGACTTGCAGACTGCACCAGCTCCAGGGGCTGTAGATGGGGGGAAAGAGTTTTTCCTGGAGGTAGCAGCCAGCGGGGACAGCCTGAGTGCTGTGCTGCTCCAAGAGCGGCATGGCAAGCTGAGGCCGGTGGTCAACTCCTCCAGGATACTCATGGATGCGGAGAGGAGCTACTCCAACGTGTGAGTGGCACCTCTTGGCCACACATTGGGCTGTGAAAAGATCGTTGATCTTCACAGGCACCTATCCCATCGCCCTCTTCACACATCACCCACCCACCCAGATGCTTCTGGATGAGAGGATCAAGGATGGAACAGTGAGCAGTGCCCACATTGTCCGCTGGACCTTGCTCCTCTCACAGATGGATCTTAAGCTGAAGGGTCTCTGTGAGACAAAGCTCACAGCCAACCTGGTATATCCTGGAACAGCCCACCGGTGTTCCATAGAAGGGGTTTGGGAAGTGAACATAAGTTTACGGGATGGGATACATCCCACAGGCCGTGAGATCTATGTAGACGGTTCCAGCACGGTATCTGCTGGCAAGCGTCTCACGGGGTGTGGCAAACATTGCCCTGGTGATTAAACTACCCAGCACCATGAGCGCCCAGCAGGCTGAACTGTCCGCGGCAGTGTACGTCGTTACACACCCCGAAATCTTCCCCACCCCCAAAACGATTTGCTCAGACAGCATGTTCACGTACAATTCGTGTATGGAGTACCTGGCCATCTGGTTCCGGCGCGGATACACCTCCGCCGACGGGAGACCCCTCACAGTAAAACCCCTGCTGGAAAAGATCCTGGCAGCAGTGTGGGAGGAAGGGGAGGTTTTCATCCACAAGGTGAAGGTCCATTCCTCCACAGGACCACGGCCAAGGCTACCAGCAGGCTGACTTGCTCGCCAAGGAGGGTGCCCGCACAGGCACTTTCTGGGACCCATATGGGTCTAGACCCATGGCGGCGGTCAGAGGTAGGGACGGGACCCAAGGGAGTGCAGGGGTAGCGTTAGCCCCGGATCTTAAGACGGTCCAAGCCCAAGACCCCGTCCTCAAAGCAGTCCTTGGTGCAGTAACTGAGGGAAAAAGGGTAGAGGGTTTGTATGGCACAGCAACCCTCTCCATAAAAGAGGGCATGCTGTTCCGGGGAGAACAGTGGGTTGCGCCGCAGCAACACCGGAGGGAATTCCTTCAACTGGCCCATGAGGGTCCAAGAGCCCGACACCCCGGGCCTAAGACCACCTGGCTGCGGGTGGAACAGGCGGGATGGTGGCCGGGTCTCAGGGAAGATGTCCGCGAGTTCTGTGCAGGCTGTCTTGTGTGTGCTGCTAATAACCCTGACCCCCACAAAAGGAAGGTACCTATGGGACATGTCAGGAGAGTGGAGAGACCATGGCAGCCGATACAAGTCGACTACATCGGGCCCCTGCCCACCATCCAGGGAGGCCATATGTACTGCCTAGTCCTGGTGGATGTGTTCACCAAATGGGTAGCGGCCTTCCCCTGCAGAACAGCCACAGCTCTGGTACTGCCAAGATCCTGGTCCAGGAAGTGTTCTCGCGGTGGGGACTACCACAGTTTGTGGAGTCCGACCAAGGGAGTCACTTCACTGGACAGGTGATGCAGAATACCCTTATGCTGCTAGGCATCGAGGGGAAATGGCACGTGACCCACAACCCGCAGTCATCGGGGATTGTGGAACAGATGAACAGGACCCTAAAGGAAAGGTTGAGGAAAGAAACAGTGGACTCGCCCCGTAAATGGGCCGAGTTCCTACCGTTGGTTTTGATGGGGATCCAGGCCAGCCAGTCTAAAAGCACGGGGTACTCCCTGTACGAGCTAATGACTGGCTTGGTTATGCGGACCCCCACCCATGTACGAGCCCCGGTGCTCACGGAGGGTCAGCTCAGGGAGGTAAACTGGGACAGGTTCGCCCGAAACCTCTTTGAGCACCTGAAGCAGTTCCACCAGCAGGCAGCTGGGAACATAGGAAAGCAGCATCGGAGTAACCGATTGCTGCTCAAACCCCGAAAGTACCACGAGTCGGAGGTAGGAGATCAGATCATAGTGAGAAACTATGCCCGAGTAGGGAGTTTGGAACTATTATACATGGGGCCCTACAGCATTGTAGATAAAGCCAGCCCCATGGTATACGCCGTGAAGATGCCTCGGTGCACAAAATGGTTTCATATCAACTAGTGGAAGCTGTTTAGACCTGAGAGGGGAAAACAGCCAGTTGGGGTAAAGTCTGAGGATAAAAATCCTCAGCCTGCAACAGGAGCGAGTTCACAGGCTGCACAGGCAGGCGCTGTGGCTTGCTTAAAAGGGAGGGGCTTTCCCGCCCATCAATTGGGACACTCCCTCGCTCTTCTGGGATCCAGACGAGGGGGAGGGACCCGAGGGCGAAAAGCCCGCCCCTAACCCAGGTGTAGTGGAGGAGGGACTTGAGGTCGAAAACCCCGCCATGGGACCTGCGGGCGGAGACTCTCAGCTTACAGCAACAGGCTGCAGAGAGTTACCTGCCCCTAGCCCAGGTTTGGGAGAGGTCAAGCCTGAGGGAGCAGCGGTTCAGGTTAAAGGTCCATCGGCCAAGAAATCCCCACCTGCCAAGGCCCCTAGAAGGTCCCAGCCGAGAAAGCCACGGTCACCGGCTCTCCAGTTACCAAGGGCCGCCCCTCAAGTTAGGGGGAGGTCCAAGGACAGAGGTCCCTAGCCAGCAGCCACGGGCTGCGAGGGACCAACAGTGCAGGATGGTGCAGCCATGCCGGGGGAAGCGGTGTGCCAGAGACAGGCGGTGGATGTATTATATGTTTATAATTTTAAGTTAGGTATTTAGCTTAAGTTTGAGTGTTTTAGCTTAAGTTAAGTAAGGTGATGGGTAGTTTTAATTAAGTAAGTAATCTGCTAAGAGTGTGTGTATTTGAGTCGAGGCTGCAAGGCTCGACTATACTTTACCCAAGCCAGAGAATCTCTTGGGGACCAGGCTGCATGTTTTTGTATCTGTTGCAGAAAGACTTTCAGGATGAAGGGGATCGTAATCCTTCTCGCCCTGATGGGACTAAGCCTGGAAAGGAGGGGTGATGTGCAAGACTCCCACATCTATGGGTGCTCCAGAGATAGAGCGCCGATAGCACCCGATGGAAGCGGCGAACGGGATGCCAAGGAGACTGCCGTCTACGTCCACGAGGGAAGGTGTCCAGGGTGGCTGAGTCCAATTCATCTCAGTACTCCAGTCAGACCGGGTTCACGTACGGGGAGGCCTCCCTCCTGTGCCCCAGGGTACGGGTCGTTACCACAAGGGTCAGCGTCACCGTAGGGAAGCGTATATGTTTAACGTGCAAAGGACACATTCCTCTGGATAGGTGGTGGTGGCTCAGGAAGCCGAGCAAAGATATGAGGAACCCCACAATTGAATGGGAATGGTTGGGGAACAATACCCAGCGGACGATTACAGGGACTCATGGGGGATTAAGCATGTGTTGGGACAAGTGGTGGGAACCAGATTAAGGGATTTACTTCTGTATGCGGGGGTCGGAGAAGGTCTGCCCCTTGTAAGATTCGCAAAATTTGTGCATTTCCCCGAAGGTTATTGTTGTGTTTGTACCGCCATACACAACTACATAAAATAATAAAGCAGTAGAGACTGAGAGTAACTTCAAGTGATCTTTACTGGTTAACTGGAACTTCGGCACTGACTATACAAATCGATACGTGTCTGTAATATACGCTCGCAACTAAGGATGTACATCCGCAAAACAAAGTAGTCCCTTCAATGTTGTATACATTACAGTTATTATCGATAAAAGGGACCCTGCGTGGACATTTCTTTGAAATTAAAAAGGGTGCCCAAGATGGCGTCCGTGCCTTGTGGCAGAAAGCCTGCGGGTCTCCAAAATGGATTCTGCAGCCCAGGCTGTTTGAGGTAAATCGAAACTAAGGCTGCAGGTTTCCTGTGAACAGAGCTTTGTGATTTGAGACCCAGACAAACTGTGAATTATGTATTAGGCCGAATCAGAGGCAGATCTGAATTCAATGAGGCCTACAGTTAAAGCCATCAAACAGTCTGCAAACATAATCAGAAACAGATTAAAACACATCCATCGAGGCTGGACAAGCCCATCAAGGACTTTCAGGACAATACGAGTCCATTATCGGGCCGGTAGAAGCAATTACCGGCCATCTAAAAACTGGTCAGTATAGATTGCTACCATTATTTAACTAGCCCGCAAAAAAAAAAACAAAGAACTAACCTTATTTGGCGGGCAGATAAGGTTTTTCGACGAAGGTATAATTGAAGGCCCCCAGGTAGCAATTAGGAGTAGTCGTTGGACGAAGAAGAAGACTGCTGCTCGGCTGCTGTCGGTACCGCCGCTCCCCGGTCCTTCAGCCCCTCGCCCTCGTGGCTCCCACCCTTTCCCCCGTCCCGCGCTTGCCCCCTGGCCTTTGCCCGTGCCTTCTCCAACTCCATCTAGACTCGCCCCGACACCGGGTCGGGTAAACATGGGCAATTCAGGCCAGGCGAAGGGGAACGTGATGAGGGGAGGAGGAGGAAGACCACCCGGGGAAGGCCAACTGAGGGTAGGCTTCGAATTATCGGGCCTTCAGCCTCAGCCGACCTGCGAGTATCTTCATGCAAACTCAAGCTGTTGGCGAAGAATCATCCCTGCAAAGTAAAGTACTCAAGCAGAGACTGTAACTTTGGGGTACTCGAACCTGGACAATGCCCTTGCAGCACCCGGAGCCCACGTGACGACGGCAGGCTCCAGAGAGCACCAAGAGCAAACCCCGAACTCAACCGCTGTTTTGAGTCTAGCAAACCCTTTTTATTTGGTGAGCATGAATTCTGACCCCTCATAGATTAACCTAGTTAGGTATAGAGGGTGGGATAAGGATAAGGGGATTGTTAAGATAATTGTTTTCCCTCGATGTGCCGTGTGTTCCCCATTCCCCGTATAAGTATAGTATTATTATGAATCTCTTGTAATTTTTGCCTGTAGAAGTGTACACTAATAATTTTCCATAAGATTGTATCAAGTTTTCCTCTTCAATAAAATTTTGGTTTTGTTTGCATCCAACCACCTGTCTACTTGAGTTTTCTCTGTATCGCTGCCTGTATCTAAGTCCGGTGTCTAGAACCCAGGGGGCGAGCGATTTGAACCGCTCAAGGAAGGTAGTCAGAGGCAAAGCTGACTGACCCGAACACGCCTGTGCAAACACCCCCTACACTCTCAGGCAATAACCACAATTTTCCACCAGCAGTGGCACGACACCGGGGAGGGGATGAAGTGGGATACCAGCTGGAAGGTGTGCGCGGTCCCATTCTCCCCGATCCCAGTCAATGCCACTGAGCTTGTTACCTGCCCCTGAAAGCCACTGCCCAAGGCGCATGTGGCAAGTTTACCCAGGGAAGGGTACCCCACCACCATCAAGGGACCAGGGAATGGGTTGGTACTAGTGCCCACCGACCAGATGCTGTACCAAGGGCTACACTACGCGGTAGCCTCCGTGATTTTAAATCTCACCGAGGTACATTTACCGGAGTGGTGTCCCAAAGAAACAGAGCAGCTATACCAGGTCCTATTAAAGGGCATGTTCAAGAAGTTTTAGGAGTTCGATTTCGACCATGTCGACAAAACCGAACTGTACACCACACACCGAGAGTTTTTGGGTAATACAGGGAGGCAAAGAAGGGGAGTATGGAATGATGTTTTTACTGCGTTTAATACTCGGTCCTCTGTCATCAACAGTTTAGATGACATAGAGCTGCAGACCCAGATAAACAGTTTAAAAACTCAGTTGAAGAAGATATTAATGGATGAGAACAAGGTAGTGGGCTCAGAGTTGCATGAGGACCAGGCCATGACGGTCCATTTAAAGGAGATTATAGCGGAGTTGGAAAAGCACGCAAAGACGGTAAATGCCCTCATAAGGGAGGACAGAAATGCTTCTGACCAGGCTGCGCAGAACGAGGTGTGCATGCTATACGGGGCATGGTTGCTGGGCGAAGGCCGCAGT
This sequence comes from Somniosus microcephalus, assembly GCF_052327205.1. Classification (NCBI taxonomy): domain Eukaryota; kingdom Metazoa; phylum Chordata; class Chondrichthyes; order Squaliformes; family Somniosidae; genus Somniosus; species Somniosus microcephalus. The sequence goes on along the minus strand of NC_140993.1, from coordinate 188,682,366 downwards.
AATCTGGAGGATTTAAAACAGGGTTTAGTCCCCTCCTGGATCAGCAACAAGCACCTCGTAGCCTTCCACCCGTTTGGGAAAGCATTAAGCCCGTGCCAACTTCGGCTAGCTTCCGAAGCTTACCAGGTCCCCATGGATTGTGGACGGTCCAACCACATGATCATGGGAGTAGTCGTTAGGATGCCGGTCATGGGTAGGACAGCCCAACCCGCACCGGTATACAGGGTTGAGAACATTGGAGTCATTCAAAGGGGTGCGCACATTTGTTTCACAGCGGTCCCACCTTACGTCATAAAGTGGGAGCACGCTATGACAGGTACTGACCTCTCAGGGTGCCGGAGCCGGGGAGCACACATAATCCTGTGTCCCCAGCACTTGAATGCGCATTCAAAACCGGAGTGCGGGTTCAGAGCTGCTAACGCAAAACCTATAAATTGTACCATGGAGGCAATGGCACAAGGCCATGTTCCCCCGCAGGTAGCATATATAGGAGGTGGGACATATTGTGTCACCACAGGAGTGTCCCACTACCAGCATAAGAACATAAGAAATAGGAGCAGGAGTAGGCCAATCGGCCCCTCGAGCCTGCTCCGCCATTCAATAAGATCATGGCTGATCTGATCCTAACCGCCAATCAACTATCACAGAACCATCTCCTGAATCTAACAGAATCAGACACACAAAATAGGAGCAGGATCAGGCTACACGGCCCCTGGGCCCGCTCCGCTACCCACAGGGACATGTCCGATCCGAACCTAGATTCATGTCCAAATTCCTGCCCGCTCCCCGTAACCCTTAATTCCCTTTACTTCTAGGAAACTGTCTATTTCTGTTTTAAATTTATGTAATGATGTAGCTTCTACAGCTTTCTGGGGCAGCATATTCCATGGACCTACCACCCTCTGAGTGAAGTAGTTCCTCCTCATCTCAGTTTTGAAAGAACATAAGAACATAAGCAGCCCCTTATTCTAAGACTATGCCCCCTAGTTCTAGTTTCACCCATCATCGGGAACATCCTCCCCGCATCCACCCGATCCAACCCCTTCACAATCTTATATGTTTCAAAAAGATCACCTCTCATTCTTCTGAACTCCAACGAGTAGAGTCCCAATCTACTCAACCTCTCCTCATATGTCCATCCCCTCATCCCCGGGATTAACCGAGTGAACCTTCTTTGTACTGACTCGAGAGCAAGTATGTCCTTTCTTAAGTATGGACACCAAAACTGTATGCAGTATTCCAGGTGTGGTCTCACCAATACCTTGTACAACTGAAGCAATACCTCCCTATTTTTATATTCTATCCCCCTAGCAATGAAAGCCAACATTCCATTGGCCTTCTTAATCACTTGCTGCACCTGCATACTAACCTTTTGAGTTTTGTGCACCAGGACCCCCAGATCCCTTTGTACTTCAGTACTTTCCAGTTTCTTGCCATTAAGATAATAACTTGCTCTACGATTTTTCCTGCCAAAGTGCATAACCTCACACTTTCCAGTATTGTATTCCATCTGCCAAATCCCTGCCCACTTACTTAGCCTGTCTATGTCCCCTTGCAGGTTTTTTATGTCCTCCTCACTCACTACTTTCCCTCCCATCTTAGTATCATCTGCAAACTTTGATATGTTACACATGGTCCCCTCCTCCAAATCGTTAACATAGATTGTAAAGAGTTGGGGACCCAGCACTGACCACTGCGGAACACCACTAGTTACTGATTGCCAGTCTGAGAATGAACCATTTATCCCAACTCTCTGCCTTCTGTTAGATAGCCAATCCTCTATCCATGCCAGAATATTACCCCCAGTCCCGTGATTTTTTATCTTAAGCAATAATCTTTTGTGTGGCACCTTGTCAAATGCCTTTTGGAAGTCTAAATACACTACGTCCACTGGTTCCCCTTTATCCACCTTATATGTTACTTCCTCAAAGACTCCAGCAAATTTGTCAAACATGACTTCCCCTTCATAAAACCATGCTGACTTTGTCCTATTAAATTATGATTATCCAAATGTCCCGTTACTGTCTCCTTAATAATGGACTCCAAAATTTTACCAACCACGGATGTTAGGCTAACCGGTCTATAGTTTCCAGCCTTCTGTCTACTGCCCTTTTTAAATAAGGGTGTTACATTAGCAGTTTTCCAGTCTGCCGGGACCTTTGCTGAGTCCAGGGAGTTTTGGAAAATTATTACTAATGCATCCACAATCCCTACCGCCACTTCCCTCAAGACCCTAGGATGTAAGCCATCAGGTCCAGGTGATTTATCCGCCTTGAGTCCCATTATTTTACCGAGTACCACTTCCTTAGTGATTTTGATCGTGTTTAGCTCCTCCCCCCCATAGCCCCCTGTTTGTCCAGTGTTGGGACATTCTTAGTGTCCTCTACTGTAAAGACTGATACAAAATATTCATTCAGTGTTTTTGCCATCTCCATATTTCCCACCATTAATTTCCCAGTCTCATCCTCTAAGGGACCAACAGTTCAACATTTACTTTAGTCACCCTTTTTCTATAACTATAAAAACTCTTACTATCTGTTTTTATATTTTTTGCTAATTTACTTTCATAATCTATCTTCCCTTTCTTAATCAATCTTTTTGTTATTTTTTGCTGTCTTTTAAAGTTTTCCCAATCCTCTATCCTCCCAGTAGATTTGGTTACCTTATATGCCCTTGTTTTTAGTCGAATGCAATCCTTAATTTCTTTACTTAGCCACGGATGGCTGTCTTTTCTTTCACACCCTTTTCTTCTCAGTGGAATATATATTTTTTGGAAGTTGTAAAATAACTCCTTAAATGTACACCACTGATCATGTATCGTCTTACCCTTTAATCTATTTTCCCAATCCACTCTACTCAATTCTGCTCTCATACCGTCATAGTCTCCTTTATTCAAGCTTAGCATGCTTGTTTGAGATCCAACCTTCTCACCCTGTAATTGAATATGGAATTCAACCATGTTATGGTCACTCATTCCAAGGGGATCCTTTACTAGGACATTTTTAATTAATCCTGTCTCGTTACACAGGGCCAGATCAAAGGTTGCTTGCCCCCGGTCGGTTCAGTTACATACTGCTCAAGAAACCCATCCCTAATACACTCAATGAACTCATCTTCAAGGCAGCCCTGCCCAATTTGATTTGTCCAATTAATATGATCGTTAAAATCCCCCATAATTATAGATGTTCCCTTATTACAAGCCTCAACTATTTCCTGATTGATACTCCGTCCAACAGAGTTGCAACTGTTTGGAGGCCTATAGACTACGCCCACTAGTGTTTTTTTTCCCCTTATTATTCCTTATCTCCACCCAAACTGTTTCATTATCCTGATCTTTTGACCCAATATCATTTCTCTGTATTACAGTGATTCCTTCCTTTATTAACATAGCCACCCCACCTCCCCTTCCTTCCTGCCTGTCCTTCATCATCGTTAAATAGCCTGGTATGTTTAATTCCCAGGCATTGTCACCCTGCAGCCATGTATCTGTAATGGCCACAAGATGTAGTTATTTGTGCCATTAACTCATTTATTTTGTTATGAATGCTATGTGCATTCAGAGAGAGAACTTTCAAATATGTTTTGTGACACTTAGTTCCTGCTTTTGCCCTTTTTATTACTTTACCTTTTACTCCATACCTTCTGCCCCTTCCTGACATGCTCTGGTTTTTAATTTCCCCACTGCTACCTAAGTCTATGACCTTCTCTGTTGTCATTTTTATTATTTGCTCTCTAGGGACCTCTCCCCCACGAGTTAGTTTAAAGCCCTCTCTACAGCCCTAGTTTTATGATCTGCCAGGACTCTAGTCCCAGCACTGGCCAAGTGAAGCCCGTCCCAACGGAACAGCTCCCTCCTGCCCCAGTACTGGTGCCAGTGTCCCAGGAAGCAAAACCCATTTCTCCCACACCAGTCTTTGAGCCACGCATTTAACTCTCTAATTTTATTTGTCCTAGCCAAATTCGCTCGTGGCTCAGGTAATAATCCAGAGATTATTACCCTTGAGGTTCTGTTTTTTAATTTGACCCCTAGCTGCTCATACTCCTTTAACAGAACCAGCTTCCTAGTCCTATCTACGTCGTTTGTACCAACATGGACCACGACAACTGGATCCACCCCCTCCCACTGCAAGTTTCTTTCCATCCCAGAGGAGATGTCCTTAAACCTGGCACCGGGTAGGCAACACAGCCTTCGGGACTCTCGCTCTCGGCTGCAGAGAACTCTATCTATCCCCCTAATAATACTATCCCCTACCACTACAACATTTCTATTTACTCCCCCCTTTTGAATGGCCCCCCGTTCCACGGTGCTGTGGCCAGGTTACTCATCCTCCCTGCAGTCACTGCTCCTGTCCCCACAGGGAGTAAGAACCTCGAACCTGTTGGACAAGAGCAAGGGCTGCGGCTCCTCCAACACTACCTCCTGGATCCCCGTACCTGCCTCACTCGTAGTCACACCGTCCTGTCCCTGACCATGGGCTACGTCTGAATTAATTAACTTCATAGGTGTGACCACCTCCTGAAACACAGAGTCCAGGAACTTCTCCCCTCCCTGATGTGTCGCAGTGCCTGAAGCTCAGACTCCAGCTCATCAACACGGAGCTGGAGTTCCTGTAGCAGCAGACACTTGTCACAGACGTAATCACCATGAGCCTCAATGGGGTCCACCGGCTCCCACATCTCGCAACAGTAACACATCACCTGCTCCATTCTATGTAATTAATTAAATTTTTTATTGTTAGTTATGGACACCCTCTGCCCGATTTTAGATGCTAGTATCCCCTTTAATTAATTGGATTTAAATTAAATCAATCCCTCTAATTACACCAGTTAACTGGACACCAGCATGGACAGCATAGCTGGTGTCCGGTTAGTGACAGCAGTTTCTGTTTTAAACCCGAGGCAGAAGTTCAAGTGGCCCAGGAGCGAATTGTCCCCATTCCTGAACCCTCCACTGTTTACCTCACTGTGAAGGAGAATTTTACCAATTTGCAAAAGTAAGTAGCAGACTTCGGCTATGAAACTCCCCCTCTCCCTGAACACCTTACCAAAATACTAAAAGCCGTTATAGTTTCACAGAAACATTTTTACACTCTAGAGCAGAAAACAGTAGAGATTGGGACTAAGATATTGGATATTGTGATTCCACACTGGTGGGACATTCTCAGTGACATAGAGGTCCCTTCATGGATCAGGCTGGCTTCCCACATTGTCGTGGTTTGCCAGTTAGGGATAGTGTCATATCTAATCTGCATTCAATGTAAGGGAAAAGGTCAGTTGTTAAAATTCCAAAACCAGATGATCTGGAATGAACATTATGTGAAGGTGGAGGGAGATACACCTGTTTGAACTTCTCCTTGTATTTTTGATTAAGATTGTTTTTTTTTGTGTTTGTTGATTTTAATAAAGATTTTGCGACGTGTTGTTAACGTGATGTATGTCTACCAAGTGGTGCAGGGGTGTTGGGCCCCCTCCATGTTTGGATGTGTGTAAAAGACTGTAGTTATTCTATGTATACGTATGTACACTACAACTTCACGGAATGGGAAGTGCATGTGTCGTGGGTATATTAGATAGGTAATTACAGGGGAAGGTTGACTATGGAGGGTCAGAAAAATTTTGCTCACCTTGTAACAATGATACTTCAAGCAAGTTTTAGTATCACAGGGGGGTGTGTAAGATTTGCAAAATTCCTACATTTCCCCCAAGGTTATTAATAAAGGGACCCTATGGACAATTTAAAAAGGGTACCCAAAAGATGGCGTCCGCACCTTGTGACCAAAAGCCTGTAAGATTTTAAAAGCTTGGACTCTGCAGCACAGAACAAGCTGTTTTGGGAAATTGAAACTTAAAATGCATTTCTGTGAAAAAGAACTTTTGTGTTTGAAAACCTAAAAGGTTAAGCAAACACTGAATATGCATTTTCGTCGGATTGGAACAGATCACCCCAGTTAGGCCTAAGCGCAAGGCCATTAGTTTGTCCGCATAAGTAATCAGAAACCGTTTAGGGAAGCGACCAAGGTTGCACAGGCCGATTAAAATGCATTAATGACAATACAGCTCAGACATCAGGCCATTAGGTGCGATAAACGGCCATCTAAAAAGTTAGTTTAGATTGCTATAATCATTTAAAACAGCCCGCCAAAAATGAAACAATGAATTGACCTGATTTGGCGCGCAGATAAGGGCCATTCGAAAGGAGTATAACTGTAGGCCCTCAGCAGCAATCGCTCTCTTCCTCTCTTGCCCAGTAACTGATGCTCCTTGCCCTCATGGCTCCTGCTCTTTTTTTCCCTCCCGCGCTTGCCGCCTGGCCACTGCCCATGTCTTTCCCAACTGCATCAGGGACGCCCGGCATTGCACCAGGTGAACACGGGCAAATCAGGCCAGACAAGGCGGGACAGGACGAGACGCGGCGAGATGAGATGAGATGAGATGAGATGAGATGAGATGAGATGAGACGAGACGAGACGAGACGAGACGAGACGAGGCGAGGCGAGGCGAGGCGAGGCGAGGCGAGGCGAGGCGATGAGACGAGACGAGACGAAATGAATGAGGTGAAGATTGAAGAGTGCTTCGAATAAGCGGGCCTTCAATTCAGCCAACCTGCGACTATCTTCATGCAAACTCCAACTGCCACCCGAGGAAGAGGAACCATCATCCCTGCGAGTTAAATTACCCAAGCAAAGACTTTAACCTCGGGATGCTTTACCTGGATGATGCCCTTGCGGCGCCTTGAGACCATGTGACGATGGCAGGCCCCAGAGAGCACAAAGAGCGAACCCCGGACCCCAAAGCTGTTTGAACTCAGCAGATTTTGACTCGGTGAGCATGAATTCCTGGCCCCTCATAGCTTAATCTAGTTAGGTATAGGGGTGGGATAAGGATAAAGGGATTGTTAATGTAGTTTGTTTTCTCTCAATGTGCGGTGTGTTCCCCATTCCCTGTATAAATATAGTTATTTTGTTTATGCCTGTAATTGTTTACCAGTAATTTCTCATAAGACTGTGTTTTATCTCTGTTCAATAAAATCTTGGTTTTCTTACATCCAAACCACTTGTCTACTCGAGTTTTCTTCTGTATCGCCGCCTGCACCTAAGTCCGGTGTCTAGAACCCAAGGGCATGGGAGTGATTCGAATCACTCACCAACAGGCAGGGGCATAACTGACTGGGCGCAAGCGACATGCCACCCGTCACCCCCTACAAAGTGGACCTGTGTCCTAATGAAATGGGAAGTGGAGGGTGGAAGAGGGGTCCTGGGAGCCGACTTTATTGTAGGCCACGGGATCCTAGTAGATTTGAGAAATCATTGCTTATGGGGAGCAGGTACAGTAAAGAACGGTGAGATAGTAGTGAACCCAGGAAAGGAAGGGAAGGGGACCCTGTGCACCATGAAGCCCAAAGAGGGTTATAACCTTGAGCTTATGGTCAGTAACACCCCACAGGAGTTCCAGGCATTTGTGCAGGCCCACATGGCCACATTTGCCACTCACAAACACGACTGCGTGAGGGTCACAGGGTTTGAGGTCAGCGTAGACAGGGACCCCATGGCCCGACCACAGAAATAGTATAACTTCCCCAGGGAAGCAGAGCCGGACATGGAAGCAGCCATGTCCTCGTTAGTGCAGCAGGGAGTTCTGAGACCGATAGCTACCCACTTGAATTCTCCATTGTGGCCGGTTAGAAAGCCGGACAATTCCTGGAGGGCCACGGTGGACTACCGGGTGCTCAATATTAACATCTCAGCCTGTGCACCCACGGTAGCAGCAGTTGCCGACCTGATAGGAAGTATTCCAGCATCCGCGACCACTTTCACGGTGCTGGATATTTCCAACGGCTTTTGGTCCATCCCTATAAGGAGGGAGGATCAGTACAAGTTTGCCTTTACGTTTAAAGGGCAACAGTTTACACGTGGAACTGATTGCCTCAGGGCTTCCATAACAGCCCCAGCATGTTCCATCAATTCAATTCAATTCAATTTTATTTGCCATATGTAACCAGTACAAGTACAATTACAATGGAATGCTTACTCCCCGTAGAGACGCGTCAGCTATTCATACAGCGCCGCGTTCAGAAAGTCAATACATTGGCTTCCCGTGGCAGTGGGCGCATGATGTCCCTCAGCCGCTCCGTCCTCCTCGTCACCGCGGCCTCCTCCTCACTGTTGCCGGCTTCAAGTGGTGGCCTGCTTTCCCGCTCACGATCCAAACTCTGGCGGCCATGCCCGGCTCCCCTCCTCCCAGTCAGACTGCGAGCTTCCCGCCATGGAGCTGCCGGCCGACGTGCTGCAGCGCGTCATCGTGGCTGCTGCTGCTGCTCGTTGCGCTGCGCTGCCTCCGCCCGACTCGCCGAACACATCGTCGCGATGTGAATACTCTGTGCATGGCAAACAGTTTAAAGGAGTTCAGCCAGCCCAGGCAGTTGGCACACTATGTGGATGACCTGCTTCTCTTCACCAATTCGAGAGAGGAGCATGGCCCACTATTGGCCGAACAGCTGGAGCTGCTTGGGCAGAAGGGTTTTAAGGTGAACCCCAAGAAAGCGCAGATCGGCCACCAGGAGGTAAAATTCCGTGGCCTGACTGTGCGCGCTGGAGTAAGCGCCATAGATAGGGCTAGGAGAGAAGCGGTACAAGAGTTACCGGTCCCCAACACAGTGACGGGTGTGAGGTCGTTTCTAGGGCTAACCGGGCACTGTAGAGACTTTATTGAGGACTATGCAGCCACAGCAGCCCCTCTGCTCTGACTCCTACACAAGGGAGTGGAGTGGCTTTGGGATGAGGGTTGCCAGGCAGCATTTGTCAGACTCAAGAAAGGCTTGCAGACCGCATCAGCTCCAGGGACTATAGATGGGGGGAAAGAGTTTTTCCTGGAGGCAGCAGCCAGTGGGGACAGCCTGAGTGCTGTGCTGCTCCAAGAGTGGCACGGCAGGCTGAGGCCGGTGGTCTATACCTCCAGGATACTCACGGATGTGGAGAGGAGCTACTCCAACTGTGAGCGGCACCTCTTGGCCACACATTGGGCTGTGAAAAGATCACTGATCTTCACAGGCACCTCTCCCATCACCCGCCTCACCCAAAACACACCCACCCAGATGCTTCTGGATGGGAGGATCAAGGATGGAACAGTGAACAGTGCCCGCATTGCCCGTTGGACCTTGCTCCTCTCACAGATGGATCTCAAGGTGAAGGGTCTCTGTGAGCCAAAGCTCGCAGCCAACCTGGTATATCCTGGAACAGCCCACTGGTGTTCCATAAAAGGGGTTTGGGAAGTGAACATAGGTTTACAGGCCGGGATACATCTCACAGGCTGCGAGATCTATGTAGACGGTTCCAGCACGGCATCTGCTGGCGAGTGTCTCACAGGGTGTGGAGTTTACAAACATTGCCCTGGCGATTAAGCTCCCCAACACCATGAGCGCCCAGCAGGCTGAACTGTCCGCGGTAGTATATGTCGTTACACACCCCGAGATATTCCCCACCCCCTACACGATTTGCTCGGACAGCATGTTCACGTGCAATTCGTGTACGGAGTACCTGGCCATCTGGTCCTGCCACCGACGGGAGAACCCTCACAGTAAAACCCCTGCTGGAAAAGATCCTGGCAGCAGTGGGGGAGGAAGGGGAGGTTTTCATCCGCAAGGTGAAGGCCCATTCCTCCACAGAACCCCGTGGCCAAGGCAACCAGCAGGCTGACTTGCTCACCAAGGAGGGTGCCCACACAGGGACTTTCTGGCAACCATTTGGGTCCAGACCCATGGCGGCGGTCAAAGGTAGGGACGGGACCCAAGGGAGTGCAGGGGTGGCTTTAGCCCCGGACCTTAAGACGGTCCAAACCCAAGACCCCGTCCTCAAGGCAGTCCTCAGTGTAGTGACTGAGGGAAAAAGGGTAGAGGGCCCTTACGGCACAACAGCCCTCTCTGTAAAAGAAGGCATGCTGTTTAGGGGAGAACACAGCAGCACCAGAGGGAATTCCTTTAACTGGCCCATGAGGGTCCAGGAGCAGGACACCCCGGGCCTGAGACCACCTGGCAGCGGATGGAACAGGTGGGATGGTGGCCGGGACTCAGGGAAGATGTCCGCGAGTTCTGTGCAGGCTGTCTTTTGTGTGCTGCTAATAATCCTGACCCCCACAAAAGGAAGGTACCTATGGGACATGTCAGGAGGGTAGAGGGACCATGGCAGTCGATACAAGTCGACTACATTGGGCCCCTGCCCACCGCCCAGGGAGGCTACAAGTACTGCCTAGTCCTGGTGGGCGTGTTCACCAAATGGGTAGAGGCCTCTCCCTGCAGAACAGCCACAGCTCTGGGTACTGCCAGGATCCTGATCCGGGAAGTGTTCTCGCGGTGGGGACTATCACAATATGTGGAGTCCGACCAAGGGAGTCACTTCATCGGACAGGTGATGCAGAACACCCTTATGCTGCTAGGCATTGAGGGGAAATGGCACGTGGCCCACAACCCGCAGTCATCCGGGATTGTGGAAAGAATGAATAGGACCCTAAAAGAAAGGTTGAGGAAGGAAACGGTGGACTCGCCCCGTAAATGGGCCGAGGTCCTACCATTGGTTCTGATGGGGATTCGGGCCAGCAGTCTAAAAACACGGGGTACTCCCCATATGAGCTAATGACTGGCAGGGTTATGCGGACCCCCACCCACGTACTAGCCCCGGTGCTCACGGAGGGTCAGCTCATGGAGGTAAACCGGGACAGGTTCGCCCGAAACCTCTTTGTGCACCTGAAGCAGGCCCACGAGCAGGCAGCTGGGAACATGGGAAGGCAGCATCGGAGTAACCGATTGCTGCTTGAAGCCCGAAAGCACCACGAGTGGGAAGTAAGAGCTTAGGTCATGGTGAGAAACTATGCCCAAGTAGGGAGTTTGGAACCATTATACATAGGGCCCTACAGCATTGTAGATAAAGCCAGCCCCATGGTATACGCCGTGAAGATGCCTCGACGCACAAAATGGTTTCATATCAACCAGTGCAAGCTGTTTAGACCTGAAAGGGGAAAACAGCCAGTTGGGGTAAGGTCTGAGGATAAAGATCCTCAGCCTGCAGCAGGAGTGAGTCAACAGACTGCACAGGCAGGCGCTGTGGCTTGCTTAAAAGGGAGGGTGCCACCCCGCCCATCGATTGGGACACTCTCCCACTCTTCTGGGATCCAGACGAGGAAGGGCCCGTGTGCAAAAACCCCGCCCCGGACCCAGCCATTGGATCTGCGGGCGGAGACTCTCAGCTTGCAGCAACAGGCTGCGAAGAGTAACCTGCCCCTAGCCCAGGTTCGGGAGAGGTCAAGCTTGAGGGAGCAGCAGTTCGGGTTAAAGGTCCATCACTCAAAAAAGCCCCACTCGCCAAAATCCCTAGAATGTCCCCGCGGATGCCCCAGCCGAGAAAGCCATGGTCACCAGAACTCCAGTTACCAAGGGCCGCCCCTCGAGTTCGGGGGAGGTCCAAGGGCAGAGGTCCCCAACCAGCAGCCACGGGCTGCGAGGGACTAACAGTGCAGGATGGTGCGGTCACGCCGGAGGAAGTGGTGTGCCGCAGTCCAACCAGGAATTAGCCTGCCCGCCCGGAGATGGGCGGCGGATGTATATAGTTTAGGTAATATACGTTTATAATTTTAGGTTAGGTATTTAGCATAAGTTTGGGTGTTTTAGCTTAAGTTAAGTAAGGTGATGGGTAGTTTTTTAAATTAACTAGTAATCTGCTAAGAGTGTGTGTATATGAGTCGAGGCCGCAAGGCTCAACTATGCTTCACCCAAGCCAGAGAATCTCTTGGGGACCTGGCTGCATGTTTTTGTATCTGTTGCAGAAAGACTTTCAGGATGAAGGGGATCATAATCCTACTCGCCCTGATGGGACTGAGCCGGGGAAGGAGGGGTGATGTGCAAGACTCCCACATCTATGGGTGCTCCGGAGATAGAGTGCCGAAAGCAACTGACGGAAGCGGCGAACGGGATGCTGAGGAGACCGTCGTCTATGTCCACGAGGGACGGTGTCCAGGGTGGCTGGGGTCCAATTCGTCTCAGTACTCCAGTCAGACCGGGTTCACGTACGGGGATGCCTCCCTCCTGTGCCCCAGGGTACGGGTTGTTACCACAAGGGTCAGCGTCACCGTAGGGAAGCGTGTATGTTTAACGTGCAAGGGACATACTCCTCTGAATAGGTGGTGGTGGCTCAGAAAGCTGAGCAAAGATATGAGGAACCCCACAGTCGAGTGGTAACGGTGGGGAACAACACCCACTGGATGATTACAGGGACTCATGGGGGATTAAGCGTGTGTTGGGACAAGTGGGGGGAACCGGATCAAGGGATTTATATCTGTATGTGGGGGTCAGAGATGGTCTGCCCCTCAGGTATAGCCATCGTTTTCCACCGGCAGTGGCACGACACTGGGGAGGGGATGAAGTGGGATACCAGCTGGAAGGTGTCCGCAGTCCCATTTTCTCCGATCCCAGTCATTGCCACTGAGCTTGTTACCCACCCCCGAAAGCCCCTGCCCACGGCGCAGGCGGCGAGGTTACCCAGGGTAGGGTGTCCCACCACCACCACCAAGGGACGAGGGAATGGGTTGGTACTAGTACCTACTGATCAGATGCTGTACCAGGAGCTACACTACGTGGTAGCCTCCATGAATTTAAATCTCACCGAGGTACATTTACTGGAGTGGTGTCCCAAAGAAACAGAGCAGCTATACCAGGCCCTATTAAAGGACATGTTCAAGAAGTTCTACGAGTTCGATTTCACCCATGTGGACAAAACCGAACTGTACACCACACACCGCGACTTTTGGGTAAAGCAGGGAGACAAAGAAGGGGAGTATGGAATTATGTTTTTACTGCGTTTAATACTGGGTCCTCTGTCATCAACAATGTAGATGACATAGTGCTGCAGACCCAGATAAACAGTTTAAAAACACAGTTAAAGAAGATATTAATGGATGAGAACAAGGTAGTGGGCTCGGAGTTACATGAGGACCAGGCCATGACGGTCCATTGAAAGGATATTATATCGGAGTTGGAGAAGCATGCAAAGACGGTAAATGCCCTCATAAGGGAGGACAGAAATGCTTCTGACCAGGCTGCGCCGAATGAGGTGTGCATGCTATACGGGGCATGGTTGCTGGGCGAAGGCCGCAGTAATCTGGAGGATTTAAAACAGGGTTTACTTCCCCTCCTGGATCAGTAACAAGCACCTGGGAGCCCTCCACCCATTTGAGAATGCATTAAGCCCGTGCCAACTCCGGCTAGCTTCCGAAGCCTACCCAGTCCCAGTGGATTGTGGACGGTCCAACCACACGATCATGGGAGTAGTATTTAGGATGCCGGTTATGGGTAGGACAGCCCGACCCGCACCAGTACACAGGGTTGAGAACATTGGAGTCATTCAAGGGGGTGTGCACATTTTTTTCACAGCAGTCCCACCTTACATCATAAAGTGGGAGCGCGCTATGACAGGTATTGACCTCTCAGGGTGCCGGAGCTGGGGAGCACACATAATCCTGTGTCCCCAGCACTTGAATGCCTATTCAAAACCGCAGTGTGGGTTCAGAGCTGCTGGCGGGAAACCTATAAATTGTGCCATGGAGGCAATGGCACAAGGCCATGTTCTCTGCGCAGGTAGCATATATAGGATGTGGGACATATTGTGTCACCACAGGAGCGTCCCACTACCAGCATGGACAGCATAGCTGGTGTCCGGTTAGTGACAGCAGTTTCTGTTTTAAGCCCGAGGCAGAAGTTCAAGTGGCCCAGGAGTGAATTGTCCCCATTCCTGAACCCTCCACCGTTCACCTCAGTGTGAAGGAGAATTTTACCAATTTGCAAAAGTACGTGGCGCACTTCGGCTATGAAATTCCCCCTCTCCCTGAACACCTTACCAAAATACTCAAAGCCGTTATAGTTTCGCAGAAACATTTTTACACTCTAGAGCAGAAAACAGTAGAGATAGGGCCTAAGATATTGGATATTGTGATTCCACCCTGGTGGGACATTTTCAATAACATAGAGATCCCTTCCTGGATCAGGCTGGTTTCCCACATTCTCGTGGTTTGCCAGTTAGGGATAGTGTTGTATCTAGTCTGCATTCAATGTAAGGGAAAAGGAAATGTTGCTAGAATTCCGAAACCAGAGGATCTGGAAGGAACATTATGTGAAGATGGAGGGAGATATGCCTGTTTGAGATTTTCCTTGTATTTTTGATTAAAGATTGTTGTTTTTTTGTTTGTTGTTTTTAATAAAGATTTTGCGACGTGTTGTTAATAAAGATGTATGTTTACCAAGTGGTGCAGTGGTGTTGGCCCCCCTCCATGATTGGATATGTGTAAAAGACTGTAGTTATTCTATGTATACTTTTGTACACTACATTTTCGCGGAATGGGAATTGCATGTGTCGTGGGTATATTAGATAGGTAATTACAGGGGAAGGTTGACTATGGAGGGTCAGAAAAATTTTGCTCACTTTTTAAGGATGATACTTCAAGCAAGTTTTAGTATCACAGGGGGGGAGTGTAAGATTCGCAAATTTCCCACATTTCCCAAAGGTTATTAATAAAGGGACCCTGCATGGACAATTTAAAGAAGGGTACCCAAAAGGTGGTGCCCACACTTCATGACCAAAAGCCTGTAAGATTTTAAAAGCTTGGACTCTGCAGCACAGAGAAGCTGTTTTGGGAAATTGAAACTTAAAATGCATTTCTGTGAAAAAGGACTTTTGTGTTTGAAAACCTAGACAGTTAAGCAAACACTGAATATGCATTTTCGTTGGATTGGAACAGATCACCCCAGTTAGGCCTAAGCGCAAGGCCATTAGTTTGTCCGCATAAATAATCGGAAACAGCTTAGTGAAGCGACCAAGGCTGCACAGGCCGATTAAAATGCATTAATGACAATACAGCGCGGACATCAGGCCATTAGGTGCGATAAACGGCCATCTGTAAACAGTTAGTTTAGATTGCTATAATCATTTAAAACAGCCCGCCAAAAATGAAACAATGATCTGACCTGATTTGACGTGCAGATAAGGGCCATCGAAAGGAGTATAACTGTAGGCCCTCAGTAGCAATCACTCTCTTGCCCAGTAACCAACGCTCCTTGACCTTGTGGCTCCTGCTCTTTTTTCCCCTCCCGCGATTGCCACCTGGCCACTGCCCGTGTCTTTCCCCACTCCATCAGGGCCGGCCGGCATTGCATCAGGCGAACTTGGGCAAACCAGGCCAGACGAGGTGGGACGAGACGAGGTGAGGTGAGATGAAATGCGATTAGACGAGATGAATTGGAAGAAGATTGAAGAATGCTTCGAATAATCGGGCCATCAATTCAGCCAACCTGCGACTATCTTCATGCAAACTCAAACTGCCACCCGAGGAAGAGGAACCATCATCCCTGCGAGGTAAAGTACCCAAGCAAAGTCTTTAACCTCGGGGTACTTGACCTGGATGACACCTTTGCAGTGCCCTGAGACCACATGATGACGGCAGGCCCCAGAGAGCATAAAGAGCGAACCCCAAACCCCACAGCTGTTTGAACTCAGCAGATTTTGACTCGGTGAGCATGAATTCCATGCCCCTCACAGCTAAATCTAGTTAGGTATAGGGGTGGGATAAGGATAAGGGGATTGTTAATGTAGTTTGTTTTCCCTCGATGTGCCACGTGCTCCCCATTCCCTGTATAAGTATATAGTTATTTTGTTTATGCCTGTAATTGTTTACCAGTAATTTCTCATAAGACTGTGTTTTATCTCTGTTCAATAAAATCTTGGTTTTCTTACACCAAACCACTTGTCTACTCGAGTTTTCTGTATCGCTGCCTGCACCTATGTCCGGTGTCTAGAACCCAGGGGCGTGGGAGTGATTCGAACCACTCACCAACAGTCAGGAGCATAACTGACTGGGCGCACGCAACGCTCCACCCGCCAGCCCCTACAGGGAGACTAGATAGGCACTTGAGGGAAATAAAGTTGTAGGGCTGCGGGGATAGAGCGGGGGAATGGGACTAACTGCATTGCTCTACAGGGAGCCGGCACAGACTCGATGGGCCAAATGGCATCCTTCTGTGTCGTTATGACTCTATGGGCAGGATTTTCATCGGGACCTGGAGTCAGGATTGGAGGCGTGTGGGGGGTTAGATTCCCAAAATCAGGGGTCCCGACCCCATCCCGCACCCAACCTGCCTCCATGCCAGTTTCAAAGGAGGCGGTTACCCGCCCCGCACTGGGACCCGCCTACCCGAGGCGGGAAGGGATTAGTGCCAATTAACTGCCTGTTAACAGGTAGTTAACAGGCAGTTTTTAGCCTAATCTCTATTTTTAATGCTGAAGTGTGGGATTCCCGACGGCTCCACACCACGCCAAGTTTGCGAGGCGGGCTGTCAGGTTGAAGGTCTTGGAGGGGTCGAGATGCCAGTGTTCAGGTGAGTGATGTGTGCATGAGTGCAAAGGTAAGTGTGTTTGGTGTTTCTAAAGTGTTTAATAAGTTTAAATTACCTTTTCTGACCTTTTCAGCCTTCCTTCCTTTAGGTCTCAGGAGTCCCTCATCTCACCGGCACAGAAAGCAGAATGGCTGCGAACTGTCAAAAGTTACAGCCTTCAGCTTTCTGTGCAGGAGAGATTTCTAACTGAGTCTGTGGAGAAGGACTCAGGTTAGAAGTAAGACTGCCAGTGTTTGACAGCTTCAAACAGTTGTGAAACGCTGATATTTCACCTGTCAAAACCTTTTGACAGATGAAATATCAGTCTGTGACATCACCTGTTGCTGGGTGGCCCTTAATTGGCCTGCTGAGCCCGTTGGGCGGGCTCAACAAGGTCAATCAAGTTAAAATCATGTGGATTGGCCACATCTCGATGGAGGCGGGACTACAACCCCGAAAGTTGTAGTCCTGCCTCCTACCTGACTCCTGAATGAAAATCCAGCCCTATGACTCTATAACTCTATGACATAATTTACAACAAATATACATTCCTTTAAGGCACAAAAACTCCACAGCAAATGTGGTCCAACCGTGGTTAATAAGAGAAGTTAAAGATAGTATTAGATCAAAGGGAGAGGCTTATAATGCTGCCAAAAAAAGTAGTACGCCTGAGGATTGGGAGGATTTTAGAATTCAGCAAAGGAGGACGAAGAAATTGATAAAGAAAGGAAAAATAGAATATGAGAGTAAACTAGCGAGAGGCATAAAAACAGACTGTAAAACATCTATAGGTATGTAAAAAGAAAAAGATTAGCCAAAGTAAATTTGGATCCCTTACAGTCTGAGGCAGGAGAAATTATAATGGGGAATAAGGAAATGGCAGCAAAATTAAACAAATACTTTGGGGGGAATTTTGCCAGCCCTGGGGAGGCGAGTTTGGAGGCGGAACTGCTGGAAAATTGGCAGAATCTGGGGCGGGTGCCTATCCTGCCCCCAACCCGCCTTCGTGCCATCTTCCTAGAAGGTGGGTACTCGACCCACACTGGGAGCCGCCTCCCCAAGGCGGGAAGGGGATTACAGCCACTTAACTACCTGTTAACAGGTAGTTAACAGGTAGTTAAGAGGATCATCCCCATTTAACCCCTGCAAGTGCAAGCTTCCTGACATCGGGATATCCCGCCAGGGTCAGCGAGGCGAGCAGTGGGTCTGCGGGGGCCGGAGGGGTAAAAAGTGCACTGTAGAGCTGAGTGATGGGTGCAAGTGTGGAGAGGTAAGTATGTCAGGTGAGTGTAAAGTGATAGAAAATGTTTACTTACCTTTGATTCTTCCTGCAGGCGTTAACAGTTGGGGAACCGGAGACTCCCACATCTCACCGGCAGAGATGACAGATGGCTGCTGCATTCTCTAATGCAACAGCCACCTGATTCCTCCTCAGCAGATAGGTTTGATGAGTCTTGAATACAAGGACTCATCAAACAACAGAGAATGTCAGTGTTTGACAGCTTCACAGAGGGTTGGCCAGAAGTCGATGGAGGCGGAACTAAAACCCGACAAGTGGGAGTCCTGCCTCCAAAAGCTCCCCATTGGCAAGATCCAGCTCTTTGTGTCTGTCTTCACGGAAGAAGACACAAAAAACTTCCCGGAAATTGTGAAGTTCCAAGGGTCTAGCGAGACTGAGGAATTGAAAGAAATTAGTATTAGTAAAAAAGTAGTACTGGAGCAATTAATGGGACTGAAAGCTGATAAATCCCCTGGACCTGATGGCCTACATCCTAAAGTTTTGAAAGAGTTGTCTATAGAGACAGTGGATGCATTGGTTGTCATTTTCCAAAATTCTATAGATTCTATAATGGTTTCCGTGGATTGGATGGTAGCAAATGTAACCCCACTATTTAAGAAAGGAGGGAAGAGAGAAAATGGGGAACTACAGACCGGTTAGCCTGATATCAGTCATGGGGAAAATGCTAGAATCTATTATTCTTCTCTTCTTCTTAGGCAGTCCCTCGGAATCGAGGATGACTTGCTTCCACATTAAAACTTAGTTCGCAGGTGACTGATGAGTCCAATGCGGGACCTACAGTCTCTGTCACAGGTGCGGCAGACGGTGGTTGAAGGGGCAGGTGGGTGAGATGCTTGGGTTGACGTGCGCTCCATGCGCTGCCTGCGCTTGGCTTCCGCTTGCTCCCGGCGAAGAGACTCGAGGTGTTCGGCGCCTTCCTGGATGCTTCTCCTCCACTTTGTGTGGCCTTGGGCCAGGGATTCCCATGTGTCGATGGGGATGTACATCTATTACTAAGTACATGGTAACAGGGCACTTAGAAAATAATAATAGGAGTGGGCAAAGTCAATACAGATTTCTGAAAGGGAATCTGTTCAAGTTTTTGAGGTTGTAACAGCAGAATAGATAAGGGGTAACCAGTGAATGTGGCATATTTGGATTTCAGAAGGCATTCAATAAGGTGCCACACAAGAGGTTATTAAACAAAATTAGGGCTCATGGGATTGGGGGTAATATAATAGCATGGATTGAGGATTGGTTAATGGACAGAAAACAGAGAGTAGGAATAAACGGGTAATTTTCGGGTTGGCAGGCAGTAACTAGTGGGGTACCGCAAGGATCAATGCTTGGGCCTCAGCTATTCACAATCTACATCAATGATTTTGATGAGGGGACCTAATGTAATATACCCAAGTTTGCTGATGATACTAAGCCGGGTGGAAATGTAAGTTGTGAGCAGGATGCAAGGAGTCTTCAAGGGGATAGAGACAGGCTAAGTGAATGGGCAAGAACATGGCAAATGGAATATAATGTGAAGAAATGTGAAGTTATCCACTTTGGTAGGGAAAACAGAAAAGCAGAGTATTTTTTAAATGGTGAGAAATTGGTAAATGTTGATGTTAAGAGGGACCTGGGTGTCCTTGTACACACATCACTGAAAATTAACATGCAGGTACAGCCAGCAATTAGGAAAGCAAATGGTATGTTGGCCTTTATTACAAGAGGATTTGAATATAAGTGTAAAGATGTCTTACTGCAATTATATAGGGCCCTGGTGAGACTACACCTGGAGTATTGTGTACAGTTTTGGTCTCCTTACCTAAGGAAGGATATGCTTGCCATAGAGGGAGTGCAATGAAGGTTCACCAGACTGGTTCCTGGGATGGGGGTATTGTCCTATGAGGAGAGATTGAGTAGACTAGGCCTATATTCTCTAGAGTTCAGAAGAATGAGAGGTGATCTCATTGAAACATACAACATTCTTACAGGGCTTGATAGGGTAGATGCAGGAAGGATGTTTCCCCTGGCTGAGGAGTCTAGAACTAGGGGTCACAGTCTCAGAATAAGGGGTTGACCATTTAGGACTGAGATGAGGAGAAATTTCTTCACCCAGAGGGTGGTGAATCTTTGGAATTCTTTACCCCAGAGGTCTATGGAGGCTCAATCGTTGAGTATTTTCCAGACAGAGATTGATAGATTTTTGAATATTAAGGGAATCAAGGGATATGGGGATAGTGCAGGAAAGTGGAGATGAGGTAGAAGATCAGCCATGCTCTTATTGAATAGTGGAGCAGGCTCGAATGGCCAAATGGCCTACTCCTGCTCCCATTTCTTATGTTCTTATGTAAGTAGTTCTGGTTGAGATCTGAAAGCTCCATTATGAGCCGGCTAAAATAGATACCTGATGGCGCTGAAGGATTATAATAAATGAGACAATATTGACAGTGAATCAGAAAACACATTGCATTCCACAAGCCACGATGGATCACTTCATCAGTTTTGGATAAATGTTTGCCTTTTATTGGTAAATTGATATTTTTAGTTGACTAGCCATGATTAGTGCTGTTTTAAGCACATATTAGAAGATGCAGTATGAACATCAGGTTTAGTGCCAAAGCCGCTATTTTCTCCTCAGCAGCAAGTTAACAACAAAGTTACTTACAGCCTAAAAACAGGGCTTTTGTATCCTCCGCAGGAATCTTTGGCTCTAACAGATCTGTAAAAAACCGGTGTATCTTAATAACTTTGCCAATATCAAAGTTCTGTTTGACTTAGAGGATGATGTAGGAAAAATATCCCCTGTATTAATCCACCTTTTAACTTGCCTCCACTAGAACCTATTTTATATAAGCAGCCAAAAAATAATTTTACAATGAATATTTTGTTGTGAAAATGAGAAGTGCAGAAACAAACAATACTTACATACGAGCATACAAAAACCTAGGCCAATTAGAGGGGGAAAAAATTGAAAATTCCTCTCCGACCTCCTTATATGTTTGAAACTAGTCCAATAGTTGGCCCGTCAGATTCAATCAGTCAAACCATTCAAATCATGAAAATAAATAAGCACACCCTTGTACTTATGATTTATGTGATACAAAGTAGTTTATTTTGTGAAAAAGACATCAGTCATTGTTGTTTAACTAATATTGTAATGTAACTTGAGACATCTTTCTCTACCTCAGGAGCACTATACAAGTACAAGTTATAGTACATAATAATTAGTATGTCCAGGACATTGTCTGAATGGTGCTTTTATTGGAATGCATATGTGGGTTTACAGCTATGTCATTCTAAGCCACCTTTGTTATAATGCTACAGCAGATCAATATATAACCTTTTAATATTTTACTAGTTGTCGCATATGTGACTGAAGGTATCTGGCATTTTGGTGCATTCTCACTCCGGCTTGATATGACTCAGATCTAACTGATACTAATTGCAGTATCAGGACAATAAAATAGTTGCCCTGCACCCACTGCTCTTTCAGTGCTTTTGTTTTCTGCACATAAAAATTGGAATGACGTGTTTGTAAAAGGTCATAATATTTATCAGCGTAGTCTTTGTTAATCAGGTCTCTAAGGATTAGGTATTCCAATGCCACCATCTATCTATGAGCATGTAATTAATTGGGACTGATGACAACTGGACTGTTCCATCTATATAGGTGACATTTAGCAGCATTACAATATTAGTAGAATTTTTCTTTTAAATGCAGCAATTGGGGAAATTTATGATCTTTCTGAATAAATGAATTATGATGGGCTGATTGCCCATCCTCATTTAAAAGAATTTAAGCAATGTAAGTTTTAGATAAACCTGACTTCATGTCAAAACCTTGAAAAGCCATGGCCTTTCTAATGTACTCCCACTATAACTTCAATAGAAGTATGCCAGAAGGATCAGATACTAGAGGATCAGCTTTAACTCCCAGAGAGAGTCATGTGCTCTGAGACGGATAGTTAACTGCCCGGCAGTTTGAGCCCTGGGAGATTTTAACTTCTGGGCCTCAGCTGCATAGGCTCCATCAGTCACCTGCCCAAGCCCAGCGGGAAACACTAAAAAGAAAGGCTTACATTTATATTGTGCCTTTCATGACCTCAGGACATCCCAAAGTGCTTTACAGCCAATGAAGTACTTTTGTAATGTAGAAACACAGCACCCAATTTGCATATATCAAGGTCCCACAAACAGCAATAAGATAATGATCTGTTTTAGTGATGATAGTTGAGGGACAAATATTGGCCAGGACACCAGAGAGAACACTGCTGCTCTTCTTCAAAATAGTGCCATGGGATCTTTTATGTCCCCCTGACGGGGCCTCGGTTTAATGTCTCATCAAAAGACGGCACCTCCAACAGTGCAACACTCACTAAGTACTGCATTGATGTGTCAGCCTAGATTATGTGCTCAAGTGCTTGAGTGGGGCTTGAAGCCATAATCTTCTGTATCAGATGTCATTGGAGCACTTTCAAAGCAACCCCCAGCCTTAATTTTGTATTGACCACGATAATGTGATTAATGCTAAGTACCTTGGGTGCTGGGATTTCACATTATTGGGTGTAAAGGTCTGAGGGCTACTTCTCACCTAATATTCCGAGAGCTGATCAATACAGGCAGAAGACAGTCAGAGTGCATGTAGTTTGCATACCAATCGTGCAATGCAAATCAACCCTGCTCTCCATAATGAACCTGAGAAGTGTACTCGCCATTTAGTGGTTCTCGCAAATGGATGCTGCAAGGAAGGGCCATAGGTTTTCCCTGACCTTACACTGGGATCACTGAGTTTAATGGATTAATGCCTCTGCTGAAATACTGGAGGGAGAAATTTAATGCAAGTATGTTAAGCATTCACACAATAACATCTAATCCAGTAATTTATTAAAAAAATCACTGGCCGGAACTTTCCCTACCTGGGCGGGTCCAGTGCGGGCGGTCGCCATGGCAGATTGTGAGCCTATTGTTGGTTCCATCCCGGTCCACAAAATGACTTACGTCAATATTAAACCTGCCCTGCGCGTTATCCAGCCCAATTAAATGGTGCGGGTCTGGTGACGTCATAGATGATGAATTTTCAGCCAGGATATCTAAAGGAGCCATGGCCACATTGCATTTGAAGGTTCATCTAAGAGTGTGCAGTCACTGCACTGCACAATTCCACTGCTGCCCAGACCAGCAACGATGACTGCACAGAGGCAGAGGGCTGCACCCAGGTTCTCTGATGACTCCCTCCATATGCTTGTGGAGGGAGTCAGAGCACGCAGGGAGATCCTCTTCCCTGCTGATGGCCGGAAGAGACCTCCCCAGCAGACCAAGACAGCATGGCTCCAAATTGGAGTGGAGGTCAATAGCAGGGATGCCATGAGGAGGACCAGGGTGCAGTGCCGCAAACATTCCAATGATCTTGTTAGATCAGGAAAGGTGAGTCCAAAGCCACACTCACCTTCATCCTGCTGTACCTCTCATCACATCCCCATCACTCTTCCTTCCCAACCCTACTCCTGCACATTCTTACTCATACCAACATACCTTGCACCACCACCCATACCTCTCTCTCTATCTACATTATCACATCCCTGTTGTGCATGTAATAGGTATGTAACTTTAAACCTATGGCCAGGGCAGCACTACTTTGTAGGGCGTAGTGATACCGTAGTACCACTCCTGGCCATAGGGGTATAAATAGTACTGTGGATACTGATCTCCCCTCAGTTTCCCGCCTGTTGGTATTAAGTGAAGACCTACGTTGAATCTTCCAAGCTGTCTTGTCATTATTGCATTAAGTATAGACACATACTTTATACTGGCAACGAGTAAGGTTCGAACTCACCAGTACACGGTGCAACAAAGGAATGGTAGCAGTACGGAGAGAGAAGGAGAGAGGCTTCTTACCAGCCAGCCTGCAGAGTCCAGCGTCGGCCGAAGGAGGCCGCCCAGCACTCCGGGTTCGGGAGGAGCGGCAGCAACGGAGCGAGAGAGAGAGGTTTCCAGCGGAGGCTGCGGCAGCTGAGAGAAGAGGCTGAACGGACGCTCCAGCCACGGGGCAAAAGTCCACCCAGGGCCAGGTAAACTGAAATCCTTCCCAGGGAACGGGAGCTGCAAGGGCCAGAACGGGAAGGCGATCTGGGGAACAAACGGAGCCACAAGGACTAGCTGGCCACGAGAGGGGAAGGTCATTGTTAATAGCAGTGGTGGCAATAACGGGAGCTGCAAGGGCCAAAAATAGTGACGCTGGAGAGAGGTCATTGACAGCAGAGGGAGAAAAGGCGGGAAAAATGCCATCTAGTGGAGAAAGTGGGAAAAGTTCTTTTTCTCTTCAAAAGTTTAAAATGACTAAAGAAGGTTGTTTGTCAGCATTTGTTGAGGACACAGAAGAGTGGGATGCCTATATCGAAAGGCATGAACGTTATTGCATAGTAAACAAGGTGGAAGATGACCAAAAGGTAGCAACCTTATTAAATTTTATGGGGGCAAAAACATACGGTCTGCTGAGGAATCTTCTTACTCCAGAAAAGCCAGCAGACAAAACGTACGCCCAAATTGTTGATACGTTAAGGGAACATTTAAACCCTAAGCCACCATTTATAGCGGAAAGGTACCGCTTCTACAGACGCGACCAAAGGAATGATGAGTCGCAGGCAGCCTATTTAACTGAGCTCAGAAGGTTGTCCAAACATTGCCAGTTTGGGGCCATATTGGCGGACGCGATCAGAGACAGATTTGTCTGTGGCATGTTAAATGAGAATACACGTAAACGGTTGCTAGCCAAGAAACAGCTCAGCCTAGATCAGGCGATTGAAATAGCATCGGTCCACGAAGCAGCAGCACAGGGTGCTGCTCAAATACGACAAACCACAACCGGCTATGACACCCATGAGGTGACATTTCACAAAGGTAAATGCTACCGTTGTGACAAAACCACCCACGACCAAAGTACTTGTTGGTTTCGTGATAAAATATGCCGGCAGTGTGGGAAAAAGGGGCATATAGCGAAAGTTTGTCGGTCTGGTACGAAACCCAATCGTGGGGGCAATCCGAGCAGTGCCAAGGCAAGGACAAAAATACATAAGATGTCTGACAGTAGCTCAGACGAGTCACAGGAAGGCACAAAAGCAGAGCCTAAAGGTCTGGGATGTCTCAAGTTATATGGTGTAGACAAAACGGAGGACCACAGCACAATGTGGGTTAAAATGAAGGTAGCAGGCGTCGAAGTTAATATGGAGCTGGACACGGGTTCAGCCCTATCAGTAATTAATGAACAAGATTATAACAGGCTGTTCAAACGCATTCCCTTAAAGGGTACGGAAATTAAATTAAAAACATATACGGGACAAAAAGTTTACCCGAAGGGAAAAATGCAAGTAACAGTTAAATACAACGGCAGAAAAGTGCCAGGACTTTATTTATATGTCCTACCAAACGGTGGACCACCACTTTTGGGTAGGGAATGGATAAGAAAAATCCATTTCGACTGGAAGTCGATACACGAGTTAAAAGTAGAGACCACCACGGATGATACAGCCATTACAAGCAGGCTGTCGAAACTATTGGCAAAAACACCAGAGGTGTTCCAACAAGGGCTGGGGACCTTAAAGGACATTAGAGCAAAAATAACTATTGCTCAAGACGCAAACCCCAAGTTTTGTAAGGCCAGACCGGTGCCTTATGCCATTCGGCCAGCGGTGGAAGCAGAACTGGATGCCTTAGAGAGCGCAGGTGTCCTTACAAAGATTGAGTGGAGCGAGTGGGCCACACCCATCGTCCCAGTTATAAAGAAATCTGCAAATAACACACCGGGGGAACCAAAGAAGGTTCGCATTTGCGGGGATTTTAAGATAACTATTAACCCAGTCCTGCACACGGTACAGTATCCGCTGCCGCGGATAGAGGACATATTCGCATCGTTAGCTGGAGGTAGACACTTTACGAAGATTGACCTTTGTCAAGCTTATTTACAGATGGAGGTGGAGCAGGACTCGAAAAAGCTCCTAACGATTAACACACAAAAGGGATTGTACCAGTACAATCGCCTGGTATTTGGTGTGGCGTCCGCCCCGGCAATATGGCAGAGGACCATGGAACAGGTCCTACAGGGCATTCCAGGAATGCAATGCTACCTGGATGACATCCTGGTGACAGGACAAATGGATAACGACCACCTCGCTAACCTGGAGCAAGTACTTCTCCGGTTACAACAATACGGACTCAGGGCGAACAAGCAGAAATGTGAGTTTTTCCAGGAACGTATCTCATACTGTGGTCACATTATAGATAAGGAAGGCCTGCATAAGTCCCCGGAAAAGATCGAGGCAGTAGTGAAGGCCCCGCCCCCTGAGAATGTATCTCAGTTACGATCATTCTTAGGCCTTATAAACTATTACCATAAGTTCCTCCCGAACTTATCGTCCATTTTACATCCACTAAATTCATTGCTGCAAAAGGGAGTCTCCTGGAATTGGGACGAAGCGTGTGAGGCTGCTTTTAAAAAGGGTAAACAACTCATTACATCAAAGGAAGTGCTCGCACACTTTGACCCAAAAATGCCAATGAGGTTGGCATGTGACGCCTCCCCGTACGGTATAGGGGCAGTGTTGTCACACAAATTTCCCAACGGGACGGAGAGGCCAATAGCATTTGCCTCAAGGTCGTCAACTACAGCCGAAAGAAACTATGCGCAAATCGACAGGGAGGCCCTCAGTCTGGTGTGGGGTGTAAAAAAATTCCACCACTACCTGCATGGGCAACGTTTCACACTACTGACGGATCATCAACCGTTGGTGTCGATATTTAATCCAACAAAAGGGGTGCCCCTGATGATGGCCCAAAGGCTACAGAGATGGTCACTGTTCTTAGGAGCACACCAGTACCTTATCGAATATAAGGGTACCAAACAGCATGGCAATGCGGATGGCCTGTCGCGGCTACCCTTGCCTGCCGAGATCGAAGAGATAGTACAGGACCCCGTGGAAATATATCATACGGCTGTTATAGAACACTTGCCCATCACCAGCCAATGTATCGAGCGGGAAACACGGAACGACCCGACATTGGCAAGGGTTTATGAATTAACCGTGAAAGGCTGGCCGGCGCAGGGTGACGCATCATTGCCGGCGTTTTCGGCAAGGAAGGACCAGTTGTCCGTCTGCCGGGGCACATTGATGTGCGGAGCCAGGGTGGTGGTCCCTCAAAAATTACAACATAAAGTGTTGCAGGACTTACATGAAGGTCATCTGGGGGGTATCAAAATGAAAAGCCTCGCCAGAGCCTACGTCTGGTGGCCCGACATTGACAGGGACATTGAGGAAGTAGCAAAAGCGTGCCAAGGGTGCCAGATGGTACAGAACGTACCACCACAAGCCCCACTACATCCGTGGGAGTGGCCCTCAACGTCGTGGCAAAGGATCCACGTGGACTTTGCTGGCCCCTTCCTGGATGCGATGTTCCTTATTGTAGTGGGCGCCCATTCAAAATGGCCGGAAGTCATAAAGATGTCATCAACGACAGCCGAAAAGACGGTCGCAGTCTTAAGGACCATTTTTGCCCGAAACGGGGTGCCCGAGCAAGTCTGTTCGGACAATGGGCCACAATTTGTGGCAGAAGAATTTCAAGCATTCCTAAAAAGGAACGGAGTGCGACATTATACGTCCGCACCATATCATCCGGCTACAAATGGGCTGGCAGAGCGATTTATACAGACTTTTAAAAAGGCCATCAAGGTGATGGGGGAGGAAAGGTTGCCACTACAACACAAGGTGGACAACTTCCTATTCGCACACCGTAATGCTGCACATACGATGACCAACCAGGCCCCCGCCGTCATGTTCTTTAATAGAAGGTTAAGGTCTCGCCTTGAATTGCTCAGACCAAACATTCGGAGAGATGTGGAAAACCGAGTATTTCGTAGGGCTCCTGACAGACAGGCACGGAGCTTCGAGGTGGGGCAGCAAGTGTTGGCCCGTGATTATAGGAATGAAAAGTGGCGGTCTGGTACGATAAAGGCCCGCCAGGGACCCTTGATGTACACAGTTGAGACAGGGGAAGGCATAATCAGACGACATGCTGATCAACTTGTGGAGTCCAGAAACCCAACTGATTCACTACCTCAAACGTCTCAGCACATTGTTACAGCGGAATCACGGCCCAGCTCGTCGTTACAGAGGTCTCAGGATTGCGAGGAGTTCAGCACTCCAGTGATCTCCACGACACAGGATGTGCCATCAGACACCGATGAGTCCAGCGATGAAGGGGTGACGGAAGTACCGCCGCCTACACCGAGACCGACTAGAGAAAGAAGTTATCCTAGTCGAGACAGGAGGCCTCCTCAGAGACTGAATCTATAACATGTTTCTGTTTTATATATATATATATATATATATATAGACAACTCTTGATGTAAATATGTTATGTATATTGTGTTACCAAATGTTATTAGCCCTAGTTATGGGGCATCTATTGACTTAATTGCACGGGTACGTTTTAATTAAAAGGGGAGGAATGTTGTGTATGTAATAGGTATGTTACTTTAAACCTATGGCCAGGGCAGCACTACTTTGTAGGGTGTAGTGATACCGTAGTACCACTCCTGGCCATAGGGGTATAAATAGTACTGTGGGTACTGATCTCCCCTCAGTTTCCCGCCTGTTGGTATTAAGTAAAGACCTACGTTGAATCTTCCAAGCTGTCTCGTCATTATTGCATTAAGTACAGACACATACTTTATAATCCCCATCTTACCAGCCACCCCGCACACTCACCCTCATCCTAGTGTAATCATGCCAACTAACAACACTCAAGGAGGCCACTTGGAATTGCCACTCCACTCCATCATAGTCACCCTCTACAGATGTAACCCACCCATTCCTTACACTCATTTCATCACTCTAATTCAACCTTCTCTTCTTTCCCTCCTTGCAGGAAAAGTGAGCCCACAATAAGAGGGAGAGGGAGAGAACTGACACCATCAATGGCTACCCTCACAACAGCAGAGGAGACAGAATTAGAGCTGTCAGGAGTCACCAAGCACCTGGAGGTGGGAGACAGAGAGGGGGGACATCTCAGCAACCTGGTGACAGAATTACATATCATACAGCTACATGGCATACATCAGTCACTCATGGGGACTGATGTCAGCAGCCAGTGAATGGTCATCATGTGCATAATGGTATCTGTACCCAATCTACATATGACATATCTAACTCATCCTCTTTACTCTCCCACAGGTCCATCAAGAGCCCCACCCCCAATGTCCAGGAAGAAGAGGAAGATGACTCCTCAGAGGAGCCTCCAGCCTCTGAGGGTGTACCATCACCAGACAGAAGCAGACTCACCACCAGCACAGATACGCACACCTCGGTGGGTCCCTCGCGAGATTGAGTAGTGTTGTCACCTGGTATCTCACAAATCACAACTGAGCAAGAGCAGATGGTGGAGACAGGGACAGCAGTGGATACTCCTCATCGGAGGGCGCAGGACTCTTCAGCTCTGCTCAGCTGCATGCAGATGCTGAGTCTCGTGGGCCATCCAGAAGGAGGGCGATCCTGGAGCTGCAGGAACAAGTGCAGGAAACTCTGACAGGTTTTGCGACCGCAATGTCTGCAAATGTTCAGAGAATGGATTAGTCCATCTCCAACATGAGCACCACCATGTCGCAGGTGATCAATGGTTCCTCCAGGGATAGGGTGGCCACCTACATAGAGCAGCTAATGCGCCACTCAGAGGGGCACACGGTCTCTATGGAGAATAGATGGCTATCTATGGAGGATAGGTGGCTAACTATAGAGAATATAGGGCAGAGGCTCATAGACCTCCTCTCTAGGAGGGATGTCAGTATAGACGTGGGTCCTCATGGCCCCATTGATGTGCAGCAAGGTGCTCTCCAGCTCCTTGCTAGCAGGGAAGTGCGGGTGGCCCATGATAGGGATGATGGTGAGAGAGGACATGGAAGTGGGGGCTCCTCTCAAAGTGCTCACACTTCTCCCCCATTGCCACCCCTTCAGTCAGAGCAACAGATGCCTCCCCGGACAGCGATGGCCGAGTCTGTCCCTGCACAGTCGCAGGAGGAGCAGACTTTGGCGGGGCCATCACAGGCTCCAAAACCCAGAGGATGAACGCCAAAAGTGTCTAAGCAGTCGCAGCAGGGAAGTGAACAAGCTGCCTCTACCTCTGCTGAAGCCACAGGGGGAGCACTATGCAGAAGAGAAAGATGCCACACAAGTAGATTCACAAAGGTAGCCAATTGGGTGTTTTATTCAATGTTAATGTAATGTTTCAGTTAATATCATGTGAACCATAAATTTCTTTATTTTCAAAACTTTCCGGTCTTGGAAAAAATTGTGTGCACCTTTGGAAGTGGCTTAGCGAGTTGGAGAGAAGGGACAGACATAATGTTACCTCCAGCAATGGTGGTGACTGTGAAAGGAATGGATTGGTCATTGTAGGGATGCTTGATGGTGTGGCTGTGGAGTTGCCAACCTGACAAAGCATGTGACAGCCATATGGGTGTACTGTGTAAAGTTAAGTAAATCTAGTCATGATGAGGCCATCCTTGGCTTCCCGGGCAGCAATGTGCTCGAGTGCAGGTGCCATCTGCATCGCAGTTTCCTCCAGCTCCTGCTCCTCATCTTCCAGCTGACACTCCTCCTCGTCCTCCTACTCCTCATCCTCTGAAGAGGCTGTGCGCTCAGTGCCTTGTTCCTCATGCAGCATTAATCCTCGCTGCTGTGCTATGTTGTGCAGGGCGCACAGACCATGACAATTCTGGAGACCTTGGCTAATGCATACTGAAGGGCTTCTCCAGATCTGTCAAGGCATCTGAAGCGCATTTTGAGCATGCCTATTGTCTGCTCTATGACACATCTGGTGGAGATATGGCTTGCATTATATCTCTCCTCGACCTCAGTACTTGGCCTCCTTAAGGGTACCATGAGCCATGTCTTCAGTGGATAGCCCATGTCTCCAAGCAGCCAGCCGAAAAGTCGGTTTGAAGGTGCGAAGAGCTAAGGGAGGGAGGACTGGCACATGATGAAAGAGTCATGGCAGCTGCCAGGGAATTTGGTGCACACATGCATGATGATCTTCCTATGGTTGCAGACCAGCTGCACACTGAGGGAGTGGAAGCCCATGCAGTTAACAAACACTCCTGGGTTATGATGGGGTGCCCTGATGGCCAATTTTGTGCAGTCGATGATGCCCTGCACCTGTGGGAAGCCAGCCATAGTGGCAAAGCCAAGCGCCCGCTCAGTAACACTGGCTTCATCAGTGACAAATTTGATATAATTGGCTGACTTGTGAACCATGGCATCGGTGACCTGTATGATGCATCTGTGGGTGGCCGACAGTGAGATGTCGCAAATGTCTGCTTCAGATCCCTGGAAGGAGCCTGAGGCAAAGAAGTTGAGGGTGCTGGTGGCTTTGACAGCCACTGGTAAGGGGTGTCCACCCACTCCTCTGGGCTGCAAGTCTTGTTCCAGCAATGTGCAAATGTCTGCAATGACCTGGCGTGATAGCCTGGGCCTCCTTTGGCACTGCTGCTCAGTCATGTTGAGAAAGCTCATCCTCTGCCTGTTTACTCTGTCTTGCAGGTATCGCATCTGGTGTGATGCAGCCCTGCACTGATGCCCTCTGTCCTATGCAGCATCAGGTTGTTGAGGAGAAGGTTGTTGGTGTTGTTGTTGCTGCTGCTGGTGTGCCTGGTGTTGCTGGTGTTGGGGTTCATCGTAGTCCAATTCTGAGGACCAGGAGAGACAGTATAAATTGCTCCCATGCTGCTGGAATAGATGGCGGGTCAAGTAGAGATGACAGAAGCAATCTGTCAATGATGAGAGTGTCCTTCCAATGAGGGGACACTGGATGGAGACTTTGCTGGAAAGACTTGCAGCTTGTAGACTGTTCAATCTGTGCTGGGAATGCAGTCAGCAACAGCTTCTGCCTGAGGAACATGATCAGCTGTCAGGTGGGAGCCTTTATACTACAATTGATGCTGTCAACTAATGAGCTGGATCAATGGCCACTGAGCTCCCGCCTCAGGTTGACAGACGTGGTTCCCGAGCAGCGCGAGTCCCATGGGCATCCAGTCTGGCAGTCTGGGCTGGCGACAGATGGTGAGTGAACCAACACGAGGGAAAAACCTACTTGACCTCGTCCTCACCAATCTACCTGTCACAGATGCATCTGTCCATGGCAGCAGTGACCGCTGCACGGTAATTGTGGAGACGAAGTCCCGACTTCACACTGAGGACACCCTCCCCGAGGCACTACCACCGTGCTAAATGGGATAGATTTAGAACGGATCTAGCAGCTCAGAACTGGGCATCCATGAGGCGCTGTGGGCCATCAGCAGCAGCAGAATTGTATTCCACCACAATATGTACCCTCATGGCCCGGCATATCCCTCAATCTACCATTACCATCAAGCCAGGTGACAAGCCCTGGTTCAGAAGGAGTGTAGAAGAGCATGCCAGGAGCAACAACAGGCATACCTAAAAATGAGGTGGGAACACAGGACTACATGCATGTTAAAAAGCGGAAGCAGCATGCTATAGACAGGGCTAAGCGATCCCACAATCAACGGATCAGATCAAAGCTCTGACGTCCTGCCACATCCAGTCGTGAATGGTGGTGGACCATTAAACAACTAACAGGAGGAGGAGGCTCCAAGAATATCCCCATCCTCAATGATGGTGGAGCCCAGCACGTAAATGCAAAAGGCAAGGCTGAAGCGTTTGCAAACAACTTCAGCCAGAGTGCTGAGTGGATGATTCATATCAGCCTACTCCCGAGGTCCCCACCATCACAGCAGCCAGTCTTCAGCCAATTCAATTCACTCCACGTGATATCAAGAAATGGCTGAGCGCACTGGATACAGCAAAGGCTATGGGCCCCGACAACACCCCGGCTATCGTGCTGAAGACTTGTGCTCCAGAACTAGCCACGCCTCTAGCCAAGCTATTCCAGCACAGCTACAACACTGGCATCTATCCGACAATGTGGAAAACTGCCCAGGTATGTCCTGTCCACAAAATGCAGGACAAATCCAACCTGGCCATTTACCGCCCCATCAGTCTACTCTCAATCATCAGCAAAGTGATGGAAAGTTTCATCAACAGTGCCATCAAGCAGCACTTACTCACCAATGACCTGCTCACTGATGCCCAATTTGGGTTCTGCCAAGACCACTCGGCTCCAGACCTCATTACAGCCTTAGTCCAAACATGGACAAAGGAGCTGAATTCCAGAGATGAGGTGAGAGTGACTGCCTTTGACATCAAGACAGCATTTGACTGAGTGTGGCAGGAAGGAGCCCTAGTAAAACTGAAATCAATGGGAATCAGGGGAAAAATGCTCCACTGGCTGGAGTCATACCTAGCACAAAGCAAGATGGTTGTGGTAGTTGAAAGTCAATCATCACAGCCCCAGGATATCGCTGCAGGAGTTCCTCAGGACAGTTCCCTTGGCCCAACCATCTTCAGCTGCTTCATTAATGACCTTCCCTCCAACATAAGGTCAGAAATGGGGATGTTCGCTGATGACTGCACAGTGTTCAGCGCCATTCACAACTCCTCAGATTATAAAGCAGTCCATGCCTGCATGTAACAAGACCTGGATGACTTTCAGGCTTGGGCTGATAAATGGCAGGTAACATTCGCGCCACAGAAGTGCCAGGTGTAAAGTCCGCGCCTCAATAATACACGGACTTCGGGAGAACAGTTAACAGGTACTTTACTGAACAAGAGGCAGCTGGAAACTGAAACTACAGAAGCCTGCTAGGGCCTTTTATACAGGGGTGGTCACTGCTAGTACTGCAGTCGAAACCAGTTATTCCCTTAAAGGTACATACACAACAATTCTTCCCCTTTTAGATACAGAGTACATAACATTCATTTAACAACTAAATAATAACTAATTACAATTACAATTTTCTCAGTAATATATACATCAACTGAAATAGTCATTTATAAGTTCAGTCTTTGAGGAGGCTTCTTGATCCGGACTGGATAGTGCCTTTCTCGAGTATCCTGTTCTGGCAGTGAAGTCATTGGTTGGTTCGTCAGCTTCCAATACCCCTGCTTCTGAGGTAGACGCAATCTTTACTTCGGGTTCATTACCAGGTGCATATGCTTGTGGTACAGGTTTGGCTTGTTCCTGTGACTCTAGAATCTGGTCAGCATGGCGTCTCACGATGCTCTCTCCAACATCCACTGTGTACATTAGTGGTCCCTGCTGTGTGCAGATCGTGCCTGGCTGCCATTTTTCTGTTCGGTAGTCGCGGGCCAAGACTGGTTGCCCTATCTTGAAGCTCCTGGTTGGCTTCTCATTTATGTGCTGGAACTGCTTATCCTCAACATCTCGTCTTATGTTTGGTTTGAGCAAATCCAAGCGACATCTTAGTCTCCGGTTGAAAAACAGTACGGCTGGAGTTTGGTTGGTTACTGCATGTGTCGCATTCCGGTAAGCAAACAGGAGGTTATCCACCTTGTGTTGCAGTGGTATGTCATCATTATACATTGCCTTTATGGCCTTTTTAAAGGTCTGAACAAACCTCTCAGCCAATCAATTTGTGGCTGGATGATATGGGGCAGATGTGTGATGTTTCACGCCATTATTCTTCAGGAACCTCCGGAAATCCTCAGACACAAACTGTGGGCCATTGTCGGAACAGATCTGTTCTGGCAACCCATTCCTGGCGAAGATGGTCCTTAGGGCTGCAATAGTTTTCTCCGTGGTGGTGGAGGACATTTTAATGACCTCTGGCCATTTCGAATGGGCGTCCACAGCGATTAGAAACATTGAGTCCATAAATGGACCAGCTAAATCAATGTGTACCCGTTGCCATGGAGATGAGGGCCACTCCCATGGATGTAGCGGGGCCTGTGGTGGAGCGTTTTGGACCTTCTGGCATCCTGTGCATCTCTTGGTCATATCCTCGATTTCTTTATCGATTCCCGGCCACCACACAAACGCCCTGGCTAGGCTCTTCATTTTTACCCCTCCCAGATGACCCTCGTGAAGCTCATAGAGTACTCTATCTCTCAACTTGGGTGGAATTACCACTCGGGATCCACACATCAAGGTTCCCCGGCACATTGACAGCTGTTCCCTCCTTGGCAAGAATGCTGGCAACAGTGAGTCGCCATATGCTGGCCATCCCTTCACCGTCAAATCATAGACCCAAGAGTGTGTCGGGTCATTTCGGGTTTCCTTCTCAATACTTGCGTTTGTAACAGGCAAACATTCGACTATGGTCGCATGGAATATCTCCACAGGGTCCACTGCAGGTGCTTCTTCCGCCGTAGGCAACGGTAGGCGCGAAGCCCATCAGTGTTTCCATGTTGTTTCGTACCTTTGTACTCTATGTCATATTGATGTGCCCCTAGAAAAAGTGACCATCTTTGCAGCTGTTGCGCCATCATCACCGGAACGCCCTTCTTTGGGTTAAAAATTGAGACCAGGGGTTGATGATCAGTCAGTAGGGTGAATTTCTGCCCGTGCAGATAGTGATTGAACTTCTTCACCCCTCACAACAGGCTGAGGGCCTCCCTGTCAATCTGGGCGTAGTAACGCTCGGCTGAGGTTAGCGAGCGCGATGCAAAGGCTATTGGCCTCTCTGAACCGTCACGGAATTTGTGTGATAGCACCGTTCCAATGCCGTAAGGTGACGCATCACATGCCAACCGAATTTGGGTTGTAATGGGCCAATACTTCTTTTGAAGTGATTTGGCATTTACATTCCTGAAAGGCACGCTTACACTCATCACTCCATTTCCATGTTACACCAGTTTGAAGGAGGGCGTTCAGTGGGTGCAGAATTGTAGATAAATTCGGCAAAAACTTATGGTAGTAGTTCACCAACCCGAGGAATGACCTCAGTTGCGACACATTTTCTGGTGCTGGAGCCTTGACTACAGCCTCAATCTTGTCCGGTGACTTATGCAACCCTTCCTCATCAATCATGTGGCCACAATACGAGATTTGTCTCCTGAAGAACTCGCATTTGGGACGGTTGGCTCGTAGCCCATATTCCTGCAATCTCGTGAGCACCTGTTCCAGGTTGGCAAGGTGTTCATTGTCATTTTCGCCCGTAACCAGGATGTCGTCCAAATAACACTGGGTCACCAGGATCCCTTGCAGGACTTGTTCCATTGCCCTCTGCCACATAGCCGGGGCCGATGCTACCCCAAATACCAGTCGATTGTACTGGTAAAGGCCTTTGTGAGTATTTATTGTGAGGTATTTCCTAGATGCTTCTTCCACCTCCATTTGTAGATACGCTTGAGCCAGGTCAATCTTTGTAAAACGTTTCCCTCCAGATAGTGAGGTGAAAATATCTTCTATCCGCAGAAGCGAATACTGTACTGTGTGCAGGACTGGGTTCACAGTCACCTTGAAGTCCCCATGGATGCGAACCTTCCTTGGCTCCCCAGGCGTGCTGCTCAATGCTTTCTTCATTACAGGAATGATGGGTGTGGCCCACTCGCTCCAGTCCACCTTAGACAGCACCCCCGAACGCTCCAGACTCTCCAGTTCAGCTTCCACAGCTGGGCGTATCGCGTATGGCACTGGTCTGGCCTTGAAAAATTTTGGGGTTGCATTATCCTCAATCTTTATGGTTGCCTTTACTCCTTTTAGAGTCCCAAATCCTTGTTGGAACACCTCTTCCGTGTCAGATAGAATTTGTGACAGACGTCCAGGTGCGACGTCATCATCCTTTTTGTCAGTCACAGTTAGTGCCAGAATGGAATGCCAATCCAATTGTAGTCTTCGGATCCATTCACGTCCCAATAATGGTGGTCCTCCATCTCGTAGTATATACATGTATAGTTTCTGTGTTTCCTTCCCGTTATATTCAACTGGCACCCTTATTTTTCCTCTGGGGTAGACCTTTTGCCCAGTGTATGTCTTCAATACAATGGATGTGTCCTTTAAGGGTATGTGTGGGAATAGCTGCTCATAGTCTCGTCGATTCATGACAGTTAGGGCTGATCCTGTGTCCAATTCCATCTTCACTGGGGACCCTGCTATCATGAGGGTGACCCAAATGGTTCGGTGATCTTCTTTTGCGATCATGTTGTGTAATTTTAAACAACTTAGTCGCCTGCTCCCAGAGTCCTTATCACTCTCCTGATCTTCGGAACTACTATCTGTCAGTTTCTTTACTTTCCTGTACTGTTCCTTAGTAGTTCTTGTCGTGTTGGTCTTCTTTCCCGACCTGCAGACTCTTACTATATGTCCCATTTTCCCGCATTGCCTGCATATTTTGTCTTTAAACCAGCAGTCCTTCTGCTCATGGGTTGTTCTGCCGCAGCGATAGCACTTTTCGGCTCCATACGCCATTTCGTTAGCGCTGTATTCTTGTGGTTTCTGTTGTATTTCCGCAGCTCCCCATGCTGCTGCTTCGTAGGATACTGGCACGCTGAAAGCCTGTTCTAGCGTCAGGTCCTTTTTTGAAAGTAGTCGTTTCTGGGTTCCTTCACTCTGGAGCCCGCAGACAAACTTATCCCGTAAGGTGTCTGCCAGTCCTGCTCCGAACTGGCAGTGCTTCGATAACTTGTGTAGTTCCGTAAGATAGTCAGCATTGCTCTCATCTTTGTGCTGGTTTCTTTTATGTAACTTGAATCTTTCTGCTATCAGCAGTGGTGTAGGGCTTAGGTGTTCCTGTAAGATATGAACAATCTCCTCAAAAGTTTTCTCCATTGGTTTAGCTGGGGTAATTAAATTCCGCAATAGGCTGTACGTATTCGCACCCATCAGATTTAATAATACCGACGCCCTCTTTCCATCGGCCACCTCATTTGCCTTGCAGTACACTTCGATTCTTTCTACATACGTGGTCCAGTGTTCTACCTTGTTGTCGAAAGCAGTGATACTGCCACTTTTCGGCATCTTGGGCGATTTAAAATGGCGCCTCCCGCGCTTTTGCTTCTTCCGCAATGGAATAAAATGGCGCCTCCCGCGCTTTTGCTTGTTCCACTTACTGCCACGCTGCTCCTAGCGTTCTACGGGGTAATGGCGGCGACCCGCAGCTTCGGCGCGTCTCGCTTTCCTTCCCCACCCCCCGTTTGGTTTCTCGCCGCTGTCCTGTTCTCGAGCACCGACCGTGCCCTGTGCGCTCCACCCTCTCTCTCTTGTTTTCTTTTCCCGGCGACGCTGCGCGGCCCGATTTGTAGAGCCGCTCGATCGAGCTTGAGCCCGCCGCAGTCCGGAAGGGTCAGCGCGCTACCTGCTACCAGCACGATTCGCTGGAACCGCAGTCTCTCCCGCAATTCTCCAAACACCGATGGATTATTTGGGCGGTTGCCCTCGGTCGACGCCCATTGCTCAGACTACGACCTTCCAGGACCTTCCTTTTAGGCGAGATCCCCGTGAGATGATGCCACACTGCAGGTGAGTTCGAACTTACTCATCGCCACTGTAAAGTCCGTGCCTCAATAATACACGGACTTCGGGAGAACAGTTAACAGGTACTTTACTGAAGAAGAGGCAGCTTGAAACTGAAACTACAGAAGCCTGCTAGGGCCTTTTATACAGGGGTGGTCACTGCCGGTACTGCAGTCTAAACCAGTTATTCCCTTAAAGGTACATACACAACACCAGGCAATTACTATCTCCAACAAGCGAGAGTCTAACCACCTCCCCTTGACATTCAATGGCATTACCATCGCCAAATCTCCCTCCATCAACCTCCTGGGGGTCACCGTTAACCAGAAACTTAACTGGACTAGCCACATAAATACTGTGGCAACAAGAGCAGGTCAGAGGCTAGGTATTCTGCAGCGAGTGTCCCACCTCCTGACTCCCCAAAGCCTTTCCACCATCCACAAGGCACAATTAAGGAGTGTGATGGAATACTCTCCACTTGCCTGAATGAGTGCAGCTCCAACAACACTCAACAAGCTCGACACCATCCAGGACAAAGCAGCCCACTTGATTGGCACCCCATCCACCACTTTAAACAATCACTCCCTCCGCCACCGGCATACAGTGGCTGCAGTGTGTGCCATCTACAAGATGCACTGCAGCAACTCGTCGAGGCTTCTTTGCCAGCACCTCCCAAACCCGCAACCTCTTTCACCTCGAAGGACAAGGGCAGCAGACGCATGGGAACACCACCACCTCCAAGTTCCCCTCCAAGTCACACACCATCCTGACTTAGAAGTATATCGCCGATCCTTCATCGTCGCTGGGTCAAAATCCTGGAACTCCCTCCCTAACAGCACTGTGGGAGTGCCTTCACCACACGGACTGCAGCAGTTCAAGAAGGCGGCTCACCACCACCTTCTCAAGGGCAACTCGGGATGGGAAATAAATGCTAGCTTTGCCAGCGATGCCCAGAGCCCATAAACGAATAAATAAAAAAAAATGCTCTCACCATTTTAAAAATACTCTGCTTTTCTATTTTTCGTACCAAAGTGGATGACTCCTCATTTCTCCACATTATATTCCATTTGCCATGTTCTTGCCCACTCATTTAGCCTGCCTATATCCCCTTGCAGCCTCCTTGCATCCTCCTCACAACTTACATTCCCACCCAGCTTTTTATCATCAGCAAACTTGGAAATATTACATTTGGTCCCCTAGAACAGTGACTACACTTTGAAAGTGCTTCATTGGCTGTAAAGCGCTTTGGGTCTTCCGGTGGTCGTGAAAGGTGCTATAGAAATGCAAGCCTTTCTTTCACAGTCACTGGCAATGCCGTCCTCACCCTGCTCTGAGGCTGCAGGTCTGCCTGCATCAGGTGGTATGTTTCAGGGAGGCAGGGAGACATCGGATGCACTGTTTTTTGTTGAGGTTGAGGAATGTTGCTAATGTTCCCCTTGTAAATATTCAGATTCAAATCTGTTTGCATCTTTTATGACTTTCACCTCTTGTCTGGCTACCCTCTTGCTGTTGTAGTGCTGAAAGCTTTTTTTTGCTGCAGTGTTTAACCCCTATTGCCATGTTTTTGTCTCGGTCCCTCTTTTCCCCTCTGTTGACTCTTTTAATGTGTTTCCACATTTTCTTATGTTCATTAATATTCTCACGTCAGGATTTGTGGAGTTTTTTTATTAATCCATTTAGGAACATGATTGTTTATTCTGACCTTGTTGGTATTAAGAATGCATTTAGTCTGCATACACAAAATTATTCCTTTAGAGTTGTTTTACTTAACTTCTTTGTTACTTGTAGACTTGACTATTCCAACACACTGCTGGCTGGCCTCCCACATTCTACCCTATGTAAACTTGAGGTCATCCAAAACTTGACTCCCCGTGACCTAAATCGCACCAAGTCCCGTTCACCCATCACCCCTGTGCTCGCTTACCTACATTGGCTCCCAGTTAAGCAACGCCTTGATTTTAAAATTCTCATCATTGTTTTCAAATCAATTCAACTCAAATCGCTTTATTGGCATGACAAGTTACCTCTTATGTTGCCAAAGCATCAGAAAACATTCATGTTTGTTCACAAAAATACAGATCTATCCATACAGTGTATAAACAGATATATCCCTGAGTGTATAAATATATACTTTCATATAATTTATATATTCTCTTCTTATATTTACTGGTTGTCCCTCTGTTTATGGCAAGCTGTAACATAGTGTGCCGCTAGTGTTATGCAATTTCTCTCTTCCCCTAGTAGGTATGGGAGTTTTTGGTCGTCATTCAAATTTCTGAATTCCGGGCATATTTTTGTGAATTTTGGGTAGAAATTCTCCCTTATGCCCTGATATTTTCTACAAGCTGTGAGGAAGTGCATCTCTGTCTCCACCACTCCCTGACTGCAGTGAGAGCATATCCTGTCCTCTCTTGGTAGCCGGGTCTGTCTGTGTCTACCTTTTTCGATCGCCAGGTTATGTTCACTAAGTCTGTACATTGTCAAAGTTTTTCTCAGTTTGCTATCCTTTACCATGGTCAGGTAATCAGCCATGTTGTATTGTCTGTTTAGGGCCAAGTAGCAATTGAGTTTGCTTTGGGTTTTTGTTGTTTCTGCCCAATATGACAGATATTTTTCCTTTTGCTTAGCGACGATTGTGTTGGGTCGAATTCTTTGTGTTACGCTGTCACTGTCCTGGGGCTGGTTATTGTTAGTAGTGTTAGTAGTTACTTCACTGAGTCCCAGGACTAGTTGACTGAGGGTATTCTTCTTTATGGTCCTCTCTTGGCATTTCAGGGCATCGTAGTGATAGCATTGGGGGTTGCTCATTTCTAGGTGTTTCCAAAATTTGGTGGCTCTTTTTTGGATAGTGATTATTAATGGATATTGGCCTAGTTCTGCCCTGCATGCATTGTTTACGGTTTTCCTTTGAGTCCGGAGTATACTTTTACAGAATTCTGCATGTAGGATCTCAATTGGGTGTTTGTCCCATTTTGCAAATTCTTGCTGTGTTAGCGGTCCCCACACCTCACTGCCATAGAGTGCAATTGGTTCAATTACTGATTTGAAAATTGAGCCAAATGCTAATTGGGATTTCTATTTGGATTGATTTTTTAATGGCATAGAAAGCCCTTCTTGCTTTCTCTTTCAGTTCATTCACAGCCAGTTTGAAATTTCCCGTAGAACTGATTTTTAAGCCCAAGTATGTGTAGTTAGTGGTTTGTTCAATTTTGGTTGTTCCTAGTGTGAAATTTATTTTGGGTCCCTGATGTCTGGATCTTTGCTGGAACACAAGGACTTTGGTTTTTTGGGGATTTATTGTCATGGCCCAAGTCTGGCAGTATGACTCCAGCAGATCCGGGTTCTGCTGTAGACCCTCCTTAGTTGGTGACAGCAGAACCAGGTCGTCTGCATAGAGGAGGAATTTAACCTTGGATTCATATAGGGTGAGGCCTGGTGCTGTAGATTGTTCAAGTAGTTTTGCCAATTCATTTATGTAAATATTAAAGTGTGTCGGTGAGATTGGCAAGCCCTGCATCACCCCCCACCCCTTTGGGAAGTATTTTGTTTGTTTGTCTCCAATTTTAACTGCACATTTGTTGTTTGTATACATTGATTTAATTACATCATATGTTTTTCCCCCTACCCCGCTTTCGATAAGTTTCAGGAATAAACCGTCATGCCAGATGGAGTCGAAAGCCTTCTGGAAATCTATAAAGCATGCGTAGATTTTGCTTTTGTTTTGATGAACGTGTTTGTCAATTAGGGTCTGTAGGGTAAAGATATGATCTGATGTTCTATAGTTTGGCAGGAATCCAATTTGGCTTTTACTCAAGACATTGTGCTCCTCAAGGAAGTTTATAAGTCTTTTGTTTATGATGCTACAGAATACCTTCCCCAGGTTACTGTTTACACAGATGCCTCGATAGTTATTTGGGTCGACTTTGTCCCCACTTTTGTATATGGGCATTATGAGTCCTTTGTTCCAGATATCAGGGAAGTAACCGACACTCAGAACCAAGTTGAAGAGTTTTAGGATAGCCAGTTTCATTTTATCGTCTGTGTGTTTAATCATCTCGCTTAGTATGCCGTCTGCCCCGCAAGCTTTTCCTGGTCACAGGTCCTTGAGTTTTTCAAAAAGTTCTTTTTCTGTTATTATGGAGTCTAGCGGGTTTTGGTTATCTTTTATGGCCATTTCTAGCTTTTCCAGTTTTTTGCATATTTGGTGTTGTTCTGGCCTTAGTGTGTTTTTCTGGTATAATTTTTCAAAGTGGTTTTCCCATGTGTCTCCATTTTGAATGGCCAATTCGTCGTGTTGTTTTTTGTGTAATGTATTCCAGTTGTCCCAGAAACAATTGGAATCAATGGATTCCTCAATGGAGCGGAGTGTATTCTTAATATATTGCTCTTTTTTGGTTCTGAGTGTGTTTCTGTATTGTGTTAGTGTCTGACAATAAGTAAGGCGTAATTCCTCGTTTTCTGGATGACTGTGTTTTTGGTTTGATATTTTTCTAAGTTTTTTCCTCATGTTATGGCAATCTGGGTCAAACCATTTTTCATAGTTTTTTGTTTTGGGTTTGTTCTTGTGAGCTTTCAAGTTTGACCTTGTTGCCAAATTATCAAAAATATTGTTTAGGTTATTCACTGCCCGGTTTACGCCTTCTTTATTGTGGGTGTATATGTTATCCAGAAAGGTGTCCAAGAGAGCTTGAGTTGATTCATTGCTAATTGCTTTCTGGTATTTTTCAGTGTCGTTTTTGGCCCATCTGTACGATTTTTTGGTGTTGTACAGTTTACTGGGTTGTGTTTCTGTATTGTTTGTTTCTGTCTTTTTAAGATACATAGTAATTTGACTGTGATCTGACAGTGTTGTTTGTGGTTTGACTGTGAATGCTCTGAAAGAGGATGGGTCCAAGTCCGTAATCATATAGTCTACGGTGCTGCAGCCAAGAGGTGAGCAGTAGGTCGATCTTCCTAGGAGGTCTCCTATGAATCTACCATTGACAATGTACAGACCCAGGCTTCGACAGAGCTGCAGGAGATGTTTTCCGTTGGTATTTGTCTGCTTGTCGCAGTTATGCCTGTATGGAAGGGAAGGGATATCAAAGTGGTTATTCCCGAATATGTAATTGTTTCCCTGATTATTGGTGAAGTCTGGTTCTTCTCCAGTTCTTGAATTGAGGTCACCACAGATCAACACGTTCCCCAGGGCCTGGTATTGGATAATTTCCCCCTCAATGTTGGAGAAGGTGTCCTCTTTAAAGTACGGGGATTCCATTGGGGGGGATATAGAGTGCGCAAATGAAAACATCTTGGGTGTTAGAGATAATCTTCCTCTCAATTTTGAGCCACATGTGGTTTTCGCCCTTTTTTATAAATTTGATGTAATTCTTAAGCTCTGTTTTAAACCAAATCAGTATGCCTCCGGAGTCTCTGCCTTGGGTTAC
The DNA here is from genome assembly GCF_052327205.1 of Somniosus microcephalus. Lineage (NCBI taxonomy): Eukaryota > Metazoa > Chordata > Chondrichthyes > Squaliformes > Somniosidae > Somniosus > Somniosus microcephalus. Next base: position 188,638,883 of record NC_140993.1, on the reverse strand, counting down.
TCCTGGTAATTTATTGGAGGGGGCCACCAGCTCTGTGTACCCTTGGGGACGGCCAGTGTGTCCTTTTCCTTTATACCAAGTTTCCTGTAAAATGATAATATCTATATCTTTAGTTTCATCTATGAACTCTGGGGTCCTACTCTTCACGTCGAGCACCGAAGAGCGTAGACCTTGGATATTCCAGGTCAAAATATATAAGGATTTCATGTTAAGTTTGATCTTTTACTATGATATGTTAAAGAATGATATGTGTTTGTCGTGTCTAAATGTGGGAAAAAAAGATAATCTCAGTTGTCTATAAATGATAATACTACTTGGTTACAGTTCTTTCTATTAATTAGTCCTTGATTTTTTTTCATTTTCTGATCCATAAGGCGGAAGTAGATGCTGCTGCACGTCTGCTTATTGTCTCTTAATGGATTGTCTCTGTCTGAGGTATTGCGTACGTCCTGTGCATCTCTCCCTCTGTCTGGCTGGGAGCGGTCCTGTTCCCCTGTGGGACAGGAGTGGTGCAGGTCTGGTATTGTTGTTGTGCATGGGGATCCTCTCTGGTCCCGGTTGGTGTGGTGGTGGTCTCTGTAGTGGTATGTACCCCGCTGATCTCTGGTGGTCGGGGGGGGGGGTCCTCTTGGGGTCTGGGTATGGACCCGGTTAAAAGCGACGTCCTTCAGGGCTTTAGCAAAGATCGATATTCGTTTCCTGTGGATGTGGACGTGGTCGTAAAGACATTCCTCACCGAGGGTGGGGTGTTGGGCCAGGTGCACGTTGTGCTTTGATTCACAGTCTCTTGCTATGCTGGCATTTATCTCATGAATTGTGTTGCTGTTAAAGTCTGTTCTCGGCAATATTGTGGAAACCGTGATTCTAGTGTTTGGAAATGTTTTGCTTGCCTTCCTAATTACTGCTCTGAGCGATGTTGCTACCTCTTTCTGCTGGGCCTTTAGGTCATTTGTGCCCGTGTGTATTATTATGTGTTGGGGGGAGCCTAATCTGGTTTTGGTCAGCCATTCCATGGCTCTGTCTGTTGTTGGGCACCAGATCTTTTCTACTTTACTTCTAGGGAAGAGCTTTTTCTCCCATAGAAATTTCCCATTTGAGTCTACGAGTATTACGATGTCAGCCTTGTTTGTGTTTAGTGTCTGGTGGCTTTCGCCTGGACTCATAGCGTGTGTGTTGGGCTGGGGTGGCCGTGTCTGGTGTGTGCACTCCTCTTGTGAGCGGCTTGCTTGTGGTTCCACGGTGGTGGGGGAAGACTGAGCTTCAGTATGCTGGTCAGTCTGTGTGGCACCCCTTGTATTGTGTGTCTGCTGCTGTTGTTCAGTGTGGGAGTGCAGCTGTTCAGTTGGGCTCTGTATTGTCTTATCTCTAGCCTCTGGCTGCTGGTCTAATGGTGTTATCTCTCCTCTATGGCTCTCTTTGTTTTCCTGCAGCTCTTTCACCTGATTCCCAAGTAGATTCAGCTCTCTCCTGTGTCTCTCCCTCTCTTGCTGTTGTTCGTGTTTCATTTTAAGGACCTCCTCTCTAAGTTTAACCATCTCTGTCTCTAACTGATTAAATTTATCCTTTAGTTGTATCTGGCTGTGTGATCCCGGGGTATGTGTCTGGTCGGCCCTGGAAGGCTCACTCACTTCCTGGCTAAGCTGCTCTTCCCTTGGTGAGCTGGAATTGGTAGGGGGACTATGTGTGGCTTCCTCCCTGGTAGTTACGCTGAGGTTAGTCAGTTGTATCATGTGGCTGTGGGTCGCCGGGGTTAGTGTCTGGTTGGAACTGTGTGGCTCGTTCACCTCCTGACCAGGCTGATTTACTCCTGGTGAGTTGTTAATGGTGGGGGGAGTGCGGGTCACTTTTCCCCTGTTAGCCACTCTGGGGCTGTTCCTTCCCCTCTCCTTTATTTCTTTCATTGTCTTGAAGGTCGTTTCAAAGTTGTCGAGGTTGCCTTGCACTAATATTGTTCCGTTATTGTACATGTTGACAGTCGTGGTTGTCCTGTCTCCTGGTTTATTAATTTTCATTGTGGACCCATTAGCGGTTTTTTCCTGCGTAACCATGGTATAGTGTGATTTTATTGCTGTGATCCAAGCCGCTGGCTGATCGGAGTAAAAAATGAGGTTACATTTTTTCCCAGTGCTGTACCGGTCCGCAAAAAGAGTTTCTGGTTGTTCTCTCAGCTGCTCATGCTTGATTGATTTTATAGCATTTTTTCTGGTGTTGGGGGGATTCTGGAAGAGGTTGCTCTCCGTGTCCCTCGGGAGCTGCTGTGGCTCCTCTGATTCGCTCATTATTGGTATTGTAGAGGTAGAAAGTATTGTTGATCTTAGAATAAGCTTTTCTGGGGCCCCGGGTTTGGTGTTTCCCTCTCCCTGCTCGCGACCTTTCCCAGTCCCCGGACTCGCTCGCTCTCCAGGCCCTGTACTCACTGTCCTGGTCTGTATGTGGGATTTGCTGATTCCCGGTGTCTCCCGGCTGCTCCCCTCCCTCTCAGAGGTCTCTGGGCCTCTGTTTTGGACCGGCTCCTCGGGTCTTTCCCTGGCTTCAGGCTCCCTCCCCAGGACCCGTACTCACTGTCTGCGCCTGGGAGCCGCTGCCTCACGGTGCCCTCGGGCTGCACCCCTCTTCCTCAGAGGTCTCCAGGCCTCTGTCTCGGTCTGGCTCCTCCACGGTCTTGTGTTCCGGCCGCCGCTCCGACTGCCGCTGCGGCCCCGTGCGGCCGTTGTTGAGTCGCCGCTCTCCTGCTGCTGCGGCCTCCACCGAGTCACCGCGCTCCGGCTGCCTCGCCTCGGTTCCCGATGCGGCCCCGTGGGCCTTCGCCGAGTCACCTCGCCTCGGTTCCTGATGCGGCCCCGTGCGGCCTTCGCCGAGTCACCTCGCCTCGGTTCCCGATGCGGCCCCGTGCGGCCTTCGCCGAGTCACCTCGCCTCGGTTCCCGATGCGGCCCCGTGCGGCCTTCGCCGAGTCACCTCGCCTCGGTTCCCGATGCGGCCCCGTGCGGCCTTCGCCGAGTCACCTCGCCTCGGTTCCCGATGCGGCCTCCATGGCCTTGCCCCTCCCTATCTCTGTAATCTCCTTCAGCGTCACAACCCCCTGAGATATTTGCACTCCACTAATTTTGCCCTCTTGAGCATCCCTGATTAAAATCGCTCAACCATTGGCGGCCGTGTCTTCCGCTGCCTAGGCCCTAAGCTCTGGCATTCCCTCCCTAAACTCTCCGCCTCTCTACCACTCTTTCCTCTTTTAAGATGCTCCGTAAAGCCTACCTCTTTGACCAAGCTTTTGGTCACCTACCCTAATTTCTCTTTATGTGGCTCGGTGGCAACATTTTTTTGTCTTGTAACTCTCCTGTGAAGCGCCTTGGGAAGTTTCACTATGGTAAAGGCACAATATAAATACAAGTTGTTGTTGATGTTCTACTGAAATGTTGTTGAGCAACCTACCCCAAACCATTTGCTTTAGTTGTTCCCTTACTTCTTTCAACTTAATTCTTTTAAAATTATATATGAAGTCATCATCTTGAGTATTATTGCTCATATTGAACTTGATCAACCTGTGGTCGTTAATACCCAGGGCTACAATAACTTCCATTTCTCGTACATTGTCATAAATGAATAACTGGCTTGGTTTCCACATGGATTCCACAACGCACTGGGTCATGAAGCAGTTGTGCATTAATATTTAACAAACTAACTTTAAACTACTTGGGGTAAAAATTGGGTAGTGCCCCCTTTGGGGTGCTCCCTTCGCCGGGGCGCTAAATTTAGCTCCCCGAAAAAGTTAGCAGCCCCGTGGCCAATTTTCCCAGATAGCGCCCCGAGAGGGAGGAGGGTCATTACTGGAAGCGCCCTGCGTCCCTCTTGAGGCGCTGTGAGCCAATATCGCGGTGCTACGTGCCGCAGCGCCCTTATTAAAGGGAGGGATCGGGAGTGCCGGGCTCACAGAGCAGCTGGCACCCCACGGGGGGGGCTTCATGGGGGCCTGGGACAGCAACAGGGGAAGGTGCTAGGAGGCGGCCAGCAACAAAAATGGCCGCCCGCCACCTCCCCTTTAACTAGCGCCATCCCGGCCGCAAGTAGGACTCCCTGACCCCGGCGGACATAGTGTCCGGTGGTAAGTTGGGGGGCGCCACCCAATATTACAGCCGGGGCACGAGCGGAGCGCTGCGCACAGCAATGGCGTCATCACCGGCAGCGTGATAACTGTTAGTGCTGCCGCTAACCTTGCGCTGAATTTCGTGGGAGGCGTTAGCGGCACCGCATCTGGCGCTAGTTGATTTGCGCCCCGTTAGCGCCCTCTTAGGGAACCGAATTTAGCCGCCCTTGAGATTTCGCAGTTTATGGGGGGGATTTTAACTCAGGTGCGGGATGGTGTCGTGTTATCTGAATTTCGTGTTTCCCACATGAATCTAAATGGATGTGGGAGATTGATGCAATTTTAACTGAATTGGCCAATTGATTTCCAACGTGTGGGAAGCCTTTGCAAATGGGTTTTTCATGAAGGAACGTCCCCTCCGATGACATCATCATTGCTGCTGCATTTAAGGTCCACAGCAAGCCTTGCTTCTTCTGCAGACTGCCAAGCTTATTGACTGTGCAGTGTGAGGGAGCTGCAGCAAATATGGCAAGCGGGAAGACCAGATTAGCTCCTTGCTTTGATGAGGTGGCACTGCAGGCATTAGTGGATGGAGCTAGGGCCAACAGGGAGGTGCTCTTCCCTTCATCAGGGAGGAAGAGGCCTCCCACTCAGACCAAGGCAGTGTGGATGCAGGTGGCTGAGGAGGTCAACTCCTTGGGTGTCACCCACAGAACCTGGATACAGTGCAGGAAAAGATTTCATGACCTTCAGTGCACTTGTAAAGTGAGTATGAATTTCCCATCACCCTCAATCTGATCCCCATTGCCTTTCCTCACCAGCACTCAGCTTTAGCAATCTCTTCTTCCACATCCCAATTGACACTGACATCCATGCACCCTTACCCATTCCCTCTCTCTCTATGCTCACATTCACATAACTATTCGGCCATGCAGCCCTCACACTCCCTATCACTCTGATGCTTTGAACGCAACTGACAACACACAGGGAGGGCCTTTGGTCTTGCAACCTCACTCCATCTTTGTCTCCTTCTAAGTATCTATGCTATGCAATCTCACTCAACCTCCACTTGTCTCCCTCATTGCAGTAAAAGAGAGCTCACAACAAAAGAGTGCGAGCCAGGGCAGGAGGAGGGACAGCCTCAATTGCCCACCTGACCCCCTGGGAGGAGGCCGTCCTGGAAATTATGGGAATAGAGGATGATTTGCGCGTGGAGGACGGACAGACGGGTGTAAGACAGCAAGCTGGTGACAGAAAAGTTTCCCATCTCTCTCTTTGACATTGCATGAGTCATTGATAATGATTGTGAAGCTGTAACAGATGGACTTATGAGCATCTGCAAAAAGATATGTGCATGTAGCCTTTGCATCATATCTCTGACTCGTTCCTTTACTCCCCCACAGGACCATTACAAGCATCCGTCCCCCCTAGCCAGGAAGAAGAGGCTGAGCAGCCAGACTCCTCAGAGGAAGCTGCAACCTCTGAGGGCGCAGCGTCAGCAGAATTCAGCGCACCCAGCACAAGTGCAGACACTCACACCTCAGTGGGACTTTCAGGACATAGAGTAGTGTTGTCACGTGGTGTATCACAGCTCACAAGTGAGCATCAGCAGATTGTGGAGACAGGGACAGCAGTGGCGAATCTTAGTTGGAGGGCGCAGGACTCTGCCAGCTCGGCTCAGCAGCATGTCGACCTTCTGCCTCTGGGTCCATCCATAAGATCAGAGGTGATAGAACTCCAGGCATAGATGCAGGAGTCTCTGGCAGGTTTTGTCTCTAGGGTCGATGCGAGTGTGGAGCGAATGGAGGAGTCCATAGCGAATATGAGCACAGCCTTTGTGGAGTCATTGGCACATGAACGCATCATCACGGAAAGGATGGCTACCTCCGTGGAAAGGATTGCTACCTCCGTGGTAAGGCTGGCTACCGTAGAGGAGAGGATGGCTACGGTAGAGGAGAGGATGACTACGGCCATGGAGGAGCTTAGTCGCCAGGGTACGGAAAAAATGGTCATTGTTCATAATAGAATGACATCTCTTGAGGAGCGATGGGCATCTATTGAACAGAGAAACCAGACCTTCATGTATGTCCTTCTGAGTAGGACTGCCATTGCAGATACGGGTCCCCATGGCCCCCTGATGTGCAGCAAGGCGCTCTCCAGCCACTTGCCGGCGCGGAGGGGGACTTGACCCATGAGAGGGACTGTTGGTGGCAGACCTCAAGGAAATGGGGTCTCCTCTCCAAGCGCTCACACTTCAATGCCACTGCAGAGCCCTCGGTCAGAGCCCAACCGGAGTCCACCCCCAAGTGAGATAGACGTCTCAACCCCTGCACAGCTGCAGGAGCAGCAGGCTCACAACCCCAGAGGACACCTGCCAAAGGTGTCAAGACAGGAGCAGCAGGAAAGTGAGCAAGGGGCCTCCACATCTGCTGAAACTACAGGGGAGGCACCACGTAGGAGCACACATAAGATGAAAATTCTGCACAAAAAGTCACAATGCTAATCACTTGGGTGCAATTTTGTGTTTATTGTAAAAATGCCATCACGTCGTTATTGAACATAAAAATTCTGATGGCAGATGTTGCTGTTGTGGTGCCTGTCATTTTGCTATTGGGACTTCCACATTGAGACCTTAGGAATACTTGCAACTGTCAGTATGGTGGTCAGAGTGTTAGGAATCCTCTGGTTCTTGGCCATTGTCAAAGCTCTGGTAAGAAGCAGTGAGGCAAAAGTGTTTGATTGACTAGGCTAAGCAAATCTGGCCAGGATGAGTGCATTCCTTGCATCCTGGGCAGCAATTTTCTCGTGTAATGCTGCCGCTGGTTGATGGGCCTCTGCAGGATGTTCGTTTTCATACTCCTCCTCCTCCTCATCTGAGGAGGATATGTGAGGAGCCACTTGGTCCTCAGGAATCTGCAAGGCACGACACTGTGCCATGTTGTTAAGTGCACAGCAAACCACGACGAATCTGGAGACCCTGGCTGCTGAATACTGTAGGGCTCCACCTGATCTATCCAGGCACCTGAAGCGCATCTTCAGCAAACTGATAGTTTGCTCGATAATGGATCTGGTGGAAATGTGGCTGGAGTTGTAGTGCTCCTCAGCTTCGTTGGCTTGCCTCCTCAACAACGTCATTAGCCATGTCCTCAGGGGATAGCCCTTGTCTCCAAGTAGCCATCTGTTAAGTTGGTCTGGTGGACTGAATAGCGGAGGCACACTAGACTGGCGCAGTATGAAGGAGTCATGGCAACTGCCAGGGTAAATGGCACAAACATGCAAAATTTCCTTCTTGTGGTCACACACCAGCTGAATGTTGAGGGAGTGGAAGCCCTTGCGGTTGACAAAAATACCTGGATTGCGATGAGGTGCCCTAAGGGCCACATGTGTGCAGTCAACGACGCCCTGCACCCTTGGAAAGCCTGCCAGATTAGCTAATCCAACTGCTCGCGCCGTGACACTTGCTTGATCCTTGGTGAAATGGATGTGATTGTGCGCGAGTTCAAAGAAGGCATCGGTTACCTGCGTGATGTAAGTGTGTGCGGCTGCCTGGGAGATGCCACTGATGTCTGCTGCTGATCCCTGGAATGAGCCTGAGGCAAAAAAGTTGAGTGCGGTGGTGACTTTGATGGCCACTGGTAATGCTTGTCCACCTGGTCCTCTGGGCAGCAGGTCTTGCTGTATCATTGCGCAGATATCAGTCACTACCTCTCGCGAAAGTCGGAGCCGCCTTTGGCACTGCTGCTCAGACATGTTGAGGTAACTGACCCTGCGTCTGTAGACCCTGTTTGGGGGGTATCTCCAGCGCCGGCGGGCTTCCAGGCGCTGACCCCTTCTGGCCTATGCAGCTTCAGGTGGGTGAGCAGCAGCCTGGCGCTCCTGCTGCTGTTTTTGGTGCTGCTGTTGTTCCCGCCAGTGTTTGCGATTTTAACCCCCACACGCCTCCAAGCCTGACTCCATGGCTTAATGAAAATCGAGGCCTATATCTGGTTTATTGAAATCTTTCATTAAAATAGCTTTCCTGTTCACACATACCCTTCCTATGTCTTTACAAAGAATTTGTCCTTATTTAATTCTCCATTTCAAATGCTATTGAGTGCCCTAAATACTTGTCACCTGACCACATTGCTTACTGTCATCAACAATTGTATACATTGCAAGAAGTACTTTCCATTTTCAAAGCTGACCAATAGTCTCTCGGGGGTTTAGGATGTTTAATTCATAAGCATTGCTGTACATTTTCAAGGGGTTTAGCACTAGCAGCCTCTGCTTGTATGGTTGTAGCTTTTGATAATACTAGCTAATTGTCATTATAATTTATTTATGATAATTGATACGCAGCAATAAGGACGAACACCACTGTCCAGAGCTATAGTTGTTGCCTTGTGATATTGAATTCTCCAGGGGCAGGGGAAAGAATCATGTGTTTACAGAGAGCCCATTCTTTTGAATATGGAACATTACATTGGAAAATGTTGACAGCTGAGATGTACTGACAGCTAGCTTTACCTCAAGGTACTAATCACTTTGCTTATTCTAGAGTGGGGGTGACAGGAGTGGGAGGGGGCACTAGTTATCTATTGAGACCCACAATCGAGTACATTTCTTTCCCACATGCCTGTGGGATCAGGTGCTTCTCCAAGCCCTAGTTCAAGAGGATTATGGATTGCTTATCACAATTTCACACTTTTTTTTTTGTATGAAGATAAGAGGCCACTTTGGTATTGAACTCATCAAATTAGATTTTTCATTTGGAGTGATGTCTCCACATCCACCTAATCCCTTGTTGTCCTCTTTGGATTTTTGTTTACTTGTATGAAGTGCTTCCTCACATCACCCCTGAACTGCCTAGCTCTAATGTTAAGATTAGAGCTTAGCCCCTTGTTCTGCACTCCCCCAACAAAGGAAATAGTTTCTCCCTATCTACCCTATCAAATCCCTTAATCAGCTTAAACCTCACTTAGATCACACATTAGTCTTCTACATCCAAGGAAATACAAGCCTTTAGTGGAAATCTGGAACTCTCGCCCCAAAAAAGCTGTTGAGGCTGGGGGTCAATTGAAAATTTCACAAGTGAGATTGGTAGATTTTTGTTAGGCAAGTGTATTAAGGGTTACAGAACCAAGGCAGGTAAATTGAGTTAAGCTATAAATCACTAATGATCTAATTGAATGGAGGAACAGGCTTGAGGGACTGAATGGCCTACTCCTGTTCATATGTTCTCTTCCCCCACCGCCTCCCCCATCCCCAGTTTTCCTGTTGAATGTCTTAATTTACCCGTATCTGCTAAAATATACAGTAAGGTGCAAAACATGTACTGTAGATATCATTTTATCATTACATGAGCAGTGGAAACCTTTCATCTGAAAAGTAACTGAAGTAGAATTGATTTGTACTTGTTGGCACCACAGGGAGAAACTTGATGAATGCTTTAGTGCAGTTTTCACATTGATTGCTGGTTTCTTTGAGTAGTTAACCATCTGTTTCTCTTGATGGCTGTGGAAATGATGATGGTGTCCCTGCTATGGTGTCTTGGCAGCTTTAACTATGTGTTTCTGAACTTTAGAGTGACAGTATTAATTCACTGCTTAATGATTCTTGAGCTTTACTAAAGCTGAACGGCAATTAGTCTGCTCATTCCTGATCAGCCTTGTCTTAATTGTATAGAAATAAGTACTGATAAGTAACATGGGAGGTCATTGTTGGTATTGGCATTGTTATGTAAACCAAGTTGTTCTGTAAAGTCTAAGTTTGTTTTAAATTGCTTTCCCAATAGTTGATGCAATATAAGACTGTAGCTGTTATGTGTGACCTTAATCAATGATGATTTCTGAGGAACCATTAATAGTATACCTCAGTAATGAGAAATTGATTTGCTGGCACTGCTGATGTTTTCCTATACAGTGTAGCTGCTTTGAACTTTCTGCACTAAACAGTTAGATCTTGAGAGGCTTTTGTTTTTTCTGTGGCTCCCTTGTGATGAAAATAGTTTAATTCCTTTGTGCAGGCCAAAATAGTTTGCCTTAGCACACTTAATAAAAGTCAACCAACATTGTGAGTCTACCAGTAAATCTTTGCCTTACCTTCCATTGCTAGCAATAATTATTGTTAAGGATAACTCATTCTCATTTGTTACTGACTGACTACTTCTACCACGGCAGCACTTTATTTTGCAACAGCACTTTCTACCTTTTCTCAAACAATGGCTAATTGTTTGTGTTACACAAAGACAATAGGCTAACAAAGCTTAAGCCTTAGCATTAGGTCTGATCGTGACTAGTGCTCAATTAAAGATGGATATAAAACTATATTTAGGCTGCCTAATGTAAACAGCTTGTATGTAGTAATCCTGTGAAATTCCTCTTTTAAAGAGAGAAAGAGAGAAGGCCTTTCTCCATAATTAACAGCACACTAATGAAATTGTGTGATTTCTCAAGGTGTGATTTAGTTAAGTGCAAAAAAAAAATCTTCTGTTTTTCATTAAAGGCAAATTCCATGATGATGACATGAATTCATGATGATTGCATTACATGATTGCATTATTTCACTAGAAATGCAAGGTTAGCAGAAACCCTGTATCCAATGATATTGTATTTGTCAGGTGCATCAATAATGAAGGTTGAAGTATGATATTCATGCATTTTTTTCTTTCATGAAAATGACAACAGGCTGAAGAAAGCATTGAAAGAATTACTATAATGTATATATCCTCTGTGCTTAGGAGAAAGGCTGGAGTTTTCACTTATCAACCTTGCAGTGATACGTTACAGTGTCCATGTGTCTGCATTTGCAGATGAAACTTAGTAGGGTTTTAAATTTATCTTTCACTGTGGCGGTCACCCATTAAGCCACTGTGGCTCATTTCACATCCAAAATTCTGGACTGTCCATGTAAAATGCAGATGGTTGCCATGTATAAGAACATAAGAAATATGAGCAGGAGTAGGCCATTTGGCCCTTTGAGCCTGCTCTGCCATTCAATAAGATCATGGCTGATCTTCTAACTCAACTCCACTCTCCTGCACTATCCCCATATCCCTTGATTCCCTTAATATCCAAAAATCTATCGATCTCCGTCTTGAATATACTCAATGACTGAGCCTCCACAGCCCTCTGGGGTAGAGAATTCCAAGGATTCACCACCCTCTGAATGAAGAAATTTCTCCTCATCTCAGTCCTAAATGGCCAACCCCTTATTCTGAGACTGTGACCCCTGGTTCTAGAATTCTGCAGTCTCTCTGCAAAACTTCTGAAGCAAGGCTAGGATAATTATATAGCATTACATAGAATTTACAGCACAGAAACAGTCTATTCGGCCCAACAAGTGTATGCCGGTGTTTATGCTCCACACGAGCCTCCACCCACCCTAACACTATCACTATATTCTTATCTCCCTCATATACTTATCTAGCTTCCGTTTAAATATATCGATGTTATTCACCTCAACTACTCCATGTGGTAGTAAGTTCCACATTCTCACCACTCTCTGGGTAAAGAAACTTCTCCTGAATTCCCTATTGGATTTATTAGTGACTATCTCATATTTATGACCTGTAGTTTTGGACTCCTGCACAAGTGGAAACATCATGTCCCTGTCTAACTATCAAACCCCTTCATAATTAAAACAAAAATCTTTATTAGACCACCCTCAGGCTTGTCCTTTCCAGATTACTGTTGTATTATGGACTGCCTTGGTACAGTTCTTGAATTTGTGAATGTACCATTAAAGCTGTGGAGTCTCACCCCTCTGGAAATTGGTCTCAGATTTTCTTTTATGATTCTTTCATTCCATCCAGAGTCCTGTGAGTGCCTGAAGGCAATACTTTCAGGATCCCCACCCCTCTCTACACATTAAGAAGGGTGAAAGGTTTGCAATGGCCAATCCACTGGCCATTCCCCTGCTCTTGGTTGACCTTCCCTTCGTCATAGAAACAGGCCATTCGGCCCAACTGGTCTATGCCGTGTTTATACTCCACTCACCCTACTTCATCCAACCCTATCATCGTATCCTTAAATTCCTTTCTCCTTCATCTACTTATTTAGCTTCCTGTTAAATGCATCTGTGCTATTTGCATCAACTGCTCCTTCTGGAAGCGAGTTTTACATTCTCACCACTTTCTAGGTAAAGAAGTTTCTCCTGAATTCCTTATTGGATTTATTAGTGACCCTCTTACATAATACCTTTTTACTTATGTTAAAAGTAGCCCCGATAAGAACTCGTAGTAGGAGGCAGGCGGGCGGCAAGCTGTCCTGACCTCACCAGCATGTGGCTCGGGAGATTTTAACTCCCGGGCCTCATCTACATGCCCCGGCTAGTTTCCCACCTGATATTGGCAGGAGGCAGCAGCCAGTGGGCAGGAGTGCAACGCCAGGTAGCAGGAGGCCTGCCACAGGACGTTAAAGGTGAGCGGCACCCCGGTAAGTCAATCGGGCTAGGAGGAGCCTGGGCATGGGAGGTCTAACGATTCCTTGCGGGGACAAGAGGAGCACTGGTACCCATAAGGAAAGTCAAAAAAGTTTGTAAAATGTATCTTTTTGATCATCTTCTAGTCCCGAATCCTCAGGGACCTGGCTGGAGCAATCATAGCCGCTTCCTCACTCAGACCCACAGGCAAAATAGCAGTCGGGCCTCAATTATGTTTTCTGGCCTCTCGTATGCTCAGAGCAGGTTAAAATCTGTGTCTGCGGGTTCAGTGTGGGACATTGCTGGGTGAGTCCCGGGACCAATTTTAAGTGCCTGTCCAGATAGGTTTAAAATCATTCCTATTGATAAATATAACAGGTTCCTGACATTGAATGTACCGTGGATATCATATGTACTTCTTCACTTTAAGTAAATTAGTGTTCTAAGTCAGCACTGCCACATTCATGGTCATGAACTATTTCAAAAAGAAGTGTTCAAAAACATTGCTGAACACAAATTGCTGTGGTCCATCCACTGCAAATATACTGAGCTCAATCCAAGCCAAATGTTCAGTAGACCGCTCACAGACATTTGTTTTTTACAATGCAAGTTGCAGCCTGTGATTGCTCAACACATCAGTAACTTAAACTTGGCAATCAAATATCAGATTTTGTATTTGAGCACAGTACACTGCATTTACCCTTTAAGGAAACAGCCTGTTACAGATTTGCACCATTTGCTTTAGACAGCTACAGTCACCAAATTGTGTGGTTTTGCATGTGTTCAAGATCCACACCAGAGTGCAGGATACTTTCTCTGCAGCACTCTGGGGAAACCTCGGCGTAATGTGGCAAGATTACATTCTGTGCTGACAAAGTTGGCACGAGATAGGAATCACTATCAGCATGAATCATTAATGGTCAGCATGTATTCTTCCCTTCACACAGCTTCTTCCCTCCAAATATCCAGTTCACCTAATAGAAAGGTATATCTCATTCATTTTTTTCCCCCAATTATTTTCTTTTGATTATCATGGTGAGCGAAACGTCAGTTACAAAAATATATTTTTAAAACACAATCAAAATTCCATTCAGCTGTTAAAATGTTATTACAATTTCACATTGGGTCAATAGATTGTACAGATTGCAGTGCTGCAGCAGCAGCTTGTTTAAGTCTGGAGAAAGCCTACTGACAAGTTCTACCACATTCAGTGGCCTGTACAAGCTTTGAAAGTGGTTGTAGTTACATTTTTTTACTTTGATATTTCTGCTGAACACTGAATTAACCACTCCTGGCTCCCAGTGACTCCGCAGAGTTTATTGTATCACTTCCTCATAATTAAAGAGGATGGGAACTCATTATTCGTATCGTGGCATGAAATGCTATGAGGCCCTGAGGTAATTATGACATTTCTATCTTTCATTCCAAAATTCTTTAAAGTAATTAAAACCTCCCTTGTTCACGGTGTTGACTTGAATTCTTATATTTTTTTAAAACTTAGATCTTTCCAAACCAATTCTGCTCACCAATGATTCTCTGAATTACACTAAAACTTTCAGCACAACACATTGCCCCCGATTTTATCACGGGGTAGGATCGTTCTATGCACAGGGGCCTAGGCAAACTCACATTTTGAAGCCCGGAGAGATTTTAACCCCCAGACCGAGTCCCGCCTGAAACCGGCAGAAAACACTGACTGGCCGGCGGATGGGAGTGGAAATTCGGGCAACAGGAAGTCGCTACCGGGGACCCATGGGAACGGTCCCCGACAGTGAAGGAGGTGATCGTGATTGGGAACCGGGGGGGGGGGGGGGAAGTGAAGCCTGGGGCAAGGTAGACTTAAGGTTTCCTTGTGAGACCCAAAGGAGCTCTCCTCTTTGCCCACAAAGAAACCTAAAAAAAATTTAAGCACTTACCTGCCATGAGCCTCTTCCAAGGCTCAGCCCAGCTCGTGGTTGGTTTTGGCCTGGCAAAGAACCCGTCACTACTCCCCTGCTCAGGTATCCAATTAAAATAGCAGATCAGACCCCGATGACATTATCGGAACCCGATCTGCATATTTAAAGAGGATCCCGCCAGCTTGGGGTCAGTGTCCTTGCCACCTGCAATTTTAAATTGCATTCGGCCATATCGGGGCAGGAAAGGAGTGGCTAAGCTTTCTACTCCATCCCCCTGCCTGAGTTTCATCAGCCCCCGTGCTGTTAATTTCACAATCCTTCAATCTGATTGGTTAAAGTGATACACAGTTGCGTGCACTGGTCCGAGATTCCCAGTTTCCCTCGCTGCGCCGTTATAAGCTCGCTCATTCAGTAACTTTCCACGCAAAAATGCTTAAAACCTAAACATGCAAGGGCAAGTCTGACTAACAGCAGACACCGTTAGATGACTTGCTACAACAAAATATGGCCCTGTAGGAATTAACAAATTCCTACGAATAATTGAGATCGACACCAGAGAACGATTAAACAGGTCTTTACTCAACGGAGATGCCATGAGGACTGCCTGGGCAGTCCCATGGTTTGCGACGTGACGTCATCGTGTCTGCTCGCGTTTTCCCGTGCTCTTAAAGGGGCCACGCCCCGTACATGCAAACTCTATATACAAAACACAGTAATGCCTAACACAATGGTACAGGTTTAGGCTGGTGTTAGAACCTTGTTAAAGAGAATTATATACAGTTAGCCAGAGTCATTCAGTGGTTCTGCCACATGCGCCACCCCAGAATTCGCTTTAACGGACAAAGTCAAACGGTGAGGGGGTCTGACAAGCCTGTCAGAACGACTCCTGTACTCTCGAGGCGGAGGCTGCTGGGCGGCTGGTGGTCTGGCAGGCGGTCGCACTTGGTCTGCCGTAACGACGACGGGTGGCCGACCCCGCCTCGGTGGTTGTGCTGTTTCGACGGGGCGGTCGAGGTCCAAATGTGCTGGCTTTGAGTGGTCGACCGAAATGTGGTCCGGTTTACCACCGACATCGACCGTGAAGGTTTTGTCCCCTGCTTCCAACACGCGGAAGGGACCGGTATATGGGGCCTTGAGCAGATCCCTATGCGCGTCATGGCGAATAAAGACGTATTCAGCCTTGTGAAGCTCTGTGGGAACGTGTGACCTCTGCGGCCCGTGGTGCGAATTGGCACCGGTGCGAAAGATCTGGCCGCCTCTTGGTGACTAGCAAGCTGGGCAGACGCGGACCATTACTCCGTCGATGTTGGTAGGAAGTCCCCTGGTACCCGCAACGGCTGACCATACACCAGCTCCGCTGATGAAGAGTGAAGGTCTTCTTTGGGGCCCATGCGAAGGTCCAACAGGACCCACGGTGGCTTGTCTGCCCATCCAGCGTCTTGGACGCTGGCTCTCAGGGAGGCCTTCATTGACCGGTGGAAGCGTTCGCAGAGGCCATTCGCCTGTGGGTGGTAGGCTGTGGTGCGGTGTAATTTGACACCGAGTCCTTGGGCCACTGCATTCCAGAGTTCAGAGGAAAACTGCGGTCCCCTGTCTGATGAAATATCGGCGGGTACTCCGAAACGGGCGATCCAGGAGGAAATGAACACCCTGGCCATGTCCGCCGAAGTAGTGGATGACAGGGGGACCGCCTCCGGCCATCTGGTGGTGCGGTCAACCATGGTCAGGATGTGTGAAAAACCATGGGAGGGTGGGAGTGGTCCTACCAGGTCCACGTTGATGTGGTCTAAACGTCGCTCCAGAACTGTGAAGGCGGCCAATGGCGCTTTGACGTGGCGCTGTACCTTGGCCTTTTGGCAGACCACGCAGTTGTTGGCCCAGTTGCGGACATCCTTATGCATGCCATGCCATACAAATTTCACTGACATCAGTTTCTGAGAGGCCTCCATTCCAGGGTGTGACAACCCATGTATGGCGTCAAACACTTTGCGGCACCAGACGACCGGCACGATAGGGCAAGGATCCTGTACGGAGACATCACACAACAGCGTGGTACCTGCCGAATGGAACTTGACGTCGGCCAACTGGAGGCCAGTGATGGCCGTTCGGTAAGCTTGGACTTCTGGGTCTGAGGCTTGGTCCACTGCCATGAGGGCGTAATCGATGCCCAAATGAACCGTATTGACGATCGCGTGGGAGAGGCAGTCTGCCACCAGGTTTCCTTACCAGCCACGTGTCGTATATCCGTGGTGAATTCGGATATGTAGGTCAGTTGATGCTGCTGTCGGGCTGACCACGGTTCGGCGGTCTTGGACATTGCAAAGGTCAGTGGCTTATGGTCCACAAAAGCGGTGAAAGGACGTCCTTCCAGAAGGAACCGAAAATGGCTGATGGCCAGAGAAAGGGCGAGCAACTCCCGGTCGAATGTGCTGTATGCTCTCTCGTTCTGCCGTAGTTGACGGCTGAAGAATGCCAACAGCTACCATGTCCCGTTCACCCACTGCTGTTGCACAGCACCGACTGCGTAGTCTGACGCATCGTTGGTGAGGGCGATGGTGGCTCCTGGCAGCGGGTGCGCCAGCGTAGTTGCGTTGGCTAAGGCGCTTTTGGTGTCGGTGAACGCTCGGGCCATGTCATCCGTCCAGTCTGCCGGGTTCTTGCCAGTCTTGCCCTTGAGGGCCTCATACAGCGGCTGCATGAGTAGTGCCGCCTTAGGCATGAAACGGTGGTAAATGTTTACCATGTGTAAGGGGCTTTGATCGTCGAGGTCTCTCTCTCGCTCTAGAGGCCTCTCTCTCTTGCACAGTAATTTACAGAGTGGTTTGACCCACTCACCCCTTAGGTTCTATACACTGGACTTTGAGGCAGGAACTACAATGCAGAGAATACTCTATAGACCAAGTTTAATGAAACAAAATGAAATTTTATTGCTTAAAGGAAAAATTGAATGTAAGCCAAATAAGTTACATGAGAGGGAAAAACAAATCATAATACAGTACTAACCAATATATATACAGGCAGATTATACTTTACAATGGTCACCATGAATTGGGGAAACACACGGAACATCAAGGGACAACAACTTATTGTTAACTATCCCCTAAAATGCCCACCCCCTGAACCTAGCTAGATCAGATTATGAGGGGCCAGAAACATGCTCACCAATCCAGTTAGAAATAATAGGGTTTAGAAATTCTGCGTTTTGGTCCTCTCAGGCATCCTGTCTCCACGTGGTCGTTGGGCTGTCGGAGCAGCGGGCTGCTCAAGCTGATGGCTTCTTTATTTCAGCAAGACGTGCCGACCATCATTTCGTCCACAGGCCGTTTTCTCGGTGCTCCTTCACACCACAATGGTGGTCACAGTCCCAATTTCTCTGTGCTCCTGCACTTGATGCTGGCTACTTGTTCTATGGGGCATTTCGCCTCTTCTTCCTCTTTGAACGTTTTTTTTTCCGTCTCCTCTACGGCCCGGGGTCGGTCGATGATCTCCCGATAGCTACCCCGGGTCTGGACTCGATCTTCCCTCTCGAACTACCTTCTTGGATGTCCAGCCTTCCCAAGGCTACCTAAAGGCTCGTTGCTCGCCAACGGCTACCAAAAGGCTACCGATAGCTATCCTGGGTCCCCAATTATACTTCTCATTGAGGCTCTTATCTCCCGCCATATCAAGGTTAATCTTTGTTTAATTCTTGGCGGGCTTGTAGCACAGCGGGGTAGTCTTTGTGCTTAACGTACCTTCGGGATGGCCGGTAACTGCCATCTCTGGTCTGGAATAACCTTGTATTGTCTTTAATGGGTCTTGATGTCCCCCTTTGAACTTGAAGCTGTTTCCCTTTGTCTGGGTAAACATTTAGATGGCCTTTATCTACAGGCCGATCTGATCGGATCTGCATCTAATCTATATGTATGGGGTTCTGTCTGGTTTCGTTTTCTCCGAAACTGCTTTCCAGAACTTACTGTGGGCTGAATCCACAAAAGCTGTCTGCGGACTGCAGGAACCATTTTAAAATGTCCCAAAAAGCTGGTCACGGGGTCTGGTGGCCATTTTGTGTGCCCCTTTTCTGGGCTTCTTTTAAAACAGTCTTTGAAATTAGGGCCTTTTCTGCCAATCGACCCTTATAGGACAATGTTCAATTTTGCGAATCCTACAGTCCCCCCTGATGATACTATAACTTGCTTGAAGTATCATAATTCTGGGTGAGCAAAAATGTTCTGACTCTCCATAATCAAACCATCCCCTGTATTTACCTATCTATGACCCCACGACACATGCATTTCCCATTTCAGAAAACCCACAGTGTACATTAAGCATCTATAGATGGCAATACATTGGAGTTAAAATCTGACACACATATTTCCAGGCCTGGAGGGGCGCTTAATACCCCTACACCACCTGGTTCATACATATTATCTTTTATTAATAACAACACACATAATAAACATCAATGAAAATAATAAAGAAAGAAAATACGCACAAAATCACACATGAATACTGTCAAAAATAGAGGAGGGAGGGAAACTCTAACTCTATACATAGCAGCAAAATTTAAACGGGTGTCTCCTCATCTACCCGCACATAATGCTCCCTCCATTCTCTTCTGTTCTCACACTTCTGGAAACTTTTGCCCTCTTACAATGTACAAAAAGTAAATAAATCACAATAAAAATCTGACATACCACAAGGATGCGGGAGGCTAGCTTAATCCAAGAAGGGACTTCTATATTAGTGAACAGGTCCCACCACTGTGGGGTCACTATATCTAATATGTCTGCCCCTATTTCTAATGTCTTCTGCTCCAGTGTGTAAAAATGTTTCTGTGAAACGGCGGCTTTTAGTATCTTGGTGAGGTTTTCAGGGAGAGGGGGAATGATATAGCCAAAATGTGCAACGAATCGTTACAGATTGGTAAAATTTTCTTTGATAGTGAGGTGAACAGTGGAAGGTTCAGGAATAGGGACAATTCGCTCTTGGGCCACTTGAACCTCTGCCTTGGGCTTGAAGCAGAAACTGCTGTCACTGACCAGACACCAGCCATGCTGTCCATGTTGGTAGTGGGGTGCTGCAGTGGTGACACAGTATGTCCCACCTATATATGCCACCTGCGGGGGCACATGGCCTTGTGCCATTGCCTCCATGGTGCAATTTATAGGCTTCGCGCCAGCAGTTCTGAACCCGCACTGTGGTTTCGAATAGGCTTTCCAGTGCTGGGGACACAGGATGATGTGTGCTCCCCGGCTCTGGCACCCCGAGATGTCAGTACCCGTCATTGCATGCTCCCATCGAATGATGTAAGGTGAGACCGCTGTGTAGCAAATGTGTGCACCCGCTTGAATGACTCCAATGTTCTCCACCCTGTATACCGGGGATGGTTTAGCTGTCTTTCCCATAACCGGCATTCTTTCCAATATACCCATAATGGTGTGATTAGACCGCCCACAGCCCATTGGGACTGGGTAGGCCTCTGAAGCTAGTCTGAGCTGGCACGGACTTAATGCTTTCTCAAAAGGGTGGACGGCTGCGAGGTGCTTATTGCTAATCCAGGAGAGGACCAAACCTTGTTTTAAATCCTCCAGATTACTGTGGCCCTCGCCCAGTAACCACGCCCCGTACAGCACGCATGCTTCGTTCTGCGCATCCTGTTCTGATGCATTCCGATCCTCTCTGATGAGAGCATTTACCGTTTTAGCGTGTTTCTCCAGCTCAGCTATGATTTCTTTTAAGTGTACTGTCATGGCCTGGTCCTCATGTAACTTAGAACCCACTACCTTATTCTCGTCCATCAGTATCTTTCTTAACCGTGCTTTTAAACCATTGACCTGGGTCTGCAGCTCCACGTCATCCAGAGTGTTGATGACGGAAGTCCCTGTGTTAAAAGCAGTAAAAATATCATTGACTGTACCCCTTCTTTGTCTCCCTACCCTGTCCAAGACCTCATGTGGTGTGGTGTACAATCCGGCTCTGTCGACACCGGCAAAGTCGAACTCATAAAACTGTCTGAACATACTTGTTAACAGGACCTGGTACAATTGCTCTGTTTCCTTGGGGCACCACTCTGGCAATCGCACCACGGTGAGGTTTAAAATCACTGAGGCCACCGCGTAGTGCACCACTTGGTACAGCACCTGACCTGTGGGTACCAATACCAGTCCGTTCCCGGGTCCCTTGGTAGTGGCGGGGCACCCTACCTTGTGGGCTTTGGCTACCGGAATGGTGGGCAGGGGCTAGCGGGAGCGGGTGATGAGCTCAGTGGCATTCACCGGGATCTGAGAGTATGGGACTCTTCACGCCCGTGTGCTGATGTCCCACCTCATCCCTTTCCCAGCATCCTGCCACTGTCTTTGGAAAAAGATGGAGACGCCTGTGGGGCAGACGCGTTCTGAACCCCACATGCAGATGTAAATCCCCTCATCTGGTTCCCACCATTTGTCCCAACAGACACTCAATCCCCCATGAGTCCCCGTAATAGTCCGATGGGTATTGTTACCCAGTCGCTCCCACTCGACCGTGGAGTTTTTCATGATCTTACTCAGCTTCCGAAGCCACCACCATCTGTCCAAAGGAACATGTCCGTTGCATACTAAACAAATCTTCCTCCCGACGGTTACACTGACTCTGGGCGCGATGATCCTCACCCTGGGACACATCAGAGAATTCTCTCCATATGCAAACCTGGACTGGCTGGAGTATTCCGTAGAGTTCGACCCCAGCCATCCTGGCCACCTCCCTTCGTGGAAGTAGGTGGCAGTTTCCTCAACGTCCCGTTCACCCGTCCCATCAGTCGCGATGGGGGCTGTGTCCCCGGAGCATCCATACACGATGGAGTCCTTGGTGTAGCCCCGATAGGCCAAGCTACACCCGATCATCGCGAACACGATAAGAATTCTCTCCATGGTACCTTTGGTTCCTGCAACAGATTAAACGATACAGCCAGGCTCCTGAGAGATTCTGGCCTAGGTGAAGGCATGATCGGGTCTTTTGACCTCGATCCAAAACAAACACACACGCTGGGCAGATTCCAAAACTATTTCTTATAACACCCATCACCTTAAAAATTTACACACCTTATACTTAACCAAACTTAAACTTAACTAAACTTATGTACAGCGCCGCCTGTCCCCGGGCGGCCTGCCTAATCCCTGTTCGGACTGCAGCTCACTGCTCCCTGTGGCGGGGCCGCACTGACCTGTAGCTTGAGTCCCCCGCAGTCTTTTGCTGCCAATTGTGGACTGCATCTTTCTAGGGATTTCCCAAGTCGGTGTTGTTAAGTATGTGTATTGTATTGAACAATTAACACAAAGACTGAAACGTATAACTCAAACAGGTCTTTACTGGTTGGAGGTAGGGACTATACATAGGTCTTTACTTCATGCCCACAGGCGGGAACTGAGGGGAGATCAGTACCCACAGTACTATTTATACCCCTATGGCCAGGAGTGGTACTGCGTATCACTACGCCCAACAAGTAGTGCAGTCCTGTCCATAGGTTCAAAGTAGCACACATATTACATACACAACATTCCTCCCTTCCTAGCTTTACAGTCATCTCCCCATTTAACATAACGTAATAACATATATACATATATAACTTCAGGTTTACATAACAGAATAACATAGATACATAGATAACTTCATGTCAAAACAGATCACAGATTCAGTCTCTGCGGAAAACAGTTCACAGATTCAATCTCTGTGGTGGAGTCGGTTCACGTTGCTGGAGTGACTCATTCAATAGTCCTTCCATGGATTTAACAGTTTGAACTTCCGAACTGAATTGGCTCCGTTCGGAGGGACCACGTGTGTGATCTGGTAGAGGTAATAATGGTTCAGATGGGTCATCTTCTGTTTCGACTTTTCCTTTTCTGCTTCTTGGAGACTCTCTGGGCTCCACTGTCAGCTGCCAGCTGCATGCGCAGTTCCTCCTTCTCTTCCTCCTTTTTCCGTAGTAGAGCCACCTTCTCCCGATGTTCCGTAGACTTTCGGTGCTCCTCCATGATTTCTGTATGGTGGGAGTCGAAGTTACAAGTTGGGCAGGACAGGACATA
Source organism: Somniosus microcephalus (assembly GCF_052327205.1). Classification (NCBI taxonomy): domain Eukaryota; kingdom Metazoa; phylum Chordata; class Chondrichthyes; order Squaliformes; family Somniosidae; genus Somniosus; species Somniosus microcephalus. Next base: position 188,616,460 of record NC_140993.1, on the reverse strand, counting down.
GTAATATTCGGTGTCGTCCTGATCTAGGCCAGCGAGAGGGTCTTCTATTTCCTCCATACCCAGCTGGGCGTTAGCCAGCTTTTGTTCCAAGTCCAGACATCTTTCCTGAAGAGACTTCTTCATGCGTACCTCTTCATCCAGCTTTTTCTGGGCTTTCAGCAAGTCGTTTACTAATGACCTCATTTGAGATTTTACTACTTCAACTTCTTTTGGAGATTGATTGATCGGACTATTCAATCCCTCTACCGGAGCAACTGTTTCAGCGGTCTGTTGTTCTACGTTGACGTGAGTCAGCGTACTTTTGGCATCCAAGGGCTGCTCTGTTGCAGTCATCTCAGTCTGTGTTGCCACCTCAGCTCTTCCAATAACCTTTGAGAGCTCCGAACCCCTTTCGTTTGAATATTGAAGTTCGTGTTCAAGTTTTTCCCATTTCAGAGTCCTGTCCTTCAGCATATGCAGGAGTTGGCTGACCGTTAACTCCTCTGACATCAGACGTTTTGTGTGCTCCTGCTCCATTTTCTCCATCAGCTGCTTCTGCTGTCTTTCCAGATTCTCCAACTCTATATCAAAGAACTCTTTCGTTGCATTCAACTCTTGCTCACAACGGCGAAGCATTTGTTCTAATTGCTGTTGTAGTTTGAAATGGAGTTGAGTTCGAGCCCGGTGTCCCTCAGAAGTGGGCACATCAGTAGACTTGCCAGACTCAGAATCCACAGTTAAACTATGTTGTTGTTGCTCAGTGGAATTCTGTGCTGAAACTTTGTCTTTTGCACCTGAGTTGGGCTTACCATCATCCGTTCCAGAGTCTGGGCCGACTATCTTCACCGAGTTCTCACTCGTTATTGTTTGTAGGAAATGCCAGTCCATATTCATTTTCCTAATCCACTCCCGTCCTAGTAGTGGAGAACCTCCTTCAGATATCACATATAAGTCCATTATTTGACTGTCTTCGCCCTTGTGGACCACTGCAACCTCTATTTTCCCGATGGGGTACACTCTTTGCCCCGTGTATGTTTTCAATATAATCCCCGTATCCTGTAGGGGAATATGTTGGAATAACTTTCCGTAATCTTTCTTATTTATGACCGTCAATGCCGATCCAGTGTCCAATTCCAGTTTTACTTGGACTCCTTCTATTTGAAGAGTGACCCAAATTGTCTGGAGGTCTGCACCCTTACCAGCGTTGAGTACTCTTAAGCTAGCCAGTTCATTACAGCTTAAGCTAGCCAGTTCATTACTGCTAGCGTCTGAATCGGACTCCTGTTCGGTCACCTTGTGTACCTTTGCGTATTTTCCTTGCGGTGACTTCTTGTTGCTGGTCTTCTTCCCTGACCTGCATACTCTAGCTATATGTCCAAGCCTACCACAAGTTCTACATTCTTGGTTTTTAAACCAACACTGGTTCTGATCATGCGTTGTCTTTCCACAACGATAACATTTGCCAGAACTCACACCCAATTTGTGTGCACTGAGCTCCGGTGACCGTAGCTGCATTACTGCCGTGCCTCTCGCTGCGGCTTCGTGTGCTGCTGCCATAGTGACCGCCTTCTCAAGCGTCTGCTCATTCTCCTTGAGCAGTCGCTTTTGTGTATCCTGTTTAAATAAACCACACACAAATTTGTCTCGAAGTGCCTCTGTCAGTCCCGTTCCAAACTGGCAATATTTCGCTAATTTACGCAATTCCAGCAAATAATCAGCATTGCTTTCATGCTGTAGCTGCCTTCTGTCATAAAATTTAAATCGTTCCGCTAGCATCAGCGGCGTGGGGTTTAGATGATCTTTCAGGACAGTAACAATCTCATCGAACGTCTTATCCGCCGGTTCATCTGGTGATAACAGGTGTTTCAATTGCCCGTATGTCTTCGCACCCATTAAATTTAATAATGTTAGAGCTTTATCTTGGTCATGAATTTTATTGGCCTTACAATAATTTTTTACTCTTTCAACATATATGGCCCAATCTTCGAGGTCACTATCAAAGGTGCTAATATTCCCGTGTTTAGGCATTGTAGATTTGCAATTTCTCAGATTTTATTTTGTTTACTTGTTATCAAAGATGGCGGCTTCCCGCTCTTGCCGTCGTCCTCCGCCCACAAAATGGCGGTTTTCCCGCGCTTGGCGGTCTTCACCCGTCCCCCGACGCCGTCTCCCTTCAGCCCCCGAGTGCGGCCCTTATCTTTGGTTCCGATCGCTGGCCCGCGCTGCGCCTCGCACTTGAAGGGGCTCCCGGCCTCTGGCTCACCCGCTCGCGCGTTTCACCGCGGCTCTTATCAGGGATTGCGATCGCCCTTATCTTCTCCAACTTCCCCAGCCCTGTCTTTGCAGCCAACACTGCACGGCTTACCCCACCACCTAGGTTGAACAAGGAAACTGCAGAAAGACTTCTGTCAGTCGCTGGAAGCTGTCAGGATGTTTGCTGCACTTCAGTGCTCAGTCGCTGATGGAGGCTTCAGAGTCCTAAAGCCTGTCGCTTCTAGTGGGGTGGTGATGTTTGAAACCTCTCTTCAACTGCCGCAGGGTAAGAACCTGACTCGTCGCCAGTGTTAAGTATGTGTATTGTATTGAACAATTAACACAAAGACTTAAACGTATAACTCAAACAGGTCTTTACTGGTTGGAGGTAGGGACTATACATAGGTCTTTACTTCATGCCCACAGGCGGGAACTGAGGGGAGATCAGTACCCACAGTACTATTTATACCCCTATGGCCAGGAGTGGTACTGCGTATCACTACGCCCAACAAGTAGTGCAGTCCTGTCCATAGGTTCAAAGTAGCACACATATTACATACACAACAGGTGTCTGCTGAAGTAGGGGGAATCGGGCCAGAGCATTATTGGCTGAGGCGTCCGAGACGACCTGCGAGGGGGTACTTCGGGAGAGGCTCCCTTTGCGAGTGGACCTTTGGTTGGGACTTTAGCCCTCACAGCCCGTGGCTTCTCCACGACTGTCGGTTTCGGCTCCCTTCCCTCAGACTTCGCCCTTTTGGGATTTGGATTTTTGGCAGATGACACCTCCCTACCTGTCCCTACAGGTGGAGAATCTCCGCCCCCAAGTTCTACCTCCCCTAAGCTTGAGCTGAGGGCGGGACCTCCGTCCTCCAACTCCACCTCCTCCAGAATCATGTCAGGGGCGGGGCCTAGCTGTTCGGGTTCCCCCCTAACTGTGCTCGGGTCCGGGGGAGGGCCTTGGTCTTCGGGCTCTTCCCCGTCCGAGTCCCAGGCCAATGGGGAAACCTCCCAGGTGGGCGGGATAGCTCCTCCCTTCAAGCAGGCTGCGGTTCCAGCCTGTGTGGTCTGTGACTTTCTGCACGCCTCAGGCTGAGGATTTTTACCCTCAAACCTGTCCTCGGTTGTTGGCTCTTTTGCACCCGGCTTAAATAGTTTGCACTGGTTTACGTGAAACCATTTAGTGCGCCGGGGCAACTTCGCTGCGTAGGTGGTGGGGACCGGTGGGTCTTGCACTGGTTCCCATCTAGCCTTGTCAATGGGCTGCGCTGGCTCTAGTCATTGGGGTAGAGCGGTCGGGGCCGCGGGAACGACAGGACCGGTGGTGACTGCTACCCTCCCCTGCGAGATCATAAGAGACCGCATTGTCTCTAAAATTGACTCTATCGCAGCGGGATCCGTAGCTGCACCAGCTCCCTTTTCTGGGACAGGGGCTGCGGCTTGGACCTGGACTCATGCTGGGCGGCGGTCTGGGCTTGGGCTTGGGCTGCGGGAGATCTTCCCTTATTATCCTTCCACGGATTTTTACAGCCCCTGCGCCAATGTCCACCTTTCCCACACCCGTAGCATTTGAGCTTGGCTTGGGGAGGGCGATGCCCCTCCTGATGCCACTCCTTTTTACTTGGGGCTGTGGGTTTTGCCTCATGCACTTTTCCCTTAGAGGGAGGTGCCTCCTGATTCCTGCAATTCTTATATGCAATGGTGAGCTGTCGGAGCACTGTCTCCTCCGTGATCCCGGGACGTTGGGGGTCAAACCAAGATTTGGCTTGGGCCTGTATCTGCGGTAAGCTGTTGGCAACCAGGCAGCGGAGCCAATGAACCCGCTGGACATCGTTCATTGCGGCCCGATCAGGCATGCCCGGACAGCTGCGCCGATACACTGGCTACAGCCTTTCTGCGAAAACCCGTGGGGTTTCTCCAGTTAGCTGCACAGTCCCTTCCACACGGAGGAACGGGTTGCCGTCGTCCACTCCCAGAACTTCCAGGACCTCGTCCCGGAGTTCCTCATACCCTTTCTGTCCCCTCGTACTCCCGTCTGAGAGGCACTGAAGGATTGTGCTATCCAGGGAGAATAGCAACATTTTCGCCTGTTCTGGATCGTCACAGTCATTGATGGCGGCTGTCTGCTCTATCTCCCTGAAATGGACTGAGGGATCTCCCTTCTTGGAGGGTTTTGGGAGGTGGCTCACCATCACTCTGAGTTGTTGGGCACCGTGGGGCAACACGATCTGGTTCAGGAGGGGTCCATCAGCGTCATTTGTGTCGACGGGACCATACCTCTGGTGCCGAGTAGGACACATTAGTGCCGGCTCCGGCTTTACTACCTGGTTTTGCCCTTCCTTTTCTTCTACCTCAGCTTCCTCCCCTTCTACCACCCCCCCTTCAGGCCAAACCTCATTATAGCTTGGCGGTGCTGAGGGTTCAGTGGCTGGTGCCACAACGACTTTGCATGGAATCGGTCTTTTGGATTCCTTCAGGAAGTCTATGTGACTTGCTTTTGGGCTTACGAGGCATACCATGCCTTTTGCCTTCGCCAGGGCCATTCTTAGGTCTTCTAACTCCTTCTGGTAGGGCCCGTGGTCTGCGCTCTCAAACCCGTTCTCAATGGCCAGCTTGTAAGCTGCCTTAACCTCTACTACTCTCTCCTCCTGCGCTGTTAGCTGTTGTGCGAGGCGAGCATTTCTCTCCCGTACTCTCGCTTCATGAAACTTTGCCTCAGTGACATGACATTCCAGGTACTCTACTTTAGCCTGATGTTGGCTGGTTATAGTTTGGCATTCCTGATTCAGCACGTGAAGCGCTGCGATCAGCTTTTCCCCACCCATGGCCTTTTCCTCTATTTCTGATGCCTGGGTTCTGATCTTGGCTGCCTGCGCTGCAACGACTCTGTCCAAAATCTGGACTTGTCTTTTGTAGCACATCAGCCACACTGCCATCTCTACTTAACTTTTATGTTCTTTACTCTCTGTCCACCTGACGGCTGCGTCTACCGGACGCCCATCCAGTAAGAGATCGGAAATCCACTGCTTAGTGAGATTTACCTTGCCAAAAACATAATCCGCTATCCTCTCATCCATAACATTTCGTCCATTTAAACCTGGGTCTAATACATTGCAATCCTGCTGCCATTGTCCTGCCGCGGTTGCCATTTTCTGTAAGGGGTTTTGATCGTCGAGGTCTCTCTCTCGCACTAGAGGCCTCTCTCTCTTGCACAGTAATTTACAGAGTGGTTCGACCCACTCACCCCTTAAGTTCTATACACTGGACTTTGAGGCAGGAACTACAATGCAGAGAATACTCTATAGACCAAGTTTAATGAAACAAAATGAAATTTTATTGCATAAAGGAAAAATTGAATGTAAGCCAAATAAGGTACATGGGAGGGAAAAACAAATCATAATACAGTACTAACCAATATATATACAGGCAGATTATACTTTACAATGGTCACCATGAACTGGGGAAACACACGGAACATTAAGGGACAACAACTCATTGTTAACTATCCCCTAAAATGCCCACCCCCTGAACCTAGCTAGATCAGATTATGAGGGGCCAGAAACATGCTCACCAATCCAGTTAGAAAGTATAGGGTTTTGAAAGGTCTGCGTTTTGGTCCTCTCAGGCGTCCTGTCTCCATGTGGTCGTTGGGCTGTAGGAGCAGCGAGCTGCTCAAGCTGATGGCTTCTTTATTTCAGCAAGATGCGCCGAACCATCGTTTCGTCCACAGGCCGTTTTCTCGGTGCACCTTCACACCACGATGGTGGGCACAGTCCCAATTTCTCTGTGCTCCTGCACTCGATGCTGGCTACCCGTTCTATAGGGCGTTTTGCCTCTTCTTCCTCTTCGAATGTTTTTTTTCCCCTTCTCCTCTACGGCCTGGGGTTGGTCGATGGTCTCCCAATAGCTACCCTGGGTCTGGACTCAATCTTCACTCTCAAACTACCTTCTTGGATGTCCAGCCTTCCCAAGGCTACCTAAAGGCTCGTCGCTCTCCAACAGCTACCAAAAGGCTACCGAGAGCTATCCTGGGTCCCCAATCATACTTCTCATTGAGGCCCTTATCTCCCGCCATATCAAGGTTAGTCTTTGTTTAATTCTTGGCGGGCTTGTAGCACAGCAGGGTAGTCTTTGTGTTTAAAGTACCTTCGGGATGGCCGGTAACTGCCATCTCTGGTCTGGAATAACCTTGTATTGTATTTAATGGGTCTTGATGTCCCCCTTTGAACTTGAAGCTGTTTCCCTTTGTCTGGGTAAACATTTAGATGGCCTTTATCTACAGGCCGATCTGATCGGATCTGCATCTAATCTATATGTATGGGGTTCTGTCTGGTTTTGTTTTCTCCGAAACTGCTTTCCAAAACTTACTGTGGGCTGAATCCACAAAAGCTGTCTGCGGACTGCAGGAACCATTTTAAAATGTCCCAAAAAGCTGGTCACGGGGTCTGGCGGCCATTTTGTGTGCCCCTTTTCTGGGCTTCTTTTAAAACAGTCTTTAAAATTAAGGCCTTTTCTGCCAATCGACCCTTATAGGACAATGTTCAATTTTGCGAATCCTACACATGCCTAGGATATCCTGCAGGACCTTTATGTTCGGCGGGCGTGGAAAGGATGTCACCGCCTCTACCTTCGAAGGTAAAGGAACTGCCCCCTTTGAGGTGATGCGATGCCCCAGGAAGTCAATTTGGTGCAGGACAAACTGACACTTGACCGGGTTGATAATCAGGCCGTGTTGGCTGAGGCATCGAAAAAGGGTGCGTAGGTGACAGGTATGTTCTTCCTTAGTAGGACTGGCAATTAGAATATCGTCCAGGTTGACGAAGAGGAACTTGAGGTCCCGCAGCACGGAGTCCATCAGGCGTTGGAAAGCCTGGGCGGCATTCTTCAACCCAAAAGGCATCTGTAAAAACACGAAGAGGCCGAATGGGGTGATGACTGCGGTCTTCTGGACATCTTGTGGATGAACTGGGACCTGGTGGTAGCCCCGGACGAGGTCGACTTTTGAGAACACGGTGTTCCCTGCCAAATGGGCAGAGAAATCCTGGATATGGGGGATCTGCTACCGATCAGGAGTGATGGCGTCATTCAGTCGTCGATAGTCGCCGCATGGCCGCCATCCGCCACCAGGCTTCGGGATGATATGAAGGGTTGAAGACCAAGGACTATTCGACCAGCGAATAATCCCTAACCTTTCCATGGTTGCGAACTCCGCTTTGCGACCGCCAGCTTGCCAGGTTCTAGGCGCCAGGCCCGCGCGTAGACCGGGGGGCCGTTGGTGGTGATGTGGTGTTCCACACCATGTTTCGTGGCTGTGGAGGAGAACATAGGTCTTGTCAGGTCGGGGAATTCGCTGAGCAGGCGAGCGAACTCATCAGGAGTCGGGAACGCACAGGAGACGGTGCGTGACGTAGTGTTACTGCGGTAACACGGAAGAGAATTAAAAGTTGCTGTGTTGATCAGCCGCCGGTTCCTAACGTCAACCAGGAGGCTGTTGGCGCACAGGAAATCTGCGCCAAGGAGGGGCTGGGAAACTTTGGCCGCAACAAACTCCAGGTGAAAACGTTGTCCCCCGAGGCACAACTCCACTCGCCGTCTGCCGAAGGTCCGAATTGTTCCGCCATTGGCCGCTTCAAGGGCGGGGCCGTGATTCCCCGTCTGCACATCGAGGACGGACGTGGTTAAAATGCTGCACTGCGCTCCGGTGTCGCACAGAAAACGATGACCAGAGAGAGTATCGGTGATGAAGAGCAATTTTCCCGCATTGCCAATCGCCATCGCGGCCGCGGGGTGCCCGTTAGACCCGTTCCTCGGTGGTCGCAGCATCAGTCATTGTTTTTTTGGGGGAAAACTGCAGGGAGGGCGGCAACGCTTCGCTTTCGTGCTGAACTGCGCGTGGTAGAAACACAGCCCAGGAGGCGGAAGAGCTGGGGCGGTGTCTGCGGGGGATGGGTGCCTCGTGGCGGCACAGTACTGCCGACTAGGCCTCGACCTGAATAAACCACGAGGGCGCTTGCTGCTCCCAGAACTGCGGTAGCTTTAGGGAAACGGCATTCGCTTCCATGCTGTGCTCTTCTTTTGTGAAAACGTTCACAAAAACGGGGTCACCAATGTAGGAATTAACAAATTCCTACGAATAACTGAGATCGACACCAGAGAACGATTAAACAGGTCTTTACTCAATGGAGATGCCACGAGGACTGCCTGGGCAGTCCCGTGGTTTGTGACGTGACGTCATCGCGTTTGCCCGTGTTTTCCCGCACTCTTAAAGGGGCCTCGCCCGGTACATGCAAACTCTATATACAAAACACAGCAATGCCTAACACAATGGTACAGGTTTAGGCTGGTGTTAGAACCTCGTTAAAGAGAATTATATACAGTTAGCCAGAGTCATTCAGTGGTTCTGCCACAGCCCAATACTTTTGGAAAATATTAGGCAAGTATTTTCTCAATTCATGAAATTCCTTTACCACCTTTATGATTTTATTGTTGAGGAATGTTGTGAAAATATTGTGCTGCACTGACTTATTTGATCCTTTGAATGCTGTGCAAGCAAAATATAATGAGATTCCTGCATGCACATGTATTCCATTTTTTATTTTACTAGTAAAACCTGGCATTGTATTGAGGGTAAATGTAATGATCCAGGGCTCCCAGAGGGATCTGTGATTAGAGAGATCATGCGTTAAAGATAGAGCTACAACACCAGTGCTAATTCTCCAACCCATACCGTCTTGCAGTGTGGCACAAGGCTGGAGGCAAAGGCTAACTAAATTTCACTCTGCCTTAATTTATTTAGTCATTTCTTCAGTAAGTTGTTCCCTCTGATTTTCTTTTTCCTGAAACATATCAAAAAGTGGGTGGCAGGGCTGACCTGATATGCTATGTAAGTTGCACTCACTATAGACAGTTCGCCAATTGGAAATTCAGTTTGGGAGGCTGCTACTTAAAGGCAGCCTGCAGCCCCTTAAAGGTGAAGTGCATTATCTCTGCAAATACTAGTGCTTTCAGTTTTGTATCAAAATGTTAACATTTATCTATTCTCTCGCAGTGCTACTTAACCGGAGTAATTTAAAAAATGAAATACACACAACAATTTGCATTGAAAGGGGTGGCGAAACAAGTAAATGCCACACACATTGTTCCGAGGACCTTGCTGCAGTGCAGGTAAAATGTAATGATCTCAGAAGGACTGCCAATACAAGACTCCCCTTCACATCTCTCATACTCCCTCCACAGCCCTGCACCAATCTACTGTAGCCCCAGCACTGCCAGTCTTTCTCTCCCCTTGTCCTATACCTCTCCTTAAATCAGAATAGGACACTTCACTGCACCTCCTTCTGCATGCACTCACACACTCAAAATCTGCCACGCCCTCACAGTAACTTCCCCATTTTGGTCACACTTTCTGCTTCTTCCTCTCACCATGCACGCTACGTTGAGCTGTCTCACACAACTTGAAAACCCTTCAACAAGGCACAGACTAAACCACTTCCATTCTTCTTGTGGGAGAAGATGGCACACAACAAAAAGGAGAATATGTGAACAGGATGAGGCCGTGCCTCTATTCACATTCTGACATGCAATGGATGAGGCTCCCATCAACAACATTTGCAGAGAGAGCATTGGAGATGGCCAGGCTGGAGGTCGTGTACAGCAGAAAATGTGAGGATTTTCCTTTATTTTTCTCTTTCTAGAGGACAGAAATACAGGGGGCGAAATTTGGCTTGGGTGGTAGTGCAAAATGGGCAATTATGAATTGGCAGCCCATTGTACGTTCTGCCCGACTTTCCTTTCCATTGACGTAAATGCAAAATAAGCATTTGTATTGACTCTGAACGCGGCGCTGTATGTATAGCTGACGCGTCCCTACGGGGAACAAGCATTCCATTGTACTTGTTACATATGGCAAATAAATCTAATCTGAATCTGAAAATCGTGTTTGGTGTGAAAATACTGTGGATTTGCTATTGCCCATTTTACACTACCACTCAAGACTAATTTCAATCCCCAGACTTTACGGGGTATTCTTTAAAAGAAAGATGATTTCAGTTCACCAGCAATTGCTCAATGCATTTGACTGCCTGCCAGGGAGTTTCTGCTACATGTCAGAAAGTACAGAGGCTCCACTGCCAACTTATGTGTGATTTTGGCGCATGGCATTGTCACTCTGGAGTCAACCATGGAGTATGTGACCACCTCAATGGATGCTGCAGCTGGACCCTGCAGGAGTATGTGAAACCATTAGTAGCATCTCTCAGGGATGTTCATACTGGGGCTATGCAGCATCTCGGTGCAACCATCTACTTTGCCTTTGGATGCCTGATAGACTGAATGAATAAGGGCATCAGCTGGATCATCTCCTACAATCTGCTCTCCTACAGCAATTGGGAGGGGGTCGGACATCAGGAGTGGGTCGGACTTGGGTGGGGGGGGGGGGGGGGAAATCACTCCTGCTCCTGAGGCCCAGGAAACCCGGCTAGCCAGTGTTAAATTTAAAACAGAGCTAACATGTGAGGCACACAGCCTCAGTAAAATATTTAAATTTTGGACCTGCCTCCAGAGAGAAGGATAGTCAGCTGCCCTCCAATCTGCTTCCATTAAAACTGAAGGTGAGTGGGTTGGAGGCAGGTTGGGTTTCCAATTTATCTAATTTGACCACCCCACCAATCCCAGGGGTATAAAATGACCCCCTAAGCCTCTAAGATACATTACAGACTTAAGATTTTTTGTTATGCTGGAAATTGGTTGTAGGATATACGTAGAGAAGATGTTTCCACTTAGGAACATAAAAACATAGAAGATAGGAGCAGGAGTAGGCCATTCGGCCCCTCGAGTCTGCTCCGCCATTCAATGCGATCATGGCTGATCATCCAAATTCAGTACCCTGTCCCTGCTTTCTCCCCATAACCCTTGATCCCTTTAGCCTTAAGAAATATATCCAACTCCTTCTTGAATATATTTAATGAATTGGCCTCTACTGCCTTCTGTGGTAGAGAATTCCACAGGTTCACCACTCTCTGGGTGAAGAAATTCCTCCTCATTTCTGTCCTAAATGGCTTACCCCTTATCCTTAGACTGTGACCCCTGGTTCTGGACTCCCCGACCATCAGGAAAATCCTTCCTGAATCTAGTCTGTCCAGTCTTGTCAGAATTTTATAAGTTTCAATGAGATCCCCTCTCATTTTTCTAAACTCCAGCGAGTATAAGCACAATCGACCCAATCTCTCCTCATAATTCATTTCTGCCATCCCAGGTATCAGCCTGGTGAATCTTCGCTGAACTCCTTCCATGGCAAGAACATCCTTCCTCAGATAAGGCGAACAAAACTGCACACAATACTCAAGATGTGGTCTCACCAAGGCCTTGTACAACTGCAGCAAGACATCCTTGTTCCTGTACTCAAACCCTCTCACTACGAAGGCCAACATACCATTTGCCTTCTTAACCGCCTGCTGCACCTGCATGCTTACCTTCAGCGACTGGTGCACAAGGACACCCAGGTCTCGTTTCACTTCCCCTTCTCCCAATCTATTGCCATTCAGATAATAATCTTCCTTCCTGTTTTTGCCACCAAAGTGGATAACCTCGCATTTATCCACATTATATTGCATCTGCCATGCTTCTGCCCAATCACCCAACCTGTCTAAATCATCCTGGGGTTTCTCGGCATCCTCCTCACAGCATACATGCCCACCCAGCTTTGTGTCGTCTGCAAATTTGGAGATATTACATCTAGTTCCCTTGTGCAGATCATTAATATATATTGTGAATAGCTGGGGTCCAAGGACCGATCCCTGCGGTACCCCACTAGTCACTGCCTGCCACTTGGACAAAGACCCGTTTATTCCAACTCTTTGCGTTCTGTCTACCAACCAGTTCTCTATCCATGTTAATACCTTGCCCCCAATCCCATGTTCCTTAAATTTGCACGCTAATCTCTTATGCGGGACCTTATCGAAAGCCTTCTGAAAGTCCAAATACACCACATCCACTGGCTGTCCCTTATCTATTTTACTAGTTACATCCTCAAAAAATTCCAGTAGATTAGTCAAGCACGATTTACCTTTTGTAAATCCATGTTGACTTTGTCCGATCCTGTCAATGTTTTCCAAGTGCTCTGCTATTACATCTTTTTTAATGTACTCTCGCATTTTCCCCACTACCGATGTCAGGCTTACCGGTCTGTAATTCCCCGTTTTCTCTCTACTACCTTTTTTGAATAGTGGGGTAACATTAGCTACCCTCCAATCCATGGGTACTGTTCCAGATTCCATCGAATGTTGGAAGATGATCAGCAATGCATCTACTATTTCTAGAGCCACTTCCTTAAGTACCCTAGGATGTAGATTATCAGGACCTGGGGATTTATCGGCCTTCAATCCCATCAATTTCGCCAACACCATTTCCCTACAAATACTGATTTCTTTCAGTTCCTCCCTCTCATTAGACCCTATGTTCCCCGACATCTCTGGGAGGTTATTTGTGTCCTCCTTTGTGAACACAGAACCAAAATATGTATTTAATTGGTCAGCCATTTCTTTGTTCCCCATTATAAATTCCCCTGATTCTGACTGCAAGGGACCTACGCTTGACTTCACCAATCTTTTTCTCTTCACATATCTATAAAACTTTTACAGTCAGTTTTTATGTTCCCTGAAAGCTTAGTCTCATATTCTATTTTCCCCTTCTTAATTAATCCCTTTGTCTCCCTTTGTTGAATCCTAAACTGCTCCCAATCATCATGTTTACTGCTTTTATGGCCAATTTTTATGTCCTCTCCTTGGATCTTATGCTTTCCCTAATTTCCCTTGTTAGCCACGGTGCAGTCACCTTTTTTGTTTTATTATGCCAAACTGGGAGGAACAATTTCTGTAGTTCATCCATGCGGTCTTTGAGTGTTTGCCATTGCCTATCCACCGTCAACCCTTTGAGTGACATTCCCCAATCAATTCTACCCTACTCGCACCTCAGACCCTCGTAGTTTCCTTTATTTAAATTCAGGACCCTAGTCTCTGAGTCAACTACTTCATTCTCCATCTTAATGAAGAATTCCATCATATTATTATTGCTCAGACCCAAGGGGCCTCGTACAACAAGATTGCTAATTAATCCTTTCTCATTACATAATACCCAGTCTAAGATGGCCTGATCTCTGGTTGGTTCCTCGACATTGATCCAGGAAACCATCCCATAAACACTCCAGGAATTCCTCCTCCACAGTATTGTTACTAATTTGGTTAGCCCAATCTATATGTAGATTAAAGTCACCCATGATGACTGCTGTGCCCTTATTGCACGCTTCTCTAATTTCCCTTTTAATGCCACCCCCAACCTCCGCATTACTGTTTGGAGGTCTATATACCACTCCCACTAACGTTTTCTGCCCCTTGGTATTTCTCAGTTCTACCCATACAGATTCCACATCATCAGCGCTGATATCCTTCCTTACAATTGTGTTAATCCCTTCTTTAACCAGCAATGCTACCCCACCTCCCTTTCCTTTTTGCCTATCTTTCCTGAATATTGAATACCCCTGGATGTTGAGTTCCCAGCCTTGGCCACCCTGGAGCCATGTTTCCGTAATCCCACTCAAATCATATTTGTTTACCTCTATTTGTACAGCTAATTCATCCACCTTATTACAAATGCTCCTCGCATTAAGACACAAAGCCTTCAGGCTTGTTTTTTTAACACTCTTAGACCTATTAGAATTATTATTTACTGTGGCCATGTTTGATTTAAACCGTTGATTTCTCTGACTGCCACTTTTGTTTTTCTCCTTCCTATCTTTTGCTTTTATCCTTGTTTCCCTTTCCTCTGGCTCCCTGCTCAGGTTCCCAACCCCCTGCCATTTTAGTTTAAACCCTCCCCCAGAGCACTAGCAAACACTCCCCCTAGGACATCGGTCGCAGCCCTGCACAGGTGCAAACCGTCCGGTTTGTACTCGTCCCACCTCCCCCAGAACCAGTTCCAATGTCCTAGGAATTTGAATCCCTCCCCCTTGCACCATTACTCTAGCCACGTATTCATCTGAAATATCCTTCTATTTCTACTCTGACTAGCATGTGGCACTGGTAGCAATCCTGAGATTACTACCTTTGAAGTCCTATTTTTTAATTTACCTCCTAACTCCCTATATTCAGCTTTTGGACCTCATCCCATTTTTTACCTATATCTTTGGTACCTATATGCACCACGACAACTGGCTGTTCACCCTCCCCTTCCAAAATGTTCTGCAGCCGCTCTGAGACATCCTTGACCCTTGCACCAGGGAAGCAACACACTATCCTGGAGTCTCGCTTGCGGCCGCAGAAACGCCTATCTATTCCCCTTACAATAGAATCCCCTATTACTATAGCTCTACCCCTCTTTATCCTCCCGTCCTGTGCAGCAGAGCCACCCTTGTGGGGGAGTCCAAAACTAGTTTTCAAAAATATATGGCCATAAATATTAGATAGTCACTAATAATTTCAGTAAGGAATTAAGGAGAAACTTATTTACCCAAAGAGTGATTAGAATGTGGCACTTGCTACCACATGGAGTACTTGAGATGTATGCCTTTAAGGGAAAGCTCGAAAAGTATATGAGGGAGAAAGGAATGGGAGACTGTGTTGAAAGGGTGAGATGAAATAAAGTGTCAGAAGGCTCGTGTGGCGCATAAACACCAGCATAGACCTGTTGGGCTGAATGTCCTGTTTCTGTGCTGTAAATTCTATGTAAAAGATGTGTTCTTGTGCACTTTCATTATGAGCAATAAACTTCAGACTACTGGTTATAGAGTCAGAATCAAATAACACAGAAGGGTGCCATTCAGCCCATTGTGCCTATTCCGGCTCTTTGAAAGAGCTATCCAATTAGTCCCACTCATCTGATCTTTCCCCATAACCCTGTAAATTTCTCCTTTTCAAGTATATATCCAATTCCTTTTGAAAGCTACTATTCAATCTGCGTCCACCACCCTTTCAGGTAGTGCATTCCAGATCATTACAACTCACTTTGTAAAAAATATTCTCCTCATCTCCCCTCTTTTTTTGCCAATTACCTTAAATCTGTGTCCTTTTTTTACCGACCCTCCTGCCAGTGGAAACAGTTTCTCCTTACTTATTCTATCAAAAGCTTTCATAATTTTGAACATCTCTGTTAAATCTCCCCTCAATCTTCGCTGCTCTAAGGAGAACAATCCCAGCTTCTCTAGTCTTTCCACATACTGAAGTATCTCATCCCTGGTATCATTCTAGTAAAACCCCTTTAACCCTCTCCAAGGCCTTGACAGCCTTGTTTTGGGAAGTAAAGTATTGAAGCATTAGTGGCAATGAATCTGGAGGAGGCAAATGATCAGCAATGGTTGACCGAAGGAAACAAGAAAAAGTTGCAACCTTAATGCCTGTGGGAGTGGATTGACTGTTACTGTCTTGGGATAGAGTTTCTGCTTTGGGCACAATCGGCAATCCGGACGCAAATTGTGCACAAAATTGTGCTAGTTTTCCGAAGTGAAATTGTGGTTCAAGTTTCCACTCAAACTCATTTGCATAATCACAAATGTAAAATCTGCCATGAACCAACGCAATCAGGCATCGCTTTAGAACGTAATTGT
This sequence comes from Somniosus microcephalus, assembly GCF_052327205.1. Classification (NCBI taxonomy): domain Eukaryota; kingdom Metazoa; phylum Chordata; class Chondrichthyes; order Squaliformes; family Somniosidae; genus Somniosus; species Somniosus microcephalus. Next base: position 188,600,637 of record NC_140993.1, on the reverse strand, counting down.
TTATTTTTTCCCCCTTGCATTAAAAAAATGCTCTGTGATGTATTTAAGAGCGGTAACTTGGTGCAGTTTTATTAATACATCTGAATTAGCACAAAAAGTAAGAATTTTTATTCAGTGTCGAGTCCACCACCTGTGAGTAACCCGATTTCAAATAACTGAAAATGACTTGAAAAAAGCTATACAGAACCATTTACTCGTTTCACTGGTATACAGTAGTCAGTTTATTAGTAAATTAAATATTTTTTAATATTTAAAAGGTGTCTATTAGTGCCTTTGTGCCTAAAAAAAAAGCTTATTTTTAAGAGCCTCCTTGAAGGGCCTTAAACAGATGCAATTAATGGAAACTCACCATGCTGATTAATTCGATCGGGGGTGGGGCTAGTTTTGTGGGCGGGGCCAGCTTCCAGCCGATGTTTTTTAAACTAGCGTAAAAGATTGTGGAAACTCGATTTGCACTGGGCGTAACTTGCATTTAAAATTCCTCGACCTTTTACACTTCTTTGTCTGATTTTGGGCACATTGCACTGGAAAAACAGAGCAATCTAGTGGAAACTCTACCCCACTATCTCCTAAATCAATTGATGTCACATCAATTATATTACAGACTTGCAAACCTATCTTATAAATTGATACCATGTAATTCAGTGCCTTATGTGATATTCATTAGAATAATAGATTCATGGGGATTTTTTTTTATTCGCTTATGGGATCTGGGCATCGCTGGCAAGGCCAAAATTTATTGCCCATCCCTAGTTGCCCTTGAAAAGGTGGTGGTGAGCCGCCTTCTTGAACTGCTGCAGTCCATGTGGTGAAGGTACTCCCACAGTGCTGTTAGGGAGGGAGTTCCAGGATTTTGACCCAGCGACGATGCAGGATTGGCGATATGCTTCTAAGTCAGGATGGTGTGTGACTTGGAGGGGAACTTGGAGGTGGTGGTGTTCCCATGCACCTGCTGCTCTTCTCTTCTAGGTGGAAGAGGTCGCAGGTTTGGGAGGTGCTGCCGAAGAAGCCTTGGCGAGTTGCTGCAGTGCATCTTGTAGATGGTACACACTGCAGCCATGGTACACCGGTAGTGGAGGGAGTGAATGTTTAAGGTGGTGAATGATTTGCCAATCAAACGGACTGCTTTGTCCTGGATGGTGTTGAGCTTCTTGAGTGTTGTTGGAGCTGCACTCATCCAGGCAAGTGGAGAGTATTGCATCACACTCCTTACTTGTGCCTTGTAGATAATGGAAAGGCTTTGGGGAGTCAGGAGGTGAAACACTCACCGCAGAATAACCAGCCTCTGACCTGTTCTTGTTGCCACAGTATTTATGTGGCTGTTTCAGTTAGGTTTCTGGTCAATGGTGACCCCTAGGATGTTGATGGTGGGGGATTATAAAGCAGTAACTTAATTGAGGGATTTAAATGACATCATAAATTGGGGGCAGTTTACAACTGTTTTGTGAATCTCGAGATAGACTATTACCTTAAATCACTCCTGGATATTTTGTTAAACATGTCCTGTAAAATTTAAGGAGTTGTTTATTCAGTTTTTGATCTATTTTCTTGATGGTTGCAATTGTCAGCGAGGACACAGATTGTCAGTGTGTTCATGCAAAGGGAATGAGCAGGGTTAGAGAGAATAATAGATTTTCTGAGGATGAGAGCAGCAAAGGTGAAGGTGAGGGATTGATTGAGATGATCAACAGCTTCAGAAGTATTGAGGTGAATGGAGTGTCAAGGGCACCTTGAAAATGCGATTGCAAATTACTTGGGGGAGAGTGATTTTCCTGGGGTAGAAGCAGAAGGAAATGGGCCTGAGGGGATAGGTGGATGTGGGTGGTGAGGGATACAAAGAAGTGGTCGAGGATCCCTTCTCTGTGATCAAGACCATGGGAGTATAATGAGTTGGCAAGGTTGAGGAGCTGGCTGTGAATATGGGAAGGAGAGTTTATATGGAGCAAGAGTTTAAGATAGGACAATAAGACAGTGAAATCAGAGGACAGAGGGCAAGGTGAGTTGAGATGGAGATTGAAATCTTCACAAATGAGGAATTGTTCAGCGCAGAGGATGAGGGAGGCAAAGAGGTAGAATATATTGGTGTAAAACTTGGGGTGTGGCTTGAGGCGTAGTAGAGAGCCAGAATTTTGAAGGCAAGTTAAGAGGAGTGGAACCCAAGGTGAGGTGTTTAAAAGAGGAGACATTAACAGAAGAGTAGGGGAATGACTTGTGATTTGGTGATCGAGGCCATTATGCCATGGCAATTTGGGTGGGGCAGACGATGGCAAGTATAGCCAATTAAAATTCAATTTTTGAAGCAAAGAACAGGTCATTAAAATAAATCTGCACAGAAGGAATTGACATGAAGTAGGATATGCATAAGTTATCATCCATTCAAAATGTTCTGATGGGCCAAAGCATTGGTTGATTGACATAATCCATGAACATTAGTGGCTCATTCTGTTTTACTTTGTGATGTTAATTAACCTCCATCGTACCTTATCATCAGTAATGTGTCATCACAAGTGGGCAATGTTGAATTTACCTGCAACAAATTACAATCACATTTCCTTTATTGGGGGATCATTTCCGCTGTGCTTTATGTGTAACAAAATTGAATATCTGTTCTTTCTAAACAGGTTTGCAGTTGTGTTATACACAGAGATAAAAAAAAAACCTTCCTGCTTGTGTTGTTTTCTATTTTCTCTATTGATACAATTCTTTTTTTTAATGTTAATGAATTGCACAGTTCTATAAGTTTGTGTAGTATTCAATAACATAAATTGTTTTCTCCCATGCAAGTAACATTCACACCACACAAGTGCCAGGCAATGACCATCTCCAACAATAGAGAGTTAATCACCTCCCCTTGACATTCAATGGCATTCCAATCACCAAATCCCCCACCATCAACATTCTGGAGGTTACCATTGGCCAGAAACTTAACTGGACCAGCCACATAAATACTGTGGTTACAAGAGCAGATCAGAGGTTGGGTATTCTGTGACAAGTGACTCACCTCCTGATTCCCCAAAGCCGTTATACCATCTTCAAGACACAAGTCGGGAGTGTGTTGGAATACTCTCCACTTGCCTGGATGAGTATAGCTCCAACAACACTCAAGAAGCTCCACACAATCTGAGACAAAGCAGCCTACTTGATTGGCACCCCATCCACCACCTTAAACATTCACTTCCTTCACCACTGGTGCAGCGTGGCTGCAATGTGTACCATTTACAAGTTGTACTGCAGCAACTCACCAAGGCTTCTTCGACAGCACCTCCCAAACCCATGACCTCTAGCATCTCGAAGGACAAGGGCAGCTGGCACATAGGAACACCACCAACTGCAAGTTCCCCTCCAAGTCACACACCATCCTGACTTGGAGATATATCACCATTCCTTCATCGTTGCTGGGTCTAAATCCTGGAACTCCCTACCTAACAACACTATGAGAATAGATTCACCACACGGACTGCAGCGGTTCAAGAGGTGGCTCACCACCACCTTCTCCAGGGCAATTAGGAATGGGCAATAAATGCTGGCCTTGCCAGTAGCACCCACACCCCATGAATGAATAAAAAAAAAGTAATAACTCATACTCACTTAAAAACAAGTAATGCTAGCATTAGTCCTGGCACATTAATATTATTTTAATTTACAGTTTGAACGTTATCCCCAAGTCAAAAGTGTATTATATTACCAATGATAATGGGGGTAATTTATGAGAAGTTGAAGTTAGGGAATGTGAAAATGTTTATTCAGACTGACAGTGACGGAAGACTGGTGTGTGTGTACATTGCAAACGTAAGCAAGTTGTGGCTGTGTTGAAAGTGCAAGTGTAATGATTGGAAGTCCTCATGAATATTAAAAGTTGTTTTGAGACCTGAGAAGTGGAACCTTGAACTTTGGTGCATACAACTTCAGCAAGAAATGCTGCGAGGAAACTTTAACAGACCCCAGTACTGGAGTTTTTAGTTATTGAGTAACTCATGACAATGCTGCAGAGTCTGAAGTTTCAAGTTAAACAACAGGAATAGGGGCCCTTTGCCGATGGGAAGAAAAATTAAAAATTGATCTACCTGAAAATGGAGAACTGAAAAAAAGTCATTATGGCTGGGCACAGAATGCATGATATTGAAAGTATTACAGATAAGGGTATACAGGGCATTGGCGCCATGTGGTTAGTGCTCTGTTGTTCCTTTTTTCCCCTACGGCACTATTAGTGTCATCAATGAGTTTCCCAATGGGAACTCACATAGATATGAACTTTTTGGAGGATGAGAAGGAAGACTAGCAGAGAAATGTCATCAGGGTTAGGCTGCACCAAAGATATTCTGTGCCCACCTGCTAGTACCCTCACAACCACATTCATGATCACAGATGCACATTGCACATATCTCGCTTTGCCAGACTATTGATACATGTGGAGGATCCTCCTGTCAAAGTAAGCTGTGACAGCAGGCCTGATGATACAGACAATATATGTGAAGGCCTGACCAACTGTAACACTGAAGAGTATGTCATGCTTTCAGTGGCTCTGCATGAAAGATGACAAACCAGGGCGACCAACAGCTAGCGTAGCCTAATGGGCTGTACTAGACAAGATAACACTGGTCGAACTTCAGATGAAGTTGCATCTGCTGGGCATCAAACGTGAGGAACTATCTTCACTGTATGCACGGTGATGGAGAGGAGAAGCAAAGTTGTGCTTTTTGCTGAATCATGGAATCATAGAAGGGTTACAGCATAGAAGGAGGCCAATTGGCCCATCGAGCCCATGCCAGCTCTCTGCAAGAGAACTACAGCTAGTCCCACTCACCCGCCCTTTCCCCATAGCCCTGCAATTTTTTTTCCTTCAGGTACTTATCCAATTCCTTCTTGAAAGATATGATTGAGTCTGCCTCCACCACCTTTTCAGGCAGTGTATTCCAGATCCTAACCACTCACTGCGTAAAAAAGTTTTTCCTCATGTCACCTTTGGCTCTTTTGCCAATCTCCTTAAGTCTGGTTCATCATCATCTGGCCCATTGTTCGATTACAGTTTTGTCTGCCAATCTTTGATTCCAATTTACCCGGGCCAGATCTGTTCTCAACCCACTGAAATTTGCCTTCCTCCATTTAAGTATTCCTGAAAATGCATCTACATCTAACACACAGTAAAGGATTGGCACTACCAGTGACAGTAATGATCAACTGTGACCTTCAATCTGCCTCCATCTCCTTATGGGGATGGCAGTGTGAAATGGCAGACATAATCACATTTGTCACGAATGATTCATGCAGTACCAGCTCCATCTCAGTGGCCATAAAACAGGGAGTCAGGTGCTGGGCTACCTCATTAGTTTCCAGCAGACTTGCGCCTGAATATTGGTTTTCCTTTCCCTTCATCTTTGCCTATCACTTCTTAGCCTCTACCCCTTCAGCCTTGGCAAAGATGGTCAATGGGTTGAAATGCCTTTTCAGCCTTTCCAAAGGATGTAAGCCAACATTCAGGTCTGCCTGCAAACTGGAATAGATGTCATAACAATGGTAAATGGGTGGATTAGAAGCTGCTTAATTTTGGGGCTTCTACCACCTTGTTTTTTGAGCACAAACAGGGTGATAATGAGATGAAAATCATCCCCATTGTGTCATATTGGCACACTACCAATCTGATGATATTTGCACCAGTATCTAACCATTAAGAACTGAATTACACCATTAAATGGAAATCAGTCCCATGTATTAGTATGGCTCTGCTTGTGATTTTGTCAAGTTGCTCAGAGGAACATAGGAAAGCACAGAACTGGAAAACAATTTGCAGTCCATCTGATCTGTTTTACAAAGATTAATCCTCCTCAATCGCTCACTTCCCTAATTTCACTTTAGATTTTTCCACACTATCTGACTCCAGGGCCTTCCTGGGCAGTCCATTTCACATGTTTACCATAGTCTGCATGAAGTACTTAAATCTAAACTGTCTGTGAATTTCCCTCATCTAACATTAAGCCCTTGTCTCCTCATTCTAGAGTTTGTGGCACTCTTGAAGATATTATTGAGGTTCAATTTTTGCATTCTCTTAAGGATGTTGAATACTTGAATGATATCTCCCCTGAGCCTTCTGTTTTCTAGAATAAACAATTCCAGCCTCTTTAAACTCCTCATAGGTCAGAGCTAGCTAGCTATTATAGAAATGTACAGGACTGGAAAAGATCAGCCTGGTCCATCTGTTTAGAGTTCAAAAACAGAATATATTTTGTTCATTACTTTTATCCTTGAATTGATTTTCTTGCTAATAACCTATTCAACTCCCTATTAAGATTACTGATGTTATCAGCCTTGATCACTTCCTTGAGCAGTCCATTTTAAACAATCACCACTCTTTCTGTGAAATAGTTATATCTGATCTTTCCATTCACCTTCCCTCTTCTGAATATAATCCCATGTACCCTCATTGTAATTCTCTGGGCCATATTAAACAGTTTCTCAGAGTTCAACTTGCCAATTATCTTAAAGAGCTTGAATATCTCAATAAGATATGTGTCAGTCTTTTCTCTAATTCAAACAAACTCAACTAATGGAGTTTCTCTTTGCAGCTCAGCTTTTTGATCTCATATAATGGGTACCCACATGTTGATTTTTTTCCCCAGTGCCTAGATGTCTTTGTGACCAGAGCTGCATACAGTATTCCAGATGGGGACAAACCAGTGCTCTGTATAGACACAGTCTCATTTCCTATGATTCTATGCACTGTGCAACCCAAGACCCTATTTCAAAAAGAAAATACTGCAGATGCTGGAAATCTGAAATAAAAACAGAAAATGCTGGAAATACTCAGCAGGTCAGGCAGCATCTGTGAAGAGAGAAACAGAGTTAACGTTTCAGGTCGATGACCTTTCATCAGAACTGTTGTATCCGTGTGTTAATAGAGACACTGAAGGCAGGAGTTGGTTTCACAGGTATTTACTGAACAAAGTCTGGAGGTGAACTAACTGATACAACACAATATACAGGCTTATATAGCCCGAGTGGCCATTACCGGCATTACAGTACACAGGGGGCTCTTAAAGGCACATACACTACAATTCCTCCCCTTTTAGCCAACCAGTACATAATATTTTAAGTAATCATTAATTACATGTTACAAGAACAATAATCTACACATTGCTGCAGTTAATCAATTATAAGTCAGTCTCTCTGGAGGCTTCCTGACTCGGTCCGGATAATGCCTCGGTGGTGTAGTAGTTTCTGGTGGTGTAGTAGGTTCTTTTGGCAAAGCTGATTCGGCTTGAATGCCAGTGTCGGGTTCATCTGGTTCCAGTATCACCGGATCGGATGACTCTATGATCTGGTCAGCATGGTGCCTTATTATGCTTTCTCTAATGTCCACGGTATACATCAGTGGTCCTAGTCGTGTGCAAATAGTTCCAGGCTGCCATTTCTCGGTCCGGTAGTCCCGGGCCAAAACTTGTTGACCTATCTGGAAGGTTCTAGTTGGCCTTTCATTCATGCCTTGAAATTGCCGGTTCTCCACGTCCCTTCTGATGTTTGGCTTGATCAAATCCAGCCGGCATCTTAGGCTTCTATTGAAGAACATCATGGCGGGAGTTTGGTTTGTAACCATATGTGTTGCATTCCTGTATGCAAACAAGAAGTTATCTACCTTATGCTGAAGTTTTATGTCTTCATTACCCATGGCCTTTATGGCCTTCTTGAAGGTCTGGACAAACCTTTCAGCCAATCCATTGGTGGCGGGATGGTATGGGGCGGACGTGTAGTGCTTAAACCCATTGTTTTTTAAGAACTTCCTGAATTCTTCGGACACAAATTGCGGTCCATTATCAGAACAGATCTGTTCAGGCAGCCCATTCCTGGCAAATATGGTCCTTAATACTGTGATGGTTTTTTCCGTGGTGGTGGAGGACATCTTTATTACCTCCGGCCACTTGGAGTGTGCATCAATCGCGATTAAAACATTGAGTCCATAAATGGACCAGCAAAGTCGATGTGTACCCTTTGCCATGGAGATGAGGGCCACTCCCATGGATGTAGAGGGGCTTGTGGTGGAGCGTTTTGGACCTTCTGGCATCCTAGGCAGCTCTTGGTCATTTCTTCGATGTCTCCATCGATAACTGGCCACCATACAAACGCCCTGGCTAGGTTCTTCATTTTCACTCCACCCAGATGCCCCTCGTGAAGCTCCTTTAGCACTTTATCCTGGAGTTTGGGTGGAATCACCACTCTGGATCCACACATCAAGGTTCCTTGGCACACTGACAGCTGTTCTCTTCTTTGCGAGAATGCTGGCAACAGTGGTTCGCCATGTGCTGGCCATCCCTTCACTGTTAAATCGTAGACTCGTGAGAGAGTCGGGTCATTTCTCGTTTCCCTTTCAATGGCAGAATTTGTTACTGGTAGACATTCCACTATGGTAGAGTGGAATATCTCCACTGGGTCTACTGTAGGTGCCTCTTCTACCGTTGGCAACAGTAGGCACGATAAACTGTCAGCATTCCCATGTTGTTTTGATCCTTTGTATTCTATGTCATATTGGTGTGCCCCTAGAAAAAGGGACCACCTCTGTAGCCTTTGCGCTGTCATAATGGGAACACCCTTTTTAGGGTTGAATATGGAGATGAGGGGTTGATGGTCAGTCAACAAGGTAAATTTTTGTCCGTGTAGGTAATGGTTGAATTTCTTCACTCCCCATACCAGGCTGAGTGCTTCCCTGTCGATTTGGGCATAGTTACGCTCAGCTGAGTTCAATGAGCGTGACGCAAAAGCTATCGGCCGCTCCGAGCCATCAGGGAATTTATGCAATAATACCGCTCCTACGCCATCAGGGGATGCATCGCACGCCAGTCTGATTGGCAGTGATGGGTTGTAATGAGCCAAAACTTCCTTGGACGTGATTAAGTCTTTGCATTTATGGAAGGCACGTTTACAGTCTTCACTCCATTTCCAAATTACTCCTGTTTGTAGCAGTTCATTAAGAGGGTGCAGAAGAGTTGATAAGTTCGGTAAAAATTTATGATAGTAATTTATCAATCCCAGGAACGACCTTAATTGTGAAACATTTTCAGGTGCTGGGGCTTTTATGACCACTTCAATTTTTTCAGGTGACTTATGCAACCCTTCCTTATTAATTATGTGGCCACAATATGATATTTGTTTCTGGAAAAATTCGCACTTGGGGCGATTTGCTCGTAGGCCCCATTCTCTCAGCCTAGAGAGCACCTGCTCCAAATTGGCAAGGTGCTCGTTGTCATTTTCTCCTGTTACAAGGATGTCACCTAGGTAGCATTGAGTCCCCAGAATCCCTTGGAGGACTTGCTCCATAGCTCTTTGCCAGATAGCTGGAGCTGATGCTACTCCGAAAACCAGTCGATTGTACTGGTACAGGCATTTGTGTGTATTTATCGTGAGATACTTTTTAGAGGCCTCTTCAACCTCCATCTGTAGATATGCCTGTGCCAAGTCAATTTTGGTGAAACGTTTCCCTCCGGATAGTGAGGCGAAAATATCTTCTATCCTCGGAAGAGGATACTGTACCATGTGAAGGACCGGGTTTACAGTCACCTTGAAGTCTCCACAGATGCAAATTTTTCTCTGTTCTTCAGATTTATCATTATTCAACGTTTTCTTCATGACCGGGACGATGGGTGTTGCCCACTTGCTCCAATCTATCTTGGATAATACGCCTGCCTTTTCCAAATTCTCCAGCTCTGCCTCGACTGCTGGACGAATTGCGTATGGCACCGGCCTTGCCTTAAAAAACTTGGGAATTGCCGCATCTTCCACTTTTATTGAGGCGGTGATGCCTTTCAAGGTTCCTAGTTTCTCTTGAAACACTTCCTTGGCGTTGGCCAAGATGTCTTTTAATCGTTCAGGTATGACATCATCATCATTTTTTTTCTTACTGGTCACCGTCAGTGCCTGAATGGAGTGCCAGTCTAAACGTATCTTCCTGATCCATTCACGTCCCAACAGCGGTGGACCACCATCTTGTAGAACGTATAAATACAACTTCTGTATTTCCTTGCCATTGTATACAACAGGCACCCTTATTTTTCCTTTGGGGTATACTTTCTGCCCCGTATATGTTTTCAAGATAATGGATGTGTCTTTTAAAGGTATATGCGGAAATAGCCGCTCGTAATCCCGTCGATTTATGACGGTCAGAGCTGATCCTGTATCTAGCTCCATTTTAACTGGGGACCCTGCTATCGTGAGGGTAACCCAAATGGTCTGGTAATCTTCTTTGGCAATTACATTATGTAATTTGAGACAGCTTAGTCTCTTGTTTCCGGAGTCGCTATCGCTCTTCTGGTCTTCGTAGCTACTGTCCGTCATCATTTGTACCTTTCTGTACTTTTCTTTATTGAGTTTTTTCCTGTCGGTGGATTTTTTTTGTCCAGATCGGCATACCCGTGCAATGTGTCCAATCTTTCCGCATTGCCTGCATGCTTTGTCCTTGAACCAGCAGTCCCTCTGGTCATGGGTGGATCTGCCGCAGCGATAATATCTCTCAAAACCCTGTGTCATTTCATGGGTGCCGAAGTCCTGTGTCTTTTGCTGTATCTCTGCAGCTCCTCTTGCGGCTGCTTCGTATGATACAGCCATACTGAAAGCCTTGTCCAGTGTCAAATCTTTCTCAGAAAGCAGCCTTTTCTGTGTTCCTTCACTTAGGAGACCGCAGACGAATTTGTCTCAAAGAGAATCTGCCAGTCCTGCCCCGAATTGGCAGTGCTTTGATAGCTTTCTTAATTCGGTGAGGTAATCAGCGTTACTTTCATTTTTGTGCTGATTCCTCTTGAAGAATTTGAATCGTTCCGCTATCAGCAGCAGTGTTGGGTTTAAGTGCTCCTGTAGGGTATCAACAATTTCCTTAAAATTCTTGTCCTTTGGTTTGGCTGGAGTGATTAAGTTTTGTAACAGCCCGTATGTCTTTGTGCCCATTAGATTTAGAAGTACTGACGCCTTTTTATCATTTTCTATTCCATTTGCTGTGCAATATACCTCCACTCTTTCCACATATGTGGTCCAATCCTCTATATTGTTATCGAAAGCATCAACATTGCCAGCCTTAGGCATCCTGGAAAAAAAATGGCACTTCCCGCGCTTTCCTTTTTTTTTCTGCAGAAAAAAATGGCGCTTCCCGCCGCTGCTGCTGCTGACAACGCTGTTTTCGCGGTTTTTAAAAAAAAAAATTATTTACAGATGGAGACTCGTTCCCGCCGGACTCTCTGGGACTTTTCCCCCCCTCTGCTAGGTCCGAACGCCGACCTGCTTTGCAGCGCCGGCCGTCTCCCGAGTGCTCCCCCCATCTGTTTCTGTTTGCCTCCACCTTCGCTGCTTGGCCTTGCTGCAGAGCCAGCCGATGGAGCCCCAGCCCGCCGCCCAGGAAGGATTATTGCAGTACCTGCCAGCAGCTCGGCTAGCTGGTGAAACCACTGTTTTTTTTTTTTCTTGCTTTTCTTTGACTTTGGACGTCTGAGGAATCGATGTCCTTGAGGTGCTGCCGAATTGCAGTTAAGTCCGTTTCCAATTCGTCGCCACTGTTGTATCCGTGTGTTAATAGAGACACTGAAGGCAGGAGTTGGTTTCACAGGTGTTTACTGAACAAAGTCTGGAGGTGAACTAACTGATACAACACAATATACAGGCTTATATAGCCCGAGTGGCCATTACCGGCATTACAGTACACAGGGGGCTCTTAAAGGCACATACACTACAAGAACTGGAAAAAAACCTATTCAAAAGATCATATTTGCCTTATTTCCTGCTGCTGCACATTGAGCAATCAGTTTTTACGATCTGTCCACTAACATCCCAAAATTGTTTGTCTGTGCTGTATTTCGTAGACTATCACCATTGAGTTTACAGCTCCAGCACTGAATTTCTGCAGAGTTCTTCCGACCTCCTGTTGTAACTTCAACGGGAGTTTGGCGCAGCTCCCGGAGAATCAGCATACATGGCTGTTTTCAATTGTTTACTATGTTTCTTCAGGAGTCCCACTGATCTCCCATTGGTGCACCCCACAGAGATTCCAGGTGCACTGCTTATTATTTTTCTCTGACCTTTCATTTGTTGACATTGAATTTAATTTGCCATTTCTCATCCCAGCTTCCCAATCTGTCCAGATCCCTCTGTAACTGATCAACCACCCCATCCCCACATTTTTGTCATTGGAAAATGTTAACAATTTTTTAAGTCTATTCTCACTTCACTCATTGATATACAATATAAAATAGCAAAGCTCCTAGTGCTGGTCCTTGGGACACCCAAGTAGTCACTTCCTGCAACTCCAACATAGCTATTTGCTTGACCACCCTGTCTCCTTTGATGCAGTTATTGCCAATCCACTTCAATAACTTTCCACCTATTCCATGCTTTTTTACCTATGGATCATTGTCTAGAGACTTGAGTGCTTAATCTAGTGCTGCACTGTTGGAGGTGTCGTCTTTCAGATGAGATGCTAAACTAAGGCCCCTTCGGCCCTCTCAGGCAGATGTATAAGATCAAATGGTGCTATTTGAAGATGAGTCGTAGAGTTCTCCCAGTGTCCTGGCCAACATTTATCCCTCAACCAACACCACTAAAAACAGATTGTTATAAATCTCATTATCATAAAGAAACTACTCATGAAATAACACTGGATGGCCAGCTGGTGGCGCCATGCAAGGAGTATAAATACTCGGCCGTAGACCCAGCTTGCCCAGGGACATTTTGTAAGACAGGAACTAGTGAAGTACAACTAGACCTCCATGTTCTGAAACAAGTTGATTAAAGCCTTGCTTTATACTCAAACCAAGTGCGTAGCGAGTATTATTAAGTCAATTTAATCAACTTGATATCGACTCCATGCTTTGGGTGATTTCGGGAACAGCCAGCTCTGAGCCTGTGGGGACCCGCACCCGGACTCACGATCTCCCCAGCCTCCCTCGGGTCGATCAGGGCAACAGGGGCCCTGTCGATCCACCAGTATGGATCAAGCGGCCCAGGGACCAAGACACGGTCTGGGGAGATGTGCCTTCTAGCCATAAACAAAGATCTAAAAGACTGAGGCTATTTGTGGTCCGCCTTGCTTTATACTCAAACCAAGTGCGTAGTGAGTTTTATTACGTCACAGATTATCTGTTCATTTATCTCATTGCTGTTTATGATACTTTGCTGTGTACAAATTGTTGCCATGTTTGCCTATATTACAGCGCTTCAAAAGTACTTCTTTGGTATATCTGTAGGATGTGAAAGATGCTATATAAATGCAAGTTCCTTTTTTTTTACTACATCAATAATTTTGCTGAAGTCCAGATAAACAATGTCCATGAAGTTCCCTTTATCCTTGGCCTCCAATAACTCCTGAAAGAATTCCAACAGGTTTTTCAAGTATGATCTTCTCCCATAATGCCATGCTCACTTGCCTTAATGACTTCCTACTGCTTCAGGTGTTTCACAATACTCTTTTTTAGGGTAGCATTTGACATTTTACCCATGACAGTTGACAGGCTTACCAGCCTATAATGTCCATGCTCCTTTTGCCCTTTATTAAAGATAGGTGTAATGTTCCCATTCCTCCAATTCATTTGTACAACTCCCAATTCTAATGATTCCCTAAGCATTCCCATCAGAACTTTGTCAGCATTCCCTTAAATGTCATTGTGTGCAGACTTCCAGCCCTAAGGTCTTATCCACTTTCAGTACTTTCAACAAACCTATCACTTCTCATTATCCTTAAAATCTCTTCCTTATTTCCCAGAAAATCAAACCTCACTTCCAGCTTCTTCCATAAACACTAATGAAAATAAACTATTTATGATGGATGTACTTATACTTTATATTGTTTTCTATGACCTTGCAATTCTAATCTCAGTGTCTATTTTTGGCTGTTTACACAGTTTCTTCAGTCTTCACCCTATCTTTAGACTCCTGGCTGCTTACCACTGAACCTGAAGATCTATCTTTGAGGAACATCCTCTTTTTTGTTCTTATTCCTGCATTATATCCTTTGTTGCCCACATAGGCTCTCTTATTATGTTTCTTGCCCAGTGGTATAAATTGACTTTGTATTTATTGCATTATGCATTTAAAAATGCAATATTTCTCCTCAAATTGCTTTCTCTCTAACAATCGATGCCCATTCAACTCCATTAGTTTTTTCCTTATTCCAAAAAGTCTGCCTTTCTAAAATTAAAAGTCTGTGCTTTACATTAGAGTGGTGAGTCTGAAGCCAAACTCAATTATGTTATGGACAGTTTCCAAGATGTTCCCTGACCTTAACTTGTTCAATCATCCCTGGTTTGATACATAAAGCTAGATCCAAAGACACGTCCTTAAATATCTGTGCAAAAATCAGTTCATGACCATGTCCAGGAAGAAATTTCTCCATTTCTGCTCCCACTATTGTTCTCCCCATTAATTCCTAAATGAAAATCCTCCATGACATTCATATTTACAGTCAAAGATACCACTCTAATCTGTTTGCACAGTGACTTGTAACAGATTCCTGCAACTAACTTCTCTTTATTATCTTAATCCATAGTGCCTCGGCCTTGTCTGTACTACATCCTTGTTCAGTTATTCCTCTTACCTTTATATTATATTTTAAAGTAAAAGCAACATGCTCACCACAATTTTCTCCATCCATACATATCAATCAACAACCGATGAGACGTACCTTCCACCCTGTGTCCTTATTTAACCACAACTCCGTAATCCTTATATCATGGCGCTGAATTTTTAACCTACCACTATCAATTTTATGGGGTTCTGTAGCAGGCAGGATGGAAAATTGGTTATGGACATGCTTCTCCCATTGCTGTGCCATTTATTGTTCCCTGGGCCCATTTGCAGGCAGTATACCTGCCAAATATATTGGCATATATATTGAAACTAAATGCAAATTAGGGAAAATAATCTCTGACATATTCACCTCCATTTGTGTCACTACTATGCTGGATGGAAGGGAAACTCTGATGACAGAAAGGCAAAAAATCTAGGTTCATAATTCTTGTCTCCAGCACGTAGCTCTGGATCAGCTAATTTATTCTTAACTAGCTGGAGTGCCCGGCGGTGCCGAGGGTTTTTTGAGGGGATGTTGTTATGAAAAAAGTAGAAATATTTTTACAGATATAAATGAGTTTGTCTGTCTGTCTGTCCGTGTGGGAAGGAGAGAGAGAGAGAGGGGGAAAGAGAGAGAGAGGGGGAAGGAGAGAGAGAGAGAGGGAAGGAGAGAGAGAGAGAGAGGGAAGGAGAGAGAGAGAGAGGGAAGGAGAGAGAGAGAGGGAAGGAGAGAGAGAGGGAAGGAGACAGAGAGAGAGGGAAAGAGAGAGAGACAGAGAGGGAAGGAGAGAGAGAGAGAGAGAGAGAGGGAAGGAGAGAGAGAGAGAGAAGGAGGGAGAGAGAGAGAGGGAAGGAGAGAGAGAGAGAGGGAAGGAGAGAGAGAGGGAAGGAGAGAGAGAGAGAGGGAAGGAGAGAGAGACAGAGAGAGAGAGGGAAGGAGACAGAGAGGGAAGGAGGCAGACAGAGAGAGGGAAGGAGAGAGAGACAGAGAGGGAAGGAGAGAGAGAGAGACAGGGAAGGAGAGAGAGAGAGAGAGAGAGAGGGAAGGTGAGGGAGAGAGAGGGAAGGAGGGAGAGAGAGAGAGGGAAGGAGAGAGAGAGAGAGGGAAGGAGAGAGAGAGGGAAGGAGAGAGAGAGAGAGGGAAGGAGAGAGAGACAGAGAGAGAGAGGGAAGGAGAGAGAGAGGGAAGGAGAGAGAGAGAGAGAGAAGGAGGGAGAGGGAAGGAGAGAGAGAGAGAGAGAGAGGGAAGGAGAGAGAGAGGGAAGGAGAGAGAGAGAGGGAAGGAGAGAGAGAGGGAGGGAAGGAGAGACAGCGGGAGAGAGGGAAGGAGAGAGAGAGAGAGAGAGGGAAGGAGAGAGAGAGAGAGAGAGAGGGAAGGAGAGAGAGAGAGAGGGAAGAAGAGAGAGAGAGAGAGGGAAGGAGAGAGTGAGGGAAGGAGATAGGGAAGAGAGGAAGACACCCCGGGGAAGGGGCTGGACTCAAAGCCCAGCGGGTGAAGAAGGGCAGCTGCCATTTTGTGAGGTCGGCAGGAAGTTTGAATTGTGGCGGCAGAAGGAAGGAAGAAGGCGAGCTCTCCCTCCCTCTCCCACCCCTTCACTCTTTACCTCCCTCACCCTCTTTTTCTCCCTCCCCCTCTCTCTCCCTGCCACTCACTCTCTCCCCCCTCTCTCCCTGCCCCCTCTCTCCCTGCCCCTCTCTCTCTCCCTCCCTCCCCGCTCTCTCTCTCTCTCTCTCCACTCCCTCCCCGCTCTCTCTCTCCCCCTCCCTCCCCGCTCTCTCTCCCTCCCTCTCTCTCCCTCCCTCCCCCTCTGTCCCCTCTCCCTCTCCCTCCCTCCCCTCTCCCTCTCTCTCCCCCTCTCCTCTCCCTCCGACTCACCTCGGTACCAGAACGGAGTATATCCGACACCGGGAGGCCGGGTGCCCATCACTCAGAAGCGAGCCCGGGGTTCCTCATGTTTAACCAGGCTGGCCTTTGGACTCGGTTGGCTGGGCGGCAGTGGAAGGCCTTTCGCTCCGGACTCCCTTGTCCGATTTAGGTCGGGGATGGCTCGTTGGAAAGCCCCGGTTTTCCCGGTCCCGCACTAATGGCAAGAGAGAGAGGGGGAAGGAGAGAGAGAGAGAGAGGGAAGAGGAGAAAGAGAGAGAGAGGGAAGAGGTGAGAGAGAGAGAGGGAAGGAGAATTAAAATCCCGACTTTTGTCTGTTTTCCCACGCAGCTGGCCAGAGAAAAGGAAAACAAAAGAGATGAAGAGTTTAATTTAAAGCAGCCTCTCCCCCGCTAAAAGGTGAGAGCCAGAGGGAGATTTTGCGGGTGAAGAGGGGCGGTCGCCATTTCGTGAGGCACTAACGGCAGTTTGAAAGATTAGGTCCTGCCCACACACACCATGAAACGCCCCCCGTGACGCAGCATGCTCCCCCTGTAGGATTGGTCAGCCTTCACGTCACTCAATGCTAATGAGCGGATTCCCCCGTATGATTGGCCAACCGCTAATGAGCGGATTTTTGACCATTTTTTGTATACTGTCTGAACAATTTTTGTCTGACCAAAAAGTCAATATGCCTATGAGACTCCCCTAATCATAAGCTTTCTTTTGATATAAAATATGTGTAGGTACGCTCTATAACTTTTGAGTGTATAGTGGACAGACAGACAAACAGACAGACAGACAGACAGACAGACATACAGACAGACAGACAGACATACAGACAGACAGACATACAGACAGACAGACAAACAGATGGACGGATCCTTTTATATATAGATGCTCCTTGTATTTGTGTACATTATCTCAGGACACATACCTCCATTACTTGATGCAGTCTTCCCTAGCATTCTCACTCATCTTAATCTCTGCTCATGACTATCTACACTCAGTTTTTATTTTCAACATGCTCACGGTATAATTCAGTTCTACTCGATCTGTTTCATGATCTTTAAATGTCCTTCCCCCTTACATACTAGTTTAAATCCACCGAACCCTGTCATACTAGTTTAAATCCACCCCAACTGAAATACAATGCCTTAAAGGCTGGTGGAAGCAGATTTAATAGTAACTTTCAAAAGGGAGCTAGATATATACATAAAAAGGAAAAGAAAATGCAGGGCAATGGGGAAAGAGCAAGGGTGTGAGAATAATTGGATTGCTCTTTCAAAGAACCGGCACAGGCACTATGGGCTGAATGGCCTCATTTTGTGATGTATCATTCAATGATTCTATGATCTATTTACCATCTCTGCCAATATATTGGTTTCAGTATGGTTCAAGTGACGATCATCTCACTTGTATACCCTTTCCATATCCCAAAAGCCTTCACCCAATGCCCTAAAAATGTAAATCTTTCTGTTTGTTTCTACCCTGTCTAATCCTACCCTGTATAGAGGTTTTTTTTAATTTAATCTAGCAACTAGCTTCTAAAAATCTGACTGTAGGAGTTCTAACCTATTCTTTCTTATTCTGTCATTTCCTGCATGCACCATGACCACTGGTTTTTCCTATTCCATTACCAGAAAATAGTCATTAAATGACATCCCTCACCTTGGCACCAGGGAGACAACAAACCGTGCAGGACACATGGCTATGAAGTCTGCTATCTATGCCTCAATGTATTGAATACTTTATTATAGCTACCTTCAGCTTCTCCTTTCCAACATTCCATTTCACCCCTTATGTAGCCCTTTCACCACATGTTGCAATGTTAATCAGTACTACTCTGCCCATCTCACTGTTACTGTGCTCCTGATAGCTATCCAAAACCATGGAGCTATTAGACAGGTCCAGGAACCTAAGCTCTCCTGCACCTCCTATCTCTTCCTGTTTCTTCTTGGGGTTTCAAGCATTCCTTGTCTCTTCCTGCTCTCTCTGGGGGTTTCCTGAATCTCCTGTTTCTTCTTGATTTCTTTGTGGATGGTCACCCATTTTTGTCCTTTCCTGAAATTCTCCTCTCTCACTCAACTATCTGTCTGACTCTGTAGGGTAACCACTCTCTGGGGCCTGCACTTCAGAATTCCTGAATTTCCTGGATGTTGCAGAGTGCAGAGACTTCAGGAATCTTAAGCTCGAGTTAGAAGGTTGTGGATTCAAATGCCACTCCAGAGAACTGAGCTCAAAAATCCTGGCTGACACTTCAGTGCAGTACTAAGGAGAGCTGCACCGTCGGAGGTGCTGTCTTTTGGGTGAGACTTTAAACCTGTCCTCTCAGGTGGACATAAAAGATTCCATGGCACTATTGAAGGAGAAAAGTGGAGTTCTCCCCAGTGACTTGGCCAATATTTATCTCTCAATCAACAGTGCTAGAAACAGATTATCTGGTCATTATTTCATTGTTGTCTGTGTGACCTTGCTGTGTGCAAATTTGCTGCTGCATTTCCTACAGTACAACAGTGATTACACTTCAAAAGCACTTCATTGGCTGTAGAGCACTTTGGGATGTCCTGAGGTTGTGATAGGCGCTACATAAACTCTAGTCTTTCTTTCTTTGTTTTTACATTCCGTTCTTTGGTACCCGATGCAGACAAATGTTCCCTGGGTACCATGACCCTCATCTTACATTCCATACCTATAAAGATTTTGATTGCAACTGAAAAAATATTAATTCACTGTATTTCTCTCAGCTGAACCTCTCATATATAATTTCAGGCCAACTGTTCCTCAAGTCTGAGCTCTCTCTCGGGTTGAAGTCCCATTGAAGCTAACCTCTATACCCTAGGGGTTGTTCGCACGTCACTGGTCCCTCGCTGCATAAGATTGTTTGGTTGCCCTTTTCTGTACTGCCTCCAACCCTAGATATCACACTATAGTACAACAACCAGAATTGTACACAATACCCTCAATATAGCCATACTAGTGCTTTGTAGAGACTCATTATTGACTCTTCCAACACTGGCTTCTTGTGCATTGCTCCCTCCCTACATCTCACCATTAGCAACTGCGTCTTCAGTGCCTAGGCCTCGCACTTGGGAATTCCCTCTCTAAAACCCTCTGCCTCTTCCCATCCCTTTCCTCCTTTAAGGCCCTCCTTAAAACACACTTTCTTTCGCCAAACTTTTGGTCTTCCCCTATTATCTCCTTTTTTTGCTCCGTGTCCATTCTGTCTGATTATGACTCTGCAAAGCACCTTGAGATGTGATTCTATGTTAACGGTGTTATAGAGGTGCAAGGAGTTGTTTGTACTCATCCCTCCGCCTATCTTCTCAAGAGCGGGTTAGGTTTCCTTATTGCACTGTCAGTTTCATTGAGCTATCCACCAATAACCTAAATCCGTCATATGTTATTTTCTATTGTTTAGAGCCATTTCATTTATACTCCTCTGTTTATTTCCTTTCCCTAAGATTAAAGAAAATGACAACAGGTCAATAGACGTGGGTATTACTATAATATATAAATTATCTGTGCCTGGAAGAAAGGCTAAAAATTTTAACTCATCGACCTCACTAAGTTACTGTCTAGTGTTTTCAAATTTGCATGCTTACAAATAACATCAATGTATTTAGCCCTCCATTTTAATTTAGAGGTGACATTGTAATTGATGGTGAAAGGCCATACAATATACAATTAAAATGAACTACTCACATAATAGCCATAACAAATTCACTGGTCCTGTTAGTTGTTGAGATAATTCCTTCCTTATCCTTTTTAACAGATTCATAAAGCTAAAGACAGTAATATGTCTAAGAAATAATTTCATTTATTCTTGCTTCAAAACATCCATCAATTAACATTTCATACAGAATAGTACACATCTAGCACCAGGTCTGAAACCATCTGTGCAGTGAACGTCTATGGGTAAATCGTGAGAACGGCTTATCCAAGTCTCTTGACGTACCCTGGTCTTCTCGGCAGACCAAAGTTCCTACTGAATCAAAATTTGAATCTCTTTTTATACCTGCTGGATGCAACACCATCGGGTGTTTTATGGCCCCCCAGTTCTTTGCCAGATAGGGATGAGGGGCTTCATATCTTTTCATATCATACTGTTACTTCCTTTTATTGCTTTTCCCGAGCCATAGCACTATGGTACAGACCTTTGATGTATGCTCTATAGCAACCTATTGCCTTTTTATATTGCAGTAATCTTTCTTACATTCCCCCTCCCCTGCTGTGATCAAAAGCATATGTTTTAAAAGTCTATGGCCTAGAAATTCAGTTGCGTTTGCGCCCACTTATTGGCTATAAAGTGGTTTGCGCCTGAAGTTTTTTATCGCCCGAAATTCAGATGGACCCTAACATCGGCGTTAGCCGGTAGCGCCGCGCCGGCACTGATGACGTCATCGGTGTGCGCAGCGCCCCGGTTGCAATGCTATTCCGGCCCGATGGCCAAATTCAGTTGCGGCCGCCTCGCCCGTGGCAGCCGCAAACAGTGTTTGTGAAACGGGGTCTTGCAGCTCCGAAAGGCCGGCGCATAAAGGTGGAGCGGCGGCCGGCCGCTTTCCCGGCGGCCGCCTGCCCGCACCTCCCTCCCCGGACTCCTGCACCACCCCCCCGCGGCATTGATGTCTGAGTCCCGCGAGCCCGGCACTTCTCCGTGATGCCGGGCTCATTTGCCGGGGGAATCCACCGGCGATCTGACGGCTGCAGGCAGCTCCTCCTTAAGAGAAGGAGGAGGCCTGCAGTACCCCAGCCTGCCGCACCGCATCGGGTGCCGCAGCGGCAGCTGGACGCCTGAAAGTGACATTCATCGCCCCTAGCGAGGCGGCCAAACCCTGCAATAGCGCCCGCCGCCGTCTTGGCCCGTCGCAACTGAATTTTAGGCTGGCGCTACGGGAATCCTGGCAAGCGCAAAATTTCGGGCGCAAAAGACCTGGCGGGGCCATACCGAATTTCTAGGCCTTTCTGTTTTAATACGGACAACTAATTTAGCTTAATTTCAATATTATCCAACTAGCTTATTTATTTAATAATCTACATGTGTATATCCTGTTCTGTATAAAAGTAATTTAAATATATACCTATATTCTTACATTAATGACCCCACATTATGAGGGAAAATTGCCTAGTGGGGGACATATTGAAAGAAAGGAAGGCCTTGCATTTGTATAGCACCTTTCATATCCCCAGAACATGTTAAAATCTTTTACTGCCAATTAATTACTTTTGAGGAATAGTCGCTGTTGTTTTGTAGGCAAATATGGTGCAGCAAACATCGAATGAGATAACGAGTTAATCTGTTTATAAGTGAGGGATGAATGTTGTCCAGGACACCAGGAGTGCTCCATGCTCTTCATCGAATAATACCATGGGATTTTCCATTTCAATCTGAACAGGAAAATAGTACCTCAATTTAAAATCTCATCTGAAAGACAGCACCTCTGATAATGCAGTACTGTACTGAAGTGTCAGCCTAGATTATATGCTCAAGTCCTAGAGTGGAACCTGAAATCAGAAATAAGAATGTTAAAATTGAGCATAGTTGATCATTAACTTTAATGAATGATAAATTAATCATGGGCTGGGACTGCACAATTTCGCAATGTGCGCTCCCAGTGGGCGTAGTTCCATGCCAGGACTGCTGAAGTAGAAAATGTCCCCTTTAAGGCCATTTGCCACTCATCATTCTACTTTCTGAACCACGAGTTATTACACTTAATGGGGGAAAAATTCGGTTGGTTTGCACCTCCCGTTAGCACCTTAAGAAGGCGCTAATGGGGCGCAAAGCAACTAGCGCCCAGGTGCGGCAATGTTTGCGCTGCTCGCGTAATTGACCAGACGTTTTGCGGTAGTGCTAAACACTACCACCACGATATCTTGCATCCACAGATCATGACGTCAGTCGAGCGTGCAATGCCCCAGACCGGATATTGAGTGGCGCCCCCTGCCTTACTGCCTGCCGCTAGCAACGACAGGTTGAGGGGAGCGTTTTGCAGTCGGGGAGGGTCTGGGGGAACGCTATTTAAAAGGGGCTGGTTCCTGCCTTTTTTTTCGGCGACACTTTTGCACCACGCATTTTGAGTGAGAGAGAGAGACTTCTGGAGATATTCAACGCTGTGTTGAGGAGTTTTGGGTGCTGAGCAGCACTTTGCAGGTTCATTTTGATTTGATCTTCCTTGCATCAATTTAGAAGAGACTATGGGGGCTGCACTCTGACATCTTTCCCTGGGCCTCTCCATTGTTCTTTCCAGCAGATTTGATGTACAGGTCTCTCCAGGCCGAGATTCAAGGCTGCAATGAGCAGGATGTGGATGGAGAGCAAGATTGACCCTTCCTTTTAAGAACTTGCCGGCGCCAGTGTGTCTGTGTTCCATTGCTGACTGACATCACATGAGCTTCACCAGCGCTCTGAGATAGCGACTCGCTCCTCGGAGTTAGCACCTTAAGAGAGATGTGTAGCGTCTGATTTAGCGCTCCAATCACCTCCAGGGGTGATAGAAGCCAAGTTTGCAGTCGGATGCGATAATTAGCGGCAGGCGCTAAACTTTGCGCCCGGCCGATAATTGCGCACCAAACAGGGCGATATTGAATTTCTCCTCCAACATATTTAACATGGCTGGTTTGGAGAAACATAAGGCAACTAGGCCCTTATGAGTTATAAGTATTTTCCAAGTTTGCACTACTGACAAGGATCCTTGTCTGCTGGCCACATGTATCGGGAAATTGTGGGTGAGCCCCCCATGATTTTCCATTCATTCATGCGCAGCATGCCCACAATTTCCTGACATGTGCTGCTAGTGGGCAAGGCTCCTTGTTGGTAATGCAAACTTGTAAAATCAGTCCTACAATATCAAATGTCACTCAGTGATACATGTCCTTGTATTGCACTGCTCCCTGTTACGCAGCTTTTATTTCATTAGAACTCTGTTTCAACGGGTGTTATATTTTTAATACTTTTTTTTAGAAAATTCATATGCATTAATGCAACAGCCTTAGATAAAAAGGAATGCAAAAATCACAGGAAATGGCTGAAAACAACATCGAAGAGCTACAAGAGATGCAGAATGTCCTTTATTTCTAGCTGCAACTAACCTTGATAAACCTGCATTAGTGCTGGAGCTCTGCTGTGATCTAGTGACTTAGAGCACAACACTTTCTGAGGTAGGGTTTACTGTCATTTATGCACAGATTTGTGATGGCACAGAAGTATCACAGATATGAAAGCCAGCTGGCACCTCCTACACTACTCCACATGTACATGACTGCTGGGGAGCTTAACCTCCTCATGCCCACTGATTTGATGAAGCAGAGAACACTGGACATCTGTGAGTTTTTGAATTCCTCCCTCATGGGTGTCTGCAATATTTCTCCAGGTCTGTTAAAGGCAGCTAGGACAGCTTCTTGGAGTTCAGACTTCAAAGTATTCTTAGCAATAATATCAACATTCTTACTAGATACTCTTATTGTGTCCATGATCTACGTAATTGATGTCACCATAGCTACTGGCAGCTGCTCTATTCCAGACCAGTGTAGACAACCATTGATACACAACAGTACCCATATGGTTGCTGAACTCCTTCAAACTGCCCAGATCATCTTGCAAAATCATGTGTATGGAGACCAGTGGCCTATCAATGGCAATCACTTGTTGCAGTATCCTCAGTCAAAGTCTGCATCCTGAGGCAACTAAGAAGTACTCAGCAGCCTAAGCCTCCACGTAGACCCTCTTAGCCCCCAGCGGTACCTCTCCATCACATATGCTCGGTCCTCCACCCAGAGATTCCTCCTCTACGTTGTTACATCAGTACCTCT
Source organism: Somniosus microcephalus (assembly GCF_052327205.1). Lineage (NCBI taxonomy): Eukaryota > Metazoa > Chordata > Chondrichthyes > Squaliformes > Somniosidae > Somniosus > Somniosus microcephalus. The sequence continues at coordinate 188,576,435 of NC_140993.1, read as the reverse complement.
GCTAGTCTCGGTACTGGTTTTTGGTGCCAGTGAGAGTGATGACAAGTATTGTGGTGAGTTATACCCATCCATCTTCCTCTGTAAAGGGAACTGTTCTGCAGCATCCTGAGATGCGCCCGTTCCATTCATCTGTAAATGGAGAAAACAGAAATGAATTAATTCTTAAGCACAATTATGCAGTATCTGTATTTATGAACAGGTTGATGATGATTAGTTTAGCATAGAACATAAGATTAATGCTGGAAATACCAGGCTGTCTCATGAGACTCAAAGCCTAGAATGTCTCCATCCTAAAGAATTGCACAAGTCTAACTTCCCAACAAAGCAGCTATTTTTGCTCCCTATTTTTCTCTGGCATTGTAGATCAGCTTTGCCTAGAAACATAACGGGGTAGAAATTGATCCGCATTGTACCCATTTTCCAGACAGGAAATGGGAGCAAAAATTATCAATTTTGCTGCACCCCAAGAATGCCTGAAATGTGTCTGACGCCATCTTTATTTTCTGTGTGGCCACAGTAACCAGGCATTAGGCCCCTTGAGTATGAGTGCCCCCTCCTGTTCTCCTGCCCACTCCCAGGACCTACCTGATGGCAGTTTCTGCGGAGGCAAGCAGCCCAACTTCGCCCTCGTGGAACTGGTGAGGTGCCTCTGGTGTCCACAGCTCGCCAGCCCTATGCTGAAGAAGCCCAAGGCCTAATTTTGGATGAGCCATGGGCCTTTGGCTTCTGATGCAGAGACCTAGGCCTGAAAACAGGTTGAAATGAATTTCCACCCCAAGATCTTTAAAGGTTGTGACAGAGTAAAAGGCCTCAATTTTAATAGCCCTGAGGAGGCGGGTTTGGAGGCGGGTCTGTAGCGAAAATCGGAAAAAATGGCTTCAGACACCCAACCTGCCTCCATCCCGCCCCCATCCAATTTTCCTGAGTGTCTGTTCAGCCGCTCCCAAACTGACCTGACTGAAACTGATGGGACAGATAGTTAAGGCAGTTAAGAGCCTGTTAACTGCCTTGCTAATCCTATTTTGAAAGTGATTTCCCATTTTTGTGCTTCTGGCTCCTGTTTCCCATCTTGTCAGATATAGGCCAGGTTCAAGGAGATGAGTTGCTGGAGGACATGGTTTGTATTCATTGGTGGCGCACTTTAAAAGCGCCCCTGAAACATGGCTGACATTCAAATGCAACAACATTGCTGTTGTAGGTATGGAATAACATTTTGCACATCTACTGACCTTGTGACTGTTCAAGCTGACACCCATCTGCAGTGTGTCATGAATGGAATAATTTCAGGCCACTTTGACTGTGCACTTGCAAGCTTGTTGCCTCAAATGAAATCTATAGCAAGGGGATGGGAAAAATTTTATGTCCTCTCATCCTGGTCCTCATAATCAGAGGAACAGCAGCCACGTGGCTCAGCAAAGATTTTCCTGGGACGAGGAGGACAAGGCGCACCTTGCATGCCCTGATGTGACCAATGCAGCATCCCTCCAGTTCACTGCTGCCGTCAACCAGGGTATGCACACTGCCATGCCACATTCGTATAAGCTTACTCTTCAACCATAGGTGGCTACCATATGGCTCTGTAATTGTAGGTGACATTTGTCCAACGTCATACATCATCTCTGTTATACCCAGATATTTCTGATCACTTTCACCATCAGCACTACAAAAGCAAGTCACCCTGAGCCCTCAATGCACTTTTGTCATTTCCCAGAACACATAGGCCACACAATCAACTGTTTGCCATAATTTTTCTTTTACACATGACAAAAGGATCATAAACCAAGAACTGTCAGAAAAAAAAGACAAAACACCCACGTGAGTCCCCTTGTGACTATATGAGCTTAATCTTTTTCTTACACATGCTTCTACGTGGTGCTTTCCATGTGGCTTCAGCAGATGTCGAGGCACCTTGCTGACTTGGATGCTACGCCTGCTTTGGCGGGCGTCCTCTGGGTTTGGGAGCCTGGGAGGGCTCTTCAACAGTCTGCTTTACCTGCAACTGTGCAGGGGCTGAAACGGCCATCTCAGTTGTCTCTGCAAAGTGGGTCTCTGACCAAGGGCTCCGCAGTGGCATAGTTGTGTGAGCGCTTGAGAGGAGCCCACACTTCCTTGTGTCCTGCCAACAACATCCCTCTCATGGGTCAGCTGCATTTCAGTGCTGGCAAGTGGCTGGAGAGCACCTTGCTGCACATCAAGGCGACCATGAGGACCCGCATCTGCACTGGCAGTCCTCATCACAAGGACATCCAGGAAGCTCTGGTCTCTCTGCTCAATAGCTGCCATCTCTCCTCCAGAGATGACAATCTATTTTGAACAGTCACCATGTTTTCCTGACTCTGGCGACTTATTTCCTCCATGATGGTAGCCATCCTTTCCACAGAGGTAGCCAGCCTTTCCATGGAGGTTGCCATCCTATCCATGGTGGTGCGTTCATGCGCCATTGCCTCCACCATGGCAGTGCTGATGTTAGAGATGGACCCCTCCATTCTATCCACACTCGCACTAACCCTGGAGACAAACCCTTCCAGAGGCACAGCATCTGCATGCAGCTCAGCAGAGCTAGGAGATTGCTGCGATCTCCGCCGAGGACTCTCCACTGCTGTCGCTGTCTCCACTATCTGCTGCTGCTCACTTGTGCACTGAGATAGACCAGGTGGCAACATTACTCCAACTCATGAGGGCCCCACTGAGGTGTGCGTTGCTGCGCTGGTGCTGGATGCACTGAGTCCTGGTGATGCTGTTCCCTCAGAGGTTTCAGGTTCCTCTGAGGATTTGTCCGGCTCTTCATCCTGGATCGTGGGGAGGGGGGCGCTTGATGGTCCTGTGGGAGAGTAAAGGCATGATTTAGACAGCTGATATTGATGCAGAAGACACATCCCTTTGAGCAGATGATACAACACGATTCTCTATGAACATCATATGCCATTGAAGCATAGGGCTAGATTTTCGGGGAGCCATCAGGCGGGGTTTCAGGTGTGTGGGGGGTGGGAAACCCTGACTTTGGTGGTCCCAACAACATCCCGCCCAAAACCCCGCCCCACGTAAATTTCAGGGGCGGCGGGTACCTGCCCCGCTCTGGGACCCACCGAAACCAGGCGGGAAGGGATTTGTGCCAATTTACTGCCTTTTAACAGGTAGTTAACAGGCAGTTTTTAGCCTAATCCCCATTTTGAGGGGTTCCATGTGGGTTTCCCGATGGCTCCAAACCATGCCAGGTTAGAGCAGCGGGCCGTCGGGTTGAATGACTTGGAGGGGTCGCGATGTCGGCGCTTAGGTGAGTGATGGGTGCATGAGTGTAAAGGTAAGTGTGTTTGGTGTGTCTAAAGTCTGTAGTGAACTTTTACGAACCTTTACTTACATTAACAGCCGTTCTTCCTGTAGCTGTCAGGAGCACAGCACTCAGCCGGAACTGAAAGCTGAATGGCTGCGATCTGTCAAAAGTGACAGTCTTCAGCTTTGAGTGCTGCGAGATTTCTAAATGAGTCTGCGCTGTCTTGTTTTGCACACTTTGTACAAAAATAATAAATTGCAGGACAATGGAGTATTACAGTTTAAACTCTTTTAATGAAGCATCAGGTCTGTAAGCTTTCTCAATCATTACAGCACCGTGTGGATAAGATGGAGTCTGGACCCCCTGGGTCTTCTAAACAATAGCAGTCCTTACAGATGCCCGCAGGACAACGACAACTCAGCATGTGATCACAAGTGAATATAATAGGTATTCCTTACAGATGCCTGCGGGCCAATGCGATTGCGGCGGTACACCTGTCCTTCTGGTGTGTGGACGTGATACGATCACTCAGTGTCAGCTGGCTGGATGATGACTGCTGGCTTCCAGTAGTCATGCTCCTGGATTCTGACGGATTCTCCATTGTGCAGCGGCGGCAGTAATCTAGCTGACCTGTCATATTTTCTCTTTTGGTGTTGCTGTCTCTGTACACGTTTTGCATGCACTTGCTTGCAGCTGGCGACCTGCCAGGGCCTGTCTGGGATACGGTGAGGTATCATGGGCTCTTTGACATTTGATGGGCGACGCTCTAGACAAATGGAACATTTTCTGACAATTTCCTCAATGTGTTTGCACATTCCGGGCCAAAACATAATGTCACGTGCTCTTTGTTTGCATTTTTCCATGCCCATATGTCCAGCATGAATTTTTGTCAACATCTCTTCTCTGAGACTGGTAGGAATGATGATTTTCTCCCCTTTGAAGATGATTCTGTTGATTTGTGACATTTCATCTCTGTGGTTCCAGAATTCAGATATGCTCTGAGGGCATTTCCTCCTTTCCTCAGGCCATCCTTCATGTATGGCTTTTCTCAGCAGTGTGAGTTGTGCATCTTTCTCTGTTCCTGATTGGATCTCCTTCAGTTTTCAGTCACTCACAGGTAAGCTGTTGTACACCATGTGCACCTGCACATCCATGCCTTCACTGAGACTGCTGTCCTGGTAGCTAAGAGACTTTCTGGAGAGTGTGTCTGCGACAGGAATATCTTTGCCTGGATGGTGAATGATTGTGAAGTCATACTTCTGTAGCTGAAGGATCATTCTCTGTAGCCTTGGTGGGGCTGCGGCTAGTGGTTTCCTCATGATTGACTCGAGGGGCTTGTGGTCGGATTCCACAATGACTTGTCGGCCATAGACGTACTGGTGGAAACGCTTACATCCAAACAGAATTGCATATAGCTCTTTCTCGATTTGAGCATAGTTGATTTCACTGTCTGAGAGATATCTGGAAGCGTAGCCGATGGGCTTTCCTTCTTGCAGTAATACTGTGCCTAGTCCGTACTTTGACGCGTCCACTTGTAGTCTGAGCTCTTTGTTGGGGTCGAAGTAGACAAGAACTGGTCCTGGTTCTCTAATGATTAGGTCTTTCATTTTCTGAAATGCTGTGTCATGCTGTTTGTCCCATAGGAACTCATTGGATTGTTTGAGCAACTGACGCATGGGTGCGTTGATTTCGGAAAGGCTCGGGGCAAACTTGGCTAAGTAGTTAACCATGCCTAGTACTATCTCTAGCTGTGCGCGGTTCTTCGGCGGCTCCATCTTCTTGATGGCGGAGATTTTCTCTGGATCCGGCTTAATGCCATCAGTTGAGAGGCGATGCCCGAAAGAACTGATCTCGGCGGATCCGATTATGCTTTTCTCGGGGTTGAGCCAGATACCTTTCTCCCGTGATCTTTGTATCATCGCGCGGAGATTCCTGTCATGTTCCTCTCTATTCCTGCCATAGATGAGGATGTCGTCTATGATTGCGACTACTCCATCGAGGCACTCATAGGTATTGTCGATCTTCCACTGGAATTCATCCTGAGCTGAGATAAGACCAAATGGTAAACGCAGAAATCTGTAGCGTCCAAATGGTGTGTTGAACGTTATTAGCTTAGATGACTCTTCCATGAGCTTGATAGTCCAGTATCCTGATCGTGCATCCATTGCACTGAAGTAACGTGCTCCCACTAGCTTGGGTGTGATGTCATCTAGCGTTGGTAGAGGGTAGTGAAGGCGTTGGATAGCCTTGTTCAAATCTCTGGGGTCGAGACAGACTCTGAGCTTGCCTGTATGTAGTTTCTCAACCACTACTAACGTGTTGACCCACTCTGTCGGTTCTGTTTCCCGGATGATGATTTCTGTATTCTCCATGCTCTGCAGCTCCTCCTTCAGGTGACTACGTAGAGCAAGGGGTATTCTTCTCGGTGGGCAAACCACAGGGGTTGCTGCTGGGCCAAGGTGAATTGTGCATTCACCTGGGAATAGTCCGATTCCTTTGAAAACGTCAGCAAACTCCTCCATGACTGTCTGCTTCTCAACTGGTGCTGTCAAAGATAGTACTAGCTTGACGAGGTCCATGTCTAAACATGCCTTTAGACCTAGCACTGGAGGAGCTTGAGTGTCAATAATGTAAAAGTCCAGCATCATGTCGCTTTCTTTATACTTGCATTTCATCATGCATGTGCCTTTTACAATGAGCTGCTCACCCCCATAGCCGGTCAGTCTGCGTGAGGTGGGCTGTAGCTCACACTCATCCTTCAAGCTGTGATACTCACTCAGAGGAATTACATTAACCTGAGATCCAGTGTCCAGTTTAAACTTAAGCTCTTTGCCCTGTTTTCTTATCTCAATATCGGCATAGGCTTGCTCAGTCTCTGAAATCTGTTTTTTCTGTGACACAGAATCAATAAACAGTTCCTCTGCATTTGGCTCTCTATCTGGCACTTGGCTGTCACTCACTGTGTGTACTGTTATTCCGAAAACAGTCCTGCAAACTTTAGCAAGGTGGTTCCATTTACCACATTTAGTACATCACCTTCCTTTGGCAGGGCAGTACTCCTTTTCTCCATGCCAGTTGTTTCCACAATATCCACAGTTTTTGAAGCGCTTTATGTCTGTGTCGCCCATTTTTAGAACTCTCGCTGTTCTTTCTGTTCTGAAACACGCTCTCTGGGCGGTGTTCTTTGGTGTGTTTCTATTAACTGCATGCACTGTCTGTTCATTCGAGCTGCTCGTGGTGCCGGTTATGGTTTTCAACTGTGCTTGGGCTATCTCGTGCGATCTAGCTATGTCTATAGCTTTGTCCAGCGTTAGCCCGGACCCAACATTCAAAAATTTCTCTCTCATTTTAGCTGAATGTATTCCAAACATGATGCGGTCTCTGACCATCTCATCTTTTTCTGCATATACACAGGCCTAGAAATTGAGTGCCCTTAGCGCCGATTTTGCGGCGCTAGAGGGCCTAGCGCTGCAATTGGCGCCGGCGCCGAAATTGCCTGGGGCCCTTACGCCGCGGTAGACCGGTAGCGCTGCGCCGGCACCGATGACGTCATCGGTGTGCGCAGCGTCCCGGTTGCCGTGGTAACCCGGCCCCAAGCCGAAATTCAGTTGCGGCCGCCTCGCCAGTGGCAGCCGCAACTAAGACTCCGGCAAACGAGTGCTGCCGGAGTCTGCGCCGGCGCTTTAAGGAGGCGCGGCGGCCGGCCGCTTTCCCGCCGGCCGCCTGCCCGCAGCTCCCTCCCCGGACTTCTCCCCACCCCCCCCCCGGAACAGATGCAAGCCCGGCACTTGTCCGAGGTGCCGGGCTCATTTTTGAGGAGATTTGCGCGGGCCGCGGCCGGGTGCAGGCAGCTCCTCCTTAACGGAAGGAGGAGGCCTGCACTTCCCCAGCCTGCCGCACCGCATCGGGTGCCGCAGCGCCGGAATTGCGGCGCGAAACGGCAGTTAGCGCCCTTTTCCAGGCGCTAAGACCCTTCAGTAGCGCCGGCAGCCGTTTGGGCGCGGCGCCACTGAATTTTTGGCGCGCGCAGGGGACTTAGCGCCGGCACTAATTTCCGGCGCTAAAGCCCTGGCTAAGCCAAAACCCAATTTCTAGGCCACAGTCTTTTACCAGTAGTTTTAACTCAGTCACGAGCTGTTCAAACGACTCACTAGCTCCTTGTACTTTCTTCTGAAACTTTTACCTAGCGAATATCGTATTTGTCTTGGGCATCACATATGCTTCAAAATGGTCAAAATAATTTTTCAGTACCTTTGCTTCATCCGCGGTGAGAGACCATGTGTTAAAAATGTCTCTCCCTTTTTCTCCGATCCACAGGAGTAGATAGCTGCATCTTTCTTCCTCCCCTTTGCTTTTCAGTGGACCTGGAAACATCAACGCCACGTGTTGCTTGAACTTGCTCCATTCTCTAGGTAAGTTCAAAGATTCCCAATTCATTCGGGGTAAGGGAGCTCCAACGATGTCCATTTCAAATCCCTGTTCTGACACCATGGGCCTAGAAATTCACTAGCCTTAGCGCCGCTTTTGAGGCGCTAGAGGGACTAGCGCCAGAGTTATGGCCAGTTTAAAAATTCCCTGGGGCCCTAAATCGGCGTTGCACCGGTAGCGCTGCGCCGGCACCGATGACGTCATCGGTGTGCGCAGCGTCCCGGTTGCCGTGGTAACCCGCCCGAACTCGGAAATTGAGTTGCGGCCGCCTCGCCCGTGGCAGCCGCAAGCAACGTTCTGGCAGAGGTGCCTTACTTCAGTTTGCGCCGGCGCATTAAAGGCCCCGCGGCGGCCGGCCACTTTCCCGCTGGCCGCCTGCCCGCAGCTCCCTCCCCGGACTTCTCCCCCCCCCCCCCCCCCCGGAACAGATGCAAGCCCGGCACTTGTCCGAGGTGCCGGGCTCATTTTTAAGCTGATTTGCGCGGGCCGCGGCCGGGTGCAGGCAGCTCCTCCTTAACGGGAGGAGGAGGCCTGCACGTCCCCAGCCTGCCGCACCGCATCGGGTGCCGCAGCGCCGGAATTGCGGCGCGAAACGGCAGTTAGCGCCGATGTACCGCCGCAAAGACCCTTCAGTAGCGCCGGCAACGTTTGGGCGCGGCGCCACTGAATTTTTGGCGCGCGCAGGGGACTTAGCGCCGGCACTAACTTCCGGCGCTAAAGCCCTGGCTAAGCCAAAACCCAATTTCTAGGCCCATGTCTTGTTTTGCACACTTTGTACAAAAATAATAAATTGCAGGACAATGGAGTATTACAGTTTAAACTCTTTTAATGAAGCATCAGGTCTGTAAGCTTTCTCAATCAATACAGCACCATGTGGACAAGATGGAGTCAGGACCCCCTGAGTCTTCGAAACAATAGCAGTCCTTACAGATGCCTGCAGGCCAATGACAACTCAGCATGTGATCACGTGAATATAATAGGTATTCCTTACAGATGCCTGTGGGCCAATGATAAATCAATATGCAAATGTTACATGCGCAGAAGGACTCATTTTAGAAATCAGACTGTCAGTGTTTGACAGCTTCAAACAGCTGTGAAACACTGATATTTCATCTGTCAGAAATCTTGACAGATGAAATTTCAGTCTGTGACATCACCTGTTGCCGGGTGGCCTGTAATTGGCCTGCTGAGCCCGCTGGGCGGGCTCAACAAGGGCAGTCAAGGGAAACTAGCGCGGATTGGCCGGACGTCGAAGTAGGCGGGTCAGAAACCCGAAAGGGGAAGTCCCATTCTTCCCAACAGGTTCGACAAAATCAATCCCTATATGACAATGAAAGGGATGAAACGCTATTATGTCATCAGCTTCCTCTTGTGTGCCCGTCTCTCCATCGCCCACTTCCAGATCCTCACCACCTCCAACAATTTTGGCTCTTGTCAATGTTGCTAAGGTAGGTGTACCTCCTCCAGTCAGTGCTCTCTCCCTCTTATTGTGGGCTATCTTTTCTGCAAAGAGGGACACAAACAGAGTTTCAACCACAGAGATGGAGTGAGTGTGAAGAATCCCTACCATAGAACCTTTGAGGGAGACGAAGATGGGGTAAGATGCCAAGAGGAAGCTAGCTCCCTGTGCATTATTAGTTGTTGTCATTGCATAACAGTGAGAGCGTGTCTAAGGGGTGCATAGGCAGGATGCTGAAGTGATTCTGTACAGAGACAGGGATGGATAGGTAAGGGTGCAAGGGAAGTAAGGGTAAGGTGGGATGTGAAGGAGGAGGCTTACAACGCAGAGTGCTGGTGATGAGAAGAGAAGGGAAGCAGATTGAAGGTAAATGTGATGGGATACTCACTTTTGATGTTCGCACAAGATCATTAAAGCGTTTCTGCACTGGATCCAGGAGCATGAACAAATGGACCTTGCGCTGACCTCCTCAGCAATGCGCAGCCAGGCTGCCTTGGCCTGCTGAGGAGGCATCCTCGGGCCATCAGGAGGGAAGAGAATCTCCCTGCGCCCTCTTACAGCTTCAACAAGAACATGGAGGGAGTCATCATTAAATCGAGGAGCTGCTTTGCCTCTGGAAGAAGTCATTGTGGTTGGAGCAGTAACACTGAATTTCAGAATCCAGAGGAGAAAGGCTTAGGTGAATGGTAGCTTTAAAACCAGCTGCTATGATGATGTCATCAGAGGTGGCCAGCCGACCCAATCCCACTCATTGGACCAGCCAGCGCACCCCAATGAACTTAACAAGCTGATTTCATTAAAATCGGACATCAGCAGCTGATCCGGCCGGAAGCGGCTCCGGAACCCGCCCACCACGCAACCCGACTCCAACTCGCCCTGGGAATTATAATCGAACCCCAAGTTATCCTGCACATTATTTCATAAATCTTTCAATCGTAGGATTGAGTAACAAGTGGCAGATTTAAATTAGCCTTTAATTGAAGGATTTCATCACTATTTGAATAAAGTGCCTTTTATCTTCCTCTGTGTGAAACACAAAGCCATATAAATTTTCTTCAAGGTTCTGTTTCAGTTATGTGTCTATTTACATTTAATTTCCACGTAGTTGTTTAAAAAAAATCCATCTCAGCTCTCTTGCCTTGTATGGTTTTTATTAATATTTTATAAAGGACTATATAGCAATGATGCATACCTTCATAATTTATTGCCTTTCTCCATGTAAAAAAATTTTATGCATTTGCTTTTGCAAGATGTGCAGAATTACCCCTCACCCAGTCCAACAGGTTATAGAGTTCGGTGAGACTTATGAGAAATTACAACAGACACACGGGTTCTGTCTTTAACCTTTTATTGTTCCTAAGACAGATTCAAAACCCCAAACACTATTCCAGCAGTTCACCAATAATATTACAGGAAATCATACATACAACCACCCGCCGATGATTCGTCCAGCGTTGATTGTAGGCCCTCGTAAGTGAAAAGACTGGCCAGGCCCCTCCTTCAGACTGCAGTGCTGATTTTCTTTAGCCACTGTGTTTTATACAGCTTTCCTTGTCTTTTGTATTGAATCATTCATTCAGAGAAAGTGAAATGTTCCTTTAATGTTGGTCTGAGCTGTTTTGAGCTGTCAAACATTTGCACTCACACATCGCGTGCGGCTATTATTCAGTTTGTCCTTATCACAGCCTAAAATTGTTCATTCATTCCTAAAGATTACAAAGGTGGCAGAAAACCACTTGGTTTGGTTCATGAGTTACGTCGTATTCTGCATTTCAAAACTTCAAAGGTTTGACTTCTCACCTCAGAAAGGCCACCAGAGACAATTGGCCCAGATATTCGGGTCCCCACGGGTGAGTACGCACTGGGTACTCACGTGTATGCCCAACAAAAGTGCCGGTTTCGTGCATGCACTGCGCATGCGTGGGAAACCGGAACTTCCGTTCCAGAACGGGGTCGGCGTCTCCAGTGGCGACGGTACCAATTACCCGGCTTGTCTCAATCCTGTGGACGTGCTCCTGTGCCGGAGAGATTTCTAACTGAGCCTGTGTAGAAGGACTCATGTTAGAACTAAGACTGTTAGTGTTTGACAGCTTCAAACAGCTGTGAAACACTGATATTTCTTCTGTCAAAACATCTTGACAGATGAAATTTCAACCTGTGACGTCACCTGTTGCCGGGTGGCCCTTAATTGGCCTTCTGAGCCCGCTGGGTGGGCTGAACAAGGTCAATCAAGTTAAAATCACATGGATTGGCCACATCTCCATGGAGGCGGGACTACAACTCTGAAAGTTGCAGTCCCGCCTCCTTCCCGACTTCTGCGTGAAAAATTACCCCCATAGAGTTGTGGACTTACAGAGCTTGCCTCTGAAGCCGAGAATCGCTTTGCCCCTTCAAGTGAGTCTATCATCCCATTTGAAAGTTCAATTTTTATACCCTTTTGCAGTGGTATTTCCTTTGAAGTTTTCTGCTTATACAAGCTAATTATCTTGAGTCATTTTTCTGCTGACCCCTGCTAATTTTGCAGTTAGTTCAGCTGGTAGCATTAAGAAATATGGGGGGAAAATGCAGTTGTTTGCACCTCCCGTTAGTGCCTTAAGAGGGCGCTAATGGGGCGCAAAGCAACTAGCGCCTGGGCGCGGCAATGTTTGCGCCGCTCGCGAAATTAACTAGACATTTTGCGGTGGCGCTAAACACTACCGCCACGATCTCCTGCGCTGGCAGATTGTGACATCAGTCGAGTGCACAACGCCCCGGTAGTGCCCCGGACCGGACATTGAGTGGTGCCCCATGCCTTACCACCTGCCGCTAGCAATGACAGGTTGAGGGGAGCATTTTGCAGTCAGAAAGGGACTGAGGGAGCGCTAGTTAAAGGCGACCGCTTTCTGCCTTTTTTTGTTGGTGACATTTTTGCACCACGTATTCTGAGAGAGGGAGAGAGAGACTTCTGGAGAGATTCAACGCTGTGTGAAGGAGTTTTGGGTACCGAGCAGCACTTTGCAGGTTCATTTTGATTTGCTCTTCCTTGTATCGATTTAGAAGAGGCAGTGGAGGCTGCACTCTGAGCTCTTTCCCTGGGTTTCTCCATTGTTCTTTCCAGCAGATTTGATGTACAGGTCTCTCCAGGCCGAGATTCAAGGCTGCAATGAGCAGGTTGTGGATGGAGAGAAAAATCAACCCTCCCCTTTAAGATAAAAACAGAAAATGCTGGAGAAACTCAGCAGGCCAAGCAGCATCTGTGAAGAGAGAAACAGAGTTAATGTTTCAGTTCGATGACCTTTCATCAGAACTCCCCTTTAAGAACTGGCCGGCACCAGTGTGTCTGTGTTCCATTGCTGACTGACATCACATGAGCTTCGCCAGTGCTCTGAGGTACCGCCTCGCTCCTCGGCATTTGCGCCTTAAGACAGGTGTGAAGCACCAGATTTAGCGTTCCAATCACCTCCAGGGGTGATAAAAGCCAAGTTTGCCATCAGAGGCGATAATTAGCGCCAGGCGCTAAACTTTGCGCATGGCCGATAATGGCGCCCCAAATGGGGCAATACTGAATTTTTCCCCCTACGAATCTACCCTAGGTGTTCGAAGCTGATCATAAAAAATGGTGTAACCAGCAGGTGCATCTATTTGATGTCATTCTTACCAAGGTCTTCTGTTTCTGTCTTTTTACGATGTGTAAATTAAAACTCCTCAACCAGGGTGATCTATGCAATTCTTATTTACCTCAGCTGGTTGCAACACAGAATCGTGTCTCCTGTGTTTCATTTGATGTCATCATTTTTATAAAGCATATGTTTCTTAATCTTATGTGATTCTTTCCAAAGTCTAATTTAGGACACCTTAACAGGGTGTACCATTGTGTTCTTTCCAAGGCTGCAGACTTCAGGAACCTTTAACCTTCTGTTTCAACAAGGCTATTGATTCAGTGTCAACAACTTATCTTATCTCAATAGCCAGAATGCTGTTCACAGCTTCTCCATTGTTAGGTTTTTAGATTTTCAAGCCCAGTTTGTCATGTTACAAAGGCCAGAATTATTTCATAGAATGGTGTATTTTTCTGAATATGGCTTATTCCTTCACATACTATTATTCTTTGCAAAATTATAAGCTTCTTCTTTCAATCTAATGCTATCCTTAACTTCTTCAGTTAGCCACGGTTGGATCACTTTTCCTGTGGAGTTTTTGTTTCTCAATGAAATGTTTTATGTAATATTTCTTTAAATGCTCGCCACTGTTTATCTACCGCCATACCTTTTAATCTCTTTTTCCAATCTAACTTAGCCAACTTGCCCCTCATACCTATGTAATTGGCTTTATTTAAGTTTAAGACTCTAGTTTCGGACTTAGGCAAGTCACTCTCAAAATTAATGTGAAATTCTATCATATTATGATCACTCTGCCCCAGAGGATCCTTTACTATGAGATTGCTGATTAACCCTGTCTCAATACACAATACAAGATCTAAAATAGCCTGTTCCCTGGTTGGTTCCATGACATATTGTTCTAGGAAATTGTCCCGAATGCATTCCATCAGCTTGTCATCTAGATTACCTTTGACAATTTGATTTGTCCAGTCTATATGAAGATTAAAATCCCCAAAGATTATGGCATTACCTTTGTTGCAAGCTCCTATTATTTCTTGATTAATATTCTGTCCAACAGTATAGTTACTGTTAGGGGGACTATATACTACTCCTACCAGTGTTTTCTGCCCCTTGTTATTCCTTATCTCCACCCATACTGATTCTACTTCCTGATCTTCCAAGCCGAGATCCTTTCTCGCTACTGTCCTTATGTCATCCTTTATTATCAGAGCTACTCCACCTCCTTTAAAATTCTGCCTGTCTTTTCGAAATGTCAAGTACCCTGAAACATTTAGTCTCTAACCTTGGCCACCTTGCAAACATGTCTCTGTAATGGCTATTAGATCAAACCCATTTATCTCTATTTGTGCCATTAGTTCGTCTATCTTGTTATGAAAGCTTTGTGCATTCAGATAAAGGGCGTTTAATTAAAAAATTTTACCATTATTCCCTGCTTTGATTTTATTCTCTGCTGCACTGCTACCATTAAACTCTCTGTCCCTTCCTGTCACACTGCTTACTTTTACCCAAATCGCTACACTGCTCTACTGCCTTGACCTTTCTCTTCAGATTTCTAAATTTCCCCTCACCTGACCCCTCCTCCCCTTTTTTTAGTTTAAAGCCCTATCTACAGCCCTAGTTATTTGATTTGCAAGAACGCTTGTCCCAGCCTGGTTTAAGTGGAGCCCTGTGAAGGAATAAGCAATATACCTATTCAGAAAAATACACCATCCCGTAAAAGAATTTTGACTTTATTAAAACAAGACATACTAGGTCTGAAAATCTAAAAACCTAACAATGGAAAAGCTGTAAACAGCATACAGGCTATTGAGTTAAGATAAGTTGTTGACACTGAATCAATAGCCTTATTCAAACAGAAAGTTAGAGGATCCTGAAAGTCTGCAGCCTTGGAAAGAACACAATGGTATACCCTGTTTAGGTGTCTTAAACCAACACTTCGGAAAGAATCAAATAAGATAAAGAAACATATGCCTTTGTAAAAATAACATCAAATGAAACACGGTAGACACGAGTCATTGTTACAACCAGTTGAGGTAGCTAGGAAGACAATGGTGCACCCGGTTGAGGTGTTTTTAATTTACATGTCGTAAAAAGATACAAAAAGAAGACTTTGGTAAGAATGACATCAATAGATGCACCAGCCATCACATTGTTTTTGTGTTAAGCTTGAGACACCTACACAGGAGACATAGGCCTAGAAATTCAGTTGTCAGCCACTAACACCTAAAGAGGACGAGAAGTGGGGAGCGAAGCGGCTAGCGCCCGGGCGCAGCGTGATCTGCGCCTCTCGTGAAACTTCAGTCAAGAATTAGCGGCGGCGCAAAATTGAAGCGCCCGCTCAGGTGCGCGCACAGATCCTGACATAATTTCATGGTGCAACGCCCTTGGTGCGCCCCGAACCGGAACTTAAGTGGCGCCCCCCTTCTGTGTGCCTGGCGCTCCCAGCGACTGATTGAGTGGAATGGTTTCCAGTTGCTGTGGGGCGCTGGGGGCGCTATTTAAACGGGACTCTTCCTGCATTCTTTGTGGCAGCCATTTTGTTCCACTCCTGTGTGAGAGAGAGAGATTTGAAGAGAGGCAAAGGGAGAGAGCTTTCTGCTTTGACTCAGCACTCGCACAGGTACTTCTGGCTTCAGGCCAGAGCTTTGCAGTTGGATTTAACTTTCAGTGCCATAGCCATGAGTCGCCACATATAATGGGGGCTGCAATGGGTGGAAATGTTGGGTTTCTCCATTGCATTGAAAGGGCTCAGAGACGCCGAGAGAGAGTGCCAATCATGGCCAGACGGAGGAGGGCCAACAGGCGTCAGCACAGGAGGCCTTACCCACCCAGGGTATACCGCCAGCAGTTCGCATACCTCAACATGTCTGAGGAGCAGTGTATTCGGAGGCTGCGATTCAGAAGCGAGGTGGTCACTGAGATCTGCCACCTGCTTCAGAGAGATCTGCAGCCACAGCTGAGGAGCAGGACGTCTCTGTCGGTGGCAGTGAAGGTGACAGTGGCTCTCAAATTCTATGCCACCGGCTCCTTCCAATCCGCTACTGGGGACATTGCCAATGTCTCCAAGTTCACGGTGCATTGCTGCATCCGCCAGGTGACAAATGCCCTCTTCAGAAGGAGACGTCAGTACATTTCCTTCCCCATGACCCCGGACAAGCAGCAAGAGTGCGCAATGGGATTTGCAAGAATAGCGGGCTTCCTCATGGTCCAGGGCGCCATTGACTGCACGCATGTGGCTTTGCGGGCACCTCTAGAGAATGTAGAGGATTACCGCAACCGGAAGGGCTACCATTCGCTGAACGTCCAGTTGGTGTGTGACCACAGGCAGCTCATACTAGCTGTCAATGCCCACTTTCCAGGCAGCCGCCACGACACCTTCATCCTGCGCCAGACTTCTGTGGCAGACCTTTTCGAAGCCCCGGCTCACCCAGGAGGCTGGCTTCTCGGGGACAAGGGCTATCCTTTGTGCACCTGGCTGATGACCCTGCTCCGTGCGCCCACCACCCCTGCTGAAGAACGATACAATGATAGCCATCAAGCGACCAGGAACATCATTGAGCACACAATCGGCATGCTGAAGCAACGGTTCTGCTGTCTGGACCATTCCGGGGGAGCCCTACAGTATCCCATTTCATTGTAGTATGCTGCACAACCTGGCTATCCTCAGGACTCAGCCACTGCCAGCGGATATTGGAGGACCACCAGAGGAGGAGGAGGAGGTGGAGGAGGAGGAGGAGGAGGAGCACCAAGACGGGAGGGAGGAACAAAGTGCAAGGGCCGTCCGTCAGCGGCTTATTGCAAGTCAGCTCTAGGCCCCCTCTCAGGGAATGGCTTGTGCCATTGAAAGAACATGAATGGAGCCGCTCCGCAAACCCTCAGCCGGTCAAGGCAACAAATAGTTCAAAGTGCAAACATGGACAATCTGAATAAAGACCATTTTTTATTTCACAAACTCTGTGCCCTTCCCGCATGACAAACAAATACAGAGAAACCCCCCAAAAAACAGTCAGACACAAAACTGGCTCTCACAACCTGGAGAAAATGAAAAAAACAGTAAAACAAAAATGACCATGATCCTCGGCCTTCATATAAAAAAAACATAAAATCCTTGGCCTTCATATAAAAAAAAATCACATTCTTGGCCTTCATACAAAAAAAAACATTTTGCCACACCTTCTACTTTTTCGCCTGCGAGGGCGATCCGCCTCGCTTGTGCGATTGGCCCCTTCCCGCCCTGCAGCTCCTCCTCAATGGGACCCCAGTGGCTGCAGCAAGGCTGGGGGAAGGCTGCTGAGGGTCAGTTGGTGAGTCAGCAGATGCCCTTGGGGGATGGCCTGGACCAGCTCTGGGCCTGGAGGGCCCAGCTGCTGACTGCTTCAACTCTGCTTGGGCGGCAGCAGTCTGTCCTACGGGTGGTGGCAGCTGCAGTGGAGGAGTGACAGTGTTGGCAGCAGGAATGCTGCCACCTGACAGAGCACAGGCACTCCCTGGTTGGCCGATACACTGGCACTCGCACGGGCCAGAACTGAAGCATGCGCAGCAATCTGCTGAAGCACAGCCTGCTGGGCTGCTGCGGCATGACGAGGGCCCCGGAGATTCCTGGCCGATCCAGCGATGGTGGCAGCAGTTAGTGCCCGTGTGGCCCTGATCTGTGTCTGCATCAGACCAGCCAGTGAGTGCGTGGCACGACTAAGCACTTGGCTGGAAGCCGCATGTGATGCAACGAAGTCCTGCTGACTCCAAGCCTGTGCTGCCCCGAAGTCCTGCAGGCTCCTGGCCTGTGCTGCCCCGAAGTCCTGCAGACTCCTGGCCTGTGCTGCACTGAATTCCTGCAGACTCCTGGCCTGTGCTGCCCCGAATTCCTGAACACTCCTTGCCAGTGACTCTATGGAGTCAGGCATCCTTGCCACTGCAGCCATGAGCTCAGTGGCCTAGAAATTCAGTATAGCCACTTTTGGGGCGGTAAAGTCGGGCGGCCGCTAAAGTTTGCGCCCGGCGCAAAGTCGCGCCCCCTTCGCCGATATTCAGTCGCATCGCGCCAAGAGGTTGCTGCTGCGCAAAAACAGGCGATGCACGATTAACTTTAGGTGCTAAGCCGGCAGTGCTGAGCGATAGCCCCGAGGCCGGGCGCAGCGCAGGTGCGGCGAGTTCTTGATTGACGGCAGACACTCTGGCGCCGGTCATCTCTTAAAGGGGGAGGGTGTATTTGTTTGCCTGCCACGCCCTGCACACTGAAGCCCTCAACCTAGGCCTGACCACTTCAGATTCACCTGTACAACGCCCAGGACTATGGAGATGGCCAGGGAGAGAGCGCAGCGCTTCAGTGACGGTGACCTGAGGCTGCTGGTTGGCGGAGTGGAGCGCAGGCGCCATGTTTTGTACCCAGAAGGTGGCAAGAGGCCGCTGCCCAGCGCCTACCGGAAAGCCTGGAGGGAGGTGTCCAACAGGGTGTCTTCCAACAGTGTGGTTGCCAGGACTCCTGTACAATGCCGGAAGAAGTTCAACGACCTCACTCGGATTGTCAGGGTGAGTACCCTTTCCAGTGTCCTCCTCATCCTTGCATGTGCACCTCACATTATGGGCAAAGGGACCTGAAAGCCCTAATGGCCAGCCCTCATCCAGCAGCTATGGGCCTGGCATGAAAATCAATTGCACATTCAGCACTTTACACACTGTCCAAGCTATTCGACCATGGGAGGCATTGCAGACAAGATCAGGGCTACACACTGTCCAAGCTATTCGACCATGGGAGGCAGTGCAGACAAGATCAGGGCTACACACTGTCCAAGCTATTCGACCATAGGAGGCAGCGCAGACAAGATCAGGGCTACACACTGTCCAAGCTATTCGACCATGGGAGGCAGTGCAGACAAGATCAGGGCTACACACTGTCCAAGCTATTCGACCATGGGAGGCAGTGCAGACAAGATCAGGGCTACACACTGTCCAAGCTATTCGACCATGGGAGGCAGTGCAGACAAGATCAGGGCTACACACTGTACTTAGAGGCCGTCCTTTCTCTTGCAGGCCAAGGCTGCGCACAACCGGCGCAACCAAAATGAGACCGGGGAAGGCCGTCCTGACCTCAAAGAGCTCTCCGACCTCGACCAGCGTGTGGAGCGCATTATGGGAGGCCAGCTGATTGGCCCCGTTGCCACTGGAGATGCCGACCCTGTTCTGGGCACCAATGGTAAGGGCATCACCTTTTGGACCTCTCTCGTTCCACTTGCGCATCAGATCAGCATCCTTTGCCACTGTCCGACCAATGTGGTGAATGGCACCACTCATGCCTCCCTCGCTGCCGCCCTGTCCTCACTCTAAAGCTACTCTTGTGCCTTCCTGCTTTCAGATGGTGAATCGCCAGGTGAGGAGGCGGGCCCTCAAGCTGCCACTGTCAGCCCTTCGGAAGACGAGGAGGAGGAAGAAGAAGCCGGCCCATCAGTGCCACCCTCAGCCGTGCCAGCCCATGGCGATGTAGGGGACACGTCTTCCCTGGAGGGGAGCCAGGGGGAAGGGTCGGAGGAGAGTGAAGCTCCGGGGCCCAGCAGCCTGCAGCAACGCGGGAGGGGTGGGGAAGCTCGGCGGACTTCTCCCCAGAGGGTGAGTGCGGCCTCCAGTCCTGCGACGGTGAGCGCAGAGGAGGTGCGCCTCCTAGAGGAAATGGCCGTCCAGGCTGAGCGCAGGCACACTGAGCTCATGGCTGCAGTGGGAAGGATGCCTGACTCCATAGAGTCACTGGCAAGGAGTGTGCAGGAATTCGGGGCAGCACAGGCCAGGAGTCTGCAACAATTCAGTGCAGCACAGGCCAGGAGTCTGGAACAGTTCAATGCAGCACAGGCCAGGAGTCTGCAGGACATCAATGCAGCACAGGCCAGCAGCCTGCAGGACATCGCGGCAGCACAGGCCAGGAGTCTGCAGGACTTCGCGGCAGCACAGTCGGCTTCTAGCCAAGTGCTCAGTCGTGCCGTCCATTCACTGGCTGGTGTGATGCGGACACAGACCAGGGCCACACAGGCACTAACTGCTGCCACCCTCGCTGGATCAGCCAGGCATCGCCAGGGCACTCGCCGTGCAGCAGCAGCCCAGCAGTCTGTCCTTCAGCTGTTTGCTGCGCATGCTGCAGTGCTGGCCCGTGCGAGTGCCAATGTGTCAGGCGACCAGCGAGCACCTGCGATCTGCCAGGTTGTCACCATTCCTGCAGCCGACACTGCCACTCCGCCACTGCATCTGCCAGGAGCTGCTGGACACACTGCTGCCACCGAGCCAGAGTTGGAGCAGTCAGCAGCCGGCCACTCCAAGGCCAGAGCTGGTGCAGGCCGACCCCCAAGGGCATCTGCCGTCTCGCCATCTGCCCCTCAGCAGCCTTCCCCCAGCCTTGCTGCAGCCACTGGGCTCCCATTGAGGAGGAGCAACAGGGCGGGCAGGGGCCAGCCAAGGATGCACAAGGCATCGCCCTCGCAGGGCAAAAAGTAGAGGTATGCACAAATGCCTGGTGCTTGTTGGAAGGCCGACACTGGTGCAGTTGTTTTTGTGTAAGGCCGAGACTGGTGTCTATCTTTATTTGTGTAAGGCCGAGACTGGTGTCTATCTTTATTTGTGTAAGGCCGAGACTGGTGTCTATCTTTATTTGTGTAAGGCCGAGACTGGTGTCTTTCTTTCTTTTTGTAAGGCCGAGACTGGTAGTTTTGTGTTTTTGGAGGGGGCTTCTCCACATGAGCATGTAATGTGGGAAGGGCAGAGGTTTTCAATAAATTTTTGTTTTTAAATTGCAGTGTGCATGGTTTTTTGGTTAAGTCCTGGTTGCCCTGCTCGGCTGAGGGCTTGTGGAGCGGCTGCATTCATCTGCTGACATTGGCACAAGCCAGTCCCTGAGAGGGGGCCTAGAACCGACGTTCAATAAGCCGGCGACGGGCGGCCCTTGCACTTTGTGCCTCCCTCCTGTGCTGGTCCTCCTCCTCCTCCTCCTGCTCCTCCTCCTGAGGTGGTCCTCCAATGTGTGGTAGCAGTGGCTGAGTCCTGCGGATAGCCAGGTTGTGCAGCATGCAGCAAACGACCACGAAATGGGAGACTCGCTCCGGAGAATACTGCAGGGCTCCACCGGAACGATCGAGACAGCGGAACCGTTGCTTCAGGATGCCGATTGTTTGTTTGATGATGTTCCTGGTCGCTTGATGGCTCTCGTTGTATCGCTCTTCAGCAGGGGTGCTGGGCGCACGGAGCGGGGTCATCAGCCAGGTACACAAAGGATAGCCTTTGTCCCTGATAAGCCATCCTCGTGGGCGAGGCTGTGCCTGGAACATGTCTGCCACAGAAGTCTGTCGCAGGATGAAGGCATCGTGGCTGCTGCCTGGAAATCGGGCATTGACAGCTAGGATGAGCTGCCTGTGGTCACACACCAGCTGTACGTTCAGCGAATGGTAGCCCTTCCGGTTGCGGTAATCCTCGGCATTCTCCAGAGGTGCCCGCAAAGCCACATGCGTGCAGTCAATGGCGCCCTGCACCATGGGGAAGCCCGCGAATGCTGCAAAGCCCATTGCACGCTGTTGCTGCTTGTCAAGGGCCATGGAGAAGGAGATGAACTGACGCCTCCTTTTGAAAAGGGCATTGGTCACCTGGCGGATGCAGCAATGCACGGCAAACTGGGAGATGTTGGCAATGTCCCCAGTAGCGGATTGGAAGGAGCCGGTGGCATAAAAGTTGAGAGCCACCGTCACCTTCACTGCCACCGACAGAGACGTCCTGCTCCTCAGCTGTGGCTGCAGATCAACGGCAAGCAGCTGGCAGATCTCTGTGACCACCTCCCTTCTGAATTGCAGCCTCCGAACACACTGCTCCTCAGACATGTTGAGATAGGAGAACTGCTGGCGGTATACCCTGGGTGGGTAAGGCCTCCTTTGCCGACGCCTGTTGCCCCCTCTCCGTCTAACCAGGGCTGCCACTCTCTCACGGCGTCTGTGAGCCCTTTGGGTGTAATTGAGAAAGCCAGCGTTGACACCCATTGCAGCCCCCATAATATGCTGGCAAAGAGTGAGATGTCAATGAAGGCAAAAACTTTTTGAAAGCTGTGGCCTGAAGCCAGAGTACCTGTCCGAGTGTTGGGCCAAAGCAGAAAGCTATCTACCTTGGTCTCTCTCCAAAGATCCGTTTCGCAAGAAGGTGTGCTGCAAAATGGCAGCCTTTTATATTGCAGGATGAGTGCCCTTTAATTTGCGCCCCCCGCGCCCCGCATCGGCTGAGCACCGTTCCACTTAACAGTCGCTAGGGGCGCCAGGCGCACAATGGGGCGGCACGACTGAAGTTCCGGTTGGGGGCGCACAAAGGGCGTTGCACGAGGAAATGACGTCATGATCTGCGCGCGCAGCTGAGCGCGCGCAAAGACTTTGCGCCGGCGCTAAATCTCTAGTGAAGTTGGGGCGAGGCACAGTTCGCGCTGCGCCCGGGCGCTACCCGCCTAGCGCCCGACATCTACTCCTCCTAAGGCGCTAACGGCTGGCGCAGCCAACTGAATTTCTAGGCCAGTGTGCCTGCGCTCAGCCTGGGCGCCCATTTCACCAAGGAGCCGCACCTCCTCTGCGCTCACCGGAGAAGGACTGGAGGCCGCACTCACCCTCCGGGGAGAGGGCCGCCGAGCTTCCCCACCCCTCCCGTGTTGCTGCAGCCCGCTGGGCCCCGGAGCTTCACCCTCATCAGAACCTTCTCCCCTGCTCCCCTCCAGGGAAGACGTGTCCCCATCATGGCCATGGGCTGCCTCGGCTGAGGGTGGCACTGATGGGCCGGCTTCCTCTTCCTCCTCCTCGAATTCTGAATCAGACTCAGTGCCAGCTTGAGGGCCCGCCTCCTCACCTGGCAATTCAGCATCTGAAAGCAGGGAGGCACAAGAGATGCTTTAGAGTGAGGACAGGGCGGCAGCGAGGGAGGCATGAGTGCTGCTGTGCACTGCATTGGTTCGAGAGTGGCAAAAGATGCTGGTTTGAGGCACAAGTGGAAAGAGAGAGGTCAGAAAGGTGATGACCTTACCATTGCTGTCCAGAACAGGATCGGCATCTCCACTGGCAACGGGGCCAATCAGCCGGCCTGCCATAATCCACTCAACTCGCTGCTCCAGGTCGCTGAGCTCTTTAAGGTCAGGATGGCCTCCCCCGGTCTGTAGCTCCTGCCTGCGATTGTGGGCCAGCTTGCCCTGCAAGAGAAAGAACAGCCTCTGAGTACAGTGTCAAGCCCTGATCTTGCCTGCACTGCCTCCCATGGTGGAATAGCCCTGACAGTGTCAAGCCCTCATCTTGCCTGCACTGCCTCCCATGGTGGAATAGCCCTGACAGTGTCAAGCCCTCATCTTGCCTGCACTGCCTCCCATGGTGGAATAGCCCTGACAGTGTCAAGCCCTCATCTTGCCTGCACTGCCTCCCATGGTGGAATAGCCCTGACAGTGTCAAGCCCTGATCTTGCTTGCACTGCCTCCCATGGTGGAATAGCCCTGACAGTGTCAAGCATTCATCTTGTCTGCACTGCCTCCCATGGTGGAATAGCCATGACAGTGTCAAGCCCTCATCTTGCCTGCACTGCCTCCCATGGTGGAATAGCCCTGACAGTGTGTAAACTGCTGAATGTGCATGTGATTTTCATGAGAGTCCCATAGCTGTTGGATGAGGGCTGGGCATTGGGGCTTTCAGGACCCTTTGGCCATAAAGTGAGGTGCACATGCAGGGATGAAGAGGATACTGGAAAGGGTGCTCACCCTGACAACCCGAGTGAGGTCGTTGAACTTTTTTCTGCACTGCGTGGGTGTCCTGGGGGCCAAGCTGCTGGAGGTCATCCTGTTTGCCACCTCCCTCCAGGCCTTTCTGTACTCGCTGGGCAGCGGCCTCCTGCCACGGTCAGGGAACAGGACAGGTCACCTGCGCTCCACTGCGCCAACCGGAAGCTTCAGGGCACCCTCGCTGAAGCGCTGCGCTCACTCCCTGGCCTTCTCCATAGTCATGGGCGTTGCAATCTTGAAGCAGCTCTGTTTAGGCCTGAATTCAGGGCTGCAGTGTGCAGGGCATGGCAGCAAAACAAATCGACCCTCCCCCTTTAAGAGCTGACCGGTGCCAGCGTGTCTGCCTTCAATCAACAACTCGCCACACCTGCGCTGCGCCCGCCCTCATGGTAGCGCCTCGGCTCACCGGCTTAGCGCCTTATGATAGTCGTGCACCGCCTGCTTTAGCGCAGCAGCAACCTCTTGGGGCGATGCAACTCAATTTCGGTGAAGGTGGCGCTAAGTTGCGCCGGGCGCTAAATTTAGCGAATGCCCAGCTGTAGTGCCCCAAACGTGGCGATACTGAATTTCTAGGCCATAATACTTAATGCTATAAGCTAATCTAACTGTAAAAACAGCAGGGGTCAGCAGAAGAATGACTAGAGATTATTTGCTTACATCAGCAGAAAACCTCAAAGGAAATACCACTGCAAAAAGGGTATAAAAATTGAACTTTCAAATGGGAAGATAGATTCGCTGTAAAGGGGCAAAGTGATTCTCGGCTTCAGAGGCAAGCTCTCTAAGTTTACAACTCTTTGAGTCTCAGGGATCAATGGTATTGTATTTGATTTTGGTGGAAAACCTGGAATAAGACTAAGAAATGTGAAAATGTAACGAAGTTAAGATTTGAGAATAGGAATCTCTGATAATATGATTGTAAGATTTCTGTTTTTGGAACTGTTAATGTTGCGATTGAATCACCAACTGTAAATTATATGTCAGTTCTTTAATAAATCTATATTTTTCGAATTGTCTCACATAGTACTTCTGTATCAAACTCGCAAACTCAATCTCTGTACACTCTTTGGTGAGGCGCTGCAGAATTCTGGGGGAGTTTTCCAGACCCTCATAATATCCAGAATGTTACAGTCTAGCTAAACTTATTAAAAGTGTTATCTGGAGGACGGTAACATCTATAGGTTGTTCCTTTCCTTTAGGGAGAGATAGCCTGGACCTTTAGACCCAATTAGTGTCTGTAGGATTCAGCTACCTCTAACTTTAGTTGAAAGTGAACGTCTGGGGAATACGCCTGATCTGGGGTAGCCCTAAAGGGGCTAGGACTAGTAATTATCCCTTCAGCCCGTCCCGACGGAACAGCTCCCTCTTTCCCCAGTTCTGGTGCCAGTGCCACATGAATTGAAACCTCTTTTTCCCACACCACTCTTTGAGCCATGCATTTAACTCTCTGATCTGCTTGATCCTATGCCAATTTGCATGTGGCTCAGGTAGTAATCGAGAGATTATTACCCTTGTGGTTCTGCTTATTAATTTAGACCCTAGCTCCTCAAACTCCCTCAGTAGAACCTCATTCTTAGTTCTACCTATGTTGTTGATTCCTATATGGACCACCACAACTAGATCCTCCCCCTCCCACTCCACGTTCTTCTCCAGCCGCGAGGCGATTTCCTTAACCCTGGCACCGGGCAGGCAACACAGCCTTCTGGACTTTCTTTCATGGCTGCAGAGAACAGTATCTATCCCTCTGACTATACTGTCTCCTACTACTACCACATTTCTTCCTTCTCCCCCCTCTTGGATGACCCCTGTACCACAGTGCCGTGGTCAGTTTGCCCATCCTCCCTGCAGTCCTTTTCCTCATCCTTACAGGTACAAACTATCTCGTACCCGTTGGACAAGGTCCAGGGCTGAGGCTCCTCCATCACTACATCCTGGGTCCCCATACCTTCCTGACTCGCAGTCACACCCTCCTGTCCCTGATCACTGATGAACTCTAAAGTACTACTTAACCTAAAGGGTGTGACTGCCTCCTGGAACAAAGTGTCCAGGTAACTCTTCCCCCTCCCTGATGCATCGCAATGTCTGCAGCTCGTACTCCAGCTCAATAATTCTGAGCTGAAGTTCCTCGAGTTGCAGACACTTACTGCAGATGTGGTTGCTCGGGATCCCGATGCTCTCCACAGACTCCCACATGCTGCAGTTACGACACACCACCTGCTCTGCCATCTCTAACCTTGTTTTATATATTAATTAATTAGTTAAAGATTTTATTCAATCGATATTTTAGGTTTATTGTTTGATTATTTTATTTTGTTTAATTTATTAATTTAGTAAGTACTAGCAAGTATCAGTTTCTCTGCTCTTAATTTAACCCACTTCCATAACTTAGAGAGCAAAAAAGAGCTGTAATACTCACCAACCAATAACCTACCTGCTCTCCTGTGACGTCACTCTTTGACGTTGTTTTTGAATCAGAGCCTCGCTGCTGCCGGTGCTTTAATTGAGGTCCGCTCTCGGGCCGCTCTTTATCCTCTCGCCGCTGCCGCTGTTTTTGGAAAGGTCGTTAACATGGCTGTTGCCTGCGCTTGCCTCTCACATGTAAATAGGCAGATTGTGACATCAATCGCTGTGTAATGCCTGAAATGATGCATGACTGCAATTTTGGACATCGTCGCTCTCCATACCCCCTCTCCTAACCACATACGGAAGAACGTGCAAGCAGCAGTACTAAGAGATGCTACCAGCACGTCTTAAAGGGACGCACATCTTTCAGGCAAGTTTCAATTTCAGCTTTTGGACTGCTTTTTTACATTTTATTGGAGTCGTGGCTTGGTGCAATACATGTAAAATGTTGTTAAAGTGTGCAGGGAGTGCAGGGAGTGTTGCTGGATGCTTGTAAAGCTTTGGATGTTAAAGGAAGGTGTTTGAACCACACGGACTGCAGTGGTTCAAGAAGGCGGCTCACCACCACCTTCTCAAGGGCAACTAGGGAGGGGCAATAAATGCTGTCCTTGCCAGCGATGCCCACATCCCATGAATGAATAGTAAGAAAAAACGACTTGTCCACAGTCCTGGGGGCTCTAGCTGCAGTCCTCCTTGGGCTGCAACATCACATGGAGTTGAAGCAAAGGCAGAAAAGGGGACAAGCTGCTCACAGAGGGAGGAGGAAGAAGCAGAAGAGGAGGAAGCAGAGGAAGAAGATGCAAAAGAGGAAGAAGAAGAAGCATAAGTGGAGGAGGCGGAAGGAAGGATGCAACCCAAATAGTCCCTTTCTGGCTGGGATATCCGGGATCGAAACATCCACCTGCGGTTCCAGTGACCGCAACCCCAATTTCCCTTTCAACATTTGTTCCACACCTTACCTTCCCTCTGTTACTAACCATCACAGAGCATCCTCTTGGCCACAATGCTGAAATAAAAGCCACCAGAAAGCAAACTTTCCAATCCAACTGTGTAAATATATGCATCCAATATTACATCAAAAAATCAACTAATCACCCTTGTGCATTCCCTTAGTGACTGTCTTGCGGTGCCTTTGCCTATCCTAGTGAGGTAACACTGTGCTACCCCAGTGGCTGCAGCATGGCTGGTGGAAGGCTGCTGACTTTCAGTCAGTGATGGCATCGGTGATCTGGTCCCACATCCTTCTTTCTGGAGGGCCTCCTTGCTCCCTGTGGGTAGAGGACATCTCTTCCAGTGTTGGCCCCCTGCACAAAGCTTGAGTGCTGCGTGCGAGCAGAGCAATCGAGTCACTCCTGTTCCCCTGCTCTATCCCCGTAGCCCTGCAAGTTTATTTCCCTTAAGTACCTATCCAGTCTCCCCTTGCAAACATTGAGTGTGTCCGCATCCACCACTTTCATCGATCACTCGCTGCATAATTTTTTTTCCTCACGTCCCCACTGTATCTCTTGCCCAAAACCTTAAATCTGTGTCCCCTAGTCCTTGTAACATCAACTTGTGGGAACAGACTTTCCCCGTCTAGCCTATTCAAACCTGTCATAATCTTGTACACCTCGATCAAATCACCCCTCAAACTCCTTTGCTCTAATGAAAACAAATCCAGCTTCTCCAACCTGTCCTTGTAGCTAAGATCCCCCATCCCCGGAACCATTCTGGCAAGTCTCCTCTACCCCTTCTCAAGGGACTTCACATTCTTCCTAAAGGGTGGTGATCAGAACTGGATGCAATACTCAAGTTGTGGCCAAACCAGTGCTTTATAAAGGTTCAGCATAACTTCTCTACTTTTGTACTGAATACCTCTATTTATGAAGCCCAAGATCCCATATGCTTTGCTAACCACTCTCTCAATATGTCCCGCCAGCTTCAGGGACCAATGCACATTAACTCCCAGGTCCCTCTGTCCCTGCACACTCTTTAAAACTGTGCAATTAAGTGCATATTGCCCCTCCCTGTTCCTTCTGCCAAAATGCATCACCTCACACTTCTCTGTATTTAATTCAATCTGCCACTTGTCTGCCCATTCTGCTAGCCTTTCTCTGTCCTGTTGCAGTCGATTGGTATCATCCTCACTGTTTGCCACACCCACAAGTTTGGTGTCATTGGCAAATTTAGAAATTCTACTTTGTATTCCAATATCCAGGTCATTTATATATATATATCAAAAAAAGAAGTGGCCCCAGCACTGACCCTTCCGGAACACCACTGTCTACCATTCCTCTAGTCTGAAATACAGCCATTTACCACAACTCACTGTTTTCTGTCCTTAAGCCAATTCCTTATCCAAGCTGCCACTAACCCATCTATTCCATGAGCCTCAATTTTGTTAACCAGCCTTCTATGTGGTACTTTGTCAAACACCTTCCTAAAATCCATGCAGACAACATCCAATGCATTCCCTTCAACGATCCTCCCAGTTAATTCATTAAAAAAATCAATTAGATTCATCAAACATCATCTGCCTTTTACAAATCCATGTTGGCTCGCCTTAATTAATTTAAATCTCTCCAAGTGCCCGTTAATTTTTTTGTTGTTTATTGTTTCTAAAATTTTACCCACCACTGATGTTAAACTGACTGGCCTGTAGTTACTAGGATAGTCCTAACATCCTTTCTTGAACAATGGTGTCACATTTGGTGCTGTCTTCACAAAGGAGAACACAAATAACCTCCCAGAGATGTCGGGGAACATAGGGTCTAATGAGAGGGAGGAATTGAATGAAATCAGTATTTGTAGGGAAATGGTGTTAGGGAAATTGATGGGATTGAAGGCCGATAAATCCCCAGGGCCTGATAATCTACATCCTAGGGTACTTAAGGAAGTGGCCCTAGAAATAGTAGAAGCATTGCTGGTCAACTTCCAAAATTCTATATACTTTGGAACAGTACCCATGGATTGGAGGATAGCTAATGTAACCCCACTATTTAAAAAAGGTGGTAGACTCAAAACAGGGAATTATAGACCGGTAAGTCTGACATCAGTAGTGGGGAAAATGCTAGAGTCCATTATAAAAGATGTAATAGCAGAGCACTTGGAAAACAGTGACAGGATCGGACAAAGTCAACATGGATTTACAAAAGGTAAATCATGCTTGACTAATCTACTGGAATTTTTTGAGGATGCAACTGGTAGAATAGATAAGGGAAAACCAGTAGGTGTGGTGTATTTGGACTTTCAGAAGGCTTTCGATAAAGTTCTGCATAAGAGATTAGCGTGCAAAGTTGAAGCACACGGGATTGGGGGTAAGGTATGGTCTTGGATAGAGAACTGGTTGGCAGACAGGAAGCAAAGAGTTGGAATAAACGGGTCCTTTTCCGAGTGGCAGGCAGTTACTAGTGGCGCACCGCAGGGATCGGTGCTAGGATTCCAGCTATTCACAATATATATTAATGAACTAGACAAGGGAACTAGATGTAATATCTCCAAGTTTGCAGATGACGCAAAGTTGGGTGGGTGTGTGTGCTGTGAGGAGGATGTAGAGAAACTCCAGTATGATTTGGGCAGGTTGGGTAATTGGGCAGATGCATGGCAAATGCAGTATAATGTGGATAAGAACATAAGAACATAAGAACATAAGAAACAGGAGCAGGAGTAGGCCAATCGGCCCCTCGAGCCTGCTCCACCATTCAATAAGATCATGGCTGATCTGATCCTAACCTCAAATCTTCTATCACTCTGCATCCACCCGAACCCATGTGATCTCCCGGGAGAGGCGAAAAACCAGATAAAGACGCAATGGCCAATTTGGGAGAAAAAAATCTGGGAATTTCCTCTCCGACCCATCTAGGCGATCGAAATTCTTCCAGGAGATCACTCTGTCCCTATATTTTCTACAGTACTTACCTTCTGTAAAGGCGATCTCCACCCCAGCCAGGAACAGGAATAAAACCATCTCCTGAAATCTAACACAGAATTAGAACACAGTAGGTGCAGAACAAGGCTACACGGCCCCTGGGCCCACTCCACTACCCACAGGGCCATGACCATTCCGAACCTAGACTCATGTCCAATTTCCTGCCCGCTCCCCGTAACCCTTAATTCCCTTTACTTCTAGGAAACTATCTATTTTTGTTTTAAATTTATTTAATGATGTAGCTTCCACAGCTTTCTGGGGCAGCAAATTCCACAAACCTACCACCCTCTGAGTGAAGAAGTTTCTCCTCATCTCAGTTTTGAATGAGCAGCCCCTTATTTTAAGATTATGCCCCCTAGTTCTAGTTTCACCCATCATTGGGAACATCCTCACCGCATCCACCCGATCAAGCCCCTTCACAATCTTATATGTTTCAATAAGATCGCCTCTCATTCTTCTGAACTCCAATGAGTAGAGTCCCAATCTACTCAACCTCTCCTCATATGACCACCCCCTCATCCCCGGGATTAACCGAGTGAACCTTCTTTGTACTGACTCGAGAGCAAGTATGTATTTTCTTAAGTATGGACACCAAAACTGTATGCAGTATTCCAGGTGCGGTCTCACCAATACCTTGTACAACTGCAGCAATACCTCCCTGTTTTTATATTCCAACCCCCTAGCAATAAAAGCCAACATTCCATTGGCCTTCTTAATCACTTGCTGCACCTGCATACTAACTTTTTGAGTTTCGTGCACCAGGACCCCCAGATCCCTTTGTACTACAGTACTTTCCAGTTTCTTGCCATTAAGATAATAACTTGCTCTATGATTTTTCCTGCCAAAGTGCATAACCTCACACTTTCCAGTATTGTATTCCATCTGCCAAATCTCTGCCCACTTACTTAGCCTGTCTATGTCCCTTTGCAGGTTTTTTATGTCCTCTTCACTCACTACTTTCCGTCCCATCTTTGTATCATCTGCAATCTTTGATATGTTACACTCGGTCCCCTCCTCCAAATCGTTAATATAGATTGTAAAGAGTTGGGGACCCAGCACTGACCCCTGCGGAACACCACTAGTTACTGGTTGCCCATCTGAGAACGAACCATTTATCCCAACTCTCTGCTTTCTGTTAGAGAGCCAATCCTCCACCCACGCCAGAATATTACCCCCAATCCCGTGATTTTTTATCTTGAGCAATAATCTTTTGTGTGGCACCTTGTCAAATGCCTTTTGGAAGTCTAAATACACTACGTCCACTGGTTCCCCTTTATCCACCCTGTATGTTACTTCCTCAAAAAACTCAAGCAAATTTGTCAAACATGACTTCCCCTTCATGAAACCATGCTGAGTTTGTCCTATTAAATTATGTTTATCCAAATGTCCCGTTACTGTCTCCTTAATAATGGACTCTAACATTTTACCAACCACAGATGTTAGGCTAACAGGTCTATAGTTTCCAGCCTTCTGCCTACTACCCTTTTTAAATAAGGGTGTTACATTAGCAGTTTTCCAATCTGCTGGGACCTTTGCTGAGTCCAGTGAGTTTTGGAAAATTATTACCAATGCATCCACAATCCCTACCGCTACTTCCCTCAAGACCCTAGGATGCAAGCCATCAGGTCCAGGGGATTTATCCGCCTTGAGTCCCATTATTTTACCAAGTACCACTTCCTTAGTGATTTTAATCGTATTTAGTTCCTCCCCCCCTAGAGCCCCCTGTTTGTCCAGTGTTGGGATATTCTTAGTGTCCTCTACTGTAAAGACTGATACAAAATAATTGTTCAGTGTTTTTGCCATCTCCATGTTTCCCACCATTAATTTCCCGGTCTCATCCTCTAAGGGACCAACATTTACTTTAGCCACCCTTTTTCTTTTTATATAACTATAGAAACTTTTACTGTCTGTTTTTATATTTTTTGCTAATTTACTTTCATAATCTATCTTCCCTTTCTTAATCAATCTTTTAGTTATTTTTTGCTGTCTTTTAAAGACTTCCCAATCTTCCATCCTCCCACTAGATTTGGCTACCTTATATGCCCTTGTTTTTAGTCGGATACTATCCTTAATTACTTTACTTAGCCACGGATGGCTATCTTTTCTTTTACACCCTTTTTTCCTCAGTGGAATATTTTTTTTTGGAAGTTGTAAAATAACTCCTTAAATGTACACCACTGATCATGTACCGTCTTACCCTTTAATCTATTTTCCCAGTCCACTCTAATTAATTCCGCTCTCATACCTTCATAGTCTCCTTTATTCAAGCTCAGCACGCTTGTTTGAGATCCAACCTTCTCACCCTCTAATTGAATATGGAACTCAACCATGTTATGGTCACTCATTCCAAGGGGATCCTTTACTAGGACATTTTTAATTAATCCTGTCTCATTACACAGGACCAAATCTAAGGTTGCTTGCCCCCTGGTCGGTTCAGTTACATACTGCTCAAGAAACCCATCCCTAATACACTCAATGAACTCATCCTCAAGGCTGCTCTGCCCAATTTGATTTGTCCAGTTAATATGATAATTAAAATCCCCCATAATTATAGCTGTTCCCTTATTACAAGCCTCAACTATTTCCTGATTAATACTCCGTCCAACAGAGTTGCAACTGTTCGGAGGCCTATAGACTACACCCACTAGTGTTTTTTTCCCCTTATTATTCCTTATCTCCACCCAAACTGTTTCACTATCCTGCTCCTTTGACCCAATATCATTTCTCTGTATTATAGTGATTCCTTCCTTTATTAACATAGCCACCCCACCTCCTCTCCCTTCCTGCCTGTCCTTCCTGATTGTTAAATAACCTGGTATGTTTAATTCCCAGTCATGGTCACCCTGCGAGGTTATCCAGTTTGGTGGCAAAAACAGGAAGACCGATTATTATCTGAATGGCAATAGGTTGGGAAAAGGGGAAGTGCAACGAGACCTGGGTATCCTTGTGCACCAGTCACTGAAGGTAAGCATGCAGGTGCAGCAGGTGGTTAAGAAGTCAAATGGTATTTTGGCCTTCATAGTGAGAGAATTCGAGTACAGGTGCAAGGATGTCTTGCTGCAGTTGTACAGGGCCTTGGTGAGGCCACACCTTGAGTATTGTGTGCAGTTTTGGCCACCTTATCTGAGGAAGGATGTTTCTGCCATGGAGAGAGTGCAGTGAAGATTCACCAGACTGATACCTGGGCTGGCAGGAATGATATATGAGGAGAGATTGGGTCGATTAGGCTTATATTCGCTAGAGTTTAGAAGAATGAGAGGGGATCTCATTGAAACTTATAAAATTCTAACAGGACTAGACAGACTAAATGCAGAAAGGATGTTGCCGATGGCAGGGGCATCCAGAACCAGGTGTCACAGTCTAAGGATAAGGGGTAAGCCATTTAGGACTGAGATGAGGAGGAATTTCTTCACCCAGAGAGTGGTGAGCCTGTGGAATTCTCTACCACAGAAGGCAGTTGAGGCCAATTCATTAAATATATTCAAGAAGGAGTTAGATATATTTCTTAAGGCTAAAGGGATCATGGGATATGGGGAGAAAGCAGGGACAGGGTACTGAATTTTGATGATCAGCCATGATCTCATTAAATGGTGGAACAGGCTCGAGGGGCCGAATGGCCTACTCCTGCTCCTATCTTCTATGTATTTACTAGCTGGGGGAGCCCGGCTTTGCCAGGGCTGTTTTGGGCCGGGCGGTTTAAATCGAGTGCGAGGCTTTGGGGCCTCTCTGTGTCCCTCTGTGAATCTGCTGCCGGGCAACATTTTAAATTGAGTCCCAGGCTTTTGGGCCCTGTCTGTGTCCCTCTCTCAATCTGCTGCCGGGCAACATTTCTACCTTTTAATACCTTGAAAGATGAAAGTGAAAGTACTCATAGAACGTTTTTAGTGAATCTTATGTTATTTTTAAAAGAGATACTAACTTTTTCAAAGCTGGATGATCAAAGTAGTTTGAGCTGGAAGCAGTGAAACAATGGCTGCCACATCCCTGAGATGAAAATGATTAGTCCCGCCCACACACACACAAGAGATTGGCCAACCATCAGGGGACTGTACTGTAGGATTGGTCAATCGTGACGGCACAGGATTGGTCGAACCTTGACGTCAGTCAATCAATGCTAAGTAGCAGATAATGAGTTTAATTTTGAAGGTTTTTTGCATAAGCTGCGAACAATTTTCGTCCGACCGAAAAGTAAATATGCTTACGACCGTTTTGGAACGGTAAGCTTTCTTTTGACGTAACTCACGCGTAGGTACGCTCTATAACTTTTGAGCGCATAGCCGGACAGACGCACACGTGAGGACAGACAGACAGATAGACAGACAGATCGACTCGTTTATATATATAGATAGATAGAAACTAGCTGGAGTGCCCGGTGGTGCCGAGGCTTTTTCGAGGGCATGTTGTTGTTGGAAGAGAGAGAGAGAGCGACTGGGGGGAAGAGAGAGAGTGACTGGGGGGGAAGAGAGAGAGCGACTGGGGGGGAAGGGAGAGAGGGACTGGGGGGAAGGGAGAGAGGGACTGGGGGGGGAAGGGAGAGAGGGACTGGGGGGGAAGGGAGAGAGGGACTGGGGGAGAAGGGAGAGAGGGACTGGGTGGAAGGGAGAGAGCGACTGGGGGGGAAGGGAGAGAGGGACTAGGGTGGAAGAGAGAGAGCGACTGGGGGGGGGGAAGAGAGAATTTGAATGAAGACCAAAAACTCCCATATCTACTAGGGGAAGAGAGAAATTGTGTAACACTAGCGGCACACTATGTTACAGCTAGCCATAAACAGAGGGACAACCACTAAATATAAGAAAAGAGTATATATAAATTATATGAAAGTATATTTATACACTCAGGGATATATCTGTTTATACACTGTATGGATAGATCTGTATTTTTGTGTACAAAAATGAATGTTTTTTGATGCTTTGGCAACATAAGATGTAACTTGTCATGCAAATAAAGCGATTTGAATTGAATTGAATTGAGAGGCTGGGGGGAAGAGAGAGAGCGACTGGGGGGGAAGAGAGAGAGCGACAGGGGGGAAGAGAGAGAGCGACTGGGGGGGAAGAGAGAGAGCGATGGGGGGGGAAGAGAGAGAGCGACTGGGGGGGAAGAGAGAGAGCGACTGGGGGGGAAGAGAGAGAGCGACTGGGAGGCAAGAGAGAGAGCGACTGGGGGGAAGATGAGAGAGCGACTGGAGGGGAAGAGAGAGAGCGACTGGGGGGGGAAGGTGGCCCGATGGACACCTGTGAAGGAAGGAAGAAGGTAAGCTCCCCCTCCCTGTCCCACCCCCTCACTCTTTCCCTCCCTGTCCCACCCCCTCACTCTTTCCCTCCCTCACCCTCTCTCTCCTCCCCGTCTCTCCCTCCCTCACCCTCTCTCTCTCCCTCCCCCTCTCTCCTCCCCCCACCCTCTCTCCCTCCCTCCTCCCCCCACCCTCTCTCGCTCCCCCTCCCCCCCATCCTCTCTCTCCCCTCCCCCCACCCGCTCTCTCTCCCCTCCCCCCACCCTCTCTCTCTCCCCTCCCCCCACCCGCTCTCTCTCCCCTCCCCCCACCCGCTCGCTCTCCCCTCCCCCACCCTCTCTCTCTCCCCTCCCCCCCACCCACTCTCCCCTCCCCCCACCCTCTCTCCCCTCCCCCCACCCTCTCTCTCTCCCCTCCCCCCACCCTCTCTCTCTCGCCTCCCCCCACCCTCTCTCCCCCCACCCTCTCTCTCTCCCCCCTCCCCCACCCTCTCTCTCTCCCCCCACCCCCACCCTCTCTCTCTCCCCCCTCCCTCTCTCTCTCCCCCCACCCTCTCTCTCTCCCCCCACCCTCTCTCTCTCCCCCCACTCTCTCTCTTCCTCCCCCCACCCTCTCTCTCTTCCCTCCCCCCACCCTCTCTCTCTTCCCTCCCCCCACCCTCTCTCTCTTCCCTCCCCCCACCCTCTCTCTCTTCCCTCCCCCACCCTCTCTCTCTTCCCTCTCCCCACCCTCTCTCTCTTCCTCTCCCCACCCTCTCTCTCTTCCCTCTCCCTCCCTGCCCCTCTCCCTCTCCTCCCTCCTATTTCTCTGTCTCTCTGACGTCTGTTCCCCTCTGTCGCTCTCAGTTTTTCTTCTGCCGTGGTGCCTGATTTGCTACTCCAGGCCCCGCCGTCCGCCCGCTCTCCGAGACAAGGTAAGAGCCGGGCTCCGGCCCCACACCGCCAGGGATCAGCACCCGAGGAACCCGCCCGCCGCGAACAAAGACCCTCCTCACCTGTCACGGAGTTGAAGTCTCTGAAAGCGGCCACGGTGCGCCGGGCCTCTTCCCCCGCGCATTCAGGAGGCGCGGGGAAGAGAGAGAGAGAGAGAGACAGACTGGGTGGGGGGGGGCGAGTTAGACGCCGCCGCGCACCTGCTCCGCGGAGCTCCGTGCCGCCACCGCCGCACCAGCCTTTACTAAGATGGCGGCGGTAGCGGCGCTCGGCTGAGGCCCGCCCCTCCAGCCTTCACAAAGATGGCGGCGATCGGGGCCGCTTGTTGACTGGGGCCGGGAGGTGCCTAGCTCGGGCGTGGGTGCGGAGGAGAGGCACCTCTTTGAGATTAGATAAAAGATTTAGAAAGTAATTAACTTTTTTTAAAAACAATGGGCTAGATTTTCAGTTGCTTGCGCCAGCAGTTAGCGCCTTAAGAGAAGTGATTTTCGGGCGCTATGCGTGTAGCGCCCGGGCGCAGCGCAGTTTGCGCCCCGCCCCAAATTAAGTTGCCCGTTAGCGCCGGTGCAAAGTTTAGCGGCCGCCCGGATGCGCGCGCAGAAAATGACGTCACATCCTCGTGCAACGCCCTTTGGCCGCCCCGAATCCAAACTTCAGTCGGACCGCCCGATTGTGCGGCTGGCGTCCAGTGCGTTTGTAAAATGGAACGCAACACACCCTGGGGAGCGCAAATTAAAGGGCCCTCCTCCTGCACTATAATGGAAGGGACCAGTGTGTTGTGAATGGTGTATTTATGTTTTCCTCCTCCTCCTCCTCCTCCTCCTCCTCCTCCTCCTCCTCCGTCGTCTTTTCCCCCCCAGACTCTGCCTTTGCAAAAAACACATGCACCCTTCCCCTTTAAGAGCTCACTGGCACCAGAGTGTCTGCCGTGCGCAGCGCTCTGCACCGCCGGCTTAGCGCCTAAAGATAGTAGTGGAACGCCTCTTTTAGCGCTCCACCTACCTCTTAGGGCGAAGCCACTGAATTTCCGGCAACGGGGCGCTACTTTGGGGCGGGCGCTAACTTCGGGCGGGCGCTAAGGTTAGCGCCCCAAAAACTGTCTATACTGAAAATCTAGGCCATTGTGTTTTAAAAGCAACGTTTTTTGAAAGACGCAGAAAGCGGGAAAAAGAAAGGAAAAGTTTGGAATCAAGATGGCGGCGACTCACCTCGGTTCAGAACGATAAGGCCCACCCACACACGCACCGATTGGTCGACCGTCAGGTCACCAAAGCGTAGGATTGGTCAATCGTCCCGTCACTCGATCGTAGGAGGGCCCGGCCGCACGCGCCAGGAAGCCGGCGTACGATTGGTCGACCTCGAGGTCACTCTGTCGCTAATGAGCGGATAATGAGATGCTAATGAGAGGAATTTTGAACGTTTTTCGGATACCGCGGGCGCGATTTTCGTCCGGCCGAAACGTAAATACGCTTACGACCGTTTCGGAAAGGTAAGCTTTCTTTCGACGTAACGCACGTGTAGGTACGCTCTATAACTTTCGAGCGCATAGCCGGACAGACGCACACGTGAGGACAGACAGAAGGACAGACAGACAGACAGACAGAATGATCCGTTTATATATATAAGATGTATTTGCCATTTTCCAATTCTCAGGCGCTTCCCCTGCATCCACGGAAGATTGGAAAATTATGGCAATGCCTTCCACTATCTCTCCCCCCCAATTCCATTAGCAACCTGGACCAGGCGACTTATCCACTCTAGGCACACCCAACGTTTTTAGTACAATTTTTATATTAATTTTCACCCCTTCCATTGATTCTACCTTTTGCACTGCTACCAATATTTTGTCAGCATCCACCTCCTTCGTAAAGACCGATACAAAGTACTCATTGAGTATCCTAGCCTTGCCCTGTGCCTCAAAGCATATAACACCTTCTTTGTCGCTAATAGGCCCCATCCCGCCTCTTACTACTGTTTACATGCCGGTAGAAGATTTTTGGGTTCCCGTTTATGTTAACTACCATTCTACTCTCATATTTGCTCTTTGCCAATCTTATTTTCATCTTCACTTCCCCTCTCATCTTATTGTATTTGGTCCTCCTCTTCTGTCTGACGGTCACCCATTCCCTCTCTGCCTGCATACTCTTAAGCTGCGGGGTGACCACCTCCAGAAACGTGCTATCCACGTAACTTTCAGCCTCGCGGATGCATCGTAGTGACTCCAGCTGCCGCTCAAGCTCTGAACATGGACCTCGAGCTGCCAGAGCTGGTGACACTTCCTGCACATGTGGTCGTCCAGGCTATGCGGAGCATCCAGGACTTCCCACATGGCACAGGATATGCACTCTATGGGACTGAGCAGCTCTGCCATGCCTCTATTTAATAGATTAAGAACTAAATTAACAGAATTAAACATAAAATTAAAAAAAACACTCACCAGCTACTCACCACTCAGCTTCTTCCCTTGTGCCGAAGTCACTTTTTCTACTCTGACGTCACTCTTTTGAATTCTGCCTCTGTTGAGTTGCTGCTTCTCGCTCTGCTCCCACTCAGTTCCACTGCCTCCTCTTCCACTCGCACTCTTTATAAGCGAAGCTGCTCTCGCTCCTCTCGCTGCTCTCACCGCTGCTCCACTCGCCGCTCCTCTCATCGCCGCTCTCACTACTCCTCTCACTGCTCCTCTCAATGCTCCCTCGCTGCTCCTCTCACCGCTCTTCTCGCCGCTCATCTCACCGCTCTTCTCGCCGCTCCTCTCACCGCTCTTCTCGCCGCTCCTCTCACCGCTCTTCTTGCCACTCCTCTCACTGCTCCTCTCGCTGCTCCTCTCACTCCTCTCAGCGCTCCTCTCGCTCCTCTCGTTCCTCTCGCTCCTCTCACTGCTCCTCTAACCGCTCCTCTCACTGCTCCTCTCACCGCTCCTCTCGCTCCTCTCGTTCCTCTCGCTCCTCTCACCGCTCCTCTCACTGCTCCTCTTACTGCTCCTCTCACTGCTCCTCTCACCGCTCTTCTCGCTCCTCTCGCTCCTCTCACTGCTCCTCTCACCGCTCTTCTCGCCGCTCCTCTCACCGATCTTCTCACTGCTCCTTTCACCACTCCTCTCACTCCTCTCGCTCCTCTCGCTCCTCTCACTGCTCCTCTCGCTGCTCTTCTCGCCGCTCATCTCGCCGCTCCGCTCACCGCTTCTCTCACTGCTCCTCTCGCTCCTCTCACCGCTCCTCTCACTGCTCCTCTCACAGCTCCTCTCACCGCTCCTCTCACCGCTCCTCTCGCCGCTTCTCTCACCGCTCCTCTCACCGCTCCACTCACCGCTCCTCTCGCCGCTCCTCTCACTGCTCCGCTCACTGCTCCTGTCATCGCTCCTCTCACCGCTCCGCTCACCGCTCCGCTCACCGCTCCACTCGCTGCTCCTCTCGCTGCTCCTCTCACCGCTTCTCTCGCTGCTCCTCTCGCTCCTGTCGCTCCTCTCGCCGCTCCTCTCACTGCTCCTCTCACCGCTCCGCTCACTGCTCCTCTCACCGCTCCTCCCACTGCTCCTCTCACCGCTCCTCTCACCGCTCCTCCCACTGCTCCTCTCGCTGCTCCGCTCAGTGCTCCTCTCACCGCTCCTCTCACTGCTCCTCCCACTGCTCCGCTCACTGCTCCTCTCGCTGCTCCGCTCACTGCTCCTCTCACCGCTCCTCTCACCGCTCCGCTCACTGCTCCTCTCACCGCTCCTCTCACCGCTCCTCCCACTGCTCCGCTCACTGCTCCTCTCACCGCTCCTCTCACCGCTCCTCTCACCGCTCCGCTCACCGCTCCTCCCACTGCTCCGCTCGCTGCTCCTCTCGCTGCTCCTCTCACCGCTCCTCTCACCGCTCCTCTCACTGCTCCTCCCACTGCTCCTCTCGCTGCTCCTCTCGTTGCTCCTCTCACCGCTCCTCTCACCGCTCCGCTCCCTGCTCCGCTCACTGCTCCTCTCACCGCTCCTCTCGCTGCTCCTCTCACTGCTCCTCTCGCCGCTCCTCTCACTGCTCCGCTCACTGCTCCTCTCACCGCTCCTCTCACTGCTCCTCCCACTGCTCCGCTCACTGCTCCTCTCACCGCTCCTCTCACCGCTCCTCTCACCGCTCCTCTCGCCGCTCCGCTCGCCGCTCCTCTCACCGCTCCTCTCACCGCTCCTCTCACCGCTCCTCTCGCCGCTCCGCTCACTGCTTCTCTCACTGCTCCGCTCACTGCTCCTCTCACCGCTCCTCTCGCTCCTCTCGCTCCTCTCACTGCTCCTCTCACCGCTCTTCTCGCCGCTCCTCTCACCGATCTTCTCACTGCTCCTTTCACCGCTCCTCTCACTCCTCTCGCTCCTCTCGCTCCTCTCACTGCTCCTCTCGCTGCTCTTCTCGCCGCTCCTCTCGCCGCTCCGCTCACCGCTTCTCTCACTGCTCCTCTCGCTCCTCTCACTGCTCCTCTCGCTGCTCCTCTCACCGCTCCTCTCACCGCTCCTCTCACCGCTCCTCTCGCCGCTTCTCTCACCGCTCCTCTCACCGCTCCACTCACCGCTCCTCTCGCCGCTCCTCTCACTGCTCCGCTCACTGCTCCTGTCATCGCTCCTCTCACCGCTCCTCTCACCGCTCCGCTCACCGCTCCGCTCACCGCTCCACTCGCTGCTCCTCTCGCTGCTCCTCTCACCGCTTCTCTCGCTGCTCCTCTCGCTCCTGTCGCTCCTCTCGCCGCTCCTCTCACTGCTCCTCTCACCGCTCCGCTCACTGCTCCTCTCACCGCTCCTCCCACTGCTCCTCTCACCGCTCTTCTCACCGCTCCTCCCACTGCTCCTCTCGCTGCTCCGCTCAGTGCTCCTCTCACCGCTCCTCTCACTGCTCCTCCCACTGCTCCGCTCACTGCTCCTCTCGCTGCTCCGCTCACTGCTCCTCTCACCGCTCCTCTCACCGCTCCGCTCACTGCTCCTCTCACTGCTCCTCTCACTGCTCCTCCCACTGCTCCGCTCACTGCTCCTCTCACCGCTCCTCTCACCGCTCCTCTCACCGCTCCGCTCACCGCTCCTCCCACTGCTCCGCTCGCTGCTCCTCTCGCTGCTCCTCTCACCGCTCCTCTCACCGCTCCTCTCGCTGCTCCTCCCGCTGCTCCTCTCGCTGCTCCTCTCGTTGCTCCTCTCACCGCTCCTCTCACCGCTCCGCTCACTGCTCCGCTCACTGCTCCTCTCACCGCTCCTCTCGCTGCTCCTCTCACTGCTCCTCTCGCCGCTCCTCTCACTGCTCCGCTCACTGCTCCACTCACCGCTCCTCTCACTGCTCCTCCCACTGCTCCGCTCACTGCTCCTCTCACCGCTCCTCTCACCGCTCCTCTCACCGCTCCTCTCGCCGCTCCGCTCGCCGCTCCTCTCACCGCTCCTCTCACCGCTCCTCTCGCCGCTCCTCTCACCGCTCCTCTCGCCGCTCCGCTCACTGCTTCTCTCACTGCTACGCTCACTGCTCCGCTCACTGCTCCTCTCACTGCTGCGCTCACTGCTCCTCTCACCGCTCCTCTCACTGCTCCTCTCACCGCTCCTCTCGCTGCTCCTCTCACTGCTCCTCTCGCCGCTCCTCTCACTGCTCCGCTCACTGCTCCTCTCACCGCTCCTCTCACTGCTCCTCCCACTGCTCCGCTCACTGCTCCTCTCACCGCTCCTCTCACCGCTCCTCTCGCCGCTCCTCTCGCCGCTCCGCTCGCCGCTCCTCTCACCGCTCCTCTCACCGCTCCTCTCGCCGCTCCTCTCACCGCTCCTCTCGCCGCTCCGCTCACTGCTTCTCTCACTGCTCCGCTCACTGCTCCTCTCACCGCTCCTCTCGCTCCTCTCGCTCCTCTCACTGCTCCTCTCACCGCTCTTCTCGCCGCTCCTCTCACCGATCTTCTCACTGCTCCTTTCACCGCTCCTCTCACTCCTCTCGCTCCTCTCGCTCCTCTCGCTCCTCTCACTGCTCCTCTCGCTGCTCTTCTCGCCGCTCCTCTCGCCGCTCCGCTCACCGCTTCTCTCACTGCTCCTCTCGCTCCTCTCACCGCTCCTCTCGCTGCTCCTCTCACCGCTCCTCTCACCGCTCCTCTCACCGCTCCTCTCGCCGCTTCTCTCACCGCTCCTCTCACCGCTCCACTCACCGCTCCTCTCGCCGCTCCTCTCACTGCTCCGCTCACTGCTCCTGTCATCGCTCCTCTCACCGCTCCTCTCACCGCTCCGCTCACCGCTCCGCTCACCGCTCCACTCGCTGCTCCTCTCGCTGCTCCTCTCACCGCTTCTCTCGCTGCTCCTCTCGCTCCTGTCGCTCCTCTCGCCGCTCCTCTCACTGCTCCTCTCACCGCTCCGCTCACTGCTCCTCTCACCGCTCCTCCCACTGCTCCTCTCACCGCTCCTCTCACCGCTCCTCCCACTGCTCCTCTCGCTGCTCCGCTCAGTGCTCCTCTCACCGCTCCTCTCACTGCTCCTCCCACTGCTCCTCTCGTTGCTCCTCTCACCGTCCTCTCACCGCTCCGCTCACTGCTCCGCTCACTGCTCCTCTCACCGCTCCTCTCGCTGCTCCTCTCACTGCTCCTCTCGCCGCTCCTCTCACTGCTCCGCTCACTGCTCCTCTCACCGCTCCTCTCACTGCTCCTCCCACTGCTCCGCTCACTGCTCCTCTCACCGCTCCTCTCACCGCTCCTCTCAACGCTCCTCTCGCCGCTCCGCTCGCCGCTCCTCTCACCGCTCCTCTCACCGCTCCTCTCACCGCTCCTCTCGCCGCTCCGCTCACTGCTTCTCTCACTGCTCCGCTCACTGCTCCTCTCACCGCTCCTCTCGCTCCTCTCACTGCTCCTCTCACCGCTCTTCTCGCCGCTCCTCTCACCGATCTTCTCACTGCTCCTTTCACCGCTCCTCTCACTCCTCTCGCTCCTCTCGCTCCTCTCACTGCTCCTCTCGCTGCTCTTCTCGCCGCTCCTCTCGCCGCTCCGCTCACCGCTTCTCTCACTGCTCCTCTCGCTCCTCTCACCGCTCCTCTCGCTGCTCCTCTCACCGCTCCTCTCACCGCTCCTCTCACCGCTCCTCTCGCCGCTTCTCTCACCGCTCCTCTCACCGCTCCACTCACCGCTCCTCTCGCCGCTCCTCTCACTGCTCCGCTCACTGCTCCTGTCATCGCTCCTCTCACCGCTCCTCTCACCGCTCCGCTCACCGCTCCGCTCACCGCTCCGCTCACCGCTCCACTCGCTGCTCCTCTCGCTGCTCCTCTCACCGCTTCTCTCGCTGCTCCTCTCGCTCCTGTCGCTCCTCTCGCCGCTCCTCTCACTGCTCCTCTCACCGCTCCGCTCACTGCTCCTCTCACCGCTCCTCCCACTGCTCCTCTCACCGCTCTTCTCACCGCTCCTCCCACTGCTCCTCTCGCTGCTCCGCTCAGTGATCCTCTCACCGCTCCTCTCACTGCTCCTCCCACTGCTCCGCTCACTGCTCCTCTCGCTGCTCCGCTCACTGCTCCTCTCACCGCTCCTCTCACCGCTCCGCTCACCGCTCCTCTCACTGCTCCTCTCACTGCTCCTCCCACTGCTCCGCTCACTGCTCCTCTCACCGCTCCTCTCACCGCTCCTCTCACCGCTCCTCTCACCGCTCCGCTCACCGCTCCTCCCACTGCTCCGCTCGCTGCTCCTCTCGCCGCTCCTCTCACCGCTCCTCTCACCGCTCCTCTCGCTGCTCCTCC
This sequence comes from Somniosus microcephalus, assembly GCF_052327205.1. NCBI lineage: Eukaryota > Metazoa > Chordata > Chondrichthyes > Squaliformes > Somniosidae > Somniosus > Somniosus microcephalus. The sequence continues at coordinate 188,532,765 of NC_140993.1, read as the reverse complement.
CGCTGCTCCTCTCGCTGCTCCTCTCGTTGCTCCTCTCACCGCTCCTCTCACCGCTCCGCTCACTGCTCCGCTCACTGCTCCTCTCACCGCTCCTCTCGCTGCTCCTCTCACTGCTCCTCTCGCCGCTCCTCTCACTGCTCCGCTCACTGCTCCTCTCACCGCTCCTCTCACTGCTCCTCCCACTGCTCCGCTCACTGCTCCTCTCACCGCTCCTCTCACCGCTCCTCTCACCGCTCCTCTCGCCGCTCCGCTCGCCGCTCCTCTCACCGCTCCTCTCACCGCTCCTCTCGCCGCTCCTCTCACCGCTCCTCTCGCCGCTCCGCTCACTGCTTCTCTCACTGCTACGCTCACTGCTCCGCTCACTGCTCCTCTCACTGCTGCGCTCACTGCTCCTCTCACCGCTCCTCTCACTGCTCCTCTCACCGCTCCTCTCGCTGCTCCTCTCGCTGCTCCTCTCGCCGCTCCTCTCACTGCTCCGCTCACTGCTCCTCTCACCGCTCCTCTCACTGCTCCTCCCACTGCTCCGCTCACTGCTCCTCTCACCGCTCCTCTCACCGCTCCTCTCGCCGCTCCTCTCGCCGCTCCGCTCGCCGCTCCTCTCACCGCTCCTCTCACCGCTCCTCTCGCCGCTCCTCTCACCGCTCCTCTCGCCGCTCCGCTCACTGCTTCTCTCACTGCTCCGCCCACTGCTCCTCTCACCGCTCCTCTCGCTCCTCTCGCTCCTCTCACTGCTCCTCTCACCGCTCTTCTCGCCGCTCCTCTCACCGATCTTCTCACTGCTCCTTTCACCGCTCCTCTCACTCCTCTCGCTCCTCTCGCTCCTCTCGCTCCTCTCACTGCTCCTCTCGCTGCTCTTCTCGCCGCTCCTCTCGCCGCTCCGCTCACCGCTTCTCTCACTGCTCCTCTCGCTCCTCTCACCGCTCCTCTCGCTGCTCCTCTCACCGCTCCTCTCACCGCTCCTCTCACCGCTCCTCTCGCCGCTTCTCTCACCGCTCCTCTCACCGCTCCACTCACCGCTCCTCTCGCCGCTCCTCTCACTGCTCCGCTCACTGCTCCTGTCATCGCTCCTCTCACCGCTCCTCTCACCGCTCCGCTCACCGCTCCGCTCACCGCTCCACTCGCTGCTCCTCTCGCTGCTCCTCTCACCGCTTCTCTCGCTGCTCCTCTCGCTCCTGTCGCTCCTCTCGCCGCTCCTCTCACTGCTCCTCTCACCGCTCCGCTCACTGCTCCTCTCACCGCTCCTCCCACTGCTCCTCTCACCGCTCCTCTCACCGCTCCTCCCACTGCTCCTCTCGCTGCTCCGCTCAGTGCTCCTCTCACCGCTCCTCTCACTGCTCCTCCCACTGCTCCTCTCGTTGCTCCTCTCACCGTCCTCTCACCGCTCCGCTCACTGCTCCGCTCACTGCTCCTCTCACCGCTCCTCTCGCCGCTCCTCTCACTGCTCCTCTCGCCGCTCCTCTCACCGCTCCGCTCACTGCTCCTCTCACCGCTCCTCTCACTGCTCCTCCCACTGCTCCGCTCACTGCTCCTCTCACCGCTCCTCTCACCGCTCCTCTCAACGCTCCTCTCGCCGCTCCGCTCGCCGCTCCTCTCACCGCTCCTCTCACCGCTCCTCTCACCGCTCCTCTCGCCGCTCCGCTCACTGCTTCTCTCACTGCTCCGCTCACTGCTCCTCTCACCGCTCCTCTCGCTCCTCTCACTGCTCCTCTCACCGCTCTTCTCGCCGCTCCTCTCACCGATCTTCTCACTGCTCCTTTCACCGCTCCTCTCACTCCTCTCGCTCCTCTCGCTCCTCTCACTGCTCCTCTCGCTGCTCTTCTCGCCGCTCCTCTCGCCGCTCCGCTCACCGCTTCTCTCACTGCTCCTCTCGCTCCTCTCACCGCTCCTCTCGCTGCTCCTCTCACCGCTCCTCTCACCGCTCCTCTCACCGCTCCTCTCGCCGCTTCTCTCACCGCTCCTCTCACCGCTCCACTCACCGCTCCTCTCGCCGCTCCTCTCACTGCTCCGCTCACTGCTCCTGTCATCGCTCCTCTCACCGCTCCTCTCACCGCTCCGCTCACCGCTCCGCTCACCGCTCCGCTCACCGCTCCACTCGCTGCTCCTCTCGCTGCTCCTCTCACCGCTTCTCTCGCTGCTCCTCTCGCTCCTGTCGCTCCTCTCGCCGCTCCTCTCACTGCTCCTCTCACCGCTCCGCTCACTGCTCCTCTCACCGCTCCTCCCACTGCTCCTCTCACCGCTCTTCTCACCGCTCCTCCCACTGCTCCTCTCGCTGCTCCGCTCAGTGCTCCTCTCACCGCTCCTCTCACTGCTCCTCCCACTGCTCCGCTCACTGCTCCTCTCGCTGCTCCGCTCACTGCTCCTCTCACCGCTCCTCTCACCGCTCCGCTCACCGCTCCTCTCACTGCTCCTCTCACTGCTCCTCCCACTGCTCCGCTCACTGCTCCTCTCACCGCTCCTCTCACCGCTCCTCTCACCGCTCCTCTCACCGCTCCGCTCACCGCTCCTCCCACTGCTCCGCTCGCTGCTCCTCTCGCCGCTCCTCTCACCGCTCCTCTCACCGCTCCTCTCGCTGCTCCTCCCGCTGCTCCTCTCGCTGCTCCTCTCGTTGCTCCTCTCACCGCTCCTCTCACCGCTCCGCTCACTGCTCCGCTCACTGCTCCTCTCACCGCTCCTCTCGCTGCTCCTCTCACTGCTCCTCTCGCCGCTCCTCTCACTGCTCCGCTCACTGCTCCTCTCACCGCTCCTCTCACTGCTCCTCCCACTGCTCCGCTCACTGCTCCTCTCACCGCTCCTCTCACCGCTCCTCTCACCGCTCCTCTCGCCGCTCCGCTCGCCGCTCCTCTCACCGCTCCTCTCACCGCTCCTCTCGCCGCTCCTCTCACCGCTCCTCTCGCCGCTCCGCTCACTGCTTCTCTCACTGCTACGCTCACTGCTCCGCTCACTGCTCCTCTCACTGCTGCGCTCACTGCTCCTCTCACCGCTCCTCTCACTGCTCCTCTCACCGCTCCTCTCGTTGCTCCTCTCACTGCTCCTCTCGCCGCTCCTCTCACTGCTCCGCTCACTGCTCCTCTCACCGCTCCTCTCACTGCTCCTCCCACTGCTCCGCTCACTGCTCCTCTCACCGCTCCTCTCACCGCTCCTCTCGCCGCTCCTCTCGCCGCTCCGCTCGCCGCTCCTCTCACCGCTCCTCTCACCGCTCCTCTCGCCGCTCCTCTCACCGCTCCTCTCGCCGCTCCGCTCACTGCTTCTCTCACTGCTCCGCCCACTGCTCCTCTCACCGCTCCTCTCGCTCCTCTCGCTCCTCTCACTGCTCCTCTCACCGCTCTTCTCGCCGCTCCTCTCACCGATCTTCTCACTGCTCCTTTCACCGCTCCTCTCACTCCTCTCGCTCCTCTCGCTCCTCTCGCTCCTCTCACTGCTCCTCTCGCTGCTCTTCTCGCCGCTCGTCTCGCCGCTCCGCTCACCGCTTCTCTCACTGCTCCTCTCGCTCCTCTCACCGCTCCTCTCGCTGCTCCTCTCACCGCTCCTCTCACCGCTCCTCTCACCGCTCCTCTCGCCGCTTCTCTCACCGCTCCTCTCACCGCTCCACTCACCGCTCCTCTCGCCGCTCCTCTCACTGCTCCGCTCACTGCTCCTGTCATCGCTCCTCTCACCGCTCCTCTCACCGCTCCGCTCACCGCTCCGCTCACCGCTCCACTCGCTGCTCCTCTCGCTGCTCCTCTCACCGCTTCTCTCGCTGCTCCTCTCGCTCCTGTCGCTCCTCTCGCCGCTCCTCTCACTGCTCCTCTCACCGCTCCGCTCACTGCTCCTCTCACCGCTCCTCCCACTGCTCCTCTCACCGCTCCTCTCACCGCTCCTCCCACTGCTCCTCTCGCTGCTCCGCTCAGTGCTCCTCTCACCGCTCCTCTCACTGCTCCTCCCACTGCTCCGCTCACTGCTCCTCTCGCTGCTCCGCTCACTGCTCCTCTCACCGCTCCTCTCACCGCTCCGCTCACTGCTCCTCTCACCGCTCCTCTCACTGCTCCTCCCACTGCTCCGCTCACTGCTCCTCTCACCGCTCCTCTCACCGCTCCTCTCACCGCTCCGCTCACCGCTCCTCCCACTGCTCCGCTCGCTGCTCCTCTCGCTGCTCCTCTCACCGCTCCTCTCACCGCTCCTCTCGCCGCTCCTCCCGCCGCTCCTCTCGCTGCTCCTCTCGTTTCTCCTCTCACCGCTCCTCTCACCGCTCCGCTCACTGCTCCGCTCACTGCTCCTCTCACCACTCCTCTCGCTGCTCCTCTCACTGCTCCTCTCGCCGCTCCTCTCACTGCTCCGCTCACTGCTCCTCTCACCGCTCCTCTCACTGCTCCTCCCACTGCTCCGCTCACTGCTCCTCTCACCGCTCCTCTCACCGCTCCTCTCACCGCTCCTCTCGCCGCTCCGCTCGCCGCTCCTCTCACCGCTCCTCTCACCGCTCCTCTCGCCGCTCCTCTCACCGCTCCTCTCGCCGCTCCGCTCACTGCTTCTCTCACTGCTCCGCTCACTGCTCCGCTCACTGCTCCTCTCACTGCTGCGCTCACTGCTCCTCTCACCGCTCCTCTCACTGCTCCTCTCACTGCTCCGCTCACTGCTCCTCTCGCTGCTCCTCTCGCTGCTCCTCTCGCTGCTCCTCTCACTGCTCCTCTCACTGCTCCTCTCGCTGCTCCTCTCGCCGCTCCTCTCACTGCTCCTCTCGCTGCTCCTCTCACCGCTCCTCTCACCGCTCCTCTCGCCGCTCCGCTCACTGCTCCTCTCACTGCTCCTCTCGCTGCTCCTCTCACCGCTCCTCTCACCGCTCCTCTCGCCGCTCCGCTCACTGCTTCTCTCACTGCTCCGCTCGCTGCTCCTCTCGCAGCTCCTCTCACCGCTCCTCTCACCGCTCCTCTCGCCGCTCCGCTCACTGCTTCTCTCACTGCTCCGCTCGCTGCTCCTCTCGCTGCTCCTCTCACCGCTCCTCTCCCTGCTCCTCTCGCCGCTCCTCTCACTGCTACTCTCATCGCTCCGCTCACTGCTGCGCTCACTGCTCCTCTCACCGCTCCGCTCACCGCTCCTCTCACCGCTCCTCTCACCGCTCCGCTCACTGCTCCTCTCACCGCTCCGCTCGCTGCTCCTCTCGCTGCTCCTCTCACCGCTCCGCTCACTGCTCCTCTCGCTGCTCCTCTCGCTGCTCCTCTCGCTGCTCCTCTCACTGCTCCTCTCGCCGCTCCTCTCACCGCTCCTCTCGCTGCTCCTCTCACTGCTCCTCTCGCTGCTCCTCTCGCTGCTCCTCTGGCTCCTGTCGCTCCTCTCGCCGCTCCTCTCGCCGCTCCTCTCGCCGCTCCTCTCGCCGCTCCTCTCGCTGCTCCTCTCGCTGCTCCTCTCGCTCCTGTCGCTCCTCTCGCCGCTCCTCTCACCGCTCCTCCCACTGCTCCGCTCACTGCTCCTCTCGCTGCTCCTCTCGCTGCTCCTCTCGCTGCTCCTCTCGCTCCTGTCGCTCCTCTCTCCGCTCCTCTCACCGCTCCTCCCACTGCTCCGCTCACCGCTCCACTCACTGCTCCTCTCGCTGCTCCGCTCACTGCTCCTCTCGCTGCTCCGCTCACTGCTCCTCTCGCTGCTCCGCTCACTGCTCCTCTCGCTGCTCCTCTCGCTGCTCCGCTCGCTGCTCCTCTCGCTGCTCCGCTCACTGCTCCTCTCGCTGCTCCGCTCACTGCTCCGCTCGCTGCTCCGCTCGCTGCTCCTCTCGCCGCTCCTCTCGCCGCTCCCCTCGCCGCTCCTCTCGCCGCTCCTCTCGCTGCTCCGCTCGCCGCTCCTGTCTCCGCTCCCCTCGCCGCTCTGCTCGCTGCTCCTCTCACCGCTCCCCTCGCCGCTCCTCTCGCCGCTTCTCTCACCGCTCCACTCACCGCTCCCCTCGCCGCTCCCCTCGCCGCTCCTCTCACCGCTCCTCTTGCTGCTCCGCTCGCCGCTCCTGTCTCCGCTCCCCTCGCCGCTCCGCTCGCTGCTCCTCTCACCGCTCCTCTCGCCGCTCCGCTCGCCGCTCCTCTCGCCGCTTCTCTCGCCGCTTCTCTCTCCGCTCCTCTCGCTGCTCCTCTCGCCGCTCCTCTCACTGCTCCACTCACTGCTCCTCTCACCGCTCCTCTCACGGCTCCGCTTGCCGCTCCCCTCACCGCTCCTCTCACCGCTCCTCTCACCGCTCCGCTCACCGCTCCGCTCACTGCTCCTCTCGCCGCTCCTCTCGCCGCTCCTCTCGCCGCTCCTCCCACTGCTCCTCTCGCCGCTCCCCTCGCCGCTCCTCTCGCCGCTCCTCTCGCCGCTCCCCTCGCCGCTCCTCTCGCCGCTCCGCTCGCCGCTCCTGTCTCCGCTCCCCTCGCCGCTCTGCTCGCTGCTCCTCTCACCGCTCCCCTCGCCGCTCCTCTCGCCGCTTCTCTCACCGCTCCACTCACCGCTCCCCTCGCCGCTCCCCTCGCCGCTCCTCTCGCCGCTCCTCTCGCTGCTCCGCTCGCCGCTCCTGTCTCCGCTCCCCTCGCCGCTCCGCTCGCTGCTCCTCTCACCGCTCCTCTCGCCGCTCCGCTCGCCGCTCCTCTCGCCGCTTCTCTCGCCGCTTCTTTCACCGCTCCGCTCGCTGCTCCTCTCACTGCTCCTCTCACTGCTCCTCTTGCTGCTCCTCTCACTGCTCCTCTCGCCGCTCCGCTCGCCGCTCCTCTCACTGCTCCTCTCACTGCTCCGCTCACTGCTCCTCTCGCCGCTCCTCTCACTGCTCCACTCGCTGCTCCTCTCATCGCTCCTCTCGCTGCTCCTCTCACTGCTCCGCTCGCTGCTCCTCTCGCTGCTCCTCTCGCTGCTCCTCTCGCTGCTCCTCTCACTGCTCCTCCCGCCGCTCCCCTCGCCGCTCCTCTCGCCGCTCCTCTCACCGCTCCGCTCGCTGCTCCTCTCACTGCTCCTCTCACTGCTCCTCTTGCTGCTCCTCTCACTGCTCCTCTCGCCGCTCCGCTCGCCGCTCCTCTCACTGCTCCTCTCACTGCTCCGCTCACTGCTCCTCTCGCCGCTCCTCTCACTGCTCCACTCGCTGCTCCTCTCATCGCTCCTCTCGCTGCTCCTCTCACTGCTCCGCTCGCTGCTCCTCTCACTGCTCCTCTCACTGCTCCGCTCACTGCTCCTCTCGCCGCTCCTCTCACTGCTCCACTCACTGCTCCTCTCATCGCTCCTCTCGCTGCTCCTCTCACTGCTCCCCTCACTGCTCCTCTCACTGCTCCTCTCACCGCTCCGCTCGCTGCTCCTCTCACTGCTCCTCTCACTGCTCCTCTCACTGCTCCTCTCACCGCTCCTCTCACTGCTCCTCTCACTGCTCCTCTCACTGCTCCACTCGCTGCTCCTCTCACTGCTCCTCTCATCACTCCTCTCGCTGCTCCTCTCGCTGCTCCTCTCATGCTCTTTACAGCGCCACTCCTCCCGCTCCACTTGTTGGCCTCTCACTGGCCTCTCGCCGCTGCTCTCGGACTCTTTATAGCGCCGCTGCTCTCACTCCTCTCGTTCTCCTCTCGCCGCTCAAGAGCTGCAGACTGCCTAGTTTGCAAATGGCAGTTCACCTTTAAGGGCTTGAGATTGCATTTAAAAGGAACAGCCTTGCTTTGAGCAAATGCAGCAAGATTCTAACAATGCGACCTTTGGCCTCTTGCTGAGCGCACTGCCTGTCAGCAGTACAATAGTTATTGAGTTGTGCAGTAAAATCATTTAAATTAGCAGGCAACACCAAATTAACATGCTGCCAGTGCTTTCTGAACAAGTACGAGCAAATCTCGGGCCTTATCGAGTTTGACGGCCATAGACTATATCTACTATATCAAACCCCTTCATAATTTTAAACATCTTTATTAGACCACTCCTCAGCCTTCTCTTTTCCAGATTTCTGTTTCATTATGGACTGCCTTGGTACTGTTCTTCAATTTGTGAAACTTTTGCCGGACCTACTTCCAGTACTGGATCATTGTTGAGACCAAATGTACCTGGACCATTAGATATTGATTTTGCATTTTATCAATGGGTCATGGGAGCTCATAATGCTGCAACATCCAAAATATTAGCTTGGAATTTCCTGGATTCTTACACTATAGTAGTTACATAGGATATACATAGGATATATGGCACAGAAACAGGCCGTTCGGCCCACCCAGTCCATGCCACTGTTTATGCTCCACACGAGTCTCCTCCCATCTTCCCTCATCTAAATCTATCAGCATAACCGTCTATTCCCTTTTCCCTTGCCTTGCTAACATCTGTTGCAACTTTTAGTGATTTGTGCTCCTAGATCCTCTATCCCACCTAGACTTGCACCATCCAAGTGATAAGTGACCTCCCTATTCTTCCTACCAAAATGTAATACCTCACAATTATCTGTGTTGAACTTCATTTGCCAATTATATGCCCATTCTGCAAGTTTATTAATGTCCTCCTGCAACTTGTTGCAATCCTCCTCAGTATTGACTATTCCCCCCCAATTTGGGATCATCCGCAAATTTAGAAATTGTGTTTTTAATTCCTAAGTCTAAATCGTTAATGTAAATTGTGAACAGCAGTGGTCCCAGCACTGATCCTTGTGGAACACCAGTACCCACCTTCTGCCACTGTGAATAGCTACCCTTTACTCAAACTCTCTGCTTTCTGTCCTGAAGCCAGCCAGCAATCCATTCTGCTACTTGTCCCCTGACTCCGCATTCTCTGACCTTGTTATTTAGTCAATTATGGGGTAACTTATCGAAGGCCTTTTGAAAATCTAGATAAATTACATCTACTGCATTACCATTGTCTACTCTCTCTGTTACTCTTCAAAAATGCAATAAGGTTGGTCAAGCAAAACTTTCCCTTTTGAATTCCATGTTGACTATTCATTATTATATTTTTGATTTCTAGATGTTCTTCTATTTTCTCCTGGACATGTTCTACCCACTTCTTAAATATTGGTATTACGTTAGCTATCCGCCAGTCCTCTGGCACTATACCTTTTTCTAATGAATTATTAAATGTGCGTAATAATGCCTCTGCTATCTCTTCCCTAGATTATTTTAACATGTGTGCATGCAATCCATCTGGACCAGGGGTTTTATCCTCTTTGAGTTGGATTAATTTATTTAATATATCCCCTTTTTTATTTTAAGTGCACTTATCTCATTATTCATCTCATCATCCAATGCCAAGTCCACCTGTTCTATCTCCCTGGTACATACTTGTCAGGGCGAGGCTGGTTCTGGACCCAAGTGCAGACAGACGAGGTGAGAAGCAGGTATTCAGTCTTAAATAAAATTACTTTACTAGAATCACACAGGTAAACAGTTACAAACATAAGAGCTCAAGACAAGCTACCACTAGGCAAATGGCTTGTCAAGACTGAGCACAGAGGGAAGAAACCACAGAACTTAAATACAAGCAAAAACAGGTGACACCAATAAACCTGATAAAAGGCAGTTAAGTTATCTAGTAACAACGTAGCAAAAGGAAACAAACAAGTGAAGGTGCCATCTAGGGGTTACTGAGGGAACTAACCGGCACCCTCACAGGACCCCCTCCCCTAGAAACGGCTCCTGACATTCCTCCTGGATGATCAGGGTGGCAACGGCGAAAATCCCTGATGAGTTCAGGATCCAAAATGACCCGGGCCAGAACCCAGGAACGCTCTTCAGGACCATAACCCTCCCAGTCGACCAGGTATTAAATGCTCCTCCTAACCCGGCGACTATCAAGGAGGCGACGGACAGTGTAGGCTTGCTGACCATCAATCACGCAGGGTGGGGGGGGGAGGTCTGGAAGCAGGAACCAAGGGACTGGTAAGTACCAGCTTGAGGTAAGAGACGTGGAACGTGGGATGTATCTTCATCGACTGAGGAAGGAGGAGCCAGTAGGCCACAGGGTTTGCTTTTTCCAAAATCCTAAAAGGTCCGATGAACCAGGGAGCCAACTTGCGGGACTCCACATGGAGCGGAAGATTCCGGGTAGACAGCCAGACCTTCTGTCCATTCCGGAACCGAGGAGCTGGGTGGCGGTGTCGGTCAGCCTGCACTTTCTGCCAAGAAGAAGTGAGCTGCAAGGTGGATCGGACCCTCCTCCAGGCACGGCGACAGCGTTGGATGAACCCCTGGGCAGCCGGGACTCCTACCTCCCTCTCCTGTTCAGGGAAGAGTGGCGGTTGGAAGCCATATTGACATTCGAAAGGTGAGAGGCCAGTGGAGGAGCTCTGAAGGGTATTGTGCGCGTACTCTGCCCAGACCAGATACTTGCTCCAGGTGGAAGGATTGGAGGACACCAAGCTTCTTAGCACCCTCTCCAGATCTTGGTTGGTTCTCTCAGTCTGGCCGTTAGACTGTGGGCGGAACCCAGAGGAGAGACTGACGGAAGCGCCCAGGAGGGAACAAACAGCCTTCCAGAACCTGGATGAGAACTGGGGACCACGGTCAGAGATGACATCCAGGGGCAAGCCATGGAGGCGGAAGACATGCTGGACAACAAGCTGGGCAGTCTCTCTGGCAGAGGGAAGCTTGACAAGAGGGACGAAGTGAGCAGCCTTGGAAAAGCAATCGACCACAACTAGGATGGTAGTGAATCCCTCAGATGGAGGTAGCCTGGTGATGAAATCCAGGGCGATATGAGACCAGGGACAGCTGGGGATGGGCAAGGGATGCAGGAGGCCAAGCGGAGGTTGTTGGGATGTCTTGTTCTGGGCACAGACGGGACAAATGGAGAAAAAGGCCCGGGTGTCGGCTTCAATAGAGGGCCACCAGAACCTCCTCTTAAGGAACTCAAGAGTCCGACGGATCCCAGGATGACCAGTCAATCGAGAAGAGTGCCCCCATTGAAGGACCTGGGCGTGCACCTGACTGGGGACATAAAGGCTATTAAGAGGTCCTCCTCCTGGGTCAGCCTCCTGACGTTGGGCCCCTTGCACCACAGTCTCAATCTCCCATGCGACAGGAGCAACGATGCAGGAACTGGGGATGATAGGTTCCGGGGTCCGGTCCTTCTCCGAGGGGTCAAACTGGTGAGAAAGGGAATCCGGTTTGAGGTTCCTAGACCCTGGGCGGTAAGACAGGAGAAAGTTGAACCGGTAAAGGAAGAGAGCCCACCTGGCCTGCCAAGGGTTGAGGCGCTTGGCGTCCTGGATTTATGTCAGATTTTTATGGTCAGTCCAGACGACAAAAGGATGCTCTGCTCCCTCCAACCAGTGTCTCCACTCCTCCAAGGCCAACTTAACTGCCAAGAGCTCTCTGTTGCCGACATCATAGTTACTCTCTGCTGGCTTCAGGCGACGGGAAAAGAAGGCACAGGGATGTAGCTTTTGGTCCTTAGGGGAGCGCTGGGACAGGACAGCCCCGACTCCAATACCCGAGGCATCCACCTCTACGATAAAGGGTAGGGTGGGGTCCGGGTGTACCAGAATGGGTGCAGAGGTGAAACGTTGTTTGAGCTCCTGGAAGGCCCGTTCCGCTTCAAAAGACCAACTGAACCGTAAAGACGAGCCATTGGTCAATGCGGAGAGGGAGGCGGCAATGGAGCTGAAGTTGCGGATGAAGTGTCTGTAAAAGTTGGCGAATACCAGGAATCGCTGAACATAAGAACATAAGAACATAAGAAATAGGAGCAGGAGTAGGCCATATGGCCCCTCGGGCCTGCTCCGCCATTCAATAGGATCATGGCTGATCTGAATCTAGACTCACGTCCACTTCCCTGCCCTCTCCCCGTAACCCCTAATTCCCTTATCTGCTCGGAAAATGTCTATCTCCATTTTAAATTTATTTAATGTTGCAGCTTCCACAGCTCTCTGGGGTAGAAAATTCCATAGATTTACTGCCCTCTGAGTGAAGAAGTTTCTCCTCATCTCAGTTTTGAAAGGGCAGCCCCTTATTCTAAGATTATGCCCCCTAGTTCTAGTCTCACCCATCAGTGGAAACATGCTTAGCGCATCCACCCGATCAAGCCCCCTCACAATCTTATATGTTTCGATAAGATCGCCTCTCATTCTTCTGAACTCCAATGAGTAGAGTCCCAACCTACTCAACCTTTCCTCATACGTCAACCCTCTTATCTCTGGAATCAACTGAGTGAACCTTCTCTGAACCTCCTCGAGAGCAAGTATATATTTTCTTAAATATGGAAACCAAAACTGCACGCAGTATTCCAGGTGTGGCCTCACCAATACCCTGTATAACTGCAGCAAGACTTCCCTGTTTTTATACTCCATCCCCCTTGCAATAAAAGCCAAGATTCCATTGGCCTTCCTGATCACCTGCTGCACCTGCATATGAACTTTTTGTGTTTCATGTACCAGGACCCCCAGATCCCTTTGTACTGTAGCACTTTGCAGTTTCTCTCCATTTAGATAATAACTTGCTCTTTGATTTTTTCTGCCAAAGTGCATAACTTCACACTTTCCAACATTATATTGCATCTGCCAAATCTCTGCCCACTCACCTAGCCTGTCTATGTCCTTTTGCAGGTTTTTTATGTCCTCCTCACTCACTGCTTTCCCTCCCATCTTTGTACCGTCAGCAAACTTGGATATGTTGCACTCGGTCCCTTCCTCCAAATCGTTAATATAGATTGTAAAGAGTTGGGGTCCCAGCACTGACCCCTAGGGAAAACCACTAGTTACTGATTGCCAGCCCGAGAATGAACCATTTATCCCAACTCTTTGTTTTCTGTTAGATAGCCAATCTTCCACCCATGCCAGTATATTACCCCCAATCCCGTGATTTTTTATCTTGATCAGTAATCTTTTGTGTGGAACCTTGTCAAATGCCTTTTGGAAGTCCAAATACACTACATCCACTGGTTCCCCTTTATCCACCCTGTATGTTACGTCCTCAAAGAATTCGAACAAATTTGTCAAACATGACTTCCCCTTCGTAAAACCATGCTGACTCTGTCCTATTAAATTATGTTTATCCAAATGCTCTGTTGCTGTTTCCTTAATAATGGACTCCAACATTTTGCCAACCACAGATGTTAGGCTAACTGGTCTATAGTTTCCAGCTTTTTATCTACTTCCCTTCTTAAATAAGGGTGTTACATTAGCAGTTTTTCAATCTGCCAGGACCTTTCCTGAGTCCAGGGAGTTCTGGAAAATGATCATCAATGCATCCACAATCCCTACCGCCACTTCTCTCAAGACCCTAGGATGTAGGCCATCAGGTCCGGGGGATTTATCCGCCTTAAGTCCCATTATTTTACCAAGTACCATCTCCTTAGTGATTTTAATCGTGTTTAGCTCCTCCCCCCCCCCCCATTGCCCCCTGTTTGTCCAGTGTTGGGATATTTTTAGTGTCCTCTACTGTAAAGACTGATACAAAATATTTGTTCAGCGTCTTTGCCATCTCCATGTTCCCCACCACTAGTTTCCCGGTCTCATCCTCTAAGGGACCAACGTTCACTTTAGCCACCCTTTCTCTTTTTATATATCTGTAGAAACTCTTGCTATCTGTTTTTATACTTTTTGCTAGTTTACTTTCATAATCTATCTTCCCTTTCTTAATTAATCTTTTAGTTATTGTTTGCTGGCTTTTAAATGCTTCCCAATCTTCTATCCTCCCACTAGATTTGGCTAATTTATATGCCCTTGTTTTCAGTCGAATACTATCCTTTATTACTTTACTAAGCCACGCATGGCTATCTTTTCTTTTACTCCCCTTTTTCCTCAGTGGAATATATTTATCTTGAAAGATGTGAAATATCTCCTTGAATGTAGACCACTGCTCTTGTACCATCTTACACTTTAATCTGTTTTCCCAGTCCACTTTAGTCAATTCTATTCTCATACCTTCATAATCTCCTTTATTTAAGCTTAGTACGCTGGTTTGAGATCCAACTCTCTCACCCTCAAACTGAATTTGGAATTCAACCATATTATGGTCACTCATTCCAAGGGGGTCCTTTACTAGGACATTTTTTATTAATCCTGTCTCATTACACAGGACCAGATCCAAGATTGCCTGCCCCCTGGTTGGTTCAGTTACATATTGTTCAAGGAACCCGTCCCTAATACACTCTATGAACTCTTCCTCAATGCTGCCATGCCCAATTTGATTAGTCCAGTCAATATGAAAGGTAAAATCCCCCATGATTATAGCTGTTCCCTTATTACAAGCCCCAACTATTTCCTGATTTATACTCCGACCAACAGAGTTGCAACTGTTAGGAGGCCTATAGACTACGCCCACTAGTGACTTTTTCCCCTTATTATTCCTTATCTCCACCCAAACTGTTTCACTATCCTGATCCTTTGACCCAATATCATTTCTGACTATTGCAGTGATTCCATCCTTGATTAACATAGCAACCCCACCTCCCTTTCCTTCCTGTCTGTCCTTCCTAATTGTCAAATACCCTTGTATGTTTAGTTCCCAGTCATGATTATCTTGCAGCCATGTTTCCGTAATGGCCACCAGATCATACCCATGTGTAGTTATTTGCACCGTCAACTCGTCAATTTTGTTACGAATGCTGCGTGCCGTCAGATAAAGAACTTTCAAATATGTTTTCTGACAATTTATTCCTGCTTTTTACCCCTTTTACTACTTTATCTTTATCATTATACATTCTGTCCCTTCCTGACACGCTCTGGTTTTTAATTCCCCCACTGCTACCTTGCTCTATTGCCTTCTCCGCTGTCATTTTTATTTTTCGCTCTCTTAAAACCTCCCCCCCACTAATTAGGTTAAAGCCCTCTCTACAGCCCTAGTTATTCGATTCACCAGGATTCTAGTCCCAGCACTGGCCAAGTGAAGTCCGTCCTAACAGAACAGCTCTCTCCTGTCCCAATACTGATGCCTGTGTCCCAGGAAGCAAAACCCATTTCTCCCACACCAGTCTTTGAGCCTGCTCAATCGACGTGGGACGCAGCCAGTTCAAGACAGCTTGAACCTTGCTAGGATCCATCTGGACGCTTCCACAGGAGATGACTTAGCCAGGAAGGTGACTTTAGAGACGTGGAATTCACATTTCTCGGATTTGCCAAAGAGACAGTTCTCCAAAAGCCTCTGCAGAACCTGTCTGACGTGTTGGACATGCTGCTGGGGGGACTTTGAGAAGATGAGAATGTCATCCAAATAAACAAACACGAACTGGTTCAGCAGGTCCGGGAGCACGTCATTGACCAGAGCTTGGAAGACAGCAGGAGCGTTAGTGAGACCAAAGGGCATGATGAGGTATTCCCAGTGACCGCTAGGGGTGATAAAGGCAGTCTTCCATTCATCCCCCTCCCTAATGCGAACCAGGTTGTACGCGTTGCGGAGGTCAAGTTTGGAGAAGATGGTAGCTCCCTGCAGCTGCTCAAACGCTGAAGACATCAAAGGGAGAGGATAGTGGTTCTTAATGGTAATTTTGTTAAGCCCCCGATAGTCTATGCAAGGCCTGAGACCACCATCCTTCTTCTTTACAAAAAAGAAGCCAGCACCCGCTGGGGAGATGGAAGGGCGAATGAAACCTGTAGCGAGGGCTTCCTTGATGTATTCTTCCATGGAAACATTCTCAGGGCCAGAGAGAGAGTAGAGCCGACCCCGAGGGGGGCTAGTGCCAGGCAGGAGATCAATGGCACAGTCGTAGGACCGGTGTGGGGGGAGTGTAGTCGACCACCTCTTATTAAACACAGCATGGAGGTCCGAATATTCAGGGGGCACATGAGCAAGGTCCAGCTGATCAGCTGGCTCGGGAGAGGAAGGACGGGGCAGACTAGGGAAGACCTTAAGACAGTTAGCTAGACATGAAGGACCCCACTCCAGCACAGTCCTGGTAGTCCAGTCAATGTGAGGGTTATGAAGAGAGAGACATGGATGTCCAAGAATGAGAGGGAGCTCAGGTGAATCGATAAGGTGAAACTACAACAATTCTTGATGTCTCTCCCCTACTTGGACATGTAATACTCCGGTGATATGATGAATATGCCCAGAACCAAGGGGCCTGCCATCGAGGGCGGTGAGTTGTAAAGGCTTGTAAAGGCGGGAGAAAGGAATTTTCAGGCTGCGCACAAGGGTGGCATCGATAAAACAGCCAGCAGCCCTGGAGTCAATAAACGCTTGGAGGTTGTACTGTTGTCCCTCCAAAGAGAGACGAGTGGGAAGCAGGGTTTGGAAGACAGAAGGGGTAGGAGAAGGGATTTGATCTGTCTGTATTTTCCCAATCCTCCTGGCTTTTTCCTGAAGCTCAGGGCATGTGGCTCTGAGATGGCCAGACAGGCCACAGTAAAGACAATGCCCCTCTCTCAATCTCCTCTGTCTCTCAAACTGGGAGAGCCGAGTTCTGCCGAGTTGCATAGGTTCCTCTTCGGCGCTAACAGGTGGACTCGGGGATACTTGGAAACTCTTGGTCAGATTCGAAACACCGGAAGATCTCACCTCTGTGGAAGTAGTGAATCTCCTCTCTCTACCATGCTCCCGGAGGCAGTTATCCACTCTGATGGCAAGGGGGATGAGCGTGTCAAGGTCCTTCGGAACCTCTCTGGACACCAGTTCATCTTTGATAGATTCGGAGAGGCCATGAAGAAATGTGGAGAGAAGGGCCTCGGTGTTCCAGCGGCTCTCCGCAGCCAGTGTGGGGAAGTCAATGGCAAAGTCAGCTACGCTGCAGTTGCCTGGCGGAGATTCAAAAGTCTCTTAGCTGCCTCCCGTCCACTCACAGGATGGTCAAAGACTTTGCTCATCTCTTCGACGAAAAGGAGAATGTCCGAGAGACAAAAGATTGCTGCTCCCAGATAGCGGTAGCCCAGGCGAGAGCTTTTCCCAAGAGTAGTGATATGATGAACGCTACCTTAGAGCGGGGTGATAGGAATATGGAGGGTTGGAGTTCAAAAACTAGGTAGCACTGGGTCAAGAAGCCGCGACACTTGCCCGGATGACCGTCATAGCACTCTGGCGTGGGTAGGTGAGGCTCTCGGTGAGTCTGGAGATTGGTGACCAGTGGGGTAGCACCCAAAGAAACTGACTGAGGAGGAACATCCTGAGCAGAAGCCACAGCGGCTGGGTGTTGAATGGTCTGAGTCCACGTATCTACCTTGTCCGAAATGCTTTGGAGAAGTTGCTCAAGGCGGCCGAGGAAAGCACCTTGATGGGAGAGAATAGAACAAAGTTCCTCCATCACTGCTGGGTCCATACTGGCTCAGTCTTGCTGTCAGGGCGAGGCTGGTTCTGGACCCAAGTGCAGACAGACGAGGCGAGAAGCAGGTATGCAGTCTTAAATAAAAGTACTTTACTAGAATCACACAGGTAAACAGTTACAAACATAGGAGCTCAAGACAAGCTACCACTAGGCAAATGGCTTGTCAAGACTGAGCACAGAGGGAAGAAACCACAGAACTTAAATACAAGCAAAAACAGGTGAAACCAATAAACCTGATAAAAGGCAGTTAAGTAAATCAGTAACAATTTAACAAAAGGAAACAAACAAGTGAAGGTGCCATCTAGGGGTTACTGAGGGAACTAACTGGCACCCTCACACATACTGAAGCAAAATAAATATTTCTGTCATCTCTCTATCGTTACCTGTGGTATTATCCTGACTATCCCTTAATGGTCCTATTTCCATTCCAACCTTCCTTTTTTTATTGGTATGCCCATCAAATATTTTACTATTTTGTTTTATGCTCCTTTATAATTTACTTTCACATCAAAGGCATGTGCCATTATTACAGCATAGAAGTTCCAGGAAATAAGTGTTAGTGAGTTATCCTATTAGTTGTGCTGCACCATAATTATCTGGGACATTTGTGCCGCTCCTCCAATAATGATAGCAAAATTGAGAAAGGTTCCTTATCAGAGCTCCGCCCACAAATGCAGTCAATGGCGATCACAAATTTCCAGAATTCATGCCTGTTTTCTCGTCACAGCCAGTTAGACTAAAATTTAGTGGGTGATCTGGTATTGGCGTGATTTATGTCCCTCGCATGACTCTCAGTCTGGGACGACACCAAGCACACCATTAAAGCCACATCCCTGCAGTCTGGAAATTGTTCTTAGGTTTTCTTTTCTGATTCTTTAAGGTTTGGTTTCCTTGCCAGTTTTTCCATCCAGAGTCCTGTGAGTGCCTGAAGACAATACTTTCAGGATCCCCACCCCTCTCTACACATTAAGAAGGGTCAGAGGATTACAATGGCCAATCCACTGGCCATTCCCCTGCTCTTGATTGACTTTCCTCTCCCCACTACCCCTAGAGAGCATACAGGAATTGAATGCGATTTGAGACACCATCGGAGACTGCGCTTCTCCAAGGAAGCCAATTGGCCACCTCTGCAAAATGCTGCACCCACCTCAAAAAAACCTGGGGGGACAAATTCGGTACCTTAGTGCCTCCTGATAGCAACAGCAGATGGCACTAATGGGGCACTAGCGCATTATCACCGGGGTGAGGTGAATCCAAGCCACACGCCAAATCCCGCCATCCCCCGCAGTGCTGCCGCTAACAGTTATCGTCGGAGGCCTCAACACCAGGTGGATCATGACGTCAGTAAGCGTGCAATGCTCACTGACTGCCCAATCTACACAATTGATTGTCACCACATACCTTAGTGTCTGGAAGAAACAGTGACAGGGAGAGCTGGTGTGAAGCAACAGGAAGCTGGCTCCAGGGATGTTATTTAAAGGGATCAACAGTAATGAGTCACAGCTGTAGGTTAGTGGCATTTCAGTGCTTTCCTGTCAGTTTCACATAGTGCAACAGTCTCATTCTGTAATTTCAACATTTTTTATTATCAGGATTATTGTGGCAACTAAAAAATAGCTACATTTATTCTTAAAAAAACCAAACTGATACACTTGGCTACATTAATGAGTGCTGTACTGAAAGTCGACCTCACCCTCCAGGATCTACAGCAGAGGGAATAGAAGCAGCGAGAAAGACTGGAACATGTGCCCAGAGGGAGGAGGAGGGCTATCAGGGCTCTCAAGAGCAGGCCTAACTCTCCGAAGGTATTCAGAGAGCACATCTCCTACCTCCAGTTAAGTGAGGAGAAATGTATTAGAAGGCTCCGCTTCACCAAGGAGGTGGTCACGGAGGCTCTCCCCCAGAGGAGAAGGGATTACATTTCCTTCCCCATCAAAAGAGAGAAGCAGGGCGAGCGTGCATGTGGCTTTGCCAGGATAATGGGATTCCCCATGGTACAGGGTGCCATTGACTGCACCCACATGGCTTTGTGGGCACTGCATAGCAATCCTGAGATCTTGATTTAACCGCAAAGGCCATCACTCTCTTAATGTGCAGTTGGTGTGCGACCACAGACAGCGAATCCTCACTGTCAATGCCCGCTATCCTGGCAGCAGCCA
Organism: Somniosus microcephalus; assembly: GCF_052327205.1. Taxonomy (NCBI): domain Eukaryota; kingdom Metazoa; phylum Chordata; class Chondrichthyes; order Squaliformes; family Somniosidae; genus Somniosus; species Somniosus microcephalus. The sequence continues at coordinate 188,513,479 of NC_140993.1, read as the reverse complement.
TGATGCGCTCCTGCACCAGACCAGTGTGCCAGCACTCTTCAAGCCACCACGTCAAGCTCGCGTCTCGCTGGTCGGAGACAAGGGCTTTCCACTCTCCAACTGGCTCATAACTCCCCTCTGCAACCCCAACACTCCTGCACAGCACTCATATAATGAGAGCCATGCTGCCACCAGGAACATCATCGAGCAGACCATTGGTCTGCTGAAGCAATGGTTCCGCTGCCTTGAACGCTCGGGAGAAGCCCTGCAGTACTTGGCTGAATGGGTGTCCCATTTCATGGTGGTCTGCTGCATGCTCCACAACTTGGCCATCAGGAGGGCCCAGCCCTTGCCACCAGGGATTGCAAGACTACTTCAGGAGCAGGAAGAGGGAGTGAAGGAGGAGGAGGTGGAGGACGAGGAGGAAGAGGAAGATGAGGGGGATGATGAGAAGGACAAGGAGGAGGAGGAACAGGAGCGAGGGAGGAGGCAGCCACTTTATCGGCCATCTGGAAGGGCAGTCCATGACCACCTCATCAGCCTACGGTTCAAATTAATTAAACCCCAGATCCCCATTGTTCACAACATCCCCATCAATCCATCCCTGTCGCAGGCCATATCACAGTGCAAAGCTGAAATGAGACAGACCACAAAAGAATCCAAACTGATTTAATACATTTGTCAACAATCAGTGAACACATATTTACAACAAATATATTAACTATTCGCCCTTGTGCAATCCCTTAATGCCTCTTGTTACTGTGCCTTTGCCTATTCTAGTGCTCCTACTAAGTGTTAGCCCATTGGCTGCAGCAGGGCTGGTGGAAGGCTGCTGAGTGTCCATGCGGGAGAATTCAGATAGCCTTGCAGGATGCCCTTGACCAGCTCTGGGCATGGAAGGCCCGGCTGTAGACTGCACCACCTTAGCTTGGGCGGCAGCAGTCTGGGCGGGCTGGATGACAGGCAGCGACAAGGGCAATGACGGAGTGGCAGTGGTGGGAGCAGAAATGCTGTCATCCTGAGAGAGGACAGCAGGTTCCTGCTCCACTGACCCACTACCCCTGGGGCAGCACCTCAGCATCCCCAGCAATCTGTTGAATCACAGATTGCTGATCTGCTGTGACACCATGAAAGCCCTGGGTGATGATGGTCGACCCAGCCATGATGGCAGCAGTCAGAGCTTGTGTGGCATCAAGCTGAGACAGCATGAGAGCAGCCTGAGATTGGATGCCACCAATTATAGACTGCATTACAGCACTAAGACATTGCATCGCTTCCACCTGTGGTGCAATGGAAGCTGCCAGATTGCCCATCACATGTGGCATCAGGTCTGGGTCGCCGCGGTCTCTCTGGGAGTCTACCTTCCTTTGCAGACTGGAAATGATGGGCTCCATGGTGTGCACAGAGCCTTGTGCAATGTTGGAGGCGGACTCCTCCACGCACCTTATCATTGCCGAGAGGCTCTCAGGCACCCTTGCCATTGCACCTATCATGTCTGTGTGCATGTGCATCACCCTTCTTCATAAGGCATCCCCATCGAGGTTCTCATCTGAGTTCTGTGCAGCAGAACTCGCAAGTGAACTCACCCTCCGGGGAGCTGGCCCCCAAGCTACCCTTTCCCCCTGGCCTTGCTGCAGCCCACTTGTCCCCAGTGCCTCACCCTGTGCAGATCCCACTACAATACTAGCCTCTAAAGAATGCGTAGTGCCAGTATCTGAGCTGGTGCCTGCGGGTGAGACATGCCGTGACACGGTGTGTTCTTCCTTCTCCTCTTCTCCCGCCTCGCTCTCTACGGTGCCCTCAGGGACAGGCTGTTCAGGTGTTTGCTCATTATCTGAAAGCAAAAAGGTGCAAGAGTCGGGCTAAGGTGAGGGGAGGGGGCAGGAAGGGAGAAATGCATGCAGGCACCATGATTAGCTGGAAAGTATGAAATGCTTGTGGGGTGAGGGGGAAGTAGGATGTGAGAAGGAGTAGGTACCAACATACCGTTGTGGTCCCCAAGGGGGTCAACGTCGCCAGTGGCCACGGCGCCCACCACCTGGTGCCCAATAATCTGCAGTACTCGATTCTCCAGCACAGACAGTGGTTTTGTGTCGGCTTGTCCCCTGCCTGTGCACTCCTGCTCCTCCCTGTTGTGAACCTCCTAGGCCTGCAAGAGAAAGGAAAGTGTGTGAGTAAGCATGGAGCAATGTGGTTGGGTGATGTGCCCACCATAGTTGAATAGCTCTCATTGTGTGCAAGGTGTGAGATGTGAGTGTGAGTGTTGCTAGGTAGAGATTGTTGGTGGTTGAGTGCTGGGGGTGTGGTGCTTTGGGCAGTGTGTGAAGTCTGTGGTATAGAATGTGGTACGTATCATTTGTTGAAGCATTGACTCACCCTGACCACCCGAGTGAGGTCATTAAATTTCTTCCTGCACTGTGTGTGGGTCCGGGGGACCACAGTGCTGTCCAAGATGTGCTGTGCTACCTCACTCCACATGGTGTGGAAGACTTGCGGCGAGGGCCTCCTGCCACTTGCCGGGTAGAGCAAAGCCCTCCGTCGCTCCACAGCAAATACCAACACCTCCAATGCATGGTTGCAGAATCTGCGGGCTCTCTCCCTGGGGCGTGGATCTGCCATGAGTACAGTTGATTCAGTCCTCCGGCTCCTTCTCCTTGAGCTGCTACTGCTTGCTGAGGCAGCTGCACAGCCGCCAATGCTGAGAATGAGGTTCTGTAGCCTCAATGAACTGAAAAAAGCCTGTGGCAATCATGTCATATGATTAGACTGCACCTGATACTGCTCCACCCTTTGAGTGTAATGCCAATGAGCTTGAGCTTAAAGACTTGAATTAGTGCTCCAATCATTTCTTTGAGCAGTGAGCATGAATTTTGTGTGCTGTCTAAAGCATTAGTGCCTGCCGCTAATTCTCCAACTTTTCTAATGATGCTGCCCATTCCTGGGCTATAATGAATTTCTAGCCCCTGGAGTTACAATTGGGGCCAGTAGACCAAAGAAATGAGTGTATCAATTATGTACCGTGTTGCCTGGCAGTCCTTTGCTCTGGACAACAATAAGAAAAATTGCATTAAAGATGAGAATTTCAACATCGCATAGAATTCAAACATATGTGGTAATTTCATCCAATCAATACTGTTTGAATATTAAGACGTGTCAGCGAAATAATGTATCCTAAAACACATCAGTTTTAATAATTTTCTAATGATTATTTCATGCCAATGCACAATCTGAGCATCAAAATGTTATCCTTTCTGACACTTTCCGTACCATCATCACAGCATGTGAGGCATGACGGGAAGAAAAAAATCAACATTGGATTAATGGTTGTTATATCCAAAAGTGAATGACTGGTGTAAACGTAGCAGTATATTTCTCGGTTGGAGATTGTAGAAAATTGAATTCCAGTATACTCCAAGAAGATAAGGGGAAGCAACTCTGAAGCAAAACTGCAGAATATGTGAACATGCTGCACACATTACTAAATATTCATTGAAGAATGAGATTACGCTGAAATAAGATTTGCCACAATTTCAACAGTTGTCGAACTCAAAATATTTTTCTAACTTGTCTGATAGACTCATGGTAGCTCTTTTGAATCTGAATCAATGAACATGGATTCAAGTCCCACTATGGACTTGAGTATATCATTTATGCTAATGCTTCAGTACAACACTGAGGGAGTGCTGCATTGTCAGAGGTGCTAAAATGAGATGCTAAACTGGCACCCTATCTAACTCTTTAGGTGGGTGTAAAGGAGCCCTTTGTACAATTCAAAAAGAGCAGGGGATTCTCCCAGTACCATGGCCAACATTTATCCCTCAACCAACACCATCAAAAAAACAGGTTAACCAGTCATTTTTGTCATTGTTGTTTGTGGTATTTTGCTGTGCGCAAATTGACTGCTTTTAGCTGCATAATAACAGTAGCTACATCAAAAGGAATTTATTGACCATGAAGCATTTTGGGATGTCATGAGGATGAAAGGCACTATATAAATGTGAACTATTATTTCCGTCTAACTGGCCTACTTCCTTAGAATTCTCATCAAAAAGATTTACAGTGACTAAAGCTTTGATTTTATCCTAACCCAGCCGGTGAGAATGGGGCAGCTTTGGGTCAGATGCCGACTTAAACTCCACCCAATTTAAGTTCCATTGACTATCCATAGTGTAATACGAGTGTTTGATCCAAGTCCGATCCGATTTTAACCAAACCTGCCGTACCTGCCAAGCAGGTTAGGTTAAAATCAGGGCTTACTTATAAAAACAAGTCCCTTTACACAGAAATGTAGAACATGCATATTATCATTTAATTTTTCAAAGTGAGAAAAACATTTTTTATTTTGATTTAATTATCTAAATTTGACCCATGAGTATCTTTATGGTGTTAGCAATCTTCGCTGTGGGAGTAGTCTTGTTTGGAAGAGCAAGGCGTACTCATTTCACAGACTGTCCTATTGGAAATATTAAAAGCAATAAAAGTATTTGTATATGATTTACAAATAACAACAGGACCTACAGGTGTCTTTTTAGGTGATTTCCCAACTGGCCATCTTTTTGCACAGACTTACTGCTTTTTGGTAAATGGCAGCCTAGGCATAACGGTACATTCATAGAATCATAGAAATTTACAGCACAGAAGGAGGCCATTTGGCCCATCATGTCTATGCCGGCCAAAAAAGAGCTATCCAGCCTAGTCCCACTTTCCAGCTCTTGGTCCGTAGCCCCATAGGTTGCAACACTTCAAGTGCATATCCAAGTACTTTTTAAATGTGATGAGGGTTTCTGCCTCTACCACCCTTTTAGGCAGTGAGTTCCAGACCCCACCACACTCTAGGTGAAAGAGGTTCTCCTCAACTCCCCTCTAATCCTTCTACCAATTACTACATTGAAGCCCATTCACAAATGTTCATATAGCTTTAACAGAACAGGTAAGGCTATGAGTGTAATTTTAACCAATTATTTGTAGGATAGTAACCCAATTAACTTAGAAACACTGCAAAAAGCTCACTGATAGCCCAGCTGGTTAATACAATATGTAGCTGAACCATACAGACTAGGAAGGTTCCAGATTCAACCCTTGATGACTATCCAGTGAGCTCGGTTGGGAGTGCACATGAGTGGTCATCGGGTGAGACAGGATCAGGCACAGCTGTGATGATCCTTACAACAGACTGACAACTCACTGTCTAGTTTCACAGATGAAGTATGGCCATTTGGGAGAGTTACTAACAATAAGGTATTTTTATGTGATGCTCCTAGTTCAGTCTGTCTTAGAGAGCATTATGTGCAGAGGGAATTGTACACAGAGACTGAAGCAAAGGAATTTATTGTTGGTGGGGGTCACCAAAGGCTTGGTTGAATGGTTTGATTCTTGGGATGTTTTAGAAGACAGGAAGAATGACAGTAAAACAAAGTGGTTTTGGAAGAGAATCTCAGAGTGCAGGGAAAAGTGAATAAAAGAACACTGATAGGGTGGAGAGATCAAGACAAAAACTGTGATTTGGAGTTAGAGGAGTGGAGAGTGGAGATTGGGACTGGAGAAAATGAGCAAATAGGTGGGGCGAGGGCATGGATGAAGTTAAAAGCAAAAACAAAGAGATTTGAAAAGAAGCACAGAGGGCTGAGCATTTGCAGGATTGGTGCTGGGAAAGATGCTGCATTGAATCAGGAACCATCACAATGACATCAAAGTCGAATGATGGACCCATGGGAAAGCACTTAGATGATTTGCAGGAACTGTAAATGCTAATATCCAAAAGCAACATGGAGCAGAGTTGTTGGTTTTGTACTAGAGTGGTATGCTAGAAACCCAATCTGTTTTGTCAACTGCATGCAACCCAATTGCATAATTTCATGCAATATAACTAAGCTAGTGTTCATCTTGGTGTTACCAAAATGTGTGCTGGCATGGCTGATATTAGTAGTCTGATTAAAAACATGATCAGGGTTGTATGTGATGCTTTTCAAGAGTCAATAGCCTTCCAAAACTCACTATCCAAGCTCACATTGACAAATCTATTAGAGTTCTTTGAGGAGGTAATGTGCAGGGTGGATAAAGGGGAACCAATAGATATAGTGTATTTGGATTTCCAAAAGGCATTCGATAAGGTGCCACATAAAAGGTTACTGCATAAGATAAGAGCTCATGGTGTTGGGGGTAATATATTAGATTGGATAGAGGATTGGCCAACTAACAGAAAACAGAGAGCCGGGATAAATGGGTCATTTTCAGGATGGCAATCTGTAATGAGTGGGGTGCCACAGGGATCATAGCTGGGGCTTCCACTATTTTCAATCTATATTCATGACTTGGATGAAGGGAGCGAGTGTATTTTAGCCAAATTTGCAGATGATACAAAGATAGGTGGTAAAGCAAGTTGTGAAGAGGACATAAAGGGCAGGATTTTTATTGGGCCATGGTGTTGGGATTGGAGGTGTGTGGGGGTTTAAAATCCCAAAATCGGGGGTCCTGACCCAATCCTGCCCCCAACCCGCCTCCATGCCAGTTTCAAAGGAGGCGGGTACATGCCCCGCACGGGGACCCGCCTCCCCAAGGCAGGAAGGGAATTAGTGCCAATTAACTGCCTGTTAACAGGTAGTTAACAGGCAGTTTTTAACCTAATCCCTATTTTCATTGTTGAAATGTGAGATTCCTGATGGCTCCAAACCACACCAAGTTAGCGAGGTGGGCCGTCCGGATGAAGGGCTTGGAGGGGTCGAGATGTCCGGTGTTCAGGTGAGTGATGGGTGCATGAGTGCAGAGGTAAGTGTGTTTGGTCTGTGTAAAGTGTTTAAAGAAGTTCTACTAACCTTTACTTACCTTTACAGCCTTCCTTTCTTCAGGTCTCAGGAGTCCCTCGTCTCACCGGTACAGAAAGCAGAATGGCCGCCAGCTGTCAAAATCTGCAGCCACTGCTTTCTGTTCCGGGGAGATCTCTAAATCATCCTGAGAGGAAAGAATTAACCTGGAGTACAGATTGTCAGTGTTTGACAGCTTCAAACAGCTGTGAAACGCTGATATTTCATCTGTCAAAAGGTCTTGACAGTTGAAATTTCAATCTGTGACGTCACCTGTTGCCGGGTGGCCCTTAATTGGCCTGCTGATCCCGCTGGGTGGGCTCAACAAGGTCAATCAAGTCAAAATTGCGTGGGTTGGCTAGAATTTGATGGAGGCGGGACTACAACCGCAAAAGTTGTAGTCCTGCCTCCTACCTGCATCCTCAATGAAATTCCAGCCCAAAGAGTCTGCAAAGGGATATAGATAGGTTCAGTGAGTGATCAAGAATTTGGCAGATGGAGTATAATTTGGGAAAATGTGAAGTTATCCATTCTGGTAGGAAGAATAGAAAAGAAAAATAATATTTAAATGGAGAAAGACTACAGAATGCGGCAGTACAGAGGAATTTGGGTGTCCTCGTACATGGAACATAAAAAGTTAACAAGCAGGTGCAGCAAGTAATTAGGAAGGCAAATGGAATGTTGGCCTTTATTTCAAGGGGGATAGATTATAAAAGTGGGGAAGTCTTGCTATAACTGTACAGGGCGCTGGTGAAGCCACACCTAGAGTACTGTGTACAATTTTAGTCCACTTATTTAAGGAGGGATATACTTGCATTGGAAGCAGTTCAGAGAAGGTTCACTAGGTTGATTCCTGGGATGGAAGGTTGTCTTATGAGGGAAGGTTGAGCAGGTTAGGCCTACACTCATTAGAGTTTAGAAAAATGAGAGGTGATCCTATTGAAACATATAAGATTCTGAGGGGGTTGGACAGGGTAGATGCTGAGAGGATGTTTGCCCTTGTGGGGGAATCTAGAACGAGGGGGCATAGTCTCAGAATAAGGGGCCACCCATTTAAGACAGAGATCAGGAGGAATTTCTTCTCTCAGATGGTCGTGAATCTTTGGAATTCTTTACCCCAGAGAGCAGTGGAAGCTGAGCCATTGAATATATTCAAGGCTGAGATAGACAGATTTTTGAGTAACAGGGGAGTCAAGGGTTATGGGGAACAGGCAGGAAAGTGGAGTTGAGGCCATGACCCCATTAAATATTGAAGCAGGCTTGAGGGGCTGAATAGCCTGCTCCTGCTCCTATTTCTTATGTCCTTATAAGAATGGCACTTTCCACGAGATATAGAGGGTTGCTGGCATCTATGGAGCCATATCCCACCATAAATCTGTGCCTTGAGGAGAGGAGTAAATTGGAAGCAAGAATAAAGGTCATTTAATTATAGTCACAATTCAACAACTGGCTATAATTAAATTTGCGTCAGACCTGAAGGAAAAAATTCAACTTTCTATATTGCTTTGGCATTGTGATTGCAACATTTTAGTAATACCTGGAAATTAAATTAGAACCACTCCCCTCCAAGACTACCCAAACTTGGTAATATAAAAGGCTGGACGAGATTGGGTTCTAAATATTCAGGTATTTCAGATAAATGTGCCAGTAAATAGAAGACAGCATGGTCTAAATTCAACACCATTGCATTCATTTTAACAGGGTAAACAATGACAAATTTAACAGTGGGAAGGCCTGTGCCCAATTTACACGGGCGCCTAGGCCACTGCTACATTCGGCACCCATGGCGCCCATGGCAGCCACCTGAAATGAGCGTAGGCCTCAGGTCCTTTGTCCATTTCTGGACCCGTTCCTGACATTGATGAAAATTAGTCTGACTCTAACTTCTTTTTCTGTTTCTACACGGCCCAACCAGCGATCCTTAAAGGGATGGCTGGAGGCCACGGAAGATGCCTGCAGGAAACTTACCTTAATATGGAGGCAGGAGGAGCAGGCATGCTCACATGTGTGCTTCAGTCAACATCTGAGTGGACCGAAGTTAAAAGGGCCCAATTAGTACCCACAGTTCGCCACAATTATGATGATAAGGCCTGATGATCACTTTTGGATGCTCCTTCTTCCGACGTGTCTTGGCAGTGTGCCGCATGGATCACAACTGGATTCAGGCACTAACATCTTGGGATCGATATGGTTAAATGTGAGCATGTTAGTGCAACAGTGTATGTTATGTTTTCATTAGTTTCAAAGGAGCAGGACAACTTTATGCTGTCTAAAGATTCTTAAATATAACTTGCATACTGTACATATGTAATCTTGCAAATTAAAAATGAATTGCTTCACAAGCACTAGTGGCTAAGACTATGTGGAAGCTTGTGACAGTTGTCCAAGACAGATTGAAAGTGAGTTCTTCTAAAGCTATTCAGAGAATTGTGTCAAGAATTAACTAAAGCAGGGAAAAATATTACTATTTAATTAAGTTACTTTAGCGATCACTTGTAAACCAATGATAATCTATTTAAGAGTTTGGGCAGTAAGCACAGTTTTTAATTAGGTCACTTCATTATGTGATGCTAACGATGCTTTCAATTAAATAGTGCAATCTGCTTTTCCCACTAGGTAAGTTTAGCCACTAAATTAATCTCCTTAGATTAAATATAACCATTAAAAAGATGGAGAACTAATTCCCTACCATGTGTTGCTGACAAAAGCTTTCGGAAATGTTGCTTTAGATTCCTTTCTCTATGACTGGACCCATATAACTACATGCCAAGCATAATATAACACATGTCAAAGACTATATAGAGATAATAAGGAGCCACCTGTCTATATTATCCAGTTAACATTAGTCAAAACTATAATTTGATGAATCAGGCTTGAACCTGGATTGCAGACAAGCTGTTAATAAAGGCCATTAGCAATCGATGCACACAACTTTCTATAATTATATCAGCCTGCAAATTATGCTGTGAGGTATTATTATACCAACATAGAGGAATTTGACACAAGACTGTTGAGCATTCACAGGAAAATATCTCACAGCCTAATTACCAAGTCACAGTTCACAGACTGACTCAGGAGGAGTTAGTGTGGTCACTGCATTGCTCTTCTTAATGTTCATTTGTACGACAACTGTAAAACACAACTGAAAGAAAGAGAGAAAGAAAGAAAGAAAGACTTACATTTATATAAAGTCTTTCACGATCTCAGGACGTCCCAATGCACTTTACAGCCTATGACATACTTTTTAAAGTGTAGTCACTGTTGTAATGTAGGAAACATTATAACATAAGTTGATCATTAAAATGTTTAAGCAGAGTTAAGAGACTTTTTAAGAGAATGGCCAAGCAGGGATTAGCTCACTTAGATTTTTGACCATTTTTTCACAGAAACAATTTGGAAGGAATTTAATTTTAATACTGGCTGTTCTTCTGTGCATTCTTCTGAATTAGGCACTCTGACAAAAGGCTGTTTATATGCTGAGCCATATTTGTTTCCCCCTGAAACTAAACAACAGGCAATTGATTTGATTTTCTAGAATTTGGAAAGGCACCTTTCACCATTGTGTTGGGAAACACATTGATCTCTGTTAGTCTGTGAGGTGGGGGAGCAGAAAAGGGACAGACATTTTTGACACAGTGAAAGAGGCCTTTAAAAATGTAAACAAAGACACCAACACTCTGTCAGGCAGCAAAGTTAAAAAAAGACAGGTCACTACAGAGAGAGGTTCTGCCCTGTTTGAAATGCAAAAGAATTATTGGTGTGGATTTTGCATTAATAATAACAGTAAGGCTAACAGCGCTCACCGTTATTATGGATAGCAACTTCTGGCATCGGCACATGCACAGTTAAATGCGAAAATCCGGAAGTTGTTGTCAGATATACCCCATTCCTCCACAGCGTGTGCTGTAGCAGTCCTCACCAATAGACACGGCATTGAAATCAATGCAAGGGTGTGAACATGGGGTACTTGTCCACTGGTTCCCCACTAAGGATGACAGAAAAAGGTAGGGCTGGTGCATTCACAAGTAAGTGAATTTTTAATGGTGTGATAATTGATCATTACTGCCAAACAACCTCTCTGGTCCTGAAAATTTAATTTTGCAAGTGTGAAGTTAAATGGTATTGGAGATTTTTAAAATGTTTTTTTTAACCTTTTCTGTCTGTTTCTTTCATCTCTCTCTCTCTTAATCCCACCTGTATTTCCCAATCTTTATTCCGCTTTCTGTAAATGATTTATATCTCATTTATATTTCCCACTTTATACTTCCAGGTTCAGACTCTGCCAGTCTCAGTGAGGATTCTTCAATCTGATTGGCTGAAGAGCCTTGCTGTTGCTTGACCAGCTCACAGACCCCACAGATCCACTGTGGAGGGTGCCATGCTGGATCAGATACTGGATTAGAGCAAGACTCTGCTCTGAAGGCCACAAAGATTTTCTGGGCAGCTGTCAGCAAGGTGAATGGTGAGTGCCGTTCCTTCAAGGCTGACTGCAAAATCTGGGCTATTCTGCTTAATTCAAGTAGGATGACTGTGAAAGTGGTAGTGTTCTTTATTTGTATTATTATGTGAGTGAAAGTTCTATCAAATAAACGAAGTAACTCTGATCATAAATTTTTGCTTTGTACATCTCACCTTACTGTGGAATAAAGCAGTTTAATGATTCAAACCAAACTTCATCTCATCTAGTGTTCACTGAGCACTGAGTGCAGCCAGCACAGAGTGATCAACTGGGGGTTTGGTAAGTGTGGGAGCTTTAAGGGTTAATCTCTTTTAAAATCTAGTGTAAATTGCTAGTAGCCCTTAAGTAAGATCAACTGTTTAAGCTAAAATTTAAACTTTAAGGGGGAGAAATTCAGTAGGTTGCACCACCCGTTAGCAACGTAAGAGGGTGCTAAGTGGGTCGCAAGTCAACTGGCGCCCAGGCGCGGCACTGCTGACGCCGCCTGCTAAATTCCACGGGACATTAGTGGTGGCACTAACCGTTAGCGCTGCACTGCTGCCAATGACGTCATTGATGTGCGCAGCGCCCCGCTGATGCCCCGGCCATGATATTTGGCAGCGCCCCCTGATTTACCATTGGATGCTATGTCCAACGGGTTCAGGGGGGCCTACCTGCAGCCGGGGAGGTGCAAATTAAAGGCGCGATGCGGGGCGGCCATTTTTGTTGTTGGCCGCCTGCCAGCACCTGCCTGCGCTCCCGTCCCCGGCCTCCTGAACCCCACCCCCCGCGGAGTACCAGCTGCGCTCCAAGAGCCCGGCACTTCTCTTCGGTGCCGGGCTCTTTTGCATGCACTCCCGGTCCTCGGGGGACCAGCTGGGCCCCAGATCACGCTGCACAAGGCCCCTCCCCTTTAAGAAGGGGAGGAAAGCCTGCAATACTGCAGCACGATTGCCGCAGCATGTGGTGCTGCAGCACATAGCACCACGATATTCACTCGCAGTGCCCCAAGAGGGATGCGGGGCACCTCCAGTAGTGCCGCACTTCCCTTTGGGGCGCAACCACTCAATTTCCGGTGCGGGGGCACGAATGTTTCCAGGGCACTACTTTTAGTGCCCTGGTGAGGCTGGCACCCCAAATGGGGCTATACTCAATTTTTCCCCCTAAATGTTTAAGTTTCTTCAGGCTTAAGCAGAGACAAACAAGCAAGCTCACCTGCTGTAGAGTTGCTGTAGTCAGTTAATTAGCTAAGTGGACTAAACTGGTTCCTGAAACAGTAGCAGAGCAGTGCTGACTCATCTGAGTCACAAACATTATAAACACAGGGGCATGTTAGTGCAGCCAGAACAGAGTGAACAACTGGGAGTTTGGTAAGTGTGGGAATTCAGTGAAGTGGAGCAAGGAGGTGCTTGCTTTTCCTAACTTCTCCCACAGAGCGGCGGTGGACCTGAGCGGGAGCAGACCGAGGCCCGAGAGTGGGGATAAGAACAGCAGCAGACCTGCAACAAGAGAAAATGGCAGTGTGATGTCACAGATAAGGCAGTTAAGTGATTGGTAGTGACTGTGGGCTAACTTTTAAGTTAACATACAACATATAACAACATTTTAAAAACTCAGCTTAATTTAATTAATTTAATAAACTAAAGAAGGTAAGTAATTTGATTAACACAAAACGAATTAATTAAATAAATAAAATAATGGGAGAACAGGAGATGTGTTGCTGCTGCAATATGTGGGAGCTTGTGGACATTTTTGTCCAGGGCCACTACATCTGCGGTAAGTGTCTGCAGCTCGAGGAACTTCGGCTCTGAGTTGAGGAGCTGGATTCCGAGCTGCAGACATTGCGAGACATCAGGTTGGAAGAAAGTTACATGGACCTTTTGCTCCAGGAGGCAGCCACACCCCTTAGATTAAATACTTTAGAATTGACATGTGGTCAGGGACAGGAGGGTGTGACTGTGAGTGAGGCAGGTATGGGGATCCAGGAGGTAGTATTGCAGGAGCCTCAGTCCCTGCACTTGTCCAATAGATTTGAGGTTCTTGCAATCCTTGTGGACAAGTGCAGGGACTGCGGGGAGAATGAGTAAACTGACCACGGCACCGTGGTATAGGAAGCCGTTCAAAAGATGGGACTAAAAAGGAAGGTGGTTGTAGTAGGCAATGTTGTGTATGTACCTTTAAGGGAATAACTGGTCTCAGACTGCAGTACCGGCAGTGACCACCCCTGTATAAAAGGCCCTAGCAGGCTTCTGTAGTTTCAGTTTCCAGATTGTCTCCATTCAGTAAAGACTTGTTATAATCAACTCCTGCAGTCCGTGTCTCAATTATACACGGACATAATACTGGCGATGAGTAAGAAACAAACTTACCTGCAACTCGGCAGCACCTCAGATGACGTTATTGAAGGTCGAAGCCAGAAGAAAGAAAAAAAATCCAAAGAAACTCGAGAAACGGGCGTCGAACGTGGGCAACCGCCCTCCAAATCATCGACTTGAAAAGTGCAGGAGAGACTGTCGAGAGCCAGGCTTGGTCCTCCAGTCTATGGTTTCCCAGCTAATCGGGCTGGTGGCAGGTAGTGCACTGATTCTTCCTGGGCTGCGGTGGGCTAGAGCTCGATCGGGTGGCTCTGCAACGGGGCCGGGCAGCGAGTCGGGAAGCAAAGAGAGAGAGAGAGGGTGGAGCACACAGAGCGCAGCCGGTGCTTCGAAGCCGGGCAGCGTTTGGACCTAAGAAGAGGGAGGGAAGTGTCCCAGAGGGTCCGCTCCACGACGGGAATGGTTCTTCAATTAACGGAGCAAATATTGAAGCGCGATAGAAAAATAAAAATACCGCAGAGAGCGGCGTTGGCAGCAGCGGCAGCGGCGGGAAAGCGCGGGAGGCGCCATCTTAACTCGGCGGGGAAGAAGGAAAAGCGCGGGAGGCGCCATTTTGATCCTGATATACCTATCAATTCATCCAATGAAAAGCGACGAGTTAAGATAGTAACTATAGGTTTTTATTGGCTAAATAACAGAGCCCACCCTCGTGGGTGATCGGGTCCAACAAGGAGGAATACCAGCCAGTCGACCACCTTTATACCTGGGCAAGCGGGCGGAGCCATGGGCGGAGTCAGCTGTGGTCAGCCCAGGTATAACAGCGTGACAAGAGGTGACCTTGTGTAGTGATACAACAGTGTAAACAGTGATAACCATAGTGTAACGATATAAACAGTGATAACCATAGTGTAACGATAGTGAACGATAAAAGTGGTTTACCACATTCAACCCTTGTTTAGATTTGAGTCCGGCGGGGTGAAGTGTACTACCAGTTCGGGTATGTCAGTCTGTCCGGAGGCCTCGTAAGTCTTTCTGATCGGCGCAGCAGTGGCGGCGGTGGTGCAGTATCCGAATGTTAATGCTGGTGTCTGCGTGGTCGGCGAAGGCTCGTGGGGTTCCGGCATGCCGTCTACCTGGGCTGGATTTGGGGGGGTGGTGGGGGGTAACGGTGCTGTCTCAGGGGTGCCCGAGGGTGCAAGGTCTCGTAAGGAGACTGTGTCCTCCCGCCCGTCTGGGTATGCCACATAGGCGTACTGGGGGTTGGCGTGCAGGAGGTCCACCCTCTCGACCAGGGGGTCCATTTTATGGGCCCTTACGTGCTTTCGCAGCAAGACGGGCCCCGGAGAAGTCAGCCATGTTGGTAGCGAGGTTCCCGTAGTCGACTTCCTGGGGAAAACAAACATTCGTTCATGGGGGGTGGTGTTAATGGCCGTGCAAAGCAGTGACCGGATGGAATGCAGCGCTGCCGGGAGGACTTCCTGCCAGCGAGAGGTTGGCAGGCCCTTAGACTTTAAGGCTAAGAGAACGGCCTTCCAGACAGTCACGTTCTCTCTTTCCACCTGGCCGTTCCCTCGGGGGTTGTAGCTGGTGGTCCTGCTTGCAGCAATACCTCTCGCTAGTAGGAACTGGCGAAGTTCCTCGCTCATGAAGGATGAGCCCCGGTCGCTATGTATATAGTTCGGGAACCCGAACAGGGCGAAGAGGTCGTTCAGGCATTTGATGACCGTGGTACTGGTCATGTCTGGGCAGGGGAAGGCAAAGGGGAAACGAGAGTACTCATCAATGATGTTGAGGAAGTACACATTACGGTCAGAGGACGGGAGGGGCCCCTTAAAATCGATGCGCAAGCACTCGAAGGGGCGGGTGGCCTTGATCAGGCTTGCTCTGTCCGGCCTAAAGAAATGCGGTTTGCATTCGGCACAGGTTTGGCAGTTCCTGGTCATGGTCCTGACCTCCTCGATGGAGTAGGGCAGGTTGCGGGCCTTAATGAAGTGGTAAAGTCTGGTGACCCCGGGGTGGCAGAGGTCGTTGTGGAGGGTCTGCAGTCTATCAATTTGCGCGTTGGCGCATGTACTTCGTGATAGAGCATCTGGGGGTTCGTTCAGTTTACCAGGCCAGTACAAGATATCATAATCATAGGTGGAGAGCTCGATTCTCCACCTCAAGATCTTGTCGTTCTTGATTTTGCCCCTCAGCTTGTTATTAAACATAAAAGCGACCGAACGCTGGTCGGTGAGGAGGGTAAATCGTTTGCCTGCCAGGTAATGCCTCCAGCGTCGTACTGCCTCCACGATCGCCTGGGCCTCCTTCTCGACCGAAGAGTGTCGGATCTCAGGGCCCTGGAGGGTCCTTGAGAAGAAGGCCACAGGTCTCCCCGCCTGGTTAAGGGTTGCAGCTAGGGCGAAGTCGGATGCATCGCTCTCCACTTGGAAAGGGATAGACTCATCCACCGCATGCATTGTGGCCTTAGCAATGTCTCCCTTTACGAGGGAGAAGGCTGCGCACGCTTCTGCCGTCAGGGGGAAGGAGGTGGACTTCATGAGGGGTCTGGCTTTGTCCGCATAATTCGGCACCCATTGGGCATAGTAGGCGAAGAGCCCCAGGGTTCTCTTCAGCGCCTTTGGACAGTGGGGGAGGGGAAGCTCCATGAGGGGGCGCATTCTTTCGGGGTCGGGGCCGATGACTCTGTTCTCCACTACACATCTGAGGATGTCAAGACGCGAGGTGTTAAACACACATTTCTCCTTATTGTAAGTGAGGTTCAGCCATTCGGCCGTACGGAGGAATTTCTCCAGATTAACATTGTGGTCCTGCCGGTCGCGGCCGCAGATGGTGACGTTATCTAAATAAGGGAACGTGGCCTGCAGCCCGTTCTGGTCAACCATCCGGTCCATCTCCCTTTGGAAGACCGAAACCCCGTTGGTGACGCCGAAGGGAACCCTAAGGAAGTGGTAGAGGCGGCCATTCGCCTCGAAGGCGGTATACTGGCGGTCCTCAGGGCGGATAGGGAGTTGGTGATAGGCCGACTTAAGGTCGATGGTGGAGAATACCCGGTACTGTGCAATCTGATTGACCATATCAGATATGCGGGGAAGGGGGTATGCGTCCAGCTGGGTGTACCGGTTTATGGTTTGGCTGTAGTCGATGACCAGGCGGTTTTTATTGCCGGTCTTAACGACTACAACCTGGGCACGCCAGGGGCTGTTGCTCCTCTCGATGATGCCCTCCTTCAGGAGACGCTGCACCTCAGAGCTAATAAAAGCTCTGTCCCCGGCGCTGTACCGCCTGCTCTTGGTGGAGACGGGTTTACAGTCGCGGGTGAGGTTAGCGAACAGGGAGGGGGCGGGACCTTGAGGGTGGATAGGCCGCAGGTGGTACGCGGTGGGCGGTTTAAAGGCTGCTGGTTGTCGACTGTGAGTGGGGGGAGGGGTCCACCGTATGCCAAAGTTACACTTTGAAGGTGGGATTGGAAGTCCAGCACTAGTAGGATGGCAGCGCAGAGCTGGGGCAGGACGAGGAGTTTAAAATTTTTATACTCCGTGCCCCTAACCGACAGGGTCACAACACAGTAGCCGCTGATGTCTGTAGAATGGGACCTCGACGCCATCGAGATCCGGTTGCGCGTTTGCCGGACAGTGAGGGAGTAGTGGCTCACCGTGTCTGGATGGATGAAACTCTCCGTGCTTCCGCTGTCGAACAGGCAGGTCGTGGCGTGGCCGTTTACTTTGATGTCCATCATGGACTTGGACAGGTGATGCGGGCGAGCTTGGTCCAGTGTGACGGAGGCTAGTGTATGGCTGAGCTGTATGGCTGTAGTCTGCGGGTGAGGCGGTGGTCGGGTCTGGAGACAAGGTGGCGGTCGAGTGTGTTGGACAAAATGGCGGCGACCATGACGTTGAATAAAATGGCGGAGAAGATGGCCGCCCCCACAACTCACATGAGGCACTGCTGGCGTCGGTGGCCTTGATCAAAGATGGCCGCCCCCACGACTCACACGAGGAGATACTGGCATCTGTGGCCTTGATGAAAGATGGCCGCCCCCACAACTCGCATGAGGCACTGCTGGCGTCTGTGGCTCTCCCCCTGCAGACCTTCGTGAAGTGGCCTTTCTTGTGGCAGTCGGAACAAGTCGCGTTTCTTGCAGGGCAGCGCGTCCTCGGGTGTTTCGTCTGGCCACAGAAGAAGCAGCCGGCGGCCCGATCGCGGGGCTCTGATGTCGCAGCCGGTACCGGGGGTGGCGGTCCCGATCAGTTCTGGGATGCCGACGCTGAGGTAGGTCCCAGAGGCGGCGGTGCGAGAGGTATTGCGGCCGGGGTCGGGCCCGAGTCCCAGGGTCGCGCAGCACAGTACCTGGAGTACGCCTCGAGGTCCCGATGGGCCACTTCCAGAGAGCAAGCGAGGGCTGCAGTTGTATTCAGGTCGAGGTCCTTTGATTCGAGCAGTCTTTGCCGTGAGTAGTCGGACTGAAGGCCTTTCACGAAGGCATCGCGGATATTCCCTTCAGTATTTTCTGCAGCCTTTACAGCTTTAAAGTCACAGTCCCTGCCGAGTGTTTGTAGCGCCCGTAAAAATTCATCTACAGACTCTCCTGGCTGTTGCAAGCGGGATCTTAGGCGATGTCTGGCATACATAGAATTTGCCGGGCTCCGGTACTGCTCTTTCAGCAGGTTGAGGGCGTCCTCGTATGTAGCAAGGTCCCGGATGAATGGAAATACTTTAGGGCTCACCTGGGCGGTCAGAACTCTTAGTTTGGATCCCGGAGGCACGCCGGATTCTCCCAGGTAGGATTCGAAACAGCTCAGCCAGTGTTCGAAGTCGAGGGCTGAGTTCGCTGCCTGTGGGTTTAGATCCAGGTACGGCGGTCGGAGGGCTCGCAGCCAGGCCGGCTGCTGTGGCTGTTGTAGCTGGCCGTTTGGCTGGTCTATTTGGCTGCTCCGATCCACTCATTTCAAAATTTAGCCAATAAAATTGATATACCTATCAATTCATCCAATGAAAAGTGACGAGTTAAGATAGTAACTATAGGTTTTCATTGGCTAAATAACAGATCCCACCCTCGTGGGTGATCGGGTCCAACAAGGAGGAATACCAGCCAGTCGACCACCTTTATACCTGGGCAAGCAGGCGGAGCCATGGGCGGAGTCAGCTGTGGTCAGCCCAGGTATAACGGCGTGACAAGAGGTGACCTTGTGTAGTGATACAACAGTGTAAACAGTGATAACCATAGTGTAACGATATAAACAGTGATAACCATGGTGTAACGATAGTGAACGATAAAAGTGGTTTACCACAGATCCATCGGGGACGAAGGCAAAGCACGGGAGGCGCCATCTTAGATTTTCAAGATGCCAAAGAATGACGATATCACTGCCTTCGATAATGCAATAGAAGACTGGACCACGTATGTGGAAAGAGTCGAGGTATATTGCGAGGCAAACGAAATAGCCGATGAGAAAAAGACATCGGTATTGCTAAATTTAATGGGCGCAAGAACGTACGGCCTATTGCGGGACCTGATTACTCCAGCCAAACCGAAGGCGAAGAGTTTTAACGAAATTGTTGCTATCCTAAAGGAACACCTAAATCCTACACCGCTGCTGACAGCAGAAAGGTTTAAATTCCACAGGAGAAATCAGCATAAAAATGAGAGCAATGCTGATTACCTTACAGAACTACGCAAGCTATCAAAGCACTGGCAGTTCGGAGCAGGACTGGCAGATACCTTACGGGACAAATTTGTCTGTGGACTCCTGAGTGAAGGAACCCAGAAGAGGTTACTTTCAGAGAAAGAGCTGATGCTAGATAAGGCTTTCAGCATGGCAGTATTGTACGAAGCAGCAGCAAGGGGAGCTGCGGATAAACAACAAAAGCCACAGGAATATGGCACCCACAAAATGACATGGGGATTTGCAAAATGTTATCGCTGCAGCAGAACAAACCATGACCAGAAGGACTGCTGGTCCAAGGACAAAATATGCAGGCAATGCGGAAAGATGGGACACATTGCACGAGTTTGCTGGTCTGGGAAGAAGACCAACGACAACAAAAAGGCTACTAAGGAACCGTACAGGAAAGTACAAAAGATGACGGACAGTAGTTCCGAAGACCAGATGAGCGATAGTGAATCCGGGAACAAGAGACTAAGCTGTCTCAAACTTCACAACGTAATCGCAAAAGAGGATCACCGAACCATTTGGGTCACCCTCACGATAGCAGGGTCCCAATTCAAAATGGAATTGGATACAGGATCAGCTCTAACCATCATGAATCGACGAGACTACGAGCGGCTATTCTCACACATAACCTTGAGAGAGACATCCATTGTCTTGAGGACGTATATGGGGCAAAAAGTATACCCCAGAGGAAAAATAAGGGTGCCTGTCGAATACAACGGCAAGAAAATACGGAAATTTTATCTCTACATTCTGCAAGATGGTGGACCACCGTTATTGGGACGTGAATGGATCAGAAAGATAAGTTTAGACTGGCACTCCATTCAGGCACTGATGGTGGCTGGTAAAAAGGATGACGATGTCACTCCTGGACGATTCTCAACAATCTTAGCTGACGCCAAAGAGGTATTTCAACAAGAACTGGGCACTCTTAAAGGCGTAACCGCCTCAATAAAAATAGAGGAGTGTAAGATTCGAAATTTTCATTAATAATCACGCAGTAAAATAGGGTTAATAAGAGAGTTTTATTGACCAAAAGAAGCTTGTACAGAGAAGCCTTTGATAAAAGGGCACACAAAATGGCCGCCGGACCTCGTGACCAGCTTCTGGGACCATTTGAATTTCTGTTACTGCAAGTCAGACAGGCTTGTGGATTGAGGACATTAAGCCCGCCAAAACAAGTTTCGGGAAACCGAAACTCAGGGAACTGAGCATACATATTGATTAGATTATAAGTACAGGACAGTTTTGGGTAGCAGGATGAGGCCCATCAAGATATGGGCGGACAATTGAACGAAAACTTAAACCCATTTACTGTACAAAGAAAAGCCGTTTAACAGCCATCAAGGGCAATCTCCAGACCGATCAATATACAAACCAAGTTACGGTGACAAAGCAAAGACATTATCGGCCCAGGAAGGCCAGTTCAGCTATCACCGACTCCCGTTATGAAGACAAAACACCCCTGCAGAGAGCTCTGCCCGCCAAAATTGTTACAAAGACAGGACTATGATTTGGCGGGAGATAAGAATGTTCCAAAAAGGTATAACTGTGGATCGAAAAAGTCCATCAGTACGCTTCACTTGACGCTTCACTTCAGTACGCTTCTGGAAGTACGCTCAACGCTTGGGAGTAGCTTCGGAACTTCTACGGGGCTTCATTTCAGTTTTCATTTACTTCAAAAACGCTTCGGGACAGACTCCATCGGAACCAAGCAGCATTTCGGTTCGGACCGTGTTCGGTGTTCGGGCAGGCAAGGCCCGGCAACGACGAGAAGACGACGAGGGTGGCCCGGGTACTTTGTTGGGAGATCATCGACGACCCAGGCCGAAGAAGAAGACACCCTCAGAAGGACAATCATTATGACTGTATAAGAGGACACTCCGGGCCCAACACTCCAGTGCCTCAACATCCCACCGGTAACGGATTCTCACAGGTGAATTCAGTGCTTCAACATCACGTCGGTGACGGATTCATCCGTGGCGAGCGCTCACCAAGGCTGTATCGACAGCCCCATCGCGGGAGAATCAAGAGGAAAACAAGCTGCGCCAGAAGTTTCCAAATCCACGTGACGACGGAAAGCTGTGCCAAAAAGGCTGCGAGACCCTTTTCGCAATTCTGAAGGTGGTGAGCATGATCCCGAGTTCCTCAAGTCGAAACTTAGTTAGGTCTAGGGGAGGGGGTTAAGGGTAGTTGTAATGTGTTACCCCTTTTACGATGTGCCGTGTGTTCCCCATTTCCATAGAGTTAAGTTCATAGATGTGTGCATGCTTGTAGTAGCTTTAATCTGTGCTTATGACATGTATTTTATAATGCTGCAAACTGTTTAATAAAAGCATCCATTTCGTGCTATTCAACCTGGTCTATTGAGTTTTCTCTGCACTACAGTTCCCTGCACCTAAGTCCAAGGTCTAGAACCATAGGGAAGAGTGGGTCAAACCACTCAAGGGTAATTATTGCAAGAAGCCTGGCAGGAGACCAGAGCAAGCAAGAGAAACCCCCTACAGAGATGGCGACCGCGGCAGGACCTTGGCAGCAGGAATGTAGTGTTTTAGATCAAGGTCTGAATAAACGAAATGTGATGGATGAGAGAATAGCGGACTATGTTTTTGGGAAGGTAAACCTTACATAACAGTGGATATCTGACCTATTAAGAGATAGGCGCCTGCTAGACGCAGCCATCAAATGGACAGAAATCAAAGAGCACAAAAGATCAGTAGAAAAGGCGGTCTGGCTGATGTGCTACAAGAAGCAAGTCCAGCTTTTGGACCACGTCGTTGCAGCACAGACAGCCCAGATAAAAGGGTTACTAGCAGAAGTAGAGGAAAAGGTTGCGGGAGGTCAGAAACTAATTGAATCGCTTAACGCGCTGAATCAGGAACGCCAATCCGTAACTCACCGCCATAAGACCAGGATAGATTACTTGGAGTGTCAGGTCGTTGAGGCCAAGGCCAGTGAAGGTAGAATGAGAGACAGGTGTTTCCGCCTAGCTAAGCAGGTAGAGACACAGGAGGAAAGTATTCTGGGAGCTAGGGCAGCATACAAGATGGCCATGGAGGATAGGTCTGAGAACACCGACCATAGCGCTTGCCACAGGGAGCTCGAGGACCTGAGAACGGCCCTAGCAAAGGCAAACGGCTTGGTGTGCCTCATAAACCCACCAGCGAGCCAGCTACTGTTAGCCAAGGAATCCAAAAGACCGATTCCGCAAGAGGCAGTTGGGGTACCAACCCCCGAGCCCTCGGCACCTCCCGCCTATACTGAGTTTTGGACTCCGGGGAAGGAAACGGTGAAGTTAGACAAAGAGGTTCCTGAGGTAGAGCAACCCCAGGCAGTAGAGTCGGGGCCGGCGCCGATGTGTCCAACTCGACACCGGAGGCTCGGTCCAGGCGTAGCGGATGGCGAGGATGGACCCCTCGTGAATCAGATCATAATGCCCCACAGCGCACAACAGCTGAGGGCAATGATAAGTCACATCCCAAAACTCTCCGAGTCAGGAGATCCCTCCGTCCATTTTAGGGACGTGGAGCAGACCGCAGCAGTTAATGACTGCGACGGGGTTGAACAGTCCAAAATGCTGCTGTTCTCCCTGGACAACTCGCTCCTCCAGTGTCTCCCTGACGAGAGCAAGAGAGGGCACAAGGCGTATGAGGAGTTACGGGACGAGGTCATGGAGATTATAGGGGAGGGTGACGGAAGTCCGTTCCTCCGATTGGAAAGGACGATACAGCTAGAGGGAGAACCCCCACGGGTTTTCGCCGGAAGGTTGTGGCCAGTGTATCGGCGCAGCTGCCCGGGCGGGCCGGCCCGGGCCGGGCTGAATAATGACCAAAGGGCTCATTGGCTCCGGTGCCTGGTCGCCAATTGCTTGCCACAGGTGAGGGAGCAGGCCAAAACATGGTTTGACCCCACTAACCCCCGCTCCACGGAGGAACTAGTACTTGATCAGCTCACGATAAATTACAGGAACAACAAGAGTAGGGATGTGCCTTCCTCAAAGGGAAAGGTGCATGAGGCGAGGCCTGCAGCTCCTGCTAAAAAGGAATGGCATCAGGAGGGGAATCGCCCTCCCCAAGCCAAGAGCAGTTGTTACGGGTGTGGGAAGGAGGGTCATTGGCGCCGGGGCTGTAAAAATCCCTGGAAGGATTTAAAGGGAAAAACTCCCTCAGCCCCAGCCCAAGCGCCCGTCCGGGAGAAGGGAGTCGATGTGTCGATCCATCCCGATACGATCGAGTCGGTTTTAGAGGCAATGCGGTCTCTAATGACCTCGCAGGGGAAAGTGGCAGTCGTCAACAGCCCTGTTGCTCCCCCAACCCCAACCGAAGCGCCCAAATGACTGAAGCTATGACGCGTGGAGAAGACCCGTTGTGGAGATGGAGGTGGAGAAGGAAAAGGGTAGTTACCTGTTGGATACGGGAGCATCATGTACCGTGATCCACACAGCTAAGCCTTTTGCCTCACCTCTGTCTACCCAGGCTCCATTCTCAGTAGCGGGTTTCACAGGCAAAGAACAGGCTGGCGCGTACTCCATCCCGCTCTCCATTCATTTGGGAGCACTCCACACCACATGGACGTGTAGCCTGTTAAAGTGGAATGAGGGGGGTGGTAAAGGTATCCTCGGGTCTGATTTCTTGGTGGAACACGGGATCCTCGTGGACCTCAGAAATCACTGTCTCTGGGGAGCCAAGAATGGATTAGGTAAGGTAGTCGTGATCCCAGGGAAGGGAGAAATAGGGAACCTGTGCACCATGAAGCCGTCAGGGGGTTACGACCTCGAGCTTCTGGTCGCGGACGTCCCAACAGACTTGCAAGCGTGTGTGTCGGAAAACCTTGCCGCGTTTGCCACCCACAAGCACGACTGTGGGAGGGTCACCGGGTTTGAGGTCAGCGTAGACGGGGACCCCATGATCCGACCCCAAAAGCAGTATAACTTCCCCAAGGAGGCAGAACCCGACATGGAGATAGCAATATCTTCATTGGTGCAGCAGGGCGTGTTGAGGCCAATAGCCACTCACGTGAACTCCCCATTGTGGCTGGTAAAGAAGCCGGACAATTCGTGGCGGGCTACGGTGGACTATAGAGTCCTCAACAGTAACATCCCAGCCTGCGCGCCCACGGTAGCAGCAGTTGCCGACCTAGTACGGAGTATTCCAGCATCAGCGACCACGTTCACGGTGCTGGATATCTCGAACGGTTTTTGGTCCATTCCGCTGCGGTGGGAGGATCAGTACAAGTTTGCCTTTACTTTTAAAGGGCAACAGTACACTTGGAACTGCTTGCCACAGGGTTTTCACAACAGCCCCAGCATTTTCCATCAGTGCATGGCAGGAAGTTTAAAGGAATTTAGCCAGCCCAATCAGATAGTGCAGTATGTGGACGACTTGCTCCTGTTCACGGACTCAAGAGAGGAGCACGGCCCACTATTAGCCGAATTATTGGAGCTATTGGAGAGGAAGGGTTTCAAAGTAAACCCAAAGAAAGCACGGATCGGCCAACAAGAGGTGAAATTCCTGGGTCTGGCCATCCGAGCTGGGGAAAGAGCCATAGATAAGGCTAGGCGGGAATCGGTGCAAGACTTGCCGATTCCTAACACAGTAACGGGTGTGAGGTCCTTTTTGGGACTGATCGGGTACTGCAGAGATTTCATCGAGGACTATGCAGCCACAGCAGCCCCGCTACTCCGACTCTTACACAAGGGGGTCGAGTGGTCTTGGGACGAGGGTTGTCAGGCAGCATTCGAGAAGTTGAAAAGGGATCTGCAGACCGCGCCAGCCCTAGGGGCCATAGATGGGGGGGAGGGGTTTTTCCTGGAAGTGGCCGCTAGTGGGGACAGCCTGAGCGCCGTGCTGCTCCAGGAATGACACGGCAAGCTGAGACCGGTGGTCTATTCCTCCAGGGTGCTCACGAATGTGGAGAGGAGTTTTTCCAATTGCGAACGGCATCTCCTGGCCACGCATTGGGCTGTGAACAGATCAGTGATCTTCACAGGAACCTCTCCCATCACTCTCCTCACCCATCACACCCCCACAAAGATGCTTCTGGATGGAAGGATTAAGGATGGGACCGTAAGCAGTGCTCGGATTGCGCGCTGGACCCTCCTCCTTTCCCAGATGGATCACAAAGTTAAAGGTCTTTGCGAGCCGAAGCTCGCGGCGAACATGGTATATCCCGGAACAGCCCATCGGTGTTCCGTCGAAGGGGTATGGGAGGTCAACATAGGTTTACGGGCCGGGATACACCCCACAGGCCGCGAGATCTACGTAGACGGTTCCAGCACGGTATCTGCTGGCGAACGACTCACAGGGTGTGGAGTTTATGACCCTACGGCAGACATTGCCCTGGCGATTAAGCTCCCCAGCACTATGAGCGCACAGCAGGCTGAACTGTCCGCGGTGGCGTACGTGGTTACCCACCCCGAGATCTTCCCAACCCCATACACGACTTGCTCGGACAGCATGTTCACATGCAATTCGTGCATGGAGTACCTCGCCATCTGGTCCCGCCGCGGATATACCTCCGCGGACGGACGACCTTTAACAGTTAAGCCCTTGCTGGAAAAGATCCTGGCAGCAGTGGGGGAGGAAGGGGAGGTCTTCATCCACAAGGTGAAGGCTCATTCCACCACAGAACCCCGCAGTCAGGGCAACCAGCAGGCGGATGCGCTAGCCAGGGAGGGTGCCCGCAACGGCATTTTCTGGGACCCCTATGGACCCGGACCCGTGGCAGCGATGTGAGGCAGGGAGGGGACTCCAGGGAACACAGGGGTGACACCGCCCCTAGACCTAAAGACCGTCCAAACCCTAGATCCCGCCCTAAAAACAGTCCTCAAAGCCATTACTGAGGGCAAGCAGGTAGAGGGTCCGTACAGTACGGCAGCCCTCTCAGTCAAGGAAGGCATGTTGTTCCGAGAGGAATAGTGGGTTGTGCCGCAGCAGCACCGGAGGGAATTCCTTCAACTGGCCCATGAGGGTCCAGGGGCAGGACACCCCGGGCCTGAGGTTACCTGGCAACGGGTAGAGCAGGCAGGATGGTGGCCGGGACTTCGAGACGATGTCCGCGAGTTCTGTGCAAGTTGTCTTGTGTGCGCCGCGAACAACCCAGACCCCCAGAAAAGGAAGGTGCCTACGGGGCACATCAGGAGGGTAGAGGGACCATGGCAATCGATACAGGTCGACTACATAGGGCCCCTGCCCACTGCACAGGGAGGCTATAATACTGCCTTGTCCTGGTGGATGTGTTTACCAAATGGGTAGAAGCCTTCCCGTGTAGAACAGCTACGGCGCTGGGTACTGCTAAGATCTTGGTCCGGGAAGTGTTCTCACGGTGGGGGCTCCCCCGTTTTGTGGAGTCCGACCGAGGGAGTCAGTT
Source organism: Somniosus microcephalus (assembly GCF_052327205.1). NCBI lineage: Eukaryota > Metazoa > Chordata > Chondrichthyes > Squaliformes > Somniosidae > Somniosus > Somniosus microcephalus. The sequence continues at coordinate 188,486,907 of NC_140993.1, read as the reverse complement.
CACCAGTCAAGTGATGCAGAACACCTTCATGCTCTTGGGCATCGAAGGGAAGTGGCACGTAGCGCACAATCCCCAGTCATCCGGGATCGTTGAACGTATGAACCGGACCCTCAAGGAAAAGCTGAGGAAAGAGGTGATGGGCTCGCCCCAGAAATGGGCGGAGATCCTGCCTCTAATCCTCATGGGGATCCGGGCCAGCCAGTCCAAAAGTACGGGACACTCCCGCACGAGTTAATGACTGGAAGGATCATGCGAACACCCACCCATGTACTAGCCCCGGTGCTCACCGAGGGCCAGCTCCAAGAGGTGAATCGGGACAAGTTCGTCCAAACCCTCTTGGAGCGCCTGAAACGGATTTATGAGCAAGCGGCTGGGAACATGGGGAGACAGCATCAGGGCAATCGACTGTTGCTGGAACCTCGTAAGCAGCAAGAGTGGGAAGTCGGAGACCAGGTCATGGTTAGGAACTATGCCCGAGTAGGGAGTCTTGAACCACTGTACATGGGGCCTTACAGCATTGTAGACAAGGCCAGCCCCATGGTTTATGCAGTGAAGGTACCCCGACGTACTAAATGGTTTCATATTAACCAGTGTAAACTGTTTAAGCCGGGTGCACAAGGGCCAACAACAGGGGCCAGGTCTGAGGACAAAAATCCTCAGCCTGCGACAGAGTCAGAGACCACACAGGCTGGAACTGTAGCCTGCATGAAGGGAGGAGTCATCCCATCGGAGTGGGAGGTCTCCCCTCTAGTTTGGGATTCGGACGAGGAAGAGCCCGAACAGCTCGACCCCGCCCTTGACCCGATCACGGAGGAGGAAGAGTCGGAGGACGAAGATCCCGCCCTCGACTCAAGCTTAGGGGAGGTAGGGATTGGGGGCGGAGACTCACCACCTGTAGGGACAGGTGAGGTGGAGTCGGATGCCACAGATCCCGGCCCCGGGGGGGCGGAGCCTGAGGAAAGGGAGCCGGAGCCGGCAGCTGTGGTGGGACCACAGGCTGTGACGGTGAAGGTCCTGATCCCCGGTCCGTTAGCCCTGGGAGCCTCGCCCAAGGCGCCCCCTCGTAGGTCGCTTCGGACGCCTCAGCCCAGAAAGACTTGGCCAGATTCTCCGTATTTTCCCCAACCACAGTCCAGGGTAGCCCCAGGAAGACACGGTTCCCGTTCAGCAGCGACAGGCTGCGGGGGATCAAAGCCGAAGGTCAGTGCAGCCCCGCCACAGGGAGCGGCACGCTGCAGCCCTCACAGGAATTAAGTAGGCCGCCCGAAGGAGGGCGGCGCTGTACATAGGTTTAGGTATGTTTAAGTTTAGGTTTAGGTAAGTTAAGTTAGGTACTTTTAATGTTAGTTTAAGGTATGTAAAGTTTAAGATGATGGGGGTGTTTTAATAGGTAGTTCTCGAAGTCTGCCCAGTATGTGTGTTTGTCTGGAAGCAGGGTCAGGGGACCCGGACGTCAGTTTAATTAGGCCAGCACCTATTGGGAGCCTGGCTACATCATCTTATCGGTTACAGAAACCAGGAATACAATGGAGAGGATTCTCGTGGTGCTCGCGGCGATCGGGTGCGGGCTGGCCTACCGAGGCCGCACCAAGGACGTCATCGTGTTCGGATGCTCCGGGGACACAGCCCCCATCGCGACGGATGGGACGGGGAAGCGAGAGGTTGAGGAAACCGCCACCTACTTCCACCAAGGGAGATGGCCAGGATGGCTGGGGTCGAATTCTACAGAATACTCCAGCAATTTCGGGTTTGCCTACCAAGAGACTTCGTTATCGTGTCCTCGGGTGAGGATCCTTGCACCCAGAGTTAGCGTTACCGTGGGAAAGAGGATCTGTTTGGTGTGTAATGGGAACGTACTGCTAAGTAGATGGTGGTGGCTCCAAAAGCTGGGAAAGAATATGAAGAACTCTACTATCGAGTGGGAGCGACTGGGTAACAATACCCATCAGACAATTACGGGGACTCACGGACAGTTACGTGTGTGTTGGGACAAATGGTGGGAACCAGATGAAGGGATATATGTCTGCATGTGGGGTTCGAAGCGCGTTTGCCCCAAGGGCATATCCATCTTTTTCCAGAGGCAGTGGCAGGATGCAGGGAAAGGGATGAGGTGGGACGTCAGCACCTGGGCGTGCAGAGTCCCATTCTCCCCGATTCCAGTAAACGCCACTGAACTCATCACCCGCCCACGCAAGGCCCTGCCCACGATTCCGGTAGCACTAGCCCAGAAAGAAGGGTGCCCCGCCACCACAAAGGGACCCGGGAATGGTTTAGTATTGGTACCCACCGGTCAGATGCTGTACCAAGGGGTACACTACGCGGTGGCCTCAGTGATTTTAAACCTCACTGAGGTACGATTGCCGGAGTGGTGTCCCAAGGAAACGGAACAATTGTACCAGGTCCTGTTAACCAGAATGTTCAGACAATTTTACGAGTTTGACTTTGCCGACATCGACAAAGCCAAATTGTACACCACACCACAGGAAGTTTTGGATCGGGTAGGGAGGCAAAGAAGGGGTACTGTAAATGACATTTTCACTGCTTTTAATACCGGGACATCTGTTGTCAACGCTCTAGACAACGTGGAGCTGCAGACACAGATCAATGGTTTAAAGGCCCAGTTAAGGAACATACTGACAAACAAAAATAAGGTAGTGGGTTCTGAACTACATGAGGATCAGGCCATGACACTACACTTAAAAGAAATAATAGCTGAGCTGGAGAAACACGCTAGAACGATAAATACACTCATTAGGGAGGATCGGAATGCGTCCGATCAGGCTGCGCAGAACGAGGCTTGTGTGCTATACGGGGCGTGGTTACTGGGCGAGGGCCGCAGTAATCTGGAGGATTTAAAACAAGGTTTGGTCCCGTCCTGGATCAGCAACAAGCACTTGCAAGCGCTCCACCCTTTTGAGAATGCATTAAGTCCGTGCCAGCTCAGACTAGCTGCAGAGGCGTACCCAGTCCCAGTGGACTGCAGACACTCGAATCACACTATCATGGGAATAGTGGTAAGGATGCCGGTGTTGGGTCCCACAGCAAAGCCCGCCCCGGTATACAGGGTGGAGAACATTGGAGTCATACAGGGGGGTGTGCACATTCGTTACGCAGTGGTCCCACCTTATGTCATCAGATGGGAGCGTACGATGACAGGCACCGACCTCTCGGGGTGTCGAAGTCGGGGAGCACACATCATCCTGTGTCCCCAGCACTTGAATGCCTTTTTGAAACCACAGTGCGGGTTCAGAGCCGCTAGCGCGAAGCCGATAAATTGCACCATGGAGGCAATGGCAAAAGACCATATGCCCCCGCAGGTGGCATATATCGGAGGTGGGACATACTGTGTTACCACTGCAGCACCTCACTACCAACATGGACAGCACGGGTGGTGTCCGGTCAGTGACAGCAGTTTCTGTTTCAAACCCAGGGCTAAAGTTCAAGTGGCACAACAGCGAATTGTCCCCATTCCTGTACCTTCCACCGTTCACCTCACTGTAAAAGAGAATTTCACCGATTTGGAGCGATTCGTTGCGCATTTTGGTTATGTCATTCCCCCTCTCCCCGAACACCTCACCAAGATTTTAAAAGCCGTAATAGTCTCACAGAAGCATTTTTACACATTAGAGCAGAAGACATTGGAGATAGGGAAAGACATATTAGACATAGTCACCTCACCATGGTGGGACCTGTTCACTAATATAGAGATCCCGCCCTGGATTAGAATAGCATCCCACATCCTAGTAGTGTGTCAGGTTTTGATTGTAATATTTTTACTGTTCGTGCATTGCAAGAGAGGCAAACGCCTCCAGAGGCACGAGAACACAGGAGAATGGAGAGAACGCTATGTACGAGTGGGTGAAGAGGCCACCCCAGTTTAAGCTGCTAAGTATTAAAGGATAAAGCGTCCCTCCACTCTTGGTTTTAGTTACTGTATGATTTAAGTGTGTGAATACTGTTGTGTTACAGCCGTTCAGAAGGTTTTCTGTTTTTTTTTTATTAATAAAATGTGTATGCAGGTGGGGTAAGGGGTATCGGCCCCTTCACATCTGAAAGATGAATGTGTTATAGTTTAAGGTAGTGCTGCCTATGATTGTCCAACTGTACACAATGTAATTTTTCTGAAATGGGAACTGCATATGTCGTGGGGGTCATAGATAGCTAATTACCAGGAACGTTTGGATGTGGGGAATCAGGGAAAATTTGCTCACCAAGGGTTATTGATACATTAAGCAAGCTATCAGTTTCACAGGAGGGACTGTAAGATTCGAAATTTTCATTAATAATCACGCAGTAAAATAGGGTTAATAAGACTGTTTTATTGACCAAAAGAAGCTTGTACAGAGAAGCCTTTGATAAAAGGGCACACAAAATGGCTGCCGGACCTCGTGGCCAGCTTCTGGGACCATTTGAATTTCTGTTACTGCAAGTCAGACAGGCTTGTGGATTGAGGACATTAAGCCCGCCAAAACAAGTTTCGGGAAACCGAAACTCAGGGAACTGAGCATACATATTGATTAGATTATAAGTACAGGACAGTTTTGGGTAGCAGGATGAGGCCCATCAAGAAATGGGCGGACAATTGAACGAACACTTAAACCCATTTACTGTACAAAGAAAAGCCGTTTAACAGCCATCAAGGGCAATCTCCAGACCGATCAATATACAAACCAAGTTACGGTGACAAAGCAAAGACATTATCGGCCCAGGAAGGCCAGTTCAGCTATCACCAACTCCCGTTATGAATACAAAACACCCCTGCAGAGATTTCTGCCCGCCAAAATTATTACAAAGACAGGACTATGATTTGGCGGGAGATAAGAATGTTCCAAAAAGGTATAACTGTGGATCGAAAAAGTCCATCAGTACACTTCACTTGACGCTTCACTTCAGTACGCTTCGGGAAGTACGCTCAACGCTTGGGAGTAGCTTCGGATCTTCTACGGGGCTTCATTTCGGTTTTCATTTTCTTCAAAAACGCTTCGGGACAGACTCCATCGGAACCAAGCAGCATTTCGGTTCGGACCGTGTTCGGTGTTCGGGCAGGCAAGGCCCGGCAACGACGAGAAGACGACGAGGGTGGCCCGGGTACTTTGTCGGGAGATCATCGACGACCCAGGCCGAAGAAGAAGACACCCTCAGAAGGACAATCATTATGACTGTATAAGAGGACACTCCGGGCCCAGCACTCCAGTGCCTCAACATCCCACCGGTAACGGATTCTCACAGGTGAATTCAGTGCTTCAACATCACGTCAGTGACGGATTCATCCGTGGTGAGCGCTCACCAAGGCTGTATCGACAGCCCCATCGCGGGAGACCCAAGAGGAAAACAAGCTGTGCCAGAAGTTTCCAAATCCACGTGACGACGGAAAGCTGTGCCAAAAAGGCTGCGAGACCCTTTTCGCAATTCTGAAGGTGGTGAGCATGATCCCGAGTTCCTCAAGTCGAAACTTAGTTAGGTCTAGGGGAGGGGGTTAAGGGTAGTTGTAATGTGTTACCCCTTTTACGATGTGCCGTGTGTTCCCCATTTCCATAGAGTTAAGTTTATAGATGTGTGCATGCTTGTAGTAGCTTTAATCTGTGCTTATGACATGTATTTTATAATGCTGCAAACTGTTTAATAAAAGCATCCATTTCATGCTATTCAACCTGGTCTATTGAGTTATCTCTGCACTACAGTTCCCTGCACCTAAGTCCAAGGTCTAGAACCATAGGGAATAGTGGGTCGAACCACTCAAGGGTAATTATTGCAAGAAGCCTGGCAGGAGACCAGAGCAAGCAAGAGAAACCCCCTACAGGAGAATGGAATTCCCAAATTTTTCAAAGCAAGACCGGTACCATATGCAATTCGCCCAGCCGTGAAGGCAGAGCTGGAGAATCTGAAGAATGCAGGCGTGTTATCTAAGGTAGACTGGAGCGAGTGGGCGACACCCATCATTCCTGTCATGAAGAAAACGTTAAACAATAAGTCTGAGGAGCCAAGGAAGGTTCGCATCTGTGGGGTATTCAAGGTGACAGTGAACCCAGTCCTTCACACAGTACAATATCCTCTTCCAAGGATAGAAGATATCTTCGCCTCACTATCTGGAGGGAAGCGTTTTACAAAAATTGACCTAGCACAAGCATATTTGCAGATGGAGGTTGAAGAATCCTCTAGGAAGTATCTCACGATAAACACTCACAAAGGTCTTTACCAGTATAATCGACTGGTATTCGGAGTAGCATCAGCTCCGGCGATATGGCAAAGAGCGATGGAACAAGTCCTGCAAGGGATTCCGGGGACTCAGTTTTACTTGGACGACATCCTAGTGACAGGTGAAGATGACAGTGAACACCTTGCCAACCTAGAGCAGGTGCTCACTAGCCTAAGCGAACATGGGCTACGAGCCAATCGCCCCAAATGCGAGTTTTTTAAGAAACAGATATCGTATTGTGGCCACGTGATTGATGAAGAGGGGTTGCATAAGTCCCCTGACAAAATTGAAGCGGTAGTTAAGGCTCCAGCACCTGAAAATGTGTCGCAACTGAGGTCATTCCTCGGATTGGTGAATTACTACCATAATTTTTTGCTGAATTTGTCCAAAATTCTGCATCCACTGAACGCCCTACTACGGACGGGAATAGCATGGAAATGGAGCGATGAATGTAAGTGGGCCTTTCAGAAGAGTAAGGAACTAATCATTTCAAGAGAAGTATTGGCTCACTACAACCCATCACTACCGATAAGACTGGCGTGTGATGCGTCTCGCTACGGCATTGGGGCGGTACTGTCACATAAATTCCTTGATGGTTCAGAGAGGCCGATAGCTTTTGCGTCACACTCATTAACTTCAGCCGAGCGTAACTACGCCCAGATTGATAGAGAGGCCCTCAGCCTGGCGTGGGGGGTGAAGAAGTTCAATCACTACCTGCACGGTCAGAAATTTACTCTACTAACCGATCATCAACCTCTCGTCTCCATTTTCAACCCTCAGAAGGGTGTACCGATAATGATGGCACAACGGCTACAGAGGTGGTCCCTTTTCCTAGGGGCACACCAATATGACATCGAGAACAAAGGAACTAAACAGCATGGGAATGCTGATAGATTGTCACGCCTACCGTTGCCGATGGTGGAAGAAGAACTGGCAGTGGATCCAGTGGAGTTATTCCACTCGACTATAGTCGAATGTCTCCCTGTGACGAATGCAAACATAGAAAAGGAAACACGAAATGACCCGACACTCTCCTGGGTCAATGATTTAACGGTGAAGGGATGGCCAGCACATGGTGAACCACTGCTGCCAGCATTCTCGCCGAGAAGAGAACAGCTGTCAGTGTGCAGAGAAACCTTGATCTGTGGATCCAGAGTAGTAATTCCACCCAAATTGAAGGATAGAGTGCTCAATGAGCTTCTTGAGGGTCATCTGGGAGGGGTAAAAATGAAGAACTTAGCCAGAGCGTTTGTGTGGTGGCTGGGAATCGATAGAGAAATCGAAGAGATGACCAAGAGCTGTACAGGATGCCAGAAGGTCCAAAACGCCCCACCACAAGCCCCTCTACATCCATGGGAGTGGCCCTCATCTCCATGGCAAAGGGTGCACATTGATTTTGCTGGTTCCTTTATGGACTCGATGTTTTTAATTGCGGTGGATGCTCATTCAAAGTGGCCAGAGGTAATAAAATGTCCTCAACCACCACAGAAAAAACTATCACAGTCTTACGAGCCATATTCACCAGGAATGGGCTGCTTGAACAGATTTGCTCTGACAATGGACCACAGTTTGTGTCTGAAGAGTTCCGGAGGTACTTAAAGAACAATGATGTTAAGCATTACACATCTGCCCCATATCATCCAGCCACTAATGGATTGGCCGAGAGGTTTGTTCAAACATTCAAGAAGGCTATCAAGGCAATGTGCAATGAAGATATAACCCTACAACACAAGGTGGATAACTTCTTGTTTGCCTACCGGAATGCGACACCTGCGGTTACCAACCAAACTCCAGCCATGATGTTCTTCAATCGAAGACTACGATGCCGCTTGGATTTGGTTAAGCCAAACGTCAGAAGAGATGTGGAGAACAGGCAGTTTCAGAATATGAATGAAAGGCCGACCAGGAGTTTTAAGATAGGTCAACCAGTTTTGGCCCGGGACTACCGCACAGAGAAATGGCAGCCAGGAACGATCTGTACACAGCAAGGACCTCTAATGTATACCGTGGACATTGGAGAGAGCATTGTAAGACGCCATGCTGACCAGATTCTAGAGTCACTGGAAAACGTCAACTCCACACCACGATCTGATACACCTGGCGATGAAACCGAAGTATCAATTACATCTACCGCAGAATCGGTGATATTGGAAGCAGACGAACCAAACAACGACATTGATCCCGACTCAACCTTGCCAGAAGAACCTGATATCCCAAAGAGGCGTTATCCAGACAGAATCAGGAAGCCTCCTCAAAGACTGAACTTATAGTTGCTTAACTTCAACCAATGTATCTAGCAACCGTAATTGTAATTGTAATTAGTTATTATTTAGTTGTTAAATGAATGTTATGTACTGTTTATCTAAAAGGGGAGGAATTGTTGTGTATGTACCTTTAAGGGAATAACTGGTCTCAGACTGCAGTACCGGCAGTGACCACCCCTGTATAAAAGGCCCTAGCAGGCTTCTGTAGTTTCAGTTTCCAGGTTGTCTCCATTCAGTAAAGACTTGTTATAATCAACTCCTGCAGTCCGTGTCTCAATTATACATGGACATAATAGGCAACAGTAAAGTTCGGGGGATAGACACTGTTCTCTGTAGCCAGGAGCATGAGTCCATAAAGCCATGGTGCCTACCCGGAGCCAGGGTAAAGGACATCTCCTCCGGGCTAGAGAAGAACTTGGAGTGGGAGGGGGAGGATCCAGTTGTCGTGGTCCACATAGGTATCAATGACATAGCTAGGACAAAGAAAGAGGTTCTGCTGAAAGAGTTTGAGCAGCTTGGGACTAAATTAAAAAGCAGAACCACAAGGGTCATAATATCTGGATTATTACCATAGCCATGAGCAAATTGGCATAGGGTCAATAGGATCAGGGAGATGAATGCGTGTCTCAAAGATTGGTGTGTGAGAAGTGGGTTTTGATTCGTGGGGCACTGGCACCAGTACTGGGGAAAGAGAGAGCTGTTCCATTGGGATGGACTACACCTGAACCATGCTGGGACCAGAGTTCTAGCGAATCAAATAACTAGGGAGGTAAATAGTGATTTAAACTAAATAAGCAGTGGGGGGGGGGGGGCACGGTGGGGACGGTCCTGGTGGAGAGAAAACTAGAATGCTAAAGAGAAGAGACAGGGAAGCAGTGCAGGAAGGTGATTGGGGTAAGGATACCCAGATTGTGTCAGGATGGGACAGAGTGTACAAACAAAGGAATGCATGAACAAATAGGGTCCGGGTAAGAAAAAATGGTAATAAGACAAATCGGGCCATAGTAAAAAAATGATTTAAGATGTCTAAAAATGATAAAAAGACAAATCTAAAGGCACTGTATCTGAATGCACGAAGCATTTGTAATAAGGTAGACAAATTAACAGTGCAAACAGTGCAAAAAAATGGGATGAGGTCCTAAAAGCTGAATATAGGGAGTTAGGAAGTAAATTTAAAAAAATAGGACCTCAAAGGTGGTAATCTCAGGATTGCTACCAGTGCCATGTGCTAGTCAGAGTAGAAATAGAAGGATATTTCAGATGAATACATGGCTAGAGGAATGGTGCGAGGGGGAGGGATTCAAATTCCTGGGACATTGGAACCGGTTCTGGGGGAGGTGGGACCAGTTCGCACCTGGGCAGGGCCGGGACCGATGTCCTAGGGGGAGTGTTTGCTAGTTTAAACTAAAATGGCAGGGGGTTGGGAACCTGAGCAGGGCGACAGAGGAAAGGGAAACAAGGATAAAAGCAAAAGATAGGAAGGAGAAAAACGAAAAACGAAAGTGGCAGTCAGCGAAATCAACGGTTTAAGTCAAACATGGCCACAGTAAATAATAATCCTAATAGGTCTAAAAGGGTTAAGAAAACAAGCCTAAAGGCCTTGTGTCTTAATGCGAGGAGCATTCGCAATAAGGTGGATGAATTAACTGCGCAAATAGAGGTAAACGAATATGATTTGATTGGGATTATGGAAACATGGCTCCAGGGTGGCCAAGGCTGAGAACTCAACATATAGGGGTATTCAATATTCTGGAAAGATAGGCAAAAAGGAAAGGGAGGTGGAGTAGCATTGCTGGTTAAAGAAGTGATTAACACAATTATAAGGAAGGCTATTAGCTCTGATGATGTGGAATCTGTATGGGTAGAACTGAGAAATACCAAGGGGCAGAAAACGTTAGTGGGAGTGGTATATAGACCTCCAAACAGTAATGCAGAGGTTGGGGATGGCATTAAAAGGGAAATTAGAGAATTGTGCAATAAGGGTACAGCAGTCATCATGGGTGACATTAATTTAAATATAGATTGGGCTAACCAAATTAGTAACAATACTGTGGAGGAGGAATTCCTGGAGTGTTTATGGGATGGTTTCCTGGACCAATATGTCGAGGAACCAACCAGAGATCAGGCCATCTTAGATTGGGTGTTATGTAACGAGAAATGATTAATTAGCAATCTTGTTGTACGAGGCCCCTTGGGTCGGAGCAATCATAATATGATTGAATTCTTCATTAAGATGGAGAATGAAGTAGGTGACTCAGAGTCTAGGGTTCTGAATTTAAATAAAGGAAACTACGATGGTCTGAGGCGCGTGTTGGGTAGGATTGATTGGGGAATGTCACTCAAAGGGTTGACTGTGGATAGGCAATGGCAATCATTCAAAGACCACATGGATGAACTACAGAATATGTTCATCCCAGTTTGGCATAAAAATAAAACAAAAAAGGTGACTCAACCGTGGCTAACAAGGGAAATTAGGGATAGCAGAAGATCTGAGGAGAGGACATATAAATTGGCCAGAAAAAGCAGGAAACCTGAGGATTGGGAGCAGTTTTGGATTCAACAAAGGAGGACAAAGGTGTTAATTAAAAAAGGGAAAACTGAATTTGAGAGTAAGCTTGCAGGGAACATAAAAACTGATTGTAAGATCTTTTATAGATATCAGGGGAATTTATAATGGGGAACAAAGAAATGGCCGAGCAATTAAATACATATTTTGGTTCTGTCTTTACAAAGGAGGACACAAATAACCTCCCAGAGATGTCAGGGAAAATAGGGTCTGATGAAAGGGAGGAACTGAAATAAATCAGTATTTGTAGGGAAATGGTGTTAGGGAAATTGATGGGATTGAAGGCCGATAAATCCCCAGGGCCTGATAATCTACATCCTAGGGTAATTAAGGAAGTGGCCCTAGAAATAGTAGATGCATTGCTGATCATCTTCCAACATTCGATGGGATCTGGAACAGTACCCATGGATTGGAGGGTAGCTAATGTTACCCCACTATTCAAAAAAGGTAGTAAAGAGAAAACAGGGAATTACAGACCGGTAAGCCTGACATCGTTAGTGGGGAAAATGTTAGAGTCCATTATAAAAGATGTAATAGCAGAGCACTTGGAAAACAGTGACAGGATCGGACAAAGTCAACATGGATTTACAAAAGGTAATTTGTGCTTGACTAATCTACTGGAATTTTTTGAGGATGTAACTGGTAAAATAGATAAGGGAGAACCAGTGGTTGTGGTGTATTTCGACTTTCAGAAGGCTTTTGATAAGGTCCCACGTAAGAGATTAGCGTGTAAACTTAAGGCACATGGGATTGAGGGCAAGGTATTGACTTGGATCGAGAACTGGTTGGCAGACAGAAAGCAAAGTTTTGGAATAAACGGGTCTTTTTCCGAGTGGCAGGCAGGGGTGCCGCAGGGATCGGTCCTTGGAACCCAGCTATTCACAATATATATCAATGATCTAGAGAAGGGAACTAGATATAATATCTCCAAATTTGTAGATGACACAAAGCTGGGTGGGCGTGTGTGCTGTGAGGAGGATGACGAGAAACTCCAGGATGATTTGGACAGGTTGGGTGATTGGGCAGAAGCATGGCAGATGCAATATAACATGGATAAATGTGAGGTTATCCACTTTGGTGGCAAAAACAGGAAGGCAGATTATTATCTGAAAGGCAATCGATTGGGAGAAGGGGAAGTGCAACGAGACCTGGGTGTCCTTGTGCACCAGTCGCTGAAGGTAAGCATGCAGGTGCAGCAGGCGGTTAAGAAGGCAAATGGTATGTTGGCCTTCGTAGCGAGAGGGCTTGAGTACAGGAACAAGGGTGTCTTGCTGCAGTTGTACAGGGCCTTGGTGAGACCACATCTTCAGTATTGTGTGCAATTTTGGTCGCCTTATCTGAGGAAGGATTTTCTTGCCATGGAAGGAGTTCAGCGAAGATTCACCAGGCTGATACCTGGGATGGCAGGAATGACATATGAGGAGAGATTGGGATGATTGGGCTTGTATTCGCTGGAGTTTAGAAGAATGAGAGGGGATCTCATTGAAACTTATAAAATTCTGACATGACTGGACAGACTAGAGGCAGGAAGGATGTTCCCCATGGTTGGGGAGTCCAGAACCAGGGATCACAGTCTAAGGATAAGGGGTAGGCCATTTATGACAGAAATGAGGAGGAATTTCTTCACCCAGAGATTGGTGAACCTGTGGAATTCTCTACCACAAAAGGCAGTAGAGGCCAATTCATTAAATATATTCAAGGAGGAGTTGGATATATTTCTTAAGGCTAAAGGGATCAAGGGGTATGGGGAGAAAGCAGGGAGTGGGCACTGGAAGTGGATGATCAGCCATGATCGCATTGAATGGTGGAGCATGCTCGAGGGGCCGAATGGCCGACTCCTGCTCCTATCTTCTATGTTTCTATGTTTCTATGTAAACGAATGCGATATAATTGTGATTACGGAGACATGGCTTCAGGGTGACCAAGGCTGGGAGCTGAATATCCAAAGATATGCGATATTTAGAAAGGACAGGCAAAAAGGAAAAGGAGGTGGGGTGGCATTGTTAGTAAAGGATGAAATCAGAACAATAGTGAGAATGGATATTGACTCAGAAAATAAAGATGTAGTATCAGTCTGGGTGGAGCTAAGAAGCACCAAGTGGCAGAAAACATTGTTGGAAGTTGTCTATAGGCCTCCAAACCGTAGTGGTAATGTAGGGGATGGCATCAAACAGGAAATTAGAGCTGCATGTAACAAGGGTACTACAGTAATCATGGGTGACTTTAATCTACATATAGACTGGCCAAACCAAATTAGCAACAATACTGTGGAGGATGAATTCCTGGAGTGTGCACGAGATGGTTTTGTAGATCAGTATGTTGAGGAGCCAACTAGGGAACAGGCTATCTATCCTAGATTGGGTATTGTGCAACGAGAAGGGGTTAATTAATATTCTTGTTGTGCGGGGTCCTTTAGGGAAGAGTGACCATAACATAATAGAATTCTTCATTAAGATGAAAAGTGAAGAAATCCAATCCGAAACCAGGGTCCTAAATCTAAACAAAGGAAACTATGAAGGTATGAGGAGTGAGTTGGCTATGATAGATTGGGGAGCTTCATTAAAAGGCATGATGGTGGATAGGCACTAGCTAACATTTAAGGAATGAATGCATGAATTGCAACAGTTATACATTCCTTTCTGACGCAAAAACACAAAAGGAGAAGTGGCCCAACCATGGCTAACAAAAGAAATTAAGAATAGTATTAGATCCAAAGAGGAGTCATATAAAGTTGCCAGAAAAATAGCAAGCCTGAGTATTGGGAACAGCTTAGAGTTCAGCAAAAAAGGACCAAGAGATTGATTAAGAGGGGAAAAATAGAATATGAGAGTAAACTTGCAAGGAACATAAAAGCGGACTGTAAAAGCTTCTACAAGTTTGTAAACAGAAAAAGATTAGTGAAGACAAATGTAGGTCCCTTACAGTCGGAAACGGGAGAATTTATAATGGGGAACAAGGAAATGGCAGAGCAATTAAACAAATACTTTGGTTCTGTCTTCACAGAAGAGGACACAAATAACTTCCCAGAAATGCTAGGGAACCAAGGGTCTAGTGAGAAGGAGAAATTAAAGGAAATTAGTATTAGTTAGGGTTGCGAAGGGGTGGAAAGTTTCCAGTAAATTTCCGGAAATTTTCCACGGGTGGTTTAGCTTGAGAATGTTGGGAGTTTTTCCCAAAAAAGCTCATGCTAGCATAATATTGCTTTTTTTTTGTATTTCTTTCATTTTTTTTCACAGGTCCTCTCTTAAAATTACTAACAGAGATGGAATCTTAATTGTTAAGGAATTTCTTAATCGATATATGTTTATCTTCTTACTTGGCTTGTTTTAATAATTACAAGTTTTGTGTGTGACTGTGAACAAATGTGTCCTGATTGGTTTGATGAGTGGATGAGTGATTAGCTCCCTCTATTGGTGATGTAGCGTTGTGCATGTACAGGTCATGCTTCCATCACATGGAGCATCAGGAAAAGTTTACTCACCCTGTTGCAATCGTGCTGATCGACCGCAGTTCGACACAGAGATGAATGCCCTTTATTTCTCTGCATAGAACAATGCCACATTTACCGTCGGATGTGTGGAAGCATTTTACCCCAGGCGTTAAAGATGGAAAGACTGTATACATGTGCAAACACTTTACAAAGCCATATGGAAAGAATGCCACAAAGATGTAGCAGCATTTATCCAAATGCAACAACTTCACTCAAAGCTCACAGCAGTCAGCCCAGAGTTCCTCTGCTTCCATTCAAGAAGATGATGGTTCACATTCAGCATCAGGCTCCTTATCATCAGCAACTCCTGGCCCACTTGGAAGGTTCTTTGATGCAATGGATAATCATAGCCAGAAGATTGCAGATGAGTGCCTTGCTCGAGCTGAATATGTGACAGGCTCACCCCTCATGCTCACAGCCAATGTGTACTGGAAGAGATTTTTCAATGTTATTCGCCCTGCATACAGTCCTCCCACCAGACATGCGTTGTCTACTTGTTTGCTGGAGGCTGAGCATAATAGAGTCCAAGGAAAGCTCAAAGAAACAATAGAGATGGCAGACTGTGTTGCAGTTATCTCAGATGGGTGGTCAAATGTACGAGGGGAGGGCATCATAAACTACATCGTCTCCACTCCTCTCCCAGTGTTCTTCAAGAGCACAGACATGAAGGACAACAGACACACAGGCACATACATTGCTGATGAGCTGAAAGCGGTCATCAACCATCTTGGATCACAAAAGGTCTTTGCAGTAGTTACTGACAATGCTGCGAATATGAAGGCTGCTTGGGCTCAAGTGGAGGAGACCTACCCTCATATTATGTCTATTGGGTGCACTGCTCATGGGATCAAACTGCTCCTCAAGGACATCATGGGTTTGGGAACCATGGAAACACTGTACAAGAGAGCCAAGCAAGTTGTTAAGTATGTTAGGGGAAAACAGGTAGTTGCAGCAACTTACAACTCTAAGCAAACGGCAAAGAACAAGAACACCACACTGAAGCTGCCCAGCAACACTAGATGGGGTGGCATTGTCATAATGTACAACAGCCTTCTGGAGGGTAAGGAGTCATTGCAAGAAAGGGCAATATCCCAGTCTGTGGATATGGAAACCATCATCAAGAAAATACTGCTGGATGATGTGTTTTGGGAGAGTGGTTAACAGCCTTAAACTACTCTCACCAGTAGCATCTGCAATTGCTCAGGTTGAAGGAGGTGACGCTGTCTTGTCAGATGTTCTCAGGCTTTTTGCTGATTTAAAAGAACAAATCAACATTGCCCTACCCACATCTCTGCTGCTCAAAGCAGAGGAAAAGGCAATTGTTCAATTCACACAGACGTATCAAGAATTTTGTGTCAAGCTGATTAATGCTGCAGCATACATGCTGGACTCAAAGCATGTTGGGAGACCAATACTTTCTGGAGAATAGATCAACAGTGCTTACAGTGTGATTTCTACCATCTCACGCCACCTCAATCTGGATGTGGGCAAAGTTCTGGGAAGTCTGGCAAAGTTCTCTACCAAGCAAGGTCTTTGGAATGGGGATGGGATATGGGAATCATGCAAGCATATCAGTGCACATACCTGGTGGAAGGGACTTTGTGCATCTGAGGCCTTGTCACCCATTGCATTGGTGATACTCCAAATCCCACCTTCATCAGCGGCCTCTGAACGAAACTGGTCACTTTTTGAGAATACGCATACAAAGGTGCGCAACAGGCTGACTAACAAGAGAGTGGAGAAACTGGTGGCTGTCCGGGTGAATCTACAACTTATTGAGCCAGATACAGAAGTGTCCACCACACAGCTAGACAGTGACACAGAGGAGGAAATGGACACGTCAGAGCCAGAGTCAGAGAATCAGGAGGAGCAATGATGAGTAGAAAACTCAGAAGACTCATGAGTAGAAGACTCAAAGGGACAACATAAGGACAAATTACAGGCTAAATAAGCTGACGCACTTTTTATTTTATTTTAGATGGTTCTTTTTTGTGGAGGTTCAATAAAGTTCAAAATTATAACCTAAATAAAGTTTTGAAAGCCTGTTTTTATTTGTATGGAACAATATGTCTATTTTGATGACAAAGATAATATAAGGGTCAGAGACAAAAACCATCAGTGTGCAAAAAAACACAAAATTCCCATAAATTCCCATAAATTCCCAAAAATTCCCAAAAATTCCCATGGAAAGTTTCCTCTTTTAAAAATTCCTGGAATTTTGCAACCCTAGTATTAGTAAAAAAATAGTGCTAGAGAAATTAATGGGACTGAAAGCCAATTAATCCCCAGGGCCTGATAATCTGCATCCCAGTGTACTAAAAGAGGTAGCCATGGAAATAATGGATGCATTGGTTGTCATCTTCCAAAATTCTATAGATTATGGAACAGTTCCTACAGATTGGAGGGTGGCAAATGTAACCCCACTATTTAAAAAAGGAGGGAGAGACAAAACAGTGAACCACAGACCGGTTAGCCTAATATCAATAGTAGGGAAAACGCTAGAGTCTATTATAAAGGATGTGATAACAGGACACTTAGAAAATATCAATGGGATTAGACAAAGTCAACATGGATTTGTGAAGGGGAAATCGTGTTTGACAAACCTACTGGAGTTTTTTGAGGATGTAACTGGTAGAATAGATAAGGGAGAACCAGTGGATGTGGTGTATTTGGATTTATAGAAGGCCTTTGATAAAGTCCCACATAAGAGGTTAATGTGCAAAATTAAAGCACATGGGATTGGGGGTAATATACTGGCATGGATTGAAAATTGGTTAACAGACAGGAACCTTAGAGTAGGAATAAATGGATCTTTTTCGGGGTGGCAGGCGGTGACTAGTGGAGTACCGCAGGGATCAGTGCTTGGGCCCCAGTTATTCACAATATATATCAATGATTTGGATGAGGGAACCAAATGTAATATTTCCAAGTTTGCTGATGACATGAAACTAGGTGGGATTGTGAGTTGTGAGGAGGATGCAAAGAGGCTTCAAGGCAATTTAGACAAGTTGACTGTGTGGGCAAATACATGGCAGATGCAGTACAACGTGGATAAATGTGAAGTTATCCACTTCGGTAGGAAAAACAGAAATGCAGAGTATTATTTAAATGGTGATAGATTGGGAAATGTTGATGTAAAGAGGGAACTGGGTGTCCTTGTACAGCAGTCACTGATAGCAAACATGCAGGTGCAGCAAGCAGTTAGGAAGGCAAATGGTATGTTGGCCTTCATTGCAAGAGGATTTGAGTACAGGAGCAAGGATGTCTTACTACAGATATACGGGGCCTTGGTGAGACCACACCTGGAGTACTGTGTGCAGTTTTGGTCTCCTTACCTAAGAAAGGATATGCTTGCCATAGAGGGAGTGCAGCGAAGCTTCACAAGACTGATTCCTGGGATGGCAGGACTGTCGTATGAGGAGAGATTGGGTCGACCAGGCCTGTATTCACTTGAGTTTAGAAGAATGAGAGGGGATCTCATTGAAACGTATAGAATTCTGACAGGGCTAGACAGGCTGGATGCAGGGAGGATGTTTCCCCTGGCTGGGGTATCTAGAACGAGGGGTCACAGTCTCAGGTTGCGGGGTAGGACATTTAGAACTGAGATGAGGAGAAATTTCTTCACTCAGAGGGTGATGAACCTGTGGAATTCTATACCACAGAAGGCTGTGGAGGCCAAGTCACTGAATATTTTTAAGAAGGAGATAGATAGATTTCTAGACACAAGAGACACAAGGGGAGAGAGCAGGAATATGGTATTGAGATAGAGGATCAGCCATGATCATATTGAATGGCGGAGCATGCTCGAAGGGCCGAATGGCCTACTCCTGCTCCTATTTTTCTATGTTTCTATGTTTCTATGTTCACTGGTCTGCCTTCAGAGAGATATCAGAAGTCCACATGTAAAAGGTATCTAGTTCACATCACAAGGTCATACTATTGCTTTCCAGGATCTTGCTGCCATATAGGTAGATTCAACTTACATGAAAGCAAAACGTTTTATGTACTGCCTGGAAAGAAGAGGAAAAAACATTTTTTAGAAAGAATAGAGGTATCAGTGGCCAAACACTGGTCACACTACGTGGTAGTAGTACTACTATTGTTAGCCGTGTCTTAGTCGTACAACTCTTGCCTCTAAATCAGAAGGTTGTGGGCTCAAGTCCCACTCCAGAGAATTGAGCACATAATCTAGGCTGACACTTCAGTGCAGTACTGAAGGAATCCTGCACTGTCAGAAGTGCTGTCTTTAGCAGGAGATGTTAAACTGAGACCCTATCTGCTTTCTCTGGTGGGCAAAAAAGATCCCATTGTGGCAAAACCACCAATGATCTTCTGTACAAATGCATAACTGTCTTTAACCCAATGCTACAGCATCTGTGTTTGTTGGCTGAGTGTAAATAAACTTCCTGCAAAAGCCCTGAAACAACGTGATGATGTCATCACATTGGTCACGTGATGCCCCAAATGGCGGGAAATGTGATGATGTCATGACGTCAGAGAGTGGGAGGTTCTAAGACCAGACGTCGTGTAACAAGCTGCTGAAAAGACCTCTTTGCTGTTGTTCCTGCATGTTTTTGTTTTGTTCACTTATTTGATTAAATTCAGTTGAATTATTGAACTGACTCGACTTCAGTGCTTCAGTTAGGGATAGATCGATTCCTACATTGGTGACCCCGAAGCTTCGCGGACGATTTTCGCGGAGCAAAGTTCAAGAACAAGATGGATGTGAACGCAGCGAGTTTGAAGCTCCCTCAAATTTGGGAACGACAGGCAGCCTCCTGGTTCATGCAAGCGGAGGCTCAGTTCCAACTTCGGAACATCGTGCTGGAGCAGACCCGTTACCTTTACGTGGTCTCCGCACTGGACAGCTCGACGGCTTCCCGAATCATCAGCCTGCTGGAGAACCCGTCCGTGGATGACAAGTATGAAACGCTTAAGGTGCGCCTTATGCAAATATTCGGTCTCACGAAAGCGGAGCGCGCACGACGTTTGCTCGCACTCCCCGGGTTAGGCGACGCTAAGCCTTCCGAGTTGATGAGCCAAATGCTCACACTCCTCGGGTCTGAGCCACAGTGTTTTCTGTTTCGGGAACTGTTCCTGAGCCAGCTCCCCGAGCAGGTACAAGCAGCCCTCACCAGGTCGGAGGCTACGGACGGCGTAGTGCTCGCGGCCGAAGCCGACACCATTCACGCGGTGATGCAACAGTACTGTGCCACTTCGAAGCATCCCGCCTCGAGGAACCCCACCTCGGCACCTCCACAGACCAGCCTCTGTTACTACCACGTCCGGTTCGGTCCGAAAGCCAGATACTGCCGACCCCCATGTAGTTTCGTGCCACCGGCACTGAGAAAGCAGCAAAACCATGCACGAGAACGGAAGAACGACACCAAGGTTGGGTTCGCGTCCACAATGACGGTTGGTGATTCTGGGAAATTGTTGTATATCACCGACTCTATTTCAGGCCGGCAGTTCTTGTGCGACACGGGCGCCCAGTGCAGCATCCTCCCCGCTTCGCCCCTCGACGTCGGGTCCGGGAGGTGTGGTACTCCACTACAGGCTGCCAATGGCAGCGCTATCCGTACGTTTGGGATGCGGCGAATCCGGTTGTGTCTCGGCGGGCAACTCTTCCACTGGGAGTTTATAACCGCCAAAATACCACGAGCAATCCTCGGCGCTGACTTTTTCTGTACTAATAACCTACTGGTCGACGTACGTAATTGCCGCCTGATTCACGCCGCCTCATGGGCCCTCATCCCCTGTTTTTGGGGCTCAGGCATGGCCCCTGCGCTCGCCTGCGCCGAGTCGACAGCTGACGACTTCACCCGCCTGCTCAAGGAATTTCCAGAGCTCACTCGACCCACCTTCTTGGCGACGACCGCCAAACATGGTGTTGAGCACCACATCGCGACGACCGGCCCCCCGGTTTTTGCCCGCGCTCGACGTTTGGAGGCCAGTAAACTCGAGGCCGCGAAGGCGGAATTCGCTACCATGGAGCGGTTGGGCATCGTTCGCCAGTCCGATAGTCCCTGGTTGTCTCCGCTGCATATCGTGCCAAAGCCAGGCGGTGGGTGGCGGTGGGTGGCGGCCCTGCGGCGATTATCGGCACCTCAGTGAGGTCACAACTCCGGACCGGTACCCGATACCGTACATCCAGGATTTTTCCGCTCATTTAGCAGGCAATTCGTTTTTTTCCAAGATCGACCTCATCCGGGGGTACCACCAGGTGCCCGTCCACCCCCAGGACGTCCAGAAGACGGCAGTCATTACCCTGTTTGGACTTTTCGAATTCTTACGAATGCCTTTCGGTCTCAAAAATGCAGCGCAGGTGTTCTAACGCCTCATGGATTCGGTGCTACGGGACCTCAAATTCCTTTTCGTGTACCTTGATGACATCATCGTCGCCAGTGCTTCAAAGGAGGAGCATCTACGACACCGGCACATCCTTTTCCGCCGCCTCCAGGAGCATGGCCTTATAATTAATCCACACAAGTGTCAATTCGGACTGAGGCAGATCAATTTTCTGGGCCACCGCATCACGGCAGAAGGGGCACTGCCACTCCGGGCGAAAGTGGCAGCCATCGCTGCATTTCCACGGCCACAATCCGTCAAAGCGCTCCAAGAATTCCTCGGCATGATAAATTTTTACCATCGATTTGTCTCCCGGGCCACACAGCTCATGCGGCCGCTCTATGAGGCACTCCGAGGGAAGCCGGGGAAAGAACCTGTGTCTTGGACGCCGGAGATGGACTGCGCTTTAGGGGACACGAAGGAGGCCCTTGCCAACGCGACCATGTTGACGCACCCGCTGCCTGGCGCCACCATCGTGCTCACGACGGATGCGTCGGACTACGCCGTCAGCACCGTGCAAGAGCAATGGGTCGATGGGACATGGCAACCGCTGGCGTTTTTTAGTTGCCAGCTGCATAGTAATGAACGTAGCTGCAGCACATTCGACCGGGAGCTGTTGCCGTTGTTCCTGGCCATCCGCCACTTTCGCTTTTTATTGGAAGGACGCCAATTCACCGCGTTTGTAGATCACAAACCCCTGACGTTTGCCATGGCCAAGACGACTGAGCCATGGTCAGCCTGGCAGCAACGACAACTCACCTTCATTTCTGAGTTTACCACCGACATCCGGCATGTGGCTGGGAAGGACAATGTGGTTGCCGACTGCCTCTCACGTGCGACCGTCCAGGCCGTCCAACTGGAGCTCGATTATTCGCTCATGGCAGCTGACCAAGCGACTGACCCGGAAACGCAAGCATTCCGCTCTGATTCGTTCTGCCTGCAGCCAGCAGATGTGCCTTTCCATTCGGCCGGCACCTCCTTGCTCTGCGACGTCTCCCTGGGAGACCCACGCCCGATCGTTCCGTTGTCCTGGCGCAGGAAAGTATCTGATGTCGTTCACGGACTTGCACACCCGGGCGTGCGGGCTTCACAGAAATTGTTAACGTCCAAATTCGTCTGGAGGGGAATGAGAAAAGATGTGCACGACTGGGCTAAGACCTGCGTTGTGTGCCAGAGGGCGAAGGTACAGCGCCACGTCAAAGCTCCTGCCGCCGTTTTCGAGGTACCGGAGCGGCGATTCGATCATGTTCACGTCGACCTCGTGGGCCCACTACCGCCGTCACAAGGGTTTACGCATCTTCTGACAATCGTCGACCGTACCACCAGCTGGCCGGAGGTCATTCCTTTAACATCCACCACCTCCGCGGATGTCGCCCGAGCTTTTCTTTCGTCCTGGGTTGCTCGTTTCGGCGTTTCATCGGACATTTCATCGGACCACGGGCCGCAGTTTTCATCTGCTTTGTGGAACGCAGTGGCTTCAGGTTTGGGCACCAAGCTCCATTGGACCACGGCTTACCATCCGCAGGCCAACGGGTTATGCGAACGCTTTCACCGCTCTTTGAAGGCATCGCTGTGGGCCACCCTCCAAGGGACCGCATGGATGGATAAGTTGCCATGGGTGATGCTCGGGTTGCGCACAGTGCCTAAAGAGGACCTGCAGGCATCGGCAGCTGAACTAGTTTATGGCCAGCCGCTCAGGGTGCCCGGCGACTTTCTTCCATCACCGATGCGCCCGTGGTCAGCAGCTGAACAACTGGAGGCTCACCGGGCCGCAGCGCACTCTTTCCGGCCCATTCCGACTTCACAGCACGGACTGCCCACGTCACATGTTCCGCTGGAGCTTATGAGGGCTAAATTTGTTTTTGTCCGACAGGATGCCCACCGTAGTCCTCTCATGCCTCCATATACAGACCTTTTCCAAGTACTGCAGGCGGACGCCAAGAGTTTTCTAGTGGGCGTCGGAGGTAAACCCGACCACATTTCCATGGACCGCCTCAAGGCTGCACACCTGGATCTCGAGCCACCAGTCGAGGCAGCGCAGCCGCCACGTCGTGGCCGACCGCCCGCGAGCGCCGCGCCTGGCCCGTTGGCCCCGCAACCCAGCTCATCTCCTGCACCATCCATTCCTCTCCGGGAATATCGGAGTCGCTCCGACAGGATTGTCCGACCTCCTCTGCAATTGACCTTTGCGAATAAAGACACTTCTGGGGGACACATGTGGCAAAACCACCAATGATCTTCTGTACAAATGCATAACTGTCTTTAACCCAATGCTACAGCATCTGTGTTTGTTGGCTGAGTGTAAATAAGCTTTCTGCAAAAGCCCTGAAACAACGTGATGATGTCATCACGTTGGTCACGTGATGCCCCAAACGGCGGGAAACGTGATGACGTCATGACGTCAGAGAGTGGGAGGTTCTAAGACCAGACCTCATGTAACAAGCTGCTGAAAAGACCTGTTTGCTGTTGCTCCTGCATGTTTTTGTTTTGTTCACTTGTTTGATTAAATTCAGTTGAATTATTGAACTGACTCGACTTCAGTGCTTCAGTTAGGGATAGATCGATTCCTACACCATGACACTATTTCAAAGAAGAGCAGGCGAGTTCTCCCAATGTCTTGGCCAACATTTGTCCCTCAACCAATGTCCCTAAACAAATTTTTTGGTCAATACCTCGTTACTGTTAGTGGGACCTTGCTGTGCGCATATTGGCTGCCGTGTTTCCTATAGTGGAAAAGTAACTACACTTCAAAAGTACTTAATTGGCTGTAAAGTGCTTTGGGATGTCCTGAGGTCTTGAAAAATGCTTTATAAATGCAAGTCTTTCTTTTTCTATCAGTTAATGTCATTTATCTGATGGTTTAATATGAGCAATAGAGCTTAAAATAGGATCAAACAGAAGATGTGGAACTCAGCTGCAGCTCAACCTAGAGGCCTTAACACCTGTAGCTATAAACCATCAAAGTCCAAAAATGTGCTTAGGTACAAAGCTATATATCAAAAGCTCATGAAGCAAAAGCTAATGAGTGGCAATAGGTATAGCTTGAGGCTTTTGAACTAACATAATGGGCAAAAGCATTGAGATTATCTAGTCTAACCTCTTCCTAAAGATAGCTGAAAATAATGCTCAGCATCAAGTTTTTGTAGATATAATCAGGCCGATTTTAACTCATCCCGCCTGGGAATAGGGCGACAGCACAGATAAAACCACTTCTGAAAACTTCCTGGCCCACACCCGCTCAAATGTCACCCACCACCACCTTAACTGGGCCCTTTATATCGGTGGCTGAGGTGCCCACCTGACTCAAGCAGGAGGACCATTAATACATGTAAATCAGGATCCTATGATGGTACAGCCGCCCCAGTCAGTGAAACCTGGTCTGCAGGAAGAAGAGGCAAAGTAAGAGCAAAACTTTCCTTTATGCGGCCTGTAATTTCAGGAGTGCTTCTCCAGGCACCAGAAGGGAAAATCTGGGTCTCTGCAACATATCTGAGTGCTTGTGGGGCCGCCCGATCTTAAACTACTGTTTCGGGTGGGCACATGGCCGGCGGGATGAAAATGAGGCCCACGAGTTAAAATAGCCCGGCCCTCAAATTGATGATGTCGGGTGAGTTTGATATATGTCCTACTCCTTGACCACCTGAAACCTGCTTCCAGTTAAAATCCTCCCTCCACCAATAGTTCAAACTCTAGTTATGAGGCAAAAATCACAAATATTTCAATCGCACAACAGATGGAAAAAGTATTTCAAGGAATCGTAGAATGATACAACACACAAAGAGGCCATTCAGCCCATCGTGCCTGTGCCAGTTCTTTGGTAGAGCTATCCAATTAGTCCCACTCCCCTGATCTTTCCCGATAGCCCTGTAAATGTTTTCCCTTCAAGTATTCATCCAATTCCCTTTAGAAAGTTATTATTGAATCTGCTTCCACCACCCTTTCAGGCAGTTCATTCCAGATCATAACAACTTGCTGTTTAAAAAAATGTTTCCTCATGTCACCTCTGGTTCTTGTGCTAATTACCTTAAATCTGTGTCCTCTGGTTACTGACCCTTGTGCCAGTGGAAAGAGTTTCTCCTTATTTACGTTCTCAAAGCCGTTCATGATCTTGAACACTTCTATGTTTGGAAGACATAGATTTCCATATGAATATATTAGCAAGATTAAATTATGGGCTGGATTATCCTCAATTTTATTTCCTGTTTTTGGGGAGGGTGGGATCGGAGAATGGGTTGGTGATGCATACTGCTTTGTTCCGCATTTAACAACGTGTGTGCAATATATGTGGGTAGAACAAATGAATGACAGAGGGACAATGAGTTGCTTGTCCCTGGGCTTGCTTTACTGGGCCAGAGCGAACTGAGCGTGCTCATACCAAACTATGTGATAAACCATATGACAAACCATGTGATAATACATTACACTGCATTCTGCTTAAAAAAATGTATGTATTCTCCTCTCAAATACAACAAAACTATGGTCCCACCTTTCCCAGCATTACATGTAACACGTAACAAAAACTCCCAGCTTTTTTTTCTTTTAAATGAACTACAAATCCAGTTTACTAACAGGTTTGTTGAGCTTTCCTTATCTCCTTACAGAAGATGTTGGTGTTGAACCAATTTTTGGGCTATTTTGTTTTGGTTCCGAACTCAAAGGTGATGCTGTTTCTATCTCAGACGTATTTGAACCTGATACTTCAGTTATTGAAGTCTGAACTGAGTCAAACTCATGTATGTGTTCATGATCAAATGTTTCAAGATCACTATAAATCCAGGCCAGTAAACAAAGCTTCTTGCAATTGATTTCATACTGACGATCCCGGGATGTTCAGTATGAAGTTCTGCTAGAATTCTAATTCTCAGAGAAGTGGGTACCACCACTCTGTTTCCCCACTTGATAGAACCTTGCTCTCAAGAAAATTCAGTGTGACGGTTATGTAATGGTTTCAATTCTGTGTCCACACATTGATCAGTCCATCCATTGAAGGGGTTAGAAATTCATTATAGCCCAGGAATGGGCAGTATCAGTAGAAAAGTTGGGGGGAAAAATTCGGTTCCATAGTGCCTCCCGTTTGCTGGGGAGAGGCAAATCCAGCGCTGCATGCCAAATCCCTCTGCCCCAACAGCACCGTTGCAAACATTTATCGCCGGGAGCCTCAACGGCAGGTGGATCTTGACATCAGTAAGTGTGCAATGTTCACTGACCGCCCGATCTGCAAAATTAATTGTCACCACCTACCTTAATGCCTGGAGGAAAGAGCTCCAGGGAGAGCTGGCGTGAAGCTGCAGGAAGCCAGCTCCAGGAACGTTATTTAAAGGGATCAACAGTAATGAGTAGCAGCTGTAAGTTAGTGGAGTTTCAGTGCTTTCTTGTCAGTTTCACAGAGTGCAACTGTCTCATTCCAAGATTTCAAGGTTATTTAGTATCAGGAGTGTTGTGGCAACTAAAAAGTAGCTGCACATATTCTTAAAAAAATCAAGCAGCTACACTTGGTTATATTAATGGGGGCTGCACTGGCAGTCGACCTCGCCCTCCAGGATCTATGGCGGAGAGAGCAGAGGCAGTGAGAAAGACTGGAACATGTGGCCAGACGGAGGAGGAGGCCCATCAGGGCTCTCAATAGGAGGCCTTACCCTCCAAGGGTACTCCGAGCTCACAGCACACTTCTACTACCTTCAAGTAGGCAAGGAGCAGAGTGTTAGAAGGCTCCACTTCACCAAGGAGGTGCTCACGGAACTCTGCCACCCCCTGCAACCAGATCTCCAGCCTCAGATTAGGGTGATCATGGCTCACTCAGTGGCAGTCAATGACACCATTGCCCGCAATTTCTTCACCAGTGGATCCTTCTAGTCTGCAACAGGAGACATCTCGCAACATCTCACAGTTCGCCACCTATCGTTACATTCGGAAGGTCACAGAGGCTCTCTACAGTAGGAGAAGGGACTACATTACCTTCCCCATTGCCAGAGAGAAGCAGGACAAACGTGCATGTGGCTTTGCCAGGATAGCGGGATTCCCCATGGTGCAAAGGCTATTAGTCACTTAACGTGCAGTTGGTGTGCGACCACAGACAGCTAATCCTCAATGTCAATGCCAGCTATCCTGGCAGCAGGCCTCATGTTTTCATCCTACATTCTTCCGCCTGCACCCTTCGAACCACCATGTCAAGCTCACAGCTGGCTGCTCAGAGACAAGGGCTATCCGCTCTCCACTTGACTCATGACTTCCCTCCGCAACCTCAAAACTCCTGCCCAGCTGTCATATAATGAGAGCCATGATGTCACCAGGAACCACATCGAGCAGACTATTGGCCTGCTGAAGCAATGGTTCTGCTGCCTTTACCATTCGGGAGGAGCCCTCCAGTACTCGGCTGAGCAGGTGTTCCATTATGTGGTGGTTTTCTGCATGCTTCACAAATTGTCCACCATGAGGGCCCCGCCCTTGCCACGAGGGATTGTGGGACCACCTCAGGAGGAGGAAGAGGAACAGGAGGAGGAGGAGGAGAAGGAAGATGAAGACAAGGAGGACGAGGAGGAACAGGAGCGAGGGACGAGGCAACCACTCAAACGGCCTTCCGGAAGGGTGGTCCGTGACTGCCTCATCAAACTGTGGTTCGACTGAATTAAATCCCAGATCCCCGTTGCTCACCAGATCCCCATCATTCCATCCCTGCCGCAGGCCCTATCACAGTGCAAAGCTGAAATGAGAGACACCACAAAAGATTCCAAACTGAATTAATAAATTTGTCAACAATCAGTGAACATGTATTTACAACAAAAATATTAACTATTCACCATGGTGGCATCTAAGGGATTGCACAAAGAATAGACTGCATTAGAGCACGAAGACTTTGTGTCGCTTCCACCACTGTAATGGAAGCCACCAGATTGCCCATCACATGCGGCATCAGGTCTGGGTCGACACTGTCTCTCTGCAGACTGGAAATGATGGGCTCCATGGTGTGTGCAGAGCCTTGTGCAATTTTGGAGGCGGACTCCTCCATTCTTCTTATCATTGCCGAGAGGCTGTCAGGCACCCTTGCCATTGCACTTATCATCTCCTTGTGCATACCCAACACCCTTCTTCGAAAGGCCTCCCCATCGAGGTCCTCATCCGAGTCCTGTGCAGCAATACTCGCACGCGAACTCGCACTCTGGCTTGTGCCCTGCCTGTGCCCTCCTGCTCCTTCCTGTTGTGAGCCACCTTGGCCTGCAAGAGAAATGAAAGTGTGTGAGTGAGTGTGGGGCAATGTGTTTGGGGGATTTGCCTGCCACAGTTGAATAGCTGTGATGGTGCGCAAGATGTGAGATGTGGATGTGAGTGCTGGTAGGTAGAGGTTGTATAATTTTCTAATTATACCGCTGTTGTGTCTCAAGGGGTTTTATACTGTGTCTCAAGGGGTTTTATACCCTTATCTATATAACAATTAAGAAGGACTCCGGGGTGGAGATTAGTTAACGGCCATTTTATTTACAATGTGCTTCTTCAGTCAATGCACTACATTTCCCATAGTGCATTGCAAATCACAACTACGGTATCCCCTGTGGACAATTCTAATGCACATTCAAAATACACAACATATTTCCCTCCACTTAAAATAGAATGTCCACAAAACAGAATAACTGAAAATGACTATAACTTTGGAAGAGAGGGTAGACTGCCTCTACATTCCGCTAACCCTGGGGATTATTCTGCCCCATGCACACAGGTTAGCACTAACTGTAACTAAGGCAATCCGGAGGCTGCCTTTCTCTTTGGGGGTAACGCCTCATCTCAGGAGCAGGCTCTGGCTGGCTCTCCCGTGACCCTGCAGGCATGGCTTCCTCCCTCGATGGCACAAGAGTGGATGGTGCCACCGTCTCAGGATCGGACGACCAGTCCCTGCTGGAGCCCCCAGCAGGTCCTTGATCCTCTGTTTCTTGGGTTACCTGTGGCGACTGTCTTGGCAGTAACTGGTCCACATGCCGTCTCCATGTTCGGTCGTCTCCGGTGCAGACTCGGTATGAAATGGGGCCCGTCTTTTGAATGACCATAGCCGGGACCCACCGCTCCAGGGTGGTGTAGTTACGCGCGAGTACTTTGTCCCCCACCACAAAGTGTCGTTCTTTGGACCTCTGAGCTCATCTGCTGACTTGATCCTGTTGATTGGCATGCACCACTGCTTCTGTGGACGTTGGCCTCAGCAGGTCAAGGCGTGTCCATAGCTGCCTTCCCATGAGTAGGTAAGCAGGAGATGCTCCTGTTGTAGCATGAGGCGTGTTTCGGTATTTCAGCAAGAAAGCATTCAGGCGCTGCTTTAGAGGAGCATCACTTCTTGCAGCTTTCAACGCGCATTTCAGCGTTCTGACAAATCTCTCCGCCAATCCATTCGTGGATGGATGATAAGGCGCGGAGAATGTGTGCTGGACTCCATTGCTCTTGAGGAACTCCTCCATCTCCTGGGATGTGAACTGTGTTCCATTGTCGGTTACGATCTGCTCCGGCAGACCAAATCGCCCGAACATCTCTCTCAGAGTCTCGATGGTTTTCTCCGTAGTGGTAGTGGACATTACTGCAACCTCCGGCCATTTGGAATGGGAGTCCACCGCGACCAGGAACATCTCTCCTTCCACTGGTCCCGCGAAGTCCAGATGGATCCGTTGCCACGGTGTCGCCGGCCATTCCCATGGATGCAGTGGCGCTGCTCTTGGCATATCCCTGGTTGTCTCGCATGATGGGAATGATTTCGCTTCAACTTCAATTTCATGATCCAGACCGGGCCACCAGAAGTAGCTTCGTGCCAGCTCCTTCATCCGGACAATATAACAATGTCCTGAGTGCAGCTCGTTGAGGACATGTTGCCACAGCTTTGGTGGTATGACCACTCGCATGCCCCAAAGGAGGCATCCTGACGTGACAGACAACTCCTTCCCTCTTGACAGGTAAGGTAGGAGCTCAGGTGGTGCGTCTGACACCCGTGATCCGTCTCCTCGCATCACCCGATCCAGCACCTTGGATAGCGTAGGGTCCACTCTGGTCTCTCTCTTGACCTGCCGGGCCGTGACAGGGGCATTGCTCACCATGTCAAAGTAGAAAATCTTCTGCTCACAGCCTTTAGAGAGCACAGGCAGCGGAAGTCTTGACAATCCGTCCACATTGCCATGTGCTGCTGACCTCCGGTATTTGATGTTGTAATTGTGAGCGCTTAACATCAGCGCCCAGCGCTGCATCCTGCACGCTGCCAGGGAGGGTATTCCTGTGTGTGGACCAAAGATCGATGTCAGAGGACGATGATCCATCAGCAAGGTGAATTTCCTTCCGAACAAGTAGTGATGGAACTTTTTGATTCCAAAGATGATGCCCAAAGCCTCTTTTTCGATCTGCGGGTTGTTCACCTCCGCCTTGCTCAGGGACCTTGACGCGAATGCAATCGGTTTCTCTTCGCCTGAGGGAAAGATGTGGGACACGACCACGCCGACGCCATAAGGAGACGCGTCACAGGCCAGCTGAATCTGCAATGACGGGTCAAAGTGTGTCAACACTTTTGGGTCAGTCAAAGCTGCTTTGGCTTTCTTGAATGCAGCTTCGCACTCCTTCGTCCATGCCCAGGCCTTGCCCTGACACAACAACTCATGTAATGGCTTCAACAGTGATGCCAGCTGTGGAATAAACTTTCCGTAATAGTTCAGGAGACCTAAGAATGACCGCAGCTGGCCGACATTTGTAGGTGCAGGAGCGTCGGCAATGGCTTTCACTTTCAACGGTGCTGTGTGTAGGCCGTCCGCGTCGATGACATGGCCTAGGTACTCCACTGATGGCTTGAAAAATTTGCATTTGTCCTTGCGAACGCATAAGCCATATTCTTCAAGTCTTCCCAGTGTCTTCGCCAGGTTCTGCAGATGCTCGTTGTCGTCCTTTCCTGTGACAAGGATATCGTCGAGATAATATTGTACCCCTGGAATGCCGCTTAAAATTTAATTAATTAATTAATTAATTAAATAAATTTATTTAGTTATAAGTTGTGAGTTCCTCACGATGCTCTCCCAGTGCGGCCACCCTGTAACCAGAGGTTATTCTAGAAGCCTGGGTAGAAATATCAATGTAATTACTGTAGAAATTACTTTTTTTACATTATTGCTTGTTCATTTTATGTGCTGTCTTTTTACGTCTTTTATTTATTTTATGTCTGCTTTATTTATATTTAAAGTATGTATGCATGTATATGTCGGTATGTGTTTTTTTGTGATGGCGCCGATGAAGATGGCTGCCGTCCTTGCGAGCGCTGTGCGTACCAGGCAGCGAAGTGTTCTTGCTGCTTGGTGCTCTCGGCTCGTCAAGAAAAAAGCATTTCACTGACTAGATTACACTTCTTGTATTTAGTTATGTGACCAATAAAATTGAAATTGAATTGAAATTGAAATTGAAATTTAAATTTAAATTGAATTAAAATCTGGTCCATAGCCCGCTGAAACAAAGCTGGTGCTGACGTTATACCAAATGGTAGGCGGCAGTACCTGTAGAGGCCCTTGTGGGTGGTGATGGTGAGGTACTTCTGTGAGTCCTCTTCTACATGCATCTGCAAGTAGGCTTGGCATAGATCAATCTTGCTAAACTTATGACCGCCTGCTAGACCCTGAAGAAAGATCTTCAATGATGGGGAGCGGGTACTGTTCAGCTGAGAGCACAGGATTCACTGTTAGTTTGAAATCTCCACATAAGCGAACCGCGCCATCCCTCTTCATCACTGGTACCACAGGCGTGGCCCACTCACTGTGCGAAACCGGCACCAGGACCCCTATCTTGACCAGACGCTCCAGGTCAGCCTCCACCTTTGGTCTGAGGGCGTAGGGAACGTTCCTGGCCTTCAGGAATCGTGGCTGGCTGTCAGGCTTCACCTTGAGTTTGACCGTAATCCCCTTCATACTCCCCAATTCTCCGTCAAAGACAGCCGCATGCTTTGTCAACACTGCCGCTAGCCCCGCCTCTTCGACTGACACCGCATTCACTTTTTCCCAATCCAGATGGATTTTCTCCAACCATGGCCTGCACATCAGGGATGGGTAGTCACCCTTGACCACGTAAACTGGCAGCATCACGGTTTGTCCACTAAGCTCCACCTTGACCTCCGTCTTACCCAGCATTGGGACTGTTTCCCCAGTGTAGGTCTTTAAGATGAGCTTGGCCAGCGTCAGTGATAGGTGGTTCAGTTTTTCTTTGAATAGCTTCTCTGAGGTCAAGGAGACAGCGGCCCCCGTATCCAGCTCCATTTTGACTGGTATTCCCTCTAGTAGTGGAGTGACTCCATAGCCTGATGAGCCTCCATCCACCGTTAACACATGGAGATTCAACTCCCCATCAGAGTCTGTGTCACTGTCTTCCTGTTCTTGTTTCACCATGTGTAGGTTTTTCTTTTTAGAACGCCAATTGGATGTGTTTCCTTGTTTGTTTTTGTGTGTCTCTGTGTAGGATTGTTTGCTTTGCCCTTTACACACACGTTCAATGTGTCCTTGCTTTTCGCATTTCCGACAGGTCAGGTCTTTACACCAGCAGTCAGATGGCTGATGACCTGACCTCCCACATCTGTAACACTCTCTGGCGCCCCTTGCATGCTTATCCGGTGTAGCTGCTACCCTGTGCACTCTTGTTGCAGCCCCCAACAGCTGTGCATCTTTAGCTGCTAACTCCATAGACACAGCGAGCTCCACTGCTGATTTAAGCGTCAGTTTGTCAGTCGTGAGCAAGCGCTTCTGTGTTGCTTTACATCTTAATCCACACACAAACCTATCATGGACAGTGTCATTTAGAGTTTCACCAAACTCACAATGCTCAGTTAGCTTCTTTAGCACTGCAACATATTCGGCTATGGACCCACCCTCCCCTTGGTTTCGTTGGTGAAACCTGAACCTCTCGGCAATCAGCAGTGGCTTGGGTGAGAAATGTGTTTCCAAAACATCCACAATCTGATCATATGTCTTAGCGCCGGGCTTATCCGGATGCATCAAACTCTGTAACAAGCCAAATGTTTTTACTCCGATCACACTGAGGAACGTCGCCACTTTCACGTCATCTTTAATGCCATTTGCAGTCACGAAAAATCCAAAACGCTCTTGTATAAGCTCTCCATTGCTCTGCCGTTTCATCAAATGGTCCAAACGCTCCGGTTAGCATAGCCATTTTTTTTCTTTTTTACAGTCCTTTTTCCTCCACTTCGTTTGATTTTCACAGTCCTTTTTCTCCCCTTCGAATCACTATATCATTACTCTCCCCCTTCTGATTTGTGTAACACCTGAACTGCCACCTTTACGAGGTGATTGCATCAGCACTAAACTGCCATTAAGAAAAGACAGGAACTTCTTACTTTAAACATCGCCGATTCCAGTGCAAAGTGATGCGCAAGTCCGTCGTCCTCGTCGCCACTTCTTTGTTGTGTCTCAAGGGGTTTTATACTGTGTCTCAAGGGGTTTTATACCCTTATCTATATAACAATTAAGAAGGACTCCGGGGTGGAGAGTTTAGTTAACGGCCATTTTATTTACAATGTGCTTCTTCTGTCAATGCACTACATTTCCCATAGTGCATTGCAAATCACAACTACGGTATCCCCTGTGGACAATTCTAATACACATTCAAAATACACAACAACCGCCCATTCTGGGGCTAAAATGAATTTCTACCCATTGGAAAATTAGTGCCAAGTGCAAATGCTTTAGATTGCAGTCAAAATTCGTGCTCACTGCTCAAAAAAATGATTTGAGTCCTAACTCAAGTCTTTAAGCCCAAGTTCATTGGCGTTACATGAAAAGGATGGACCAATATTGGGTGCAGTCTAATTGCAAGTCTTGATTGCCACAGGCTTTTTTCAGTACTTAAGGGGGAGCTTCATTAATGCTACAGAACTGCAAGCGGCAGCAGGTCAAGGAGAAGGAGCCGAAGGACTGAAGCAGCTGTACTCATGGCAGATCCACGCCCCAGGGAGAGAGTCCACAGATTCTGCGATCTAGCATTGGAGACGTTGGTGTTCACTGTGGAGAGACGGAGGGCGGTGCTCTACCTGGCAAGTGGCAGGAGGCCCTTGCTGCATGTCTTCTGCACTATGTGGAGAAAGGTAGTGCAGCACATCTCGGGCAGCACTGTGGTCCCCAGGAACCACACACAATGCAGAAAGAAATTTAATGACCTCACTTGAGTGGTCAGTGTGAGTGAATGCTTCAACAAATGATTTATACCACCATCTGAACCACAATCGTCACACACTGCCCAAAGCACCATACCCCCAGCACTCACCCACCAACAATTTCATCCTACCAACACTCACACCCACATCTCACACCTTGCACACAATGACAGCTATTCAACTATGGCAGGCACACCACCCAAACAGGCCAAGGTGGCTCACATCAGGAGGGAGCAGGAGTTCACAGGCGGGGGACAAGCCAACACCCAACCGCTGTCTGCGCTGGAGAATCGAGTGCTGCAGATTATTGGGCGCCAGGTGGAGGGCGCCCTCGCCACCGCCAACCCCTTTGGTGACAACAATGGTATGTTCATCCCTACTCCTTCTTCTCACATCCCACTTCCCCCTCATCCCACAAGCGTTTCGCACTTCCCAGCTAATCATGCAGTATGCATTCATTTCGTCCTTCCTGCCCCCCTCCGCGCACCTTAACCTGACTCTTGTGCCTTTATGCTTTCAGATAATCGGCAAGCACCTGAGCAGCCTGTCCCTGAGGGCACAGTAGAGAGTGAGGCGGAAGAAAAGGAGACACCAGTTCAGATACTGGCACTACGCATTCTTTAGAGGCTAGTATAGTAGTGGGATCTGCACAGGGTGATGCGCTGAGAACGAGTGTGCTGCAGCAAGGCCAGAGGGAAAGGGTAGCTTAGGAGCCAGCTCCCTGGAGGGCGAGTTCACGCATGAGTTCTGCTGCACAGGACTCAGATGAGGACCTCGATGGGGCGGCCTTTAGAAGAAGGGTGATGGGCATGCACATGGAGATAATGGCAGGGGTGCCCGAGAGCCTCTCAGTAATGGTAAGAAGCATGGAGGAGCCCACCTCCAACATTGCACAAGGCTCTGCGCACACCATGGAGCCCATCATTTCCAGTCTGCAAAGGATGGTAGACTCCCAGAGAGACCTTGGCGACCCAGACGTGATGCTGTGTGTGATGGGCGATCTGGCAGTTTCCATTGCAGCACAGGCGGAAGTGACTTATCAGCTTAGTGCTGTAATGCAATCTATGCTTGGTGGCATCTAATGTCAGACTGCGCTCATGCAGTCTCAGCTTGATGCCACGCAAGCTCTGACTGCTGTCATCGTGGCTGGGTCCACCGCCATCAATGGTGTTGCAGCAGGCCAGCAAATTGTGCTCCAACAGATTGTTAGGGCTGCTGAGGTGCTGCCCCAGGGGAGTGGCAGTGGGTCAGTGGAGCAGGAACCTGCTATCCTCTCTCAGGTTGACAGCATTCCTGCTACCACCACTGCCTCTCCGCCATTGCCCTTGTCACTTCCTGTCATCGAGCCAGGCCGGGCTGCTGCCGCCTATGCTGAGGTGGTGCAGTATACAGCCAGGCCTTCCAGGCCCAGAGCTGGTCGATGGCATCATGCAAGGCCATCTGAAGCCTCCCGCACAGACACTCAGCCTCCTTCCACCAGCCCTGCTGCAACCACTGGGCCAACACTTCGTAGGAGCACTGGAGTAGGTAAAGGCACAGTAACAAGAGGCACTAAGGCATTGCACAAGGGTGAATAGTTAATATTTTATTGTAAATATATGTTCACTGATTTTTGATACATTTATTAATTCAGTTTGGATTCTTTTGTGGTGTCTCTCATTTCAGCTTTGCGCTGTGATATGACCTGCAACAGGGATGGAATGATGGGGATGTGGTGAGCAACTGGGATCTGGGGTTTAATTTACTGGAACCGCAGTCTGATGAGGCTGTCACGGATCACCCTTCCGGAAGGCCTCCTCCCTCGTTCCTGTTCCTTCTACTCCTCCTCTCCCTCTCCCTCTTCCTCCTCCTGATGTGGTCCCACAATCCCTGGTGGCAAGGGCTGGGCCCTCATGATGGCCAAGTTGTGGAGCATGCAGCAGACCACGATGAAATGGGACACCCGCTCAGCCGAGTACTGGAGGGCTCCTCCCGAGTGGTCAAGGCAGCGGAACCATTGCTTCAGCAGGCCGATGTTCTTCTCGATAACGTTCCTGGTGGCAGCATGGCTCTCATTATATGAGTGCTGGGCAGGAGTGTTGTGGTTATGGTGGGGAGTCATGAGCCAGCTGGAGAGCGGATAGCCTTTGTCTCCGACCAGCCAGCCGCGAGATTGACATGGTGGCTGGAAGATGAAGGCATCGTGGCTGCTGCCAGGATAGTGGGCATTGACGGTGAGGATTTGCTCTCTGTGGTCACACACCAACTGCACATTAAGTGAGTGGTAGCTTTTACGGTTACGGAAGATCTCAGGATTATTATGCGGTGACCGCAAAGCCACATGGGTGCAGTCAATGTCTCCCTGCACCATGGGGAATCTCGCTATCCTGGCAAAGCCACATGCACGCTTGTCCTTCTCACTGTTGATGGAGAAGGAAATGTAATCCCTTCTCCTACTGTAGAGAGCCTTCATGACTGCCCAGATGCAGCGGTGGATGGCGATTTTGTGAGATGTTGGCTATATCTGGAAGGATTCGCTGCCGAAGAAATTGAGGACGATGGTGGCCTTGACTTCCACTGAGAGAGCCGTGGCCACCCTGACCTGAGGCTGGAGGTCTGGTTGTAGGAGGAGGCAGATTTCTGTGACCACCTATTTGCTGAAGTGGAGTCTTCAAATACACTGCTCCTCGCTTAATTGGAGGTAGGAGAAGTGTTCTCAGAACACCCTCGGAGGGTAAGGCCTCTTGCTGAGAGCCCAAATGGCCCTCCCCCTCCCTCTGGCCACATGTTCCAGTCTTTCTCACTGCCTCTGCCGTAGATCCTGAAGGGCAAGGTTGACTGCCAGTACAGCCCCTATTAATGTAATCAAATTTTGCAGTTTGATATTTTTAAGAATAAATATAACTACTTTTTAGCTGCCACAATACTCGTCATACAAAATAAACTTGAAATTACTGAATGAAACTATTGGACTATGTGAAACTGACAAGAAACTACTGAAACTCCACTAACTGGACAGCTGCAAGTCATTACTGATGATCCCTTTAAATAACATCCCTGGAGCCAGCTTCCTGCTGCTTCATGCCAGCTCTCCCTGTGATTGTTTACTCCAGGTGCTAAGGTAGGTGGCAACAATCAATTTCACAGATCGGGCAGTCAAGGAGCATTGCACACTCTGACGTCATGATCCAGCTGGCATTGAGACTCCCGGCGATAACTGTTACCGACGGTGCTACGGGGGGTTGGGATTTGTTGTGCAGCACTGGATTCGCCTCATCCCAGCAATAATGCTCTAGCACACATTTAGCACCAGTGGATGGTGCTAACAGGAAGTGCTACGGGGCCAAATTTTTCCCCATCGGTGTTTTCATACACTCTTTTTCAGTACTGAGTCCTTTTGAGTCTCATCTGCAATTTCAGTTGCATTCACGGGAAAGTCTTTGTCAACTGCACCTAGCGTGAAAATAGCACCTTCACTCCCAAAACATTAGTCCTCATGTGGTAACCTTGACAAGTCATCTGCGACTGCGTTCTGATTTGAAGTGCGGTACTCAATTGCATAGTCATATTGTGACAACAACACTGCTCAACCTTGCATTCTTGATGCAGCCATTGCAGGGATGGCAGATTTGGGCCCCAATATTGCTAGGAGTAGTTTGTGATCAGTTATCAGGGTATACTTTCTGCTGATCAAGAACTGTTGGAATTGTTTGCTTCCAAACACTATGGCGAATGCATCCTTTTTAATTTGCGCATAGTTTCTTTTGCTCTTTGTGAGGGTTCGCGATGCGAGTACGATTGGTTTCTCTTGGCCATCATCCATTATGTGGCTTATGACAGCTCCCACACCATAGCTAGAAGCATCACACGCTAACTTAACCTCATGCTCTGTGTCATAGTGCACAAGTAGAGCATCGCTAGAGAGACTTCTCTTACAAGCGTTGCAAGCTTCCTGTTGTGCTTTTGTCCACTTTCACTGGATATCCTTCTTGAGGAGCTCATTTAATGGAGCTAACATGGTCGCTAACTCAGCTAAGAAATGTGCGTAGTACTGGACCATTCCAAGGAAAGATCTTAACTCAGACACGTTCTGTGGCTTTGGAGCATTGATGACAGCATCAAACTTTTCCTTCACTGGTTGCAAGCCATTTGCATCAACTTTCAGACAAGGTGCACAACCTCAGGCTGCACAAAAGCACATTTGCTCCTTTTCAATTTGACATTGTGGGCATTCAACTTTTGATGCACTAGATCTAACACTTCTACATTTCCTTCCTCACTGCTTGTTGTAATCAGCACATCCTCTTGATTGCATAAGCATTTTTGAACTCTTTGCAAAATCTTATCCATTGTAGCCTGGAAGATTTTGGGGGAGGACTTTACACCATACACCAGCATGGTGTTTGAGTACAGTCCCTTGTATGTGTTGATGGTGAGGTACTGTTGACTCTCTTTGTCAACATTCAGCTGAGCATAAGGGTATGACAGGTCAAGCTTGGAGAAAACCTTTGACCCAGAGAGTACTGCATACAAATCTTGGGATGTAGGTAATGGCTACTGCTCATCGTCAACTGTTTGGTTGATAGTAACTTTGTAGTCACCGTACAAGCATACCATTTTGTCTGCTTTGGCCTCTACCACAATTGGCCATTCACTTTTGTCAGATTTTACTAGCACTCCGTTCTCTCTGAGCTTCGCTAGCTCTTCCTCCACCTGACTTTTCAATGCATAGGGGACAGGCCTTGCCTTAAAATAGACAGGCTTTGTGTTGGACTTGATGTGGATATGTGCGTCATACACAATGATGCCCTGTGTGTGAACAAGCTTTCGTACTTGTTCAGCATTGTATCAAGTCACTTCTTTGAAGCATTTACACTGAAGATGTTTTTCCAGTCAAGCTTCAACTTTCTCAACCAGTCTTTGCCCATGAGGGTTGGCCTGTTGTTGTAGCTCACTACAATAATAGGCAGCTTTACTGACTGGCCATTGTGTTGAACTGTACATTCCATTTGCCGACGTGTCTCTAAGATTTCTCCGGAGTAGGTTTTTAACTCTATGGTACTCTTTGTAAGTGGTATTTGATTAAACTTACTCTCATATGTATCCTTACTCATGAGAGAGCAGTCCGCCACTGTGTCGATACACATATCAATATATTGCTTGTTGACCAAATGTTTTGTACTGAAGTCTTTCTCATGACTGCTAGCATTGCCACTAATGGTATAGATACTGTAGATGCCTAGTTCTTCAACATCAGGTGTGTTTACTTCAACATTGTGAACTCTTCCCTTTTATTGTTGCTGCTTTGCATTGCCACTAGAATGGTTCTTACTTCCTGCTTTAGATCGTCAAGCTGTTAAATTATGGCCTTGCTTCTGGCAGTGAAAACACTTCGCATTTCTATATTGCCAGGACTGTGGTGAATGATTTCCATTGCAGCGATAACAGTTCACTGAACTGCTCTCACTGACATGCTTTTGACCCGGTCTCACAGCTTTAGATTTGGTGGTGGCTTTGTGACTGTAGACCTCAGCTGCACTAGTCACTTGAGTTGGACGGAGCTCCCTTGCATTCTTAGACGCCATCTCCATAGATAGGGCAATTTTGCATGTTAAGTCAAACGTTAGGTTCAGAGTGTTCAGTAGCTTGGACTGTGTGCGCTCATCCACCAGTCCACACACAAACTTATCTCGCAATGCACGATCCAAAAATGTGCTGAAGTTACAATGCAAAGACAGATTCTTAAGAGCTACAATGTACTCACTGATGGTTTCAATTTGTTTTTGGTTTCTGGTACCAAACATAGAGCGCTCTGCTTTTACTAACGGCTTTGGGTTGAAATGGTCCTTGAGTTTCTCAACAATGTCTTCAAATTACACATCCTTCACTTTTGCTGGCGCAAGTAGGTTTGTTAATGCTCTGTAGACATGTGGCCCAATCTCCGTTAGAAAAATAACTTTATTCCATTCATGAATTACTTTATTTTGAGCTTGAACATTCTCATCTGCACCTTCGGTCTCAATAACGTTATTGGCCTTAAAAAATATCTCCGCTCTCTCAATGTAAGAACTGAATGATTCACAAGCTCGGGAATATATGCCGAGGTTTCTGATCAATCCCATAGGCACGGCCATGATTGTCCCGATCCTGTCGAATGCCGCTGGTGCTGTATATAGTATTAGATCAAAGGAAGAGGCTTATAATGTTGCCAAAAAGAGTAGTACGCCTGAGGATTGGGAGGATTTTAGAATTCCGCAAAGGAGGACCAATTAATAAGGAAAGGGAAAATAGAATGAGAATAACATAGCGAGACAGACAAACAGATTGTAAAAGCTTCTATAGGTATGTAAAAAGGAAAAGACTATTTAAAGTAAATTTGGATCCCTTACAGGCTGAGACAGGAGAAATTATAATGGGGAATAAGGAAATAGCAGAGAAATTAAACAAATACTTTGGGCTGGGTTTTGTCAGCCCGAGGAGGTGGGTGTGGAGGCGGGACTGCCGGTAAAGTTGCAGAATGTGGGAACGGCTGGCAAACCCGCTCCTATCCTGCCTCCATGCCCTTTTGCTAGCAGGTGGGGAAGCCGTCCTGCCCCGGGTCCCGTCTCCTCAAGGCAGGAAAGGGATTAAATCCTATTAACTGCCTGTTAACAGGTAGTTAACAAGCAGATAATAGGATTAGTCCCATTTTACCTTTCCAAGTGCAGGCTTCCCGACCTCGGAGAACCTCGCCAGGGTGTAGGAGGCGAAGAGAAGTTCTGTGGGGGTCGGAGGGGTCTCAAAGTGAGATGTAGAGGTGAGTGATGGGTGCAAGTGTGGAGTGGTAAGTAGTATGGTGAGTGTTAAGTGTTATAAAATGTTCACATACCTTTGTTTCTGCCTGCAGCCTTCAGCTGCTGTGGATCCGGAGTCCCGACATCTTCATTGTAGATTTCACAGACTGGCTGTTGGATCCTCCGAACCAACAGCCAGGTGATTTCTGCAAAGTTGAAAGGTTTGATGAGTCCTGAACACAAGGGATCATCAAACTATACAGAATGTCAGTGGTCAAATGCTGACATATCTTCTTTCAAGAAATCTTGACAGATGGCACATCAGATGTTGACGTGCTCGGTCAGTGACTCCTAATTGGCCTGCTGAGCCCACTGGGTGGGCTTAACAATGGTCAATCAGGGGAAAATCTCACTGGGTGGCCAGAAGCTGATGGAGGCAGGATTGAGAGCCGGCAAGCAGCAGTTCCCGCCTCCAAAAGCTTCTCATTGAGAAAATCCAGCCCATTGTGTCTGTCTTCATGGAAGAAGATGCAAAAAAATTCCTGGAAATAATGGAGAACCAAGGCTCTAGTGAGAATGAGGAACTGAAAGAAATTAGTATTAGTAAAAAAAAAGCTGGAGAAATTAATAGGACTGAAAGTCGATAAATTCCCTGGGCCTGATGGCTGCATCCTGAAAGAGATGGCTATAGAGATAGTGGATGCATTGGTTGTCATTTTCCAAAATTCCATAGATTCTGGAACAGTTCCTGCAGATTGGAAGGTAGCAAATGCAACCCCACTATTTAAGAAAGGAGGGAGAGAAAATGAGAAACTACAGACAGTTATCCTGACATCAGAAGTAGGGAAAATGCTAGAATATATTATTAAGGATGTCGTAACAGGGCACTTAGAAAATAATAATAGGATTGGGCAGAGTCAACACGGATTTATGAAAGGGAAATCATGTTTGATGAATCTGTTTGAGTTTTTTGAGGTTGTAACTAGCAGAATAGATAAAGGGAAACCAGTGGATGTGGTGTATTTGGATTTTCAGAAGGCTTTCGATAAGGTGCCACACAAGAGGTTATTAAACAAAATTAGGGCTCATGGGATTGGGGGTAATATACTCGCATGGATTGAGGATTGGTTAACGGACAGAAAACAGAGAGTAGGAATAAACGGGTCATTTTTGGGTTGGCAGGCTGTAACTAGTGGAATACCGCAAGGATCAGTGCTTGGGCCTCAGCTATTCATAATCTATATCAATGATTTGGATGAGGGGACCTGAGGCAATAAATCCAAGTTTGCTGATGATACAAAGCTGGGTGGGAATGTAAATTGTAAGGTGGATGCGAGGAAGCTTCAAGGGAATATAGACAGGCTAAGTGAGTGGGCAAGAACATGGCAAATGGAATATAATGTGGAGAAATGTGAAGTTATCCACATCGGTGGGAAAAATAGAAAAGCAGAGTATCTTTTAAATGGAGAGAGATTGGGAAATATTGGTGTTCAGAGGGACCTGGGTGTCTTTGTACATGAATCACTGAAAGCTAACATGCAGGTACAGCAAGCAATTGGGAAAGCAAATGGTATGTTGGCCTTTATTAGAAGAGGATTTGAGTATAAGATTGAAGATGTCTTACTGCAGTTATATAAGGCCCTGGTGAGACCACATCTGGAGTATTGTGTACAGTTTTGGTCTCCTTATCTAAGGAAGGATATACTTGCCATAGAGGGAGTGCAACAAAGGTTCACCAGGCTGGTTCCTGGGATGGGGCGATTGTCCTATGAGTAGAGATTGAGTAGATTAAGCCTATATTCTCTAAAGTTTAGAAGAATGAGAGGTGATTTCATTGAAACAAACTAAATTTATACAGGGCTTGTCAGGGTAGATGCAGGGAGGATATTTCCCCTGGCTGGGGAGTCTAGAACTAGAGACCACAGTTTCAGAATAAGGGGCCAGCCATTTAGGACTGAGATGAGGTGAAATTTCTTCACTCAGAGGGTGGTGAATCTTTGGAATTCTCTACCCCAGAGGGCTGTGGAGGCTCAGGCGTTAAGTATATTCAAGACAGAGATTGATAGATTTTTGAATATTAAGGGAATCAAGGGATATGAGGATAGTGCAGGAAAATGGAGATGAGGTAGAAGATCAGCCATGATCTTATTGAATGGCGGAGCAGGCTCGAAGGACCAAATGGCCTTCTCCTGTTCCTATTTCTTATGTTCTTATGCATACTCGTGAAGGTGAATCACAGATGATTTTCCATGAGCATTAACAGTGAAACATCGCAAAAATTCAGGTTAGGTGTTACAATTTTGCCTAAACATGTCCACTCGAAGGTTGAACACTGTGTCCTTCCATGATCCCTAAAAATGGCTTTGGGATCCCTTCCTCCTCGCCAAAATGTAATATATGTGGGTAGAACAAATGAAGGACAGAGACACAATGAGTTGCTAGTCCATGTGCTTGCTTTATTAGGTCAGAGTGAACTGGGCATGCTCATACCAAACCATGTGATAATACATTACAGTCTGCAACAATTTTCTGCCTGGCACCTATATGTAAATTGAAATGCTGCTCTGACATCAAATATAGGATTTTCCTAATGTTTGGTCCTCTGGCTCACCCATTACAAAGAATAGGAGTTCAGCATTGCTGGGCGACTATATGACTGACGGACGTGAATTTAAAGGGATACATCTGTCGATCTTTAATGTGGTGTGATTTTTGCTTCTGAATTTGGAGTAATATTTTTAGGGGGTATTTTTGCTGTGTGTTCAGCATTTTGTGCTATGCTCTGAGCCTTTTTTCCCCCCTTCAGACTTTCCACATCAAGAAGCAAGATGTCAGTGCTGGGGAATGTTAGATTCTCCACTTTTTTGGCCCAGGGTCAATAGAAAGCACTTTCAGGCCAGGCACAGCATGGGTGTCAGCTCAGATCTAATACATTTGAATGTAAAATGAAGCTTCTGCTTTGCCTCAGCATTATACTGTTAGTCCAACCTCAGAAGAATGTCCCCTACTTC
This sequence comes from Somniosus microcephalus, assembly GCF_052327205.1. NCBI lineage: Eukaryota > Metazoa > Chordata > Chondrichthyes > Squaliformes > Somniosidae > Somniosus > Somniosus microcephalus. The sequence goes on along the minus strand of NC_140993.1, from coordinate 188,443,124 downwards.
ATCAGTATGATGTTTTCCTTTTCCCACACCAATTGGTGACATCTAATACTAAATAATGGCCAGCTTTGTGAGGTGGATCTGAATTGAGAGTACCCAAAATAGTTCTCTAGGTTATATATCTGTCAGAAGGGCTGTCATCCCATTCATCTGGGGTTGATTGCTGACAGTTTTCTAACAAATCCCATTTCCTTGACCAGGTGCAAACTTTTTAAAAGATGCAAACATGTCAGGGGTAGTTATTTTGTTTTTAATCATTTTTCTTCTCCTCTCCTACATGCAGCATTGGGATATAGTCCCAATGGCATTAGCAGGGCTCAGCTACTTCATGTGACAATTCTCCATATATGAGCCCTGACAATCGGAACTAGCTGACTTACACCATCGGAACATTACAACTGGGCCCAATCCTTTGGCAAACATCTGCGTATGTACGCCTTCCAGCAAGAAGTGAATTTTTGCAGCAGCAACATGAAAGGCTTGTTTTCCAGAAACCGTTAGATCCTGATGTGTATTTTATATGTATAGCACACATTTCACATTTTTACATTATTTAGTTGATAAATATTTTTGGTGCACTGTGACTGTGGGTTGATCCAAGTCTTAAAATCATGTGATGCAATGAGCACATTTTTCCAAGAGTGTTTTTGTGGATCAATCAGGATAGTGTTATTTTGTGAGTTAAAATTAAAATTCTATCTATGTGACCACTGGTGGAAAAATACCCCCTCTGCTAGCAACATGTATTGGAAACACACGGGCAACTATGTCATTTTCTGATACGCACTTACATGAGGAACTTAGCCATTAGTGCAGACTCAAACTTTAGGCCTATGATTTTTTTTGAAAGAAATAAACGCTTTACTGAATGTAACGGTCTATAGCAGATACTTTCTTGGGCCCCGAATCATTAATCAATCCCATGAACGGATCTTTTGTCCCCTTTGATCTGGAGAGCACCTTTACTGTACATTACTTAATCAAATGATAGCAAAGAAAGAAGTAAGACTTGCATTTATATAGTGCCTTACATGACCACTGGACATCCCAAAGCGCTTTGCAGACAATGAAGTCATTTTTTTTTAAGCGTTGTCACTGTTGTAATGTAGGAAACGTGGCAGCCAATCTGCACATAGCAAGCTCCCACAAACAGCAATGTGTTAATGACCAGACAATCTGTTTTTTAGTGATGTTGATTGGGGGATAAATATTGACCAGGACACCGGGAATAACTCCCCTGCTCGTCTTCAAAATAATGCCATGGGATCTTGCACATCCACCTGAGAGAGTAGACGGGGCCTCGGTTTAAAGCTTCATCTGAAAGACGGCACCTCCGACAGTACAGCATTTCCTCAGCACTGCACTGGAGTGTCAGCCTAGATTTTTGCGCTCAAGTCTCTGGAGTGGGACTATGAACCCACAACCTTCTGACGCAGAGGCAAAGGTCCTACCAACTGAGCCACTGGTTGACACTTGGTGTGACTAAAGATCACAACAATAAACCCCTAGTTGCAGGTACTCAATACACTGATATGGCAATGCTTTCTACTGCCTTTTCAGAAGAAGAACTTCAAATGAGATGAGGTCAATTGTGAACCAACTTAAGAATATAAGAATTAGGAGCAGGAGTAGGTCATACAGCCCCTCGAGTCTACTCCACCATTCAATAAGATCGTGGCTGATCTTCGACTTTCTACCTCAACTCCATTTTCCCACACTATATCAATATCCCTTGATTCCTTTAGTGTCCAAAAATCCATCGATCTCTGACTTGAATATACTCAATGTCTGAGCATCCACAGCCCTCTGACGTAGAGAATTCCAAAGAGTCAAAACCTTCTGACGTCAAGTTCTAGACTCTCCAGCCAGTGGAAACAGCCTCTCAGCATCTACCCTGTCAAGCCCTTTAAGAATTTTATACCTGTCAATGAGATCACCTCTCATTCTTCTAAACGCCAGAGAATATAGGCCCATTCTACTCATCTCTCCTTACAGGACAACCCTCTTATCCCAGGAATCAATCTAATGAACCTTTGTGGCACCCCCTCTAAGGCAAGTATATCCTTCCTCAGGTAAGGAGACCAAAACTGTGCACAGTACTCCAGGTGTGGTCTCACCAAGGCCCTATATAATTGCAGCAAGACTTACTTATTGTTATACTCCAACCCACCTTGTGGTAACAGTTAACATACCATTTTCCTTATAATTGCTTGCTGTATGATAACTTTCTGTGATTCGTGTACAAGGACACCCAAATCCCTCTGCACACCAGCATTTCCCAGTTTCTCACCTTTTAAAAAATATTCTGCTTTTCTATTCTTCCTACCAAAGTGGATAATTTCACATTTCCCCACTTTATGTTCCATCTGCCACTTTCTTGCCCACTCACTTAACCCGTTTATATCCCTTTGCAGCCTCTTTGGATCCTCCTTACAACTTACTCTCCCACCTAGCTTTGTATCGTCAGCAAACTTAGATACATTGCATTCATCTAAGTCATTGATCTAGATTGTAAATAGCTGAGGCCCAAGCACTGATCCTTGTGACACCCCACTAGTTACAACCTACCAACCCGAAAATGACCCATTTATTTCTACTCTCTGTTTTCTGTCCATTAATCAATCCTCAATTCAAGCTAATATATTGCTCCCAATCCCATGAGGCCTAATTCTGTATAACAACCACTTGTGTGGCACCTGTTACCATGTCCCTCATAATAGATTCTAATATGTTCCCTACCTCTACTCTACCCCAGAGGGCTGTGGAGGCTCAATCGTTCAGTATATTCAAGACAGAAATCGATAGATTTTTGGATACTAAGAGAATCAAGGGATATGGAGATAGTGCTGAAAGGTGGAGTTGAAGTAGGGAAGATCAGCCATAAAGTTACTGAATGGCGAAGCAGGCTCGAAGGGCCAAATGGCCTATTCGTGCTTCTTTTTCTTATGTTCTTACTGATGTCAGGCTAACAAAATAGTTAATTTTACATGACATAGATGAATGAACAGAGCACAATTTTCAAGTGTGATATATAGAGCTAAATTAACTTAAAAATAAGACTCCCTTAATTAAATAAAATGAAACTTTTCTATTATAGGTCATATGTGTTCATATCTCAGCCTCCATCTGGCTACCAAGACAGTTATCTATATCTGTGTCTCTTATTGTTCCATACTCAAACTGGCCTAAACTAACTTCTCGAGTGAGTGAGAGTAGAGAGAGAGAGGAAGAAAGTGAGAAAAAGACAAAGGATGGCCTGTGACCTGTCTTTCATGTGGCAAGCATTAGGCGACTGAGCTACCAATCACAGTTATGACCTTAAATGAAACCTGCCCTTGGCGAAGTAGCGGGCAGTACAGGTATTCCTCACCAGCAGCTGAGTCCCCCTGCTGGGACATATTGAATGAAAACCTCTTCTAACATCAAGGTGCAGATTGCTCCAGAATGTGTTCAATGACTTCAAAACTAATGTGACATGTGAAATTATAAAGCTTTAATGGCTATCTCATTTCCCCTCAAGATAGCATATTAATATTCCCACTATCCATTATCAAGTATCTACTTTAATTTCACTATTAAGTCTGAAAATGTTGCAACTCTTGAATTAACCACTTACAGGCTGAATCTAATTTCCTATTAATAACATAATATAGATTAAATCAAAAATACCTTCAAGGCAAAATAAGTAAACGTCTCAAAATGTCACAGTAATAATGGGCTCCAACTTGCTGGAGTGGGGCATCTTGCAGCGTACACCGTTATTTAGATTTTCCTGTACATTACCTACTCAAATTTCTTTTGCACTGCAACTTGCTGGAAGTGTGAGCTGATAACAGCACGGCGAGGACAATGAGGCATCTGGTACCTTAGTGAACGATGGGACCAATGGTGTATTTCCTTAAACAATGAGGTTTAAGGATTGAGAAAGAAACAGACAAACAATGGAAAAGGAAGGCGGATTAGAGTCAAATCAGGAACAGAAAGAGAAATAAAGAGATGGAAAGAAAGATTGGTTTAAGATAGAGCAAAAAAAGAGACAGAAACGAAAAGTAAGAAAAGAAATAACATTTGGCATTTTTAGAGTCTCTAACAACAATTTACTACATGCAGGGATGAGATTGAACAGTTTAAATTGTTCCCTTTCTGGGGCAGAGAGGTTAATTGGCATTGCATTAACAATTACCATGTAATTAAAAAGCCACTTACACTGTTTAGTTCTAGCCTAATTTCCTGCGATAAGTTTAATGGGCAATTAATGTGCAAATCCAGCAATATTTGCACCTGGAGTACTGTGTACTGTTTTGGTCTCCTTACCTAAGGAAGGATATAATTGCCTTAAAGGGAGTTCAACGAAGGTTCACCAGACTGATTCCTGGAATGGGGGGATTGTCCAATGAGGAGAGATTGAGGAGACTAGGCCTATATTCCCCAGAATTTATAAGAATGAGAGGTGCTCTCATAGAAACATATACATTTCTTACAGGGCTTGACAGGGTAGATGCTGGAAGGATGTTTCCCCTGGCTGGGGAGTCTAGAACCAGGGGTCACAGTCTCATAATAAGGGGTTGGCCATTTAGGACTGAGATGAGGAGAAATTTCTTCAAAGGGTTGTGAGTCTTCAAGATGGAGATCAATAGATTTTTGGATATTAAGGGAATCAAGGTATATAGGGATAGTGTGGGAAGGTGGAGTAGACGTAGAAGGTCAGCAATAATATTATTGAATGGCGGAGCAGGCTTGAAGGGCCGAATAGCCTACTCCTGCTCCTAATTCTTAGGTTCTTAGGTTCTTAAGTTCTTAAAAATAACGGGGAGGTGTTTGTGTGAGGCAAATGGTGGAATGGTGTAAATCGAACAGCAAGTTCTGGAGAGTTCCAACTCACGGCATATCTCTTCATCCCCTGAACTTGCTGGCAGATTTGTGCATTAGTAATGGCTTGCATCGTTAACAGCCATTATTTTTCCAGGAATATTTGTATCAATTATATATTGAGTTTGTTACACCAAAGTCTTGCATTCACTATGGAGCAGGAATTAGTCACTAATGGGTCAATAATGAAGCAGGCATACTGCACCACCTGTTTGTTAACTGACCTGCCATATCTCTAATGTGCAGGGAGAACATGAGCCATATTATTGGGAGGCAACAGTTGTGAAGGGCTGCTGCTGCTCACTGTATGCCGTGCACTTTTCAGGCATGAAAGGCAGGGTGGCACTGAAGCACTGGGAAAAGCAGCAGGGATAGAAGGGAAAAGGGCAGGAATGCTCATTTCTTTTTATTTGAATTGCAGCATTTCCTTCAGGACCAGTTCCAAACAGGCATTGTGATGCTGGAGCACTGGTCAGATGCTCCAGCCAAATTATGGGGTGGCTGTCTCATCTGTATTAAAGTTGACAGTTATGGAGCATAGCGCAAAGCTTTTGTGAAAGCTCCCAGCCTCCTTTGTGCGTGTCACTCACATTGGATGTACAGGAAACTTTGTGCTATCTGGCACCGACGGGACTGAGCTGTTGCCGTTCCCTCAAAACTCCCGGACACACCAGCGTTAATGTTGAAGCATACGGAGCTTTTCATCTCCGTATCTGACAACAAACACTGTTGCTTAGCAACAGCTTCTAAACAGTCGGCCCATACCTTGGAAGCATCTCTCTGAAGCTGTTGCTAAGCTACAGAGACTTTGCAGAGCCTGATTGTTGAAAAAAAAGCCACGAGAAGAAAAAAAACCTAACAAAACGGCTCCTGATTTTTGCTGGTGGCTCGAGCTTGCCAGATATTTAGCCTCCGGATAACACAAAGTTTCCTGTACTGAGTGCTGTAGGCACAGTTTAGGCCTCAGGGCTCTATGCCCAATTTTCCAGGGGTTTGTCATCCATTGAATGCCTGCTGTCAGTTTATCCACCCAAATATGGAACAACATTGTAAGTGTGACAAGTTACAGTATAGTTATTTAATCGCCATTAAGGGACATTGGTCCAAATTTTAACAATGGCCTGGAACTTACAGCCAGCAGTGAAGCGAAGGCGTTCGCTGCTGGCCCTGAAATACACTCAGCACAGGGATCTTGCAATCCCGGTATCGGAAACTTTGGGTTTTCCGACCTTGAATTCAATTCAACGGAACTTAATGGGGATCCTCTTGTGCGAAGTGCTGTGCTGTCAACAGGCTGTCTAAGCAGCCAATCAAAGGACAGAATTCTCACAGACAGCGAACAAGGAAGTGGGTAAGCCCTTAAAATTCTAATTTTTTTAAAATAGTTAGAGAGAACAAAAGAAAGATTGGGGTTCTCACATGGGGAAAAAATAAAGATGCAAAAACTTCAAAAATTATAACTTTTTTTAAAGTTTATTCAATTTTTATTTTTATTAAAATGGACAAATTTCACACTGCACAAAATTAAAATTAGTTTTTCAGGCCCTCAACATTTGTTTAGCAGTTGATATGCTGTTAAAACCCCAGTTACATCTAATCCCATTGGGTCTAACTTTTAGTGGGGAATTTAACAGCGTACTTACTGCGGAAGAACCGAAGTTTTCATTAGTTTGAATGATTTACAAGATTTCACTGATTGCCAGCTCTGCGCGTGTGTGTGTGTGTGGGGGGGGGGGGGTGGGGGGGGCACAGCGCAGCCAGATTCGGAGCTGTCATTGACAGACCGCATCTTTGGAATTTTCGCATGCGCCTGCGCATGAGCCAAATCCCAAAGTTGTGGTCAGTTTCAAAGGCAGTATGACGACGTACTCTGGGAATACGCCGTCATACAGACTGCAAATTCAGGGCCAATCACTGTACAAGTGAAAATATTATTTTGCCTCTTTCCAGTCCAATTTGTTTATTTCCCTTCGCACTGTAAGATTCTTTTGTATTTCTGTCCTATTAGCACATTTGGCATTATTACTGATACAATATGATAAACATTCTTATCATTGTTAATGTGACACACTGAAGGGGAGTTTTTTAATCTGGCAGTAATTTTAATAGCAATATGCTGATATGCAGAAAATGGAAGTCATGCTTTATGTTTTATTTGCATGGTGGTTGGATCTGCTTGTTGGTAGAGTAAAACATCAATTAAATTAATTATTGTGAAGGATACAATTAACTTCAGCCGCATAGAAAATTGTTAACATTTATGTTGCATACTGTATTGATGTTTGCAATCACATTTGGACCAGATGTCAATTTATGTTAGTGGAAAAAAGTCAGCATGAGGAAAGCCATTTAAAAAAATAAATATTAGGGGTCTTCACATCATTCTGATATTTTTAAGGCATTCTGTAAAATATCACCAAATCATACATGAACAGTATGTTGCATTGTGCATTTTTCTGAAAGCAAATACTTTGTTACAGTGTACAGTTTGTATCCCTGATTTTATTATCCAAATGTCTTTTATTAATTTAGATCACATTGGTGCAGCGATTTGAATCGCAGGTGACTTCATTGATTGAAATAAGAGAATTTTTCTACAGCTTATTGTATTATGAATCCTGATTCAATTAAGTAACAAACCTGCCATGATTGACTTGTACATTAGATATTTTTGGTTTCGTTTTTCATGCTGGTTTATACATAGATAATCCTTTAATATGGTTGCTGTCTAACTTATTAGGTGTAGATGTAATATTTTCTAGATTGATTAATCACATGATCTGCTTTTTTATTCTTTGAGCCATGCTGACATGATTGATGCTGGAAATTCTTGGGCCCACTGTGCCGGCATAAGTGCAGCAGAGCTGGTGTAGCTGACGTGCACTCTTGATCCTGCCAGAGTTCTGGGGTCAAGGTGGGGTCATCCCATTTTAAAACATTTGGTGGGCGCCGGTGGCAATTTGCCACATTTTGGGTGACCATTGTGGTGGAGAATGTGGCGTTGACCAATTAGCCGCTGGTGCAGTTGAGAGGAGTATAATCTGTTGTCTTGCAGTGTATTTGTGGTGTGTCACACTGAGACCATGAGGAAACAGCATATAAATGTATAAATCTTATCCATGGTAGACAATTTTCATGGCATTGGTTTATACAACAGAAACATAGTATAAATTTTGTCATGTAATTCATTAAAAAAAGATTCCATAATTAGTCATTGGCCCGTAAATTTGAGTCGGAGGCTTCCCGCGGGTGCAAACCTCCGACCTGCACTTACCTAGCGCGCCGGCCGTTGTGCTGTGGGCCCACGTGGGATTCCGATCCTGGGCCTCCACCAACTGCCGGCGCGCAGTGCTTGCGTATCCCAGGGGCGCAGTTAGTTCGAAGCGTCCCCTGGGATCACATGGGCCATGGAGAGCCAATGGTAGCAGGGAATCTGTATTCATAGATTTGACAGGAAGAGCTGTCAAATCTATGAATACAATTCAGCCCCAAAACATCGCTAAAACTTCAAATACATTTTTTAAAAATCACATTTTTACAATAACTATAAATTACATAAAATAACTATTTTAAACAATAATTAAAAACATTTAAAACATTAATTACAGTTTCTAACGGGACTAAAAATAAACTTACCTTTCTTTAAAGTATTTAAAAATAATAAACCTGTGGAAAAAATGTTTTAATTTAACTTAATTCACCACTTACCTTGTTAAAAGCAGGCCTTGCGACTGCTTTTTACAAACGTAGCTCCTGGAGACTTACCCTCCCGGAGAAAGCTGCAAAAAAAACGGAAGGTCCAGACATACGCGCTGCCTCTCCGACGCATGCGTTCGACCTGTGAACCCCTTCCTTTAAGGGAACGGAAGTTCCGGTTTCCAGCGCATGCACAGTGCATGCACGAAACCGGCACTTTCGTTGGGCCTACGCGTGAGTACCCAGCGCGTCCTCACCCGTGGGGATCCGAAGTTCTGGCCCAATATTGTATTCCACATTCAGAGTCTATGTGCGCGTTATGTAGTCATTGCCGTTAACATTGAATATAGCATGATTAAGAGGCATTGCAACAGTAGCAAAATATATGTGATTACAGGATTTAAAAAAAATTGTACCCTTAGCAAGCAATATAAATAAATCAGGTTTCAGCTTTTGGTGTATTTTTTAATCCAATTATGAAATACTGTATGTTGTCAGGTGCATGTGTCTGAAGAAATCTTCTGATACAATGTAATACAGTGTGACAGCTATTTTGAATTTGAACAAGGTTTTCATTTTATTGTACAGTTTAGTTAACGGAGCCTTTCAACAGTCTGAACTAATAAAGCATTTCCCCTGGGGATCCTTATGTCATGAGCTCAAAGATCAAACAAATCAGGTGTCGACAGAGCTTATCAACAACCTTTGATGTAAATGAAATGTAGGTGACGCCTGGCAGCATTATGAATAAAACAATCTCTTTAATAATTTGGTTGCATAGTCCAGCCCCACAGACGTCTACTGCGTTCGGCAACATAATAATCCCCCCGATTATCAAAATCCATGACAAGGCCTTGGACAACGTGTACCTCTTTCCATACCTCGGGAGCCTACTGTCAACAAGGGCAGACATCGATGACGAAGTCCAACACCGCCTTCAGTGTGCCAGTGCAGCCTTCGGTCGCCTGAGGAAGAGAGTGTTTGAAGACCAGGACCTCAAACCCGGCATTAAGCTCATGGTCTACAGAGCAGCTGTGATATCCGCCCTGCTGTATGCCTCAGAGACATGGACCATGTACAGCAGGCACCTCAAAGCACTGGAGAGGTACCACCAATGCTGCCTCCACAAGATCCTGCAAATCCCTTGGCAGGATAGACGCACCAATGTCAGTGTTCTCGCTCAGGCCAACATCCCCAGCATCGAAGCTTTGACCACGCTCGATCAGCTCCGATGGATGGGTCACATTGGCCCAGAAATTCGGGTCCCCACGGGTGAGTACGCGCTGGGTACTCACCCGTGGGCCCGATGGAAGTGCCGGTTTCCTGCATGCACTGTGCATGCGCGGGAAACCGGCACTTCCGTTCCTCTGAACGAAGAGGTTCAGAGGTCGAACGCGTGCACAGGGGAGGCTGCGAGTGCGCATCAAACTTCGTTTTTTTTTACAGGTTTTCCCGGGAGGGTAAGCCTGCAGAATTTACACATTTAAAAAGCAGACGTAAGGCCTGCTTTTTACAAGGTAAGTGGTGAATTAATTAAAATTAAAACATTTTTTCCACAGGTTTATTATTTTAAAATATTTTAAAGCAAGGTAAGTTTATTTTTAGCCCCGTTAGAATATAAAATAAATATTTTCAAAAATTTAAATTATTGTTTAAAATAGTTATTTAATGTAATTTATAGTTCATATAAAAAATGTGATGTTTTTTAAAAATTTATTTGAAGGTTTAGTGCTATTTTGGGGCCGGAGTGTTTATAAGTCTTGACAGCACTTCCTGTCAAGACTTATGAATGGAGCATTCCCTGCTCCGATTGGCTGCCCATGGCCCACGTGATCCCAGGGGATGCATCGAATTAACTGCGCCCCTGGGATACGCAAGCACTGCGCGCCGGCAGCTGGACCAGGCCCCGGATCAGAATTCCACGGGGCCCTACAGCTCAATGGCTGGCGCGCAAGGTAAGTGCAGGTCGGGGGCTTGCACCCGCGGGAAGCCCCCGACCCGAATTTCTGGACCATTGTCTGCATGCCTGATACGAGACTCCCAAAACAAGCGCTCTACTCGGAGCTCCGGCACGGCAAGAGAGCCCCAGGTAGACAGAGGAAATGCTTCAAGGACACCCTCAAAGCCTACTTGAAAAAGTGTAACATCCCCACCGACACCTGCGAACACCTGGCCCAAGACCGCACAAAGTGGAGGAGAAGCATCCGGGAAGGCGCAGGACACCTCAAGTCTCTTCGCCGGGAGCAAGTGGAAGCCAAGCGCAGGCAGCACAACAAGCGCACGTCAACCCAAGTACCCCACCCACCCATCCCTTCAACCACCATCTGCCACACCTGTGACAGAGTTTGTAGGTCCCACATTGGACTCATCAGTCACCTGCGAACTCATTTTTAATGTGGAATCAAGTCATCCTCGGTTCCGAGGGACTGCCTAAGAAGAAGAAGAATCACAATTAAATAATTAAAGTTTAGTGAATATTGAACTGCAGGAGATAATCTGCTAGAAAAATAAAGTTCCAAGAGCTGAATTATGCATCAATGTAACTCTTAAAATGGCCTCAAAATGAAGTTTGTGGACTTACCGTCTTATTATTGCCCATTTTTAAAGATGTTTTCCCATCGACACTGGAGAGCCTGCCAGTATCAACTGCGAGGGCTCTTTACTATGCAAATCAGGGTCCTAAGATGTAGTTAGGACCCCGCTGCAATTTTAAAGGACACATGGGTGGCCTGCTCCACATACAGGCTGCTTCATTTAACCCAGCATTGAGCGGCCGACATATTTGTTCTTAAAGGGACTGCTGCTGGCTGCTCCAAAAACTTTTTTTCAGTTGTATTAATCTGGAGCAAATTGGAGCAATACTACTCCTCCTGGCTGCACAAAAATACTGCGGGCTGCTGCCAGCCTGGGCTTGCACACCTCCCAGGACTTAGCTGTGGGCCGGCGCCGTATCTGAGTCACCAAAACCCAGCAGCCGGCAGTGAGTTCATGATGTGCTGCTCACGGTGGTGTGGAAATGAGTCCCAGGCCTTGAAATGGCTCATGCCTCCTGCCAGCAGGAACGGGCGGGTGGATAGTGAACTCCACCATTTGGCCACCCACTAGTTTAAATATACCCCCAGTCAGCCTATGCAATGTCCTATGTAAAGAGCTGTTCCCCAATTGCTGAGATTTACATATTTATCTCACTGTAAAGAAAACATAGTTATCTATTTATCTACAGTAAGGAAAACATTATAAGCATAATTCCATGAGCCGCACTCCCAGCGGTGCTTACATGAGTGCATCTTTGGAAATCACGGGCAATCAAACCTTGAGTACCCATCCATTAAAATTCATTGATAGAAAATCTTGGACTAGGTGTCCGCAAATTCCCAACACTCATTTTCTTCAAATGCACTCCTTTTTGAATCATTACTATTAATTTATTTTTCAGAATCAAATCAAAAACCACTTACTTCTCTGTCTCTGAGGATATCTCCCACAAACCGCTTTCCAAATCCCTCCAATGATGATGTTTCTTTCCTGTTCCCCACATGCTATCACACTTCCCTCTTTGCAGCACCATAACCTCTGGCTTATTGTGAGAAAGGACACAGGAAATCTGCTAGTATTGTGCAAAAAATCTGAGTGAAGATTTGAAATAATTGAATTTTACTGTGAAATAACTTGCTCTCAGTTAGTCATGAGATAAGTAGTTAAACCTACAACACAAAAAACTAGGAATAATTACATGCATCACAAATTGTGTGCTGATGTAACTAGTGAGAATACCACATTGTGAATTTATGCTGTAAATGTTCAATTTAAACAACTTTCAAATATCAAACTATTGCACCAGACTCTTTAGGATGACAGAGATGGTGTTTTATTCAATTAATCTGAATATATTTTTCATTCAGTTAACGTTATCATTACATTTTCTTTGTCTGATTTTTTTAAACCTATTTGTTCACAGCCTTTTATCTTGGGATAGGAGTTGGCATAATTAATCCTTTCTGCAGCTATGAAGCTAATGTTTATTTCATGGCTCAACTAGTAAGAGATACAGGCCTAGAAATTCTAATATGTCGAGCAGCACAGACCGCAGTATTTTGGTGCTGCCTGTTAATTTAAATTAGCACAGCTCTATACTTACTGTAGGGGGGCATCCTTTACCAGGTTTATGGTAATTTACCTGGTCAGGCAGCCTTGCCACTGCACTGTGACCAATTCCAATCAGCGGTTTCGAATCGCTAAACCCTCCTTCCAGTTCTAACTGGAGGAACTTATAATTAATGATATATTAAAAATGGACAAATGGTCTGGATGCAAGAAAGGCAAATTTTATTAAGACTAAAGAAACTACACCACACGATCAAAGTAATCACGGTAAAATTGCTTAACAGGGGAAGGCAGACGGCAAAAATGAGGGATAAATGGCTACAATGTTAATCTTACAATCTTAGCAACATTTCCCTTAAATTACCACCCCTTTACTTCTCACTAGATTGTCTTGCTAGTGGGTCAGAAGCCTTGCTCACCTGCAGTCCAAAGAGTAAAAGAGAAGAGAGAGATGCTTCTGGGAAGCTATCTTTTATACCCCTTTTTTGGGGGCCCACCCAGATCTTATGTTTCTGGGCTAAATCAAAAGAGATCCAAACTGTCCACTTGTCTGGGATGGGTTTGGATAAAGTTGCAGTTTAAATGTGTCCATTGTCTGTGAGGGCTTTCGAATAAAGCTGCAGTGGTTTGAATGTGTTCTTGATTGTCTGTGATGGGCCATCGAATAAAGCTATTTCCTTGATTGCTTAAGTAAATAGCATTGAAGGTATTGTAAACAGAAAGTCATTGTTCTGTGGTCAACTGAGACTACAGTCTCAAGTGGTTACTTCCTTGTGTACACAAAGTAGCAGTTTCTGTAAACAAATCGATTATCTAACTTCCCGAACAGCCTTTGATTGGCAGATTCAAACAGGCTACTCCCCAGTGCAAACAAGCAGGTAGTAGGTTACCAGACCCGTCCAATATCACAGGGTGACTGACAGCTCGGGCTCCATTCCTATGCTAACAGCCTGTCTGCCCTTTTGAAATTCTGTTTCCATGAGGTCTGTTCAGCCATTTTTAACACTCCAAAACTCAAGAGTACATCTTTTAATAAAATATACAATCTTAAAGTGTGTGATTTTCACAAAGTTCTTTGATTCCAGTGTCCAAATGCCGCCTAGCTTACGAGCTTTTTAACGCAGCCTTTTTGCGGATCTGGGTATGTTTAAAAACATTGTCCAACCCAGAGACAATTTAAATCACACAAGTCTTCGTCCATGATGTGGATTAATATTTCCCGATCTTCGGGGGCTGAGGGGATTTTGCGACCCCTACATTCCGCCCTTTGATACTTCCAACTTGCTTGTAGTATCCTCTTGAAGAAGTGAGCAAAATTTTCTGACCCCCCACAAACAATCATCCCCTGTATTTACCTATAGCTACCTACCACTGATCCCCCGACCCGTCTATTCCCCTCAAATCCGAGAAAAACCATGGTACGGTAGGCATCTACAGATTCATCAATTAAAAAATGTTACAATAGGTGTCTCATACCCCTGCACCACTTGTTACATTATAACATATGACAAAATGTTGCAATCTTGGTTATACAATGTAATCAAAATGATCCCAAGCAAGGAGAGGGTCCTACGCCTCTGCGCCACTCGGAACTGTAAAACCAAATACAAAAATCTGCGTTAAACATTTGAAACAAAATGCTGAAATAAACCCCGAACATCACGTGCCAATGATGGGTCACAAAATTCAAATGAGTATTGCTCCGCCCACCCGGGCAGTGAATGTTCCTTCCACCCCCCCCTTTAATGGTCTTAAACTTTTAAAACATACAGAGTGGATTTTACAGAGCAGACTGATCCACCAGCCCTGTGCCGTTCCCTTGTCCCTTTGTGGAGGTGGGGTACCCCTCATGCTTCACAGACCGAGACCGGGGAGTATGGGATCACAACTCCCAGTCCCTCCCCCTCCCGTCTTCCCTCGACTGGCTGCAGAAAATGATGGGTTCCTGTGTGGCAGATCTCACTGGCCACACACTCAAACTTGGATTCCAGATAAGGCAACCCACTCATCCTTCCCAGCCACACTTACATTCTAACTTTGCCCGTGGGTCCCGGGTGAGTTCCTCCCTTCCCCGAACGCACCCACGCGACTCTTGTGTCTCTCCCTCCCCTTTACAATCTTTCCCGGGCCATCACCACCTACTCCCAGGGAACGCGTCCCTATCTGACAAGGCGCCCGCACTTCTCCACCATGACTCCTCAATAGCGAGGTCTCCCGCAAGTGAAATTCAGTCAGGATAGTGCTGGGTTGGGACCGTGCCCCACCCAGCTATGGCCATCTCTTCCGCGTAGGATGAGTAGGCAGGTTCTTCTGGACCCTGTCCGGTTTCTCCCGAAGGTCGCTGCGGGGTCTCCTCCTGGATTTGTCCAGTGGCGAGGTGATCCCCAACATTCTGTATAAGCATATCTCCATTCGATGCCTAGCTCGGGCTGGGTGAACAGGGCTGCTCCTTTGTCCACTCTCCTGCAAAAGAACTTGAAAGGACATGCAGCCAGGTCTCTCACTGACCTGCTGCCTTAGGTGGAGACATGGTCGGGTCCCTCGACCTCGGACCAAAATACAAGCATTTGGCACAATTATGAACTTAAACTTTAAACTTAAACTCAAAACTACTAGTTACATTCTAAACTTAAAATTTAAACACCTTAAAAGCAAGCTATAAACATTGGTAACTTAACACAAAGCTATAATACAAATGCCGCCCGTCTCCGAATGGCCAGGCTAATCTCTGGTGTCACTATCGCAGATTACTGCTGCCTGCAGTGAGGCTGGACTGCCTCCTGCTTCTGGTCCCTGGCAGCTTATGGCTGCTAGTTGGGGACCTCTGTGATCTGTTTCCTCCTGGGCTCGGGAGATTGCTCTTTGTGGCGGGTACTCTGGTGACCATCTTATCTTGGGCTTGCAGACCTGCTGAGACCTTCTGAGGGGCGTCTCCGTGGGGGAAACTTTGGCTGACGGACCCTGAGCCTGGGTCACAGCCCTAGTTGGCTGGGAACCTTCTCCCCCTGATGCAAACAGCCCGCACTGTTTAATATACCTGGCAGCCTGCCAGTAATCCGGGTTTGTCTCCTTTTCCCTACCCACTCCTGTACTGGGGGCAGGTATCCCCTCACCACCCGCTGCTGGTGGATGAAAATCTTCCTTTCCAGGTCCAAAACCTGGCACTGACTCCTTCCATATGTCCCCTGCAAGAGGAATTGCTATCCCTTCCTCCCCAGAGTCCCACACCATAGGGGGAACCACTCTAGAAGCAGGCTGGGAAGCTTGTCCCTT
The DNA here is from genome assembly GCF_052327205.1 of Somniosus microcephalus. Lineage (NCBI taxonomy): Eukaryota > Metazoa > Chordata > Chondrichthyes > Squaliformes > Somniosidae > Somniosus > Somniosus microcephalus. The sequence goes on along the minus strand of NC_140993.1, from coordinate 188,427,185 downwards.
TAAACAGGTGACTGCACCTGCGCGAACCTCCTCCCGGAGTCCCACGGCAGAGGCTGTGAAACCTCTGTATTCAAACAGGTGACTGCGCCTGCGTGAACCTCCTCCCCGGAGTCCCACAGCAGAGGCTGTGAAACCTCTGTATTCAAACAGGCGACTGCACCTGCGCGGGAAAACTGAAGAGGAGCTGCTGTGGTCACGGGCTGGGGAACTGTGCCTGCGTGAACCTCCTCCCTGGAGTCCCACGGCAGAGGCTGTGAAACCTCTGTATTCAAACAGGCAACTGTGCCTGCGCGGGAAAACGGAAGAGGAGCCGCTGTGGTCATGGGCTGGGGAACTGCGCCTGCGCGAACAGACAATTCAAAAGACTGGGGAATTCCTGTCTCCAGACCAGCGACTACGCATGCGCGGGCAGTCTCTTCACAGGGCGGCTCCTCCCTGGGGCCCCCCAAGCGATTTTCTGTGAATGAACTCGCAGCAGCCTGCAGATTTCTACTCTCAGGCTGCGGTTTCTCTGTTTCTGAATTGAATAACTGGTTCAAATTTAAACTTTGGCCAAAACTTAGGTCCCACTAGGGCAGGGAAGTGTCCCAATTGGTGGGTCGGACAACTTTTCCCTTGAAACAAGCCACAGCACCTGTCTTTACAGCCTGTGAACTTGAACTTGTATGGTCATATTTATACAATTTTCATTGGTTGGCGTGGAACCACTTGGTGCACCGGGGTAGTTTTACTGCATAGACCATGGGGCTGGCCCTATCAACTATACTATAGGGTCCCATGTAGAGTGGCTCTAAACTTCCCACCCGGGCATAGTTTCTTACCATCACGAGGTCTTCTATCTCCCACTGGTGGCTTTTGCTAGGCTTGAGCAGCAGCCGATTATTCTGATGCTGCTTCCCCATGCTGTCTGCTGCCTGCCCATAAATTCGTTTGAGGGGTCTGGAGTATACCCCCGCCTGCTCCTGACCGGTGAATCCCGATAGTATGTATGGAACCCCGTTAGACAGAGGTGAGGTGGTGGGATTATCCATATGGATCACGGTGCATGATGCCCCCGTATCCAATAGATAAGGCCCTGTAACCTTCTCTACCTCCATCTGTACGAGCGGTCTCTTCCATTCATCGTACCGGAGATTACACAGGTAGACAGGCTGCACAGGCTCCAGTCATTGTGGGGAGGCAGAGGAGGGTGAGGGGGCTGCAGCACCACTGATTGGCCCTGAGGAAAGATTTTATCGACTCCATGACGGACTCGACTGTATTGGGAGGAGTTTCTGTCTCTGCCTTCTGAGTTGGGGCTGCGGGGGTCCTGGCTTTATCGTCTCTCCCAGGCTTTTTACAATCCCTGCACCAGTGGCCATCCTCCCCACACCTGTAACAAGTGATCTTGTTCTGGGAGGGACGGCTCCCCTCCTGGCGCCACTCTTTCTTGTACTGAGCCCCAGGTTTAACCTTGTGGATCTTACCCTTTTGCTGGGGGGTCCCACTATTCCTACCATTCCTATATGCTACCATGAGCTGCCGGATTACAGTCTCTTCGGTTGCTAGGTGGTCTCGGTGGTCAAACCAAGTATCAGCCTTTGCTTTTATCTGGGGCAGGCAATTGGACACCAGGCAACGAAGCCATTGGGTCCGCTGCCGCTGGTTCAGGTGTGCCCTATCTTGTCCCCCTGTACATGCGCTGTTGTAGGCTGGCCACAGCCTGTCTGCAAATGCCTGTGGGGTCTCCCCTTCTTTCTGCAGTGTTTTCCCTATGCGATCGAACGGACTGCCGTCGTTCGCACCCATGGCTTGTAGTATTTCCTCCTTTAGGTCCTCAAAACCATTCTGCCCTCTCTTAGACTCATCCAAAAGGGTCTGATAGAGCTTACGATCTACAGAGAAAAGCAACATTTTGGCTTCCTCTTTGTCATCACAGCCGTTAACACAGGCTGCCTGTTCTATCCCTTGGAAGTGCATTGAGGGGTCTCCCTTTTCGGAGAGCAGGGGAATATGTTTCACCAGGCCTCTGAGCTGTTGGGTACCATAGGGTACCAGATAGTTATGCTGAACAGCCCCTGGGTCATTATCGTTCATGGGCGGACCGTGCCTCCATTGTCGGAGGGGGTACGCTGGTCCTGATCCCCGCCTGCCTCGCGGGACCTGCTGGCATTCTCCTACCACCCCATTTTCCACCCCTTCTTGCTGCCAGAGCTCCTCAAAACTTGGAGCTGTGGGCTGCAGTCTTGGGATCTCTAATTCACTAGCCAGCTCGGTTTTGGGTGCTGCCTGTGGGGCGGTTTGATTTGGACTGCTGGTACTGTCCGACGGACTTCCCTTTGGACTTATGAGATATACCATCCCTTTAGTCCTGAATAACTCCATACCCAAACTCTATCTTTCTGTTACATGGGGTATGATCTGCTCCCCTGAACCTTTGGTCGCAGGCCAGCTTATAAGCTGCCTTTACCTCCCTAACCATTTCCTCCTGCTCTGTTACTTCTGAGGTGAGGCGGGCATTCTCTTCCTGCAGTCTCATCTCATTACTCTTTGCTTCTGTAATTTGGCACTTTAGGAACTCTATCTTGTGCCGCGCGTGGCTTTTGCCCTCGCTAGCTTCTCGGGTGAGGTGTGCGTTTTCCTCCTGTAGCCTCATCTCACTGTCCCTAGCCTCTGTGACTTCCTGCACAAGGCGCTCCATCTCTGCCTGGCATTTCGTGACCTCTAGTGTGAGGCATGCATTTTCTTCCTGCACCCTCATCCCACTATCTCTGGCCTCATTCACCTCTCTTATAAGGCATTCTACCTCCGCCTGGCATTTTTCAAACTCTGACTCCTGATTCTTGGCCTCTGTAACCTCCTCCCACACCCTCATCTCACCCTTCTTAACCCAGCCACCTATACCATAATAGTTCAGCTTACATGCTGCCACTAACTTCTGCAGGGCTACCCACAGACTGAAAGCAAGAAAAGCAAGAGCTGATGCTTTCTCCAGATGCAGACCACTTATCATATCAAAAACTGCCTCCAGTCCCTTCATGGTCGCCAATTTGTAGGGGGGCATCCTTTACTTGGTTTACGGTAATTTACCTGGTCAGGCAGCCTTGCCACTGCACTGTGACCAATCCCAATCAGCAGTTTTGAATTGCTAAACCTTCCTTCCAGTTCTGACTGGAGTAACTTATAATTAATGATATGTTAAAAATGGACAAATGGTCTGGATGCAAGAAAATCAAATTTTATTAAAACTAAAGAAACTACACCACATGATCAAAGTGATCACGGTAAAATTGCTTAACAGGGGAAGGCAGACGGCAAAAACGAGGGATAAATGGCTACAATGTTAATCTTACAATCTTAGCAACATTTCCCTTAAATTACCACCCCTTTACTTCTCACTAGATTGTCTTGCTAGTGGGTCAGAAGCCTTGCTCACCTGCAGTCCAAAGAGTAAAAGAGAAGCGAGAGATGCTTCTGGGAAGCTATCTTTTATACCCCTTTTTTTGGGGCCTGCCCAGATCTGATGTTTCTGGGCTAAAACAAAAGAGATCCAAACTGTCCACTTGTCTGGGATGAGTTTGGATAAAGTTGCAGTTTAAATGTGTCCATTGTCTGTGAGGGCTTTCGAATAATGCTGCAGTGGTTTGAATGTGTTCTTGATTGTCTGTGATGTGCCATCGAATAAAGCTATTTCCTCGATTGCTTGAGTAAATAGCCTTGAAGGTATTGTAAACAGAAAGTCATTGTTCTTTGGTCAACTGAGACTGCAGTCTCAAGTGGTTACTTCCTTGTGTACACAAAGTAGCAGTTTCTGTAAACAAATCGATTATCTAACTTCCCGAACTGCCTTTGATTGGCAGATTCAAACGGGCTACTCCCCAGTGCAAATAAGCAGCTAGTAGGTTACCAGACCCGCCCAATACCACAGGGTGACTGACAGCTCGGGCTCCATTCATACGCTAACAGCCTGTCTGCCCTTTTGAAATTCTGTTTCCATGAGGTCTGTTCAGCCATTTTTAACAGTCCAAAACTCAAGAGTACATCTTTTAATAACATGTACAATCTTAAAGTGTGCGATTTTCACAAAGTTCTTTGATTCCAGTGTCCAAATGCCGCCTAGCTTACGAGCTTTTTAACGCAGCCTTTTTGCGGTTCTGGGTATGTTTTAAAACATTGTCCAACCCAGAGACAATTTAAATCACACAAGTCTTCATCCACGATGTGGATTAATATTTCCCGATCTTCGGGGGCTGAGGGGATTTTGTGACCCCCTACACTTACCTCTTTTACTGGTGCTACCCTCAGCAGCATGCACAATGTAGCATGGCCGTAGCATCTCTGGAGCAAGAACAGCATTATTTTAAAGCTAGCCTGACATTTTAGGAAGCAGTGTCGGTCACTTAAGAGGGAATTGCCTTCTAAAATGTAAAAAAGTAAAAATCATGTAAAAATAGGCAGTTTTTAGCTCTTACAGCTCAACTGACTTCTGAAATTTTTTTAAAAATAATTTGCAAATGGCAGTCTTCAGCTCTTACAGCTGAATTGCCTTCCACACCAAAAAAAAATAGTAAAAGTGTTTCAGCACTAACACAGATGGCTGAACAAGCCAGGGAAGGGGCACCCAGGGTCTCACACACAGAACTCCAGCTTTGTGCAGGGGGTCAACACTGCAAGAGAGGTCCTCTACCTACATGGGCCAGGAGGCCCTCCAGAAAGCAGGATGTGGGACCAGATCACCGAGGCCATCACTGCCAGCAGTGTCACCCCCACAACCTGGCTCCAGCGCCCAAAGCTGCCTCATGACCTCAGGCCAGTAATCAAGGTCAGCGAATGCACCATCCAAAACCCTCTCCTACCAACTGCAAAACTAGCCTCACACACTGCTCATTGCATGACCCTCACCCCCATCACTCACATACCAACACTCTCTAACAACACGAGGCACACCTCCCATTCCTAGTTTCACCTCAACTCCTTGGAGAAGATGGTGTAGGCTATTCTTGGCAGAGGCATGGCTGAGCCCTTGGCCAGGGGCATGGCTGAGCCCTTGGCCAGCGGCAGGGCTGAAAGGATACAAGATGCTGATATCCTCATATGTTATCCTCCTTCTGGCATGCACCGCTTGCTTTCCCACCCTCCCCTCACTACAACTCTACCCTTGTGCCTTCCTCATTTCAAACACCCAAGATATGTAGCCGGCCCAGCCAGTGGTTGGCCAAGAAGAGGGAGAGGAGAGAGAAGAAGAAGAACAACAAACACAAAGGAAAAGAAATGCTGCCACTCGATTTGACACTCCCAGCCACCAGCTCCTCGAGGTCGTCCTGCAAGGCCATTTACAGTGTCCCCCACTGAAAGTCAGCAGCCTTCCACCAGCCAAGCTGCAGCCACTGGGGTAGCACTGCATGGCATCAGTAGGATAGGCAAAGGGACACACTAGTCACAAAGACAGTCACTAAGGGAATGCAGTTGATTTCTTGATGTCTTAGTGGATGGATAGATGTATAAAGTTGGATTGGATAGTTTGCTTTGTAGTTTATTTCAGTATTGTGGCCAAGAGGACGCTGTGATCGTCAGTAACAGAGGGAAGGTAAGGTGTGGGACAAATATTGAAAGGGGAATTGGGATTGCGGTCACTGGTACTGCAGGCAGAGGATTCCATCCAGGATATCCCGGCCAGAAAGAGGATGTCTGGTTTGCATCCTTCCGTCTGCACCTTCCTCTTCCCTCTGTGAGCGGATGCTAGAGTTCTGAAATAAAAGCAGAAAATGCTGGAAATACTCAGCAAGTCAGGCAGCATCTTAACCTGAGATGTGAACTCTGTTTCTCTCTCCACAGATGCTGCCTGACCTGCTGAGTATTTGCCACATTTTCTGTCTTTGCAGAGGCCTTCTGTTGCCATCCGAGGCCTTGCATGGGTCCAGCAGCACTCACTGCACATTTAAAAAATTTAACATATATTGCACCAAGCCACTACTTCAATAAAATATAAAGGGCTAGAAATTTGCCTCCTTTCCGCCTCCCGTTAGCACCTCGGGGGGCGATAATGGGGCGCTAAGGATTTACCGCCCGGGCGCGGCGATAGTACCGACGCCCACTAAATTTACCTGGTGGTTTGCAGCAGCGGTAACCCCTAGCACCACGCTCTTCTGTGTCCGGAGATCATGACATCATCTAGATGCGTAGCACCCCGGACCCAAAATTTGGTTCAGCCCCTAAAGCTTCGCTGGTCGGTAACACTGACAGCTGCAGGAGGCAATGTTCGAGAGGCCGGGCGCTTCGGGGGAGCTAATTAAAGGTAAGGCTGCTGGTCCTCAGTGGAAATGTGTTTCCTTCCTCTAGGATGCATTTTGAAAATGTTTAAATGGCCCGATTGATCAGCGCTGCACTCTGTTAGAGTGCTTGGGGCCGATCGGCGAGGATCCTGGCTGCCATCGGCGATGATGGAGATCGTTTAAATGCAGAACCTGCAGCAATTGCCCTCCCCTCAAGGGAGGGAAGGAGCCCTCGGATCCCGGCAATGCTGCAGTGGTCATTGTGCAGTGCTGCACCTCTACCACACCCCCTGCTTGGTTTAGCGCTCCAGAAGGGAAGTGGTAGCGCTTGATATAGCACTCTACGTCCTGCAGCGCTAACACTGAATTTACCGAAAGCTGAGAATGATTAGTGCCTGCCGCTAATTTTTCCAGCTTTCAAACTTTACCGCCCCAAACGGGGCGATACTGAATTTCTCCCCCAAAAGATCCAGTCCAAAAGCTTAAATCCAAACTTACCTGAAAGATGTGTATGTCCCTTTAATTAGCACTGACAGCGTCTCTGTAAGTCAGCTGCACGCTCGCTTTTAGGATCCAGAGCATTTGCTAACAGCAGCATTGTGGCCATCAGCAAAATCATGCCAGAGGTCGACGGAAGTGAGGCGGCCGCCAATTTTTTTCAAGAAATGGGCCTTAACCGAGAGCGGTAAGTCCACAAAATTTGAGGCCATAATTTTGCCTGAAGGCAGATGAGTTAGACACTTTTTTTCTTTCTCTTCATTGACACTCCACTAGCAGTAAGATATATAACAGATTGAAAACTAGTTCACATTTGGCAGGCTATGGGACTTGACCCTATGCCTGATCGCTGAGGTGTAAAGTGAGCATTTTGCTCCTCTCGCACCTGATGCTTCGGCTCTATTGTCTCTGCAAGGAGATCTCTTGACAGTCTTTTCCAGTCAGGCAGCTGTGCTAGCAGCCCATCCAAACCTAGTTTTCTTTTTAATACATTTATTTCACATGAGAGGAAGATGTAAAAACAGCTTTTTTTTGTCAAATTTGAATCCTGAAATTGAACACCAGCAAGACACCAGGAGACAAGGTGTAAAGAAAGAAAATTGTAAACAGAAGAAATACTTTGAAGGGTTTAAAACCTATTTCATATGTCAGGTTGAACAAATCACTACACACTGCTTATATTAGGTAAACAAACAGGAAGAATAGGTTTAATTTGTATCAGTTCTTATCTTCTCACACTGGGGTTATTGATTTTATTAGTTAGTGGTCTGTTTCTACTGCATGAGAGTAAGTGGCAACAAAACAAAGGAGAAACAGGCTACAAGAGTAAAGATCTTGTTGATACATGCTTAGCTTGGAAGCCTGATGTGTTAATGTGAGTATTATTAACATTAAAGACTAAATACTGGTAGTAGCTCATTGGTAACTGCAGAACAGACGTCAGAAAAACTGCAGGTGATGGAAGCAATGGAGTCACCCATGTAATACGGTTACAAAATTTAGAGGACTGCAGGAATTAACGGATTCCTACGAATAACTGAGATCGACACAGGAGAGCAATTAAACAGGTCTTTACTCAAAGGAGATGCCACAGGGACTGCCTGGGCAGCCCCGTGGTTTGCGACATGACGTCATTGCGTTTGCCCGCGTTGTCCCGCGCTCTTAAAGGGGCCACGCCCCATACATGCAAACTCTATATGGAAAGCACAGTAATGCCTAACACAATGGTACAGGTTTAGGCTGGTGTTAGAACATCGTTAAAGGGAATTATATACAGTTATCCAGAGCCATTCAGTGGTTCTGCCACAGGACATCAATTCTGGGTTGGTTGAATATCTCATTCTGCCCACATATCTGCTATTACTGTCAGCTCAAAATAATGTTTAAGTAATAAAATCATGACAGCTTGTCAAAAAAATACATTCCCACTAAAAATAAGGGAAGAATAAGAAATTATCTTTTATAAAATAAAGCAGGGACAGTCAGGAAGTGTGCATTGTAAAGGTCAATATGATAGGATTCCAACGAAACAGCAACAATAATTACCACCAAAACGCTTGCTCTTGTCACCGCTAGACTCAACGGGCTGGATTCTCCTTGTGTTGGCAAGTTATTTGTTGGGGAAGGGGCGTAATGCCCACCTAAGTGACTCCGCTGCAAACCACTGCACTTTCCTCACAGCCCCTCATTTGCAATGCAGTGTGGGTTTGGAGCTGTAACGCCACTCCTGATAGGTTTACTGCTGTTGAAAGGGAGATTTCAGAGCTTCAATGTCTAAAAGGCAGCATGTGTTTCTGGAGAGCAGCAGAGAGCAGTGCCCAAAATGGCTGAAAGACCAGCAGCCTCGGAGAGTCTCTGCATGCACCCCCTCCAATGGCCACACACTTTTTTTTATTTGTTCATGGGATGCGGGCACCACTGGCAAGGCGAGCATTTATTGCCCATCCCTAATTGCCCTTGAGAAAGTGGTGGTGAGCTGCCTTCTTAACCCGCTACAGTCCATGTGGTGAAGGTACTCCCACAGTCCTGTTAGGGAGAAAGTTCCAGGATTTTGACCCAGAGACGATGAAGGAATGGCGATGTATTTCCAAGTCAGGATGGTGCGTGACTTGGAGGGGAACTTACAGGTGGTGGTGTTTCCTTGCGCCTGCTGCCATGGTCACACTAGGTGGTAGAGGTCGGGGGTTTGGGAGGTGCTGTCAAAGAAGCCCTGGCAGGTTGCTGCAGCGTACCTTGTAGATGGTAAACACTGCAGCCACGGTACGCTGGTGGTGGAGCGAGTGAATGTTCAATGTGGTGGATGGGGTGCCAATCAAGCAGGCTGCCTTGTCCTGGATGGTATCGAGCTTCTTGAGTGTTGTTGGAGCTGCACTCATCCAGGCAAGTGAAGAGTATTCCCTCACACTCCTGACTTGTGCCTTGTAGATGGTGGAAAGGCTTTGGGGAGTCAGGAGGTGAGACACCCATCGCAGAATATCCAGCCTCTGACCTGCTCTTGTAGCCACAGTATTTATGTGGCTGCTTCAGATATGGGCTTGGAAAACCCTTTCAACTGCAACTGTAGGGCTACTGGAAGCTGGTCCCTCGGGGACACAAACTTCCTTAAAATGAGAATCAGCTTGGGTCTTTAAGCCGCGATTTTACCATCGAATGTGGGTTCGCTTCGGGTTGGCTACTCGGTGGGTTCCGGTCCCGCTGCCAGTTTCAGCCTCACTGAAATAACAATTTTGACTTAACTGGGCTTATTAAGCCCGCCGTGCATGTTACCCGGCCCAATCAGTGGGTTCGGGTCTGCTGCTCGCCTCTGCTGACATCTTCGATTCATCTGCATTTAAGGGGCCCACGCAGCTTTGGTATTTCATTCAAATTCTGATGCTTCTCAGTATTCCTGATGACTGCTTCAAGAGTCAAGGCTTCTCCCCGATTTGATGATGACTCCCTCCAGGCTCTTATGGAGGGAGTGAGAGGGCACAAGGAGGGTCTGTTTCCCTCCAATGGACAGAGGAAACCTCCTCAGCAAACCAAGGCAGCCTGGCTGCAAATTGCTGAGGAGGTGAGCTGTGGTCGCACCTGGGTTCAGTGCAGGAAAAGGTTCAATGATCTGCTACACTCAGCAAAAGTGAGTATAACATCACACTTACCTTCAATCTGCTCCCCATCTCCTCTCATCACCAGCATGCTGCATTGGCAACCTACTCCTGTGCATCCCAACTTACCCTTACTTCCCTTGCACCCTTATCCATCCCACTCTCTCTATGTACAGAATCACTTCACTATTCTACTATATACCCCTCACACTCACTAGCACTGTGATGCAATGACAACAACTGATAATGCACAGGGAGGGCCCTTGGTATTGGCACCTCACTCCATCTTTGACACCCTCTAAGCATCTATGCTATGGATTGTAAAAACTCAGTCCAACATTCTCGCTCAAACTCCACTTGTGTTCCTCATTGCAGGAAAAGAGAGCCCACAATAAGAGGGAGAGGGGCAGGACAGGAGGAGGGCCACCTTCCATGGCACATTTAACCACCGCTGAGGAAGCTGCTATTAAGATCGTCAGAGGTGCTGAGGAGCTGGAAGTGGGGGACGGAGAGACAGGCGAAGTAGAGCAAACTGGTGACAGAATAGATTTGCGACCCTCTCATTTAGATTTCATGAGTGACTGATATGGCATCTGATGTTTATACAGATTGAATTCTGATCATCTGCATAATGGGATGTGTCTGCTACGTTAATATCACATGTCTAACTCATGCCTTTACTCCCCCACAGGACCATCGTGAGCCCCCCTCCCCACTGTCCAGGAGGAAGAGCCGGAACACTCCTCAGAGGAACCTGCAGCCTCGGAGGGAGCAGCATCAGCAGAAATGAGTGCATCCAACACCAGCGTAGAGACGCACACCTCGGAGGGTCAGTTGCGAGATAGATTAGTGTTGTCACCTGGTGGCATAGTGGTTAGCACTGTTGCCTCACAGCGCCAGGGACCCGGGTTCAAATCCGGCCTCGGGTGACTGCCTGTGTGGAGTTTGCACATTCTCCCCGTGTTTGCGTGGGTTTCCTCCGGGTGCTCCGGTTTCCTCCCACAGTCCAAAGATGTGCGGGTTAGGTTGATTGGCCATGATAAAAAATTGACCCTTAGTGTTAGGGGGGATTAAATACATGGGGTTACGGGGTTACGGGGATAGGGCTTGGGTGGGATGGCTGTCGGTGTAGGGACCGGGTGCTAGGGTTTGGATGATCAGCCATGATCTCGTTGAATGGCGGAGCAGGCTCGAAGGGCCGAATGGCCTACTCCTGCTCCTATCTTCTATGTTTCTATGTTTCTAAGAGCTTTTGAAGCTGTCAAACACTGACAATCTGTACTCTAAGTTAATTCCTTCCTCTCAGGCTGATTTAGAGATCTCTTCAGAACAGAAAGCAGAATGCTGCAACTTTTGACAGCTCGCAGCCATTCTGCTTTTTGTGCTGATGAGATGAGGGACTCCCGAGGCCTGAAGGAAGGAAGCCTGCATTAGTAAGTAAAGGTAAGTAAAACTTATTTAAACACTTTACACACACCAAATACACTTACCTCTGCACTCATGCACCCATCACTCACCTGAACACTGGACATCTGGAACCCTCCAAGTCCTTCAGCCCGACGGTCCGCCTCGTTAACTTGGCGTGGTTTGGAGCCATCAGGCAGCCCACACTTCAGAGATAAAAATAGGGATTAGGCTAAATACTGCCTGTTAACTACCTGTAAACAGGCAGTTAATTGGCACTAATCCCCTTCCCGCCTCGGGGAGGCCGTTCCCAGCACAGGTCGGGTACCCGCCTCCTGGGAAATGGGCATGGAGGCGGGTTGGGGGCGGGATGGGTTCGTGCCCCCTGATTTCGCAATTTTAACACCCCACATGCCTCCATTCCCACCTCTACGGCCCTGGGAAATTCTAGCACTGTGACTCCGTGGCATTCCAATTTCAATGCAAACACTTGCTTGGTGTCTCTATTGAAGCCATATCTTCAAAGTTTTCTTGTTGGTATCATATTTATTATGTATTTATTAAAGACACTTTGACCATTTCATGCGTTTCTAGCTATCTCAATTGGTTGCATATTTAATCGTGTTTCCTGTCTTCCAATTTTAACATAAAAATTATTTGACAAGCAGGTGTTTCTTTTACTTGATGTCATCTTTTCAAAGGCACATGCCTCTTTTAATGTTTGTGTTTCTGTTTTACGTGTTAGTTCTTAGCACTTTAAACTGGGCATTTTCATTGTGTTATTCCCAAACTCCAGACCTTTCAGAAGTGCCAAACTGCCATTTCAATAGGGTAATTGTTTTAGTATATTTAACTAATTCCCATTTCAAAGCTTGTTTGGTTTTTACAACTTTGTTGAACAACTGATCTTTATCTCAGAAGCCTGTATTTCTGTTTGCAGCATGTGTCTCTGAGGCTTTCCAGACTTTTAAACCCAGTATATCATGTATTAATAAATATCAGAATTCTATTCATATTATGGTGTATCTTTCTGAAATATGGCTTACTCCCTCACAGTGCCTGGTTCTGCTGCTGCCACGGCTGCTCTTCCTCCGATTCTGAGGATCAGGATGAGAGGATATAAAGGGTTCCCATTCTGCTAGTATATATCTCAGTTGAGGAATAGATGTTATAAGTGCGCAGTCAGTGTGGGGACAGGGTGTTCCAAGGAGGTCACAGTGTATATGAATCTCAGATTAAACACTTACACGCTCAATAGACCTGCAAAATGTGTTCCAAAACCTCAAAACACAAAGTTCTGGCATCTGAAAGTGAGCCATGTTACAGGTCCGCTTTTATGCTACAGGAGCAGCTGTCAACATAGAAAGATAGAAACATAGAAGATAGGAGCAGGAGTAGGCCATTCAGCCCCTCGAGCCCGCTCCGCCATTCAATGCGATCATGGCTGATCATCCAAATTCAGTACCCTGTCCATGCTTTCTCCCCATATCCCTTGATCCCTTTAGGCTTAAGAAATATATCCAACCCCTTCTTGAATATATTTAATGAATTGGCCTCTACTGCCTTCTGTGGTAGAGAATTCTACAGGTTCACCATTCTCTGGGTGAAGAAATTCCTCCTCATCTCTGTCCTAAATGGCTTACCCCGTATCCTTAGACTGTGACACCTGGTTCTGGACTCCCCGACCATCGGGAACATTCTTCCTGCATCTAATCTGTCTAGTCCTGTTAGAATTTTATAAGTTTCAATGAGATCCCCTCTCATTCTTCTAAACTCCAGCAAGTGCAAGCCCAATCGACCCAGTCTCTCCTCATACGTCATTCCTGCCATCCCATGTATCAGTCTGGTGAATATTCGCTGCACTCCTTCCGTGGCAAGAACATCCTTCCTCAGATAAGGCGACCAAAACTGCACACAATACTCAAGATGTGGTCTCACCAAGGCCCTGTACAACTGCAGCAAGACATCCTTGTTCCTGTACTCAAACCCTCTCGCTACTAAGGCCAACATACCATTTGCCTTCTTAACCGCCTGCTGCACCTGCATGCTTACCTTCAGTGACTGGTGCACAAGGACACCCAGGTCTCATTGCACTTCCCCTTCTCCCAATCTATTGCCATTCAGATAATAATCTGCCTTCCTGTTTTTGCCACCAAATTGGATAACCTCGCATTTATCCACATTATATTGCATCTGCCATGCTTCTGCCCAATCACCCAACCTGTCCAAATCACACTGGAGTTTCTCGGCATCCTCCTCACAGCACACATGCCCACCCAGCTTTGTGTTGTCTGCAAACTTGGAGATATTACATCTAGTTCCCTCGTCCAGATCATTCATATATATTGTGAATAGCTGGGGTCCAAGGAACGATCCCTGCGGTACCCCACTAGTCATTGCCTGCCACTTGGAAAAAGAGTCATTTATTCCAACTCTTTGCTTCCTGTCTGCCAACCAGTTCTCTATCCAAGTCAATACCTTGCCCCCAATCCCATGTGCCTTAAATTTACACGCTAATCTCTTATGCGGGACCTTATCGAAAGCCTTTTGAAAGTCCAAATACACCACATCCACTGGTTCTCCCTTATCTATTTTACCAGTAACTGTAATGGGTTTTAGATTGCAGAGGTTTCTCTCTCTAGAGGCCTCTCTCTCTTCCACAGTAAAACCGTGAGTGGTTCAACCCACTCGCCCCTTAGATTCTGTACTCTGGACTTTGGGGCAGGAACTACAATGTAGAGAAAACTCTTATAGACCAAGTTTGATGAAACAAAATGGTATGGATGAGAGGATAGCGGATTATGTCTTTGGCAAGGTAAATCTCACTAAGCAGTGGATTTCCGATCTCTTACTGGATGGGCATCCGGTGGACGCAGCCATCAGGTGGACAGAGAGCAAAGAGCATAAGAAGTCAGTGGAGAAGGCAGTGTGGCTGATGTGTTACAAGAAGCAGGTCCAGATCTTGGACCGAGTCGTTGCAGCACAGGCAGCCAGGATCACAGCCCAGGCAGCAGAGATAGAGGAAAAGGCCATGGGTGGGGAAAAACTCATCACAGCGCTTCACGCGCTGAATCAGGAACGCCAAGTGGTAGTTGGTCAACATCAGGCTAGGATAGATTACCTGGAGTGCCAGGTTACTGAGGCAAAGATCCATGAAACGAGGATCCAGGAGAAAAATGCCTGCCTCGCACAACAGCTAAGAGCTCAGGAGGAGAGAGTAGTGGAGGTTAAGGCAGCTTACAAGCTAGCCCTCGAGCACGGGTTTGAGAGCGCAGACCATGGCCCCTGCCAAAAGACCATAGAGGACCTGAGAACGGCCCTGGTTAATGCAAAAGGCATGGTGTGCCTCGTCAGCCCGAAAGCCAGTCACATGGACTTTTTAAAGGAGTCGAAACAGCCGATTCCAGCCAAAGTAGTTGTGGCACCAGCCACCGAGCCCTCAGTACCGCCGAGCTACAGTGAGGCTTGGCCGGAAAAACAAGGGGTGGTAAAAGAGGAGGTAGCCGAGGTGGAATGTGAGGAAGAACAGCCACTGGTAGCAAAGCCGGGACCGGCACCAATGTGTCCCGCTCAGCACCAGAGGTTCGGTCCCAATGCCGCAAATGGCGATGACGGACCCCACCTGAACCAGCTCGTGATGCCCTACAGTGCCCAACAAATAAGATCCATGGTGACCCACCTCCCAAGACTCACAGTAAAGGGAGATCCCTCAGTTCATTTCAGGGAGATAGAGGAGACAGCCGCCATTAATGATTGTGACGATCAGGAACAGGCAAAAATGTTGCTCTTCTCCCTGGATTGCACAATCCTTCAGTGCCTCTCAGATGAGAGTAAGAGGGGACGAAAAGGGTATGTGGATCTCAGGGAGGAAGTTTTAGAAGTAATGGGAGTGGACGACAGTAGTCCGTTCGACCGTGTGGAAGGGACCGTGCAGCTATCTGGAGAACCCCCACGGATTTTCGCAGAAAGGCTGTGGCCAGTGTATCAGCGCAGTTGTCCGGGTGTGCCTGAACGGGTTGCAATGAGCGCCGAACAGTGGGTTCATTGGCTCTGTTGCTTGGTTACCAACAGCTTGCCACAGATACGGGCCCTAGCCAGATCTTGGTTTGATCCCCAAGGTCCCGGTGTCACGGAGGAGATGGAGCTCCGCCAGCTCAACGTTGCGTATAAGAATTGTAGAGGTCAGGAAACACCTCCCCAGAAGGGAAAGGTGCATGAGGCAAAACCCGCAGCCCCAAGCAAGAAGGAGTGGCGTCAGGAGGGGAATCGCCCTGCCCAAGCCAAGCTCAATTGCTACGGGTGTGGGAAGGATGGACATTGGCGCAAGGACTGTAGAAATCCGTGGAAGGATAATAAGGGAAAATTTCCCGCAGCCCAAGCCCAAGCCCAGACCGCTGCCCCAGCACCAGCCCAAACCCAAGCCATAGCTCCTGCCCCAGCACAAGGAGTTGGTGCAGATATGGGTCCCGCTGCGATAGAATCAATTTTAGAGACAATGCGGTCTCTGATGATCGCGCAGGGGAAGATAGCCGTCGCTACTGGTCTTGTCATTCCCGAGACCCCGACCGCTGTGCCCAAATGACTAGAGCCGGCACAGCCTGTCTAACTCTGCGCGCTGCGATATGATATCTGGAGGCGACCCCTTGTGGAATTGGAGGTGGGGAAGGTAAAGGGGCATCGTGCACTGTGATCCATACAGATGACCCTGTCACCTCACCTCTGTCCACCGGGGTTCCCTACCTTCTATCGGGCTTCCCAGGCGAAGAACAGGCTGGCGCATATTCCATTCCCCTCTCCATTCATTTAGGACCACTTCGCACCACGTGGAAGTGTACGCTAATGAAGTGGGAGGTGGGAGGGGGAACAGGGGTCCTTGGGGGCGATTTCTTGGTAGCACACGGGGTCCTTGTGGATCTGAGAAATCACTGTCTCTGGGGAGTGGGTATGGGGGAACAAGGAGTAGGGGAAGTCAAGGCGAACCCACCGAAACCACGGGTCGGCCGGCGAGAAGTAAAATTCTTGGGTCTGACCATCCGCGCTGGAGAGGGAGCCATAGACCAGGGTGGACAGGAATCAGTGCAAGGCTCACTGGTCCCTGCCACTCGCACAGTAAAAACACCCCGGCGCAAGAAATGGTTTCACATCAATCAGTGCAAACTGTTTAAGCCAGGTGCAAGAGTACCAGCAACCGAAGCCAGGTCTGAGGGTAAAGATCCTCAGCCTGAGGCGTGCAAAAAGTCACAGACCCCACAGGCTGGAACTGTAGCCTGCTTGGAGGGAGAATCTGACCCGCCCACCTGGGAGATTTCCCCAATGGCCTGGGACTCAGACGAGGAGGAGCCCGAAGATCAAGGCCCTCCCCCTGATTCGCACGCTATCGGAGCCGAGGAGCCTGAACAGCTGAGCCACGCCCTGATACGATTCTGGAGGAGGTGGAGTCGGGGGACGGAGATCCCGCCCTCGACTCAAGTTTGGGGGAGATAGAAATTGGGGGCGGAGATCCTCCACCTGTAGGGACAGGTGAGGAGGAGTTGTCTGCCACAGACCCAAATCCCAAAGGGGAGGAGCCTGAGGGAAGTGAGCCAAAGCCTGCAGTCATGGAGGAGCCACGGGCTGTGAGAGCCAAGGTCCCACCCAAAGGTCCACTCGCTACGGGAGCCACACCAAAGGAACCCCCTCGCAGATTGCCTCGGGCGCCCCAGCCAAGGAAGCCCTGGCCCGATTCCCCCACCTTCAGTAAACGCAGACTTGGGAAACCCCTGGCAGAACGCAGTCCCCAGTTGACAGCAAAAGGCTGCGAGCAACCCAAGCCACAGGTCACTGCAGCCCCGCCACAGGGAGCGGCAAGCTGCGGCCCAATCAGGGATTAGGCAAGCCGCCCGGGGACGGGCGGCGCTTTACATAAGTTAAGTTTAAGTTAATTAAGTTTAAGGTGTATATATATTAAAGTGTTTAGAGTCATAAGTAGTTTTGAGATCTGCTCAGTATGCGTATTCGTTTGGATCGAGGTCGAAAGACCCGATCATGCCTTCACCTAAGCCAGAATCTCTCGGGAGCCTGGCTATATTGTTTAATTTGTTACAGGAACCAAGAGGATGATGAACAGAATCCTCCTTATGGTCGTGGTAATCGGGTGGAGCTGGGCCTATTGGGGCCGCACCAAGGACTCCACGATCTATGGGTGCTCTGGCAACAGAGGCCCCATCGCGACTGATGGAACCGGCCCACGAGACGCTGAAGAGACTGCCGTATATTTCCACGAAGGGAGGTGGCCAGGATGGCTGGGGTCGAACTCTATGGAATAGTCCAGCCAGTCCGGGTTTGCGTACCGAGAGACTTCCTTGATGTGCCCCCAAGTGAGGGTCATAGCACCCAGAGTCAGCGTTACGGTCGGGAAGAAGATTTGCCTGGTATGCTTTGGACATGTTCCTTTGGACCGATGGTGGTGGCTGCGCAAGTTGAGCAGAACCATGAAGAACTCTACGGTCGAGTGGGAGAGACTGGGTAACAATACCCATTGGACTATTACGGGAACTCAAGGGGGGTTGAGTGTCTGTTGGGACAAATGGTGGGAACCAGATGAGGGGATCTACATCTGCATGTGGGGTTCAGAACGCGCTTGCCCCACAGGCGTCTCCATCTTTTTCCAAAGGCAGTGGCAGGATGCTGGACAGGGAATGAGGTGGGACGTCAGCACATGGGCGTGTGGAGTCCCATACTCTCAGATCCCAGTAAACGCCACTGAGCTCATCACCCGACCCTGCAAGCCCCTGCCCACAATTGCGGTAGCTAAAGCCCTCAAGGAAGGGTGCCCCACCACAACAAAGGGACCTGGGAATGGACTGGTATTGGTACCCACAGGTCAGGTGCTGTACCAAGGGGTGCACTACGCGGTGGCTTCGGTGATTTTAAACCTCACCGAAGTGCGGTTGCCAGAGTGGTGCCCCAGGGAAATGGAGCAATTATACCAGGTCCTGTTAACAAACATGTTTAAACAGTTTTACGAATTCGACTTTGCCGATGTCGACAGAGCCGGATTGTACACCACACCACATGAGGTCTTGGACAGAATAGGGAGACAAAGAAGGGGTGCAGTAAATTATATTTTTACAACCTTTAACACAGGGACTTCCGTCATCAACACTTTGGATGATGTGGAGCTGCAAGCCCAAATCAATGGTTTGAAAACTCAGTTAAGAAAGACACTGACTGATGAGAATAAGGTAGTGGGTTCTGAGTTACATGAGGACCAGGCCATGACACTACACTTAAAAGAGATAATATCTGAGCTGGAGAAACACGCCAAAACGGTAAATGCTCTCATCAGGGAGGTTCGGAATGCATCAGATCAGGCTGCACAGAACGAAGCTTGTATGCTGTACGGGGCATGGTTACTGGGCGAGGGCCGCAGTAACCTGGAGGATTTGAAACAAGGTTTAGTCCCCTCCTGGATCAGCAACAATCACCTTGCAGCCCTCCACCCTTTTGAGAATGCATTGAGTCCGTGCCAGCTCAGACTAGCTTCAGAGGCCTACCCAGTCCCAGTGGACTGTGGATGGTCTAACTACACCATTATGGGTATAGTGGAAAGAATGCCGGTGATGGGAAAGACAGCTAAACCCGCCCCGGTATACAGGGTGGAGAACATTGGAGTCATTCAGGGGGGTGCGCACATTCGCTACACAGGGGTCCCACCTTGCATCATTTGATGGGAGCATGTAATGACGGGTACCGACCTCTCGGGGTGCTGGAGCCGGGGAGCACACATCATCCTGTGTCTCCAGCACTTGAATGCCCGTTCAAAACCACAGTGCGGGTTCAGAACTGCTGGCGCGGAGCCTATAAATTGCACCATGGAGGCAATGGCACAAGGCCATGTGCCCCCGCAGGTGGCATATATAGGAGGTGGGACATACTGTGTCACCTCTGCAGCACCCCACTACCAACATGGACAGCATGGTTGGTGTCCAGTTAGTGACAGCAGCTTCTGTTTCAAGCCCAGGGCAGAAGTTCAAGTGGCCCAAGAGTGAATTGTCCCCATTCCTGAACCTTCCACTGTTCACATCTCTGTTAAAGAGAATTTCACCGATCTATAGCGATTCGTTGCACATTTAGGATATACCATTCCCCCTCTCCCTGAACACCTCACCAAGATATTAAAAGCCGTTGTTGTTTCACAGAAACATTTCTATACACTGGAGCAGAAGACTTTAGAGATAGGGGCAGACATATTGGATATAGTGACCCCACCGTGGTGGGACCTGTTCACTAATATAGAAGTCCCTTCTTGGATTAGGATAGCCTCCCACATTCTTGTAGTGTGCCAGGTTATCATTGTAGTTTATTTACTGTTTGTACACTGTAAAGAGGTCAAACATTCGCAAAAGTACGAGAATAGAGGGGAATGGAGGGAGCATTATGTGCGGGTAGAAGAAGAGACACCTGTTTAGTTCTGCTGCTATTGTATAAAGTTAAAGGTTTCTCTCCCTCCTCTGTATTTAGCATGTATTCATGTGCATTTAATTTTCGTGTGTGTACTTTATTTTTTATTATTGAAGTTTATTAGATGTGTTGTTTGTGGTAAACCACTTTTATCGTTCACTGTTATATCGTTACACTATGGTTATCACTGTTTACACTGTTGTATCACTACACGAGGTCGCCTCTTGTCATGCTGTTATACCTGGGCTGACCACTGCTGACTCCGCCATGGCTCCACCTACTTGCCCAGGTATAAAGGTGGTCGACTGGCTGGTATTCCTCCTTGTTGGATCCGATCACCCACGAGGGTGGGCTCTGTTATTTAGCCAATAAAAACCTATAGTTACTGTCTTAACTCATCGCTTTTCATTGGATGAATTGATAGGTACATCAATTTTATTGGCTAAATTTTGAAATGTCTTTAACGGAGCAGCCAAACGACCAGTCAGACGCCCAGCTACAACAGCCACAGCAGCCGGCCTGGCTGCGAGCCCTCCGACCGCCGTACCTGGATCTAAACCCACAGGCAGCAAACTCAGCCCTCGACTTCAAACACTTTGCTGAGCTGTTTCGAATCCTACCTGGGAGAATCCGGCGTGCCTCAGAGATCCAAACTAAGAGTTCTGACCGCCCAAGTGAGCCCTAAAGTATTTGCACTCATCCAGGACCTTACTACATACGAGGCCACCCTCAACCTGCTGAAAGAGCAGTACCGGAGCCCGGTAAATTCTATGTATGCCAGACATCTCCTAAGATCCCGCCCGCAACAGCCAGGAGAGTCTGCAGATGAATTTTTACGGGCGCTACAAACACTCGGCAGGGACTGTGAATTTAAAGCTGTAACGGCTGCAGAAAATACTGAAGAGAATATCCGCGATGCCTTCGTGAAAGGCCTTCGGTCCGACTACTCACGGCAAAGACTGCTCGAATCAAAGGACCTCGACCTGAACACAGCTGCAGCCCTCGCTCGCTCTCTGGAAGTGGCCCTTCGAGACCTCGAGGCGTATTCCAGGTACTGTGCTGCGCGACCCTGGGACTCGGGCCCGACCCCGACCGCAATACCCCTCGCACCGCCGCCTCTGGGACCTACCTCAGCGTCGGCGTCCCGGACCCGATCGGGACCGCCACCCCTGGTACCGGCTGCGACATCGGAGCCCCGCGATCGGGCCGCCGGCTGCTTTTTCTGTGGCCAGGCGAAACACCCGAGGGCGCGCTGCCCTGCAAGAAACGCGACCTGCTCCGACTGCCACAAGAAAGGCCACTTTGCGAAGGCCTGCAGGGGGAAAGCCACAGACGCCAGCAGTGCCTCATGCGAGTTGTGGGGGCGGCCATCTTTCATCAAGGCCACAGATGCCAGTATACCCTCGTGTGAGTCGTGGGGGCGGCCATCTTTGATCAAGGCCACCGACACCGGCAGTGCCTCATGTGAGTTGTGGGGGCGGCCATCTTCTCCGCCATTTTATGCAACGTCATGGGCACCGCCATTTTGTTCACCACACTCGACCGCCACCTTGTCTCCAGACCCGACCGCAGCCTCACCCGCAGACTACAGCAGCTCGCTCAGCCATACACTAGCCTCCGTCACACTGGACCAAGCTCGCCCGCATCACCTGTCCAAGTCCATGATGGACATCAAAGTAAACGGCCACGCCACGACCTGCCTGTTCGACAGCGGAAGCACGGAGAGTTTCATCCATCCAGACACGGTGAGCCACTACTCCCTCACTGTCCAGCCAATGCGCAACTGGATCTCGATGGCGTCGAGGTCCCATTCAACAGACATCAGCGGATACTGTGTTGTGACCCTGTCGGTTAGGGGCACGGAGTATAAAAATTTTAAACTTCTCGTCCTGCCCCAACTCTGCGCTGCCGTCCTACGAGGGCTGGATTTCCAATCCCACCTTCAAAGTGTCACTTTGGCATACGGTGGACCCCTCCCCCCACTCACAGTCGACAACCAACAGCCTTTAAACCGCCCACCGCGTACCACCTGCGGCCTATCCACCCTCAGGGTTCCGCCCCCCCCCTGTTCGCCAACCTCACCCGCGACTGTAAACCCGTCGCTACCAAGAGCAGGCGTTACAGCGCCGGGGACAGAGCTTTCATTAGCTCTGAGGTGCAGCGTCTCCTGAAAGAGGGCATCATCGAGAGGAGCAACAGCCCCTGGCGTGCCCAGGTCGTAGTCGTTAAGACCGGCGATAAAAACCGCCTAGTCATCGACTACAGCCAAACCATAAACCGGTACACCCAGCTGGATGCATACCCCCTTCCCCGCATATCTGATATGGTCAATCAGATTGCACAGTACCGAATATTCTCTACCATCGACCTTAAGTCGGCCTACCACCAACTCCCTATCCGCCCTGAGGACCGCCAGTATACCGCCTTCGAGGCGAATGGCCGCCTCTACCACTTCCTTAGGGTTCCCTTCGGCATCACCAACAGGGTTTCGGTCTTCCAAAGGGAGATGGACCGTATGGTTGACCAGAACGGGCTGCAAGCCACGTTCCCCTATCTAGATAACGTCACCATCTGCGGCCGCGACCGGCAGAACCATGATGTTAATCTGGAGAGATTCCTCCGTACGGCCCAACGGCTGAACCTCACCTACAATAAGGAGAAATGTGTGTTTAACACCTCGCGCCTTGCCATCCTCGGCTGCGTAGTAGAGAACGGAGTCATCGGCCCCGACCCCGAAAGAATGCACCCCCTCATGGAGCTTCCCCTCCCCCACTGTCCAAAGGCGCTGAAGAGGACCCTGGGGCTCTTCGCCTACTATGCCCAATGGGTGCCGAATTATGCGGACAAAGCCAGACCCCTCATGAAGTCCGCCTCCTTCCCCCTGACGGCAGAAGCATGCGCAGCCTTCTCCCTCATTAAGGGAGACATTGCTAAGGCCACAATGCACGTGGTGGATGAGTCTATCCCTTTCCAAGTGGAGAGCGATGCATCCGACTTCGCCCTAGCCGCAACCCTTAACCAGGAGGGGAGACCGGTGGCCTTCTTCTCAAGGACCCTCCAGGGCCCTGAGATCCGACACTCCTCGGTCGAGAAGGAGGCCCAGGCGATCGTGGAGGCTGTACGATGCTGGAGGCATTACCTGGCAGGCAAACGATTTACCCTCCTCACCGACCAGCGTTCGGTCGCTTTTATGTTTAATAACAAGCTGAGGGGCAAAATCAAGAACGACAAGATCTTGAGGTGGAGAATCGAGCTCTCCACCTATGATTATGAGATCTTGTACCGGCCTGGTAAACTGAACGAACCCCCAGATGCTCTATCACGAAGTACATGCGCCAACGCGCAAATTGATAGACTGCAGACCCTCCACAACGACCTCTGCCACCCCGGAGTCACCAGACTTTACCACTTCATTAAGGCCCGCAACCTGCCCTACTCCATCGAGGAGGTCAGGACCATGACCGGGAACTGCCAAACCTGTGCCGAATGCAAACCACATTTCTTTAGGCCGGACAGAGCAAGCCTGATCAAGGCCACCCGCCCCTTCGAGCGCTTGAGCATCGATTTTAAGGGGCCCCTCCTGTCCTCTGACCGTAATGTGTACTTCCTCAACATCATTGACGAGTACTCCCGTTTCCCCTTTGCCTTCCCCTGCCCAGACATGACCAGTACCACGGTCATCAAATGCCTGAACGACCTCTTCGCCGTGTTCGGGTTCCCGAACTATATACATAGTGACCGGGGCTCCTCCTTCATGAGCGAGGAACTTCGCCAGTTCCTACTAGCGAGAGGTATTGCTGCAAGCAGGACCACCAGCTACAACACCCGAGGGAACGGCCAGGTGGAAAGAGAGAACGCGACTGTCTGGAAGGCCGTTCTCTTAGCCTTAAAGTTCAAGGGGCTTCCAACCTCTCGCTGGCAGGAAGTCCTCCCGGCAGCACTGCATTCCATCCGGTCACTGCTTTGCACTGCCATTAACGCCACCCCCCATGAACGAATGTTTGTTTTCCCCAGGAAGTCGACTACGGGAACCACGCTACCAACCTGGCTGACCTCTCCGGGGCCCGTCTTGCTGCGAAAGCACGTGAGGGCCCATAAAACAGACCCCCTGTCGAGAGGGTGGACCTCCTGCACGCCAACCCCCAGTACGCCTATGTGGCATACCCAGACGGGCGGGAGGACACAGTCTCCTTACGAGACCTCGCACCCTCGGGCATCCCTGAGACACCACCGTTACCCCCCACCACCCCCCCAAATCCAGCCCAGGTAGACGGCATGCCGGAACCCCACGAGCCTTCGCCGACCACGCAGACACCAGCATTAACATCGGATACTGCATCACCGCCGCCGCTGCTGCGATGCTCGGAAAGGCTTACGAGGCCTCCGGACAGACTGACATACCCGAACTGGTAGTACACTTCACCCCGCCGGACTCAAATCTAAACAAGGGGTGAATGTGGTAAACCACTTTTATCGTTCACTGTTATATCGTTGCACTATGGTTATCACTGTTTACACTGTTGTATCACTACACGAGGTCGCCTCTTGTCATGCTGTTATACCTGGGCTGACCACTGCTGACTCCGCCCATGGCTCCACCTACTTGCCCAGGTATAAAGGTGGTCGACTGGCTGGTATTCCTCCTTGTTGGATCCGATCACCCACGAGGGTGGGCTCTGTTATTTAGCCAATAAAAACCTATAGTTACTCTCTTAACTTGTCGCTTTACATTGGATGAATTGATAGGTATATCATTGTTATTATTAAAAGATAGTGTGTATGCACCAGGTGATGTAAGGATATTAGGCCCCCCTCCACGCCTGGAAGCGAGTATGTCAAATTTCACATCTGAAGTATTGCCATCTATAGATGCTTAATGTACACTAGGTTTTTCTGAAACGGGAAATGCATATGTCGTGGGGTCATAGATAGGTAAATACTGGGGATGGTTTGATTATGGAAAGTCAGAAAATTTTGCTCACCCAGAATTATGATACTTCAAACAAGTTACAGTATCATCAGGGGGGAGTGTAGGATTCACATAATTGAACATTATATTACATTGGGTCGAATGGCAGAAGAGGCCATGATATTTTAAAAGAAGCCTAGGAAAAAGGGGCATTCAAAATGGCCGCCAGACCCCGTGACCATCTTATTGGGACACTTTAAAATGGTTCCTGCTGTCCTCAGACAGCTTTGTGGATTCAGCCCACAGTAAGTTCTGGAAGCCGTTTCTGAGAGAACGAAACCAGACACCCACATATACATATAGACTGGATGCAGATCCAGTCAAGATCGGCCTGCAGATAAAGGCCATCTAAATGTTTACCCAGACAAAAGGGAATAGTTTCATATTCATGAGAAGAGCATCAAGGATCCGTTAAGGACATCACCAGGACATTAAAAACAATGAAGGTCATTCCAGACCAGAGATGGCCCTTTACCGGCCATCCCAAAGTATGTTAAAATATAATAACTACTCCGTTGTGCTCCCAGCCCACCAAAATTAAAACAAAAGACCAACCTGATTTGGCGCGAGATAAGGGCTTCTGATGAGAAGTATATCTGGGAACCCGGGGGTAGAAAGAAAAAAGCAGTCATTGTGGTGTTACCATCGTATAGGTGGCGTCATCGCTAGAAGAAGGAGAAGAAGATGGTTCAAGCTGGCGCCCCGCCCCGGGGTAAAACATCGGGAGATCATCGACCAACCCCGGGCCATTGACGAAACGGGAGGCCATCGACCCACCCCGGCTCGGGAGCAGAGACAACGAAAAACTGAAGAAACTATGGGGGCCAGCCCGAGACTCCGCTGACCGGGGTCGAGCAGACGATCCCCGACCCCACCGACATCCAGGCCAGCCGGTGTCCAGCCATCCCCGACCCCCACCTCAGGAGAGAGGTGTGGCGCAGCTCGCTGGGGCTCCACTAACCACGTGGAGACAGGACGCCTGAAAGGATCAAACACAAACCTGTTTCAAAACCTTACACTTCCTAGTTGGATTGGTGAGCATGTTTCTGGCCCTTCATAATCAGATCTAGATAGGTTTAAGGGTGTGGACATTTGTATAATTAACATGAGTTGTTGTCCCTCGATGTTCCGTGTGTTTCCCCATTTCATGATGATCTTTGTAGAGTATAATATGCCTGTATTTGCCTTAGTTAGTATTGTGTCGTTATGGTTTGTTTGTGTTTTTCCCCTCCCATGTACCCTCTTATTTGCTTGCATTTGATTTGTTTTACATTATGCAATAAAATTCCATTTTGTTTCATCAAACTTGGTCTACAAGAGTTTTCTCTACATTGTAGTTCCTGCCCCAAAGTCCAGAGTATAGAATCTAAGGG
This sequence comes from Somniosus microcephalus, assembly GCF_052327205.1. Lineage (NCBI taxonomy): Eukaryota > Metazoa > Chordata > Chondrichthyes > Squaliformes > Somniosidae > Somniosus > Somniosus microcephalus. The sequence continues at coordinate 188,401,162 of NC_140993.1, read as the reverse complement.
GCGAGTGGGTCGAACCACTCACGGTTTTACTGTGCAAGAGAGAGAGGCCTCTAGAGAGAGAAACCTTTGCGATCTAAAACCGCTTACATTACATACTCAAAAAATTCCAGTAGATTAGTCAATCACGATTTACCTTTTGTAAATCCATGTTGGCTTTGTCCGATCCGGTCACTGTTTTCCAAGTGCTCTGCTAATACATCTTTTATAGTGGACTCTAGCATTTTCCCCACTACCGATGTCAGGCTTACCAGCCTGTAATTCCCCATTTTCTCTCGACCACCTTTTTTGAACATTGGGGTAACATTAGCTATCCGCCAATCCATGGGTACTGTTCCAGAGTCTATCGAATTTTGGAAGATGACCAGCAATGCATCTAGTATTTCTAGGGCCACTTCCTTAAGTACCCTAGGATGTAGATGATCAGGCCCTGGGGATTTATCGACCTTCAATCCCGTCAATTTCTCTAACACCATTTCCCTACAAATACTGATTTTTATCAGTTCCTCCCTTTCATTTGACCCTGTGTTCCCCGACATCTCTGGGAGGTTATTTGTGTCCTCCTTTGTGAAGACAGAACCAAAGTATGTATTTAATTGGTCCGCCATTTCTTTGTTCCCCATTATAAATTCCACTGCAAGGGACCTACGCTTGACTTCACCAATCTTTTTGTCTTCACATATCTATAAAAGCTTTCACAGTCAGTTTTTATGGTCCCTGCAAGCTTACTCTCATACTCTATTTGCCCCCTATTAATTAATCCCTTTGTCCTCCTTTGTTGAGTCCTAAACTGCTCCCAATCCTCAGGTTTACTGCTTTTTCTGGCCAATTTATATGTCCTCTCCTTGGATCTTATACAATCTCTAATTTCCCTTGTTAGCCACAGTTGCATCAACTTTTTTGTTTTATTTTTATGCCAAACTGGGATGAACAAATTCTGTAATCCATGCGATCTTTGAATGTTTGCCATTGCCTATCCACCGCCAACCCTTTGAGTGACATTCCCCAATCAATCCTACCCAACTCGCGCCTCATACCATTGTAGTTTCCTTTATTTAAATTCAGGACGCTAGTCTCTGTGTCAATTACTTCACTCTCCATCTTAATGAAGATTTCTATCATATTATGATCGCTCCGACCCAAGGGGCCTCGCATTACAAGATTGCTAATTAATCCTTTCTCATTACATAATACCCAGTCTAAGATGGCCTGATCTCTAGTTGGTTCCTCGACATATTGGTCCAGGAAGCCATCCCGTATACACTCCAGGAATTCCTCCTCCACAGTATTGTTACTAATTTGGTTAGGCCAATTTATATGTAGATTAAACCACCCATGATAACTGCTGTGCCCTTATTGGCACTCTTCTCTAATTTCCCTTTTAATGCCATCCCTGACCTCCACATTACTGTTTGGAGGTCTATATACCACTCCCACTAACGTTTTCTGCCCCTTGGTATTTCTCAATTCTACCCATACAGATTCCACATCATCAGAGCTAATATCCTTCCTTACAATTGTGTTAATTCCCTCTTTAACCAGCAATGCTACCCCACCTCCTTTTCCTTTTTGCCTATCTTTCCTGAATATTCAATACCCCTGGATGTTGAGTTCCCAGCCTTGGCCACCCTGGAGCCATGTTTCCGTAATCCCAATCATATCATATTCATTTACCTCTATTTGTGCAGCTAATTCATCCACCTTATTACGAATGCTCCTCACATTAAGACACAAAGCGTTCAGGCTTGTTTTTTTAACGCTCTTAGATCTTTTAGAATTATTATTTACTGTGCCCATGTTTGATTTAAACCCTTGATTTCTCTGTCTGCCACTTTTGTTTTTCTCCTTCCTGTCTTTTGCTTTTATCCTTGTTTCCCTTTCCTGTCTCCCCACTCAGGTTCCCAACCCCCTGCCATTTTAGTTTAAACCCTCCCCCAGAGCACTAGCAAACAATCCCCCTGGGACATTGGTCCCGGCCCTACCCAGGTGTAAACCATCCATTTTGTACTGGTCCCACCTCCCCCAGAACTGGTTCCAATGTCCCTGGAATTTGAATCCCTCCCCCTTGCACCATTCCTCAAGAACTCAGGTAGTTGCTGAACCCGGCACAATCAGCTGGCGTGTTTGTCGCACGACGTGCAACACGCTGAAAATGTTGCAGAATGGGAAGAGCCTCTTAAAATAGGATTATCCAGGCAGTTAACAAGTTGTTAACTGCCTTGAGTGGCTCTCCCACCGCTTGGTGTCAGGTCTGATCGAAACTCACAGACCCGACACTTTGTAAAGTTGCATGGAGGCGGGTTCACAGTGCGTTAACAACCCGTTGTCAATCATTTTGATTTTAAATCGGGACCCACCTCCAAACCCGCCCTCTGAGCGCCGGCAAAATCACGGCCTTCTTGGAGAACCATCTCAGCTGCTCAGCACTCAACCACGTCTCATTCAGGGGGCACCTCGTAAAAGTAAAATAGGAGCCCGAGCAATTTACTGGCTGGCACATAGGTTAGATACAGTGTTAAGAAATATCATAAGTGGAATTTTTGGCAATTTTTGGTGATTGTTACTTTGTATATTAAACAAGGATCGTGCACATCAATCATTTCTGTATATGCTTTCAGCTTTTGGAAGCTTTATGATGGCTGGGTAAATGTAGATTTCTTCCTTGAAGCAATTTGGCAGAATTCTTTAACAGTGAGCCTTTGTGAGGAGGACAAGCAGTGACTTTATATAATGAGGCAACCTTTACTTATCGAAAGCACCAGGCTATATGGTGCATTCTCTTTTCTTTGGGGATGCTGGCTGTCCTATCCCACATCTACTCCTTCCTGTGTGCCCTCCCCCTGCTGTGGGGAGTGAGGGCCATCCACTCCCTCTTCTTCCTCATTATCATCTTCAGCTTGCACAAACAACAAGCCTTTCTTCCTCCTGATGTTATGTAGTATGCAGCATGTTCCAGGGATTCTGGAAACACTCACTGGGCTGCATTGCACAGCTCCACCAGATTTATCCAAGAATTGAAAACACCCAGGGCACTCAGTTTGAACATATGGCAACCATCAGTAACCCCTTCTGCTTCGGCAGTTGTCTCAAGCTATTCAGTGGGAAAGAAGATGAAGGCACTGATCTTGCTGACCAACGTGCCTGTCACCTATTTGATTCATGTGCGAGCAGCACATTAGCAAATAGTGGTAGCTAGGAATGAACTACAGGCATAGCAGTTGAGGGCAGAGGTGATGTTGCCAACCACTGGCAGTGCCATCCCTATGTTGCAATTTGGCTGCAGGTGTTGCTGCAGATGGCAACAAACTGAGGCAGTTGTCTGTATTCACTGTCAGGTAAATATGTCAAGGTTTGCAAGTATGGTCTGAAACATGCCAACCTCTCTGGAATGTCATCTTTCATCTTGTACTACTTCAACCTTGAAATACTGCATTTGGGGCACTTTAAAAACAAACTTAACTTTTGGAGTGAAAAAAGATTCCCAAAATTGTTTTCACAAAATATTTTCGGTAAAGTTTAGAAAAATGAAAAACACCTCTAATAAAAACAACACAGTACGAAAAAAGATACTGTAAATGATACACAAAACAATGGCCCTGAAATTCTGCAGAGCTTCTCCTGGTTTTCCACTGTAACTTCGGTAGAAGACCAGAGGAACCCCCGGAGGAAGGCTGTGGAAGCTACATCATTAAATAAATTTAAAACAGAAATAGATAGTTTCCTAGAAGTAAAGGGAATTAAGGGGAGCGGGCAGGAAATTGGACATGAGTCTAGGTTCGGAATAGTCATGGCCCTGTGGGTAGTGGAGTGGGCCCAGGGGCCGTGTAGCCTTGTTCTGCTCCTACTGTGTTCTAATTCTGTGTTAGATTTCAGGAGATGGTTTTCACACAATCACACACAATCACACAATCACACAAACCCCACAGTGCAGATAGAGGCCATTTCGGCTCATCGAGCCTGCACCGACACATATCCCACCCGATCCCCGTAACCCCTGCACCAACACATATCCCACCCTATCCCCGCGTATTTAATCCCCCTAACACTAAGGGTCAATTTATCATAGCCAATCAACCTAATCTGCACATCTTTGGACTGTGGGAGGAAACCGGAGCGCCCGGAGGAAACCCACGCAAACACGGGGAGAATGTGCAAACTCCACACAGACAGTCACCCGAGGACGGATTCGAACCCGGGTCCCTGGTGCTGTGAGACAACAGTGCTAACCACTATGCCACCGTGCTGTTCCTGTTCCTGTTCCTGGCTGGGGTGGAGATCGCCTTTACAGAAGGTAAGTACTGTAGAAAATATAGGGACAGAGTGATCTCCTGGAAGAATTTCGATCGCCTAGATGGGTCGGAGAGGAATTTCCCAGATTTTTTTCTCCCAAATTGGCCATTGGGTCTTTATCTGGTTTTTCGCCTCTCCCGGGAGATCACATGGGTTCGGGTGGATGCAGAGTGATAGAAGATTTGAGGTTAGGATCAGATCAGCCATGATCTTATTGAATGGTGGAGCAGGCTCGAGGGGCCGATTGGCCTACTCCTGCTCCTATTTCTTATGTTCTTATGTTCTTATTTGCACCATTTCTCTGGGATTACTACCTGTCTCCTGCTAAAGTTGCAGCAGATTACTGGGAGAACCCCTGTGGAATTTCAGGGAAAATCTTCCAAAGCCTCTTTTCCCATTTCAAACGGGCACTGAAAGAAAATCAACAACAGCAACAAAAACTTGCATTTATGTAATGCTTTTAATGAAGAACACATCCAAAGGTGCTCTGAGGTGGGACTTAAGGAGTATATTAAAGGAGGAAAAGGAGGTGGAAAGAGTAAGAGCTTAGGGCAGAAACCCAGGTCAAATCCCTCAGAATTGTATGAGGTGTTCATTTAAATATTTTTGCATGAAATCTGGAGCCCTAATGAGGCTGCGGCATAAAATGGGTGCAAGTACATAAAGTGCAGCCGACTGCTGAACTGTAACACAGTAGTAAATCTACACAGTGCTGGCTCCTGGTTCTGCAATCCCCTTTGGCTATTCTGCAAATGCTCATCTGGCACACAGTGCCAGAAATCAACTCCAATATCCCATTTTCTCCCTGTCCACACTGAAAGCGCTCTGGTTTGAAGCATTGACTTCAGAAGCGTCAGATCATAGATGGCACCTACTTTTTCTGCAGGTTCTCCAATTCACATCCAGTGTATTCCTTTCCATTTCTGAGCTGTTTTACTCACATTTTGTTGTTCTACTCCCTGTTCAGTGATTGACAGAGATGATTTTTGTCTACAGTGTAGCATTTTTCACTTCTTTGCAGCATTTTAAACTCTATAAAATTATGCCTATTGTTGTGTTTGTACCGCTATACACAACTACATAAAATAATGAAGCAGCAGAGACTGAGAGTAACTTCAAGTGATCTTTACTGGTTAACTGGAACTTCGGCACTGACAATACAAATCGATACGCGTCTTTTATATACGCTCGCAACTAAGGATGTACATCCGCAAAACAAAGTAATCCCTTCAACGTTGTACACATTACACCTATTAAATCTGTTATTTGCCTATTTATAAAGCCAGTTCGCATATCTATACTCTTAACCGATACTTGCTGTTTTCTTCTCCCTCTTGTTATTCTTGGTCCTATATAAAGGTTCTCTTGCTTACCTATGCAATACCGGTTCTGGCTAAGGGTCTCCAACCAAAATATTGACTTCTCCTTACCCTTTCAGATGCTGACAGACCTGTGTATTTCTAGTATTTTTGGTTGTAAACCTGGATTTGTGCAGTGTGCATTGCAAGAAAAAAATCTTTAGACCCTGATCTCCAGACTCAGTGTCAAAGTCAAAAAACAATTTCCCTCACCACCACAACCCTGGAGCTTTAATTGCACTTGAAAGAGGTTGCCAATCACTCATTTGATTGTTCCGAATGTTGTATTACTCACAGACCATATAATAATTAATTTCCACTAAGGTGTTTGGTTACCTTGAAAACAAAATGAGTATCTGAACTGTGAGGATGTGGAGATGATTGAAAATGTATTAGCTAAGTCACTTCGACCACACACTTCCACAATCACTTCACAAAGAATTTGACACTTTCCATTTTAATTTTTTCCTTTTTGTGTAAGAGTCGCTAGCATTTGAAGCATAACGTCAGTGACATGTGAGCTTTGTTTTATATATTTTTTTGTACTGCATGCAATTCTTTCTTGAAATCTGCAAAGGACTGTCCAAATGATTATGGATGAGCGGGTGTTTTAATCTACAGTGGATAGGAATGTAGAAAGACTCAGATAGGAATGTCAAAGCACGATGAGAAACTTGAGAAACCAAAGCACTGAATTTTGCCTGAGCTGTTACACATCTCATTCTAATGAATGGTCTCTATTTGAAATGTTAATCTATTGTTTCTCTTTTCAGTTGCTGGTAGTCCTGTCTCACATTTTGTCTCTCTCTGACTCGTTCTCTCTCTCTCTCAGCCTCTCTCCCTTTCTGTATCTCTCTCTTTCTCTTTCCATCTGTCGCTCTCTCTATGGGCTTGATTTTATTGAAGGGGGTGGGTTGATGGTGGGCACGCTGCTCGGAGTCTTTCGAACCCGCTCCCGGTTGCCGCCGCCCTGCAGATCAGATTTTAGGTTGATTGGCCTCATTACGGCCGACATGCGTGTCCCTCCAGGCTATTGCTTGCAGAGTGTCAGGTTCTCGCCTCTGATGACGTATTATTTCAGTAAAGATTTAAAGGGACCATGTCCCCTTTGCAGAAGCATTAGCTTTTTTCTGTTAAAAGTGCTGGCTGCTGCAGGAATGGCAGCCACAAAAATTAAGGCTGCGCCCAGGTTCAATGAGGGCTCCCTCCATGCTCTTGTGGAGAGAGTTAGAGGACATCAGGAGGTTCTCGTCCCTGAAAATGGAGGGAGGAGGCCTCCTCAGCAAACCAAGGCAGCTTGGCTGCAAATTGCTGAGGAGGTGAGTTCAAGGTTTGTATACACATGCGCATGGGTTCAGTGACGAAAAAGTTTTAATGATCTGCTGAGATCACCTAAAGTGTGGCCTCTGTGTTCTGGGAAATGGAAGTTCAAGATTGAGGACTCAGGGAGAATTCCATTTAGAATGATGGTGGTGACACTTAGCGCAAACCACCGTTTATTGGGCAGATGATGCCTGGGATTTTGAGAATGTCAGACTTATATTCATCTCCATGTGCCAGCCAATTGTGGTTGAAGCGTATGCTTACGCAAACCTGGCATGGCTGAGTGCATCCCTTGCCTGGCGGCCAGCAATGTGGTCGCCTGCTGCTGGATTGGCCACATCCGGCTCCGCAAGGCATCGCTCCTCGTCCTCTTCCTCATCCTCCTCCTCATTCTCCTCCTCGTCCTCTTCTTCTGAGGAGGCTGTGTGCTGAGCCACTTGTTCATCCGGCAGCACTAAGCCGCGTTGCTGTGCGATGTTGTGCAGGGCACAGCAGACCACGATGATTCTGGACACCCTGGCTGGTGTATACTGCAAGGCTCCACCAGATCTGTCTAGACATCAGAAGTGCATTTTGAGCAAGCCGATGGTTTGCTCGGTGATGCTTCTGGTGGATATGTGACTCACATTGTACCGCTCCTCAGCATCGTTTGATGACCTCCTCATCGGTGTCATAAGCCACTTTTTCAGGGGATAGCCCTTGTCACCAAGAAGCCATCCGGAAAGTTGGTTTGGCAGATGGAAGAGCTAAGGCACAGTAGACTGGCACAGGATGAAAGAGTCATGGCAACTGCCAGGGTACTTTGTGCAAACACGCATGATGACCTTCCTGTGGTTACACACCAGCTGGGTGTTCAGGGAGTGGAATCCCTTGCGGTTGACAAATACAGCTGAGTTGTGATAGGGGGCCCTCATGGCTACATGTGTGCAGTCTATGATGCCCTGCACCATTGGCAAGCCTGCCATATTGGCAAAGCCAACTGCACATGTGGTATCACTTGGGCCATCCGTGGAGAAGTGAATGTAATTTTGCGCCTTTGCAAAGAGGACGTCGGTAAACGGCATGATTCAAGTGTGTGCGAGCGACTGGGAGATGCTGCTGATGTCTGCAGCTGATCCTTGGAAGGAGCTTGAAGCAAAGAAGTTGAGTGCGGTGGTGACTTTGACAGCCACTAGTAAGGAGTGTCCACACGCTCCTCGGGACTCCAGGTGTTGGTGCAGCATTGCGCAGATGTCAGCAACTACCTCTCTCGAAAGTCTCAGCCTCCTTTGGCACTGCTGCTCAGTCATGCTAAGGAAGCACATCCTCAGCCTGTAAACCCTGTGTTGGAGGTATCTCCTGCTGAAGGGATAATTACTAGTCCTAGCCCTTATCAGGCGTATTCCCAGGCGTTCACCTTCAACTAAAGTTAAAGATAGCCGAATTCTATAAGATGCTTAATTGGGTCTAAAGGTTCAGACTATCTTTCCCTAAAGGAACGGAATGACGTGAAGATGTTACCATCCTCTGGATAGCACTTTTAATAAGTTTAACTAGACTGTAACCTTTCGGATATTATAAGGGTCCAGAATACCCCCCAGAATTCTGTAACTCTTCACAAAAGAGTGTACAGAAATTGAGTTTGCAAGTTTGATACAGAAATACTACTTGGGACAATTCTAAAAATATATAGATTTATTTATAAGCCGACATACAGCTAACAGCTTATGAGTCAATCGCAACTTTAACAGTTCAAAAACAAATAGCTTACATTTCTTATCCTCAGAGATCCTTATTCTCAAATCTTAACTTCATACATTTTTACATTTCTTATTCTTAATTCTAATCCAGAATATCCACCAAAATCAAATTAAAAGTACCTTGATCCCCGAGACTCAGATTTAAAAACTTACAGAGCGTGTCTCTGAAGTTGAGAGAATTGCTTTGCCCTTTTCCAGTGACTTCTGACTGTCTATCTGAAAAGCTCTATTTGTATACCTTTTTTATAGTAGTTTATCCTTTGAAGTTTTCTGCTGATATAAGCTAATTATCTCTAGTCATCTTCCTGTTGACTTTTCTCTATACTTACTGTCAATTTAGCTGCTGCATGCATAATTATGTCTCTGCCTTTAGGTGTTCCAAAAGCGTGTCATATAAAATTGTTATTACAGATTTATCTCTTTGATGCCATTCTTATCGAAGGACTTCCATTCAATTCTAAAACCACCTTAACTGGTTAAAACCACAGACTCCTGTCTCTGTGGTGTTCCAAGTTCAATACAAAAACCATGCGATTGCTTGGTGCATCTATTGAAGTCGTATCTTCAAAGTGTTCTTTTGGTATCATATTTACAACATGTAAATTAAAGACACTTCAACTAGGGTGTTTGTTTTCCTATCCATCTTACTTGGTTATATTATATCATGTTTCCTGTTTCATTTGATGTTACTTTTACAAAGGCATATGGTTTTTTAATATTCTGTGTTCCTGTTCAAAGTGTTAGTTTTTAACACTTTACTTGGGTCATTCCATTGTGTTTCTCCCAATCTCCAGACCTTCTGGAAGCACCAAACTGCTATTTCAATAGGGCCATTGTTTTTGTATTTTTAACCAATACTCATTTCAAAAGCTTGTGTGTTAACATTTCATCTTATCTCAGAAGCCTGTTTGCAAAGCTTGTGTCGTTGAGACTTTAGATTTTTAAACCCAGTATACCATGTATTAATAAAATCAGAATTCTGTTCATATGATGGTGTATTTTTCTGAAATATGGCTTATTCCTTCACACTGCAGCGAGGTGCAGCCCTGTGCTGATGGCCACTGCCCTGTGCATCATCAGGTGGGTGAGGAGGAGGTTGGCGCTCCTGGTGCTGGTGCTGCTGTTGTGGTTGGTTGTGGTGCTGCCATGGCTGCTCTTCTTCCGAATCTGATGACCAGGATGAGAGGATATAAATGTTTCCCATACCGTTGCTATAGATTTCACTTGAGTCAAGAAGTTTGCAAGCACACACTCAAAGTGGCCTGAAATTATTCCAATCAGGTAACACTGCAGATGGGTGTCAGCTTGAACAGTCACAAGGTCAGTAGATTTGCAAAATCTTATCCCAAATCTCCAACATCAAAGTTGTTGCATTTGAATGTCAGCCATGTTACGGAGCACTTTTAAAGTGCTGCACCAATGACTACAAATCATGTCCTCGAGAAACTCATCTCCTTGCACGTGGCCTGTTTCTAACAAGATGGGAAACAGGAGCCAGAAGCACGAAAATGGGAAGTCACTATCAAAATAGGATTAGCAAGGTAGTGTAACAGGCTGTTAACTGCCTTAATGACCTGTCCCACCGGTTCCAGTCGGGTCAGTTTGGGAGCGGCTGACCCAACACTCACGAAAATCGCATGGGGGCCGGATGGAGGCGGGTTGGGTGTCTGAAGCCATTTTTTCCAATTTTCACTGTTGACCCACCATCCAAACCTGCCTCCTCAGGGCTATTAAATTCGAGCCCTAAGTCTCTCTGTCTCGCTCTCTCTTTCTGCCTTGCACTCTTTGAGTACTTCCAGTATTTTCTTTTTATAGGAAATCTCTCACTGCTGTGCATCTATTTCAGCTATAAAATCTGACTATATAAGCTGTGTCTTTATGCATTTCTCCACTTCACCTGAAGAAGGAGCAGCGCTCCGAAAGCTTGTGATTTCAAATAAAGCTGTTGGACTATAACCTGGTGTTGTGTGACTTTTTACAGCTATAAAGAAATAAAGGCTTGCATTTCTATGGTGCCTTTCACAACCTCAGGAAATCCTAATGTGCTTTACAGCAAATAAAGTACTTTTGAAGTCTAGCCATTGTTGCTGTGTAGGAAACAAGGCAGCCAATTTGCACACAGCAAGGTTCCACAAACAGCACTACGTGAATGACCAGATCATCTGTTTTAGTGATGTTGGTTGAGGGATAAATATTGGCCAGGACACTGGGGAGAACGCCCCTGCTCTTCTTCGAAATAGTGCCATGGGATTGAAGGGAAATCTATTTTAAACATCCCTGACAACAAGAAGAACTTTAATGCTGTGCCAATAAGGCACCCTTGTTTGAAAGTCTGGTTTTAGCCTGCAATTTTGGGGCTAATTGATGATTACCATGATTTAAATGTGCCTGGAGGTGCTAAAACAGACCACCTGCAGGTTTGGCACTCAAGCACTGTTAAAAAGCAATTTTAGTGGAGCGGTATATGCAGCCTCCTCTTCCACTGAAGGTATGGAGTGCGCTGGCTGACACATAACAGAATGTTTCAGAATTGCTCAGGGACTAAGGGAGAGGGCGCACAGGTTCTTGAACGTGGCACTGGAGTTCCTGGTGGATGAGGGATGCCCTGTACCCACAGGGGTGGGGTGGCGGAAGGAGTCCACCCTGCCCCCCTGTCTCTCTCTCCTGCAGCAGCTGGTGCTGCTCTGCTTGGCCTCATGTCCTCCTCTCACTCCTCCTCCAGACCAAGGGGGACCCCAAGCAAGATCCTCATGACCAAGCACTCCCTTTCTCCTGGTGACTCCAATAAGGTAGAGTAGCACAGCACTTACTCTCTTTAGGTGGTGTCCTCAGAGAATTTCCATGAAAAATGTTGATAGAGTGCTGGTGAAGTCTTGACACAGTGTACCAGAAAGTCTCCCGATGTGTCTCAAATGTCCTGTTGAAACACAGTCTATCTCCAGCAGCAAGTGAACAGTGAAAGCTGAGCATAGCTTTGAGTAGCCCTTGAAATCCTTAGCATTGACTTCTTTACTTCTGTTCAGCTGCTCGCTGTTAGGAGAGTTTGTTAATTGAAGCAGCCTCTCTAATGAGCACTAGCACACAATTTATTTGTCAATCAGAGCCATACTCAACCTCGGGGTGGCAGTTCCTAGCGCGCGCTTCAACTCTGTACCAAGACCAGGAGCAGCACGGGGGTGCCAGGAGCAGCATGATCGTGGGGCTGGGGGTGGGGGGATTGGCCTCGTAGAGGGATTGGCCTCATGGGGGGATCGGAGGCCTCGTGGGAGGGGTGGGGGTCTCGAATCATGAGGGGTTTGGTTAGGCAGGGATGCTGGATCCAGAAGGTAAGTGTAAAGGCACTTACCTCCTGGATCCAGCAGGCCTCACCTTACTTTCGCTGGCGAGTTTCATGAGGCCTGCAAAACTTGAACAGCTAAAGTTAAATTTAAAATGGAGGTTAAATCTGAGGCACGGCAGCCTCATTATAATATTAAAATGGGTGACCCGCCTCCTGGGAGCGGGTCAGCTGCCCGCCACCATTCCACCGCCGTTAAAATCGAAAGTGGGTGAGTTAGAGATGGGAAGGGGCCGGGTTTCAGGCTTTTAACACCTTAACTTCCCACTCATTTTTTGGGGTTGAAATTCCTCTCCCACAGCACCTCCCAGTATCAGACTGCTGAAATCTCAAAATCAGCATTGTCATACTGCATGTTGACACCAGAGCAATGGAAAAGATCCTGCCCATCCACACCAAATGTCCAGTATAATTGAGCATTAGAAGCAAAGGTTAATGATGAACTCAAATCATTTCTGTGAAACCACACAACACAAATATTAACAATTTATTGGAGCTTAACCTCATTTACTGTTTATCAAAACTGTCTCATTTACAAGACTGCAAGAGGATTACCACTCTGGAAGTTCAAAATTGATTCTATTATATTTTACAAATGTACAATTTTCAGAAAATTGTGGGGGAAAAAGTACCATTTAAGATTGAAAGAATATTTGGTATATATAGATAAGTTTTACTTAGGTGAATGGGATCCCTTTACATGAATCTTAGGCATGATCTGCTGTATTCTTTCACTTGCATAAATTATTATGACCATGAGTATTTTTAAAAGATTCTTCACAGTCCTTACATCTTTGTGGATACATTTACACTACAACTGTCACTTTGGTGTCAGGGTCTGACATGACACTGAAACTGTAGTGTATGTACCTTTAAGGGGAGAACTACTTTTTACAGCTCCTGTATACTGTGGTACCGGCAGTGACCACACCTGAATATAAACCCTGAGTAGGGATCTGTACTTTTAGTTTTAGAGTAACCCTCATCCAGTAAACACCTGTTGATTGTTCCTCTGCAGTCTCTGTCGATTTATTGAAGGACACCATGCCTCAAAATTCACGGATTTAACATTGGCGACGAGTCAATTCGAACCTACCTGCAACTCTGCAGAAGAAGGCCGATTCCACCAGTGCGGGCGTCGACCATCCAGAGAGGACTTGCGCATCGCAGAGGAGGCTGTGGAGAGCTGGGCTTGGTTCTCCAGTCACGACGATCCAGCGCAGCGGGCTGGCAGCAGGTACGGCGCAGACCCTTCTCGGACGGCGGCGGCTGGAGCCGACCGACGGCACAGAAAAAGGCCGAGCAGCGTCGACGGGGTAAGAGAGAGGGTAAAGCGCACAGGGCGCAGCCGGGGTTGAAGACTGAGCGGCGTCAACGAGAGAGGGTAAAGCGCACAAGGCGCAGCCGGGGTTGAAGACCGAGCGGCGTCGACGGAAAAAAAAAAGAGAGAGAGGGTAAAGTGCACAGGGCGCAGCCGGGGTTCAGGACCGAACGGCGTCAATGAGAGAGGCGCGCAGGAAAACGCGCAGAGCGCAGCCGGTGTTCAAGGGCTGAGCAGCGTCTGCGGTGGAAGAAAGGAAGCGTGGGAGACGCCTTTTGAGCCGCAGCGGAGAAGAAGGGAAAGCGCGGGAGACGCCATTTTGAACCAGCGGAGAAGAAGGGAGAGCGCGGGAGATGCCATTTTTAGCCAGTCTAACCACACCCAGGGATGCCGAAGAGTGGCAGTGTCACAGCGTTCGACAATGAAGTCGAAGATTGGGCGACATATATAGAACGCATAGAAGTGTACTGCAAGGCGAATGAAGTGCCAGATGCCAGGAAAGCACATGTATTGTTGAATTCCATGGGTGCAAAAAAGTACGCCTTACTGCGAAACCTAGTAACCCCAGAGAAGCCAGTGGAAAAGGATTTTGAAAGCATAGTGGCAATCCTACAGGACCACTTAAACCCCTCACCGTTGCTGATAGCAGAAAGATTTAAGTTTCACAAAAGGAACCAGCATAAAGACGAAAGTAATGCTGAGTATTTACGGAACTGCGCAAGCTATCGAAACACTGCCAGTTTGGAACAGGACTAGCAGACACTTTAAGGGACAAGTTTGTGTGTGGGCTTCAAAGTGAAGGAACCCAGAAATGGCTTCTATCAGAAAATGATCTTACGCTGGACAAGGCTTTCAGCATGGCAGTATCACATGAAGCAGACGCATGGGGCGCTGCAGAGATACAACGGAGACCGTATGAATATAGCACAAATGAAATGTCATATGGAGCAGTGAAGTGTTATCGCTGCGGCAGAACAACACACGACCATAAGGATTGTTGGTTCAAGGACCAAGTGTGCAGACAGTGTGGAAAAGTAGGACACATAGCAAGAGTTTGCAGGTCGGGAAAGAAAACCGGCAGCAAGAAATCTCCACAGGAGAAGTACAAAAAGGTACATAAGGTGACGGAGAGTAGTTCAGACGAACAGAAAAGTGATACAGACTCCGGAAGCAAGGAGCTGGGTTGTCTGAAACTACATAATGTAATCAAAATGGAGGATCACCAAACTCTCTGGATCACGCTCAAGATAGATGGAGTCCAAGTGAAAATGGAATTGGACACAGGATCAGCCCTAACAGTCATAAACCAAAGTGACTACAAGCGGCTATTCTCACATATACCCTTGAGAGATACAGAGATTGTCTTGAAGACGTACACGGGGCAAAAAGTCTACCCCAAAGGAAAAATAAGGGTGAACGTGATATACAACGGCAAGGAAACACCAAAAATGGACCTATATGTATTGCCAGATGGAGGACCACCACTACTAGGATATGAATGGATCCGGAAGATACAGTTAGATTGGCATTCCATACAAGCACTGACGGTAGATGCCAAAAAGGATGACGACGTCACACCTGGACGACTGTCAAAAATGCTAACTGACGCACAAGAAGTGTTCCAGGAGGGACTCGGAACACTAAAAGGCATAACAGCGACGATCAAAATAAAGTAAAATGCAAGCCCAAAGTTTTTTAAGGCCAGACCGGTGCCTTATGCGATCCGCCCAGCCGTCGAAGCAGAGCTGGCAGGTTTGGAACGTTCTGGAGTACTGTCCAAAGTGGACTGGAGAGAGTGGGCTACACCAATCGTTCCTGTAATGAAGAGGTCGCTGAGTAATATGCCTGGGGAACCAAAGAAGGTTCGCATCTGTGGGGACTTTAAGGTGACAGTGAACCCAGTCCTTCACACGGTACAGTATCCGCTTCCGCAGATTGAAGATATTTTCGCCTCGCTATCTGGAGGAAAACGCTTCACTAAGATTGATCTGGCCCAGGCGTACCTGCAAATGGAGGTAGAAGAAGCCTCGAAACAGTACCTCACAATAAACACTCACAAAGGTCTCTACCAATACAACCGGCTGGTGTTCGGGGTAGCATCAGCTCCGGCTATTTGGCAAAGGGCAATGGATCAAGTCCTGCAAGGGATTCCAGAGACCCAGTGTTATTTGGACGACATCCTGGTCACGGTCAAAAATGACAGTGATCACCTCGCCAACCTGGAGCAGGTGCTCACTAGATTGAAGGAATGTGGGCTACAAGCTAATCGCCACAAATGTGAGTTTTTCCAGAAGCAGATCTCGTATTGTGGCCACGTTATTGATGAAGAGGGGTTACATAAGTCCCCTGAAAAGATTGAGGCAGTAGTCAAGGCTCCAGCACCGGAAAATGTGTCACAACTGAGGTCGTTCCTCGGGCTGGTGAACTATTACCATAAGTTCTTGCCGAATTTGTCTACAGTACTACACCCACTGAACACCCTACTGCAAACGGGGGTACCATAGAAGTGGAATGACGAATGTAAATGAGCTTTCCAGAAGTGCAAAGAATTGATCACATCAAAAGAGGTGTTGGCTCATTTCAACCCAGCACTACCAATTCGGTTGGCGTGTGATGCATCACCCTATGGTATTGGTGCGGTGCTGTCACACACATTCCCGGACGGCTTGGAGAGGCCAGTAGCCTTTACGTCTTGGTCACTAACCTCAGCCGAGCGTAACTACGCCCAGATTGACAGGGAGGCCCTCAGCCTAGTGTGGGGAGTAAAAAAGTTCAACCACTATCTGCATGGGCAGAAGTTCACCTTGCTGACTGACCACCAACCACTTGTCTCCATCTTTAATCCAAAGAAGGGCGTTCCGGTGATGACTGCGCAACGGCTACAAAGATGGTCCCTTTTTCTGGGGGCGAACCAATATGAAATAGAGTATAAGGGCATGAAACAGCATGGAAACGCTGATGGGCTATCACGCCTGCCACTGCCTACTGCGGAGGAAGCACCAGCAGTGGATCCTGTCGAAATATTTTATTCGACTATAATTGAACGCTTGCCAGTAACTAACGCGGATATAGAGAAGGAGACCCGAAATGACCCGACACTGTCTCGGGTATATGATTTGACGGTGCAGGGATGGCCAACACATGGCGACTCACTGTTGCCAGCATTCTCATCCAGAAGAGAACAGCTGTCAGTATGCCAGGGGACCTTGATGTGTGGATCCCGAGTGGTAATTCCACCCAAATTAAGGGAGAGAGCGCTCAATGAGCTTCACAAAGGCCATCTGGGAGGGGTGAAAATGAAAAGCCTTGCTAGGGCTTATGTGTGATGGTCGGGGATCGATCAGCAAATCGAGGCCCTGACAAAGAGCTGCTCAGGATGCCAGAAGGTCCAAATTGCACCACCACTTGCCCCTCTACACCCATGGGATTGGCCCTCCTCTCCATGGCAACGGGTGCATATTGATTTTGCTGATCCATTCATGGACTCAATGTTCTTAATAGCCATGGATGCGCACTCGAAGTGGCCTGAGGTGATCAAAATGTCCTCCACCACCACGGAGAAAACGATTGCAGTCCTAGGGACCATATTTGCCAGGAACGGCTTGCCAGAGCAGATTTGCTCTGATAACGGACCACAGTTTGTATCCGAAGAGTTTCAGAAATTTATGAGATGGAATGGGGTAAGGCATTACACATCCGTCCCGTATCATCCAGCCACAAATGGATTGGCTGAGAGGTTCATACAAACCTTTAAAAAGGCAGTAAGGGCCATGTGCGATGACGACATTCCACTGCAGCGGACAATTTCCTGTTAGCCTACAGAAATGCAATACATGCAGTTACCAACCAGACCCCGGCCATGATGTTCTTTAACCGAAGGTTGAGATCTCGTCTGGATTTGCTCAGACCAAATGTACAAAGAAATGTTGAGAATAAGCAATTCCAGCACATCAATGAGAAGCCGACAAGGAGCTTCAGTGTAGGGCAACCAGTCTTGGCCCGCGACTACCGAACAGAGAAATGGCAACCAGGAACGATATGCACACGGCAGGGGCCACTAATGTACACAGTGGATGTTGGGGAGAACATTCTGAGATGCCATGTCGTCCAGATCCTAGCGTCACAGGAATGAGTCAACCCCATGTCTCGCATACCTGGTGATGAACCCAACACACAGGTAGCATCTACCCCAGAAACAGTAGCATCGGAAGCTGATGAACCAACCGACGACAGGGGGGCAGAATCGCCTCCGCACCAAGAGCAAGACACTCAGGAAAGGCGCTATCCAGAAAGGATCAGGAAGCCGCCCCAAAGACTGAATTTATAAATGGACTATTTTCAGTTAATGTTGCATGTTAAAAGTGTTAACTGTTAAATGAATGTTATGGTACTGTTAATCTAAAAGGGGAGGAATTGTAATGTATGTACCTTTAAGGGGAGAACTACTTTTTACAGCTCCTGCATACTGTAGTACCGGCAGTGACCACACCTGTATATAAACCCTGAGTAGAGATCTGCACTTTTAGTTTTAGAGTAACCCTCATCCAGTAAACACCTGTTGATTGTTCCTCTGCAGCCTCTGTCGATTTATTGAAGGACACCATACCTCAAAATTCACGGATTTAACAGAAACAAAGCAGAATGAGGCTCATTCCACTTTGCTTTGGAATCAGTTTGGAGAGTCACATCTAATTGACACTCCAAGTTTAGCATCGGTGCAAAGCTTCACACCGACACCAAGTTTGTGGAATGTGAATGCACCATAGAAGTAGGCTGTAAATTTAGTAAATGCACCTGATAGGTTGGACAAAGGCTGTCAGCTTTCTGAGTGCTGTGTAAGATGAACTTAATAAAAATAAATCAATGAATACACCTGTATTTTTCTAGGAGAAAGATAAAGCTGTCTGCCCTTTAACTTCCATTAGATGTCATTCTTTGAAATTTGTTAGTTATAGCGACATTCCTCTTCCAATTACAGAAGGGATTCTTGGAAGTAGAGCGGGTGTCTGATTTAGATTAACTTATCAACAGCTGTCTGCTTCTTCTGCTGCTCTCTGTAATGGCTGTATTATGGTGAAGTGCTCATATAGTGGATCAGTAGAGTGCTGACAGATTTATAGGGAACAGATGTAAGTAGCTAACAGTTATGGTGAGCTCAGTGACAGACTTCAATTAGTACATGAAATTAATGATCACTTTAAGTGGAATTTTGAGATTATTTTTCCTTCAATTTGTAGAAAAATGTAGCAGAAATGTAAGCTTATTGTGCAAGCTTTTTGAGAGATCCTAAAAGGTATGCTAAGGAGAATATCATTCTTTGATTATATACAGTTGGAATATTTTACAAGATCAAATGATATGGACATTTATTTCATTGTTGTTTGTGGGAGCTTGGTGTGCACAAATTGGCTGCCGTGCTTCCTACATTACAACAGTGATGAGACTTCAACAGTACAATTAAATAAATGTCCATATCATTTGATCTTGTAAATTATTCCAACTGTATATAATCAAAGAATGATATTCTCCTCAGCATACCTTCTAGGATCTCTCAAAAAGCTTGCACAATAAGCTTACATTTCTGCTATATTTTTCTACAAATTGAAGGAAAAATAATCTCAAAATTCCACTTAAAGTATTGGGTATCGGGAATGTAATCCAGAATCTGGTTCATTAATGTCCTGTTACATGAGGTAATAACCAGTGATCACCTGTAGGGAAAGAAATCTGCCGTCCTTACCTGGTCTGGCCTATATGTGACTCCAGACCCACAGCAATGTGGTTGACACTTAACTGCCCTCCCTCAGCTGATGAATCAGTACTCCTCCATGTTGAACACCACTTGGAAGAAGCACTGAGAGTAGCAAGGGCACAGAATGTACTCTGGGTGGAGGACTTCAATGTCCATCACCAAGAGTGATTTGGTAGCACCACTACTGACCGAGCTAGCTGAGTCCTGAAGGACATAGCTGCCAGTCTGGACCTGCGACGGGTGGTGAGAGAACCAACATGAGGGAAAAACCTAACTGACCTCGTCCTCACTAATCTACCTGTCGCAGATGCATCTGTCCAGGACAGCATTGGTAGCAGTGATCACCGCACAGTCATTGTGAAGACGAAGTCCCGTCTTTGTAGCAGTTTGTTACAAAAAACAATAATAAGAATAAAACCGGATGGACCACCTGATACATTGACCTTGGCACCGGCTACGGACATGACAATGGCACACCCA
The DNA here is from genome assembly GCF_052327205.1 of Somniosus microcephalus. NCBI lineage: Eukaryota > Metazoa > Chordata > Chondrichthyes > Squaliformes > Somniosidae > Somniosus > Somniosus microcephalus. The sequence goes on along the minus strand of NC_140993.1, from coordinate 188,381,565 downwards.
GACCACTGCAAAGTCCTCCTCACCAACATCTGGGGACTAGTGCCAAAATTGGGAGAGCTGTCCCACAGACTAGTCATGCTCACAGAATCATACCTTTTAGCCAATGTCCCAAACTCCTCCATCACCATCCCTGTGGGATAGGACATACCCACAGTGGTATACAGTTGGGAAGGAGTGGCCCTGGGAGGCCTCAACATTGACTCCACACCTCATGAAGTTCCATGGCTTCAGGTCAAGCATGGGCAAGGAAACCTCCTGCTGATTACCACTTACTGCCCTCCCTCAGCTGATGAATCAGTACTCCTCCATGTTGAACACCACTTGGAAGAAGCACTGAGAGTAGCAAGGGCACAGAATGTACTCTGGGTGGAGGACTTCAATGTCCATCACCAAGAGTGATTTGGTAGCACCACTACTGACCGAGCTAGCTGAGTCCTGAAGGACATAGCTGCCAGTCTGGACCTGCGATGGGTGGTGAGAGAACCAACATGAGGGAAAAACCTAACTGACCTCGTCCTCACTAATCTACCTGTCGCAGATGCATCTGTCCAGGACAGCATTGGTAGCAGTGATCACCGCACAGTCATTGTGAAGACGAAGTCCTGTCTTCACACTGAGGGCACCCTCCATCGTGTTGTGTGGCACTACCTCTGTGCTAAATGGGATAGATTCAGAACAGATCTAGCAGCTCAAAACTGGGCATCCATGAGACGTTGTGAGCCATCGGCAGCAGCACAATTGTATTCCACCACAGTCCGTAACCTCATGGCCCGGCATATTCCTCACTCTAACATTATCAAGCCAGGGGACCAAACCTGGTTCAATAAGGAGTGTAGAAGAGCATGTCAGGGGCAGCACCAGGCAACCTAAAGATGAGGTGCCAACCTGGGGAAGATGCAACACAGGACTACATGCAAGCTAAAAAGCAGAAGCAGCATGTTATAGACAGGGCTAAGTGATCCGACAATCAACGGATCAGATCAAAGCTCTGCAATCGTGTCATATCCAGTCGTGAATGGCGGACCATTAAAAAACGACTGGGAGAAGGAGGCTCCATGAATATCCCCATCCTCAATGATGGTGGAGCCCAGCACGTCAGTGCAAAAGACAAGGCTGAAGCATTTGCAACCATCTTCAGCCAGAAGTGCCAAGTGGATTGACGTAAGAAAACTACTAGGCACTTGGTCAGAGTATTAAACAAGGCTTTAATCGACTGTTTCACAACATGGAAGTCTAGTTATCCTTCACTAGTTCCTGTTTACAAAATGTCCCTTAACAAGCTGGGCCCGTGCCTGAGTATTTATACTCTCCCTGGACAGCACCACTAGCAGGCCGCCCAGTATATTTCATAAGTCCTTTCTACATGAATGGTACGATTTATGTCATTCTTCCTGCTTGGAAGATTGGAAGTCCGGCAGCTTCTTTCTACCGAACTAGTCGGATTAAGAATAGACGCAGCCATTTGGATCTCCATCAGTGGCCGGAAGGCACGTCTCCATGGACCATGTTTTGGTCCCTGAGTCGCTTGGTTCATACCAGCAGGCTGGCAGAGTCCATGTTGCTTTGATCGACCCGAGTGGGACTGGGGAGATTGTGGCTCCGGGAGCATTTGGATATCTGTTGGTGGCTGGAAGGCATGTCTCCTCAGACCGTGTTTTGGTCCCTGGGTCGCTTAGTTCATACCAGCGGGCTGGCAGAGTCCATGTCGCCTGAGGGGGACCGCGGAGATCGTGGCTCCGGGTACGGGCCCCCACAGGCGCAGAGCTGGCTTCACCCTGCCCAGTAGTCGATGACTGACCGGCGTCCTGGCTTCGGGTGGCCATCCCGCGGGAAGCACTCTGTTCCCCAGGTTGATCTGGCGGAATAGCTGGCAGATCCCTTGACGTCCCGGGTAGGGCGTCATCCTCAGAGGAGCGCAGGGTATCGGCGTCATTGATATGGGTTTCACCATCGATTGGGTCCGTGTGACCGATTGGGCAGGGAGTCAGATCCCGGAGTGACACTGTGGATTCCCGGCCATCAGGGTACGACACGTATGCATATGTGGGATTGACATCCGTCAGTTCCACTTTGTCGACGAGGGGATCACTCTTAGAGGATCGGACAAATCTTCGGAGCAGTGTTCCAAATGATAGCGTTGTATCTCTCAACCTGTCTGTTTCCAATAGGATGATACGGTGTCGTTCTACTTCTGGTGATTCCCCATTGGGAAAGATAACTTTTGAGTTTGCTTGACATGAAGGAAGGACCCCGATCAGAGTGGATGAAATTGGCCGTACCGCAAAGGGAAAAGGCCTGATCGAGGCATTTGATCACTGTGGAAGTAAGCATATTGGGACAGGGGAAAGCAAAGGGAAAGCGTGAATATTCGTCCACCATAGTAAGCAAGTAAGTGTTTCACATTGAGGAAGGCAGTGGCCCTTTAAAGTCAATGCTGAGTCACTGCATAGGCTGTATAGCGTGTATGAGCGAGCCATCCGACGGACGGAAGAATTGCGGTTTTAATTCCGCGCAAATTCTACAAGTGGAGCATGTTTTCCTCACGTCTTCCGTAGAAAATGGGAGATTTTTAGATCGCACAATGTGTAACATACGGGTAATGCCAGGATGGCACAAGACAGTATGAAGATCCGCAAGATTCAAAGTTGACATGGAAAAGCAGAATGCACGTGTGAGGGTATCCGGGGCCACATTCTCTTTGCCGGGTTGATAATGTATGGTGTAGCCAAAGGCAGCCAATTCCATCCTCCAGAACTGTATTTTGTTATTCTTGATCTTAGTGCGTTTCCGGTTATCCAGCATAAAGGCCACGGAGCGCTGATTGGTTATAAGCATGAAATGGCGACGAGCGAGAAAATGACTCCATTTACGTACTGCTTTGAAGATAGCCATAGCCTCCTTCTCGACATGAGCAAAATGGAGCTTGTTACCCTGCAAAGTTCTGGACAGAAATGCAACGGGTCAACCACCTTGATTCAAGGTAGCAGAGATCGCCACATCTGATGCATCGCACTCGACCACGAAAGGGAGATTTTTATCGATGGAACGAAGCATGGCTTTTTCCAGTTGTTGCTTGAGGAGGTCGAAAGCTGAAATAGCCATTGCCTTCAACGGAGATGACTTCACGTGAAGCAGGGGCTGGATCTTGTTGGAAAAGTGGGGTATCCACTTCGCATAATAGGCGAACATGCTGAGGGCCCGATGAAGAGAGCCGAGATTCGTAGGAGGAGGGAGCTCCTGAAGCGGACGAAGTCACTCCGGATCCGGTTTGATGACACCATTGCCCACCCAGTAGCCAAGGATGTTGACTGATGGTACTGATTTCACAGATTTGGACTCATTTAAGGTTAAGTTGCGACGATGGAGAACGTCAAGAAATTTCTGGAGGTTGGCATCGTGCTCCTTCTGGTCATGGCCAGCAATGGTGATATTATCCAGATATGGAAAAGTGTCCGTTAAGTTCTCCTGTTTGCCGAGGCTATCCATTGTCCATTGGAAGACGGCCACCCCATTGGTGACCCCAAATGGAAGGCGGCGAAACTGGTAAAGTCGACCATTGGCCTCAAAGGCCGTATACTTTTTGTCAGAGTTCTTTAATGGTGCTTGATGGTGTGCGCTCTTTAAATCAAAAGTTGAAAATACCTTGTAGTTGGCAAGGTTATTGACCATGTCATCGATGCGTGGTAGTGGGTAGGCATCCAGGTCAGTATACTGGTTAATAGTTTGCGAGTAATCAATGCAAAGACGTTTCTTATGTTGCTTCAGAGGATTTTTAACAATGATGACTTTAGCCCACCAGGAAGATTGACATGGCTCAATGATACCGTCAGCTAGAAGGCGAGAGACCTCTGCCTCGATAAAGGATAGATCATCTTGGCTGAAACGTTGCGATTTAGTGACTATGGGCTTGCATGGGGGGAAAGATTGGCAAACAAGGAGGGCTCGTCGAGCGAAGCAGCCAAAAGCGCACAAAACGGTACTTTGGAAATAGTAAGCTACAGTTTTGACCCTCCAAACTCAAAAGTGAGTCTTTTGTGTTGTTTCTGGAAATCCTGTCCCAGGAGCACATCACTGCATAGGTTTTTGAGCACCCCGAGCCGGGTGGAGGAATAAGTGCGGCCATTGAGAATAAGGTCAACAAGACAAAAGCCGAAAGAGTTGGTGGTCAATGTCGTCAGAGCCATTGCAATTTTCCTGTCCGAGAGGTAAATACGCAGTTTTAACTTACTGACAGCCTGCTCACTGATGAAGCTGTCAGAGCTGCATGAGTCGATTAGTGCACTCAAAATGTGTCCATTTACCGAAACCTTTGTGGCATAAGGCAGGCTTTGGGGAAAAACACCTGTGATGGGAGGAGGAGCAGTATTACCCTTGACAGTTGTAACCTTAGTAGTGGCTCTTGGGGAAGGAGCAGTTTTATAGATTGCAGCTGCAAAACTAACAAGGGCTCTTGACCGGTATACCTTAGAAAAGTAACCTTTCTTACTAACAGAGGCTCTTGACTGACATACCTGAGAAAAGTGACCTTTCTTACTGCAATGACTGCAGGTTACGTTACGAGCAGGACAAAATTTCCTATAGTGGAATGCACCTCCACAGAAGAAACACTTCCTTCCAGATTGCCAAGATGCCGGTAGGGCAGGGTCGTCATCAGTGAGGGCTTCTAGGGTAGGGTCATCATCGGCTAGGATAGCGTAGTCATCAGTGAGGGCTTCCACCTGAGGCCCATTGGAGGAGTCACCAAACGTGATAGCAGCAGTCCGTGCACGCGGCAAAAGATAGGCATCTGCATTATTATTTGCTAAGTCCAGAGAACATGCCTGGCCATAGGCAGCTGCATTTTTTTTTGCTAAGTCCAGAGAACATGCCTGGTCATAGGCAGCTTGTAACTTGGGGGTTTTATTTTCCAACAGATGCTGGTGTATGAAAGGAGACACAATTTCGTTAATAAAGGAATCACAAATTAACTCCTCGTGGTACTGCTTAGCTGAGACAGCTTTGAGATTACAATCCTTGCTGAGCCTGCGAAGCTTTTCAAGGAATTCGTCAAGTGATACCCCGGGTTGTTGTCGAGTTGTGGCCAGTAGATGCCGAGAAAAAATTTCATTTGGGGCCTTAACATACAGTCGCTGTAATATTAGCATAGCGGAGTCATAGTCTACACAGTCTTCGATATAGTCAAACACATGAGGAGATTCATAATTGGCAAGTATCTCTAACTTATCAGGAACATTCTCACCACACACCCTGAGGAAGTTGCTGAAGGTACGATACCAGTGTTTCCATACCTTAGCCGTTGTAGGTGAATTCGGGTCCAGGTCAAGGCGGGCGGGTCGGAGTAGTTTCTCCATGGTGGATTGATTACTATCTCTGGTTCCCTTCTACCATTTGAGTCATAGCCGTCTGTTCCCAAAACCACTCAGAGCATGGAGCAGCAAACAGTCGATTAAATTGACGTAAGAAAACTACTAGGCAATTGGTCAGAGTATTAAACAAGGCTTTAATTGACTGTTTCACAACATTCAATGGTATTACCATCGCCTAATCCCTCACTATCAACATCCTGGGGGTCACCATTGACCAGAAACTTAACTGGACCAGCCACATAAACACTATGGCTACAAGAGCAGGTCAGAGGCTAGTTATTGGGCCAGAAATTCGTGAACGGGGCTTGCCGCGCGTGCAAGCCCCGTATATGCACTTACCCGACGCTCCTGCCGATCACCTCCAGGGACGCCTGGAATTGGTGTTTCAAAAAGAAGAATCCCGGGCAGCGTATGACGTCACGCCGCCCAGGAGTGCAGCCAGCGCGAAACCTGGAGCGTGCAGTGCAAGTGAGACACGCCCCTTAAGGTCTCATTGTAGTAGGACACGCCCCCAATCTCTCCAAGCAGCTGCAGAGGACTTTGTAGTTACACAGCTGCAGGGAAAGTAAGTTATCTGCTATTTTATGAATGTTTTGTGAACTTTTATAAAATTTTAAAAACGTTTACATTATTTTGAAGAATCTGAAGTAGTTTTAAACAGAATTAAAGCAATTTAAAGACTTTTAAAAGCCCTAAAAGAATTTTTTTAATTCCATATATTTATTTAGCAATGTCGTCGTCATACGTGTCTTCACACTGTTCCCTTTGGGGAACTGTATGAAGTGGTGGAAGGATTTATGGCCATGATTAACGCTCATTCTGTGACCGTAACCATCTTTGAACCAGCCATTAGGGCGGTTAGCCCTATGGCGGGAGGGTTTTACCGGCTCCCACAAGCTATACAAGGAGGGGGGGCCACCCACACCCACGGACGCAAATATCCCACTGGATGTCAACACAGAATTTAGAGCCGGAGCTCCGACTCCACTTGCCGGGACTGTCTGGAGCGGGGTTCGAAACCCTACCCTGATCTGGCCCAGCGGCGGGGATCCTACCGCTATGCCAAAGGCCCAATCCGATTAGCAACGTGAAATGGCTGGAATGAGCACAATTCACGGCATTAAAAGAACTCACAATTGAACTGATGATGACCTCAGCAATCTCCTCAAGGAGGTGGAGGCACAGCGCCTGCTCATCATTGGTAATGAGAAGTCAAAGGCGCCGCAAAAAGGGCAGATGATAGCTTGGTCTTTCAAGTGGCAGCATAGGGCTCCAGTCACGGGGAGGGAAAAGGCGCAGGAAACGTATGGGTGTCACCTTTTGTGCAGAGTGGGCCTTTTGCGTAGCAGTAAGCATCCCCGCCGCTGGGCCAGAAGGAGTAGGGTTTCGAACCCCACTCCAGACAGTCCCGGCAAGTGGAGTCGGAGCTCCAACTGTAAATTCTGGGTGGACATCCAGCGGGATACTTGCGTCCGTGGGTGTGGGTGGCCCCCCCCCCTCAGATGGGTTGTGGGAGCCCGTAAAACCCTCACGCCATAGGACTAACCACCCTAATGGCTGGTTCAAAGATGGTTACGGTCACGGAATGAGCGTTGGTTACGGTCACGGAATGAGCTTTAATCACGGCCATAAATCCTTCCACCACTTCATACAGTTCCCGAAAGGGAACAGTGTGAGGATATGTACGACGATGACCTCTTGCGCAATGCACCTCCTTGGACCCTCAGTCGCAGATGCGAGGGGGCAAATCGTGCAATTGTTAAATTTTTCATTTTTTTTACATGTAAAATGTTGGCCCAGTAATTCCCTTCCAAATGCGCGAGTACGGTCAGGGTACTTACGCATCTGGCCGGAGGAAATGCCGGTTTTCAGCATGCACAGCGCATGCGGGGAAAACCGGCATTTCCTGTCCTCTGAACGAAGGGGTTCAGAGGCAAAACGCATGCGCAGTAAAATTCGCCGCTTTCATTCATGATTTCAGTGAGGTCAAGTCCTTACAACTTACACATGAAAAAAGCATGGGTACAGTTGCTCCAGAGGCTGCGGAGGAAGATATTTCTTATCGTGGAGCTTCTGAAAGTATGTATGTCTGTATATATTCCTTTGCGTGTTATGTATATATTCCTTTACTTATGTGTATGAATGGATTATTTAATTATGACTTTCAGAGAAAGTAACTTATTGGAAAATCATAATTAAAAACATACATTCATACACATTAGTAAAGGAATATAAAACATACATACATATACGTAAAGGAATATATGCGGACATACATACATAATTACTTATTACTGATGAAAAGTTTCTTTCTTAAAAGTGCTGGAAATGTTACATTACTCATTTTAGAACACTCATTTTCACATTCCATTCACACAGCCACAATTGCTCCTTTTACCTACCGTTCTGAAAACCCGTTTAAAAAAAAAAAATTTAAACTTTAAAACTTACTTAAAATTTCTTAAAATAACTTCCCTCCCTTTCCCAAACAAAAATATTGCCTTTCAGAAGCTCCACGATAAAATATATCTTCCTCCGCAGCCTTGGAACAACTTTACACCTGCTTTTTTCAAGTGTAACTTGTAAGGACTTACCCTCACTGAATCCATGAATGAAATCTACGAAGTTCATTGCGCAAGCGCTGCCTGTGCAGTCGCACATGCTGTGCCTATGAACCCCTTCGTTCCGAGGTCTGGAAATGCCGGCGTTCCCCGCATGCGCTGTGCATGCTGAATGCCGGCATTTCCAACGGCCAGATGCGTGAGTACACCGACCGTACTCACGCCTTTGGTCACGAATTTCTGGCCCATTCTGCGGCAAGTGTCTCACCTCCTGACTCCCCAAGCATTTCCACCATCTACAAGGCACAAGTAAGGAGTGTGATGGTATACTCTCCACTTGCCTGGATGAGTGCAGCTCCAACAACACTTAAGAAGCTCGACACCATCCAGGACAAAGCAGCCCGCTTGATTGACACCCCATCCACCACCTTAAACATACAATCCCTCCACCACTGGCACACCGTGGCTGCAGCATGTACCATCTACAAGATGCACTGCAGCAACTCACCAAGGCTTCTTCGGCAGCACCTCCCAAACCCATGACCTCCACCCCTAGAAGGACAAGGGCAGCAGGCACATGGGAACCCCACCACCTCCAAGTTCCTCTCCAAGTTACACACCATCCTGACTTAGAAGTTATCACCGTTCCTTCATCGTCGCTGGGTCAAAATCCTGGAACTCCCTCCCTAACAGCACTGTGGAGGTACCTTCACCACACAGACTGCAGCGGTTCAAGAAGACGGCTCACCACCATCTTCAAGGGCAATTAGGGATGGGCAATAAATGCTGGACTTCCCATGAACGAATAAAAATGTAAATGAAGCAATTTGGGACGTCATGAGGTCGTGAAAGGCACTATATAAATGCAAGTTTTTCTTTTTATAATTTAAAATATATCCGCATTTGTGCTGCAGGTGAATATTAGTTTTCTGTATCTAATTTAAGTTCCTAATTTCTTCTTACCTTGTGTGGTAATATTGTTCATTATTCTTGTTATGTTTCTTATTTTTTTGTTAAGAATAGTGAAACCTCACTAAGACCAAGGGATCATTTTAACTGGATCTGTCACTCATTTAACACCCTGCATGTTTTACTTTCATTTCACTTCAATCAGGCATGTTAAGGCCCAGGTTTCAAAATAGTTTGTGCTTCACATTGGCATTATCTGTCCAATGCCTCCTTTTGAGAGTGGTAAGCCTCCTCCGTTTCTCCAGCATTTCCTTACAACTCAAATGTTTTCAAACTAGGGGGTAGAAATAGGATGTAAAACAGGCACAATGAAACCCAATTTCAGGGACCAATATCCTGCATTCCAAAGATGCCTGAAAAACATCTGACCCAAAATTGGGTCGAGGCATTTTTCAGACGTCCCTGGTGGCCGCTTAAAACATGCTTAACGTTCCTTACGTAAATGGAGGCCTAAAGCCTGTTTTAGCCCCACTTGCTGAAATTGGTCTGCAATGAGCAAGGCAGGAGTCGGGCCTGCCCCCACCCCCACAGGATTCTTCAGCAGCCGCCAACAAAAGGTGAGTTTTTAAAAAAATAGTAATTTTTAAAAATATATCTGTGGAGCAGGAGTGTAGGAATTTCCTCAGATCTGCTCCCTCTCCGCCACCACAGCTTCGCTGGAAGTGTGGAGAAACCCAGTTTACACGCATAATGGCGTTTTCGCTGCTCTTCCGGCGAAGTTATTGTGGCGGAGCAGGGGCAAATCTAAGGAAATTCCCGGCAGATATATTGACAAAGCACAACATCTGTTGTGCAGATTCCAACTTAAGAATACATCTTCAATTTCAACTTAAGATGCCTCTGATTTGCACATTTATAGAGCAAATTACCAAACTTTCAGCTGGACGACAGAAAATGAAGGCCTTCCTAATGTAATAATGCAGTTGGAATAGGCTGGATTTTAACCAGTTCTTATGAGGTAGACTCCTGCTTCTCAGACATTATTACAGTTTGTGACTTTCAGGGGTTTAGCCTCAAATGTTGCTCATGGGCCACATAGCTGTAAAGTTAACGAGATGCCATATATAGATCCTTGTGTCTGCATGGGAGGTGATTTCTGTCAGAATCCAATCAAGCAAGCAATTCTACTTTAAAATAACTCTGATGGCATTAATTTATGACATTAGTTATAATATCCAGACATAGTTGGGAAGTATTATAAATTGACATTTAAAGAGCAAGTTTGACAAGGAATATCTGAAACATATTTTTCATATGAAAGAGAATGTCCTTGCTATGCACTTCTGTGTTATTTATCAAAAATATTTAAAATTCAATATGATAACAAGATGATCTGTGTCAGTACAAGATGTAATTGTGTCTGTATTTGTTTCCTAATGATTTAAGTATCTACTTGAACAGAAAAGAAAGTTACAGGCTGTGATTTTACCATCGGCATCGGGTTAGCTGGTCAGCGGGTTCCAGTCCCGCTGCCGGTTTCAGCCGCTCTGAATTAACTATTTTCCCTAAACTGGGCTTATTAAGCCCGCCATGTGCATCACCCGGCCCAATCAATGGGTTCGGGTCTGCTGCTCGCTTCTGCTGACCGCTTGCATTCAGCTGCATTTAAGGGGCCCATGCAGCCTTGTGGTTTTTCATTAATTTTCTGATATTCTCAGTGTGGCAGATAGAGAGATGACTGCTTCATGAGCCCAGGCCTCTCCAAGATTTGATGATGACTCCCTCTATGCTCTTGTGGAGGGAGTGAGAGGGTGCAAAGAGGTTCTGTTCCAGTCAAATGGACAGAGGAAGCCTCATCAGCAAACCAAGTCAGCCTGGCTGCAAATTGCTGAGGAGGTGAGTGCCAGGTCTTTGTGCTCATGCACCTGGGTTCAGTGTAGGAAAAGGTTCAATGATCTGCTACGCTCAGCAAAAGTTAGTATAACATCACACTTACCTTCAATCTGCTCCCCATCTCCTCTCACCAGCAATCTGCATTGTCAACCTATTCCTGCACATCCCACTTTACCCTTACATCCCTTGCACCCTTAACTGCCCCTCTCTATGTACAGAATCACTGCACCATTCAACTATGCACCCCTCACACTTGCTATTGCTGTTATGCAATGGCAACAACTAACAACGCACAGGAAGGGTCCTTGGTATTGGCACCTCAGTCCATATTTGTCTCCCTCTGAGCATCTATGCTATGGATTCTCTACACTCACTCCAACATTCTCACTCAAACTCCACTTGGGTCACTCATTGCAGGAAAAGAGAGCCCACACTAAGAGGGAGAGGGGGAGGACAGAAGGAGGGCCACCTTCCATGGCGCACTTGACCACCGCTGAGGAGGCTGCTATCGACAACATCAGAGGTGCTGAGGAGCTGGAAGTGGGGGACGGAGAGACGGGCGCAGTAGAGCAAGCTGGTGACAGAATAGATTTGCAACCCTCTCATTTAGATTGCATGAGTGACTGATATGGCATCTGATGTTCATACAGATTGAGTTCTGATCATCTGCACAATGGGATGAGCCTGCTACATTAATATAACATGTCTAACTCATGCCTTTACTTCCTCACAGAACCATCATGAGCCTCCCTCCCCACTGTCTTGGAGGAAGAGCCAGAAGACTCCTCAGAGGAAGCTGCAACGTCTGAGGGCGCAGTTTCAGCAGAATTGAGTGCACCCAGCACCAGCACAGACACTCACACCTCGGTGGGTCATTCGCGAGATAGAGTACTGTTGTCACCTGGTGTATCACAGCTCACAAGTGAGCATCAGCAGATGGTGGAGACAGGGACAGCAGTGGTGAGTCCTCATCGGAGGGCGCGGGGCGCTCTTAGCTCTGCTCAGCTGCATATGGACACTGTGCCTCTTGGGCCATCCAGAAAGAGAGTGGTGCTGAAACTTTAGGAACAAGTGCAGGAGTCTCTGACAGGGTTTGCAACCACTGTAACTGCGAGTGTGCAGAGAATGGAGGAGTCCATCTCAAACATGAGCAATGCCTTGGTGCACTCAATGGCGAATGTAGGTGCCACCATGGAAAAAATGGCAACTTCCATGGAGGACGCAAATCGCCAGATGCAAATGAACATGATGACTCCTCTAAATAGATTCTAAATACCCAGTTCTGACGAAAGTTCATCGACCTGAAATGTTAACTCTGTTTCTCTCTTCACAGCTGCTGCCTGACCTGCTGAGTTTCTCCAGCATTTTCTGTTTTTACTTCTAAATAGATGGTCTGCTATGGAGGATAGATGGGCAGCTATTGAGGAGAGGAACCAGAGGTACATGGACATTCCCGTTATGAGGACTGTCAGTACAGAGACGGGTCCTCATGACCCCACTGATGTGCAGTAAGGTGCTCTTCAGCTATTTGCTAGCAATGAAGTGCGGGTGACCCATGCGAGGGATGTTGGTGGTCAACAACAAGGAAGTGTGGGCTCCTCTCCAAGGCTCACACTCCCATGCCACTGCCGAGCCCTCGCTCAGAGCCCCAGATTCCTCATCCAACTGTGCTGGCCGCCTCAGCCCCTGCACAGCCGCAGGAGGAGCAAACTGTTGCCGAGCCCTCCCTGGCTCCCAAACCCAGAGGACGCCCGCCAAAGGCATCGAAGCAGGTGCAGCATGAAATTGACCAAGGTGCCTCCACATCTGCTGAAGCCATAGGGGAAGCATCATGTAGAAGCATGCGTAAGAGAAAGTTAACACACAAATAGTCAGAAGGGCACTCACTTGGGAGTTTTGATCTAATACAAAGTGAAGATTCTCATCGTTATTTCAATTGTAATTAAGAAATGCGATGTCAAAGGTTCAAAGAGTTGGCCTAAGTGCGCTCAGAAATGGAAGTTGTACAGTGAGGGTTCAGGCCACCTTTCATCTGCAATGATGGTGCTGAGAATGATAGGAAACCACAGTTTATTGTACAGATGCTGTATGGTGTATTAAGAAGGTCGGGCAGACACTCATTTCCATGTGCCAGCCACATGTGTTTGCTGCATAAACTTACGCAAATCTGGTATGGATTAGTGTATCCTTTGCCTCACGGCCAGCAATGTGCCCGCATGCTGGTGGAACTGGCACATGTGCCTCCACAAGGTCTTTTTTTAATTTATTTTTATTCATTGATGGGATGTGGGCATCACTGGCTAGGCCTGCATTTAGTGCCCATCCCTAACTGCCCTTGAGAAGATGGTGGTGAGCCGCCTTCTTGAACCGCTGCAGTCCATATGGTGTAGGTACACCCACAATGCTGTTAGGAAGGGAGTTCCAGGATTTTGGCCCAGCGACAGTGAAGGAACGGCGATACAGGTCCAAGTCAGGATGGTGTGTGGCTTGGAGGGGAACTTGTAGGTGGTGATGTTCCCATGCGTCTGCTGCCCTTGTCCTTCTAAGTGGTAGAGGTCACGGGTTTGGAAGGTGCTGTTGAAGGAGCTTTGGCGAGTTGCGGCAGTGCATCTTGTAGATGGTACACACTGCAGCCACAGTGCGCCGGTGCTGGAGGGAGTGAATGTTGAAGGTGGTGGATGGAGTGCCAATCAAGCGGGCTGCTTTATCCTGAATGGTGTCGAGCTTCTTGAGTGTTGTTGGAGCTGCACTCATCCAGGCAAGTGGAGAGTATTCCATCACACTCCTGACTTGTGCCTTGTAGATGGTGGAAAGGTTTTGGGGAGTCAGGAGGTGAGACACTCGCCGCAGAATTCCCAGCCTCTGGCCTGCTCTTGTAGCCACAGTATTTATATGGCTGGTCCAGTTCAGTTTCTGATCAATGGTAACCCCCAGGATGTTGATAGTGGGGGATTCAGCGATGGTAATGCCATTGAATGTCAAGGGGAGATGGTTAGAGTCTCGCTTGTTGGAGATGGTCATTGCCTGGCACTTGTGTGGTGCGAATGTTACTTGCCACTTGTCAGCCCAAGTCTGAATGTTGTCCAGGTCTTGCTGCATATGGACACGGACTGCATCAGTATCTGACGAGTCTCGAATGGTGCTGAACAGTGTACAATCATCAGCGAACATCTCCACTTCTGACCTTATGATGGAGGGAAGGTCATTGATGAAACAGCTGAAGATGGTTGGGCCTAGGACACTGCCCTGAGGAACTCCTGCAGTGATGTCATGTGTTGTGTATGTACCTTTAAGAGAGAACTGATTTTATACTGTAGTACCGGCAGTGACCGCACCTGTATATAAAGCCGTAGCAGGCTTCTGTACTTTCAGTTTCAGCATACCCTCTGTTCAGTAAACACCTGTTATTATTGTTCTCATGCAGCCCGTGTGTTATTGATACGCGGACACTACATCATGTGATTGAGATGAATGACCTCCAACAACCACAGCCAACTTCCTTTGTGCAAGGTATGATTCCAACCAATGGAGTGTTTTCCCCTTGATTCCCATTGACTTCAGTTTTGCTAGGGCTCCTTGATGCCACACTCGATCAAATGCTGCCTTGATGTCAAGGGCAGTCACTCTCACCTCACCTCTTGAGTTTAGCTCTTTTGTCCATGTTTGGACCAAGGCTGTAATGAGGTCAGGAGCTGATTGGCCCTGGCGGAACCCAAACTGGGCGTCAGTTAGCAGGTTATTGCTGAGTAAGTGCCGCTTGATAGCACTGTCGACGACACCTTCCATCACTTTGCTGATGACTGAGAGTAGACTGATGGGACGGTAATTGGCCGGGTCGGATTAGTCCTGCTTTTTGTAGACAGGACATACTTGGGCAATTTTCCACATATGTAGATGCCAGTGTTGTAGCTGTACTGGAACAGCTTGGCTAGGGGCGCATAGCCTTTTCAGTATCCAGTGTCTTCAGCCGTTTCTTGACATCACGTGGAGTGAATTGAATGGGCTGAAGACTGGCATCTGTGATGCTGGGGACCTCAGGAGGAGGCCGAGATGGATCATCCACTCGGCACTTCTGGCTGAAGATAGTTGCAAATGCTTCAGCCTTGTCTTTTGCACTCACGTGCTGGGCTCCACCTCATCTGCATCCTCCTCCTCCTCCTCCCTGAGCCACGCTGATGTGCGATGTTGTGCAGTGCACAGCAGACCACGATGATTCTGGAGACCCTGGCTAGTGAGTACTGTAGGGCTCCACCAGATCTATCGAGGCATCTGAAGGTTCGCTCTGTGATTCTTCTGGTGGAAATGTGGCTCACACTGTAGTGCTCCTCAGCTTTGTTTGATGGCCTCCTCATCGGTGTCATTAGCCACGTCTTAGCCCTTGTCTCCAAGTAGCCATCCCGAACATTGAGTTGGCGAATTGAACAGCTGAGTCACAGTGGACTGCCGCAGGTTGAACGAGTCATGGCAACTGCCAGGGAACTTGGCGCAAACATGCATAATGTTCTTCCTGTGGTTACATACCAGCTGGACGTTAAGGGAGTGGAAGCCCCTGTGGTTGACAAATACAGCTGGGTTGTGATGGGGTACCCTACTGGCCACGGGTGTACAGTCTAGGATGCCCTGCACCCTTGGGAAGCTTGCCATATTTGCAAAGCCAACTGCACGCGTGGTTACACTTGCTTCATCCGTGGAGAAGTGGGTGTAATTGTGTGACTTTGCAAAGAGGGCATCGGTAACCTGCATGATGCAAGTGTGTGCGGCTGACTGGGAGATGCCGCTGATGTCTGCTGATGATCCCTGGAAGGACCCTAAAGCAAAGAAGTTGAGTGTGGTGATGACGTTGACAGTCACTGATAAGGAGTGTCCACCCGTTCCTCTGGGCTCCAGGTGTTGGAGCAGCATTGTGCAGATGTCAGCGACTACCTCTCGCGAAAATCTCAGCCTTCATTGGCACTGCTGCTCACTCATTTTGAGGAACTCATCCTCGGCCTGTAAACCCTGTGTTGGGGGTATCTCCTGCGGCACGGTGCAGCCCTGTGCTGACAAACTCTGCCCTGTGCATCATCAGGTGGCTGAGGAGAAGGTTGACGCTCCTTTGTTGCTGCTGCTGTTGTGCTTGGTTCTGCTGCTGCCACAGCTGCTCTTCCTTCGATTCTGAGGATCAGGGTGAGAAGGTATTAATGGCTCCCATTCCACTGGTATGTGTCAGTTGAGGAATAGATGTTATCAGCGCTTGGGCAATGTGGGGAGAGGGCTTTCCAAGTAGGTCACTGTGCATATGGATCTCAGCTTAAACACTTACAAGCTCAATAGACCTGCAAAATGTGTTCCAAAACCTCAAAACAGAAAGTTCTGCCATCTGAAAGTCAGCCATGTTACAGGTCCGCTTTTATGCTGCAGGAGCAGCTGTCAACAATTCAGGTATTTGCTGAACCCGGCACAATCAGCTGGCGTGTTTGTCACATGACAGGCAACACGGTGAAAATGTACTAAAATTGGAAGAGCCTGAAAAATGGGATTATCTAGGCAGTTAGCAAGCTGTTAAGTGCCTTTCCCGCCGCTTGGTGTCGGGTCTGAGCGGAACTCGCAGACCCGACATTTTGTAAAGTTGCGTGGAGGTGGGATGGCAGCAGGTTCGCAAGCTGCGTCAATCATTTAGATTTTCACTTGTAACCCACCTCCAAACCCGCCCTCTGAGCGCCGGCAAAATCGCAGCCACAGACACAGATCAAGTATTCATTAACTATTAGTAGATCTCCCATTGCAATGCTGACAGGCAGTCTGAGTTCCCACGATCCTAATGTATTCTAAACCTGGTTTCCCCATCTCTGTAACACAACTTTACTGAAGCAGCATGTCATATTTTAAAAATGTGTTCCCAAAATATGAGGTGATACCATCGAGACCATATTTATTTCACATCCCGAGTTACCTTGAGAAAATGGCGGTGCGTCTTTTTCGTGTAATAGTGTCTGAGGAGCAGGAGTCTTCCTGCAATAAAAGGTCATGGACCTGAAATGTTAATTCCGTTTCTTTCTCCAGGTGCTCCTGACCTGCTGAGTGTTTTCCAACACTTTCTGTTTTTATTTTTGACTTCCAGCATCCGCAGTATTTTGATTTTATTTCCGAGTCTTCCTCTTGATTGATATGAGGAAGAAATAAATCACATATTTCATAGATGTGGAAAGATACAAGTTTCACAGATACAGGCCTAGAAATTCAGTATAGCCACTTTTGGGGCGGTAAAGTCGGGCGGGCGCTAAAGTTTGCGCCCGCCGAAAAGTGGAGGCCACTTCGCCGATATTCAGTAGCTTTGGCCAAGGAGTTTGGGCGAGCGCTAAAACTGGCGTTGCACCCCTCTCTTTAGGCGCTAAGCCGGCGGTGCAGAGTGATACCGCCGAGGCCGGGCGCAGCGCAGGTGCGGTCATGTTTTGATTGACAGCAGACACCCTGACGCCGGCCAGCTCTTAAAGGGGGAAGGGTCGACTTGGTCTGCTGCCACGCCCTGGATACTGCAGCCCTCCAGCTAGGCCTAAACACTGCTGCTGGAGAGAAATAGCGCCAGCAACGATGCAGAGGGCCCGTGAGCGAGCGCAGCACTTCTCTGCCCATGATTTGAAGGTGATGCTTAGGGGTTTGGAGAAGAGAAGAGATATCTTGTGCCCGGACAGTGGCAAGAAGGCTCCCAAGAGGCTGTACAGGAGAGCCTGGAGGGAAATCGCCCAGAGGGTCACAGCCAACAGCGATGTCCCCAGGACTGCTGACCAATGCCGGAAGAAGTTTAACGACCTCACTCGGTTGGTCAGGGTGAGTACCCTTTCCAGTGTCCTCCTCATCCTTGCATGTGCACCTCACATTATGGGCAAAGGGACCTCAAAGGCCTAATGGCCAGCCCTCCTCCAGCAGCTATGGCACTGGCATGCTCATCAATAGCACTTTCTGCACTTTACACACTGGCCAAGCTATTCGACCATGGGAGGCAGTGCACACACCAACAGGGCACCACACTGGCCAAGCTATTCGACCATGGGAGGCAGTGCACACACCAACAGGGCACCACACTGGCCAAGCTATTCCACCATGGGAGGCAGTGCACACACCAACAGGGCACCACACTGGCCAAGCTATTCCACCATGGGAGGCAGTGCACACACCAACAGGGCACCACACTGTACTTAGAGGCCGTCCTTTCTCTTGCAGGCAAAGCTGGCGCAGAATCTGAAGAGACGAACTGTCACCGGGGGAGGCCGTGCCCAGTTCCAGGAGCTCAGTGACCTGGAGGAGCATGTGGCTCGACTCATGCGTGCCCGGGTGATTGGCCCCGTTGCTATTGGAGATGCCGACCCTGTGCTGGGCCCCAATGGTAAGGACATGACCGTTTGGACCTCTCTCGGTCCCCTTGCGCTTCTGATCTACATCCTTTGCCACTGTCCCACCAATGCGCATAATGCCACCACTCATGCCTCCCTCACTGACGCCCTGTCCTCACTCTAAAGCTACTCTTGTGCCTTCCTGCTTTCAGCTGGTGAGGAGGAGGTCCCTGAAGCTGCGAGTGTCAGTCCCTCGGAAGAGGAGGACGATGAGGAGCAAGAGGAAGGCGGCACATCGGGGGAACCCTCATCCGTGCCAGGGGATGGCAATGGAGGGGACATATCTTGCCTGGAGGAGAGCCAGGGGGAAGTGTTGCAGGGGGGTGTAGCTCCTGTGCCCAGTGGCGTCCAGCCACGCGGGAAGGGTCGGCCAGCACGGCTGCCTTCTCCCCAGAGGGGGGAAGTGTTGCAGGGGAGGACAGTTGCTGGGCCCAGTGGCGTCCAGCCATGCGGGAAGGGTCGGCCAGCTCGGCGGCCTTCTCCCCAGAGGGAGAGTCCGGCCTCCAGTCCGGAGGCGGTCCTCGCCCAGGAGGTGCGCCTCCTTGATCAAATGTCCGCAGACTCGGCGCGTCGCCACACCGAGTTCATGGGGGTTGTGGCACAGTTGCCTCAGGTCATTGAGTCCCTGGCTCATAGTGTGGCCAATTTCGGGGACTCACAGGCCAGGGGTGTTGAACAATTCGGGGCATCACAGGACGCGAGTCGAGAGTTCATGAGTGGTGCCGTGCAGACACTGGCTGGTCTGATGCGGGCACAGACCAGGGCAGTACGGGCACTCACTTCTGCCACACTCGCTGTGTCACGGACGCATCGCCAGGGCACCCGCCGCGCTGCTGCAGCACAGCGGTCTGTCCTTCACCAGATTGCTGCGCTTGCTGCAGTGCCAGCCCGGCCGACTGCCAGTGTCTCTGGCGACCAGCGAGCGCCTGGCATCAGCCAGCTTGCCCCCATTGCTCCAGCCGCCACTGCCACTCCCCCAGCAAAGCTGCGACGAGCTGCTGGAAAGACTGATGCTGGCCAGCCACAGCTGCAGCAGTCAGCAGCCGGCCCCTCCAGGGCCGGACCTCGTCTAGGCCGACCCCCAAGGGCATCTGCCGTCACGCATTGTGCCCCTCAGGAGCCTTCCCCCAGCCTTGCAACACCCACAGGGCCCAGGTTGAGGCGGAGCAGCAGGACGGCCAGGGGCCGGAGAAGCCTGCACAAGGACTCGCCCTCTCGGCACACAAAGTAGAGTGTGTTGCCAAATGTTTTTTTATATGGGGGTGTTTGTGTTCTCTATGGGGGGGGGGTTATTTTGGTAAGGCCGAAGATGAAGGCCAATTGGATGGACAAGTTTTGTTATTCCTCCCCAGGTTGTGGGAGTGAGGTATGTTTTTGACTGTTTTTTGGGGGTGTTGTCTGTTTTTGTGTTTCATGTGGGAAGGGCCCTGAGTTTGTTAAATAAAGCTTTTTATTTATTCAGCTTGTCCATGTGTGATGTTTCAAGTGGTTGTTGCGTTAACCGGCTGAGGGCTTGCGGAGCGGCTGCATTCAGGTGCGTTCATTGCCACAAGCCATTCCCTGACAGGGGGCCTAGAAGTGTCGTTCAATAAGCCGCCGACGGACGGCCCTTGGACCTTGTGGCTCCCTCCTGGGCTGGTACTCCTCCTCCTCCTCCTCCTCCTCCTCATGGTCCTCCTGCTCATCCTCCTGAGGTGGTGGTCCAACGTGAGGTGGCAGTGCTTGAGTCCTGCAGATAGCCAGGTTGTGCAGCATGCAGCAAACGACGACGAACTGGGAGACTCTATCCGGCGAATACTGTAGAGAGCCGCCGGAACGATCCAGGCAGCGGAACCTTTGCTTGAGGACGCCAATCATTTGCTCTATGATGTTCCTTGTGGCTTGATGGCTTTCGTTGTATGCCTCCTCAGCAGGGGTCCTGGGCGCGCGGAGCGGGGTCATGAGCCATGTACACAAAGGGTAGCCCTTGTCCCCGATAAGCCATCCTCTTGGGGGAGGCTGTGCCTGGAACATGTCAGCCACAGTAGTCTGGCGCAGGATAAATGCATCGTGGCTGCTGCCTGGAAAGCGGGCATTGACAGCTAGGATGCGCTGCCTGTGGTCACACACCAGCTGTACATTGAGGGAATGGTAGCCCTTCCGGTTGCGGTAATCCTCGGCATTGTCGATAGGTGCCCGCATAGCCACATGCGTGCAGTCAATGGCACCCTGCACCATGGGGAAGTCGGCAATCCTCGCAAATCCGACTGCACGCTGCTCCTGCCTCTCTAGGGTCATGGGGAAGGAGATGAATTGGTGTCTCCTTGCGAAAAGGGCATCGGTGACCTGCCGGATGCAGCGATGCACGGCGAAGTGGGAGATGTTCGCTATGTCCCCAGCAGCGGCTTGGAAGGAGCCGCTTGCATAAAAGTTCAGAGCCACCGTGACCTTCACTTCCACCGACAGAGACGTCCTGCGCATCAGCTGTGGACGCAGATCTCTGTGAAGCAGCTGGCAGATCTCTGCAACCACCTCCCTTCTGAAGCGCAGCCTCTTAACACAATGCGCGGCAGTCATGGTGAGATAGGACACCTGCTGCCGGTATTCCCTGAGTGGGTAAGGCCTACGTTGCCGACGCCTGATGGCCCCTCTGCGCCTAGGCATGGCTGCCCCTCTCACACAGCGTCTGCGAGCTCTTCGCACATAATGCTGGAACTGAGGGTTGCAACCCCATGCAGCCCCCATAATATACTTGCAAACAGTGAAATCACAATGAGTCAAATTTCCAAGCTCTGGCCAGAAGCCAAAAATACCTCTCCTATGTTGTCCCAAATCAGTAAGGTCTGTTCCTTGGTCTCTGTCCAGAAATCCAAAGCACTAAAGTCATTGCAGCAAAATGGCTGGCCTTTATAGTTCAGTGTAAGTGCCCTTTAATTAGCGCTCCCCGAGGCCCGCAGGGCCTCTGCTGCGTTCCACTTCACAGTTCTTAACAGCGCCACGCCCACATTGGGCGGGCGCCACTGAAGTTCCGGTTTGGGGCGCACAAACAGCGTTGCACGACGAAATGGCGTCATAAGCTGCGCGCGCAGCTGAGCGCGCGCAAACACTTTGCGCCGGCGCTAACTGTGTTGGGCGTAGGCGCAGATCGGTCTGCGCCCGGGCGCTAAGTGCCTAGCGCTCGAAATCCACCCCTCTTATGGCGCTAACGGCTGGCTAACGCAACTGAATTTCTAGGCCCTAATATTTATACTATTTACCTATCATTTTATAACTTTCTTAAGATGCAAGTGATATTTCTTTTCACACCCAAATTGCAAACTCTTAGTGATTGGCATTATAAGAGCTGATTTAAACTCGCAGTGCCTGGTGTAAATGAGACAGCAGTGGACTGAAAATGGCATTGGGTCACTTCTATCCTGTTGACACTGGCACTCCAGCTGCTGCCTCCTGGGGTAGGGTCCTGAGATATGGAGCCAAGCACTTGCCTGTGTCAGGTGAAGGCCATATGTAATGAGGGTCAGTCTTATATTTATTAAACTCTAATTAGTAGAATTATTAAACTCTATTTCACAACTCACCATAATGGGATTTGAACCTATAATCTTTGTGTTGCTAGTCCAATACCATGACCACTAGGCAACTTTACCTATTGCAATGCAGTGTCAAATGGCGTATATAACACCCTGATTGAAATTTTGAGCTAAAAAATCAGCAGAGCCTGTGCCATTTGTATCAGGCATTGAGTGGTCACAATCGGCGATCCGGATGCAAACTGTGCTAGTTTTGAGAAGCGCATATCGCCAAATGTAAAATCTGGCATGAACCAGTGCAATCAGGCAGCATTATAGAAAATATATTTTTTTTTAATTGGGTTTAAAAAATATTCCTTTGTAGGAATTCGGGTTGACCTCAGCAGGTATTGAACGAATGCCTACTAAATAATCGAGTTCGACTTCAGGAGAACAATCTAGAAGTTGTTTATTTACAAGAACAGACGAAATACAGCAGGTAAGGCGGCTGGATGCAGGAGCACTGTGAAGTAAGCCTTTCCCCAGCGGGGACGCCACGAGGACTGACTCCGCAGTCCTGTGGAGAGCGTGATGACGTCATCACGCTCGGTCGCGTTTTCCCACGCTTAGGTGGTCATGTGACCGCGTCGTGACGTTAGCGCGTTTGCCCGCGCTTGGGCGGTCACGTGACCTGCGCCGTTGCATCGGTGCGTAGCTGTGGCTGGCCGCTGTGGCTGAAGTTGCGAGAGCGGGCGGCCAAACCGGGCCGGTGGCCATCGCGGACGCGGGAGGCTGAACCGGGCCGGTGGCCACCGCAGGAGCGGGAGGCCAAGTTGTGCCGGCGACCGTTGGGAGAGTGTAAGGCCGAGCTGGGTCGGCTCGCATCCGTGTGTTATGCGATGCGCGACGTGACGTCAGTGCATTACGTCGCGTTCTTAAAGGGGCAACGGCCCAAACAGGTAAGTTAAAGGGGCAACGGCCCAAACAAGTAAGTTATGTACATACAAAGGTAAGTTAAAGGGAATTATGTATATATACATAGTAAGGGACACCCGGTGGAACCGCCACACCTTGATATATTTAAGAGTGGTAACTTGGTGCAGTTTAAGAACATAAAAGTATAAAAAATAAGAGCAGGAGTAGGCCATATGGCCCCTTGAGCTTACTCTGCCATTCAAGACGATCATGGCTGATCTTCTACATCAACTGCACTTCCCCGCCCTATCTCCATATTGCTTGATTCCCTTAGTGCCCAAAAATATATCAATCAGAATCTTGAATATACTCAATGACTGAGCATCCACATCCATGTGGCGTAGAGAATTCCAGAGATTCACAACCCTCTAAGTGAAGAAATTTCTTCGTAAATTTAAAACAAATATATACTCAAAAGCTTTTAAAATGTGTCTAATAGTGTCCTTGCGCCTAAAAAAAAAAAGCTTAATTTTAATAACCTCCTTGAAGCCCCGCAAATGGGCACTATTAGCGGAAACGCGCCATGGTGATTAAGTCGATCTGGGGCGTGGCCAGCTCTATGAGTGAGGCCAGCTTCTAGACCAATGTTTTGTAAAGTAGTACAAAAGATTGCAAAACTCAATCTGCACTGGACGTAATTTGTGTTTGAAATTCCGTGATCTTTTGCAATGAGTTGGCCAATTTCAGACTAATTGCGCTGAATAATACACCGCAACCTAGCAGAAACTCCAGGCCAATATACTGTGGTTTCATGGGATGGGGTGAAAACTACAAGTCCCATGATGCATCTTCCTGCCTCACACACACACATATTGGAGGTAGATTTTCGTCTTCACTGCTTGGGCATTAAGCATCACCTAAGAGGAACGCAGAGAGGAAAAAATGGTGAGTGGAGCGCTGCCAGTAACAGAACCCTTTGTATTTTCCTTCTATTTAAATTAATGGAGGGAAAATCAGGCAGCCTGTGTAACTAATGTGCAATGCTCCCCGTCAGGTTTTCCTCTCTCTGCTCTGCCCAGGTTATGCTTGACACCCAATTGGCAAAGATGAAAAACTATCCCAATGTGTCACCAGATGCCAGAGCTCAGTTGAAGAAGCCAAGATTTGGAAGCAAGCAGAACTCAAGCTAAAATAAACAGAGACTGGTCGGCTTGTGTGAGAAAAAATTCTTAGAAGCATTCCTAACGTATAATGATAAACTTTATGGCTAAATTTGGTGATATTTTTCAAATGTAATTTTTAGTGTATTATGACAAATTTAATTTCTATGTGTAAATACAATGGCTGTTCAAAGGACTTGAAGAGAAATGTTAGAGTTGTTGGTTCATGTATGGTAGTTTTGGAAAAAATAATTGCCCTTTGTATGGTTCCTTAGTTATTTCCTTGCAGCTCTACTAAATGTGATCATACTAATGAGGTATTGTTAATGATGATTCATGTCTTGGCCCTCTGTTGTTTCTCTGCAGAATTACTGTTTTTAAATGTTCTCTGTTTGTTTGACATTTGGCACACCTTGTATAGGTTAATGGCTTTAATTATACATTCTGTTTCAATGCAACACATCAGTGCATGTTAAGTCTGTTTCATTATACACCTTCCAATGCTATAATCCACTTTCTTTGAATTGTCTACCACAAGCATAAATTGAAATACACATCAGTATATATTATTTTGGCCTCTCGGTAGTTCATGATTGCAGTTAACCTTACCGCTTCTAATCTTGATCTGACAATTGCTTGAATATTGTGTTGCAGCAAGAAATATCGAAAACATGCTTAAACCATGAATATCAAGTGCACGCTGAAACACTATGCCCTGGTAATCTCGAGACCTTGATGATCGTTGTTGCACTGGAGATCATACAGCACAGAAGGAGGGCATTTGGTCCATCATGCCTATGACAGCTGTTTGAAAGTGCTATCCAATTAGTCCCACTCTCCGGCTCTTTCCCCATAGCCCTGCAAATTTTTCCTTTTCACGTATATATCCAATTCCATTTTGAATGTTACTATTGAATCTGCTTCTACCACCCTTTCAGGCACTGCATTCCAGATCATAACAACTCGCTGTGCAAAGAAAATTCTCCTCATCTCCCCTCTGGTTCTTTTGCCAATTATTTTAATTCTGTGTCTGCTGGTTACTGAGCCACCTGCCAGTGGAAACAGTTTCTCCCTATCTATTCTATCAAAACCCTTCATCATTTTGAACACTTCCATTAACGGTGACTTTAACTTTCTCTGCTCTAAGGAGAACAATCCCAGCTTATCTAATCTCTCAAAAAATTGGAGACTCATATCCTTACTACCATTCTAGTAAATCTCTGTTGCATCCTCTCCAAGACTGAGATACTCCCAGTGACTACAGTACATAAAGATCAGCAGTATTTTGGTTCAGATGCACCTCACAATGAATGCTACAGTCTGTGCCAGTGATAGCGAACCCTTTCAATCTTCATACAAATGATCTTGTATACATCTTTAACATTGTTCTTGTAAATGATAAGACTACAAAAATATTACCTGAAGCTACTGGGGATACACCAAGGTTGTCCAAAGTATATTCAACCTGTTGTTGAATCATAAACTCCTGGAAATTTAACATATCTGTGCTGCTTTTAAGAAGTTCAAACGTGGCCTGAGCTAATTGCTTTGGAAAACAACTGGCAGATACGACACTGATGATTATACTAGGCATTATCAGAGCCACAGTCCTTCATTATAATTAGTGATTAACTGATAGTAATTAGAAAATTATTTTTATGAATCCATCAGTGCCACCTGGATAGATCAGCACGTAACAGAGGTTGCATTTCTGAGGTTGAAGATGAAACATGTCAGAATTCAAAATGTAGAAGAGCTCTATCCTTTAACTTATATGTGTCAAGCCAGATTTAAATGTGCTAGGTGCATTTCTAGAATGTAAAAAGAACAAGTGGTCAAACTTATGAGATGACAAATATGCACCACAGTGTACTTATGTGGTTTGGTTTTGTGGTATGATGTAGATTTGTTATTTTGTTATCTGTGTTGGCATGTAAGTGTTGGTTTACAGGTACACCAGTCAATCACAGGCATTGTGTTAATGAAACAAAGATGAACACAGTGTGGCGGGAGTCTCGGAGCGGCGGCGGGAATCTCGGCGGCGGCAGCGAGTAATTAAAGCGCGGCAGAGACCAGGTAGGCCTCAGTGCGGCGGGAGTCTCGGAGCAGCGGCGGGAATCTCGGCGGTGGCGGCGATTATTTAAAGCACGGCGGAGTCCAGGTAGGCCTCAGTGCGGCGGGAGTCTCGGCGGCGGCGGAGGGTATTTAACGCGCGGCAGAGACCAGGTAGGCCTCAGTGTAGCGGGAGTCTCGGAGCGGCAGCGGGAATCTCGGCGGTGGCGGCAAGTAATTAAAGCGCGGCGGAGACCAGCTAGGCCTCAGTGCAGCAAGAGTCTCGGAGCGGCGGCGGGAATCTCGGCGGCGGCGGTGAGTATTTAAAGCGCAGCGGAGACCAGGTAGGCTTCAGTGCGGCGGGAATCTCAGAGCGGCGGCGGGAATCTCGGCGGTGGCGGCGAGTATTTAAAGCGTGGCGGAGACCAGGTAGGCCTCAGTGCAGCGGGAATCTCGGTGGCGGCGGCAAGTAATTAAAGTGCGGCGGAGACCAGGTAGGCTTACTTATCTCCAATCTCAGAGAGGGAGAGAAGTAAAAAGTAATCGAAGTGTGACATCACCAGAAAGCAGGTAAGTGATTGGTTGGTGAGTATTTCTCTCTTTTTAAACTTTAACTCTGTGGTTTATCATTTCTAAAGTCTCTGTGGTGTAGCGGGGACTGTTTATAAGCCAGGGCCCTTAAATATACCATTTAACTGTAGTGTAATTGGTGGGATTGATTTGATTTAATTTAATTGCAATTAATTAAAGGGTAAGTCATGGCAGGACAGCCCGGTGCCGTGGTATGCTCCTCCTGTGCTATGTGGGAACTCAGGGACACTTCCTGTGTCCCTGACAACTATGTGTACAGGAAGGGTGTCCAACTGCAGCTACTGGCAGACCGCATTGCAGCACTGGAGCTGTGATTGGATACATACTGGACCATTCGCGAGGCTAAGGATGTCATGGATATCACATTTGATCAGTTGGTCACACCGCAGGCAAAAGTTGGACAGGCAGAAAGGGAATGGGTGACCAACAGACAGAATACTAGGCACAGGCAGGTAGTGCAGGGGTCCCCTGTGGACATCCCCCTCTCAAACAGATACACCACTTTGAGTACTGTTGGGGGGGATGGCTTATCAGAGGAAGGCAGCAGCAGCCAACTTCCTGGTGCCAGGGGTGGCTCTGCTGCACAGGATGGGAGGTAAAAGAGGAGTAGAGCTATAGTAATAGGGGATTCAAGTGTAAGGGGAATAGATAGGTGTTTCTGCGGCCGCAAACGAGACTCCAGGATGGTGTGTTGCCTCCCTGGTGCAAGGGTCAAGGATGTCTCAGAGCAGCTGCGGAACATCTTGGAAGGGGAGGGTGAACAGCCAGTTGTCGTGATGCATTTGGTACCAACGATATAGGTAAAAAACGGGATGAGGTCCTAAAAGCTGAATATAGGGAGTTAGGAGGTAAATTAAAAAATAGGACCTCAAAGGTAGTAATCTCAGGATTGCTACCAGTGCCACATGCTAGTCAGAGTAGAAATAGAAGGATATTTCAGATGAATACGTGGCTAGAGGAATGGTGCGAGGGGGAGGGATTCAAATTCCTGGAACATTGGAACCAGTTCTGGGGGAGGTGGGACCAGTTCAAACTGGACGGTTTGCACCTGGGCAGGGCCAGGACCGATGTCCTAGGGGAAGTGTTTGCTAGTACTCTGGGGGAGGGTTTAAACTAAAATGGCAGGGGGTTGGTCTAAGAGCGTTAAAAAAACAAGCCTGAAAGATTTGTGTCTTAATGCGAGGAGCATTCGTTATAAGGTGGATGAATTAGCTGTGCAAATAGAGGTAAACGAATATGATTTGATTGGGATTACGGAAACATGGCTCCAGGGTGGCCAAGGCTGGGAACTCAACATCCAGGGGTATTCAATATTCAGGAAAGATAGGCAAAAGGAAAGGGAGGTGGGGTTGCATTGCTGGTTGAAGAAGGGATTAACACAATTGTAAGGAAGGATATTAGCTCTGATGATCTGGAATCTGTATGGGTAGAACTGAGAAATACCAAGGGGCAGAAAATGTTTGAGGGAGTGGTATATAGACCTGCAAACAGTAATGCGGAGGTTGGGGATGGCATTAAAAGGGAAATTAGAGCAGCGTGCAATAAGGGCACAGCAGTCATCATGTGTGACTTTAATCTACATATAGATTGGGCTAAACAAATTAGTAACAATACTGTGGAGGAGGAATTCCTGGAGTGTTTACGGGATGGTTTCCTGGACCAATATGTCGAGGAACCAACCAGAGATCAGGCCTTCTTAGACTGGCTATTATGTAACGAGAAAAGATTAATTAGCAATCATGTTGTACGAGGCCCCTTGGTTTGGAGCGATCATAATATGATCGAATTTTTCATTAAGATGGAGAATGAAGTAGTTGACTCAGAGACTAGGGTCCTGAATCTAAAAAGAGGAATCTACGATGGTCTGAGGCACGAGTTGGGTAGGATTGATTGGGGAATGTCACTCAAAGTGTTGACGGTGGATAGGCAATGGCAAACATTCAAAGACCGCATGGATGAACTACAGAATTTGTTCATCCCAGTTTGGCATAAAAATAAAACAAAAAAGGTGACTCAACTGTGGCTAACAAGGGAAATTAGGGATAGCATAAGATCCAAGGAGAGAACATATAAATTGGCCAGGAAAAGCAGTAAACCTGAGGATTGGGAGCAATTTAGGATTCAACAAAGGAGGACAAAGGGTTTAATTAAGAAAGGTAAAATAGAATATGAGAGTAAGCTTGCAGCGAACATAAAAACTGACTGTAAAAGGTTTTATAGATATGTGAAGAGAAAAAGATTGGTGAAGTCAAGCGTAGGTCCCTTGCAGTCAGAATCAGGGGAATTTATAATGGGGAACAAAGAAATAGCAGACCAATTAAATACATACTTTTTTTCTGTCTTCAAAAAGGAGGACAAAAATAACCTCCCAGAGATGTCGGGGAACATAGGGTCTGATGAAAGGTAGGAACTGAAAGAATTCAGTATGTGTAGGGAAATGGTGTTAGAGAAATTGATGGGCTTGAAGGCCGATAAATCCCCAGGGCCTGATAATCTACATCCTAGGGTACTAAAGGAAGTGGCCCTAGAAATAGTAAATGCATTGCTGATCATCTTCCAACATTCGATGGAATCTGGAACAGTACCCATGGATTGGAGGGTGGCTAATGCTACCCCACTATTCAAAAAAGGTGGTAGAGAGAAAACGGGGAATTACAGACCGGTAAGCCTGACATCGGTAGTGAGGAAAATGCTAGAGTCCATTACAAAAGATGTAATAGCAGAGCACTTGGAAAACAGTGACAGGATCAGACAAAGTCAACATGGATTTACAAAAGGTAAATCATGCTTGACTAATCTACTGGAATTTTTTGAGGATGTAACTGGTAAAATAGATAAGGGAGAACCAGTGGATGTGGTGTATTTGGACTTTCAGAAGGCTTTTGATGAGATCCCACATAAGAGATTAGCGTGTAAAGTTAAGGCACATGGGATTGGGGGCAAGCTATTGACTTGGATCGAGAACTGGTTGGCAGACAGAAAGCAAAGAGTTGGAATAAAAGGGTCTTTTTCCGAGTGGCAGGCAATGACTAGTGGGGTACTGCAGGGATCGGTCCTTGAACCCCAGCTATTAACAATATAAATTAATGATCTAGACAAGGGAACTAGATGTAATATCTCCAAATTTGCAGACGACACAAAACTGGGTGGGCGTGTGTGCTGTGAGGAGGATGCCGAGAAACTACAGGATGATTTGGACAGGTTGGGTGATTGGGCAGAAACATGGCAGATGCAATATAATGTGGATAAATGTAAGGTTATCCACTTTGGTGGCAAAAACAGGAAGGCAGATTATTATCTGAATGGCAATAGATTGGGAGAAGGGGAAGTGCAATGAGACCTGGGTGTCCTTGTGCTCCAGTCGCTGAAGGTATGCATGCAGGTGCAGCAGGTGGTTAAGAAGGCAAATGGTCTGTTGGCCTTCGTAGCGAGAGGGTTTGAGTACAGGAACAAGGATGTCTTGCTGCAGTTGTACAGGGCCTTGGTGAGACAACATCTTGAGTATTGTGTGCAGTTTTGGTCGCCTTATCTGAGGATGGATGTTCTTGCCATGGAAGGATTTCAGTGAAGATTCACCAGGCTGATACCTGGAATGGCAGGAATGACGTATGAGGAGAGAGTGGGACAATTGGGCTTGTACTCGCTGGAGTATAGATGACTGAGAGGGGATCTCATTGAAACTTATAAAATTCTGACAGGACTGGACAGACTAGATGCAGGAAGGATGTTCCCGATGGTCGGGGAGTCCAGAACCAGGGGTCACAGTCTAAGGATAAGGGGTAGGCCATTTAGGACAGAAATGAGGAGGAATTTCTTCACCCAGAGAGTGGTGAACTGTGGAATTCTCTACCACAGAAGGCAGTAGAGGCCAATACATTAAATATATTCAAGAAGGATTTGGATATATTTCTTAATGCTAAAGGGATCAAGGGGTATGGGGAGAAAGCAAGGACTGGGTACGGAATTTGGATGATCAGCCATGATTGCATTGAATGGCGGAGCAGGCTCAAGGGGCCGAATGGCCTACTACTGCTCCTATCTTCTATATCTATGTATTGCAGAAAAGAGTGCAAATAAAGCATACCGCACTGCACCTGAGTTATTTGTGAACTCCCAGTAAAGGAGATAATGAAAATGAGGCCAATTATTGTCTCAGTACCGCCTCGTTTCTGCTTGTAATCTTCTGAAGTTCAGCTGTTTCGATTTAAGTGTTTCAGCTAAACAATCCCTGCTCCCTTGCATTCATAGTCCTGTCCAACAACTGTGCCAGTCATTCCACCCTCCACTACACTACATCTGTGCAGCGACCAATGTCACGCAATATTGGAGGGTTACCAGTTACTATAGGAACACTCTGCACACAAAGATTTCAGCTTACTGGCTTACACAAATGCCTACACAATAATTAACATCCAGGTGAACTCTTACCTATTCTAGTGCTACTACAATGTGCTCCCCTGGTGGCTGCAACATGGGAAGTGGAAGGCTGCCGTGGCTCAGCCAAGGGCTATAGAGATGTTGGTGTCAGTACCCTCCAGGAGCTCGGGCCTGAGAGGGTCCAGCTGCAGACTGCAGCAACTTATGGCTGCTGGGACAGTCTGTCTTTCTGGCACCATGGTGCACATTTTTAAGAGGGTGGTGAGGCTGCAGACATGCTGTCGTCCTGAGAGAGGGCCACATATTGCACTTCCATTGCA
This sequence comes from Somniosus microcephalus, assembly GCF_052327205.1. NCBI lineage: Eukaryota > Metazoa > Chordata > Chondrichthyes > Squaliformes > Somniosidae > Somniosus > Somniosus microcephalus. The sequence goes on along the minus strand of NC_140993.1, from coordinate 188,350,563 downwards.
CGACTGCCCCTGCTATTGGGCTGTGGCTCAGTATTCCCATTAATCTGTGAGAGAGCAGAACGTAGGAAATCCATGATGTGATTGAAGTCCCTATCCACTTAGATGGGTCCTTAAAGTCTGCACCTGTGTTCTCTTCAGTGGAAGTAGGATTTGAGCTTGCCCTCCACCAAGTCATTTCCTGAGTTGTCTTTTTCACTTGCACCTGCTCCTGCTCACTTGTACTCTGTGAATCACCCTGTGCAGACCCCTTTATCTCACTCTCTATGCCACCCGGGGGGGGCGATTTCTGTGCTCTGTGATAAGTGCATCTCTGGTATGGTTGTCCCCTCCAATTCTGTGGCTGTAGGGCCTGAAGGACCTAGAATAAGAGCGGAGGAACAAGGATTGGCATGTACTGCAAGGGCAAGCAGTAGCAGATGAGTGGTAACATAATGCAGCCCCTGATTGTCATGCAGGGCTGAATTTTGCCGGTGCTCAAAGTGTGGGTTTGGAGGTGGGTCCGCTGTCAAAATCAAAATGATTGACAGCGGGTTGGGAATCCGCTGCAAACATGCCTCCATATAAGTTTCCAAAGTGTCTGGTCTGCGATTTCAGAACAGACCCGACACCAAGCGGCGGGAGAGGCATTTAAGATACTTAACTGCTTGTTAAGTGTTTGTTTACTACTACTTTGCCAGCCTTTTTCTATTTTACCATTTAGAAAGATACGGATTAATCAGGGACAGTCAGCATGGATTTGTTAAGGGAAGGTCGTGTCTGACTAACTTGATTGAATTTATTGAGGAAGTAACAAGGAGGGTCGATGAGGGTAGTGCATTTGATGTAGTCTATATGGATTTTAGCAAGGCTTTTGATAAGGTCCCGCATGGAAAACTGGTCACGAAAGTAAAAGCCTATGGGATCCAAGGCAAAGTGACAAGTTGGATCCAAAATTGGCTCAGAGGAAGAAAACAAACGGTAATGGTCGAAGGGTATTTTTGTGACTGGAAGGCTGTTTCCAGTGGGGTTTGCAGGACTCAGTACTGGGTCCTCTGCTTTTTGTGGTATATACTAATGATTTGGACTTGAATGTAGGAAGTATGATTAAGAAGTTTGCAGATGATACAAAAATTGACCGTGTGGTTGATAATGAAGAAGAAAGCTGCAGACTGCAGGAAGATATCAATGGACTGGTCAGGTGGGCAGAACAGTGACAAATGGAATTAAATCTGGAGAAGTGTGAGGTAATGCAATTGGGGAGGGCTAACAAGGCAAGGGAATACACTATAAATGGTAGGACACTGAGAAGTGCAGAAGATCAGAGGGACCTTGGAGTCATGTCCACAGATCCCTGGACAGGTAGATAAGGTGGTTAAGAAGGCATACGGGATACTTGCCTTTATTGGCCGATGCATAGAATGATAGAATATAAGAGCAGGGAGGTTATGCTTGAACTGTTAGGCCGCAGCTAGAATACTGCGTGCAGTTCTGGTCACATTACAGGAAGGATGTGATTGCACTAGAGTGGGTGCAGAGGAGATTTACGAGGATGTTGCCTGGGCTGGGGAATTTTAGCTATGAGAAAAGATTGGATAGGCTGGAGTTGTTTTCTTTGGAATAGAGGAGGCTGAGGGGAGACCTAATTGAGGTGTATAAAATTATGAGGGGCCTAGATTGAGTGGATAGGAAGGACCTATTTCCCTTAGCAGAAGGGTCAATAAGCAGGGTGCATAGATTTAAGTAATTGGTCAGAAGTTTAGAGGGGATTTGAGGAGAAATTTTTTCACCCAGAGGGTGGTGGGGGTCTGGAACTTGTAGTGTATGTGCCTTTAAGTCAGAACTACTTTTTACAGCTCCTGTATACTGTAGTACTGGCAGTGACCACACCGGTATATAAGCTGTGCGCATGCCTCTGTACCCCAGTCAAGAGATTACCCTCCTCCAGTAAAGACCTGTTATTTGTTAATGTACAGCATCCGTGTGATTATTTATCCACTGAACCACGGATCTAACAGTGGCGACGAGTGTCGATTCGAATCTACTTGCAACATAAAAAAAAAAAATAGTCGAGGCCAGGAACACGGGCGTCGTCCACGAGCAACCGCCCAGCAGTCAGGCAGAGATCCAACTTCACTGGGGAGGCTGTGGAGAGCCGGGCTTGGTTCCCCAGCCACAACGAGCAGTAAGAGACCGACGACAGGTCCAGAGCAGACCCTTCCCGAGCAACGGCGGCTGCAGCCGACCGACGGCAGAGAGAGAGCCGAGCAGCGTCGACGGGGTAAGAAAGAGGGTGAAGAGCACAGGGCACAGCCGGAGGTTGAACACTGAGTGGCATCGAGGAAAAATACTGCAAACCGGAGAGAGAGAGGGTAAGAAACAGCCGGGTTCCAGACGGAGTGGCGTCGACAAATATCAAGAGAAGAACGTGCAGAGCACAGCCAGGGATCACGGGCTGATCAGGGTCCGCGGGGCGAAGCAAGGGGAGACGCCATTGAGCCGCGGAGAAGCAGGGAGAGCACGGGAGATGCCATTGAGCCGTGGAGAAGCAGGGAGAGCGCGGGAGGCGCCATTGAGCCGCGGAGAAGAAGGAAGAGCACGGGAGACGCCATTTTGAGAAGCCGCAGCGGAGAAGAAGGGTGAGCGCGGGAAGGAAGGAAAGCGCGGGAGATGCCATTTTGTGCCAGCGGAGAAGAAGGTGAAGCGCGGGAGGCGCCATTGGTGATAGTTAACGCACAACCAAGGATGCCGAAGAGTGGCAGTATCTCTACGTTCGACAATGAAGTCAAAGATTGGGCGACATATGTGGAACGTATTGAGGTGTACTGCAGGGCGAATGAAGTGCCAGATGCTAATAAAGCACTGGTTCTGTTAAATTCCATGGGTGCAAAAACTTATGGGTAACTGCGAAATCTAATAACCCCAGAGAAGCCGGTAAACAAGAATTTTGAAAGCATAGTAGAAATCCTACAGGACCACTTAAACCCCACACTGCTGCTGATAGCAGAACGATTTAAGTTCCATGAAAGGAACCAACACAAAGACGAAAGCAATGCTGAGTACCTAACGGAACTGCGCAAGCTATCGAAATACTGCCAGTTTGGAGCAGGACTAGCAGACACGTTAAGGGACAAGTTTGTGTGTGGGCTACAAAGTGAAGGAACCCAGAAACGGCTTCGATCAGAAAAGGACCCTACGCTGGACAAAGCTTTCAGTATGGCAGTATCACACGAAGCAGCCGCAAGGGGTACTGCAGAGATACAACGGAGACCGCAAGAATATGGCACCAATGAAATGACCTATGGAACAGGGAAGTGCTATCGCTGCGGCAGAAAAACACATGACCAGAAAGATTGTTGGTTCAAGGACCAAGTGTACAGACAGTGTGGGAAAGCAGGACACATAGCAAGAGTCTGCAGGTCTGGGAAGAAAACCAACAGTAAGAAATCTCCACAGGAGAAGTACAAAAAGGTACACCAGGTGATGGACAGTGGTTCAGATGAACAGAAAAGTGACACAGACTCCGGAAGCAAGGAGCTGGGTTGTCTGAAACTAGATAATGTAACCGAAATGGAAGATCACCAGACTATCTGGGTTACACTCAAGATAGACGGAGTCCAAGTGGAAATGGAATTGGACACAGGGTCAGCTCTAACAGTCATAAATCAAAGAGACTACAAGCGGCTATTTTCACACATACCCTTGAAAGCTACAGAGATTGTCTTGAAGACGTATACGGGGCAAAAAGTCTACCCCAAAGGAAAAATAAGGGTGAAAGTGACATATAAAGGCCAGGAAATACCTAAAATGGATATATATGTATTGCCAAATGGAGGACCACCACTGCTAGAATGTGAATGGATCCGGAAGATACAATTAGATTGGCATTCCATACAGGCACTGAAGGTTGAGGCTAAAAAGGATGACGACGTCACACCTGGACGTCTGTCAAAAATGCTAACTGATGCAAAAGAAGTGTTCCAGGAGGGACTAGGAACACTAAAAGGAATAACAGCAACAATTAAAATAGAGGAAAATGCAAGCCCAAAGTTTCTGAAGGCCAGACCAGTGCCTTATGCGATCAGACCAGCTGTTGAAGCAGAGCTGGAAGGGTTGGAACGTTCAGGAGTACTGTCCAAAGTGGACTGGAGCGAGTGGGCTACACCCATCATTCCTGTAATGAAGAGGTCGTTCAGTAATATGCCTGGGCAACCAAAGAAGGTCCGCATCTGTGGGGGTTTTAAGGTGACAGTGAACCCAGTCCTTCACACGGTGCAATATCCGCTTCCACGAATTGAAGATATTTTCGCCTCGTTATCTGGTGGTAAACGCTTCACCAAAATTGATCTAGCCCAGGCGTACTTGCAAATGGAGGTAGAAGAAGCTTCGAAACATTACCTTACGATCAACACTCATAAAGGTCTCTATCAATACAACCGGCTGGTGTTTGGAGTAGCCTCGGCTCCGGCTATCTGGCAAAGGGCGATGGATCAGGTCCTGCAAGGGATTCCAGGGACCCAGTGTTATTTGGACGACATCTTGGTCACGGGCGAAAATGACGGTGATCACCTCGCTAACTTGGAGAAGGTGCTCACCAGATTAAAGGAGTATGGGCTACGAGCTAATCGCCACAAGTGTGAGTTTTTCCAGAAACAGATCTCGTATTGCGGCCACGTCATCGATGAAGAGGGGTTACATAAGTCCCCTGACAAGATTGAGGCAGTAGTCAAGGCTCCAGCACCGGAAAATGTGTCACAACTGAGGTCGTTCCTCGGGCTGGTAAACTATTACCACAAGTTCTTACCAGATTTGTCTACGGTATTACACCCGCTGAACACCCTACTGCAAACAGGGGTACCATGGAAGTGGGATGACGAACGTAGATGAGCGTTCCAGAAGTGTAAAGAATTGATCATATCAAAAGAGGTGTTGGCCCATTTCAACCCAACACTCCCAATTCGTTTGGCATGTGATGCATCACCCTACGGCATTGGAGCGGTGCTGTCGCACAAATTACCAGACGGGTTGGAGAGGCCAGTAGCCTTTGCGTCTCGGTCACTAACCTCAGCCGAGCGCAACTACGCCCAGATTGACAGGGAGGCCCTCAGCCTAGTATGGGGAGTAAAAAAATTCAACCACTATCTGCATGGGCAGAAGTTCACCTTGCTGACTGACCACCAACCACTTGTCTCCATCTTTAATCCTAAGAAGGGCGTGCCAGTAATGACTGCACAGCAGTTACAAAGATGGTCCCTGTTTCTAGGGGCGAATCAATATGAAATAGAATATAAAGGCATGAAACAGCATGGGAACGCTGATGGGCTATCGCGCCTGCCACTGCCTACTGTGGAGGAAGCACCAGCAGTGGACCCTATCGAGATATTTTATTCGTCGATAAACAAACGCGGATATAGAGAAGGAGACCCGCAATGATCCGACGCTGTCACGGGTATATGAATTGACAGTGAGGGGATGGCCAACACATGGCGACTCACTGTTGCCAGCATTCTCATCCAGAAGAGAACAGCTGTCAGTATGCCAGGGGACAGTGATGTGTGGATCCAGAGTGGTGATTCCACCCAAGTTAAGGGAGAGAGTGTTAAATGAGCTACATGAAGGTCATCTCGGGGGAGTGAAAATGAAAAGCCTTGCTAGGGCTTATGTGTGGTGGCCGGGAATCGATTAACAAATCGAAGACCTAACTAAGAGCTGCTTAGGATGCCAGAAGGTCCAAAATGCATCACCACATGCCCCTCGACACCCATGGGAGTGGCCCTCCTCTCCATGGCAACGGGTGCACATTGATTTCGCTGGTCCATTCATGAACTCAATGTTCTTAATAGCAGCGGATGCTCATTCAAAGTGGCCTGAGGTGATAAAGATTCCTTCAACCACTACAGAGAAAATGATTGCAGTCCTACGGACCATATTTGCCAGAAACGGTTTGCCAGAGCAGATCTGCTCTGATAATGGACCACAGTTTGTGTCCGACGAGTTCCAAAAATTCATGAAAATGAATGGGGTAAGGCATTACACATCCACCCCGTATCATCCAGCCACCAATGGATTGGCTGAGAGGTTCGTACAAACCTTTAAGAAGGCGATAAAGGCCATGTGCGATGATGAAATTCCACTACAGCATAAGATGGACAATTTCTTATTAGCCTACCGAAACGCGACACATGCAGTTACCGACCAGACCCCAGCCATGATGTTCTTTAACCGGAGGTTGAGATCTCGTCTGGACTTGCTCAGACCAAATGTGCGAAGAAATTTTGAGGACAAACAATTCCAGCACATCAATGAGAAGCCGACAAGGAGTTTCAATGTAGGGCAACCAGTCTTGGCCTGTGACTATCGAACAGAGAAATGGCAACCCGGAACGATATGTACAAGGCAGGGGCCATTACTGTACACAGTGGATGTCGGGGAGAACATTGTGAGACGCCACGTCGATCAGATCTTAGCGTCACAGGAACGCGTCAACCCCATGTCTTGAGTGCCGGGGGATGAACCCGACATAACGGTAGCATCTACGTCAGACCCAGTAGCAGTGGAACCCGATGAACTACCCGATGAAAAGGGGTCAGAATCGCCTCTGCACCAAGAACAAGAACCTCTGGAAAGGCACTATCCCGAAAGGGTCAGGAAGCCGCCCCAAAGACTGAATCTATAAATGGACTTTTGTTATTTAATGTACATGTAAAAATGTAATTGTTATTTGAATATTAAGGGGGTATTATTAATCTAAAAGGGGAGGAATTTTAGTGTATGTGCCTTTAAGTCAAAACTACTTTTTACAGCTCCTGTATACTGTAGTACCGGCAGTGACCACACCGGTATATAAGCTGTGCGCATGCCTCTGTACCCCAGTCTAGAGATTACCCTCCTCCAGTAAAGACCTGTTATTTGTTAATGTACAGCATCCGTGTGATTATTTATCCACTGAACCACGGATCTAACAGAACTCACTGCCTGAAAGTGTGGTAGAGGCAGAGGCCCTCATCACATTTAAAAAATACTTGGATATGCACTTGAAGTACTATAACCTACAAAGCTACGGACCAAGTGCTGGGAAGTGGGATTAGGGTGGGTAACTCTTTGTTTGCCAGCACGGACTGTGCAGCAAATTTCTATGATTCTATTATTTACCACATTTTTAACGGGGTTCACGTCGTTTGGAGATCACGTCAGGTAAGTAGGTCGGGTTCTCTATGTATCCCCATTGCTGTGAATAGCTGACAACTGCAAAAGTGGTATGAAAGCTACCATTTCACAGCTGGTCACTTTCCAATGTCAGAAGCTTAAGCCTTCAGGACTTGGTAGATCCTTTTGAGCTGTATACAGGTTGGAAGTGTTTGGAGTAAACTCTCTATCCACGGTCACCTCCTTGGAGCAAGCTCTCTCACCACTGACAGATCGCTTCTGTCATCTCAACTTCAGCTGCCATCTATTCCAGCAACGTCGGTGCCCTTGAAATAAATCTCACATTGGTCCTCTGAATCGCTCCACGATCAGCCCCAACACCAACATCATCAGGCACACCAACATCACCAACAAAAATACCACCTTCTCCGCAATCACTTGATGCTGCACAGGACACAGGGCATCAGCACCCAACAACATTGCTGCCTGGGAGGCCAGCGATGGCATTATCATGGCCAGATTTACTTCACTTGACGCTGTACACCCTGGCTGCCACATGGTGCGCCAGGTTAACACCACCCCACACCATCACCATAAAGCATTCCTACAATGACCAAGCTATTCCTTTCACACTCATGACCATTGCAGGGGACTTCGTTATGTCTCACCATTCACTGCAACTCACTAAGACACTTCCAAAGGTGAGCACAGATCTGTATAATAAGGCAAAGTGTTGAAAATAAAGATTTCAATGTTTGACAGCACATTAACAGAAAATTTACATGAACATTGCATAGAACACCCAAGTGCCTACCCTTGTGTGTTGTTAATTGGTATGCTTGCAGTGGGATGAGGGTGAGTGTGAGGGGTGGCTAGTGAGATGGGGAAGTGATAATGTGTTGCAGTTTTTGTCAATTTTGTCAACTGAAAATTGTGTGCAGTTTTGGTCGCCTTACCTGAGGAAGGACGTACTTGCCATGGAAGGAGTGCAGCGAAGATTCACCAGGCTGATACCTGGGATGGCAGGAATGATGTATGAGGAGAGATTGGGTCGATTGGGCTTATACTCACTGGAGTTTAGAAGATTGAGAGGGGATCGCATCGAAACCTATAAAATTCTGTCAGGCGTGGACAGACTAGATGCAGGAAGGATGTTTCTGATAGCCGGGGAGTCCAGAACCAGGGGTCATAATCTAACGATAAGGGGTAAGCCATTTAGGACTGAAATGAGGAGGAATTTCTTCACCCAGAGAGTGGTGAACCTGTGGAATTCTCTGCCACAGAGGGCGGTGGAGGCCAGTTCATTAAATATATTCAAGAAAGAGTTGGATATATTTCTTAAGGCTAAAGTGATCAAGGGATATGGGGAGAAGGCAGGGACAGGGTACTGAATTTGGATGATCAGCCATGATCTCATTGAATGGCGGAGCAGGCTCGAAGGGCCAAATGGCCTACTCCTGCTCCTATCTTCTATGTTTCTATGTTTCTATGTAGATATAGATGGACGGGTGGAGGTGCAAGTTAAGTTGGTGTGAGTATGAATGTGCAGGAGTAGGGTAGGGAAGGTAGAGTTATGGGGATGTGATGAGTGGCACAGCAGGATGATTTTCAGTGTGGCTTTGCAGTAACGTTTTGTGATCTACTGAGATCATTGAAAAGTTTGCGCCACTGCAGCCTGGTCCTCCTGATGACATCCCTGCTTGTGCCCTCCTGTGCAATGCGCAATCAGGCTGCGTTGGTGTCCTGGGGTGGTCTCTTCCACCCTTGGAAGGGAAGAGAACCTCCCTGCGTGTTGTGACTCCCACCATAAGCATATGGAGGGAGTCATGGCTGAGCCTGGGTGCAGCCATGCACCTCTGTGCAGAGCTTGTCAGTGTTTGCAGCACCTCAACGCTGCAGAACACTGACAGCCTAACTGTCAAAATGAATGTGGACATTGTCCCTTTAAGGAAACCAGCTGATGACGTGCCATCAAATGATGTCATCAGACCCGCTTCCATTTAATTGTCTGGGTGCCCCGCAGGGCAGGCTTAACAAGCCCTATTAACGGAAAATCCTTTCTACAGAGCGGCTGCAGCCGGGATCGGCACCGGAACCCACCAACCACCTCTCCTGCCGCGATCCCGCCTCCGCTGGCGAAATCGCGGCCGCAGTGTTTATAAGTGTGTGAGCTAGTGATTAAGGGAAAAGAGAAAAATAAGGGTAAAATGCCCACCTTACCGAGTGGACAGAGACAACACGCTGCAGACCACCCTCCCGATCTGCACCACAAGCAAAAATTTACCTCAGTATTTCATGCCAACCTTGAATCAAGGCATCCCAGAAAGAGTTAAGGCAGAATTACAGCTCATTGTAACAACATTTTATAAAATTAAAAAATATTCATTTATTACACGTACTCATGTGTATTATAAATTTCCTTAAATATTATTGATAAACCAAATATAAATTTATAGTTTAAGCAGATTGTGGTGAAATCTGGAAAAGTTGGACTGGCCTAAAGTACAAGGGCAAGGATAAAGTGGCTCCGATAAATATGTTAATTATGAGGATGAGGCAGAGGCAGGGCAGGCAATCGCTCTGCATGGCCCTGAACAAACCACAGCAGGTTAACCTTCAGTTATTCTGCCCTATATTGCAACAATGACTTCAAAAGCACTTCATTGGCTGGAAAACACTTTTGGATGTCATGAGGTTGTGAAAGGTGCTATATTAATGCAAGTTCTTTCGTTCATTTAATTTTCTTCTCCATTTTAGCTTCAAAGAGAACAGGACATGTTACAAATATCACCAGCTAAGAAACACCAATCAATCCTGTCACATGAATTTCCCATTGTTCTTAATAAAATTACACATTTTCCTAATGTACAAAGTGCAATGACAATATTTGTCAGTATACATAGGTTCCCAAGTAGTTATGTAGGGGGTGGTGTGGGTTGGCATGTGCGCCCAGTCAGTTATGCCCCTGACAGTTTGTGAGCGGTTCAAATCGCTCCCACGCCCCTGGGTTCTAGACACCGGACAGGCGTACAGGCGGCGATACAGAAAAGGCTCGACTAGACAGGTGGTTTGGATGTGAGAAAACCGAGTTTTTATTGAAATAGAAAATTAACACAATCTTATGAAAAGTTACTAGTATAAAATTACAGGCAAATACACAATAGCTATACTTATACAGGGAATGGGGAACACACGGCACATTGAGGGAAAACAACTATCTTAACAACCCCCTTATCCTTATCGCACCCCTTATACCTAACTAGATTAAGCTATGAGGGGCCAGAATTCATGCTCACCAATCCAAAGATAAAAGCCAACTGTTAACGAGTGCGAGTTTTGAAGTCTGGTTTCTGGTCCTTCTAGGTACCCCATCGCCACGTGGTCTTCAGGCGTGTGGTGCTGGGTCTGCTACTGCGACCCACCTTCTCCCCTCCACTGCCGTTGTCGTCTCATCGCGATGGGTTCTCTTCTTCTCCCTCGGGCGGTCGTCGGCGGCACCGTTGTGCCTGCAGGGCAGTTGGCAGTCTTAACTGCCTAGATTTTCCTACCCAAGCTTAAGAATGCCAGTTTATTCATCATGGCGTGGCCACCTGCGTTTTCGCAGTGCTCAACGAGATACTTGTCTTCCCAGGTGCCAGCTTATAGCTAGGCGCTTGGTTTACTTATCGATACGTTTTCTTCGCTGCCCTTATCGAGTTATCATCGTCTTCTTCGTCTCCACTCGTCTCATCTCGTCAGACTACTATACGAGTCCTGGGCTACCTGCTCAACTTCGTCTCGCCCCTTTCTGCGGCCTGGGCGTCCTGGATGGCTATGGACTTGGGTCTCGTTCCCCTTCCTAGCAGTTGGTATGGTGTAACTGGCTACTGAAAATCTGCTCCGGGGAGATAACCCGCCACGAGGCCAGGGCACGAGTGCGAGCGGCAGCCCAAGAGGCCGGAGCCACGATAGCAGAGAGCAGAGTCAAGGGCAAGAGCAAGAGAGAGAGATTGCTACCCGGGGCCTTCAGTTATACTCCTCACGAAAACCCTTATCTGCGCGCCAAATCAGGTTAGTTCATTGTTCAAATCTTGGCGGGCTAGTTTAAATAATTGTAGCAATCTAAACTAACTGTTTTTAGATGGCCGGTAACCGCACCTACTGGCCTGGTGATTGAGTTGTTTTGTTATTAATAAATCTTAATCGGCCTGCACAGCTTCAATGGCTTCCTTAAGCTGTTTCCGATTATAGATGCAAACAACTTGATGGCCTCAAGTATAGGCCTAACTGGTTTTGGTCTGTCTGCGATTTGGCTTAATGCATAATTCAAAGTCCTGCTGTCTGTTTTTCAAAATACAAAAGTCTTTCTTCACAGAAACTGCAGCTTTGGTTTCGATTTCCCCAAAAGCTGCTTGTGCCACAAAGTCCAAGCTTTTAAAATCTTGCAGGCTTTTGGCCACGAGGTGCAGACGCCATCTTTGGGTACCCTTTTTAAAATGTCCATGCAGGGTCCCTTTTATTAATAATAACCTTTGGGGAAATGTGGAAATTTTGCAAATCTTACAGTTAAAACCAGTGAATAGGAACAAAAAGACATGGCTAGAATGCAACACTGCACTCCCTTTGGCTGCATTGCATCCTTTCCTCAAACTTCACAATGTAGATATTTCTGAGGGAATATCCCGATATACAAAAATACCCTGATCAGGAAAATATTAAAAGGTGTTGCATTATTTTCAGTATTAATAAATAACTGACTTGATTTCAGAATTTGTTTTCAGAATAATCATAGAAATCTTGCTCTCTTCTTATGATAGGAAGTAAGTTATCCTCTTTGTGTTACATCTAAGTTTTCCAAAATGATACACTTTTTGAACTCTTCCTGATCAAGAGTCTTTAAGCTAATTGGCAAAAGAACCACAGGCGATATGAGTAAAAGCAAAATTCGCAGCGAATTGTTATGATCTGGAATGTGCTGCCTGAAAGGGTGTTGGAAGCAAATTCAATAATAGTTTTCAAAAGGGAATCGCATATATACTTGAAAAAGAAAAAAATTGCTGGGCTTTTGGGAAAGAGCAGGGAAGTGGGACTAATTGGTTTGCTCTTTCAAAGAGCCGGCACAGGTACAATGGCCACCTTCTGTCATATATCATTCGATGGGGTAATTTTAACCCCCAATAACAGGTGGGATTGGGTCAGGTGGGAAGTAAAAATGTTAACAATTTTAAACACGACTCTCGAACCCGCCCACTTCCAGTTTTAACAGAGGCGGGACGAGAGGTGGATGACCAACCGGCACTCAGGTGGCGGGTCGGTTGTTGAAACCTTTTAAAGAAGCTGCATGCCTCCATTTTAACAGTGTTTCTATTTTTAACTCATGTCGGCTGGGGTTTCCCAAGCCTCAGGAAACCTGGCAGATAAAAGGAAATGAGAAGAGCTGGATCCAGAAGCTAAGTGCTTTACAGCACTGCCTGTGGGCCAAGAGGAGCAGGAGTGTGTCCACTCGGCCCAACAAGCTAATTTGGAAACTGCCCCCGCCCCCACCCTCACCCCCACCTCCACGATCTCCCCCTGATCTTCCCATTACTGACAGCCCCATCTTCACCGATCTCCCCCCACGATTACCGACACGTGATCTGTCAGCTTCCGCCCCAGCGATCACCGACCCCCCGCTGTGATCACCGACTCCCCCAACCATGCTCTAGCCACCCATCCCCCCTAGTTGCTCCTAGGCCACGGCATTGTGCCTCAGCCTTCCCTGCCCGACAGGCAGTCATGCCTATCAATGAGGCTGACTTTTGGGTGGGGAACCTGGGGGCAAAAAAAATCAAACACGCCCTGGATTTAAAACTCCACAGCATTCAGGGAAATCCACACTTCCGGGTTTCCTGACCAGAATTCCACCACCTCCCCCTCCGCTCCAAAACCCCGCCCCAGTAAATATTGGGCCCCATGAATCGATATGCTGCCATATACAACCATTATCTTCTCCACAGGATTCACCTTGTGAATTGTCTAAGCAAGATTAGCAATTTAGTGCTGAGTTATTGTAAACTGTTTGGCCCATATTTTCCATTGCCTACGGGTGTATAAGAGCTGTGTACACACCCGAAGGGACATCGGAAATGGCAGTTTCAGGCATGCGAAGCGCATGCACTGAAAACCGACATTTCCGATCAGTCAAGAATGCTCTTGACAGATTGGACACCTGCCCTGGAGAAGGGCCTCTGCGGGTGGAGAGTTCCGCTTTCTGCAGAACCTCCGCCCGCTGAAATCACTTAAAAATCTTACACCTGGTAAAAGCGTAAGGCCTGCTTTTACCAGCATAAGAGTTTTAAAAAGTTTTAAAACATTTTTTTTTCACTCATTTATAATTTAAAAATACTTTTAAAAAAGGTAAGTTTATTTTTAGCCCTGTAAAAAACCTTATTTATTTTTTTAAATATATTTAATTTAATGTAATTTTAACTCATTTTAAAAACGTGATAAAAAAATATTATTTAATGTTTTAGTGTCTATTTTCAGTGATCCCCATGCATACTTCTGACGGGTATATCTGTCAAAAGTATGAAGGGAGATTCCCTTCTCCTATTGGCTAGCCTGGCCCATGTGATCCCAGGGATGCTTGAGAACCACATGCGCCCCTGGGATATGTGGGCCCTGCACATTTCGAATGTGGAGAGGCCCAGGATCGGAAGTGCCCAGACCTTGGGAGCCCTCAGATAAGAGCGTAGATTTTTTTCCGATAGGGGGCATCCGCACGCGGGAAGCCTCCTGTCGGAAATTACGGGCCATTGATTATGTTGCTTTAAGAATGTTCAAGCATTGTTACATTGGAGTAAATTTTAATCTTCACCGCATGGGTGATAATCATTATTCGGAACATTAACTTTAGTTGCCACTTTAAAATGTTGGAAAGTTGAATGAGTAATATAAACATACAATTTTCCATTCACTTTTTTCTGGGTCTATGGCAGCCTAACCAATAGTCAATCTGCAGTCCTTAAAGGGATCACTGGAGCCCGCTGGAGAAGAGGTACGATTTTCTTTTACACTTACCCTAAGGTCTGTAGGGGGTTTCTTTTGCTTGCTCTGGTCTCCTGCCAGGCTTCTTGCAATAATTACCCGTGAGTGGTTCGACCCACTCGCCCCCACGGTTCTAGACCTTGGATTTAGGTGCAGGGAGCTGTAGTGCAGAAAAACTCAATAGACCAGGTCGAATAGCACGAAATGGATGCCTTTATTGAACAGTTTGCAGCGTTATAAAATACATGTCATATGCACAGATTAAAGCAACTACAAGCATGCACACATCTATAAACTTAACTCTATAGAAATGGGGAACACACGGCACATCGTAAAAGGGGTAACACATTACAATTACCCTTAACCCCCTCCCCTAGACCTAACTAAGTTTCGATTTGAGGGACTCGGGATCATGCTCACCACTTTAAGAATTGCGAAAAAGTCTTTGCAGCCTTTCGACACAGCTTTCCGTCGTCATGTGGGTTTGGAAGCTTCTGGCGCAGCTTGTTTTCCTCTTGGTTCTCCTGCGATGAGCGCTCGCCGATGTGCTGTTGAAGAACTGGGGTACCGGGCCCTGAGTGTCTTCTTCTCCGGCCTGGGTCGTCGATGATCTCCCGATGGTCTTCCCCGGGGCGGGACGCTGGTTCCGAAATGACTCTTTATACAGTCAGAATTGTCCTTCTGATTTCTCCAACGATGGAGGAGAACTGGAGTACCTGGGCCCTGAGGGTCTTCTTCTCCGGCCTGGGTCGTCGATGATCTCCCGACAAAAGTACCCGGGCCTCCCTCGTCGTCTTCCCGTCATGGCCGGGCCTTGCCTGGCCGAGCTGGCTTCCAAGCCAAACTCTTCTCGTCGTCCTCTCGTCGTGGCCGGGCCTTGCCTGGCCGAACACCGAACACGTTCCGAACCGAAGTTGCTGTTTAGTTCCGATGGAGTCGGTCCCGAAGCGTACCGATGGAGAACTCTCCGATGGACTTTACTTAATCCACAGTTATACCTTTTGGAACATGCTTATCTCCCGCCAAATCATAGTCCTGTCTTTGTAATAATTTTGGCGGGCAGAACTCTCTGCAGGGGTGTTTTGTCTTCATAACGGGAGTCGGTGATAGCTGAACTGGCCTTCCTGGGCCGATAATGTCTTTGCTTTGTTACCGTAACTTGGTTTGTATATTGATCGGTCTGGAGATTGCCCTGGATGGCTGTTAAACGGCTTCTCTTTGTACAGTGTAATGGGCTTAAGCGTTCGTTCAATTGTCTGCCCATTTCTTGATGGGTCTCATCCTGCCACCCAAATCTGTCCTGTACTTGTAATCTAATCAATATGTATACTCAGTTGCATGAGTTTCGGCTTCCCGAAACTGGTTTTCGCGGGCTTTTAATGTCTTCAATCCACAAGCCTGTCTGGCTTGCAGTAACAGAAATTCAAATGGCCCCAGAAGCTGGTCACGAGGTCTGGCGGCCATTTTGTGTGCCCTTTTATCAAAGGTTTCTCTGTATAAGCTTCTTTTGGTCAATAAAGCTGTTTTATTAACCCTACTTTCCTACGTGATTATTTAATGAAAATTTCGCGAATCTTACAGGTGGAGCCAAAAAGATCAGGAGTGGTCCTCCAAGCTCAACAGCAATACAGCAGGTTGCTGCTGGCCTGTGTTAATCCTCCTCCCGTTCTCCTACCTTCCCCTCAGGACTTATCTGTCGGTTGGCTGAGTGTCTGATGCAGCTGATTTTGGGAAGGACCCAACTGACGAGCTGTATCGGGATACCAGATTAGTCTCTGCAGCTCATCAATATTATGGTGGTGAAGCCCGGGGCCCAATTTGGAGCAAGAATCGGGTCTCCAATTTGAGCATGACGTTTGAGATGTCCACTTCGAACCGGTTCCCTAGTATGAATCCAATTTCTTCCCCAATCTTTTTCAAAAAGCCAATTATTTTCTAACTGCATCTATGCTAGCTTGTTCTGTCCTGTGTGTAGTAGTATCTGTAAATGTACAGTTTTGTAACTTCTTTGCACAGAGGGAAAAACATCAATATGTTTGCAAATAAAACTGTAACCTAAGTCTGAAGAGATCAGTTGTGCCATCTTTGTATTCCAGAAATCTTAGTTCATCAATCCAGACTTTTTCCGATATATTTTTCAGATCTTCCTTTTGTCATTTTTGTGGTCGCTTCACGTTTGACACGTCTGAACTTAGGGGACAGAAGAAATAATCATTAAATTGTGTATGCATCATTGAACGAAAAGGTCCTTTTCTTCTCTTGTCCTCCAATAACATTTGGTTTCAACTGCTCACATTGTTTTCAGATTGCTTCTTTTTGCTGAATCTGATTATTTTTAAATACAAATGTGAATAAAGTATTATCACAATTGTATAAACACCAAACATAATAAATACCAGAATACTAACTTACTGAGACTTCAAAAAAAGATTTTCTTGTGAGACATGGAAACACAATTTCTTCCTGTGATATTTTTAATTCCAGATGATTATTGAGCTCTTGTAATGAGACGCTGTTGAAATCATGAAATTTAGCAATATGAAACATTAATTACCATTTTGATTACAATAAAGCCAATACAATACATTACAGTATTATCAATATTATTAAAAGTCTTGCACCAAGCACACACCACACTTTAAATGTGTCCAGGGCACAAAGAAATGTCATATTGACTCAAAAAATCTTCATCATAAACAATGTATAAATTTACAATATACTAAAGGGTAAACTTTCTGAGGTTCCACTAATGCTCCGCTAATCAACAGAGGCACAAATTGGAGAATCAAGCATGGAGGTCAGTCCACCTGATTCACAGCACTCCTGATTAGAGAGGGGTAATTTTTACCTTGCTCGATAGTGTAAAATGAGCAATATTGATTCAGTTGCCTGTTATACATCTTTCTGGATTTTCAGTTCCATTGTGGACTAACTTAAAATCAAAATAATCCCCTGTGAGTGGAGCCTCAACAATGTAGCATCATATACTTTTACTTGAACATATCATGAATGCATCATGGACATGTACTTGAAGAGGATGAATGTGCAGGGTTATGGGGAAAAAGCTGGGGAGTGGGACTAAATTGGACAGCTCTTTCAAAGAACCGCACAGGCACGACTTGCCAAATGGCCTCCTTCTGTGCTGTAAGATTACATAGGATTACATAGGATATACAGCTCCTATTCTGCCCAACCAGTCTATGCCAGTGTTTATGCTCCACTCGAGCCTCCTCCTGTGTTTACTCATCTAACCCTATTAGCATAACCCTCTATTCCCTTCTCCCTCATATGCTTATCTAACCACCCCTTAAATGCATCTATACTATTCACTTCAACCACTCCCTGTGGTAGCGAGTTCCACATTCTCACCATTCTCTGGGTAAAGAAACTTCTTCTGAATTCCCTATTTGATTTCTTGGCGACTATCTTATATTGATGGCCTCTAGTTTTGCTCTTCCCCACAAGTGGAAACACTCTCTGTATCTACTCAAACACCCTGGTAAATACTGAAGCAAAGTAATTATTTAATATCTCTGCCATCTCTCTATTGCTGCCTGTGGTATTATCCACTCTGGCCCTTAGTGGCCCTATTACCATCCCGACTTTCCTTTTTTTATTTATGTGCCTGTAAAATATTTTACTATTTTGTTTTATGTTCCTTGATAATTTAATTTCATAGTTCCTCTTTGCCTTCCTAATTTTTTTTTAACTTCTCTCCTAATCTCTTCATATTTTCCTTTATCATGCTCTCCCTTGCTATTCATGTACTTAATGTATGTCTCTTTCGTTAACCTCAATTTTTCCCCTATGGCTTTATTCATCCACGGTTTCTCATTCTATGATTATATATGCATTATCTATACAGATGTGGAATCCATATGTTTTTCAGGAAAACTGTGATGCATACAACATTGGTATTACTGAATAAAATGTTAGGGATTGTTTCTCCTGTCACGGGAGGAGACTGCATATTTTATTTTCTAGTTAAATCCTCTCCTGTAGTTCAATGTCATGAAATGAAATACTTCATGTAAAATGACCTAACTCTGCACAGCCACATTTGATGGGCACAACAGTCATGGAAATAAATTTTGGCAAAAATCATAACAACACTGAGAATCAAAAGTGAAAACTGTCATGAAAACATTGGGGGGAGAAATTTGATGAATTAGTGCCTCCCGTTAGCGCCCCCGCGGCGATAATGGGGCGCTAACGACTTACCACCCGGGCGTGGTGAGATGAACGACTCCCGCTATCTTGGCTGGGAGGCTTGTGGCAGTGGTAAAACTTTGCGCCACGATCTCTTGCACCCGGAGATCGTGATATCATTGCCATGTCCATCGCCCCGGTAGTACCCCGGACCCGAACTTCGGTTCCGCCCCGGACCAGAACTTCGGTTCCGCTCCCTGCAGCACCGCCGGGTGAAAACACCAACAGCTGCAGGAGGCATTGTTCGGGAGGCCGGATGCTTCGGGGGCAGAAGTTAAAGGGGAGGTTGCCGTCGTAAGTAGCAAAATTTCTAAAATGTAATTTTGCAATTTTTTTCAATCCTCCAGGGCCGTGATCAATTAGCCCGGCACTGCTGGAGTACAGGGGGCTGATCGAGCCGGATCGCAGCTGCCGTCGGGGCCCAGCTAACTGGTCCCAATGCAGAGCCTGTAGCAATGGCCCTTCCCTTTAAGGGAAGGGAGGAGCCTCGGAACGCACTGCACTACTACTGCCCCGTCTTTCTTTAGCGCTCCAGGAAGGAAGTGGAGCACTTGATATAGTGCTCCACTTCCTTCCTGGAGTGCTAAAACCCAATTTTTTAAAAGCTGGGAATCATTAACGCCTGACACTAAGTTTCCAGCTTTCAAAAGTTACCGCCCCCAAACGGGGTGATACTGAATTGCTGCCCCATGGACTTGGTAAAATGCAAAAACAAAATTGTATTATAGGCAAACAAAGCATACTGCAACTCTTTGTGAGACCTTTACAATTGTGATTCACTCAAATCCTTCATCAAGATCTGTATCACAGTCCCAGATGTCTATTTTATATCGCAACAATAAAAATTCTAAACTCATGAATGTTCTAAAGGCCCAGCTACAACACTTTTGCACTGTTTATCAATTTTGTAATCCATAGGTTGATCCAGTAAGTGTGGAAACAATACTTAATGGCCCAGAAATTCGGGTCGGGGGCTTTCCGCGGGTGCAAGCCCCCGATCTGCATTTACCTTGCGCGCCGGCCGTTGTGCTGTGGGCTCCCGTGGAAATCCGATCCAGGGCCTGGTCCAGCTGCCGGCGCGCAGTGCTTGTGTATCCCAGGGGCGCAGTTAGTTCGATGCGTCCCCTGGGATCACGTGGGCCACAGGCAGCCAATCGGAGCAGGGAATGCTCCATTCATAAGTCTGGTAGGAAGTGCTGTCCAGACTTATAAATACTACGGCCCCAAAATAGCACTAAACCTTCAAAAAAAAAAATTTTTTTAATCACATTTTTTAAATAAACTATAAATTACATGAAGTAACTATTTTAATCAACTTACCTTGCTTTAAAGTATTTAAAAATAATAAAATTGTGGAAAAAATGTTTTAATTTTAATTAAAGCACCACTTACCTTGTAAAAAGCAGGCCTTACGCCTGCTTTTTACATTTCTAAATTCTGCAGGCTTACGTTCCCGGAGAAACCTGTAAAAAAAAAAAAACTTTGATGCGCAAGCGCAGCCTCCACCGCGCATGCATTCGACCTCTGAACCTCTTCGTTCAGAGGAACAGAAGTGCTGGTTTCCCACGCATGCGCAGTGCATGCAGGAAAACAGAATTTCCATCGGGCCTACGGGTGAGTACACAGTGCATACTCACCCGTGGAGACCCAAAGTTCTGGGCCATTGTATTTACTTAATGTAACAACTCAGTTGAGAATTCTGATGAAAGGTCTCCATCCTGTAAGGGGTTTTCTCTCTGAGGTCGCAGAGGTTTCTCTCGCCAGAGGCCTCTCTCTCTCTTTTGCACAGTAAAACCTTGAGTGGTTCGACCCACTCGCCCCTTAGGTTCTAGACACTGGACTTAGGTGCAGGAACTACAATGCAGAGAATACTCTTATAGACCAAGTTTAATGAAATGAAATGAAATTTTATTGCATAAGGAAAACAAATCAAATGCAAGCAAATAAGAGGGTACATGGGAGGGAAAAACAAATCATAACAATACAGTACTGACTAAAATAGATACAGGAATATTATACTTTACAAAAGTCATCATGAAATGGGGAAACACATGGAACATCGAGGGACAACAACTCATGTTAATTATACCCAAAATGCCCACCCCCTTTAATTTATCTAGATCCGATTATGTAGGGCCAGAAACATGCTCACCAATCCAACTAGGAATTGCAAGGTTTTGAAACAGGGCTGCGTTTTGATCCTTTCAGGTGTCCTGTCTCCTCGTGGTCAGCGCTGCGGGCTGCGAGCTCCAACACGCCTTCTCTTCCTCGAGGTGAAGGTCACGGACAGGCTGGATCTCAGCGGGCCTGGATGTCGATGTGGGGGAAGAGACCATCTGCTTGACCACGGTTGGAAGCCTCTAGCCGGCTTTCATATAGGTTTCTTCTGTAGTTTTCTACCTCTTTGTCTCATCAAACGGCCCGGGGTTTGTCGACGATCGCCCGATGGTTACCCCGGGGCGGGATGCAGACTCGAATCACCTTCTTCTTCTTCTTCAAGCGATGATGCCACCAATACGATGATAGCACCACGATGACTGTCCCCCTTTTTTTTGCTACCCCGGGTTCCCCCAGATATACTTCTCAGGAGAAGCCTTTACCTCCCGCCAAATCAAGGTTAGTCTTTGTTTAACTTTTGGCAGGCTTATAGCACAGCGGGGTAGTTATTATATTTAAACTGCTCTCGGGATGGCCGGTGATGGCCATCTCTGGTCTGGAATGACCTGCATTGTTTCGAATGTCTTCTTAATGTCTTTAATGGGTCTTTGATGCTCCCCTTATGCATATGAAACTGTTTCCCTTTGTCCGGGTAAACATTTTGATGGCCTTTATTGACAGGCCGATCTGGCTGGATCTGCATCCAATCTTTATGTATGCGTACATGTCTGGTTTCGTTTTCTCAGAAATGGCTTCCAGAACTTACTGTGGGTTGAATCCGCAAAGGCTGTCTGGGGACTGCAGGAACCATTTTAAAGTGTCCCAATAAGTCAGTCACGGGGTCCGGCGGCCATTTTATATGCCCCTTTTTCTGGGCTTCTTTTAAAACAGTCTTTTAAAATCAAGACCTCTTCTGCCAAAAGACCCTTATAGTACAATATTAATTTTGCGGATCTTACAGTCCCCCCTGATGATACTGTAACTTGCTTGAAGTATCATAATTCTGGGTGAGCAAAATTTCCTGACTCTCCATAATTAAACCATCCCCTGTATTTACCTATCTATGACCCCACGACACATGCATTTCCCGTTTCAGAAAACCTACAGTGTACATTAAGCATCTATAGATGGCAATACATTGGATTTAAAATCTGACACTCATTTCCAGGTGTGGAGGGGGGCCTAATACCCCTACACCACCTGGTCCATACACATTATCTTTTATTAACAACAACTCGCTTAATAAAACTTCAATAATAAAAAAAAATAAAGTACACACACTAAATACCCATGAACAAACATCAAACATAGAGGAGGGAGGGAAACTTTAACTTTATACATAGCAGCAAAAATCTAAACGGGTATCTCTTCTTCTACCCGCACATAATGTTCTCTCCATTCTCCTCTGTTCTCATACTTCTGCAAATGTCTAACCATTTTGCAGTGTACAAACAGTAAATCAATCACAATGAAAACCTGACACACTACAAGGATGTGAGAGGCTAAACTAATCCAAGAAGGGACTTCTATATTAGTGAACAGATCCCACCATGGTGGGGTTGCTATATCTAATATATTTGCCCCTATTTCTAACGTCTTCTGCTCCAGTGTGTAGAAATGTTTCTGTGAAACGACAACGGCTTTTAATATCTTGGTGAGGTGTTCAGGGAGCGGGGGAATTATGGGGCAGAAATTCCTCCCCAAACGCGTGAGTACGGAAGGGGTACTCATGCGTCTGGCCGGAGGAAATGCCGGTTTTCAGCATGCACAGCGCATGCGCTGAAAACCGGCATTTCCTGTCCTCTCACCCAAGAGTTGAAGAGGCTAGCATGTGCGCTGTAGGGGGCAGCGCATGCGTCTTGGATTTCCTCTCTTTTGGGGGATTTGCGCATGTCTAAAGACCTCCGGTCTTTACGCTTGTAAAAAGCACACGTAAGTATTTATTTTTACAGGTAAGTGGTGTTTTAGTGCAATTTAGAATTTTTTTTTCCACAGGTTTATTATTTTAAAGAATCTACAATATGGTAAGTTTAGTTTTAGACTCTTTTTATTAAAAAATTACTTTTTTCAAAAAAAAAATTATTGTTTAAATAATTTTTTATAACTTATTTATACTTAATTTAATGATTGGGATTTTTTTAAAATTTTATTTAAAGTTTAAGTAGTGTTTTGGGGTGCAGTACTTCTCATGAGTTTGACAGTTCTTACTCTCAAACTTATGAATGAAGTTTCCCCTCCCCTGATTGGCTGAACAGTGCTCACCTGATCCCAGCCAGCACATCGCACTAACTACGCCGCTGGGTCAGGTTAGCACAGCGCGCCGACATCAGAACCTGGCCACTGAAAGGAAATCCACTGCGAGCCAGGTTTCAGATGTCGGCGCGCAGGGTGAGTGCACATCGGGGGCTTGCACACGCGGCAAGCCCCCGACAACAAGTTCTGGGCTGATATATCCAAAATGTGCAACGAATGTGAACAGTGGAAGGTTCAGGAATGGGGACAATTCGCTCTTGGGCCACTTGAACTTCTGCCTTGGGTTTGAAGCAGAAACTGCTGTCACTCACCGGACACCAGCCATGCTGTCCATGTTGGTAGTGGGGAGCTGCAGTGGTGACACAGTATATATTCCACCTGCGGGGGCACATGGCCTTGTGCCATTGCCTCCATGGTGCAATTTATAGGCTTCGCGCCAGCAGTTCTGAACCCGCACTGTGGTTTAGAATAGGCATTCAAGTGCTGGGACACAGGAGGATGTGTGCTCCCCGGCTCCGGTACCCCGAGAGGTCGGTACCCGTCATTGCATGCTCCCATCGAATGACGTACGGTGGGACTGCTGTGTAGCGAATGAGTGCACCCCCTTGAATGACTCCAATGTTCTCCACCCTGTATACCGGGGCGGGTTTAGCTGTCTTTCCCATCACCGGCATTCTTACCACTATACCCATAATGGTGTGATTAGGCCGTCCACTGTCCACTGGGACTGTGTAGGCCTCTGAAGCTCGTCTGAGCTGGCACGGACTCAATGCATTCTCAAAAGGGTGGGGGGCTGCCAGCTGCTTGTTGCTGATCCAGGAGGGGACTAAACCTTGTTTTAAATCCTCCAGGTTACTGCGGCCCTCGCCCAGTAACCACGCCCCATACAGCACGCAAGCTTCGTTCTGCGCAGCCTGATCGGACGCATTCCGATCCTCTCTGATGAGAGCATTTACCGTTTTAGCGTGTTTCTCCAGCTCAGCAATAATTTCTTTTAAGTGTATTGTCATGGCCTGGTCCTCATGTAACTCAGAACCCACAACCTTATTCTCATCCATCAGTATCTTTCTTAACTGTGTTTTCAAACCATTGATCTGGGTCTGCAGCTCCACATCATCCAGAGTGTTGATGACGGAAGTCCCTGTGTTAAAAGCTGTAAAAATATAATTTACTGTACCCCTTCTTTGTCTCCCTAACCTGTCCAAAACCTCATGTGATGTGGTGTACAATCCGGCTCTGTCTACATCAGCAAAGTCGAATTCATAAAACTGTCTGAACATGTTTGTTAACAGGACCTGGTACAATTGCCCCGTTTCCTTGGGGCACCACTCTGGCAATCGTACCTCGGTGAAGTTTAAAATCACCGAAGCCACCGCATAGTGCACCCCTTGGTACAGCACCTGACCTGTGGGCACTAATACCAATCCATTCCCGGGTCCTTTGGTAGTGGTGGGGCTCCCTTCCTTGCGGGCTTTGGCTACCGGAATCGTGGGCAGGGGCTTGCGGGGGCGGGTGATGAGCTCAGTGGCATTTACTGGGATCTGAGAGTATGGGACTCTGCACGCCCGTGTGCTGCCGTCTCATCTCATCCCTTTTCCAGCATCCTGCCACTGCCTTTGGAAAAAGATGGCGACGCCTGTGGGTCAGGCGCATTCTGAACCCCACATACAGATGTAAATCCCCTCATCTGGTTCCCACCATTTGTCCCAACAGACGCTCAACCCCTCTTGAGTCCCCGTAATAGGCCGATGGGTATTGTTACCCAGTCTCTCCCAATCGACCGTGGAGTTCTTCATGGTTTTGCTCAACTTGCGCAGCCACCACCATCGGTCCAAAGGAACATGTCCAAAACATACCAGGCAAATCTTCTTCCCGATGGTGACGCTGACTCTGGGTGCGATGACCCTCACTCGGGGGCACATTAAAGAAGTCTCTCGGTACGCAAACCCGGACTGGCTGGAGTATTCCGTAGAGTTCGACCACAGCCATCCTGGCCACCTCCCTTCGTGGAAATAGGTGGCTGTCTTCTCAACGGCCCGCGCGCCCGACCCATCGGTCACGACGGGGGCTGTGTCACCAGAGCACCCGTAAATCGTGGAATCCTTGGTGCGGCCCAGATAGGCCCCGCTACACCCGATCACCGCGAACGCGATGAGAATTCCTCTCATTATCTCTTTGGTTCCTGTAACAAATTGAACGATACAGCCAGGCTCCCGAGAGGTTCTGGCTTAGGTGAAAGCATGATCGGGTCTTTCGGCCTCGATCCCAAACAATACACATGCTGGGCAGATTCCAAAGCTACTTATAACACTAATCACTTTAATATTTACACACCTTAAACTTAAGTAAACTTAAACTTAACTTATGTACAGCGCCGCCCGTCCCAGGGCGGCTTACCTAATCCCTGATTGGACTGCAGCTCGCCGCTGCTTGTGGCGGGGCTGCACTGACCTGTGGCTTGGGTCCCCAGCAGCCTTTTGCTGTCAATTGGGGACTGCGTTTTGCCAGGGATTTCCCAAGTCGGCGTTTACTGAAATCGGGGGAATCGGGCCAAGGTTTTACCGGCTGAGGCATTCGAGCCGACCTGCGAAGAGGCACTTTGGGCGTGGCTCCCTTAGCGAGCGGACCTTCGGTTGGGACTTTAGCCCTCACAGCCCATGGCACCTCCATGGCTGCCGGCTTTGGCTCCCTTCCCTCAGGCTCCGCCCCTTTGGGATTTGGATCTGTGGCAGATGACTCCTCCTCACCTGTCCCTACAGGTGGAGGATCTCCGCCCCCAATTTCTACCTCCCCTAAGTTTGAGTTGAGGGCTGGATCTCCGTCCTCTAACTCCACCTCCTCCAGAATTGTGTCAAGGGCGGGGCCTAGCTGTTCGGGCTCCCCCCCGATGGCGTTCGGATCAGGAAGAGGGCCTTGGTCTTCGGGCTCCTCCTCGTCCAAGTCCCAGGCCATTGGGAAAACCTCCCAGGTGGGCGGGACAGTTTCTCCCTCCAGGCAGGCTACGGTTCCAGCCTGTGTGGTCTGTGACTTGTTGCACACCTCAGGCTGAGGATTTTTGCCCTCACACCTGGCCTCAGTTGTTGATTCTTTTGCGCCCAGCTTGAACAGTTTGCACTGATTGATGTGAAACCATTTAGTGCAACGGGGCAACTTCACTGTGTAAACCATGGGGCTGGCTTTGTCTACAATACTGTAGGGCCCCATGTACAGTGGTTCTAAACTCCCCACTCGGGCATAGTTTCTCACCATGACCTGATCTCCAGTTTCCCACTCCTGTGCCTTATGGGGCTCGAGCAGCAGTCGGTTGCCCTGATGCTGTTTTCCCATATTCCCAGCCGCTTGCCCATAAACCTGTTTTAGGCGCTCCAAAAGGGTCCGGGCAAACTTGTCCCAATTCACCTCTCGGAGCTGACCCTCATTGAGCACCGGGGCTAGTACATGGGTGGGGGTTCGCATGACTCTCCCAGTCATTAATTCGTCTCTTTCCTCAACTTTTCTCTTAAGGTGCGGTTCATGCGTTCGACAATCCCGGATGACTGAGGATTGTGGGCCACGTGCCACTTCCCTTCGATGCCTAGGAGCATGAGGGTGTCCTGCATCACTTGGCCGGTGAAATGACTCCATCGGTCGGACTCCACGAATCGTGGTAGTCCCCACCGCGAGATCACCTCCCGGACCAAGATCCTGGCAGTACTAAGTGCCGTGGCTGTTCTACATGGGAAGGCCTCTACCCACTTGGTGAACACATCCACCAGGACAAGGCAGTACTTATAGCCTCCCTGGGCGGTGGGCAGGGGCCCGATGTAGTCGACCTGTATCAACTGCCATGGTCCCTCTACTCTCCTGATGTGCCCCTTGGGCACCTTCCTTTTCTGGGGGTCTGGGTTGTTTGCAGTGCACACAAGACAATTAGCGCAGAACTCGCGGACATCGTCCCGAAGTCCCGGCCACAATCCCGCCTGTTCTACCCATTGCCAGGTGACCTCAGGCCCGGGGTGTCCCACTCCTGGACCCTCATGGGCCAGTTGAAGTAATTCCCTCCGGTGCTGCTGCGGCACAACCCACTGTTCCCCTTGGAACAGCATGCCTTCCTTTATGGAGAGGGCTGCTGTACCGTATGGACCCTCTACTTCCTTGCCCTCAGTGATGGCATTGAGGACTGTTTTTAGGACGGGATCTATGATTTGGACGGTCTTGAGATCTGGGGGCTGTAGTGTATGTAACCTGTACTACCTTAAGAGGATACCTTAAGGTGATGGACTACTTTTTGATGGCTCCTGTACATTGTAGTACCGGTGGTGACCACACCGGTATATAAACCCTGCGGAGCAAAGTGTATCTCAGTTCAGCCCTGACCCTCAATCACTAAAGACCTATTTACTTACTTCTGTAGTTTGTTTCCTGTTATTCAGTATAACTGCATTTGAAAACCAAGACTCAACAGTGGCGACGAGTCTGATCTTACCTAACGGTAGTTTTGCATCAAAGGAAGCTTCGTCCTCAGAAACGGGCGTCGAACAAGGGCATCCGCCCTCAACATCCTGCTGAGCACTGCATCGCACGGGAGGCCATCGGGAACACGGGTTGGTTTCTGGCCACGAAGTCAAACATCAGTGATCATCCCTTCGACGACAGCGGCGGGTAAGCCCGATCGAGCGACATGGGGGGGAAGTCGGCCGAGTTGTCAGTGGGAGAAGGGGAGGGAAAATGACAAAAAGGACGGAGAACACAACCGCAGCCGGTGTCAGGGGCCGGGCTGCAATCGGGACAGAGACGCGCAGCAGCCAGAAAGCGTTTATGGCCTCAAGGACCGCGGGAGCGGCGGGGAACAAGAGCAGCAGCGCAGGGGAAAATAAAGGACTGCTGGGAGGCGTGGACGACAACAGCGCGGGAATCGCCATTTTGAGTCGGCGGGAGAAGAAGACAAGCGCGGGAAAAGCCGCCAAGCGTGGGAAAAGCCGCCATCTTTAATAGGAAAAATAAATAAATAAATAAATAATAATAATATCCGAAGGGAAAGGAGAAACTCAGCAAGGATGCCAAAAACGGGTAACATCACTGCTTTTGATAGCGATGTGGAAGATTGGGCCACTTATGTGGAACGCATCGAAGTTTACTGTACAACGAATGAGGTGCCGGATGATAAGAAAGCACTAACCCTATTAAACTCGATGGGTGCGAAGACGTACGGGTTATTAAGGAACCTTGTAACACCAGACAAACTGGTAGGGAAGAGTTTCGCGGATATTGTTACTATCCTGCAAGAGCATTTAAACCCCACACCGCTGCTGATAGCGGAACGATTTAAATTCTACAAAATAATTCAACTTAAAGAAGAAAGCAACGCGGAATTCCTAACAGAATTGCGCAAGTTATCAAAGTACTGCCAGTTCGGAACAGGACTAGCAGACGCACTGAGAGATAAGTTTGTGTGTGGGCTCCTAAGGGAAGGAACCCAGAAGCGACTGCTAGAGGAAAAGGACCTTATGCTGGACAAAGCTTACAGCATTGCAGCATCCCACGAGGCAGCAGCACGGGGCGCTGCAGAGATACAGCAAAGGCCATTGGAATTCAGCACCAATGAAATGGCATTGGGCACAGTAAAGTGCTATCGTTGTGGAAGGACAACGCATGACCAGAACCAGTGCTGGTTCAAAGTTAAAGAATGCAGGCAATGTGGCAAACTTGGTCACATAGCGAGAGTATGCTGGTCAGGAAAGAAGACCAGCAGCAAAAAGTCACCGCAGGAGAAGTGCAAAAAAGTACACAAGGTGACAGAGAACAGTTCGGATGAACAGAAGACGGATTCAGACTCCAGCATTAAGGAACTGGGTTGTCTGAAAATACATAATGTGGGTAACACAGCAGACCACCAAACTATCTGGGTCATGCTTCGGATAGCAGGAGTCCAAGTGAAGATGGAATTGGACACTGGGTCGGCATTAACGGTCATGAATAAGCAAGATTACAAAAGGCTATTCTCGCACATTCCCCTGAGGGATACGGAGATTGTATTGAAAACATACACGGGACAAATAGTATACCCCAAAGGAAAGATAAAAGTAAATGTGGCCTACAATGGTAAAGAAAGTCAGAAAATGGACTTGTATGTGTTACCTGATGGAGGTCCGCCACTACTGGGACGGGAATGGATCCGGAGAATAAATGTGGACTGGCATTCCATACAAGCACTGATTGTGGATGCCTGTAAGGAGGACGATGTCAAACCTAAATGACTGTCCAAAATCTTAGACGATGCTAAGGAGGTGTTCCAACAGGGACTTGCAACACTGAAAGGAATTACGGCAACCATCAATGTTGAAGAACATGCAAACCCAAAATTTTTCAAAGCCAGACCGGTGCCTTATGTGATACGATCTGCTGTGGAAGCAGAGCTGGAAGGGCTAGAACATTCAGGGGTACTGTCCAAGGTGGACTGGAGCGAATGGGCTACACCCATTGTTCCTGTCATGAAGCTTTCGTTGAGCAACAAGCCGGGGGAACCTGGGAAGGTTCGCATCTGTGGCGATTTCAAGATCACTGTTAATCCGGTTCTTCACACGGTGCAATATCCGCTTCCGCGGATTGAAGATATCTTCGCTTCGCTGTCTGGCGGGAAACACTTCACTAAGATAGACCTGGTGCAGGCGTACCTACAGATGGAAATTGATGAAGCGTCACGTCAGTATCTCACGATCAACACGCATAAGGGCTTATATCAGTATAATAGACTGATTTTTGGAGTGGCATCGGCTCCAGCGATTTGGCAAAGGGCCATGGAGCAGGTATTGCAGGGAATCCCAGGCACACAATGCTACCTGGATGACATCCTGATTACAGGAGGTAACGATAAGGATCACCTCACGAATTTGGAGCAGGTGCTCATCAGATTGAAAGAATATGGGCTCAGAGTTAATCGCCAGAAATGCGAGTTCTTTCAAAAGCGAATCTCGTACTGCGGCCACGTCATTGACCGGGAGGGGCTCCATAAGTCACCTGACAAGATCGAAGCTGTTGTAAAAGCTCCTGCACCAGAAAATGTATCCCAGTTGAGGTCGTTCCTCGAGTTGGTTAACTATTACCACAAGTTTCTTCCAAATTTATCCACGGTGTTACACTCGCTAAAGACTCTTTTGCAAATGGGAATACCATGGAAGTGGAGCGATGATTGTAAGCGGGCTTTTCAAAAGAGCAAGGCACTGATCACCTCTAAGGAAGTGTTGGCTCACTTTAACTCAACGCTGCCTATTCGCTTAGCTTGTGATGCTTCTCCATATGGTATCGGGGCAGTGCTCTCACATAAGTTTCCAGATGGCTCGAAAAGGCCAGTCGCTTTCGCATCCAGATCATTGACCTCCGCTGAGCGCAACTATGCTCAGATAGATAGGGAGGCTCTCAGCCTCGTGTGGGGAGTTAAGAAATTTAACCATTACCTGCAAGGCCAAAAGTTTACGCTGCTGACAGATCACCAGCCGTTGGTTTCCATTTTCAACCCTAAGAAGGGTGTTCCGGTAATGACGGCGCAGAGGCTTCAGAGATGGTCCCTTTTCCTAGGGGCACATCAATATGATATTGAATTCAAAGGTACAAAGCAACATGGTAATGCTGATGGGCTGTCGCGCCTGCCACTACCTACAGCGGAAGAGGCACTGGCAGTTGACCCTGTCGAGATGTTTCACTCGACCATCATCGAATGCTTACCAGTCACCAATGCGGGTATTGAGAGAGAGGCCCGAAATGACGCGACACTGTCCCGGGTCTACGACTTGACAGTGAAGGGATGGCCCGCACATGGTGAATCACTGTTACCAGCCTTCTCAGCCAGACGAGAACAGCTGTCCGTATGTCAAGGAACATTGATGTATGGAACAAGGGTGATTATTCCTCCTAAATTAAGGGAGAGAGTTCTGAAAGAATTGCACGAAGGTCATCTGGGGGCAGTCAAGATGAAAAGCCTTGCTAGGGCTTATGTGTGGTGGCCAGGTATCGACAAACAAATAGAGGATCTGACTAAAAGCTGCTCAGGGTGCCAAAAAGTTCAAAATGCACCTCCAATTGCACCGCTGCATCCGTGGGAATGGCCTTCAGCCCCATGGCAACATGTGCATATCGACTTTGCAGGTCCATTCATGGATTCCATGTTTTTGATAGCAGTAGACGCACATTCTAAATGGCCAGAAGTGATTAAGATGTCGACCACTACCTCTGAGAAGACGATCGCAGTTCTAAGAACCATATTTGCAAGGAATGGGTTGCTGGAGCAAATATGTTCAGACAACGGACCACAGTTCGTGTCAGAAAAATTCCA
Source organism: Somniosus microcephalus (assembly GCF_052327205.1). Lineage (NCBI taxonomy): Eukaryota > Metazoa > Chordata > Chondrichthyes > Squaliformes > Somniosidae > Somniosus > Somniosus microcephalus. Next base: position 188,319,509 of record NC_140993.1, on the reverse strand, counting down.
GAAATTCATGAAAAAAATGGGGTGAAACACTATACATCTGCCCCATATCATCCGGCTACAAATGGGTTGGCCGAGAGATTTGTACAAACGTTCAAAAAGACGATAAAGGCCATGAGTGAAGACCATATTCCACTACAACACAAGGTGGAAAATTTCCTGATGGCGTATCGAAACGCCACGCATGCAGTGACAAATCAAAGCCCTGCCATAATGTTCTATAACAAAAGGTTGCGGTCCCGGTTGGATTTGTTAAAACCCAATGTGCGACGGGAAGTCGAAAACAAGCAATTCCAGCATGTAAATAACAAGGCCACTCGTAGTTTTGAAATAGGACAACCAGTGTTGGCCAGGGACTATAGGGATGATAAATGGCAACCTGGAACAATTCGTGCACTACAAGGACCCTTGATGTACACGGTAGACGTTGGAGAGAACGTAATACGACGTCATGCTGACCAACTTGTGGAATCGAGAACAAGGGTCGACCCCATGTCTACGGCAGAGACACCAGTTGAAGAACTTACTGAGCCTGTAGCATCTACCTCAGACTCGAATGTATATGATGATGTTAAAACCATAGGAGATCAAGTGGATGAGTCACCCCAGCAACGAGAACCAGAGACCCCTGAAAGGCGTTATCCGGGCCGGATCAGGAGGCCTCCTCAGAGACTGAATCTTTGAACAATTCTTGTGTGTAAATTGTATATATGTTATCTATGTAATGTTTAATATGGGGTGTACACTGTTAAGCTAAAAGGGGAGGAATTGTAGTGTTTGTAACCTGTACTACCTTAAGGTGATGGACTACTTTTTGATGGCTCCTGTACATTGTAGTACCGGTGGTGACCACACCGGTATATAAACCCTGCGGAGCAAAGTGTATCTCAGTTCAGCCCTGACCCTCAATCACTAAAGACCTGTTTACTTACTTCTGTAGTCTGTGTCCTGTTATTCAGTATGACTGCATTTGAAAACACAGACTCAACAGGGGCAGTGTTACCCCTGTGGTCCCCTGAGTCCCATCCCTGCCTTGGATTACTGCCATGGGTTTGGACCCATAGGGATCCCAGAAAGTGCCGGTGCAGGCACCTTCCCTGGCTAGCGTATCTGCCTGCTGGTTACCCTGGTTGCGGGGTTCCGTGGAGGAATGAGCCTTTACCTTGTGGATAAAAACTTCCCCTTCTTCCCCCACTGTAGCCACGATCTTTCCTAACAAGGGCTTTACGGTTAAGGATCACCCGTCCGCAGTGGTATATCCGTGGCTGGACCAGATGGCCAGGTACTCCATACATGTGTTGCATGTAAACATGCTGTCCGAGCAAATCGTGTATGGGGTGGGGAAGATTTTGGGGTGTGTAACGATGTACACTACCGCGGACAGTTCAGCCTGCTGGGCGCTCATAGTGTTGGGGAGCTTAATCACCAGGGCAATGTCTGTCGCGGGGTCATAAACTCCACACCCTGTGAGTCGTTCGCCAGCAGATACCGTGCTGGAACCGTCTACATAGATCTCGCGGCCCGTGGGATGTATCCCAGCCCGTAATCCTACGTTCACTTCCCATACCCCTTCTACGGAACACCGATGGGCTGTTCCAGGATATATCATGTTGGCTGCGAGCCTAGGCTCGCAGAGACCCTTTACCTTCAGCTCCATCTGTGAAAGGAGGAGGGTCCAGCGCGCAATGCGGGCACTGCTTACTGTCCCATCCTTAATCCTTCCATTCAGAAGCATCCGAGTGGGTGTGTGATGGGTGAGGAGAGTGATGGGAGAGGTGCCTGTGAAGATCAAAGACCTTTTCACAGCCCAGTGCATGGCCAAAAGATGCCGCTCGCAATTGGAAAAACTCCTTTCCACATCTGTGAGCACTCTGGAAGAGTAAACCACCGGCCTTAGCTTGCCGTGTCGCTCTTGAAGCAGTACAGCGCTCAAGCTATCCCCGCTAGCCGCTACCTCCAGGAAGAACTCCTGCCCCCCATCTATGGCCCCCAGAGCTGGCGCGGTCTGCAAGTCCCTCTTGAGTTTTTCAAATGCTGCCTGGCAACCCTCATCCCAGGACCACGCCACTCCCTTGTGTAGGAGTCGGAGCAGTGGGGCTGCTGTGGCTGCATAGTCCTCAATGAAGTCTCTGCAGTACCCGGTCAGTCCCAGAAAGGACCTCACACCCGTTACGGTGGTGGGGATCGGTAGATCTTGTACCATAAAAACATAAGAAATAGGAGCAGGAGTAGGCCAATCGGCCCCTCGAGCCTGCTGCACCATTCAATAAGGTCATGGCTGATCTGATCCTAACCTCAAATCTTCTATCACTCTCTATCCCACCCGAACCCATGTGATCTCCCAGGAGAGGCGAAAAACCAGTTAAAAAACCCAATGGCCAATTTGGGAGAAAAAATCTGGGAAATTCCTCTCCGACCCATCTAGGCGATCGAAACTCGTCCAGGAGATCACTCTGTCCCTATATTTTCTACGGTACTTACCTTCTGTAAAGGCGATCTCCACCCCAGCCAGGAACAGGAATAAAACCATCTCCTGAAATCTAACACAGAATTAGAATACAAGAAGTAGGAGCAGAACCAGGCTACACAGCCCCTGGGCCCGCTTCACTACCCACAGGGCCATGACCATTCCGAACCTAGACTCATGTCCAATTTCCTGCCTGCTCCCCGTAACACTTAATTCCCTTTACTTCTCGGAAACTATCTATTTCTGTTTTAAATTTATTTAATGATGTAGCTTTCACAGCTTTCTGGGGCAGCAAATTCCACAAACCTACCACCCTCTGAGTGAAGAAGTTTCTCCTCATCTCAGTTTTGAAAGAGCAGCCCCTTATTCTAAGATTATGCCCCCTAGTTCTAGTCTCACCCTTCATTGGGATCATCCTCACCACATCCACCCGATCAAGCCCCTTCACAATCTTATATGTTTCAATAAGATCGCCTCTCATTCTTCTGAACGCCAATGAGTAGAGTCCCAATCTACTCAACCTCTCCTCATATGACCACCCCCTCATCCCCGGGATTAACCGAGTGAACCTTCTTTGTACTGACTCGAGAACAAGTATGTCTTTTCTTAAGTATGGACACCAAAACTGTATGCAGTATTCCAGGTGCGGTCTCACCAATACCTTGTACAACTGCAGCAATACCTCCCTGTTTTTATATTCTATCCCCCTAGCAATAAAAGCCAACATTCCATTGGCCTTCTTGATCACTTGCTGCACCTGCATACTAACTTTTTGAGTTTCGTGCACCAGGACCCCCAGATCCCTTTGTACTACATTACTTTCCAGTGTCTTGCCATTAAGATAATAACTTGCTCTATGATTTTTCCTGCCAAAGTGCATAACCTCACACTTTCCAGTATTGATTCCCGCCTGGAGCTTATCTATGGCTCTTTCACCGGCGCGGATGGTTAGACCCAGGAATTTTACTTCCTGCTGGCCGATCCGTGCCTTCTTTGGGTTCACTTTGAAACCCTTTCTGCCTAACAGCTCCAATAACTCGGCCAATAGTGGGCCATGCTCCTCTCTGGAATCTGTGAACAGGAGCAGGTCGTCCACATACTGCACTAGCTGATTGGGCTGGCTGAACTCTTTTAAACTCCCTGCCATGCATTGATGGAAAATGCTGGGGCTGTTGTGGAAACCCTGTGGCAAGCAGTTCCAGGTGTACTGTTGCCTTTTAAAAGTAAAGGCAAACTTGTACTGATCCTCCCTCCTTAAAGGGATGGACCAAAACCCGTTGCAAATATGCAGCACCGTGAACGTGGTCGCGGAGGCTGGAATACTCCCTATCAGGTCAGCAACTGCTGCTACCGTCGGCGCGCAGGCTGGGATGTTGCTATTGAGGACTCTGTAGTCCACTGTGGCTCTCCAGGAATCGTCCGGCTTCCTCACCGGCCACAAAGGAGAGTTTACATGGGTGACTATCGGTCTCAATGCGCCCTGCTGCACCAATGAAGACATTGCTGTCTCCATGTCGGGCTCCGCTTCCCGGGGGAAGTTGTACTGTTTTTGGGTTCAGGGCCATGGGGTCTCCGTCGACTCTGACCTCAAACCCGGTGACCCTCCCGCAATCGTGTTTGTGAGTGGCAAACGTGGTCAGGTGGTCTGACATGAATGCCTGCAGATCTTGTGGGACGCCTGTGACCATGAGCTTGAGGTCGTAGCCCTCTTTTGGCTTCATGGTGCACAGAGTCCCTCTTTCTCCTTTCCCTGGGATGACGACTACTTCACCCTGTTTACCCTTACCTGCTCCCCAAAGACAATGATTTCTTAGATCCACGAGGATCCCGTGTTCTGCCAAGAAATCGGACCCGAGGATCCCCTTTCCACCCTCCACCTCCCACTTCATCAGTATACACTTCCACTTGGTGCGGAGTGGTCCTAAATGAACGGAGAGGGGAATGGAAAATGCGCCAGCCTGTTCCTTGCCTGTGAAGCCCGACAGAATATATGGAACCCCGGTGGACAGAGGTGAGGTGGCAGGGTCATCTGTGTGGATCACGGTGCACGATGCCCCCGTATCCAACAAATAGATCCCCTTTCCCTCCTCCACCTCCATCTCCATGAGGGGTCGCCTCCATACATCATATCGCAGCGCGCACAGGTAGACGGGCTGCGCCAGCTCCAGTCATTTGGACACAGCGGTCGGGGTTTCGGGAGCGACAAGACCAGTGGTGACGGCTATCCTCCCCTGCGCGATCATAAGAGACTGCATTGTCTCTAAAATTGATTCTATCACAGTGGGATCCATAGCTGCACCAGCTCCCTTTGCTGGGACAGGAGCTACGGCTTGTGTTTGGGCTGGTGCTAGGGCAGTGGTCTGGGCTTGGGCTTGGGCTGCGGGAGATTTCCCTTTATTATCCTTCCACAAATTTTTACAGTCCTTGCGCCAATGTCCATCCTTCCCACACCCGAGCAATTGAGCTTGGCTTGGGCAGGGCGATTCCCCTCCTGACGCCACTCCTTCTTACTTGGGGCTGCGGGTTTTGCCTCATGCACCTTTCCCTTAGAGGGAGGCACCTCCTGACTTCTACAATTCTTGTATGCAACAGTGAGCTGGCGGAGCACCGTTTCCTCCGTGACACCGGGACCTTGGGGGTCAAACCAAGTTTTGGCTAGGGCCTGTATCTGTGGCAAGCTGTTGGCAACCAAGCAACGGAGCCAATGAACCCGCTGTTCGGCATTCATTGCAACCCTTTCAGGCATGCCCGGACAACTGCGTCGATACACTGGCCACAGCCTTTCTGCGAAAACCCGTGGGGGTTCTCCAGTTAGCTGCACAGTCCCTTCCACCCGTCGGAACAGATTACCGTTGTCCACTCCCATAACTTCCAAGACCTCATCCCTGAGATCCGTATACACTTTTCGTCCCCTCTTACTCTCGCCTGAGAGACACTGAAGGATTGTGCTATCCAGGGAGAAGAGCAGCATCTTTGCCTGTTCAAGATCATCACAATCATTGATGGCGGCTGTCTCCTCTATCTCCCTGAAATGAACTGACGGATCTCCCTTTACTGTGAGTCTTGGGAGGTGGCTCACCATGGATCTTAGTTGTGGGCAGCGTAGGGCAACACGATCTGGTTCACGTGGGGTCCGTTCGTGCCATCTGCGGCGTTGGGACCGAACCTCTGGTGCCGAGTCGGACACATTGGTGCCAGCTCCGGCTGTACTACCAGGGGCTGTTCCTCCTCCTGTACCACCTCGGCTACCCTTTCTTCCACCACCCCCTTCTCGGGCCAAGCCTCACTATAGCTTGGCAGCGCTGAGGGTTCAGTGGCTGGTGCCACATCTACTTCGCAAGGAATCGGGTGTGTGGATTCCTGCAAAAAGTCAATCTGACTTGCTTTTGGGCTTACGAGGCATACCATGCCTTTTGCCTTAACCAGGGCCATTCTCAGGTGCTCTATGGTCTTTTGGCAGGGGCCATGGTCTGTGCTCTAAAACCCATGCTCGAGAGCCAGCTTGTAAGCTGCCTTAACTTCCACTACTCTCTACTCCTGCGCTCTTAGCTGTTGTTGAGGCGGGCGTTTTTCTCCCGTATTCTCGCTTCATGGACCTTTGCCTCAGTAACCTGGCATTCCAGATACTCTATTCTAGCCTGATATTGGCTGGCTATAAGTTGGCATTCCTGATTCAGCGCGTGACGCGCTGTGATGAGTTTTTCCCCACCCATGGCCTTTTCCTCTATCTCTGCTGCCTGGGTAGTGATCTTGGCTGCCTGTGCTGTAACGACTTTGTCCAAAATCTGAACTTGTTTCTTGTAGCACATCAGCTACACTGCCTTTTCCACTGACTTCTTATGCTCTTTGCTCTCTGTCCACCTGATGGCTGCGTCTACCGGACGCCCATCCAGTAAGAGATCGGAAATCCACTGTTTAGTGAGATTTACCTTACCAAAGACATAATCCGCTATCCTCTAATCCATTGCATTTTGTCCATTCAAATCTGGGTCTAATACATTGCAATCCTGCTGCCAGTGTCCTGCCGCGGTCGCCATTTTCTGTCAGGGGGTTTCTATCTGAGGTCACAGAGGTTTCTCTCGCCAGAGGCCTCTCTCTCTCTTTTGCAAAGTAAAACCTTGAGTGGTTCAACCCACTTACCCCTTAGGTTCTAGACATTGGTGTTAGGTGCAGGAACTATAATGCAGAGAATACTCTTATAGACCAAGTTTAATGAAACAAAATGAAATTTTATTGCATAAGGAAAAACAAATCAAATGCAAGCAAATAAGAGGGTACATGGGAGGGAAAAAAAAATCATAACAATACAGTACTGACTAAAATAGATACAGGCATATTATACTTTACAAAAGTCATCATGAAATGGGGAAACACATGGAACATCGAGGGACAACAACTCATGTTAATTATACCCAAAATGCCCACCCCCTTTAACCTATCTAGATCCATTTATGTAGGGCCAGAAACATGCTCACCAGTCCAACTAGGAATTGCAAGGTTTTGAAACAGGTCTGCGTTTTGATCCTTCCAGGCGTCCTGTCTCCTCGTGGTCAGTGCTGCGGGCTGTGAGCTCTGACACGCCTTCTCTTCCTCGAGGTGAAGGTCATGGGCAGGCTGGATCTCAGCGGGCCTGGATGTCGATGTGGGGGAAGAGACCATCTGCTTGACCACGGTTGGAAGCCTCTAGCCAGCTTTCATATAGGTTTCTTCTGTAGTTTTCTGCCTCTTTGTCTCATCAAACGGCCCGGGTTTGTCGATGATCTCCCGATGGTTACCCCGGGGCGGGATGTAGACTCGAATCACCTTCTTCTTCTCCTTCAAGCGATGATGCCACCAATACGATGATAGCACCACGATGACTGTCCCCCTTTTTTTTGCTACCCCCGGGTTCCCCCAGATATACTTCTCAGGAGAAGCCTTTATCTCCCGCCAAATCAAGGTTAGTCTTTGTTTAACTTTTGGCGGGCTTGTAGCACAGCGGGGTAGTTATTATATTTAAACTGCTCTCGGGATAGCCGGTGATGGCCATCTCTGGTCTGGAATGACCTGCATTGTTTCGAATGTCTTCTTAATGTCTTTAATGTGTCTTTGATGCTCCCCTTATGAATATGAAACTGTTTCCCTTTGTCCGGGTAAATATTTAGATGGCCTTTATCTACAGGCCGATCTGACTGGATCTGCATCCATTCTTTATGTATGCGTACGTGTCTGGTTTCATTTTCTCAGAAACGGCTTCCAGAACTTACTGTGGGTTGAATCCACAAAGGCTGTCTGGGGACTGCAGGAACCATTTTAAAGTGCCCCAATAAGTCAGTCACGGGGTCTGGCGGCCATTTTATATGCCCCTTTTTCTGGGCTTCTTTTAAAACAGTCTTTTAAAATCAAGGCCTCTTCTGCCAAAGGACTCTTATATTACAATATTAATTTTGCGGATCTTACAATCCAAAACATTAACCTGCTTTTTTATATTTTGAGATGCCAGTGGACCTGTTGTATATTTATAGCATTTTCTGTTTTTGCTACAGATTTTCTGCATTTGCAGTTTTTTTCAAACACTTTTATAATTGTTACTTGCCATTTATTATTCCATTAAAATGGCACCAGAATGTGAAGGACTTGAGGAAATAGCTGTCTCATTTGGCCAGAAGTTGGAGAAAAATGGTCATTTGTTTGGCCCATATCAATAGCTTTCTGATTGGAATGCCTTTGCATTTCTTTGCTAATGCCTTTTTTCGCTATGGGAAACCTCCATGTGAGCAATATGCTTAAAATCATTGTAGCACTGCGGACAAGCCTTTATAATCATAACAACTTTTCAAACTTGACTAATGGTTCATAATATGCTTATGACTGCTCAATAACCCTCTGTGTCAGCCATTTTAATGTTGCGGCAAAAATGTATTTTTGCCTTCTATTTTCTTTCGCTAGAATATGAGCACGGCTCATTTGTATTGGTCAAGTTGCTGCTTTCCAATTGTTATGGATACAATGGGGCCGATTTTCATTGCCCCATGGAGTCGGGATCGGAGGCGTGTGGGGGGGTTAAAGTCCTGAATTTGGGGGGTCCCGACACCATCCCACCCCCAACCCGCCTCCATGTAAGTTTCAAAGGAGGCGGGTACCCGCCCCGCACTGGGACCCGCCTACCCGAGGTGGGAAGGGATTAGTGCCAATTAACTGCCTGTTAACATGTAGTTAACAGGCATTTTTAGCCTAATCCCTATTTTAAAGCTTGAAGTGTGGGATTCCCGACGGTTCCAAACCATGCCAAGTTAGAGGAGTCAGGCCGTCAGGTTGAAGGACTTGGAGGGGTCGAGATGTCGGTGTTCAGGTGAGTGATGGGTGCATGAGTGCAAAGGTAAGTGTGTTTGGTGTGTCTAAAGTGTGTAAAGAAGTTTAAATTACCTGTACTTACCTTTTCAGCCTTCCTTCCTCTAGGTTTCGGGAGTCCATCATCTAACCAGCACAGACAGCAGAATGGCTGCGAACTGTCAAAAGTGACAGCCTGCAGCTTTCTGTGCCAGTGAGATTTCTAACTGAGTCTGTGTTGAAGGACTCGCGTTAGAAGTAAGACATCAAAACATCTTGACAGATGAAATTTCAGTCTGTGACATCACCTGTTGCTGGGTGGCCCTTAATTGGCCTGCTGAGCCCGCTGGGCGGGCTCAACAAGGTCAATCAAGTTAAAATTGCGTGGATTGGCCGCATCTCAATGGAGGCAGGACAACAACCCCGAAAGTTGTAGTCCCACCTCCTTCCCGACTTCTGAATGAAAATCACCCCCAATAAATTGGAAAATTGATTGTCTTTTTTGGATTGAGAATAACTGAGCAATGTTGCTGGCAAAATACGGGCTTACTGCTTGCAGGTCAGAAAATAATGTACCAATTTGCTATGACTATGTACAGTGATATGAAATATGTGCAGTTCTAAGTTTCACACATAACATTAATGGGGGGAAATTACTCTGATCACTATGTAATGTGACTTATAAAGTAAATCATTGGTTGGTGTTTCTTGGGCAATAATAGAATTTCACAATTTCATAGATATACCATCCAGAGGCAATTTCATGGATACATTGATGCTATTGCTACACACAGCAACCATAGCTATTAATTCAGAACAATTAAGAAGCAGCAAAACACCAGGAATCTCACAGAAATTAGTGCTAGAATTAATCAACTCTAGTTGACAGATAAACCTGCCAAGAAGGTTTGAAGGCTTGTCTGCTGAAAGGCTGATTTTTCTATAGGTCAGAAATGTGCAGGCTATTTACACATGGTGATCATGCATCATTTATCAAATGCTCGGTATAATTATTAATTTTATGCCCTCTAGAGAAGCAAAGTAAAATATGCAAGCCTATATTTCTAGACAGTATACTTTTTGCTATGGCAGAAGGAAGAATTATTACTAACTCATCACTTAATTGACAAGGCTTGTTATTTGGATGTATCATGCTTGCCAATTTGGGGATATTTTCTGAAGGTTTTTAGAATGTACTCTATGTTTTTTCTGGAAACTTAATTATACAATGAGATACAATCTTTGAGTACTGCATATACTCTCAATTAAGGTGACCCACCTTTAAGAAGAACCCCAAAATTCCACTCAGAAAACCTGAAAAAGTCTATGACTTTCATATAAGACAAAGGTTAATATTACAAAGTTTCAATCAATCAGTATTGTTACCGTAATGTGGGCTGGCATCCACAAATACATTTTCTCTCTTTGTTATTATTTCAATCAGTGCATTTCTATTTGCTTTTACCCCACTCCTCAAGCAGTGTGACATTTAAATGGCAACACCACCTCTAGACTCCAGTACTGGCTGCCCTTTCTGATTTTAGATCACTTTGCCCAATATCTGTCCAACTGATCTGTCTCTGATTTTAAATCAACAGTAGAAGCTTGGACTGAAGTCAAAAGTTGGTCGAAGTTAAAACAATAAAAATCATGTAAAAATAGGCAGTTTTTAGCTTTGACAGCTCAACTGCCTTCTGAAAAAAATTAACATTAATAAGAATTACCAAATGGGAGTCTTCAGCTCTTAAAGCTGAATTGCATTCTGCACCTAAAGAAATGGGAAAAGTGCTTCAGCACCAACACAAATGGCTCAGCATGTCAGGGAAGGGGCACCCAGGGGCTCGCATGCAGCACTCCAGCTTTGTGCTAGGGGTCAACACTGCAAGAGAGGTCCTCTACCCACAGGAGCCAGGAGGCCCTCCAGAAAGAAAGGATGTGGGACTACATCACCGAGGCCGTAACTGCCATCAGTGTCGCCCCATTACTTGGCTCCAGTGCCAAAGAAGCTTCATAACCTCAGACCAGTGGTCAAGGTTAGTGAATGCATCTTCAAAAGCTGTCTGCTACCAACTGTACCACTAGCCTCACTCATTGCTCAATGCAAGACTCCCCTCCCCAATCACTCACCTACCAATAATCTGTACCAAAACCTAGGCACACCTCACATTCCTAGCTTCACCTCTTGGAGGAGATGGCACTGGCCATTCTTGGCAGGAGCATGGCTGAGCCCTTGACCAGCAGTGGGGCTGAAAGGATACAAGATGCTGGTATCCACATACGTTATCCTCCTACTCGCATGCACCTCTTGCTATCCTGCTCGCTCCTCACCAGAACTCCACCCTTGTGCCTTCCTCATTTCACACACCCAAGAAATGCAGACTGCCCAGCCAATGGGTGACCAAGAAGAGGGAGAAGAGCGTGAAGAAGAAGAAGAAACACTGCCACTCAATTTCACACTCCCAGCCATTAGATCCTCATAGTCGACCTGCAAGGCCATTTGCAGTGTCCCCCACTGAAAGTCAGCAGCCTTCCACCAGTCATGCTGCAGGCACTGGGGTAGTACTGCGTTACATCAGTAAGATAGGCAAAGGCAACTCAAGACAGCCACTAAGGGAATGCATAAGGGTGATGAGTTGACTTCTTGATGTCATATTTGATGGATAGATGTATAATGTTGGATTGGAAAGTTTGCTTTGTGGCAGCTTTTATTTCAGCATTGTGGCCAAGAGGACACTGTGATGGTCAGTAACAGAGGGAAGGTAAGGTGTGGGACAAATGTTGAAAAGGGAATTGGGGTTGTGGTCACTGGTACCGCAGGTGGATGATTCCATCCCAGATATCCCAGCCAGAAAGGGGCTGTCTGGTTTGCATTCTTCCTTCTGATTCCTCCTCTTCTGCTTCCTCCTCTTCTGCATCCTCTTCTTCACCATCTTCCTCTTCTGTGTTTTCCTTTTCCCTCTGTGAGAGGATGCTGTAAATCTGAATTGACTGCATAAAATGCTGGAAATACTCAGCAGGTCAGGCAGCATCTCAACCTTAGATGTGAACTCTGTTTCTGTCTCCATGGATGCTGCCTGACCGGCTGAGTATTTCCAGTATTTTCTATCTCCTCAGAGACCTTCCTTTACCCTCCGAGGCCTTGTAAGTGTCCAGCAGCAGTCTCTGCACTCCTGGCACATTAAAATTTTTAAAAAAGTATTACACCAAGCCACTACTTCAATAAAGTAAAAAAAACTCCAGTCCAAAAGCTTAAATGCAAACTTACCTGAAAGATGTGTGTGTCCCTTTATGAAGTACTGGCAGCGTCTCTGTCAGTCTGCTGAAGCAATAATCACGCAAGAAAATAGGGTTAATAAGACAGTTTTATTGACCAAAAGAAGCTTGTACAGGAAAACCTTTGATAAAAGGGCATACAAAATGGCCGCCGGACCTCGTGATCAGTTTCGGGGACCATTTGATTTCTGTTACTGCAAGCCAGGCAGGCTTGTGGATTGAGGACAGTAAGCCCGCGAAAGCCAGTATCGGGAAAACGAAACTCAGGGAACTGATCATACATATTAATCGGATTCTAAGTACAAGACAGTCTTGGGTTACAGGATGAGGCCCACCAAGAAATGGGCGGGCAATTGAATGAACACTTAAACCCATTTACTGTACAAAGGAAAACCGTTTGACAGCCATCAAGGGCAATCTCCAGACCGATCAATATACGAACCGAGTTACGATGACAAAGTAAAAGACATTATCGGCCCAGGAAGGCCAGTTAAGCTATCACCGGCTCCCGTTACAAGACAAAGCGCCCCTGCAGAGATTTCTGCCCGCCAAAAATATTACAAAGACAGGACTATGATCTGGCGGGAGATAAGACTGCCCCAAAAGGGTATAACTATGGATTTGAAAAGTCCATCGACAGACTGGACGCTACGCTTCACTTCACGCTTCACTTCGGAACTTCTACGACTCTTCAGTTAAGGCAGCACTTCGGTTTCGGAACATGGTCGGTGTTCGGCCAGGCAAGGCTCGGCCATGACGGGAAGACGACGAGGGTGGCCCGGGTACTTTCGTCGGGAGATCATCGACGACCCAGGCCGAAGGAGAAGACACCCTCCAGCTCTGTTTCGAAGGATAACAATGACGGCATAAAGAAAGCAATTCGTTATCAGCGTCCCGTCCCGGGGAAGACCCTCAGAAGGACAATCATTATGACTGTATGAAAGGACACTCCAGGCCTAGCACTCCAGTGCCTCAACATCCCATTCGGTAACGGACCTTCCATGTGCAATTCTACAACATCACATCGGTTGCAGAGTCTACATGTGCATCCAGTTCTTCGGCAGCCTTTCAGTAAAGGTAACACAGGTTTAACGGATTTTCATCCATGACGAGCGCTCATCAAGGCTGCATCTGCTGCTGCATCGCGTAAGAAAACAAACTGCGCCAGAAGTTTCCAAATCCACGTGACGACGGAAAGCTGTGCCAAAAGGGCTGTGAACCCCCTTTTCGCAAATCTGAAAGTGGTGAGCATGATCCCGAGTTCCTCAAGTCGAAACTTAGTTTAGGTCTAGGGGAGGGGGTTAAGGGTAATCGTAATGTGTTTCCCCTTTTACGATGTGCCGTGTGTTCCCCATTTCCATAGAGTTAAGTTTATAGATATGTGCATACTTGTAGTTACTCTAATCTGTGCTTATGACATGTATTTTATAATGCTGCAAACTGTTTAATAATAAAAGGATCCATTTTGTGCTATTCAACCTGGTCTATTGAGTTTTTCTCTGCACTACAGTTCCCTGCACCTAAGTCCAAGGTCTAGAACCGTAGGGAAGAGTGGGTCGAACCACTCAAGGGTAATTATTGCACGAAGCCTGGTAGGAGACCAGAACGAGCAAGAGAAACCCCCTACAGATGTGTGTGTCCCTTTATGAAGTACTGGCAGCGTCTCTGTCAGTCTGCTGAAGAAACACTTGCTTTTCGGAGTGCACTTATGACCCAGCACTGAACTCAGCACTAAGGTCGAAGTTCGCAGAGTGTGAAATTTTGACATCATTCTCTGCCAATTTGCATCTCCAAGGCAAGCGCTGCTTTTGACAGCACGAAGGCCCTCACCAAAATGGCAGCCACCGAGTCCCATGCCAGAGAAGCGCGTTAGAGTGGCAGCCGCCATTTTTCACCAGGGTAGCAGCGCAAATGGTTGCCATTAAGGTAGGGAATTTCTAGGCCGTAAATTCATGTGTGCAGTTTCAACTTGTGTACAGGGAAGGAATAAGTATTAATAGATAAGTTATTGTCTTACATTCAGTTCAGAGACCTTCAATCACTTCCTTGGTTACATGTGCTATGCACGTTGTTTAGTCAATGCACCAACAAGCTGTATGTTTCTAAATGATTGCATGGTATTTTGGATCTTTTGAAGCAACTAAGTCACCCAGTCTGCATGTGCTCTGGTCCATTCATTCTACAGATTTCTCAGCAAAATGACCAGCAATCTGGACAGTACATAGATTTATTTATCAGCACGTTTTCCCTTTCTTATCTTCACGATAGCAGGGTTCATTCCCAACAAAATGTAATTCATTCTAATGCCTGATATTCCTAAGGCTGTAGGTCGGTATACCCTTAACGCTTAGTTCACTTTACAAATTCCTTGAGATTCATACCTCCAGGAATATTCTGAACTATGACCTTGATATACCTATCAATTCATCCAATGAAAAGCGACGAGTTAAGATAGTAACTATAGTTATTTATTGGCTAAATAACAGAGCCCACCCTCGTGGGTGATCAGGTCCAACAAGGAGGAATACCAGCCAGTCGACCACCTTTATACCTGGGCAAGCAGGCGGAGCCATGGGCGGAGTCAGCTGTGGTCAGCCCAGGTATAACAGCATGACAAGAGGTGACCTTGTGTAGTGATACAACAGTGTAAACAGTGATAACCATAGTGTAACGATATAAACAGTGATAACCATAGTGTAACGATAGTGAACGATAAAAGTGGTTTACCACATTCACCCCTTGTTTAAATTTGAGTCCGGTGGGGTGAAGTGTACTACCAGTTCGGGTATGTCAGTCTGTCCGGAGGCCTCGTAAGTCTTTCTGATCGGCGCAGCAGCGGCGGCGGTGGTGCAGTATCCGTTGTTAATGCTGGTGTCTGCATGGTTGGCGAAGGCTCGTGAGGTTCCGGCATGCCGTCTACCTGGGCTGGATTTGGGGGGGTGGTGGGGGGTAACGGTGGTGTCTCAGGGGTGCCCGAGGGTGCAAGGTCTCATAAGGAGACTGTGTCCTCCCGCCCGTCTGGGTACGCCACATAGGCGTACTGGGGGTTGGTGTGCAGGAAGTCCACCCTCTCGACCAGGGGGTCCGTTTTATGGGCCCTCACGTGCTTTTGCAGCAAGACGGGCCCTGGAGAAGTCAGCCATGTTGGTAGCGAGGTTCCCGTAGTCGACTTCCTGGGGAAAACAAACATTCGTTCATGGGGGGTGGCGTTAATGGCCGTGCAAAGCAGTGACCGGATGGAATGCAGCGCTGCCGGGAGGACTTCCTGCCAGCGCGAGGTTGGGAGGCCCTTAGACTTTAAGGCTAAGAGAACGGCCTTCCAGACAGTCGCGTTCTCTCTTTCCACCTGGCCGTTCCCTCGGGGGTTGTAGCTGGTGGTCCTGCTTGCAGCAATACCTCTCGCTAGTAGGAACTGGCGAAGTTCCTCGCTCATGAAAGATGAGCCCCGGTCGCTATGTATGTAGTTCGGGAACCCGAACAAGGCGAAGAGGTCGTTCAGGCATTTGATGACCATGCTACTGGTCATGTCTGGGCAGGGGAAGGCAAAGGGGAAATGGGAGTACTCATCAATGATGTTGAGGAAGTACACATTACGGTCAGAGGACGGGAGGGGCCCCTTAAAATCGATGCTCAAGCGCTCGAAGGGGCGGGTGGCCTTGATCAGGCTTGCTCTGTCCGGCCTAAAGAAATGCGGTTTGCATTCGGCACAGGTTTGGCAGTTCCTGGTCATGGTCCTGACCTCCTCGATGGAGTAGGGCAGGTTGCTGGCCTTAATGAAGTGGTAAAGTCTGGTGACCCCGGGGTGGCAGAGGTCGTTGTGGAGGGTCTGC
Source organism: Somniosus microcephalus (assembly GCF_052327205.1). Taxonomy (NCBI): domain Eukaryota; kingdom Metazoa; phylum Chordata; class Chondrichthyes; order Squaliformes; family Somniosidae; genus Somniosus; species Somniosus microcephalus. Next base: position 188,303,633 of record NC_140993.1, on the reverse strand, counting down.
AGTCTATCAATTTGCGCGTTGGCGCATGTACTTCGTGATAGAGCATCTGGGGGTTCGTTCAGTTTACCAGGCCGGTACATGATATCATAATCATAGGTGGAGAGCTTGATTCTCCACCTCAAGATCTTGTCATTCTTGATTTTGCCCCTCAGCTTGTTATTAAACATAAAAGCGACCGAACGCTGGCCGGTGAGGAGGGTAAGTCGTTTGCCTGCTAGGTAATGCCTCCAGCGTCGTACTGCCTCCACGATCGCCTGGGCCTCCTTCTCGACCGAAGAGTGTCGGATCTCAGGGCCCTGGAGGGTCCTTGAGAAGAAGGCCACAGGTCTCCCCACCTGGTTAAGGGTTGCAGCTAGGGTGAAGTCGGATGCATCGCTCTCCACTTGGAAAGGGATAGACTCATTCACCGCGTACATTGTGGCCTTAGCAATGTCTCCCTTTATGAGGGAGAATGCTGCGCACGCTTCTGCCGTCAGGGGGAAGGAGGTGGACTTCATGAGGGGTCTGGCTTTGTCCGCATAATTCGGCACCCATTGGGCATAGTAGGCGAAGAGCCCCAGGGTTCTCTTCAGCGCCTTTGGACAGTGGGGGAGGGGAAGCTCCATGAGGGGGCGCATTCTTTCGGGGTCGGGGCCGATGACTCCGTTCTCTACTACGCAGCCGAGGATGGCAAGACGTGAGGTGTTAAACACACATTTCTCCTTATTGCAAGTGAGGTTCAGCCGTTGGGCCGTACGGAGGAATTTCTCCAGATTAACATCGTGGTCCTGCTGGTCGCGGCCGCAGATGGTGATGTTATCTAGATAAGGGAACGTGGCCTGCAGCCCGTTTTGGTCAACCATCCGGTCCATCTCCCTTTGGAAGACCGAAACCCCGTTGGTGACGCCGAAGGGAACCCTAAGGAAGTGGTAGAGGCGGCCATTCGCCTCGAAGGCGGTATACTGGCGGTCCTCAGGGCGGATAAGGAGTTGGTGATAGGCCGACTTAAGGTCGATGGTAGAGAATACCCGGTACTGTGCAATCTGATTGACCATATCAGATATGCGGGGAAGGAGGTATGCGTCCAGCTGGGTGTACCGGTTTATGGTTTGGCTGTAGTCGATGACCAGGCGGTTTTTATTGCCGGTCTTAACGACTACGACCTGGGCACGCCAGGGGCTGTTGCTCCTCTCGATGATGCCCTCCTTCAGGAGACGCTGCACCTCAGAGCTAATAAAAGCTCTGTCCCCGGCGCTGTACCGCCTGCTCTTGGTGGCGACGGGTTTACAGTCGCAGGTGAGGTTAGCGAACAGGGAGGGGGGCGGGACCTTGAGGGTGGCTAGGCCGCAGGTGGTACGCGGTGGGTGGTTTAAAGGCTGCTGGTTGTCGACTGTGAGTGGGGGGAGGGGTCCACCGTATGCCAAAGTGACACTTTGAAGGTGGGATTGGAAGTCCAGCCCTAGTAGGACGGCAGCGCAGAGCTGGGGCAGGACGAGGAGTTTAAAATTTTTATACTCCGTGCCCCTAACCGACAGGGTCACAACACAGTAGCCGCTGATGTCTGTAGAATGGGACCTCGACGCCATCGAGATCCGGTTGCGCGTTGGCCGGACAGTGAGGGAGTAGTGGCTCACCGTGTCTGGATGGATGAAACTCTCCGTGCTGCCGCTGTCGAACAGGCAGGTCATGGCGTGGCCGTTTACTTTGATGTCCATCATGGGCTTGGACAGGTGATGCGGGCGAGCTTGGTCCAGTGTGACGGAGGCTAGTGTATGGCTGAGCGAGCTGCTGTAGTCTGCGGGTGAGGCGGTGGTCGGGTCTGGAGACAAGGTGGCGGTCGAGTGTGGTGGACAAAATGGCGGCGCCCACGACATTGAATAAAATGGCGGAGAAGATGGCCACCCCCACAAGTCACATGAGGCACTGCTGGTGTCAGTGGCCTTGATCAAAGATGGCCGCCCCCACGACTCACACGAGGGGATACTGGCATCTGTGGCCTTGATGAAAGATGGCCGCCCCCACAACTCGCATGAGGCACTGCTGGCGTCTGTGGCTCTCCCCCTGCAGGCCTTCGCGAAGTGGCCTTTCTTGTGGCAGTCGGAGCAAGTCGCATTTCTTGCAGGGCAGCGCGTCCTCGGGTGTTTCGCCTGGCCACAGAAGAAGCAGCCGGCGGCCCGATCGCGGGGCTCCGATGTCGCAGCCGGTACCGGGGGTGGCGGTCCCGATCGGTTCTGGGACGCCGACGCTGAGGTAGGTCCCAGAGGCGGCGGTGCGAGGGGTATTGCGGCTGGGGTCGGGCCCGAGTCCCAGGGTCGGGCAGCACAGTACCTGGAGTACGCCTCGAGGTCCCGATGGGCCACTTCCAGAGAGCGAGCGAGGGCTGCAGTTGTATTCAGGTCGAGGTCCTTTGATTCGAGCAGTCCTTGCCGTGAGTAGTCGGACCGAAGGCCTTTCACGAAGGCATTGCGGATATTCCTTTCAGTATTTTCTGCAGCCGTTACAGCTTTAAAGTCACAGTCCCTGCCGAGTGTTTGTAGCGCCCGTAAAAATTCATCTACAGACTCTCCTGGCTGTTGCGAGCGGGATCTTGGGAGATGTCTGGCATACATAGAATTTACTGGGCTCCGGTACTGCTCTTTCAGCAGGTTGAGGGCGTCCTTGTATGTAGCAAGGTCCCGGATGAATGCAAATACTTTAGGGCTCACCTGGGCGGTCAGAACTCTTAGTTTGGATCCCGGAGGCATGCCGGATTCTCCCAGGTAGGATTCGAAACAGCTCAGCCAGTGTTCGAAGTCGAGGGCTGAGTTCGCTGCCTGTGGGTTTAGATCCAGGTACGGCGGTCAGAGGGCTCGCAGCCAGGCCGGCTGCTATGGCTGTTGTAGCTGGCCGTTTGGCTGGTCGTTTGGCTGCTCCGATCCACTCATTTCAAAATTTAGCCAATAAAATTGATATACCTATCAATTCATCCAATGAAAAGCGACGAGTTAAGATAGTAACTATAGGTTTTTATTGGCTAAATAACAGAGCACACCCCCGTGGGTGATCGGGTCCAACAAGGAGGAATACCAGCCAGTCGATCACCTTTATACCTGGGCAAGCAGGCGGAGCCATGGGCGGAGTCAGCTGTGGTCAGCCCAGGTATAACAGCGTGACAAGAGGTGACCTTGTGTAGTGATACAACAGTGTAAACAGTGATAACCATAGTGTAACGATATAAACAGTGATAACCATAGTGTAACGATTTTGAACGATAAAAGTGGTTTACCACAGACCTCACCATAAAAGACCTAGCACAGTGAGGCAGCTGTCTGGTTGCTTTCATGTTAAGGTTGTTCATGAAACTTATCAGGTTTACACAGTGAAAACAGCCCTAGGGTGTAGCCATGCCTTCCAGTATGAGTTTAAAGGCTGCTATTGATTCCTTATTCAATTTTCATCACATGTGTGTGAAGAAAGATGTTCTGAAAACTGGTCAGGGAATTATTCACAGGAAAAGAATGTCATGAAAACCCTTAATATTGTCGAATATGTTTTTATATTGACCATTTTAAAGTATGATCCTCTGTATTTTGCATTGTGCAAGATTTTTTTTAAGTACTGGTGGACAACAAATCAGTGGCATGTATGACAATTAGATAGTAATTTTTAGTCTCACAATACTTAGCTTTTGTCAATATCCATTCCAAATGAGGGACAGATATATATGACAGGTGGCATTCCTCCATTTATGTCTCTTTGACAAAGGATTCAGTATGTTGCTTGGGCCAAATTAAGACACTGTTGTTATCCTTGTGTATATAGCTTATTGTGTTGAGATACAGCTCAGAAAGTTAAGATGCCCTTGACATGTTTGGCACATGAACAGTCCACATAGGTTTGTCCTCAAGCAATTATTTCTCAAGACATTGGACATCAATTTATTGGGTAAAACCTTTTGGGTATTACAGGTAATTCTGCTTTAGACCTTCAAGTCACAATTTTTTTGGCTCCAAATTACCTTCTGCAGATTCAACGGTAACAGTTGAGCCAGACAGTGGTCAGTAGAGGTTTTAATGTGTTTAGTTGTGTATTATAAAGCAGAGAAGAGTTCTCGGACAAAGACATTTTCACAATACTGATAAAAACTCAGTAAAGGTTTCTCTCAGGATTTTATTCTTGTGAAACAATAGATAGAGGCCTAGAAATGTGCATTATTACTGCTGGCCACTAAGACCAGTTTCAGGAAATAGAATGGCGGCCCGGTGTCTGCTGGTGGGTGCCGCAGCGGCCTCCAATTTAAGCTGGGCGGCCGTGGTGCCAATGTCCACGCTCACCAGCAATATGGAGATGATGCAAATCATAGAAACATTGAAACATAGAAACATAGAAGATAGGAGCAGGAGTAGGCCATTCGGCCCTTCGAGCCTGCTCCGCCATTCAATGACATCATGGCTGATCATCCAAATTCAGTACCCTGTCCCTGCTTTCTCCCCATATCCCTTGATCCCTTTAACCTTAAGAAATATATCCAACTCCTTCTTGAATATATTTAATGAACTGGCCTCCACCGCCCTCTGTGGCAGAGAATTCCACAGGTTCACCACTCTCTGGGTGAAGAAATTCTTTCTCATTTCAGGCCTAAATGGCTTACCCCTTATCCTTATACCCTGGTTCTGGACTCCCCGGCCATCCGAAACATCCTTCCTGCATCTAGTCTGTCCAGGCCTGACAGAATTTTATCGGTTTCGATGAGGTCCCCTCTCAATCTTCTAAACTCCAGTGAGTATAAGCCCAATCGACACAATCTCTCCTCATACGTCATTCCTGCCATCCCAGGTATCAGCCTGGTGAATCTCCGCTGCACTCCTTCCATGGCAAGAACGTCCCTCCTCAGGTAAGGCGACCAAAACTGCACACAATACTCAAGGTGAGGTCTCACTAAGGCCCTGTACAAGTGCAGCAAGACATCCTTGTTCCTGTAATCGAACACTCTTGCTACGAAGGCCAACATACCATTTGACTTCTTAACCACCTGCTGCACCTGCATGCTTACCTTCAGCGACTGGTGCACAAGAACACACAGGTCTCTTTGCACTTCCACTTCTCCCAATCTATTGCCATTCAAATAATAATCTGCCTTCCTGTTTTTGCCACCAAAGTGGATAACCTCACATTTATCCACATTATAGTGCATTTGCCATGTTTCTGCCCAATCACCCAACCTGTCCAAATCGTACTGGAGTTTCACGACATCCTTCTCACAGCATACCCTCCCACCCAGCTTTGTGTCGTCTGCAAATTTGGAGATATTAGATCCAATTCCCTCGTCCAGATCATTAATGTATATTGTGAACAGCTGGGGTCCTAGGACCGATCCTTGCGGTACCCCACTAGTCACTGCCTGCCACACGGAAAACAACCCATTTAGTCCAACACTCTGCTTTCTATCCACCAACCAGTTCTCTATCCAAGTCAATACCTTACCCCCAATCCCATGTGCCTTAATTTTGCAAGCTAATCTCTTATGCGGGACTTTATCAAAAGCCTTCTGAAAGTCCAAATACACCACATCCACTGGTTCTCCCTTATCTATTTTACCAGTTACATTCTCAAAAACTTCCAGTAGATTAGTCAAGCACGATTTACCTTTTGTAAATCCATGTTGACTTTGTCCGATCCTGTCACTGCTTTCCAAGTGCTCTGCTATTACATCTTTTATAATGGACTGTAGCATTTTCCCCACTACCGATGTCAGGCTTATCGGTCTATAATCCCCGCTTTTTCTCTACCACCTTTTTTGAATAGTGGGGTAACATTAGCTACTCTCCAATCCATGGGTACCGTTCCAGAGTCTATTGAGTTCTGGAAGATGACCAGCAATGCATCTACTATTTCTAGGGCCACTTCCTTAAGTACCCTAGGATGTAGATTATCAGGCCCTGGGGATTTATCGGTCTTCAGTCCCATCTACTTCCCTAACAACATTTCCCTACAAATACTGATTTCTTTCAGTTCCTCCCTTTCATCAGACCCTATGTTCCCCAGCATCTCTGGAAGGTTATTTGTGTCCTCCTTTGTGAAGACAGAACCAAAATATGTATTTAGTTGGTCAGCCATTTCTTTGTTCCCTATTATAAATTCCCCTGATTCTGACTGCAAGGGACCTACGCTTGACTTCACCAATCTTTTTCTCTTCACATATCTATAAAAGCTTTTACAGTCAGTTTTTATGTTGCCTGCAAGCTTACTCTCATATTCTATTTTCCCCTTCTTAATGAATCCTTTTGTCCTCCTTTGTTGAATCCTAAACTGCTCTCAATCCTCAGGATTATTGCTTTTTCTGGCCAATTTATATGTCCTCTCCTGGATCTTATGTTATCCCTAATTTCCCTTGAGTCACCTTTTTTGTTTTATTTTTATGCCAAACTGGGATGAACAAATTCTGTAGTTCATCCATTCGGTCGTTGAATGTTTGCCATTGCCTATCCACCGTCAACCCTTTGAGTGACATTCTCCAATCAATCCTACCCAACTCGCTCGTCAGGCCATTGTAGTTTCCTTTATTTAAATTAAGGACCCTAGTCTCTGAGTCAACTACTTCATTCTCCATCTTAATGAAGAATTCGATCATATTATGATCGCTCCGACACAAGGGGCCTCGTACAACAAGATTGCTAATTAATCCTTTCTCATTACATAATACCCAGTCTAAGATGGCCTGATCTCTGGTTGGTTCCTCGACATGTTGGTCCAGGAAACCATCCCGTAAACACTCCAGGATGTCAAATCATGATGTCAGTGAGTGTGCAATGCTCAGCTGACACCTGATCTGCCATGTTGGAGTGTGCCGCTCAACTTACCTGTGGTAATTGCGACTAGCTGACCAAGCATTCACAAGCAGTAAGGAGGCTCCAGCAGTGTTATTTAAAGGGATCATCAACAACAACTTACAGCTGACATTGTAGGGGGTTTCTCTTGCTCGTTCTGGTCTCCTGCCAGGCTTTGTGCAATAATTACCCTTGAGTGGTTCGACCCACTCTCCCCTACGGTTCTAGACCTTGGACTTAGATGCAGAGAACTGTAGTGCAGAGAAAGGACTCAATAGACCAGGTTGAATAGCATGAAATGGATGCTTTTATTTTTAAACAGTTTGAAGCATTACAAAATACATGTCATAGGCACAGATTAAAGTAACTACAATCATGCACAAATTTATGAACTTGACTCTATGGAAATGGGGAACACACGGCACGTCGTAAAAGGGGAAACACATTACGATTTAACCTTACTCTCTCCCCTAAATACCTAAACTAAGTTTCGATTTGAGGAACTCGGGATCATGCTCACCACTATCAGAATCGCAAAAAGGGGTTCACAATCTTTTAGCACAGCTTTCCGTCGTCACGTGGATCTGGAAACTTCTGGCGCAGTCGATATTCTCTCTCTCTCTCTCTCTCTCGAGGCGGCGGGGTAGACACAGCCTCGATGAGCGCTCGTCAAGGTTGAGATCCACTATTGTAGATTTGGGTTCATGGAGCAGTCCCTGCCACCAATGTGATATTGAAGAAATGGATGCACGTGTCGAGGCCTTGCCTGGCTAGGCTCGGAATGTCCTTTTTATCCGACCTGGATCGTCGGTTTTTCCCGAGGGTGTCTTCTCCTTCGGCCTGGGTCGTCGATGATCTCCCGACAACAGCACCCCGGCCACCCTCGTCGTCTTCCCATCGTGGCCGAGCCTTGTCTGGCTGAACACCGATCGTGTCCCGAAATCGAAGTGCTGCCTTGCACTGAAAAGTCCGTCCGAAGCGTCCTTGAAAAGAAGAAACGTCTTGGTCGAATTCCGAAGAAGTGAAACGTGAACTTGATCCTGGATCTGTGTAACCATAACTTTGATGGACTTTCAATCCATAGTTATACCCTTTTGGGACAGTCTTATCTCCCGCCAAATCATAGTCCTGTCTTTGTATTAATTTTGGCGGGCAGAAATCTCTGCAGGGGCGCTTTGTCTTGTAACGGGAGCCGGTGATAACTTAACTGGCTTTCCTGGCCGATAATGTCTTTTAATGTCTTTTACATTGTCACCGTGACTCGGTTCGCATATTGATCGGTCTGGAGATTTCCCTTGATGGCTGTTAAACGGTTTCTCCTTTGTACATTAAATGGGTATAAGTGTTCATGCATTGTCCGCCCATATCTTGATGGGCCCCATCCTGTTTGCCTGAAACCGTCCTGTACTTAGAATCCATTGAATATGTATGCTGTTTCCCTGAGTTTCGGTTTCCCGATACTGGCTTTCGCGGGCTTACTGTTTTCAATCCACAAGCCTGTCTGGCTTGCAGTAAAAGAAATCAAATGGTCCAGAAACTGATCACGAGGCCCGGTGGCCATTTTGTATGCCCTTTTATCAAAGGTTTTTCTGTGCAAGCTTACTTTGGTCAATAAACTGTCTTATTTTATCCTGTTTTCTTGCGTGATTATTGTTGAAAATTTCGAATCTTACAACATGTTTCTTCAGTTTGACTGGCTCTGTGGAACTTTCTGCAACTCTATCAGCTTTATAAACTTCTTTCAAGGTCCTAAGGTGACAGGGAGTGTTGAGGCAAGTGGAGCACTCCTTCATTCTTATCTAAAGGCTTCTGTTAACAACACTTGCTCACAATCATGGGGACTCTACTTGTAGTCCCCCTCATGCTCGAGTATCTTTGGGAGAGGGAGCAGAGGCAGCAAAGAAAAGAAGATGTGCACAGCAGAGGAGGAGGAGGGCTAGGAGGCCTCTCAACAGGAGGCCTTACCCACCTAGGGTCTGTAAGATTCGCAAAATTCCCACATTCCCCCAAGGTTATTAATAAAAGGGACCCTGCATGGACAATTTAAACAGGGTACCCAAAAGATGACGTCCACACGTCGTGGCCAAAGGCCTGTAAGATTTAAAAAGCTTGAACTCTGCAGCACAGAACAGGCAGTTTTGGGAAATCAAAACTTAAAATGCATTTCTGTGAAAAGGACTCTGTGTTTGAAAAGCCAGACAGCTAGGCAAGCACCGAATATGTTGGGTCCCTTGCTGTTTGTGGTCTACATTAATGATTTGGATGTGAATGTAAAAGGTATGATCAGTAAGTTCGCAGATGACACGAAAATTGGTGGGGTGGTAAATAGCGAGGCGGGAAGCCTCAGGCTACAGGACAATATAGATGGATTGGTCAGATGGGCGATACAGTGGCAAGTGGAATTTAACCCTGAAAAGTGTGATGTGATGCATTTTGGATGGACTAACAAGGCAAGGGAATACACAATGAATGGTAAGACCCTAGGAAAGACAGAGGATCAGAGGGACCTTGGTGTGCATGTACATAGATCCCTGAAGGCAGCAGAACAGGTGGCTAAGGTGGTTAAAAAGGCATATGGGATACTTGCCTTCATTAGCCAAGGCATAGAATATAAGAGCAGGGAGGTTATGATGGAGCTGTACAAAACGCTGGTAAAGCCACAGCTGGAGTACTGTGTGCAGTTCTGGTCGCCACACTATAGGAAGGATGTGATTGCTTTGGAGAGGGTGCAGAGGAGATTTACCAGGATGTTACCTGTGCTGGAGCGCTTCAGCTATGAAGAAAGACTGGACAGGCTGGGGTTGTTTTCCTTGGAGCAGAGAAGGCTGAGGTGGGACCTGATTGAGGTATACAAAACTATGAGGGGCATAGATAGGGTGGATAGAAAGGAACTTTTCCCCTTAGCAGAGGGGTCAATAACAAGGGGGCATAGATTCAAGGTAAGGGGCAGGAGGTTTAGAGGGGATTTGAGGAAAAACTTTTTCACACAGAGGGTGGTTGGAATCTGGAACTCACTGCCTGAAAGGGTGGTAGAGGCAGGAACCCTCACAACATTCAAGAAGCATTTGGATGAGCACTTGAAATGCCATAGCATACAAGGCTACGGACCAAATGCTGGAAAATGGGATTAGATTAGACAGGGCTTGATGGCCGGCACGGACGCGATGGGCCAAAGGGCCTCTTTCTGTGCTGTATAACTCTATGACTCTATGACTCTATGCATTGCATCAGATTGGAACAGATCAAACCCACTTAGGCCTGAGCATAAGGCCATTAGTTTGTCCGCATAAATAATCGGAAACAGCTTAAGGAAGCCACCAAGGCTGGACAGGCCGATTAAAATGCATTAATGACAATACAACTCGGACATCGGGCCATCAGGTGCGATAAACAGCCATCTAAAGCCAGTTGGTTTAGATTGGTATAATCATTTAAAACAGCCTGCCAAAAGTTAAACAATGGACTGACCTGATTTGGCATGCAGATAAGGGCCATCGGAAGGAGTATAATTGTAGGCCCATCAGTAGCAATCGCTCTCTTGACTCTGACGTCTTGTCTGGCCTTGGGCTGCTGCCGCCCATACTCGTGCCCTGGCCTCGTGGCGGGTTCTCTTCTCGCTCCCCACATTAAGTTGCAACCAAGGACATCCATACCAAGCGCGGGAGGGGAACGAGACCCGAGTCCAAAATCATACAGGACACACGGGCCACAAAACAAAACAAGATGAAGAAGAGGGTAAAGAGTCAACAAGAGCAGAGAAGGGCAGCAAAAGACGTATTAATAAAAGCCAAACGCCTAGTTATAAGCTGGCATTTGGGGAAGAATTTAGACGAATATGCTGTCGGTTGACGCTTGGGTAGTGAAATGAAACCAGCAGTGAAGACCGCCAACCGCCCCGTCACCGCCGATGACCGCCCGAGGGAGAAGAAGAAGAGAACCCATTGTGACGAAACGACGATGGTAGCTGAGGAGAGGAAAGGTGTGTAGCAGCAACAGCTCCAGCACCGCGCCCTGAGATCACGTGGCGACGGAGTACCCCAAAGGACAGGAGACCAAACCTCAAAACTCGCAACCGTTAAAGCAACAGGCTTTGGATTGGTGAGCATGAATTCCTGGCCCCTCATAGCTTGATCTAGTTAGGTATAGGGGTTGGGATAAGGTTAAGGGGATTGTTAATGTAATTGTTTTTCCCTCGATGTGCCATGTGTTCCCCATTCCCTGCATAAGTATAATTATTGTTTATGCCTGTATTTTATACCAGTGACTTCTCATAAGACTGTTTTATTCTGTTTTAATAAAATCTTGGTTTTCTTACACCAAACCACTTGTCTACTCAATTTTCTGTATCGCCGCCTGTACCTAAATCTGGTGTCTAGAACCCAGGGGTGTGGGAGTGATTTGAACCACTCACAGGCAGTCAGGGGCATAACTGACTGGGCGCACATGCCCCACATGCCACCCCCTACACAAAATGGCGACCGCGGCAGGACTCCGGCAACAGGGGTGCGATGCAGTAGACAATGGTTCAGATGAGCAAACCATGACGGAGGAAAAGATTTCTGATTATGTGTTTAGCAAGGTGAATATCACAAAGAAGTGGATCACCACTCTGTTAAGGGCTGGGCACCCGATAGATGCAGCAGCTAAGTAGACAGAGGGAAAGGAACACAAGAAGTCCTTAGAGAAGGCAGTCTGGCTGATGTGTTTCAAAAAGCATGTCCAGCTTTTGGACAGGCTCGTTGCAGCACAGGCAGCCGAGTTAAAGGAGTCAGCCCTGGAGATCCAGGATAAGGCTCTCGCAGGGGAGAAGTTATTGGTAGCATTGCAGGCCCTGAATCAGGAGAGAGTGTATTTAATTGGAGAACAAAAGGCCCAGTTGGAATACCTAAAGTGCCAAGTCACCGAAGCCAAAGGAAATGAGTTCAGGTTGCGGGAAAAGAACGCCTGCTTGGCAAGGCAAGTTAGGGAACACGAAGAGAAAGTACAGGAGGTAAAGGCAGCTTACAAGCTAGCGAGCAAATGGGGGTTCGAGGAGACAGAGCACGGCCCCTGCAAAGAGCGAATAGAAAATCTGAGCCTGGCCCTCAGGAAGACAAAAGGCATAGTGTGCCTCATAAGCCCGAAGGCAGGTCAAGTGGATTTTATGGGGAGCGAGGGGAGGACAGTTCCAAAGTCACCGGTAGTGTCCAGGGACGACCCGGTTGAGGGACAGGATGTCTCACGACCACCACCCGTAGCGCCAAGCTTCAGCGAGGTTTGGCAGCAAAGGGGGGTGGAGCCAGAGGTGGGAGCAGAGGTGGAGCAATCCCCGCCAGAGAGGTCGGAGCTGGGACCGATGTGCCCAGCACAGCATCGGAGGTTCGGCCCACCCGTCGATGGCGATGAAGAGGGACCCCTCCAAAACCAGTTCCTATTACCCAATAGCACCCAACAGCTTAGGGCTATGGTGAACCATATCCCAAAGCTCTCCAAGAAGGGAGACCCCTCGATCCACTTCAGGGAAATAGAGCAGGCAGCCAGCGTCAATGACTGCGATGACGCTGAGCAGGCCAAGATGCTGCTATTCTCCCTGGAGAGTAGTCTCCTCCAATCCCCCTCTGACGAGTGTAAGAGGGGGCAGAGCGGGTATGAGGTGCTCAGGGATGAAGTTCTGCAGGCCATGGGGATGAACGAGGGAAGTCCTTTCTCCCGTGTGGCAAAGACGGTCCAGCTCGCAGGGGAAACCCCGCAGGCTTTTGCGGACCCGTTATGGTCGGTGTACCGGAGGGCCTGCCCGGGGACGCCGAACCGGGTGCTCCTGAACGGGGATTCCCTGGCCCACTGGCTCCATTGCCTGGTGGCGAACAGCTTGCCATAGGTCCGGGCCAAGGCAGAAGTCTGGTTCGACTCCAAGAACCCCAGACCACCGAACTTACGGTGATCAGACAGTTGACTCTAGCCTATAAAAATGGTAGGGGAACCGAAGCACACCCTCCTAAGGGGAAGGTGCATGAGGTAAAACCCGGACCGGGTAGGATAGAGTGGCACCAGGAAGGGAATAATCCCCCGCAACACAAAGACGAATTGTTATGGGTGCGGGAAGGATGGTCTCTGGCGGAAGGAGTGCAAAAACCCTTGGAAAGATGAAAAGGGAGAGAATTCCACAGCCCCAGCCCAAAAGGCGGAGGCAGGAATCACTCCCGCAGCTGTCGAGTCACTTTTGGACACCATGAGGTCCTTATTGACTGATCAGGGGAGAGTAGCAGCCGCTACTGGTGCTCTGACCCCGTCAGCCCCATCCAACCCGCAGCCCTGATTAGATCCAGCGCAGCCTGTTTACCTGTGTTCTCTCCAGTATGATGAATGGAAAAGACCCCTCTTGGAGATGGAGGTAGAAAAGGTGACGGGGACCTATCTGTTGGACACGGGGGCATCATGCACCGTGGTCTACTCAACTAACCCCACCACCTCGCCTCTATCTAACGGGGTCCTATATAGTCTGTCGGGGTTCACAGGCAAAGAATTGGCCGGCTCGTTTTCCATCCCGCTCGCCATTCGTTTAGGACCGCTCCGCTCTAAGTGGACCTGTGTCCTGATGAAGTGGGAAGTGGAGGGTGGAAGAGGGGTCCTGGGAGCTGACTTTATTGTAGGCCACAGGATCCTAGTAGATTTGAGAAATCATTGCCTATGGGGGGCAGGTAAAGGAAAGAACGGTGAGGTAGTAGTGATCCCAGGGAAGGAAGGGAAGGGGACCCTGTGCACCATGAAGCCCAAAGAGGGTTATAACCTCGAGCTTATGGTCAGTAACACCCCACAGGACTTCCAGGCATTTGTGCAGGCCCACCTGGCCACATTTGCCACACACAAACATGACTGCGGGAGGGTCAACGGGTTTGAGGTCAGCGAAGATGGGGACCCCATGGCCCTGTAGGATTCGCAAAATTAAACTTTACATTATAAAGGGTCAAATGGCAGAAGAGACCATGAAATGAAAGACTGTTTTAAAAGAAGCCCAGAAAAAGGGGATACAAAATGGCCACCATACCACGTGACTGGCTTATTGGGACATTTTAAAATGGTTCCTGCGTAACCTCAGACAGCTTTGTGGATTCAACCCACAGTAAGTTCTGGAAGCCGTTTCTGAGAGAACGAAACCAGACCCACACATATACATATGGATTAGATGCAGATCCAGTCAAGATCGGCCTGGAGACAGAGGCCATCTAAATGTTGACCCAGACAAAAGGGGACAATTTCATATTCATGAGAACAGCACCAAGGACTAGATAACGAGATCAGCAGGACATTAAAAACAATGAAGGTCATTCCAGACCAGAGATGGGACTTTACCGGCCATCTAAAATATTTTAAAATATAATAACTACCCCGCTGTGCTCCCAGCCCACCAAAAGTTAAACAAAGACTAACCTGATTTTGGGCGGGAGGTGGAGACTTCTGAAGGAAAAGTATAATTGGAGGAGTTGGAGTTGAGCAGTTACAGTTGCGGAGACAGTTACAGTTAGGAGTCACAGTTGCAGTCGTCGGACAGGCGAGTCGTTGGAGAATAGCTGGGTAAAGAGGAGCTGGTTTGGGAGAAGATCAGCGAACTCCTCTCCACCATCGGAGGAAGACGAAGAAGACTAAGCCACCATCAAGAAGACCGCTCGAGCCGGCGTCCCGCCCCGGGGTCAAACATCGGGAGATCATCGACCAACCCCGGGCCGTTGATGAAAACGAGAGGCCCTCTCCCAACTCGGGAGAAGAGACAAAAATAAACAAAAGAAACAATGGGAGGCAGCCCAAGGCTCCTCTGACCGGGGTCGAGCCAACGATCCCCGACCCCGCCGACATCCGGGCCAGCCGGTGTCCAGCCGCCCCGACCCCCACCTCAGGAGAGAAGTGTGGCGCAGCTCGCTGAGGCTCCACGATCCACGTGGATACGGAACGCCTGAAAGGATCAAACGCAGACTGGTTCAAAACCTTGCACTTCCTAGTTGGATTGGTGATCATGTTTCTGGCAATTGTAGAAGTGCCTTACTTCTTAGCTCTGGGTAATGACTCAATACACACTTGGATTCGTCAGACGGACAGGCCTTTTATTTCACTTCTTGCAAGGGGAATCAGCACCTCTACTCAAGGGGTGAGGCTACTATTCCAATGATACAGCGTAAGCGTTCCATATTTATACAGTGTAACAAACAAGTTTGATTGACATTCCTTTGTTCCTCTATCAGGATACATTATAGATTAATCATCAGGTAGAAATAACATATTGACAGAAGGATCCTGGACACATAAGTCAACCGTTAATCTATAACAGGGCATGAATCGTGTAACCGGAGGTCCTCTTTAATCATATATATAGGGAGGCTAGCTTTGCTTTCGGTCACAAGTTATCAGGTCATTGGTACATCAAAGAAACTCATTATTTCACTTCTACATTCTCATTAGGTGGGCAGGCATCTGTTCCTGGCTGCAGTCCAAGTACTTACAATAGCTCTAGTTACACATCGACACTTGCCCAGTGTCAAGTCTGAAAACTTTTACCCAGCAAGCACTTGAAATTAACCACTTATATCATGTAGATTTCCTCACCCTCCATAATCAGATCTAGATAGGTTTAAGGGGGTGGATTTAAGGGTACAATTAACATGAGTTGTTGTCCCTCGATATTCCGTGTGCTTCCTTATTTCATGATGATTTTTGCAGAGAATAAGATGCCTGTATTTGCCTTAGTTAGTATTGTGTCGTTATGATTTGTTTGTGTTTTTCCCTCCCATGTACTCTCTTATCTGCTTGCATTTGATTTATTTTTCCATTTGCAATAAAACTTCATTTCGTTTTCATCAAACTTGGTCTACAAGAGTTTTCTCTACATTGTTGTTCCTGCCCCAAAGACCAGAGTATAGAATCTAAGGGGCGAGTGGGTCGAACCACTCAAGGTTTTTGTTGAGTCTGTGTTTTCTAAATGTAGTTATGCTGAATAACTGGACACAGACAACAGAATACTTAAACAGGTCTTTAGTAATTGAGGGTCAGGGCTGAACTGAAATACAAACTGCTCCACAGGGTTTATATACCGGTGTGGTCACCACCGGTACTACAATATACAGGCACCATCAGAAAGTAGTTCATCACCTTAAGGTAGTCTCTTAAGGTGGTACAGGTTACATACACTACAATTCCTCCCCTTTTAGCTTAACAGTGTACACCCCAATTTAAACATAACATGGATAACATATATACAACTTTCATACAAAACTGTTCAAAGATTCAGTCTCTGAGGAGGCCTCCTGATCCGGGCCGGATAACGCCTTTCAGGGGTCTCTGGTTCTCGTTGCTGGGGTGACTCATCCATTTGATCTCTTATGGATTGAACATCATCATGTACGTTCGAGTCTGAGGTAGATGCTACAGGCTCAATAACTTCTTCAACTGGTGTCTCTGCCGTAGACATGGGGTCGACCCTTGTTCTCGATTCCACAAGTTGGTCAGCATGACGTCGTATTACGTTCTCACCAACGTCTACCGTGTACATCAAGGGTCCTTGTCGGGCACGAATTGTTCCGGATTGCCATTTATCATTCCTATAGTCCCTGGCCAACACTGGTTGTCCTATTTCGAAACTCCGAGTGCCCTTGTTATTTACGTGCTGGAATTGTTTGTTTTCGACTTCCCTACGCACATTGGGTTTTAACAAATCCAATCGGGACTGTAACCTCCTGTTATAGAACATTATGGCAGGGCTTTGATTTGTCACTGCATGCGTGGCGTTTCGATATGCCATCAGGAAATTGTCCACCTTGTGTTGTAGTGGAATATGGTCTTCGCTCATGGCCTTTATCGCCTTTTTGAACGTTTGTACAAATCTCTCGGCCAACACATTTGTAGCCGGATGATATGGGGCAGATGTATAGTGTTTCACCCCATTCTTCTTCATGAATTTCTGGAATTCTTCTGACACGAACTGTGGTCCGTTGTCTGAACATATTTGTTCCGGCAGCCCATTCCTTGCAAATATGGTTCTTAGAACTGCGATCGTCTTTTCAGAGGTAGTGGTCGACATCTTAATCACTTCTGGCCATTTAGAATGTGCGTCTACCGCTATCAAAAACATGGAATCCATGAATGGACCTGCAAAGTCGATATGCACACGTTGCCATGGGGTTGAAGGCCATTCCCACGGATGCAGCGGTGCAATTGGAGGTGCATTTTGAACTTTTTGGCAACCTGAGCAGCTTTTAGTCAGATCCTCTATTTGTTTGTCGATACCTGGCCACCACACATAAGCCCTAGCAAGGCCTTTCATCTTGACTCCCCCCAGATGACCTTCATGCAGTTCCTTCAGAACTCTCTCCCTTAATTTAGGAGGAAGAATCACCCTTGTTCCATACATCAATGTTCCTTGACAGACGGACAGCTGCTCTCGTCTGGCTGAGAATGCCGGTAACGGTGGTTCGCCATGTGTTGGCCATCCCTTCACTGTCAAATCGTAGACCCGAGACAGTGTCGGGTCGTTTCTGGTCTCTCTCTCAATACTTGCATTGGTGACTGGTAAGCATTCGATGATGGTCGAGTGAAATATCTCGACAGGGTCAACTGCCGGTGCCTCTTCCGCTGTAGGTAGTGGCAGGCGCGACAGCCCATCAGCATTACCATGTTGCTTTGTACCTTTGAATTCGATATCATATTGATGTGCCCCTAGGAAAAGTGACCATCTCTGAAGCCTCTGCGCCATCATAACCGGAACACCCTTCTTAGGGTTAAAGATGGAAACCAACGGCTGGTGATCTGTCAGCAGCGTAAACCTTTGGCCTTGCAGGTAATGATTAAATTTCTTAACTCCCCACACGAGGCTGAGAGCCTCCCTATCTATCTGAGCATAGTTGCGCTCAGCGGAGGTCAATGATCTGGATGTGAACGCGACTGGCCTTTCCAAGCCATTTGGCAACTTATGTGAGAGCACTGCCCCGATACCATATGGAGAAGCATCACAAGCTAAACGAAGAGGCAGCGTTGGGTTAAAGTGAGCCAACACTTCCTTAGAGGTGATCAGTGCCTTGCTTTTTTGAAAAGCCCGCTTTCAGTCCTCACTCCACTTCCATGGTACTCCCATTTGCAAAAGAGTGTTCAGCGGGTGTAACACCGTGGATAAATTTGGAAGAAACTTGTAGTAATAGTTAATCAACCCAAGGAACGACCACAACTGGGATACATTTTCCGGAGCGGGAGCTTTCACAACAGCTTCGATCTTGTCAGGTGACTTATGAAGCCCCTCCTGGTCAATGACGTGACCGCAGTATGAGATTCGCTTCTGAAAGAACTCACATTTCTGGCGATTAACTCTGAGTCCATATCCTTTCAATCTGCTCCAAATTCGCGAGATGTTCCTCATCATCATCTCCTGTAATCAGAATGTCGTCCAGGTAGCATTGTGTGCCTGGAATTCCCTGTAATGCCTGCTCCATGGCCCTTTGCCAAATCGCTGGAGCCGATGCCACTCCAAAAACCAGTCTATTATACCGATATAAGCCCTTATGTGTGTTGATCGTGAGATACTGGCGTGACGCTTCATCAACTTCCATCTGTAAGTACGCCTGCGCCAGGTCTATCTTGGTGAAGTGTTTCCCGCCAGACAGCGAAGCGAAGATATCCTCAATCCGTGGAAGCAGATATTGCACCGTGTGAAGAACCGGATTAACAGTGATCTTGAAATCGCCACAGATGCGAACCTTCCCAGGTTCCCCCGGCTTGTTGCTCAATGAACGCTTCATGACGGGAACAATGGGTGTGGCCCATTCGCTCCAGTCCACCTTCAACAGTACTCCTGAATGTTCTAGCCCTTCCAGCTCTGCTTCCACAGCAGGTCGTATCGCATAAGGTACCGGTTTGGCTTTAAAAAATTTGGGGTTTGCATGTTCTTCAACCTTGATGTTTGCCGTAATTCCTTTCAGTGTTCCCAGTCCCTGTTGGAACACCTCCTTAGCATCGTCCAATATTTTGGACAGTGGTTTAGGTTTGACATCGTCTTCTTTACAGGAATCTACAGTTAGTGCTTGTAAGGAATGCCAGTCCATATTTATTCTCCGGATCCATTCCCGTCCCAGTAGTGGTGGACCTCCCTCAGGTAACACATACAAGTCCATTCCCTGACTTTTTTTACCATTGTAGACCACCTTTACCTTTATCTTTCCGATGGGGTATACTCTTTGCCCCGTGTATGTTTTCAATACAATCTCCATATCCCTCAGGGGAATGTGTGAGAATAACCTTTTGTACTCTTGCTTATTCATGACCGTCAATGCCGATCCAGTGTCCAATTCCATCTTCACTTGGACTCCTGCTATCCGAAGCATGACCCAGATAGTTTGGTGGTCTGCTGTGTTACCCACATTATGTATTTTTAGACAACCCAGTTCCTTACTGCTGGAGTCTGAATCCGTCTTTTGTTCATCCGAACTGTTCTCTGTCACCTTGTGTTCTTTCTTGTACTTCTCCTGCGGCGACTTTTTGTTGCTGGTCTTCTTTCCTGACCGGCATACTTTCGCTATGTGACCAAGTCTGCCACATTTCCTGCATTCTTTATCTTTGAACCAGCACTGGTTCTGATCATGCGTTGTCCTTCCGCAACGATAACACTTTGCTGCACCCAATGCCATTTCATTGGTGCTGAATTCCGATGGCCTTTGCTGCATTTCCGCAGTGCCTCGTGCTGCTGCCTCGTGCGATGCTGCAATGCTGAAAGCTTTGTCCAGCGTAAGATCCTTTTCCTCTAGCAGTCGCTTCTGGGTTCCTTCCTTTAGTAGCTCACACACAAACTTATCTCTCAGAGCGTCTGCTAGTCCTGTACCGAACTGACAGTACTTTGATAACTTGCGCAGTTCGATTAAGAATTCAGCGTTGCTTTCCTCTTTAAGCTGAATTCTTTTGTAAAATTTAAATCGTTCCACTATCAGCAGCGGCGTGGGGTTTAAATGCTCTTGCAGGATAGTAACAATCTCAGCGAAACTCTTTCCTACTGGTTTATCTGGTGTTACAAGTTGCCTTAATAACCCGTACGTCTTCGCATCCATCGAGTTTAATATGGTTAGTGCTTTCTTATCCGCCGGTACCTCATTCGCTGTACAGTAAACTTCAACGCGTTCCACATAAGTGGCCCAATCTTCTACATCGCTATCAAAAGCAGTGATGTTACCCGTTTTTGGCATCTTGTTGAGTTTCCTTTATTTTATTTATTTTTCCAAAATGGCGGCTTCCCGCGCTTGGCGGCTTTTCCCACGCTTATCTTCTTCCCCCGCCGACTAAAATGGCGATTACCGCGCTGTTGCCGTTCTCGCCTCCCAGCGGTCCTTATTTCCCCTGACGCTGCTGCTCTTGTTCCCCGCCGCTCCCGCGGTCCTCGTGGACATTAACCCTTTTCTGGCTGCTGCGCGTCTCTGCCCGATTGCAGTCCGGCCCTTTTCACCGGCTGCGGTCGTGTTCTCCGCCCTTTTCTTCGGTTTCCCTCCCCTTCTCCCACTGACAACTCGGCCGACTTTCTCTCCGTGTCGCTAGATCGGGCTTACCCGCCGCTGTCGTAGAAGGGATGATCACTGCCTATTGCTGATGGTGGACTTCGTGGCCAGCAAATCCAAACCGGGTTCTCGATGCCTCCCGTGCGATGCGGTGCTCAGCAGGATGATGAGGGCGGATGCCCCTTTTCGACGCCCGTTCTGAGGACGAAGCTTCCTTGGATGCAAAACTGCCGCTAGGTACGATCAGACTCGTCGCCACTGTTGAGTCTGTGTTTTCTAAATGTAGTTATGCTGAATAACTGGACACAGACAACAGAATACTTAAACAGGTCTTTAGTAATTGAGGGTCAGGGCTGAACTGAAATACAAACTGCTCCACAGGGTTTATATACCGGTGTGGTCACCACCGGTACTACAATATACAGGAGCCATCAGAAAGTAGTTCATCACCTTAAGGTAGTCTCTTAAGGTGGTACAGGTTACATACACTACAGTTTTACTGTGCAAGAGAGAGAGGCCTCTAGAGAGAGAAACCTCTGTGATCTAAAACCCCTTACAGGCCGACCACAGAAACAGTATAACTTCCCCAGGGAAGCAGAGCCAGACATAGAAGCAGCCATGTCCTCGTTAGTACAGCAGGGAGTTCTGAGGCCGATAGCCACCCACGTGAATTCTCCATTGTGGCCGGTTAGATAGCCGGACAATTCCTGGAGGGCCACGGTGGACTATGGGGTGCTCAACAGTAACATCTCAGCCTGTGCACCCACGGTAGCAGCAGTTGCCGACCTGATAGGAAGTATTCCAGCATCTGTGACCACTTTCACAGTGCTGGATATTTCCAACGGGTTTTGGTCCATCCCTTTAAGGAGGGAGGATCAGTACAAGTTTGCCTTTACGTTCAAAGGGCAACAGTACACGTGGAACTGCTTGCCTCAGGGCTTCCACAACAGCCCCAGCAGTTTTCCTCAGTGCATGTCAAACAGTTTAAAGGAGTTCAGCCAGCCCAGACAGTTGGTACAATATGTGGATGACCTGCTTCTCTTCACCGATTCGAGAGAGGAGCATGGCCCACTATTGGCCGAACTGCTGAAGCTGCTTGGGCAAAAGGGTTTTAAGGAAAACCCCAAGAAAGCGCAGATCGGCCAGCAGGAGGTGAAATTCCTGGGCCTGACCGTACGCACTGGAGAAAGGGCCATAGATAAGGCTAGGAGAGAAGCGGTACAAGAGTTACCAGTCCCCAACACAGTAACGGGTGTGAGGTTGTTTCTAGGGCTAACCGGGTACTGCAGAGACTTTATTGAGGACTATGCAGCCACCGCAGCCCCTCTGCTCCGACTCCTACACAAGGGAATGGAGTGGCTGTGGGATGAGGGTTGCCAGGCAGCATTTGTCAGGCTCAAGAAAGACTTGCAGACCGCAGCAGCTCTAGGGGCCATAGATGAGGGGAAAGAGTTTTTCCTGGAGGCAGCAGCCAGCGGGGACAGCCTGAGTGCTGTGCTGCTCCAAGAGCGGCACGGCAGGCTGAGGCCGGTGGTCTACTCCTCCAGGATACTCACGGATGTGGAGAGGAGCTACTCCAACTGTGAGCGGTACCTCTTGGCCACACATTGGGATGTGAAAAGATCATTGATCTTCACAGGCACGTCTCCCATCACCCTCCTCACCCAGCACACACACACCCAGATGCTTCTGGATGGGAGGATCAAGGATGGAACAGTGAGCAGTGCCCGCATTGCCCGCTGGACCTTGCTCCTCTCACAGATGGCTCTTAAAGTGAAGGTTCTCTGTGAGCCAAAGCTCGCAGCCAACCTGGTATATTCTGGGACAGCCCACAGGTGTTCCATAGAAGGGGTTTGGGAAGTGAACATAGGTTTACGGGCTGGGATACATCCCACGGGTCGCGAGATCTATGTAGACGGTTCCAGCACGATATCTTCTGGCGAACGTCTCACGGGGTGTGGAGTTTATGACCCACTGGCAAACATTGCCCTGGTGATTAGGCTCCCCAGCACCATGAGCGCCCAGCAGGCTGAGCTGTCCGCGGTAGTGTAGGCCGTTACACACCCCAGAATCTTCCCCACCAACTACACGATTTGCTCGGACAGCATGTTCATGTGCAATTCGTGTATGGAGTACCTGGCCATCTGGTCCCGCCGTGGATAAACCTCCGCCGAGGGGAGACCCCTCACAGTAAAACCCCTGCTGGAAAAGATCCTAGCCACAGTGGGGGAGGAAGGGGAGGTTTCCATCCACAAGGTGAAGGCCCATTCCTCCACAGAACCCCGTGGCCAAGGCAACCAACAGGCTGACTTGCTCGCCAAGGAGGGTGCCCGCACAGGCACTTTCTGGGACCCGTATGGGTCCAGACCCATGGTGGCTGTCAGAGGTAGGGACGGGACCCAAGGGAGTGCAGGGGTAGCTTTAGCCCCGGACCTTAAGACGGTCCAAGCCCAAGACCCCGTCCTTGAGCAATCCTCAGTGCAGTGACTGAGGGAAAAAGGGCAGAGGGTCCGTAGGGCACAGCAACCCTCTCCGTGAAAGAGGGCATGCTGTTCCAGGGAATTCCTTCAACTGGCCCATGAGGGTCCAGGAGCGGGACACCCCGGGCCTGAGACCACCTGGCAACGGGTGGAACAGGCGGGATGGTGCCCGGGACTCAGGGAAGATGTCCGCGCCTCAGGGAAGATGTCCGCACGTTCTGTGCAGGCTGTCTTGTGTGCGCTGTGAATAACCCCAACCCCCACAAAAGGAAGGTACCTGTGGGACACATCAGGAGGATAGAGGGACCATGGCAGTCGATACAAGTCGACTATATCGGGCCCTGCCCACCGCCCAGGGAGGCTATAAATACTGCCTAGTCCTGGTGGATGTGTTCACCAAATGGGTCGAGGCCTACCCCTGCAGAACAGCCACAGCTCTGGGTGCTGCCAGGATCCTGGTCCAGGAAGTGTTCTCGCGGTGGGGATTACCACAGTGTGGAGTCCAACCAAGGGAGTCATTTTACCGGACAGGTGATGCAGAATACCCTTATGCTGCTAGGCATCAAGGGGAAATGGCACGTGGCCCACAACCCACAGTCATCAGGGATTGTGGAGAGAATGAATAGGCCCCTAAAAGAAAGATTGTGGAAGGAGACGGTGGACTCGCCCCGTAAATGGGCCGAGGTCCTACCGTTGGTTCTGATGGGGATCCGGGCCAGCCAGTCGAAAAGCACGGAGTACTCAATGTACGAGCTAATGACCGGCAGGATTATGCGGACCCCCACCCATGTACTAGCCCCGGTGCTCATGGAGGGTCAGCTCAGGAAGTTAAACCAGGACAGGTTCGCCCAAAACCTTTTTTAGCACCTTAAGCAGGTCCACGAGCAGGCGGCTGGGAACATGGGAAAGCAGCATCGGAGTAACCGATTGCTGCTCGAACCCCGAAAGCACCACGAGTGGGAGGTAGGAGATCAGGTCATGGTGAGAAACTATGCCCGAGTAAGGAGTTTGGAACCATTATACATGGGGCCCTACAGCATTGTAGACAAAGCCAGCCCCATGGTATACGCCGTTAAGATGCCTCGGCGCACAAAATGGTTTCACATTAATCAGTGCAATCTGTTTAAACCTGAAAGGAGAAAACAGCCAGTTGGGGCAGGGTCTGTGGATAGAGATCCTCAGCCTGCAGCAGGAGCGAGTTCACAGACTGCACAGGCAGGTGCTGTGGCTTGCTTAAAGGGAGGGGCCATCCCGCCCACCGATTGGGACACTCCCCGACTCTTCTGGGCTCCAGATTGTATGGATTTGTAAGTGGGTTCAATGACCAGACATTTATGAAAGAGAATGTCTTTTTAATCTAAAGTATTACAACTCAGTTAACAGCATTTACAGGAGACATCATGTTAGTGATCCATCTAAAATGAAAGTGAAACTAAACTAAACTCTCTCTCTCTCTGTCTCACATGCCCTCTGCTGGTCAGGCATAAATAATCAATACATGCAACTATGCTGGTAAGGCATCATAATCAAACAGGCAAACACCATCACTATTTGCTGATATCATTACATCTCCCTTTCTTAAAACAAAAGTATTTTACTTTTAACTAACAACATGTTTTCTTTGTATTAATCTGCATTTTAACTGTAACACTTAATGAACTTACATTATCATTATCATGATCAAGGTTTTTTAACCTTGCTTTGTGTGTTCACATGAAATATGTAAATACACTAGAACTTGAAGAAAGAATAAGATAACATTACTTCCTTCTATAACAATAGTCCTTAAATTTGCTCAATGAGTCTCTCAGGAGGCTTCACGCGTCTTGAGGATTTTCTGATTGATTGTCCTTGAATCTGAGTTGTTGCCTCAGATGATGTGTTCTCAGCTGTGTGATCAGGTTGTTCAACAGTATCAGTCTCTTGACCTGCTGTGTGATCAGGTTGTTCAACAGTATCAGTCTTATGACTTGCTGTGGCTGGTCCCATGAGAAGATCTCGACGATTTCTTCTCAGAACAGCACCCTCATCTGTCTGAATGGTGTATGATCTTGGTTGAACTTCACTCAGGACAGTTCCCTTCTGAGTCCATATGTTTGTTTTGTCTTTGAACCTTACTTGGTCACCAGTGTGGAGTTCAGGTAGGTTTTGTGTTCCTCTGTCATAGTAGTACTTTTGCTTTTCTTTCTGTTGTTCTTTGAACTTCCTCACTTTCTCCCCCTCTTTTGTTTTCAGGAGTTTCTCCGGGATGGGTAGGTTTGACCTTAGCCGACGTCCCATAAGGAGTTGGGCTGGTGACATGCCACACTCGAGCGGCGTTGTGCGGTATACAAGCATGCTTTGGTAGAAGTCAGTTCCACTGTCTTTTGCCTTGTACATCAGTCTTTTCACTGTCTGGACCGATTTTTCCACTAAACCATTGGACTGTGGAAAGTGAGGACTTGACGTTGTGTGGACAAAGTCCCACTCTTTGGCAAAGTGTCGGAAACTTGCATTGTAAAACTGAGGTCCGTTGTCTGTGAAGACCTCGCTTGCCACGCCATGTCTGGAGAATATGGCTTTCATACATCTTATCACAGCATCTGCAGTGGTGGTGTACAGTCTACAAACCTTTGGATACAGGGAGTAATAGTCTGTGACTACAAGATAGTCCTTCCCTTGACATACGAATAGGTCAGCGACTACCTTCTGGTAAGGTCTGTCTGGCACTGGGTGTGGCTTCAGTGGTTCTACAGGATTGCTTGCTCGATATTTCAGGCATATTGTGCAGTTGGACACCTCATTTGTCACATCTTGGTTGATTCGTGGCCAGTACATCACCTCTCATGCTCTTTTCTTACACTTTTCGATTCCCAGATGTCCTCCATGGATCCTTTTTAGCATCTCTTTTCTCAGACTCTTTGGGATAACTATTTTACTTCCTTTGTAGATGATGTCTTCGACCACTGATAGTTCCTCCCTGCAGTTCCAGTACTCTGCTATGTCAGGTGAGCAGTCTTGCTTCATGTTGGGCCATCCATCCAAGATGCTTTTCCTCAGTCGTCTCATTGTTTCATCTTTGTTTGTCTCAGTCTTTATGAGCTCCATTTTTGCATCTGCTATGGGCAGTGCACTTGTGATCATGTCCACATAGGCGTTCACTTTTTCATCCATTGTGGTGTTTGCAGGCTCACTTGGGTCAACAGCTCTGGACAACGTGTCTGCTGTATACACAAGCTTACCCGGTGTGTACGAAACATTCAGTGTATAGCGTTGCAGCCTGATCATCATTCTTTGTATTCTAAGCGGACAGCTATTTAGTGGCTTTTGGAACAATGCAATCAAGGGCTTATGGTCAGTCTCTACACTGATTGCTTGTCCTGCCACAAACTGGTGAAATCTTTCACAGGCGTATGTGATGCTGAGCAGCTCCTTTTCTATTTGAGCATATCGCGTCTCCGCGTCTGTCATTGAGCGCGATGCATATGCAATAGGTTGCCAGTAGTCATATTTTTGCAGAAGAACGGCACCGAGCCCACTCTGTGATGCATCTGATGATATCTTGATGTGTCTCGCTGGGTCATAAAACCTCAGAACTGGTTCCTCTGTGAGCAGTTTCTTTAGATCACTCCATGACTTCTCATGCTCATGATTCCATTCCCATTCTATGTTCTTTTCAGTTCGTCTTCTCAGTGGCGCCATCTTTTCTGAGAGGTTGGATATGAATTTACCCATGTAGTTGATCATTCCATTAAACCTCTGCGCGTCCTTTTTGAATTGTGGCTTTGGCATATTCTCAATGGCGGACACCTTTCTGGGATCTGGTCTGATGCCCTCACTGCTAAGGATATCTCCCATGAATGTCAGTTCTGTCGCCCCGAGCTGGCATTTCTCTCTATTCAGCTTCAGGTTTGTTTTCCTTGTTGCTTCCAGCACTTTTTTCAGTCTCTCGTCATGCTCAGTTCTCGTGGTTCCCCATACTATGATGTCATCCATTGATGTATCAACTCCCTCCAGATGCTCATAGATCATATGGATAGTTTTGTGATACACTTCAGGAGCTGAGGCAATGCCAAATGGTAACCTTAGGAATCTGTATCTGCCATATAGAGTGTTGAACGTGCACAGTCTTGAACTTGCTTCGTCCAATTTCATCTGCCAAAATCCTGATGATGCATCTAACTTGCTGAAATACTTTGCATTTGCAAACTGTGACATGATTTCCTCACGTGTAGGAAGCTTGAAGTGCTCTCTCTTTATTGCTCTGTTTAGATCTCTTGGATCCAGGCAAATTCTGAGCTTTCCATTCTTTTTGTCCACAACGACGAGGGAACTCACCCACTCAGTTGGCTCATCTATCTTCAGAATCACGTTCAGGCTTTCCATCCTGTCCAACTCTGCCTTCAGTTGCTTTTGAAGAGCAAACGGAACTTTTCTGCATGGATGTATGACCGGTGTCATACTTTTATCTACTTTGATCGTGTGTTCTCCTGGAATGCAGCCTAGACCCTTAAATAGGTTGTTGTACTCTTTCATGAGTTCATCATAGACTGTCTCTCCTTCGCTTTCCAAAACGAGGACTCTCTTTACCAGGTTCAGTCTCTCACAGGCTTTTAAACCTAGTATGGCTTGCACATCCTTTGGCACCACGATTAATGCTAGCGTGTGCTCTCTGTCCTTGTGTGTTACTTTGACAATGCATCTTCCTTTCACTGGTATATCAGTACCTGATTATCCTGTCACTATCACTTTTATTCCATGTATCTTTGGTCTGGGTCTAATTTTCTTAAAATCAGTCTCTGATATCACATTAACTTGTGCTCCAGTATCCAATTTAAATGGAATATGTATGTCATTCACTTTTAGTGTCAACATCCAGTCTCTTTTTTCTTCTTTGTTTTCAGACACAACATCTACATAGAACTCCTCTATCTCGCTTTCATCTACTGCATGGACCTTGCTTTGTTGCGCTTGGTTCTTGCAGCAACAGGCATAATGGTTGTTTTTGTTGCAACTATTGCATGTTTTACCATATGCTGGACACTTTCTTGGTGTATGCTGTGTACCGCATCGGCTACATGACTTTCGATTGTCCCTTTCATTTTTGTTCGCTGCCCACGCCTCTTTTTTCACATTGGCGCTCTTTTTGTTAAACGGTTTGTGTCCGTTCTTTCTCACTGCATCCACGTTGCAGCTACTGTCACTGAACAGCTCCTTTGCCTGCGACTTCACAGTCTCTGTAGCCCTACACAGTGCTATGGCTTTTCCCAGGTCTAGATCTTGCTCTCTTAGCAGTCTTTCCCTTTGACCCTTATCTGGAATACCACACACCAGTCTGTCTTTTATCAGCGAGTCTGTCAGTCCCCCAAATTCACATGTTTTGCTTCGGTTTCTCAGTTCAGTCACATACTGATCAATAGTCTCTCCCGTTTTCTGTACACATGTGAAAAATCTGTGCCTCTCAAACGTCACGTTACGTTTAGGTATGCAGTAGGCCTCAAACTGTTCCATTATTTTATCTAGCTTCATTTTGTCTCCATCAGCAGCGAATGTGAAGTTATTATACACCTCCAGCGCTTCATCACCCACGACATGTAAGAGCTTTAATATTATCACTTTTCTCATCAGCTCCGATTGCCGCTAAATACAATTCCAAACGTTGTTTGAACCTTCTCCAATTTTCAGCCACATTACCTGTCAACTGAAGCTTCGCCGGTGGGTGTAAACCTTCCATTTTTTCACTTTGTTAGCTATTCTCCAATGGTAAGTAACGATGTTCTCTTTTGGCTTGCTAATATGTGGAGAGCTGATTTAACTTCAGATTTTTCCTCTTCATCTCTTTCAATCACTTCTGACACCATGTATGGATTTGTAAGTGGGTTCAATGACCAGACATTTATGAAAGAGAATGTCTTTTTAATCTAAAGTGTTACAACTCAGTTAACAGCATTTACAGGAGACATCATGTTAGTGATCCATCTAAAACGAAAGTGAAACTAAACTAAACTCTCTCTCTCTCTGTCTCACATGCCCTCTGCTGGTCAGGCATAAATAATCAATACATGCAACTATGCTGGTAAGGCATCATAATCAAACAGGCAAACACCATCACTATTTGCTGATATCATTACACAGATGAGGAGGGACCCGAGGGCAAAAACCCCGCCCCTAACCCAGGTGTAGAGGAGGAGGGACCTGAGGTCGAAAACCCCGCCCCGGACCCAGCCATGGGACCTGGGGGCGGAGACTCTGGGCCTGCAGCAACAGGCTGCGAATATTTACCTGCCCCTAGCCCAGGTTCGGGAGAGGTCAAGCCTGAGGGAGCAGCAGTTCGGGTTAAAGGCCCATCAGCCAAGAAAGCCCCACCCGCCAAGATCCCTAGAAGGTCCCCACGGATGCCCCAGCCGAGGAAACCATGGTCACCAGCTCCCCAGTTTAAAGGGACAGCCTCCCAATTCAGGGGGAAGTCCAAGGACAGAGGTCCTCAGCCAGCAGCCATGGGCGGCGAGGGACCAACAGTGCAGGACGGTGCGGCCACGCCGGAGGAAGCGGTGAGCCACAGTCCAACCAGGAGTTAACCTGGCTGCGGATGTATATAATTTAGGTAATGTAAGTTTATGGCCCAGAAATTCCAGAACGGGGCTTGCAGTGTGTGCAAGCCCCGTATTTACACTTACCCCGCGCTACTGCCGATCAGCTCCAGGGACGCCTGGACTTGGTGAATGAAAAAGAAGAATCCCGGGCAGCGTATGACGTCACGCCGCCCAGGAGTGCAGCCAGCGCGAAGCCAGGAGCGTGCAGTGTAAGTGAGACACGCCCCTTGAGGTCTCAGTTTCACTGGACATGCCCCCAATGTTTCTGTCAAGCTGCTAAGGATTTTTACATGCAAAGCAGCAGTTTAAATAGGTTTTTGGAAGTTTTTTGAAGATTTTGGTAACTTTTATAAACTTTTTAAAATGTTTACATTATTTTGAGTAATCTGAAGTAGTTTTAAAGAGAATTAAAGCAATTTAAAGACTTTTAAAAGCCCTAAAAGAATTTTTTTAATTCCATTTATTTATTTAGCAATGTCGTCGTCATACGTGTCTTCACACTGTTCCCTTTGGGGAACTGTATGAAGTGGTGGAAGGATTTATGGCCGTGATTAACGCTCATTCCGTGACTGTAACCATCTTTGAACCAGCCATTAGGGCGGTTAGTCCTATGGCGGGAGGGCTTTACGGGCTCCCACAAGCTATACAAGGAGGGAGGGCCACCCACACCCACGGACGCAAATATCCCACTGGATGTCAACCCAGAATTTAGAGCCGGAGCTCCGACTCCACTTGCCGGGACTGTCTGGAGCGGGGTTCGAAACCCTACCCTGATCTGGCCCAGCGGCGGGGATCCTACCGCTATGACAAAGGCCCAATCCGATTAGCAACGTGAAATGGCAGCATAGGGCTCCAGTCACGGGGAGGGAAAAGGCGCAGGAAACGTATGGGTGTCACCTTTTGTGCGGAGTGGGCCTTTTGCGTAGCAGTAAGCATCCCCGCCGCTGGGCCAGAAGGAGTAGGGTTTTGAACCCCACTCCAGACAGTCCCGGCAAGTGGAGTCGGAGTTCCAACTTTAAATTCTGGGTGGACATCCAGCGGGATACTTGCGTCCGTGGGTGTTGGTGGCCCCCCCCCTCAGATGGGTTGTGGGAGCCCGTAAAACCCTCCCGCCATAGGACTAACCACCCTAATGGCTGGTTCAAAGATGGTTACGGTCACGGAATGAGCGTTAATCACGGCCATAAATCCTTCCACCACTTCATACAGTTCCCCAAAGGGAACAGTGTGAGGATACGTACGATGATGACTTCTTGCGCAATGCACCTCCTTGGACCCTCAGTCGCAGATGCGAGGGGGCAAGTCGTGCAATTGTTAAATTTTTCATTTTATTGACATGTAAAATGTTGGCCCAGTAATTCCCTTCCAAATGCGCTAGTACGGTCGGGGTACTTACGCATCTGGCCGGATGAAATGCCGGTTTTCAGCATGCACAGTGCTTTTGGGGAAAACCGGCATTTCCTGTCCTCTGAACGAAGGGGTTCAGAGGCAGAACGCGTGCGACTGCACAGGCAGCGCGTGCGCAGTATAATTCGCCGCTTTCATTACTGTTTTCAGTGAGGTCAAGTCCTTACAACTTACACATGAAAAAAGCATGGGTACAGTTGCTACAGAGGCTGCGGAGGAAGATATTTCTTATCGTGGAGCTTCTGAAAGTATGTATGTCTGTATATATTCCTTTGCGTGTTATGTATATATTCCTTTACTTATGTGTATGAATGTATTATTTAGTTATGACTTTCAGAGAAAGTAACTTATTTGAAAATCATAATTAAAAACATACATTCATACACATTAGTAAAGGAATATAAAACATACATACGTATACGTAAAGCAATATATGTGGACACACATACATAACTCATTCTCACATTCCATTCACACAGCCACAATTGCTCCTTCTACCGACCGTTCTGAAAACCATTAAAAAAAAAAAAAATTTTAACTTTAAAACTTACTGAAAATTTCTTAAAATAACTTCCCTCCCTTTCCCAAACAAAAATATTGCATCTCAGAAGCTCCACGATAAAATGTTTCTTCCTCCGCAGCCAATGAACCACTTTACACTTGCTTTTTTCAAGTGTAACTTCTGAGGACTTACCCTCATGGATTTCATGAATGAAATCTACGAAGTTCACTGCACAAGCGCTGCCTGTGCAGTCGCACGCGCTCGAGGTCTGGAAATGCCGGCGTTCCCCGCATGCGCTGTTCATGCTGAACGCCGGCATTTCCAACGGCCAGATGCGTGAGTACCCCGAGTGCACTCACGCCTTTGGCCGCGAATTTCTGGCCCATTATTTTTTAAGTTTAGGTAATTAGCTTAAGTTCGGGCATTTTAGCTTAAGTTAAGTAAGGTGATGGGTAGTTTTAAGAACATAAGAACATAAGAAATAGGAACAGGAGTAGGCCAATCAGCCCCTCGAGCCTGCTCCGCCATTCAATAAGATCATGGCTGATCTGATCCTAACCGCCAATCTACTATCACAGAACCATCTCCTGAATCTAACAGAATTAGACACATGAAATAGGAGCAGGATCAGGCTACACAGCCCCTGGGCCCGCTCCGCTACCCACAGGGCCATGACCGATCCGAACCTAGACTTATGTCCAAATTCCTGCCCGGTCCCCATAACCCTTTATTCCCTTTACTTCTAGGAAACTGTCTATTTCTGTTTTAAATTTATGTAATGATGTAGCTTCTACAGCTTTTTGGGGCAGCATATTCCATGGACCTACCACCCTCTGAGTGAAATAGTTCCTCCTCATCTCAGTTTTGAAAGAGCAGCCCCTTATTCTAAGACTATGCCCCCTAGTTCTAGTTTCACCCATCATCGGGAACATCCTCCCCGCATCCACCCGATCCAAACCCTTCACAATCATATATGTTTCAATAAGATCGCCTCTCATTCTTCTGAACTCCAATGAGTAGAGTCCCCATCTACACAACCTCTCCTCATATGTCCATCCCCTCATCCCCGGGATTAACCGAGTGAACCTTCTTTGTACTGACTCGAGAGCAAGTATGTCCTTTCTTAAGCATGGACACCAAAACTGTATGCAGTATTCCAGGTGCGGTCTCACCAATACCTTGTACAACTGAAGCAATACATCCCTATTTTTATATTCTATCCCCCTAGCAATGAAAGCCAACATTCCATTGGTCTTCTTAATCACTTGCTGCACCTGCATACTAACCTTTTGAGTTTCGTGCACCAGGACCCCCAGATCCCTTTGTACTTCAGTACTTTCCAGTTTCTTGCTATTAAGATAATAACTTGCTCTACGATTTTTCCTGCCAAAGTGCATAACCTCACACTTTCCAGTATTGTATTCCATCTGCCAAATCTCTGCCCACTTACTTAGCCTGTCTATGTCCCCTTGCAGGTTTTTTATGTCCTCCTCACTCACTACTTTCCCTCCCATCTTAGTATCATCTGCAAACTTTGATATGTTACACTCGGTCCCCTCCTCCAAATCGTTAATATAGATTGTAAAGAGTTGGGGACCCAGCACTGACCCCTGCGGAACACCACTAGTTACTGATTGCCAGTCTAAGAATGAACCATTTATCCCAACTCTCTGCCTTCTGTTAGATAGCCAATCCTTTATCCATGCCAGAATATTACCCTCAATCCCGTGATTTTTTATCTTAAGCAATAATCTTTTGGGTGGCACCTTGTCAAATGCCTTTTGGAAGTCTAAATACACTACGTCTACTGGTTCCCCTTTATCCACCCTATATGTTACTTCCTCAAAGAACTCCAGCAAATTTGTCAAACATGACTTCCCCTTCATAAAACCATGCTGACTTTGTCCTATTAAATTATGATTATCCAAATGTCCTGTTACTGTCTCCTTAATAATGGACTCCAATATTTTACTTACCACAGATGTTAGGCTATAGTTTCCAGCCTTCTGTCTACTGCCCTTTTTAAATAAGGGCGTTACATTAGCAGTTTTCCAGTTTGCCGGGACCTTTGCTGAGTCCAGGGAGTTTTGGAAAATTATTACCAATGCATCCACAATCCCTACCGCCACTTCCCTCAAGACCCTAGGATGTAAGCCATCAGGTCCAGGTGATTTATTCACCTTGAGTCCCATTATTTTACCGAGTACCACTTCCTTAGTGATTTTGATCATGTTTAGCTCCTCCCCCCCATAGCCCCCTGTTTGTCCAGTGTTGGGATATTCTTAGTGTCTTCTACTGTAAAGACTGATACAAAATATTCATTCAGTGTTTTTGCCATCTCCATATTTCCCACCATTAATTTCCTGGTCTCATTCTCTAAGGGGCCAACATTTACTTTCGCCACCCTTTTTCTTTTTACATAACAATAAAAACTCTTACTATCTGTTTTTATATTTTTTGCAAATTTACTTTCATAATCTATCTTCCCTTTCTTAATCAACCTTTTTGTTATTTTTTGCTGTCTTTTAAAGTTTTCCCAATCCTCTCTCCTCCCACTAGATTTGGCTACCTTATATGCCCTTGTTTTTAGTCGAATACTATCCTTAATTTCTTTACTTAGCCACGGATGGCTGTCTTTTCTTTTACACCCTTTTCTTCTCAGTGGAATATATATTTTTTGGAAGTTGTAAAATAACTCCTTAAATGTACACCACTGATCATGTATCGTCTTACCCTTTAATCTATTTTCCCAATCCACTCTACTCAATTCCGCTCTCATACCTTCATCGTCTCCTTTATTCAAGCTTCGCACGCTTGTTTGAGATCCAACCTTCTCACCCTCTAATTGATTATGGAATTCCACCATGTTATGGTCACTCATTCCAAGGGGATCCTTTACTAGGACATTTTTAATAAATCCTGTCTCGTTACATAGGACCAGATCTAAGGTTGCTTGCCCCCTGGTCGGTTCAGTTACATACTGCTCAAGAAACCCATCCCTAATACACTCAATGAAATCTTCCTCAAGGCAGCCCTGCCCAATTTGATTTGTCCAATTAATATAATAGTTAAAATCCCCCATAATTATAGATGCTCCCTTATTACAAGCCTCAACTATTTCCTGATTGATACTCCGTCCAACAGAGTTGCAACTGTTCGGAGGCCTATAGATTACGCCCACTAGTGTTTTTTCCCCTTATTATTCCTTACCTCCACCCAAACTGTTTCATTATCCTGATCTTTTGACCCAATATCATTTCTCTGTATTACAGTGATTCCTTCCTTTATTGACATAGCCACCCCACCTCCCTTTCCTTCCTGCCTGTCCTTCCTGATCGTTAAATAACCTGGTATGTTTAATTCCCAGGCATTGTCACCCTGCAGCCATGTTTCTGTAATGGCCACAAGATCATACCCATATGTAGTTATTTGTGCCATTAACTCATCTATTTTGTTACGAATGCTACGTGCATTCAGATAGAGAACTTTCAAATATGTTTTGTGACACCTAGTTCCTGCTTTTGCCCTTTTTATTACTTTACCTTTTACTCCATACCTTCTGCCCCTTCCTGACACGCTCTGGTTTTTAATTTCCCCACTGCTACCTAAGTCTATGAACTTCTCTGTTGTCATTTTTGTTATTTGCTCTCTAGGAACCTATCCCCCACTAGTTAGTTTAAAGCCCTCTCTACAGCCCTAGTTATATGATCCGCCAGGACTCTAGTCCCAGCACTGGCCAAGTGAAGCCCATCCCAACGGAACAGCTCCCTCCTGCCCCAGTGCTGGTGCCAGTGTCCCAGGAAGCAAAACCCATTAAGTAGTAATCTGCTAAGAGTGTGTGTATTTGAGTCAAGGTCGCGGGACCCGACTATGCTTCACCCAAGCCAGAGAATCACTTGGGGACCTGGCTGCATGTTTTTGAATCTGTTGCAGAAAGACTTTCAGGATGAAGGGGATCGTAATCCTACTCAACCTGATGGGACTGAGCCTGGGAAAGGGGGGGCGACATGGAGGACTCTCACATCTATGAGTGGTCAGGGGATAGAGCGCCGATAGCAACTGACGGAAGCGGCGAACGGGATGTAGAGGAGACCGCCGTCTACGTCCACGAGGGAAGGTGGCCAGGGTGGCTGGGGTCCAATTTGTCTCAGTCCTCCAGCCAGACTGGGTTCACGTATGGGGAGGCCTCCCTCCTGTGCCCCAGTGTACGGGTTGTTACCACAAGGGTCAGCATCACCGTAGGGAAGAGTGTATGTTTAACGTG
Source organism: Somniosus microcephalus (assembly GCF_052327205.1). Taxonomy (NCBI): domain Eukaryota; kingdom Metazoa; phylum Chordata; class Chondrichthyes; order Squaliformes; family Somniosidae; genus Somniosus; species Somniosus microcephalus. The sequence continues at coordinate 188,268,130 of NC_140993.1, read as the reverse complement.
CAAGGGACACATTCCTCTGGATAGGTGGTGGTGGCTCAGAAAGCTGAGCAAAGATATGAGGAACCCCGCAGTCGAGTGGGAACGGTTGGGGAACAATACCCACCGGATGATTACAGGGACTCACGGGGGATAAGCATGTGTTGGGACAAGTTGTGGGAACCAGATCAAGGGATTTAAATCTGTATGTGGGGGGTCAGAGGGGGTCTGCCCCTCAGGCATATCCATTGTTTTCCACCGACAGTGGCAAGACACCGGGGAGGGGATGATTTGGGATACCAGCCTGAAGGTGTGTGATCCCAGTCAATGCCACTGAGCTTGTGCCCCGCTCATGGCGCAGGCAGCGAGGTTACCCAGGGAAGGGTGCCCCACCACCACCAAGGGACCAGGGAATGGGTTGGTACTAGTGCCTACGGACCAGATGCTGTACCAGGGGGTGCACTACGTGGTAGCCTCCATGAATTTAAATCTCATCGAGGTACATTTATCGGAGTGGTGTCCCAAAGGAACAGAGCAGCTATACCAGGCCCTATTAAAGGACATGTTCAGGAAGTTTTATGAGTTCGATTTCGCCAATGTTGACAAAACCGAACTGTACACCACACACTGCGAGTTTTTGGGTAACACAGGGAGACAAAGAAGGGGAGTATGGAATGATGTTTTTACTGTGTTTAACACTGGGTCCTCTGTCATCAACAGTCTGGATGACATAGAGCTGCAGACCCAGATAAACAGTTTAAAAACACAGTTAAGGAAGATATTAATGGATGAGAACAAGGTAGTGGGCTCGGAGTTACATGAGGACCAAGCCATGACAGTCCATTTAAAAGAGATTATAGCGGAGTTGGAGAAGCACGCAAAGACGGTAAATGCCCTCATAAGGGAGGACAGAAATGCTTCTGACCAGGCTGTGCAGAACGAGGTGTGCGTGCTGTATGGGGCTTGGTTGCTGGGCGAGGGCCGCATTAATCTGGAGGATTTAAAACAGGGTTTAGTCCCCTCCTGGATCAGCAACAAACACCTCGCAGCCCTCCATCCATTTGAGAATGCATTAAGCCCGTGCCAACTCCAGCTAGCTTCCGAAGCCTACCCAGTCCCAGTGGATTGTGGACGGTCCAACCACGCCATCATGGGAATAGTAGTTAGGATGCCGGTGATTGGTGAGACAGCCAGACCCGCACTGGTATACAGGGTTGAGAACATTGGAGTCATTCAAGGGGGTGCACACATTCGTTTCACAGCGGTCACACCTTACGTCATAAAGTGGGAGCACGCTATGACAGGTACTGACCTCTCAGGGTGCCGGAGCTGGGGAGCACACATAATCCTGTGTCCCCAGCACTTGGATGCCTATTCAAAACCACAGTGCGTGTTTAAAGCTGTTGGCGCAAAACCTATAAATTGTACCATGGAGGCAATGGCACAAGGCCATGTTCCCCCGCAGGTAGCATATATAGGAGGTGGGACATATTGTGTCACCACAGGTGCGTCCCACTACCAGCATGGACAGCATAGCTGGTGTCCAGTAAGTGGCAGCAGTTTCTGTTTTAAACCCGAGGCAGAAGTCCAAGTGGCCCAGGAGTGAATTGTCCCCATTCCTGAACCCTCCACTGTTCACCTCACTGTAAAGGAGAATTTTACCAACCTGCAAAAGTATGTAGCGCATTTCGGCTATGAAATTCCCCCTCTCCCAGAACACCTTACCAAAATACTCAAAGCTGTTATAGTTTCACAGAAACATTTCTACACTCTAGAGCAGAAAGCAGTAGAGATAGAGGCTAAGGTATTGGATATTGTGATTCCACCCTGGTGGGACATTTTCAATAACATAGAAGTCCCTTCGTGGATCAGACTGGCTTCCCACATTCTCGTGGTTTGCCAGTTAGGGATAGTGTTGTATCTAGTCTGCATTCAGTGCAAGGGAAAAGGTCAGATGCTAGAATTCCAAAACCAGAGGATCTGGAAGGAACATTATGTGAAGGTGGAGGGAGATACACCTGTGTGAGTTTTTGTATTTTTGATTAAAGATTGTTGTTTTTTTGTGTTTGTTGTTTTTAATAAAGATTTTGCAGCGCGTTGTTTATAAAGATGTATGTGTACCAACTGGTGCAGGGGTGTTGGACCCCCTCCATGCTTGGATGTGTGTCAAAAACTGTGGTTATTCTATGTATACTTATGTACACTACATTTTCGCGGAATGGGAAGTGCATGTGTCGTGGGTATGTCAGATAGGTAATTACAGGGGACGGTTGATTATGGAGTGTCAGAAAATTTTGCTCACCTTGTAAGGATGATACTTCAAGCAAGTTTTATTATCACAGGGGGGAGTGTAAGCTTCGCAAAATTCCCACATTCCCCCAAGGTTATTAATAAAAGGGACTGTACTGGTCTCACTCGATGTCTCTCTTCTCTCTTAGGCAGTCCCTCGGAACCGAGGATGACTTGCTTCCACATTAAAAATGAGTTCGCAGGTGACTGATGAGTCCAATGCGGGACCGACAGTCTCTGTCACAGGTGGGGCAGACGGTGGTTGAAGGGGCGAGTGGGTGTGGTGCTTGGGTTGACGTGCGCTCCTTGCGCTGCCTGCGCTTGGCTTCTGCTTGCTCCCGGCGAAGAGATTCGAGGTGTTCGGCGCTTTCCCGGATGCTTCTCCTCCACTTTGTGCCAGCTCGGGCCAGGGATTCCCAGGTGACGGTGGGGATGTTACACTTTTTTAAGGATGCTTTGAGGGTGTCCTTGAAGCGTTTCCTCTGTCCACCTGGGGCTCTCTTGCCTTGCCGGAGCTCTGAGTAGAGCGCTTGTTTTGGGAGTCTTGTATTGGGCATGCGAACAATGTGACCCGTCCATCGGAGCTGATTGAGCGTGGTCAGAGCTTTGATGCTGGGGATGTTGGCCTGAGCAAGAACACTGATGTTGATGTGCCTATCCTGCCAATGGATTTACAGGATCTTGTGGAGGCAGCGTTGGTGGTACCTCTCCAGTGCTTTGAGGTGCCTGCTGTACATGGTCCATGTCTCTGAGGCATACAGCAGGGCAAGTATCACTGCTGCCCTCTAGACCATGAGCTTAGTGCCAGGTTTGAGGTCCTGGTCTTCAAACACTCTCTTCCTCAGGCAACCGAAGGCTGCACTGGCACACTGAAGGCGGTGTTGGACTTCGTCGTCGACATCTGCCCTTGTTGACAGTAGGCTCCTGAGGTATGAAAAGTGGTCCACGTTGTCCAAGGCCTTGTCATGGATTTTGATAATCGTGGGGCAGCACTGTGTGGTGGGGGTAGGTTGGTAGAGGACCTTTGCCTTACGGATGTTTAGTGTAAGGCCCAAGCTCTCGTATGCTTCGGTGAAGGTGTTTACAATGGTTTGGAGTTCGACCTCCGAGTGAGCACAGACGCAAGCATCGTCTGCATACTGTAATTCGATGACAGAGGATGGGACAACCTTGGATCTGGACTGGAGGCGATGGAGGTTGAACAGTTTCCTGTTTGTTCTGTAAATTAGCTCCACTCCAGTGGGGAGCTTACTGAGGGTGAGATGGAGCATTGCAGCAAGGAAGATTGAGAAGAGCGATGGTGCGATGACACAGCCTTGCTTGACCCTGGTTCGTACGTGAATTGGGTCTGTGGTGGAACCGTTGGTCAGGATCACGGCTTGCATGTTGTCGTGAAGCAGGCGGAGGATAGTGACAAACTTTTGAGGGCAGCCGAATTTGAGGAGAACACTCCATAATCCCTCACGGTTGACAGTGTCGAAGGCCTTTGTGAGATCAAAGAAGGCCATGTATAGTGGTTGGTGCTGTTCCCTGCATTTCTCTTGTAATTGACGTGTGGTGAAGATCATGCCCATTGTGCCCCTTAGTGGGCGGAATCCGCATTGCGGCTCTGGGAGGAGCACTTCGGCCATTGGGAGAAGGCGTTTGAGGAGGATTCTTGCGATGACTTTCCCTGTGGCAGATAGCAGGGAAACTCCTCTGTACTTACCGCAATCGGACTTGTCACGTTTCTTGAAGATGGTCACAATTACGGTGTCTCTGAGATCCCCTGGCATGCTCTCCTCCTTCCAGATAAGAGAAATGAGTTCATGAATTTGCACCAGTAGTGCTTCTCCACCATGCTTTAGTGCCTCGGCGGGGATTCCATCTGCTCCTGAGGCCTTGTTGTTCTTCAGTTGTCGGATGGCCTTTTCTACCTCATGCCGGGCTGGGGTTGTGCTGAGATGGTGGCGGGTAGCATGCTGTGGGATGGAGTTGAGGACACTCATGTCGAAGGCAGAGTCGTGGTTAAGGAGATCTTCGAAGTGCTCCTTCCAGCAGGCACTGACTGCTTCCCTCTCCTTGATGAGTACCTCTACATTCTTGGCCTGCAGTAGGGAAGGGCCTTGGGTGCTTGGGCCGTAGGTGGTCTTGACTGCGCTACAGAATCCACGCATGTTGTGGTTGTCGGATAGCTGCTGGATCTCCTACGCTTTCTCCACCCACCATCTGTTCTTTAGGTCGCGAGTTTTTTGTTGGACCTCGGCCTTCAGGCTTCTGTAGAGCTGCTTTCTTGCTCTCAAGTTCTGTTGCTGTTTCCAGATCAGAAATGCCTTGCGCTTGCATCTTATTAGCTCCTGGATCTCCTGCTCATTCTCGTCGAACCAGTCTTGGTGTTTCCTGGTTGAGTGACCGAGCGTCTCTTCACAGGCGCTGATGTAACTCCTATCCAGTTATCCAGTCAGCTGAACACTCATTCAAATAACTCCTCGAGAAGCAGGGTGCTGTTTTGAAGCTTTACTTGAATAAAATTTGTGAAACTGTAAACAAAGACAAAGTATGTTTTGTACACAGAGGTAAGTACTATACATTAGCTGTTGCACAAGATACAAAAACATGTTTATGAAAACAGAATAGACTAACTGTATAATAAATACCACTGAAGCTGACCCTCAGTAGCTAACAGGTAATAAACTTCTTATGGACAAAGTATTGTCAAAATACTATACCGACAAGGTTGTTATCATGTTACTAAATAAGGATACTCACAGACATTGCGTCTTGCCTAGCGTATAAGGAAGGATGGAAGAGGATTGAGTACCGGTTGCCTCATGCCGGCTTTGTTCATAACTGAGCAAACACTTCCTGGAATACTACTTCCAGGGCAGACAGTAAGAAGGTCAAATAACACACTGCTATACAATAACTACCACTAGAGGGTGCTACCTACATGTAACAAGTCCAGAACAGGGACCTGCATGGACAATTTAAAAAGGGAACCCAAAAGGTGGCATCCACACCTCATGGCCAAAGGCCTGTAAGATTTTAAAAGCTTGGGCTCTGCAGCACAGAACAGGCAGTTTTGGGAAATCAAAACTTAAAATGCATTTCTGTGAAAAGGACTCTGTGTTTGAAAAGCCAGACAGCTAGGCAAACACTGAATATGCATTGCGTCAGATCGGAACAGATCAAACCCAGTTAGGCCTGAGCATAAGGCCATTAGTTTGTCTGCATAAATAATCGGAAACAGCTTAAGGAAGCCACCAAGGCTGGACAGGCCGATTAAAATGCATTAATGACAATACAACTTGGACATCGGGCCATCAGGTGCGATAAACGGCCATCTAAAGCCAGTTAGTTTAGATTGGTATAATCATTTAAAACAGCCCGCCAAAAGTTAAACAATGGACTGACCTGATTTGGCGCGCAGATAAGGGCCATCGGAAGGAGTATAATTGTAGGCCCATCAGTAGCAATTGCTCTCTTGACTCTGACTTCTTGTCTGGCCTTGGGCTGCTGCCACCCGTACTCATGCCCTGGCCTCATGGCGGGTTCTCTTCTCGCTCCCCGCATTAACTTGCAACCAAGAACATCCATACCAAGCGCGGGAGGGGAACAAGACCCAAGTCCAAAGTCATACAGGACACATGGGCCACGAAACAAAATGAGATGAAGAAGAGGTTATAGACCCAACAAGAGCAGAAAAGGGCAGTAAAAGACGCATTAATAAAAGCCAAACGCCTAGTTATAAGCTGGCGTTTGGGGAAGAATTTAGACAAATATGCTGGCATTTGATGCTTAGGTAGTAAAATCAAACTAGCAGTGAAGACTGCCAACCACCCCATCACCACCGCCGACTGCCCGAGGGAGAAGAAGAAGAGAACCCATTGCGACGAGGCGACGACGGTAGCTGAGGAGAGGAAAGGTGTGTCGCAGCAACAGCTCCAGCACCGCACCCTGAGACCACATGGCGATGGAGTACCCCAAAGGACAGGAGACCAAACCTCAAAACTCGCAACTGTTAAAACAACAGGCTTTGGATTGGTGAGCATGAATTCCTGGCCCCTCATAGCTTGATCTAGTTAGGTATAGGGGTTGGGATAAGGATAAGGGGATTGTTAAAGTAGTTGTTTTTCCCTCGATGTGCCATGTGTTCCCCATTCCCTGTATAAGTATAATTATTGTTTATGCCTGTATTTTATACCAGTGACTTCTCATAAGACTGTTGTATTCTGTTTCAATAAAATCTTTGTTTTCTTACACCAAACCACTTGTCTACTTGATTTTCTCTATCGCCGCCTGTACCTAAGTCCGGTGTCTAGAACCCAGGGGTGTGGGAACGATTTGAACCGCTCACAGGCAGTCAGGGGCATAACTGACTGGGCGCATGCGCCACACATGCCACCCCTTACAAGTCTTCATAGAGCACTTCTCTTATATCCACTTAAGTGAGAAGCAGCGTATTAGGAGGCGCCGCTTCACCAAGGAGGTGGTCACAGAACTCTGCCACCTCCTGCAACCAGACCTGCAGACTCAGAGCTGGGCAAACAAGGCTCTCCCAGTGGCAGTTAAGGTCACTGTTGTCCTTAATTTCTTCGCCAGCAGATCATTCCAATCTGCAGAAGGAGACATAGCTAACAACTCACAGTTCACCATCCATCGCTGCATCCAAGAGATCACAGAGGCTCTCTACACCAAGAGAAGAGCTTATGTTTTCTTTTCTCTGAGCAGGGAGAAGCAGGAAGATTGTGCATGTGGCTTTGCCAGGGTAGAGGGCTTCCCCATGGTGCAGGGCACCATCAACTGCACACACATGGCTTTGCGGACGTCGCATAACAATCCTGAGATTTTCCATAACCGCAAAGGCTACCACTCACTTAATGTGCAGTTGTTGTGCGACCATGTCCAGCACATCCTGATGGTCAATGCCCACTATCCTAGCAGCAGTCATGATGCCATCATCCTGCGTCAGTCTGTGTTAGAAATTAGGGGTACCTATAATGTGTATGGTTATTTGAATGAAATTGTGATGCGAATAATACTGTGTTTAAATGATTGTATTAGAGATCGAGATAAGTAAGGGGTTAATGTATAAGTTGTGTTTTACTGGAACTGCTTAAGTTTTGTTTTCCTGGAAATTTGTATTAGAGCTTGAGATAAGAGGGGAGAAATTCAGTATCGCCCCATTTGGGGCACAATTATCGGCCAGGTGCCAAGATTAGTGCCTGGCACTAATTATCGCCTCCGACTGCAAACTTGGCTTTTATCGCCCCTGGAGGTGATTGGAGCGCTAAATCAGGCGCTTCACAACTGTCTTAAGGAGCAAAGGCCGAGGAGCAAGGTGCTACCTCAGAGCGCTGGCGAAGCTCATGTGATGTCAGTCAGCAATGGAACACAGGCACAATGGCGCTGGCCAGTTCTTAATGGGGAGGGTTGATCTTGCTCTCCATCTACATCCTACTCATTGCAGCCTTGAATCTTGGCCTGGAGAGACCTGTACATCAAATCTGCTGGAAAGACCAATGGAGAGACCCAGGGAAAGAGCTCAGATTGCAGCCCCCACAGACTCTTCTAAATCGATACAAGGAAGGGCAAATCAAAATGAACCTGCAAAGTGCTGCTCAGTACCCAAAACTCCTTCACACAGTGTTCAATCTCTCCAGAAGTCTCTCTCTCTCTCCCTCAGAATGTGTGGTGCAAATATGTCAACAACAAAAAAAGGCAGGAAGCGGTCACCTTGAAATAGCGCTCCCCCTGTCCCTTCCTGACTGCAAAACGCTCCCCTGAACCTGTCGTTGCTAGCGGCAGGCGGTAAGGCAGGGGGTACCAATCTATATCTGGTCCGGGGCGCTACCGGGGCGTTGCACACTCGACTGACGTCACGATCTGCCGGCGCAGGAGATCATGGGGGTAGTGTTTAGTGCCGCTGTAAAATGTCTAGATAATTTCGTGAGTGGCGCAAATATCACTGCGCACAGGCGCTAGTTGCTTTGCGCCCATTAAGACCCAAACGGGAGGCGCAAACCAACTAAATTTTTCCCCCAAAGTGTCCTCAGACTAGTATTAGATTAGATGGATAGATGCTTAAAATTTGCCCATATTTTCATTTCCCTGTGGATGTGATAACATTCTGCACCATGGCAGTCACATATGACCTTGCCTCCCAGGCTAGCTGACTGCTTTTTGTAAGTTAGGATTTTGATTTTGTTTAATGTATCTTTAATTTGACCAACTAAAGCCCAATGCCTATGTTTCTTCCATTACTGCAAATAATCATATTATAATGTTATATTTTAGGATTTTGACTTTGTTTAAAAAAATTGCTTGCCAAAATGCATAAGTTAACCAATGTGTGAGAATAGAATAGAGGATATATTTGGAAGTTTTATGATTCATTTCAAGGTACAATAGTATGATAATGAATTGAACACAGCTGGCTGCATGAACCGCTCTGAACAAAGGGGCCTCTGACTGAAGGAGTCTGAGGGCCGAGACTGGACTGTGGAGTTACTGACTCCAGGCTGGGGAGGACAAGACAGGATGAGATAAGAGACTATGGGCTAGAAATTGTGTTGCTTTGCGCCTCTTGTTAACATCCCCAGGGCTGCTAATGGGGCGCAAATACCCTAGTGCCTGGGCATGGCACCGATAACACCTCCTGCGAAATTCAGTGGGAGGTTAGCGACGGTGGTTGCCGGTAGCGCCCCGAACCAATGCGCCGGCGATGATAACACCATCACCGTGTGCAGCGCCCCATTTGCGCCCTGGCCACAAATTCCCCTTGCGTCTCCTGACAATATGTGTGACATGATCAGGGGGTGGTTTCGAAGTGGTGGTAGTGGGCAGCAGCGCAATGTAAAGGGCAGATGTCGGGCAGCCTTTTTTATTTTGACCTACTGCCATCACCTGCCCACCTTTCACATTTCTATGCAGGGTGCCGGCCGCAATCGCTCAGCCCAGCACACCTCTTGAGTGCCGGGCTGTTTCCACGGCACCCCGCTCCCCGTTGGTCCGGCAGGGCCCTGGTGCGCACAGCGCTAGCCCCCTACCCTTTAATCACGGGCGGAGGCCTGCAATGATACGGCGCTACGTGCCGCTCCGTGTGGAGCAGGTGCACGTAGCACTACGACATTGAGTAGTAGCACCCCAAGAAGGAGGTGGAGCACTACTGGAAGCACTCCACCTCCTTCTTGGGGTGCTACTACTGAATTTACATGGTAAGGACACTAACTTTTCAGGTCGCTAAAATTAGTGCCCCGGCGAGGTTAGCACAAATGGGCGCCATCCAATTTTTCTCCCATAGCTTTGGAAGGAAAAGGCTGGATGAGATAAGGGGAAAAAAGTTCTCAGCATACTGGAAGGCATGGCTGGAAGGATCACCTGACAGGTGGGAGACAACATGAGGGTTGACCCTTTTTCCAAGGTTTAAACAACAAACTCGACATACCATTGGGCATCTTGTTTTAAGGGGAACCTCTATAGCTTAAATAGTCTTGTCAATATTCTACCCCAGGTTCACCCCTAAAAAAGAGTATAAAAGAAAAACCTGAAAAGACCCTAGCACAGACGGTGGAGTGAAGAGCTCCTGAGAGTGTCTAACACTCTTGGCAGTTCTGGAAGAGAGAAAGAGAGAGAGAAAGGCCATAAGCCAAAGAACTGTTCACGCACGCCACCTATCTGTCCAATCGGGACAGATACCAGCTGCTTGTCGTGGTCGTATGTTTTTGCTGTATAACTAATGTGTTATATTCAGCCTTAAACTCTGACTACCAGGCAGGTAGTGCAGGACTCCCGTGTGGTCATCCCCCTCTCAAAGAGATATACCGCTTTGGATATTGCTGAGGGAGGTGGTTTATCAGAGGAAGGCAGCAGCAGCCAACTTCCTGGCACCAGGGGTGGTTCTGCTGCACAGGATGGGAGGAAAAAGAGGGGTAGGGCTATAGTAATAGGGGATTCTATTGTAAGGGGAATAGATAGGTGATTCTGCGGCCACAAACAAGACTCCAGGATGGTGTGTTGCCTCCCTGGTGCTAGGGTCAAGGATGTCTCAGAGCGGCTGCAGAACATTTTGGAAGGGGAGGGTGAACAGTCAGTTGTCGTGGTGCATATAGATACCAACGATATAGGTAAAAAATGGGATGAGGTCCTAAAAGCTGAATATAGGGAGTTAGGAGTTAAATTAAAAAATAGGGCCTCAAATGTAGTAATCTCAGGATTGCTACCAGTGTCACGTGCTAGTCAGAGTAGAAATAGAAGGATATTTCAGATGAATATGTGGCTAGAGAAATGGTACAAGGGGGAGGGATTCAAATTCCTGGGACATTGGAACCGGTTCTGGCGGAGGTGGGACCAGTACAAACCAGACGGTTTGCACCTGGGCAGGACCAGGACCGATGTCCTAGGGGGAGTGTTTGCTAGTGCTCTGGGGGAGGGTTTAAACTAAAATGGCAGGGGGTTGGGAACCTGAGCATGGAGACAGAGGAAAGGGAAACAAGGATAGAAGCAAAAGACAGGACGGAGAAAAACAAAGGTGGCAGTCAGAGAAATCAAGGGTTTAAATCAAACATGGCCACAGTAAATAATAATTCTAAAATGTTAAAAAAACAAGCCTGAAGGCTGGGGCCTAGAAATTGGGTTTTGGCGCAGCGACGGCTTTAGCGCCGGAAGTTAGTGCCGGAGCTAAGTCGCGCTGGGCGGGCCAAATATTCACTAGTTCTGCGCCCAAACGGCTGCCGGCGCTGCTGAAAGCTGTTTGCGCCTGAAAACTGAAGCTACGCGCTGAATTGCGGCGCTATTCCGGCGCTGCGGCGCCCGCTGCGGTGCGGCAGGTTCGGGAAGTGCAGGCCTCCTCCTTCCCTTAAGTAGGAGCTGCCTGCACCCGGCCGCGGCCCGCGAAAATCATTGTAAAAATAAGCCCGGCACCTCGGACAAGTGCCGGGCTTGCATCTGTCCCGGGGGGGGGGGGGGAGAAGTCCGGGGAGGGAGCTGTGGCCAGGCGGCCGGCGGGAAAGCGGCCGGCCGCCGCGGGGCCTTTAATGCACCGGCGCAAAGTCCAGTAAGGCACCTCTGCCAGAACGTTGCTTGCGGCTGCCACGGGTGAGGCGGCCGCAAGTCAATTTCGGAGTTCGGGCGGGTTACCATGGCAACCGGGACGCTGCGCACACCGATGACGTCATCGGTGCCGGCGCAGCGCTAACGGCCTAACGCCGATTTAGGGACCCACTCAATTTCCAAACTGGCCATAACTCCGGTGCTAGGCCCTCTAGCGCCTCAAAAGCGGCGCTAAGCCTACCGAATTTCTAGGCCTTTGTGTCTTAATGCGAGGAGCATTCGTAATAAGCTGGATGAATTAGCTGCACAAATAGAGGTAAACGAATATGATATGATTGGGATTACACAAACATGGCTCCAGGGTGACCAAGGCTGGGAACTCAACCTCCAGGGGTATTCAATATTCAGGAAAGATAGGCAAAAAGGAAAAGGAGGTGGGGTAGCATTGCTGGTTAAAGAGGGGATTAACACAATTGTAAGGAAGGATATTAGCTCTGATAATGTGGAATCTGTTTGGGTGGAACTGAGAAATACCAAAGGGCAGAAAACGTTAGTGAGAGTGGTATATAGACCTCCAAACTGTAATGCAGAGGTTGGAGATGGCAGTAAAAGGGAAATTAGAGAAGCATGCAAAAAGGGCACAGCAGTTATCATGGGTGACTTTAATCTACATATAGATTGGGCTAAATTAGTAACAATACTGTGGAGGAGGAATTCGTGGAGTGTATACGGGATGGTTTCCTGGACTAATATATCGAGGAATCAACTAGAGATCAGGCCATCTTAGACTGGGTATTATGTAATGAGAAAGGATTAATTAGCAATCTTGTTGTGCGAGGCCCCTTGGGTCGGAGCAATCATAATATGATAGAATTCTTCATTAAGATGGAGAGTGAAGTAGTTGACTCAGAGACTAGGGTCCTGAATTTAATTAAAGGAAACTACGAAGGTATGAGGCGCGAGTTGGGTAGGATTGATTGGGGAATGTCACGCAAAGGGTTGATGGTGGCTAGGCAATGGCAAACATTCAAAGATTGCATGGATGAACTACAGAAGTTGTTCATCCCAGTTTGGCATAAAAATAAAACAAAAAAGGTGACTCAACCGTGGCTAACAAGGGAAATTAGGGATAGCGTAAGATCTAAGGAGAGGACATATAAATTGGCCAGACAAAGCAGTAAACCTGAGGATTGGGAGCAGTTTAGGATTCAGCAAAGGAGGACAAAGGGATTAATTTAGAGGGGGAAGATAGAGTATGAAAGTAAGCTTGCATGGAACATAAAAACTGACTGTAAAAGCTTTTATAGATATGTGAAGAGAGAAAGATTGGTGAAGTCAAGCATAGGTCCCTTGCAGTCAGAATCAGGGGAATTTATAATGGGGAACAAAGAAATGGCAAGCCAATTAAATACATACCTTGGTTCTGTCTTCACAAAGGAGGACACAAATAAACTCCCAGAGATGCCGGGGAATATAGGGTCTAATGAGAGGGAGGAACTGAAAGAAATCAGTATTTGTAGGGAAATGGTGTTAGGGAAATTGACGGGATTGAAGGCCGATAAATCCCCAGGGCCTGATAATCTACATCCTAGGGAACTTAAGGAAGTGGCCCGAGAAATAGTAGATGCATTGCTGGTCATCTTCCAAAATTTGATAGACTTTGGAACAGCACCCATGGATTGGAGGGTAGCTAATGTTACCCCACTATTCAAAAAAGGTGGTAGAGAGAAAACGGGGAATTATAGACCGGGAAGCCTGACATCGGTAGTGGGGAAAATGCTAGATTCCATTATAAAAGATGTAATAGCAGAGCACTTGGAATACAGTGACAGGATTGGACAAAGTCAACATGGATTTACAAAAGGTAAATCGTGCTTGACTAATCTACTGGAATTTTTTGAGGATGCAACTGGTAAAATAGATAAGGGCGAACCAGTGGAAGTGGTGTATTTGGACTTTCAGAAGGCTTTCGATAAGGTACCGCATAAGAGATTAGCGTGTAAAGTTAAGGCACATGGGATTGGGGGCAAGGTATTGACTTGGAAAGAGAACTGGTTGGCAGACAGAAAGCAAAGAATTGGAATAAACGGGTCTTTTTCCGAGTGGCAGGCAGTGACTAGTGGGGTACCGCAGGGATCGGTCTTGGACCCAAGCTATTCACAATATATATTAATGATCTAGATGAGGGAACTAGATGTAATATCTCCAAGTTTGCAGACAACACAAAGCTGGGTGGGCATGTGTGCTGTGAGGAGGATGCCGAGAAACTCCAGGATGATTTGGAAAGGTTGGGTGATTGGGCAGAAGCATGGCAGATGCAATATAATGTGGATAAATGCAAGGTTCTCCACTTTGGTTTCAAAACAGGAAGGCAAATTATTATCTGAATGGCAATAGATTCGGAGAAGGGGAAGTGCAATGAGACCTGGGTGTCCTTGTGCACCAGTCGCTGAAGGTAAGCATGCAGGTGCAGCAGGTGGTTATGAAGGCAAATCGTATGTTGGCCTTCGCAGCGAGAAGGTTCGAGTACAGGAACAAGGATGTCTTGCTGCAGTTGTACAGGGCCTTGGTGAGACCACATCTTGAGTATTGTGTGCAGTTTTGTTCGCCTTATCTGCGGAAGGATGTTCTTGTCATGGAGGGAGTGCAGCGAAAATTCACCAGGCTGATACCTGGGATGGCAGGAATGACGTATGAGGAGAGATTGGGTCGATTGGGCTTCTACTCGCTGGAGTTTAGAAGAATGAGAGGGGATCTCATTGAAACTTATAAAATTCTAACAGGATTAGACACACTAGATGCAGGAAGGATGGCTGGGGAGTCCAGAACCAGGGGTCACAGTCTAAGGATAGGACAGAGATGAGGAGGAATTTCTTCACCCAGAGAGTGGTGAACCTGTGGAATTCTCTACCACAGAAGGCAGTAGAGGTCAATTAATTAAATATATTCAAGAAGGAGTTAGGTATATTTCTTAAGGCTAAAGGGATCAAGGGATATGGAGAGAAGGCAGGGACAGGGTATTGAATTTGGATGATCAGCCATGATCTCATTGAATGGTGGAGCAGGCTCAAGGGGCCGAATGGCCTACTCCTGCTCCTATCTTCTATGTTTCTATGTTAAACACAACATACCCACCATATTGGTTGCAGTTGACCCTGCTTATTTGAAAGGACCAGAGATAATTTAATCACAACATCTGTCATTCCAGCAATCCTCCAGCCACCTCATTAAACCTGAGGGTGGCTGCCCAGAGGCAAGGGCTATCCGCTCTACACCTGGCTCATGACTCCCCTCCGCAATCCCAACACACCTGCCCAGCAGTCATATAATGCCAGCCATGCTTCCACCAGGAACATCATCAAGCAGACCATTGGGCTGCTGAAGCAATGGTTCCGCTGCCTTGATTGCTCGGGAGGAGCCCTCCAGTACACGCCGGAGTGAGTGTCCCATTTCGTGGTGGTCTGCTGCATGGTCACCAACTCGGCCATCATGAAGGCGCAGCCTTGCCAGCAGGGATTGTGGGACGACCTCAGGAAGAGGAGGAGGCAGAGGAGGAGGCGGATGAAGAGGAAGAGGGGGAGGACAAGGAGGAAAGGAGGAGGCAGGCAGCAAATCTCCCTTTAACACGGGCTGTCCGTGAACACCTCATCAGACTCTGATTCGAGTAAATGAAACCCCAGATCCCCATTGCTCACCACATCCTCATCAAACACGTCCCAACATACCATCCCTCTGTCACGGAATATCACAGCGTCCTCCTGGGCACAAAGCTGAACTGAGAGCCACCACAGGGCTAAGATTCCAAACAAAATTAATAAATTTATCACTACTCAATTCACAAATACAATGGCCAGAATTTTAATTACCTGGGCGGGTCGGATGCGGGCGGTCGGCATGGCGGGTCGGGCCCCCATTCCTCATTTCATGTCACTCCTCAGAACAACTTTCCCTTAATTAGGTCTATTAAGGCAGGACTGCGCATTACCCAGCCCTATTAAATGGTTCAGGTCTGATGATGTAATCGATTACTCATTTCTAGCCGGGATATTTAAAGGAACCTTGGCCACATTGCATTTGATGGTTAATCTAGGAGTGTGAAGGCATTATAGTTTATCATTTGGGTCTTGCTAAGCCTTGAACACATGACTGCACAGAGGCAGAGGGCTACACCCAGGTTCTCAGATGACTCCCTCCATATGCTTGTGGAGGGAGTCAGAGCATGCAGGGAGGTCCTCTTCCCTTCTGATGGGTGCAAGAGATCTCCCCAAGAGACCAAAAGAGCCTGGATGGTGATAGCAGAGGATGTGAACAGCAGGGATGTTGTGAGGAGGACCTGGGTGCAGTGCCAGAAGCGCTTCAATGATCTCATGAGATCAGGAAAGGTGAGTACAAAGCCACACTCAACTTCATCCTCCCCTGCCTCTCATCACATCCCCATCACTCTGCGTTCCCAAGCCTACTCCTGCACATCATTACTCACACCAACATACCTTGCACATCCACCCATCCCTCTTTCTATTTACATTATCACATCCCCAGCTGACTAGCCACCCCTCACACTTACACTCATCCTAATGCAATCATACTAAGTAACACCACACATGGAGGCCATTTGAGATTGCCACCAGACTCCCTCATACTCACCCTGTACAGATGTAACACATCCATTCCTTACATTCATTCCATCACACTCCCTCACACTTCTCTTCTTTACCCCCTTGCAGGAGAAGAGAGCCCACAATAAGAGGGAGAGGGAGAGAACCAGAGGTGGCCCTCCACCATTGGCCACATTAACTCCAGCAGAGGAAGTCGCCCTGGAGGTCTCAGGAGTTGCAGAGCAGCTGGCGTTGGAAGACGGAGAGAGGGGGACATCTCAGCAACCTGGTGACCTGAATTAAATCTCACACAGCCACATGGCATACTGCAGTCACTCATATGGGGACTGATGTCAGCAACCAGTGAATGTACATCATGTGCATAATTACCCATTCTTGATATGACATTTCTAAATCATCACTTTACTCTCCCAAAGGTCCATCAAGAGTCCCCCCCCACTCCCCATTGTCCAAGAGGAAGAAGAAGACGACTCCTCATAGGAGCCTCCAGCTTCTGAGGTTGCACTGTCACCAGACATAAGCGCACTCAGCACCAGCGCGGATACGCACACCTCAGTGGGTCTCATACGAGATAGAGTAGTGTTGTCAGATAGATAGAGTAGAGTAGTACTTGGCCTCCTGGGCGACAACATGGCCAATTTTATCTGCAACTTTGGAAGTGGCTTACTGAGTTGCAGTGATTGGTGAGACATAACGTTACCTCCAACAATGGTGGTCAGTGTGAAAGGAATGGCTTGGTCATTGTAGGGATGCACTATGGTGTTGTTGTGGCGGGTGGAGGAACCTGGTGCAGCATGTGGCAGCCATATGGGTGTAATGTCTGAAGTTAAATAAATCTGGCCATGTGAGGCTATCCCTGGCCTCCTGAGCAGCAATGTGCTCGGGTGCTGGTGGCATCTGGACCTCAGGTTTCTCCTGCTCTTCCTCCCCCTCATCTTCCAGCTGATGCTCCTCCTCCACCACTGAAGAGGCTGTTTGCTCAGTGCCTTGCTCCTCATGCAACGCTAATCCTCGTTGCTGTGCTGTTATGTAGGGCACAGCAGACAACAACGATTCTGAAGACATTGGCTGGTACATACTGAAGGGCTCCTCCAGATCTATCAAGGCATCTGAGGTGCATTTTCAGCATGCATATTGTCTGCTCTATGAAACATCTGGTGGAGATGTGGCTTTCATTATAACTCTCCTCGGCCTCAGTACTTGGCCTCCTCAAGAGTGTCATGAGCCATGTCTTCAGTGGCTAGCCCTTGTCTCCAAGCAGCCAGCCAGAAAGTCTGTTTGGAGGTGCAGTGAGCTGAGTGACGGTGCACTGGCGCAAGACGAAAGAGTCATGACAGCTGCCAGGGAATTTGGCGCACACATACATAATGATCTTCCTATGGTTGCAGACCAGCTGCACATTGAGGGAGTAGAAGCCCTTGTGGTTGACAAACACTCCTGGGTGATGATGGGATGCCCTTATGGCCACATGTGTGCAGTCGATGGTGCCCAACACCCGTGGGAAGCCAGCCAGAGCGGCAAAGACCAGTGCCCGCTCAGTAACAATGGCGTCATCAGTGGCAAAGTTGATATAATTGGCTGACTTGTCAAACAGGGCATAAGTGACCTGTGCGATATATCTGTGTGATACATCTGTGGGCGGCTGACTGCGAGATGCCACAAATGCCTGCTGCAGATTCCTGGAAAGAAGATGAGGGTGCTGATGACTTTGACAGCCACTGGTAAGATATATCCATAAGGGCTGCAGCTCTTGTTCCAGCGAGCTGCAAATGTCTGCGATGACCTGGTGCGATAGTTGGAGCCTCCTTTGGCACTGCTGCTCAGTCATGTTGAGGAAGCTTGTTGTGTCGGTACCTTTTTACCTAGACACAATTTAGGACTCAGAACTCAGAGATTCAAACATGAAGTGCTTTATTGGAAGGAAAGAAAGTTCTGGCAAGTTCCGAACAAAGAGAGCTAAACTTAACCGAGAGAATACCCAACCATTTATCTCCTGTGACAGCGCCACCACAGGTGGGAGGAGAACACACAATAGAACACACAATACATAACATTTCTTCCCCTCTTAAATGGAAGGTCCACATTATTCCTCAATAGGTAAGTTACTTTCAATACACTCAACTAACCTAGGGTAGAGGTAGACTGCCTCAAACCCTGACTTTACCCTGGGGTTTTTTCTGTCCCAGTCTTGTGGGTAAGTCACTAAGCCTACAGATCCAAGCGTCTTGGAGGCCGCCGCTCTCTGACAGGATACCGGCGGTCATCGCTGGCTTCCACAGCAGTAGGCATCGACACAGGCCTGGATGGAGAAGGTGCCTGTGTCAGTTGAAAGTCAGGAGTTTGCACAGGTGGAACAGTTTCTTTGACTTCCTGTGTTGGAGAAGAGCACTGTGGCAAAGGATGCAGGTTTGCGGTATCATTCGGAAACAGTTCAGGCCAACCAGCCTTTGGAGCCTCTGTGGCTGTCTCTGCTCCTAGCAACAGTTGATCTGTGTGTCTTCTCCAGACGACGTCCTCAGCAGTCTCAACCGTGTAAGACACAGGGCCCGTCTGTGCGATCACCGTAGCAGGAACCCATTTCGGTCCAGTGTTGTAGTTTCGAGCTTGGACGTGCTCTCCCAGATGAAACCGTCTCTCCTTGGCTCTTTTCTCTCTCTTTTCAACTTGAGCTTGTTGTTGACGATGGACAACCTGCTCTGCCCTTGGAGGTTTGAGTAAGTCAAAACTTGTCCGCAACTGCCTCTTCATCATGTGCGAAGCGGGGGAAGTTTTGGTTGTGGCATGCGGCTCGTTCCTGTAGGACAACAGGAAGCTGTTCAGACGATGGTGGATTGAGCCCTGACCTTGCGATGCCTTCAAGGCGTGCATCAAAGTTTGCACGAACCTTTCTGCCTGGCCGTTAGTAGAGGGATGATAGGGCGCAGACCTGATGTGTTGGACAACATTCACATGCAGGAAGGTTGCAAACTCCTGTGATACAAATTGTGGACCATTGTCACTTACGAGTTGTTCCGGTGAGCCATAACGGCTGAACATCTCACCAAGTTTCTCAATTGTTTTCACTGCCGTGGTAGACCTCATCACAGCGACCTCCGGCCACTTGCTATGAGTGCCCACAACCACCATAAACATCTTCCCTTCGAAAGGACCGGCGAAGTCCACATGTACTCGCTGCCACACTTCTACAGGCCAATCCCAGGGGTGTAGGGTTGCCAGCTGTGGAACATTCCGGACCCTTTGACATGGGGAACATGTTTTGGCTTTCTCCTCAATATTCCCATCGAGACCTGGCCACCAGAAGTAGCTTCTTGCCATTTCCTTCATCCGAACCATCCCACTGTGGCCTGTATGAAGTTGTTGCAGTATAGGTTCCCTCAGAGGTGGCGGAATGATGACACGGCGTCCCCAAAGAAGACAACCTGCCTGGACGGAGAGCTCATTTCTTTTTGAAACGTAAGGTTTCAAACTAGGAGAATCTCCTATCACTCTCCCTCGAATGACATCGTCCATTACCTCAGACAGGACTGGATCATTGCGGGTGTACCTTCGCACCTGAACTGCAGTGACAGGTGCTCCCTCCACTTGTCTAAAGTAGAAGATGTCTATCTGACGAGGCTCTGGGGGAGTAACAGGCAAGGGTAGCCTCGAGAGACCGTCTGCGTTGCCGTGCAAGTCTGATTTGCGATATTTGATGTCGTATGTGTGTCCTGACAACAGTAAAGCCCACCTTTGCATCCTGCTTGCAGCGAGAGGCGGAATTCCGGTGTGGGGCCCAAAGATTGAAGTCAATGGACGGTGGTCCGTCAGGAGTGTGAACCTTCTCCCAAACAGGTACTGATGAAATTTTCGAAATCCAAAAACGATTCCCAAGGCCTCGCGCTCGATCTGCGCATAGTTACTCTCGGCCTTGTTCAAGGTGCGTGATGCGAAGGCGATAGGTTTCTCTTCACCCGAAGGCATGATGTGGGATATGACTGCTCCCACACCATATGGTGATGCATCACATGCTAGCTGCACGGGTAGCTTTGGGTCGAAGTGTGTCAGGACCTCCGAATTCAGCAATGCTTTCTTTGCTTGGGCGAAATCTTCGTTGCACAGTTCAGTCCATTTCCATGTTTTGCCTTGACATAGCAACTGATGTAACGGCTTCAGCAATGTTGCTAAGTCTGGAATAAACTTCCCATAGTAGTTAAGTAGCCCCAGAAATGAACGTAACTGGCTCACATTCTGGGGTGCTGGGGCCTCCACGATCGCCTTGACCTTTGTCGGCGCCTTATGCAGGCCAGTAGCATCAATCACATGCCCCAGGTACTCAACTGAAGACTGAAAGAATTCACATTTATCTTTACGAACTCTGAGTCCGTACTCTTTCAGTCGTTGTAGTGTCGCATCCAAGTTCAGAAGATGATCCTCCTCATTTGTCCCAGTGACAAGGATGTCGTCCAGGTAGCACTGGACTCCTGGCAGTCCACTCAAAATCTGATCCATTGCCCTTTGGAATAGAGCAGGGGCCGAAGTAATTCCAAACGGAAGGCGGCAGTACCTGTATAGCCCCTTGTGTGTCACAATTGTCAGCAGCTCCTTTGATTTGTCATTGACATGCATTTGTAGATAAGCCTGGCATAAGTCTATTTTGCTGAGCTTTTGCCCTCCGGCCAGGCCCGTAAAAAGATCATCAATGAGGGGAAGAGGGCACTGTTCCACAGACAGCACCGGGTTAATAGTCACTTTAAAATCACCGCAGATTCGAACAGATCCATCCTTTTACAGGACAGGAACAATGGGTGTGGCCCATTTGCTCATGCTCACAGGCTCCAGGACTCCATTCTTGACTAAGGCCTCCAAGTTAGCCTCAACTTTTGGCCTAATTGCATAGGGTACAGGTCGGGCTTTGTGAAACTTTGGCTTGCTGTCAGGTTTAATGTCCAGTCTCACGCTGATCTTTTTCATGCTCCCAAGTTCCCCATTGAAGAGTTCTGCATGTTTGTTTAACACTGCAGTCAGACCTGACTCCCCTTTTGACATCATGCGGACTGCAGGCCAGTCCAGCGTGATTTTCTCTAGCCACACACGTCCCAGTAGCGATGGGTAATTTCCCTTTACCACATATAGTGGCAGTTTTGCAGTCTGTCCGTTCAATTTAACTGTAACCTCAATGACACCTCTCATGTCCACAGGTTCGCCGGTATACGTCTTTAGCACAATGTTTGTTGGCTGAAGGGTAAGATGCTTTCGCATTTTGTTGTAGACAGTGTCTGAAACAAGGGACACAGCCGCGCCTGTGTCCACCTCCATCCGCACTGATTGTCCCTCCACCAGTGGTGACACCCAGTAGCCATTTGAACCACCTGCAACTGTCAGTATATGCACCTCTTCCTCCTCAGAGGTGTCGCTCCCCTCTGTTTTGCTTGTTCCATCATACTGCACTGAATGAACACTCTTTTTCCTCTCTTGTCCAAATACAGACATTTTGCTTCCATGCTTCCCAGCTCTGTCTGTTCTTTTTTTACCTCTACAGGCGCGTTCAGTGTGACCCTATTTGCCACAATTTTGGCATTCCAGCTCCGTACACCAGCAGTCATTAGCGTGATGGCCCGTTTTCCCACAACGGTAACATGTGCCGTTCCGCGCACCTTTAGGCTCAGATGACACCTTGTGAACTCTCCCTGTTGAACTCAACTGGTGAGCCTCCTTTTCCGCCATCTCCATGGAGACACTAACTTCAATGGCCTTTTTAAGAGTAAGGTTGTCCTCAGTAAGAAGGCGCTTCAGTGTGGCTGCATTTTGCAGACCACACACAAGTCTGTCTCTAATGGTGTCATTCAGCACCTCCTTGAACTGGCAGTGTTCCGACAACCTTTTTAAAGCAGCAATAAACATCATCACTGATTCCCCCTCCTCTTGATTCCGTTTGTGAAATCTAAATCTCTCAGCAATAACCAGAGGTTTTGGTGAAAAATGTGCTCCAACAATTTCCACTAGTTGCTTATATGTTTTAGTTCCTGGCTTATCTGGCTGCACGAGGCTGCGAAGTAAATTGAAAGTCTTCGGCCCGATTACACTCAAAAAGGTAGGCACGACCTTTTCATTTGCCACCACATTCGCCAATACAAAATAGTCAAAACGTTCCGTATATGCGCTCCATTGCTCCAAATTTTCATCAAAATCACCGATGTTTCCTAATATAGTAGCCATCTCACGTTTCAAATTTAATTTTCTGTTTACTCACTGCACCCGTAACGTATGCAGATTCATCCGCTGCTCGTCGCCACTTGTTGTGTCGGTACCTTTTTACCTAGACACAATTTAGGACTCAGAACTCAGAGATTCAAACATGAAGTGCTTTATTGGAAGGAAAGGAAGTTCTGGCAAGTTCCGAACAAAGAGAGCTAAACTTAACTCAGAGAATACCCAACCATTTATCTCCTGTGACAGCGCCACCACAGTTGGGAGGAGAACACACAATAGAACACACAATACATAACAAAGCTCATCCTCTGCCTGCATACCCTGTGTTGGGGGTATTGCCTCCGGCTCGGTGCAACCCTGTGCTGATGTCCTCTCTCCTGTGGCGCATCAGGTCATTGAGGAGAAGGTTGTTGGTGCTGCTGGTGTGCCTGCTGCTCCTGGTGTTGGGGCTCATCGTGGTCTGATTCTGAGGACCAAGGTGAGACGGTATAAATGGCACCCATGCTGATGTAATAGATGGCAGGTGAAGCAGAGATGAGAGAAGCAGTCTGTCAATGGTGTGATAGGTTGTAGCAATGAGGTGACAGTGGTTGCCGAATTTGTTGAAAATACTTGCCATCTCTAGAAAGTCAGGTCTGCACTGAAAATACACTCAGCAACAGCATTTCCCTTCAGAAAGTAAGCAGGTGTCAGGTGGCAGTATTTATTGTGCTTTCCATGCTGTGCATTAATGAGCTGCATCAATGGCCACTGAGCTTCCACCTCAGCTTGACAGATGTGGTTTCCGAGCTGCATGATTCCCATGATCATGCAGTCAAATTGCAAAGGTCTGGTTAAAAAGACGGTTAAGGATGTTACAAGTTAATAATTATCTAAATTGGGTTGCCCGCCTCTGTCATTTGGGTCACTGCCGCACTGGCAAACGTGCCCACGTTAAAGGCGTGTGGAGGCGGGATGAAAGCGGGTTCCTGACCTGCACCAATTTATTTCCACTTTCACTCCCAACCCGCCTCCAATCCTGCACATATGGCAGCATGAAAATTCTGGCCAATATCAACTAATCACCCTTGTGAAAGCCCTTAGTGCCTGTTATCCTGAAAGAGGACAGTAGCTTCCTGCTCCACAGAACCACTGCCACTCCCCCAGGACGGTGTGTCTGCATTTCTACAGATTGCTGGGCTGCTGCGACACCCTGAAAGCTCTATTTGACACTGGTAAATCTAGGTACGTTGGCAGCAGTCTGAGGTTGGGTGGAAGCAAGCTGACACTAGAGGAGAGTGGTCTGCGCTTCCAGTGCTGCACCAAGATGCTGGGTTGCTTCTGCTTGTGCTATAAGGGCAGCCGCGACATCGCCCATCACACGCCCCATCATGGCTGCATTGACACAGTCACTCCTGGAGCTGTCCATCACTTCCAGCCTGGAAATCCTGGGCTCCAAGCTCTGCACAAAGCCCTGTGAAATGTTGGAAGCAGACTCCTCCATGCTCCTTGACATTGCCGAGAGGCTCTCTGGCAGGCTTGCCATTGCACCTAGCAATTCAATGTGTATGCTCATTGTTAAGTCCGTGAATGATTGAGACACGGACCAGCAGGAGTGAAAACAAACAAGTCTTTACTGGTGGAAGTCAGTAGTGAAAACTAACAAACAGAGGCTCTCTAGCGCCTTTTATACAGGGGTGGTCACTGCCGGTACTGCAGTCTGAGACCAGTTATTCTCTTAAAGGTACATACACAACAATTCCTCCCCTTTTAGATAAACAGTACATAACATTCATTTAACAACTAAATGATAACGAATTACAATCACAATTACTGTTGCTAGATACATTGGTTAAGTTTAAGCAATTATAAGTTCAGTCTTTGAGGAGGCTTCCTGATTCTGTCTGGATAACGCCTCTTTGGGGTATCAGGTTCTTCTGGCAATGTTGCGTCGGGATCAATGTCTTTGTTTGGTTCATCTGCTTCCAATATTATCGGTTCTGCGGTAGCTGCAATTGGAACGTCAATTTCATTATCAGGTGTATCAGATCGTGGTGTGGAGTTGACGTTTTCCAGTGACTCTAGAATCTGGTCAGCATGGCGTCTTACAATGCTCTCCCCAACGTCCACGGTATACATGAGAGGTCCTTGTCGTGTACAAATCGTTCCTGGCTGCCATTTCTCAGTGCGGTAGTCCCGGGCCAAAACTGGTTGACCTATCTTAAAACTCCTGGTCGGCCTTTCATTCATATTCTGAAACTGCCTGTTCTCCACATCTCTTCGGATGTTTGGCTTAACCAAATCCAAGCGGCATCGTAGTCTTCGATTGAAGAACATCATGGCTGGAGTTTGGTTGGTAACCGCATGTGTCGCATTCCGGTAGGCAAACAAGAAGTTGTCCACCTTGTGTTGTAGGGGTATATCTTCATTACACATTGCCTTGATAGCCTTCTTGAAAGTTTGGACAAACCTCTCGGCCAATCCATTAGTGGCTGGATGATATGGGGCAGATGTGTAATGCTTAACACCATTGTTCTTTAAGAACCTCCGGAACTCTTCAGACACAAACTGTGGTCCATTGTCAGAGCAAATCTGTTCAGGCAGCCCATTCCTGGCGAATATGGTTCGCAAAACTGTGATAGTTTTTTCCGTGGTGTTTGAGGACATTTTTATTACCTCTGGCCACTTTGAATGTGCATCCACCGCAATTAAAAACATCGAGTCCATGAAGGGACCAGCAAAATCAATGTGCACCTGTTGCCATGGAGATGAGGGCCACTCCCATGGATGCAGAGGAGCTTGTGGTGGGGCGTTTTGGACCATCTGGCATCCTGCACAGCTCTTGGTCATCTCTTCGATTTCTCTATCGATTCCCGGCCACCACACAAACGCTCTGGCTACGTTCTTCATTTTTACCCCACCCGGGTGACCCTCATGAAGCTCATTGAGTACTCTATCCGTCAACTTAGGTGGAATTACTACTCTGGATCCACACATCAAGGTCCCTCTGCACATTGACAGCCGTTCTCTTCTCGGCGAGAATTCTGGCAGCAGTGGTTCGTCATGTGCTGGCCATCCCTTCACCATTAAATCATAGACCCGTGATAGTGTCGGGTCATTCCGTGTTTCGTTTTCTATGTTTGCATTCGTCACAGGGAGACATTCGACTATGGTCGAGTGGAATAACTCCATTGGATCCACTGCAAGGTCTTCTTCTTCCACCGTCAGCAACGGTAGGCGTGACAATCCATCAGCATTTCCATGCTGTTTAGTTCCTTTGTACTCGATGTCATATTGGTGTGCCCCTAGGAAAAGGGACCATCTCTGCAGCCGTTGTGCCGTCATTATCGGTACACCCTTCTGAGGGTTGAAAATGGAGACAAGAGGTTGATGATCGGTTCGTAGAGTAAATTTTTGACCGTGCAGGTAGTGATTGAACTTCTTCACCCCCCACACTAGGCTGAGGGCCTCTCTGTCAATCTGGGTGTAGGTACGCTCGGCAGAAGTTAACGAGCGTGACGCAAAAGCTATCGGCCTCTCTAACCCATCAAGGAACTTATGTGACAGTACCGCCCCAATGCCGTAGGGAGACGCATCACACGCCAGTCTGATCGGCAGTGCTGGGTTGTAGTGAGCCAATACTTCCCTTGAAGTGATTAAGTCCTAACTCTTCTGAAAAGCATGCTTACAATCATCGCTCCATTTCCATGCTACCCCCGTTCGTAGCAGGGCGTTCAGTGGGTGCAAAATTGTCGACAAATGCAGCAAAAACTTATGATAGTAATTCACCAATCCGAGGAATGACCTCAGTTGCGACACATTTTCAGGCGCTGGGGTCTTAACAACCGCTTCAATTTTGTCAGGGGACTTATGTAACCCCTCTTCATCAATCATGTGGCCACAATACGATATTTGTTACTTAAAAAATTCGCACTTGGGGCGGTTGGCTCGCAGCCCATGTTCTCTTAGTCTAGTGAGCACCTGTTCTAGGTTGTTAAGGTGTTCACTGTCATCTTCACCTGTTACAAGGATGTCGTCCAAGTAACACTGAGTCCCCGGAATCCCTTGCAGGACTTGTTCCTTCGCTCTTTGCCATATCGCCGGAGCCGATGCTACTCCGAATACCAATCAATGATACTGGTAAAGACCTTTGTGAGTGTTTATCGTGAGATACTTCCTAGAGGACTCTTCAACCTCCATCTGCAAATATGCTTGTGCTAGGTCAATTTTTGTATAATGCTTCCCTCCAGACAGTGAGGCGAAGATGTCTTCTATCCTTGGAAGAGGATATTGCACTGTGTGAAGGACAGGGTTCACCGTCACCTTGAAATCCCCACAGATGCGAATCTTCCTTGGCTCCCCGGACTTATTGCTTAACGTTTTCTTCATGACAGGAACGATGGGTGTCGCCCACTCGCTCCAGTCGACCTTAGACAACACGCCCGCCTTCTCCAGATTCTCCAGCTCTGCCTCGACGGCTGGGCGAATTGCATATGGTACCGGTCTTGCTTTGAAAAACTTGGGAACTGCATTCTCTTCTATTTTTATCGAGGCAGTTACGCCTTTAAGCGTGCCCAGTTCTTGTTGAAATACCGCTCTGGCGTTAGCTAAGATTGTTGACAATCGTCCAGGAGTGACGTCTTCATCTTTTTTACCGTCCACCGTCATTGTATGAATGGAATGCCAATCCAAGTTTGGCAGTATGTAGAGATACAATTTCCGTATTTTCTTGCCATTGTATTCGACAGGCACCCTTATTTTTCCTCTGGGGTATACTTTTTGCCCCGTATACGTCGTCAAGATGATGGATGTCTCTCTCAAGGGTATGTGTGAAAATAGCCCCTCGTAGACTTGTTGATTCATGACGGTTAGCGCTGATCCTCTATCCAATTCCATTTAAACTTGGGACCCTGCTATCGTGAGGGTGACCCAAATGGTTCGGTGATCCTCTTTTGTGATTGCATTGTGAAGTTTGAGACAGCTTAGTCTCCTGTTCTCGGATTCACTATCGCTCATCTGGTCTTCGGAACTACTGTCCGTCATCTTTTGTACTTTCTTGTATGGTTCCTTAGTAGCCTTTTTGTTGTCGCTGGTCTTCTTCCCAGACCTGCAAACTCGTGCAATGTGTTCAATCTTCCCGCATTGTCTGCATATTTTGTCTTTGGACCAGCAGTCCTTCTGGGCATGGTTAGTTCTGCCGCAGCGATAACATTTTGCAAATCCCCGTGTCATTTCGTGGGTGCCGTATTCCTGTGGTTTTTGTTGAATTTCTGCAGCTCCCCTGGCTGCTGCTTCATACGATACTGCCACGCTGAAACCTTATCTAGCGTCAGCTCTTTTTCTGAGAGTAACTTCTTCTGTGTTCCTTCACTCAGGAGTCCACAGACAAATTTGTCCCGTAGGGTATCTGTCAGTCCTGCTCCGAACTGGCAGTGCTTTGATAGCTTGCGTAGTTCCGTAAGATACTCAGCATTGCTCTCATCTTTGTGCTGAGTTCTCCTGTGGAATTTAAATCTTTCTGCTATCAACAGCAGGGTTTAAGTGTTCCTGTAGGACAGCAACAATTTCGTTAAAACTCTTCGCCTTCGGTTTGGCTGGAGTAATCAGGTCCCGCAATAGGCCGTACATTCTAGCGCCCATTAAGTTTAGCAATATCGATGCCTTTTTCCCCTCCGCTATTTTGTTTGCCTCAAAATATACCTCGACTCTTTCCACATACATGGTCCAGTCCTCTAATGTATTATCAAAAGCAGTGATACAGCCAGTCTTCGGCATCTTGCAAATCTAAAATGGCACCTCCCGCGCTTTGCCTTCTTCCCCGATTTAACAAAATGGCACCTCCCGCGCTTTGCCTTCTTCCCCGATTTAACAAAATGGCGCCTCCCACGCTTTGCCTTCTTCCCCGCTGTTGTTAGCGCTGCTTTCCACGGTTTCTTGCGCGTTAAATATTGATTCTTTTTCTTTTATTATTTTCCCGTCGTGGAGCGGACCCTCTGGGACACTTCCCTCCCTCTTCTTAGGTCTGAACGCTGCCCGGCTTCGAAGCACCGGCCGCGCCCTGTGTGCTCCACCCTCTCTCTCTCTCTTTGCCTCCCGACTTGCTGCCCGGCCCCGTTGAAAAGCCACCCGATCGAGCTTCAGCCCACCGCAGCCCAGGAAGGATCAGAGCACTACCTGCCACGAGCCCGACTAGCTGGGAAACCACAGACTGGTGAACCGAACCTGGCTCTTGACAGTCTCTCCTGCAAGTTTTCAAACGGATGATTGACGGTCGACACCTGTACTCGAGTTTCTTTGGACTCAATTTTTTTTTTTTTTTTTCTTTCTTCTGGCTCCGGCCTTCAACAACGTCGTCTGAGGTGCTGCCGAGTTGCAGGTAAGTTAGTTTCTTACTCGTCGCCATTGTTAAGTCCGTGAATGATTGAGACACGGACCAGCAGGAGTAAAAACAAACAAGTCTTTACTGGTGGAAGTCAGTAGTGAAAACTAACAAACAGAGGCTCTCTAGCGCCTTTTATACAGGGGTGGTCACTGCCGGTACTGCAGTCTGAGACCAGTTATTCTCTTAAAGGTACATACACAATACTCATCACCCTTCTTCTGAAGGTCGCCCCATCAAGGTCCTCAACTGAGTCATGTGCAGCAGAACTCGTGCCCGAACTTTCCCTCCAGTGAGCTGACCTCCGAGCTACCCTAGCCCCTGGCATTGCTGCAGCCCACTCATGCCCGGTGCCTCACCCTGTGCAGACCCCGCCTCTATACTACCCTCTAAAGTCCGCACAGTGCCAGTTTCTGAGCTGGCGTCTGTGAGTGTCTTCTTCTCCATTTACCTCCATCGCCTTGGGGACAGGCTTTGCAGCTGGCAGTTCTTGGTTATCTGAAAGCAGAAAAGCACAAGAGTCAGGTTGTGGTGAGGGGAGGGGGGAAGCAAGATATGCATGCAGACAGCATCAGCAGCTTGTAAGTCAGAAGAGATTGTGGGATGAGGGGTAAGTGGGATGTGAGAAGAAGGATTCGGAATGAGCGTACCATTGTTGTCCCCAAAGGTTTCAACCTCGACTGTTGCCACGGCCTCGGTGGCTTCCCTTCCAATGATATCCAGCACACTCTCCTTCAGTTGGCTCAAGGCCTGTATTGCTGCTTGCCCCCACCTGTCTACCACTGCTCCCGGCGATTGTAAATGACCTTAACTTGCAAGAGAAAGGGAAGTGTGTCAGTCAGTGTGGTGCAATGTGTTTGGGTATTGTGCCTGTCATAGTTGAATAGCTGTCAGTGTGTGCAAGGTGAGAGATGTGGGTGTGAGTGTTGCAGCAGTGGTAAGGTTGTGAGGGTGAAATGAAGTCATGATTGTGAGGTCTGAGTGCTGATAGGTAGAGATTGTTGGTAGGTGAGTGCTGGGGGTGTGGTGCATTGAGCGGTTTGAGAGACTTGCGGGGCTGATGGTGGGATGTGGCATTTGCTGAAGCCTTCACTCACTTTGACCTGCTGTGTGAGGTCATCAAACTTCTTATGTTAAACTCTATCAATGATCTGGGGACCACCGTACTGGCCACCCACGTATGCAGACATCTCCTGCCAGAGCCTTCTAGACGTATGAGCCGATGGCTTCCTGCCACCCTGTGGGAAGAGGACATCCCACCTCCTCTCCACGGCCACCACCAGTGCCTCCAGAGCAACATCTGAGAACCATTTAGCTCTTTCCCTCTGCTGCTGCTCAGCCATCTCTTGCAAGTTACTACTGATTCCAAGTGGAGCTCCAAATAGAATGACAATGAGGTGTTGCTGTATCAAAGAGCCTTCCGTTTAAGTAGTGGAGAAAGCCAAGGCCAAACATGATTTAAAATTAGACCGAGCCTGATATTGGTCCACCTGTTGAGCGGTAAGCCAATGAGCAACAATTTTAGCACTGAGATCAACACCATAATCATGTAAATGAGCACTCAGCACACATTCTGCATGCTACCTAGACCACTTTGACCCAGCGCAGCTAAATGGCGCTGGGCCACGACACCGCACGTTTTCAGGCCATACCCAATTTCTAGGTCAGACTGTTGTTACCCCTGAACAAGATATTGAACAACAGCACAAATGTCGGGAAATCAAGGCAAGCATCCCGTCATTTGATAAGTCGGCTTCTGTTCATTGCAAAAAGTAAAGTTATTCAGGGTTTTGTCTTCCTTTAGAAAAGAAAATATCAGGTACAGCAAGCTCTTAATAATACTTTCAAATTAGTAGTAAATGTTAAATAGAAACAGAAAAGGCTGGAAATACTCAGCAGGTCAGGCAGTATCTGCGGAGAGAGAAACAGAGTTAACGTTTCAGGTCGATTACCTTTCGTCAATACTGGAAAAAGTTAGAGTTGTAACAGATTTTAAGTAGGTGCAGAGGCAGGGAAAGCGGGGAGGGGAGGAAAGAACACAAGGGAAGGTCTGTGATAGGGTGGATGGCAGGAAAGATTAAATGACAAAAGGGATGATAGTACAAAGCAAAAGGAGATGGTAATGGGACAAGTAAAGAAACAAAAGATGGGTCTAGAAGAGGTGTAAATGGGAATGGCAAAATCATAAACAGCTGCCATGTGAAAAAATAGGGGCAGAGTTTATGGTCTGAAATTGTTGAACTCGATGTTGAGTCCAGAAGGCTGTAAAGTGCCTAATTAAAAGATGAGGTGCTGTTCCTCAAGCTTGTGTTGAGCTTCATTGGAACAGTTTAAATGCCGAGGACAGAGAGGTCAGAGTGGGAGTGGAGCAGAGAATTAAAGTGACAGGCGACCGGAAGCTTGGAATTACGCTTACGGACTAAACGGAGGTGTTCTGCAATGTGGTCACCCAATCTGCATTTGGTCTCCCCAATGTAGAGGAGACCATATCGTGAGCAGCGAATACAGTATACTAAATTGCAAGAAGTACAATAAATTGCTGTTTCACCTGGAAGGAGTGCTTGGGACCCTGGACAGTGGGAAGGGTGGAGGTAAAAGGGCATGTGTTGCATCTCCTGTGCTTGCACGGGAAGGTACCATGGGAAGGGGAGGGGATGTTGGGGTTAATTGAGGAGTGGACCAGGGTATCTCGGAGGGAACATTCCCTTCGGAATGCTGAAAGGGGAGGTGAAGGGAAGAAGTCTTTGGTGGTGAGATCACGCTGGAGGTGGCGGAAATGGTGGAGGATGATCCATTGAATGTGGAGGCTGGTGGGTGAACGGTGAGGACAAGGGGAATCCTATCATGGTTCCAGGAGGGAGGTGAAGGGGTGAGAGCAGAAGTGCGGGAAATGGAACAGACACAGTTGAGGGCCATGTTAACCACGGTAGAGGGGATCCTCGGTTGAGGAAAAGGGAAGACATATTGGAAGCACTAGTATGGAAGGTGGCATCATCAAAATAGATGCGACAAAGATGGGGAAACTGGGAGAATGGAATTGAGTCCTTACAGGAAGCGGGGTGGAAGGAAGTGTAATCCAGGTGGCTGTGGGAGTCAGTGGGCTTATAGTGGATGTTTGTCGATAGCCTATCCCCAGAAATGGTGACAGAGAAGTCGAGGAAGGGATCGGAAGAGTCGGAGATGGACCATGTGAAGGTGAGGGAAGGGTGGAAATTGGAAGCAAACTGAATGAAATTTTCTAGTTCAGCATGAGAGCAGGAAACTGCACTGATACAGTTATCATTGTACTGGAAAAAGAGGTGAGGGAGGGGACCTGAATAGGACTGGAACAAAGAATGTTCCACATATCCCACGAAAAGGCAGGCATAGCTAGGACCCATGAGTGTTCCCATCGCAACACCTTTAATTTGGAGGAAGTGAGTGGAGTCAAAGGAGAAGTTATTCAATGTGAGAACAAGTTCAGCCAGGCGGAGGAGGGTGATGGTGGATGGGGACTGGTTAGGCCGCTGTTAAAGGAAGAAGCAGAGCGCCCTCAGGCCGCCCTCATGGGGGATGGAGGTGTAGAGCGATTGGACGTCCATAGTGGTAAGAGACGGTTAGGGCCAGGAAACTGGAAACTGTTAAATTGGCAGAGGGCGTCGGAAGAGTCGCAGATGTAGGTGGGAAGAGACTGGACAAGGGGAGATAAAATAGAGTTGAGATAGGAAGAGATAAGTTCCATGGGGCAAGAATGGGCTAAAACAATGGGTCTACCAGGGCAGTCCTGTTTGTGGATCTTGGGAAGGAGGTAGAAGCGGGCTGTGCGGGGTTGGAGGACTATGAGGTTGGCGGCCATGGAGGAAGATCTCCAGAGGAGATGAGGAATGTTATCTTGGATGCAAATGTATCTTATTGTATCCCATCAGTCTTTTACATAAGAACATAAGAACATAAGAAATAGGAGCAGGAGTAGGCCAATCGGCCCCTCGAGCCTGCTCCGCCATTCAATAAGATCATGGCTGATCTGATCCTAACCGCCAATCCACTATCACAGAACCATCTCCTGAATCTAACAGAATTAGACACACAAAATAGGAGCAGGATCAGGCTACACGGCCCCTGGGCCCGCTCCGCTACCCACAGGGCCATGACCGATCCGAACCTAGACTCATGTCCAAATTCCTGCCCGCTCCCCGTAACCCTTAATTCCCTTTACTTCTAGGAAACTGTCTATTTCTGTTTTAAATTTATGTAATGATGCAGCTTCTACAGCTTTTTGGGACAGCATATTCCATGGACCTACCACCCTCTGAGTGAAGTAGTTCCTCCTCATCTCAGTTTTGAAAGAGCAGCCCCTTATTCTAAGACTATGCCCCCTAGTTCTAGTTTCACCCATCAGCGGGAACATCTTCCCCGCATCCACCCAATCCAACCCCTTCACAATCTTATATGTTTCAATAAGATCGCCTCTCATTCTTCTGAACTCCAATGAGTAGAGTCCCAATCTATTCAACCTCTCCTCATATGTCCACCCCCTCATCCCCGGGATTAACCGAGTGAACCTTCTTTGTACTGACTCGAGAGCAAGTATGTCCTTTCTTAAGTATGGACACCAAAACTGCACGCAGTATTCCAGGTGCGGTCTCACCAATACCTTGTACAACTGAAGCAATACCTCCCTATTTTTATATTCTATCCCCCTAGCAATGAAAGCCAACATTCCATTGGCCTTCTTAATCACTTGCTGCACCTGCATACTAACCTTTTGAGTTTCGTGCACCAGGACCCCCAGATCCCTTTGTACTTCAGTACTTTCAGTTTCTTGCCATTAAGA
Source organism: Somniosus microcephalus (assembly GCF_052327205.1). NCBI lineage: Eukaryota > Metazoa > Chordata > Chondrichthyes > Squaliformes > Somniosidae > Somniosus > Somniosus microcephalus. Next base: position 188,234,859 of record NC_140993.1, on the reverse strand, counting down.
TAATAACTTGCTCTACGATTTTTCCTGCCAAAGTGCATAACCTCACACTTTCCAGTATTGTATTCCATCTGCCAAATCTCTGCCCACTTACTTAGCCTGTCTATGTCCCCTTGCAGGTTTTTTATGTCCTCCTCACTCATTACTTTCCCTCCCATCTTAGTATCATCTGCAAACTTTGATATGTTACACTCGGTCCCCTCCTCCAAATCGTTAATATAGATTGTAAAGAGTTGGGGACCCAGCACTGACCCCTGCGGAACACCACTAGTTACTGATTGCCAGTCTGAGAATGAACCATTTATCCCAACTCTCTGCCTTCTGTTAGATAGCCAATCCTCTGTCCATGCCAGAATATTACCCCCATTCCCGTGATATTTTATCTTAAGCAATAATCTTTTGTGTGGCACCTTGTCAAATGCCTTTTGGAAGTCTAAATACACTACGTCCACTGGTTCCCCTTTATCCACCCTATACGTTACTTCCTCAAAGAACTCCAGCAAATTTGTCAAACATGACTTCCCCTTCATAAAACCATGCTGACTTTGTCCTATTAAATTATGATTATCCAAATGTCCTGTTACTGTCTCCTTAATAATGGACTCCAAAATTTTACCTACCACAGATGTTAGGCTAACCGGTCTATAGTTTCCAGCCTTCTATCTACTGCCCTTTTTAAATAAGGGTGTTACATTAGCAGTTTTCTAGTCTGCCGGGACCTTTGCCGAGTCCAGGGAGTTTTGGAAAATTATTACCAATGCATCCACAATCCCTACCGCCACTTCCCTCAAGACCCTAGGATGTAAGCCATCAGGTCCAGGTGATTTATCCGCCTTGAGTCCCATTATTTTACCGAGTACCACTTCCTTAGTGATTTTGATCATGTTTAGCTCCTCCCCCCCTTTAGCCCCCTGTTTGTCCAGTGTTGGGATATTCTTACTGTCTTCTACTGTAAAGACTGATGTAAAATATTCATTCAGTGTTTTTGCCATCTCCATATTTCCCACCATTAATTTCCCGGTCTCATCCTCTAAGGGACCAACATTTACTTTAGCCACCCTTTTTCTTTTTATATAACTATAAAAACTCTATCTGTTTTTATATTTTTTGCTAATTTACTTTCATAATCTGTCTTCCCTTTCTTAATCAATCTTTTTGTTATTTTTCGCTGTCTTTTAAAGTTTTCCCAATCCTCTATCCTCCCACTCGATTTGGCTACCTTATATGCCCTTGTTTTTAGTCGAATACTATCCTTAATTTCTTTACTTAGCCACGGATGGCTGTCTTTTCTTTTACACCCTTTTCTTCTCAGTGGAATATATATTTTTTTGAAGTTGTAAAATAACTCCTTAAATGTACACCACTGATCATGTATCGTCTTACCCTTTAATCTATTTTCCCAATCCACTCTACTCAATTCCGCTCTCATACCTTCATAGTCTCCTTTATTCAAGCTTAGCACGCTTGTTTGAGATCCATCCTTCTCACCCTCTAATTGAATATGGAATTCAACCATGTTATGGTCACTCATTCCAAGGGGATCCTTTACTAGGACATTTTAAATTAATCCCATCTCGTTACACAAGACCAGATCTAAGTTTGCTTGCCCCCTGGTCGGTTCAGTTACATACTGCTCAAGAAACCCATCCCTAATACACTCAATGAACTCATTTTCAAGGCAGCCCTGCCCAATTTGATTTGTCTAATTAATATGATAGTTAAAATCCCCCATAATTATAGCCTCAACTATTTCCTGATTGATACTCCATCCAACAGAGTTGCCACTGTTCGGAGGCCTATAGACTACGCCCACTAGTGTTTTTTTCCCCTTATTATTCCTTACCTCCACCCAAACTGTTTCATTATCCTGATCTTTTGACCCAATATCATTTCTCTGTATTACAGTGATTCCTTCCTTTATTAACATAGCCACCCCACCTCCCCTTCCTTCCTGCCTGTCCTTCCTGATAGTTAAATAACTTGGTATGTTTAATTCCCAGGCATTGTCACCCTGCAGCCATGTTTCTGTAATGGCCACAAGATCATACCCATATGTAGTTATTTGTGCCATTAACTCGTCTATTTTGTTACGAATGCTACGTGCATTCAGATAGAGAACTTTCAAATATGTTTTGTGACACTTAGTTCCTGCTTTTGCCCTTTTTATTACTTTACCTTTTACTCCATACCTTCTGCCCCTTCCTGACACGCTCTGGTTTTTAATTTCCCCAGTGCTACCTAAGTCTATGACCTTCTCTGTTGTCATTTTTATTATTTGCTCTCTAGGAACCTCCCCCCCACTAGTTAGTTTAAAGCCCTCTTTACAGAGTAGTTATGTATTTTTATTTATTGTTGAAATATCAAGGGCCAAATATGATTCCCTTGTCCAAAAATGGGCAAAATATCAAAAGGTTAATAATTTATGCCACAAACAAGATTGCTCAGCTTTTCTGCACACAAATTAACCATTTACTTTACTGTGCCCCTCCAGCCCAGATGTATTTTGAATAAGACTAAATCATTATCAATTTCTCCAAACCATTTTCTTTTCCCAATATAAATACCATTGTTAATTGGATTACGAGATTGGGGAGCTGAAATTCAACTTTAGCAGTGGCGCAAAATGGGTGTTAGCTGATAGTCCGCCCATTATATACCCACCTAGCTGTAAATTCCATTGAAGACAAACTATAAAGGGCGGCCTATTTACTACTGTCCGCTCTGCACCCCTACCAAAGTTGGATTGCACATCCTACTTGCTCAACAGAAACCTGGCGGCTGGGCAGTTAAAATCGACCTGCGTGAAAGCTGCCAAGATTGCAACATCTGCAATTTTAACCTGCTCTCCCAAACAGGCAGCAAGGACACATGCCTGGAGCCAACTGGGTCCTTCTTTACATGTGCATGTTGCAGCCCTATGACATCATTGAGGCCCAACTGTAACCTCAGGCCTGAGCAGGGAATCCAACTGGAGTTAAAATCAGGGCCATGTCTGAAGAATAGGTAAAATAAGATGAAAAAACTGCAAATGCTGCAAATAAAAAATAGATGTAGCTGCGAGTACACAGCAGGTCAGTCAGCATTGTAAAGAAAAAAAGACTGATTATGACATTTTGGGTATGTATGCTTCTGACAAACTTTACATATGCTGACTGGCTTGCAGTGTATTTCCACCTTTATCTGTTCTTTTATTTCTAAATAACATGTAAGCCCTGAAATTGCTCAGGCTCCAATCCTGGCACTTTTACCATTTTAGAAAAAATATTATCGGTATATGTGATGCGCTTCCAGTAGAAAGCCCCAATGGACTGCACTAAAGATTGCTCCATTCCAAATCCACTTGCAAGAAATCACTTACTACATTTATTGTAGTCTTGTCCCACCCTATTAAGTTCTCTTCAAAAAAACATATACAATTGAAGCCACTTCAGCGGCACATAGATAAGTGGGATGTCTACTTTATAGGGATAATGATAACTTGCTGCAAAATGATTTTCCTCAATGATTTCCTGTGAACTGACAGGTTTAGCAGGATGAAAAATGAAAGTACAAATAGCCATTTCCTTGTTAAGGCTTTGTTAAAACCAATAAGAAAAATCAAATGGAGAATTATATAAGGTAGGAAAAAATTGAAAAAGGAATGTTAAATTCCAGATGAGATCTGAAGTGAGTGCATTTACTGAAGGGCAAGATTACAAAATATCAAGACAAAACTGAATAATAGAGGACTGTGCCCACTGTTGAAAGAGGCTTCAGTGAAAAAGAAATTCGAGCATTGTGTAAAATGGACTGCCGATTCACTATTGCCTGATTCACGCTAATACCAAAGGCAATTTCACACCCAATGACACATTAAAGGTAGTACCCCATGGTGTTGCTTTACCACAACAGAATTAGCTACCTGCACATGGTTGAAGAGCAATTCCTGAGTGGACTCAGTTTCAACAGAAAGGCTGTGATGGAAGAGTGCTAGCTGATCAAGGAAAACTTGCAGGGTTTCAATGTATTCTGGCCGTTAACCCATCCTACATATTAATTACATGCTGGAGGTTTCTGATGGGTCAAGCAAAATTTAGGCTCTCATCTCAATCCATGCTTCCCAGGGAAAGCACATTCAATTCCCGGATGCCGAAAAGGGGGCAAAGACCTGTCACGTCAGGCCTCTACCCACACTATGATGCCCTGGCTTTCCAGGCCTTACCTATGTGGGCGTAACTATCCTGTATCTCCAATTGGTACAGGCCCAGGAAGCTGATGCTAATGAATGCAGGAGAGAATGTTCCTGCACCCCTCATCTACTTTCCTGTAAATCCATCCTTGTGGTGCCCAAATGCAGGAGTAGCACAATATGCTGGTGGTGGACTTTCAGTGGTTCAGGGGCAACCTTAAAAAGGAAACTGACGACAAATTATTCTTTTTGTTGCTTCAGCAGGATCTCCAGAAGCATCCAAAAGGAACTGAGGCCAATAGCTGTGGTCGTACTTCTGACCTGTTCCCAGCACAAGGTCCTTTCGGGGGGTGGGCCTGCACAGGTGGATAATCCCCCAGGGCAGAAAATCTGGGTGACGTGTAGCCTTCACTGATGCCGCACACCTCCCAGATGTTGTGTCTATCCGGCGCATGGTGTGTGCTGGGGGTGAAGGAGTATCTGTGTTATAATGTTTTCAACGATGCCACAGCCTTTTAAAAACAAAGGAACAATGGAGGTCGAGCTCTGTGCTGCAACCATAATTGATGATATATTTGCACAAACTCCTTATACAAGCAGTGAACAGCTGCAGTGAGGCATAAGGGTGCACTGTGTAGATATTTTGAATTTAAAGCTTTGGATGCTTGAGCTGTTAGGAGAGGATAGGGGCTTACAATGTTTCCCATGGAAGGTCTGCAAGATTTTCTGAATATTGTACAATATTGCTATCCATATCCATCTTACCATGGATTCGGAAAATGAGCAAGCCACAGAAGAGTGGTAATATGTTGCATAACAGCCAACAGCAGCAGAGCAGCCATTGCAGGTGGGGAGATAGTGGCATTTATATTGGACACCCAGCAGGAAACTGGCATGAGGTGTCCAGAGCAAGAGCAACAGTTGCCCAGAGGACCTGGCGGCAATCCATCCCAATTTCCAATTGCCCCTAATTTGCATGGTTGAGGCAAACTGCGGCACAAAATGTGCTCCTAATAGGCAGCTTGCCAATTAGGTAGCAGGAAATCGGATATTGCTGCAAGTTCTTAGGGGCCCACAGGAGTGCAAATGGGAAGGGTATTCCTTGTGGTCAAAGCAGGGCAGCAATCCTTCCCTTCCCCATTTGCAATGCCTGTCCGTAAGTCAGCAGGGAAGACGTCACTGCACCTCCCTTCTGCTTGGACTCAAAAGCTGCTATTGTCCTCACAATCACTTCTCCCTCTTGGCCACACTTGCTACTTCTTTCTGTCATCATACACACTGTGGTAAGCTGGCTCATACATAAAAGGGGTTTGAAAGCTCTTGCCCAGGGCAAGTATTAATTCACTTCCACTCTTCTTGCAGGAGAAACAGACAACCAGCACAGGAGGATGTTTGCCAACATTCACATCTATGGAAGAGAACACCAGTGACACGGCAGTCAGCGTTGGAGATGGTGATGCTGGAGGCCTATCACACCAGGGTTTATTGGCATCTTCTGATGTGCCTCAATAATTCCGAGACTCGAAGTTAGCAGAACAAAAACAAGGCTTTTATTAACTTAGAAAGTAACACGTAAGAGAGAGAGATGCCTTCCTTCTGGAGACTGAGGCCAGACTGAAGCTAGCTTACAAACGGGGCCAGGTATGGGCGGAGCCCTACACACAGCACATTCCAGCACATTCCAGTATACAATACAGCACATTCCAGTACACAATACAATGAGGTCTGGGGGAAGGGAAATGACACTGAAACCGATCTCAGTCACAGGCAGTGGTGAATGGAATATTTCATCACATTCACCCCTTCTATAGATTTAGTCTGTTCGGGGGTTTGATAGTCCTCTGCGACCGACGTGGCTGTTGCGGTGCCGCGGGTGTCGGCTGGGTGTCCCCGGTAGCCTCCTGGGTCTCTGCCGGGGGTGCCGCCAGGGTTGTTGGAGGGGTAGTTGGTGGGGGTGCCGTTGGTCGGTGTTCTTCCGGGGGTGATGAAAGAGTAGTGGGTGGGTAAGAGTTGCTGTGATCGTCGTTGCCGCTATTGCCGTGGTTGTTGTCGATGCCGGCTGGGGCGACGTCTTTTATGGACACGGTGTCCTCCCTTCCGTCGGCGTGCCGGACATATGCGTATTGGGGGTTGGCGTGGAGTAGGTGTACTGGCTCCACGAGAGGGTCCGTCTTGTGGCCCCTCACATGCCTTCGCACGAGTACCGGACCTGGGGTGGAGAGCCATGATGGCATGGATACGCCTGAGGTGGATTTCCGGGGAAAGACAAACATTCGTTCATGAGGCGTGGTATTAGTGGCCGTACACAATAGCGACCGTATCGAATGGAGCACATCCGAGAGGACTTCCTGCCAGCGGGAGATAGGGAGGCCCTTGGTCCTTAGAGCTAGAGTGACTGCTTTCCATACTGTCCCGTTCTCTCGCTCCACTTGGCCGTTACCCCGGGGGTTGTAGCTGGTGGTACGGCTCGTGGCGATCCCCTGGACAGCATGTACTGGCGTAGCTCTTCACTCATGAAGGACGCCCACCTATCCGTATGGATGTAGCTCGGCATACCGAACAGGCAGAACAGGCTGTTGAGGCATTTAATGACCGTGGCGCTGGTCATGTCTGGGCAGGGGAAGGCGAATGGGAACCGGGAGTATTCGTCCACAATGTTCAGGAAGTAAACATTGCGGTCGACGGACGGGAGGGGGCCCTTGAAATCTAAGCTGAGCCGCTCAAAGGGCCGTGTAGCTTTGATTAAGTGGGCTCTATCTGGGCGGTAGAACCGAGGCTTGCACTCAGCGCAAGTGCGGCAGTTCCTGGTCAGGGACCGAACTTCCTCAATCGAGTAGGGTAAGTTACGGGACTTTATGAAGTGGAACAGCCGCGTGACCCCTGGGTGGCAGAGGTCGTTGTGGAGGGTCTGTAGCTGATCCCCGGTGGCGCTGGCACACATCCCTCGTGAGAGGGCGTCAGGGGATTCGTTAAGGGCCCCTGGCCGGTAAATGATGTCGTACTCGAAGGTGGAGAGCTCGATCCGCCACCTAAGAATCTTATCATTTTTAGTCTTCCCCCTCTGTTTATTATTGAACATAAACGCTACCGACCGCTGGTCGGTAAGTAGGGTGAAGCGTTTGCCGGCTAGGTAGTGGCGCCAGTGGCGCACTGCCTCCACGATGGCTTGGGCCTCCTTTTCCACGGAGGAGTGTCTGATCTCGGGCCCTTGGAGGGTCCTCGAGAAGAAAGCTACGGGCCGCCCCGCCTGGTTGAGGGTGGCCGCCAAGGCGAAATCAGACGCATCACTTTCCACTTGAAATGGAGTGTTCTCATCCACTGCCTGTAACGTGGCCCGCTCAATATCCTGCTTAATGCTTTTGAAGGCGGCGTGGGCCTCAGCAGAGAGCGGGAAAGAGGATGCTTTCAAGAGGGGGCGGGCTTTGTCGGAGTAGTTGGGGACCCATTGGGAATAATAAGAAAATAACCCCAGGCACCTTTTCAGGGCTTTGGGAGTGTTGGGCAGGGGCAGCTCCCGTAGGGGGCGCAATCGGTCGGGGTCTGGCCCGATTTCCACATTCTCCACCATGCTGCCTAGTATGCAGAGGTGTTGTAAATGCACTTGTCCTCGTTGTAGGTGAGGTTGAGTTTTTGTGCGGTTTTCAGGAACCTCTCGAGGTTCGAGTCGTGATCCTGCTGGTTGTGACCGCAGATGGTGACGTTGTCGAGGTAGGGGAAAGTTGCCTGCAAGTGGTGGTCATCGACCATGCGGTCCATCTCCCTCTGGAAGACCGAGACCCCATTCGTCACCCCAAAGGGGACTCTGAGGAATTGGTAGAGGCGTCCGTTCGCCTCGAAGGCGGTGTACGGGCGGTCCTCTGGTCTGATAGGGAGCTGGTGGTACGCTGACTTGAGGTCGATGGTGGAGAACACCCGGTATTGGGCGATTTGGCTCACCATTTCTGATATGCGGGGTAGCGGGTAGGCGTCTAGTAGGGTGTACCTGTTGATCGTTTGACTATAGTCGATCACCATCCGTTTCTTCTCGCTACCCCTTACCACTACCACTTGGGCGCGCCACGGGCTGTTGCTGCGTTCAATAATGCACTCTTTCAGGAGCCTGTCTACCTCGGTCGCGATAAACCGCCTGTCCTCCCAGCTGTACCTCCTGCTTTTGGTCGCTATTGGCCGGCAGTTAGGGGTAAGGTTCGCGAATAGCAAAGGTGGCTTTACCTTCAGGGTAGCCAGACTGCACACTGTGAGGGGCGGCTGGGACCCACCGTACTTGAGCGTGATGCTTTGGTGGTTGCACTGGAAATCCAGGCCCAAGATCACGCTCGCACATAGGTTCTTCATGATTAATACTTTAAAATTATCATATACAGTTCCGTTAACGCACAATTGTACCGTGCAGTAACCCAGAATGGTCGATGTCTGGGTTTTATCAGCCATAGAGATGGTACCCTGAGTAGGGACCACCTTTAGGGAGAGTTGTTGTGCCAGTTCTGGGTGGATAAAGCTCTCCGTGCTTCCACTGTCAATTAAGCATTTAACCCGGCACCCGTTTACCTCGATGTCCACCATTGATCTGGATAGCGGGTGCGGCCTGGTCTGGTCCACTGTGACCGATGCCACTGTAGGGCCCTGATCGATACAAGATGGCGTCCACGCTGTCTGCTCACAAGATGGCGGACCCCACGAGGTCGGGCAAGATGGCGTCCAAGATGGCCGCTGCCACAGCGCACACGCGACGGTGGCGGGTTTTCCGGCGGTTGGTTTTCCGGCGGGGTTCCCTCTGCACACCTTCCCGAAGTGCCCCTTCTTACCGCACTTAAAGCAGGTGGTGCCTTTCGCCGGGCACAGGTTTCTGGTGTGCTTTGGCTGCCCGCAGAAGTAGCAGTTGGGTCCCTGACGCGTCACGGCTGTCGTAGGGCTTCTGGGGGGAGAGCGGGGCCCAGCCGGTGTCGGGCTGTTGGGCGGGGAAGATGCCTTCCAAGATGGCGGCGCCCTCAGTGCACACGTGGTGGCGTGGACGGCGCGGGCTGAAGAGTAGGCGTCTGAGTTTCTCTGGGCCACATCCAGGGATCGCGCGGTGTCCGCAGCCTGTTTCAGGTCCAACCCCGTTTTTTCCAGCAGTCTTTGCCGGATGTAAGTGGAGCTGAGGCCTGTGATGAAGGCATCGCGAACAAGCTCGTCAGTGTACACTGCGGCTTTTACATCTCGGCACTTGCAGTCTTTGCCAAGCATTTTCAGGGTGCTTAGGAACTCCTCCACCGATTCCCCAGGTCGCTGTGCGCGGGTAGCGAGCAGGTGCCTAGCATACACCTCATTCGTAGGCTGCTGGTAATGCGCCTTTAAGATGTCGCAGGCGGCCAGGTACGTTTCGGCGTCTTGGATGAGGGGGTAAACCCGGTGGCTTACCCAATTCCGCAGAATTCCGAGCCTCATCCTCGCAGCGTCCGTAGCGTCTTTGACGGCTGCGGAATTGTCCAGGAAGAATTCCATACACTCAAGCCAGTGTCCGAAGCGTGCTGATGCGTCCGGAGCATGTTGATCCAAATCCAAACGTTTGGGTTTCAGGAGTTGATCCATAGTGTTGAAAAATAAGTTAATAAAATTGATGTGCCTCAATAATTCCGAGACTCGAAGTTAGCAGAACAAAAACAAGGCTTTTACTAACTTAGAAAGTAACACGTAAGAGAGAGAGATGTCTTCCTTCTGGAGACTGAGGCCAGACTGAAGCTAGCTTACAAACGGGGCCAGGTATGGGCGGAGCCCTACACACAGCACATTCCAGTATACAATACAGCACATTCCAGTACACAATACAATGAGGTCTGGGGGAAGGGAAATGACACTGAAACCGATCTCAGTCACAGGCAGTGGTGAATGGAATATTTCATCACATCTTCCATTCCTCTTCTCTTTTGACTCAACTCTTTCAGTATAACACTCACTAACCTCCTGAAATTGACAACCTGTTGTTACATTGCACTGCCACTGATTTGCTATTGCTTGCTCTCTGAACTACATTTTAAACCTTCACCCTTTCCTCTTTTTCAATCAGAAGACTCAGTCACTAGTTACAGACAGGCTGCTGATGAAAATCTTGATGAGAATGCACCTCTTACTCTGCCAAGCGCCAGCACAGAAACTGCTGGGAAAGTGATGAATGTGTTGGCTTCAGCAAACAAATCATCAGTCACCTATTTAATACAAGCATAGACTGTAGAATGACTGATGAGGTTGCTGATATTCCTCATGGCAGCCTGGAAGGAGCCAAAGGCAAAGAAGTTCAGGGCTGCAGTGACCTTGATCGCAACTACCAATACTGTGCTATCTGTAGCAGTTGGCTGCTTGGTCTTCTTGCTGGATGTTAATCAACTGTGGAGAATCAAAATCTCCTTATGCAGTGTTCTGCAGAGAACTGCAGGTATGTTGCTCTGGGATTATGAATTCTGCTGGGAGGGTACGGATTCTTCCACGCATCTCTACTTCTACTTGCTTTCCCTATCAAATGCATCTATTTATGTTCCTTGCTCCTGGATTCCTTGAAAGACCCCCATCACAAAACAACTGCAATGCCAGATACCCTTTAACAGGTCAGAACCTACAATTGTCTCTACAAGTACTTGCATATCCTCTAAGCTAAAAAACAAACTACTTCAAAAAAAAGTCTCTAAAACTCCATACAGCTTAAGTGAGAACAGCTGAGGATCCATTTAAACAGCATTTGAAATGGCTGCCTCAGGACTTGTAGCACCCATAGTTGGCGGGGAGGAACAGAATGTGACAATAGTCAGGTGTTAAGCTTGGAACATGGCGTTGGCATCATAATGATGTCATTTGATCCAACAGTGTCCTGCCAACCTCGGCCCCTATTTTTTTTTTTCCTTTTTATTTTCCTTTTTCTCTTTTTTTTTCTCTGAATGGCAGCTGTTGATGATTCTGCCATTGCCATTTACACCTCATCTAGAGCCATCTTTTGTTTCTTGACTTGTCCCATTACCATCTCTTTTTGCCTTGCACCATCATCCCTTTTGCCTTTTAATCTCTCCAGCCTTCCACCCTATCACAGACCTTCCCTTTTGTTCCTTCCTCCCCTCCTCCCTTTCCCTGCCCCTGCACGTGCTTAAAAACCTGTTACATCTCCAACTTTTTCCAGTTCTGTCGAAGGGTCAGCAACTTGAAACATTAACTCTGTTTCTATCTCCATGATGCTGCCTGACCTGCTGAGTGTTCCCAGCATTTTCTGTTGTTATTTCAGATTTCCAGCATCCGCAGTATTTTGCTATTGTGTCCTGCCAGCGTTACAGCAGAAGACCGGGAGAACCCCTGTGGAATTTCAGGATCTCAAGTTTCATTACTTGCACCTACATAAAAGCAGGGGTTACTATGAGTTTGTTACATGAATGGTGGCATAGTGGTTATGTTACTAGACTAGTAATCTATAGATCTGGACTAATGATCTGCAGACATGAGTTCATAATCCCACCACGGCAGCTGGGGAATTTACATTCAGTTAATTAAATAAATCTCGAATTAAAAGGTAGTATCAGTAATGATGACTGTGAAACTACTGGATTGTGGCGGAGCCACCCAAGGACTCAGAGCGGTTCTACATAATTCCTTTAACAGCAATGTAGTTACTGTCTGTGCCTGTACCTTTAATTACACTGTTTGACTGTACAATGCCTAGTTACCTTTACAACACGGTTTCAACGTGATGACATCATGCTGTTAGTCACATGATGCCCCAATGGTGGGAAGAACGTGATGGCGTCATGACGTCAGTCTTCTGATCAGAGGATCAGTCCTCGTGGAGCCCTCAAGGAGAGTAGACCTGTTATTGATGTGTTCTAGCAGTTTCCAGTTTAAACTCGTTTGGTTTCATTAAAGTTCATTAATTTAATTACCTGAGTCGAACACAGTCTTTTTGATAGGAACCTCCGTTCCTACATTGGTGACCCCGACTTCTACGAACGATTTTCGTGGAAGATTCGACATGGACACGAACGCTGTCATGCTGAAACTGCCACAGTTCTGGGAGCAACAACCAGACGCCTGGTTCATCCAGGCTGAAGCCCAGTTCGCCATTCGGAACATCATCGCGGATCAGACCCGTTATTATTACGTGGTCTCCGCCCTCGACAGCGCAACTGCATCAAGGATCATCAGCCTCATCGGTAGTCCTCCTACTGACAGCAAGTATGATGCAATTAAGGTGCAGTTGCTTCAGGTTTTCAGGCTATCAAAGTCGGAGCGTGCTCGCCGGCTCATCACGCTGCCCGGCCTCGGGGACTCCAAACCGTCCGAGCTCATGAGCCAAATGCTCACGCTCTTGGGTGCTGAATCGGAATGTTTCCTCTTCCGGGAGCTTTTCCTCTTTCAATTGCCTGAACAGGTTCAGGCTGCCCTAGCCAGCTCCGACATTACAGACTGCACCAAGCTTGCGGCCGAAGCTGATAAGATTTTCACGGTTACTCAGCATTGCTGCGCGGCCACGAGGCGCCCACCCCCCACAGACGCGCTCCCGGCTTCTCCTACAGCGGGCTGGTGCTCCTACCACACCTGTTTTGGCGCGAAAGCATGATGCTGCCATTCCCCCTGCAGTTTTTCACCCCAAAAATAACCAAGAAGGCGCAGGCGGCGTCGCTGGCGATGGATGACCAAGTCTAACGGGCGTTCTGCGGTGGCGATGGCCGTCAGTTCTACGGGGAAACTCCTCTGTATCACTGATTCCCTCTCGGGCCGCCGTTTCCTTTGTGACACCGGGGTGCAGTGTAGCATTCTACCTGCGTCAAAGCTCGACATGCAGACTGGGAACCTTGGTTTTTCCCTTGTAGCGGCTAATGGCGCAGCTATTCGAACGTTCTGAAAGCGGCGGGTCGAAGTCTGTTTCGGCGGTCAGCGCTTCTTTTGGGAATTCGTCATGGCTACAGTCTCACAGGCTATCCTAGGGGCAGATTTTCTGTGTGCCAACAGCCTACTAGTTGATGTCCGGCACCGCCGGCTGATCAACGTGGCCACCTTCCACTCGATTCCGTGCTTCCACAGTACCTCCGTGGTGCGCTCCATTGCCTGTGCTTTCCCTCCTCCAGATGACTTCACGCGGCTCCTCGGGGAGTTTCCGGAGCTGACAAGGCCCACCTTCTCCTCTTCGGCGACAAAACATGGTGTTGAACATCACATCACCACTACTGGCTCCCCGGTTTATGCGTGGGCTAGAAGGCTCGAACCCGGCAAGCTCGCAGCTGCGAAGGCGGAGTTCGCCATAATGGAGCGGCTCGGGATCATTAGGTGATCGAAGAGCCTCTGGTCCTCGCCTCTCCACATCATGCCGAAACCAGGCGGCAGCTGGCGGCCATGCGGTGACTACCGACGCCTCAACGACGCCACCACTCCGGATCGGTACCCGATCCCGCATATCCAGGACTTCTCGGCCCACTTGGCGGGAAATTCTATCTTCTCTAAAGCCAACCTCGTCCATGGATATCACCAGGTTCCAGTGCACCCACAAGACGTCCCGAAAACCGCAGTCATCACCCCTTTTGGCCTCTTTGAGTTCCTGCGGATGCCGTTTGGCTTAAAGAATGCAGCACAGGCGTTCCAGCGTTTAATGGACTCCATTCTTCGAGACCTGCATTTCCTTTTCATCTACCTTGACGACATACTCATCGCCAGTGCCAGCAAGGAGGAGCACATCTCCCATTTGCGTTCCCTCTTTACGCGCCTCAGCCAACACGGTTTAATCATCAGCCCGGCCAAGTGCCAGTTCGGCCTGCAACAAATCGACTTCCTGGGAAATTGCATAACATCGGACGGCGCCGTCCCTTTGTCGACGAAGGTTGAGGCGGTTACTTCTTTCCCGCGGCCGTCGACAGTCAAGGCCTTGCAGGAGTTCCTGGGGATGGTCAACTTCTACCACCGTTTCGTCCCCAAGGCGGCTCAGCTCATGCAGCCCTTATTCGGGGCCCTCAAGGGCAAGTCCCGAAAAGATCCAATCAGCTGGACAGCTGAAATGATCCAGGCATTCGGCGACACCAAGAACGCTTTGGCCAACGCAACCATGCTGGCGCACCCACTTCCAGGTGCTACTATCACCCTTACCACCGACGCATCAGACTACGCCATCGGTGCAGTGCAAGAGCAGTGGGTCAACGGCACGTGGCAACAGCTGGCGTTTTTCAGCCGTCAATTACGAAAGAATGAAAAAAAGTACAGCACCTTCGATAGGGAACTACTGGCCCTTTTCCTCGCCATTCGGCATTTCCGGTTTTTATTGGAGAGGCGCCCCTTCACGGCTTTGGTCGACCACAAATCCCTTACGTTCGCCATGGCCAAGACCGCCGAACCGTGGTCCGCTTGTCAACAACGTCACTTGACGTTCATTTCTGAATTTACCACGGACATTCAACATGTGTCTGGCAAGGACAACCTGGTGGCAGATTGCCTCTCCCGTGCGACGGTCCACGCAGTGCACCTGGGAATCGACTACGCCCTCATGGCGGCAGATCAGGTTTCGGACTCGGAGATCCAATCAAATAGAACCGTTCCCTCTAGCTTCCAAGCGACCGACGTCATCTTCCAGGCCGCAGGTGCCACGCTCCTTTGCGATGTTTCCATCGGAGTTCCTCATCCCATAGTGCCAGTCACATGGCACTGGAAGGCTTTTGATGCCATACACGGGTTGTCGCACCCAGGGATGAAGGCTTCACAATGGCTTATGTCAGCCAAGCTCGTCTGGAAAGGTATGCACATCGATGTCCGTGACTGGGCTAATACCTGTGTCGTATGCCAGAGGGCCAAAGTCCAGCGTCATGTCAAGGCTCCAGTGGCTGCGTTCACTGTTCCGGAGCGTCGTTTCGACCACGTGCATGTGGACCTCATGGGGCCGCTTCCGCCTTCTCAGGGTTATACTCATCTCCTCACCATAGTGGACCGCACCACTAGGTGGCCAGAGGCAATTCCTTTGGTTTCCACCACGTCGGCAGACGTCGCTAGAGCTTTCATCTCCTGTTGGGTTGCCCGTTTTGGGGTACTGGCGGACATTTCCTCTGACCGCGGGCCACAATTTTCCTCGGATCTTTGGAATGCTGTGGCTCAGGGGCTCAGTACCAAACTTCATCGCACCACCGCCTATCATCCGCAGGCAAACGGCCTTTGTGAGTGATTCCACAGGCCGCTTAAAGCCTCTCTTCGGGCCAGTCTTCAAGGGGCAGGATGGGTGGACAGACTTCCATGGGTCCTGTTTGGTCTCCATACGGCGCCCAAAATCGATCTACATTTGTCTTCGGCTGAACTCGTCTATGGCCAGCCGTTCCGTGTACCAGGAGATTTCCTCCCTTCTCCCACAGAGCCATGGTCCACCTCCTGGCAACTCGTTCGCCACCAAGAAGCGGCCAGATGCTTTGCTCTGATACCTACATCCAATCACGGTTTGCAGACCTCCTACGTGCCACCAGGACTGAAGAATGCAGGGTATGTCTTCATCCACCACGACGCTCACCGGGATCCACTCAAGCCCCCTTACACTGGTCCTTTCCGCGTCATCGAACCGGGAGACAAATCCTTTTCGGTCGACGTCGGAGGGGAGCCGGATCACATCTTGGTGGATCGCTTGAAGCCGGCTCACCTGGACCTGGACCACCCTGTCGTAGTCGCTCAACCACCCAAACGTGGCCGACCGCCCGTTGCTGCCGCACCAGCTCAACCAAAGCTGCCTGACAACTCGACCGCGCTCGCTGCGCCTGCTCAGCCGCAACCGACTGCCAACTCGACCACCGGTCGTCAACTTCCTCTACCAGGGTATCGAAGTCGATCGGACAGGCTCATCAGGCCTCCTCCTCGCCTTACCTTTTCTGTGTAAGATTCGCGAAATTTTCATTAAATAATCACGTAGGAAAGTAGGGTTAATAAAACAGCTTTATTGACCAAAAGAAGCTTTTACAGAGAAACCTTTGATAAAAGGGCACACAAAATGGCCGCCAGACCTCGTGACCAGCTTCTGGGGCCATTTGAATTTCTGTTACTGCAAGCCAGACAGGCTTGTGGATTGAGGACATTAAAAGCCCGCGAAAACCAGTTTCGGGAAGCCGAAACTCATGGAACTGAGTATACATATTGATTAGATTATAAGTACAGGACAGATTTGGGTGGCAGGATGAGACCCATCAAGAAATGGGCGGACAATTGAATGAACGCTTAAGCCCATTACACTGTACAAAGAGAAGCCGTTTAACAGCCATCCAGGGCAATCTCCAGACCGATCAATATACAAACCAAGTTACGGTAACAAAGCAAAGACATTATCGGCCCAGGAAGGCCAGTTCAGCTATCACCGACTCCCGTTATGAAGACAAAACACCCCTGCAGAGAGTTCTGCCCGCCAAAATTATTACAAAGACAGGACTATGATTTGGCGGGAGATAAGAATGTTCCAAAAAGGTATAACTGTGGATTGAGTAAAGTCCATCAGTGAGTTCTCCATTGGTACGCTTGGGGACAGACTCTTCGGTACAGCACTTCGGTTCGGAGCATCGAAACTTCAGTTCGGAACGTGTTCAGTGTTCGGCCAGGCAAGGCCCGGCCACGACGAGAAGACGACGAGAAGAATTCGGCTTGGAAGCCAGCTCGGCCAGGCAAGGCCCGGCCACGACGGAAAGACGACGAGGGAGGCCCGGGTACTTTTGTCGGGAGATCATCGACGACCCAGGCCGGAGAAGAAGACACTCAGGGCCCGGTACTCCAGTTCTTCAACATCACATCGGCGAGCGCCCATCACAGGAGAACCAAGAGGAAAACAAGCTGCGCCAGAAGCTTCCAAACCCACGTGACAACGGAAAGCTGTGTCGAAAGGCTGCAAAGCCTTTTTCGCAATTCTTAAAGTGGTGAGCATGATCCCGAGTCCCTCAAATCGAAACTTAGTTAGGTCTAGGGGAGGGGGTTAAGGGTAATTGTAATGTGTTACCCCTTTTACGATGTGCCGTGTGTTCCCCATTTCTATAGAGTTAAGTTTAGAGATGTGTGCATGCTTGTAGTTGCTTTAATCTGTGCATATGACATGTATTTTATAATGCTGCAAACTGTTCAATAAAGGCATCCATTTCGTGCTATTCGACCTGGTCTATTGAGTTTTCTCTGCACTACAGCTCCCTGCACCTAAGTCCAAGGTCTAGAACCGTAGGGGCGAGTGGGTCGAACCACTCACGGGTAATTATTGCAAGAAGCCTGGCAGGAGACCAAAGCAAGCAAGAGAAACCCCCTACATCTGTTAAAGACAATTCTGGGGGGGCGCATGTGGTGGAGCAACCAAAGGACTCAGAGCGGTTATACATAATTCCTTTAACAGCAATGTAGTTACTGTCTGTGCCTGTACCTTTAATTACACTGTTTGACTGTACAATGCCTAGTTACCTTTACAACACAGTTTCAACGTGATGACGTCATGCCGTTAATCACGTGATGCCCCAATGGCGAGAAGATCATGATGACGTCATGGCATCAGTCTTCTGACCAGAGGATCAGTCCTCGTGGAGCCCTCAAGGAGAGTAGACCTGTTATTGATGTGTTCTAGTAGTTTCCAGTTTAAACTCATTTGGTTTCATTAAAGTTCATTAATTTAATTACCTGAGTCGACCTGTCTGTAAAAGCTTTTATAGATATGTAAAGAGAAAAAGATTGGTTAAGTCAAGCGTAGGTCCCTTGCAGTCAGAATCGGGGGAATTTTTAATGGGGAGCAAAGAAATGGCAGACCAACTAAATACATATTTTGGTGCTGTCTTCACAAAGGAGGACACAAATAACCTCCCAGAAATACCGCGGAACATAGGGTCTGATGAAAGGGTGGAACTGAAAGAAATCAGTATTTGTAAGGAAATGGTGTTAGGAAAATTGATGGGACTCAAGGCCAATAAATCCCCAAGGGCCTGATAATCTACATCCCAGGGTACTTAAGGAAGTGGCCCTAGAAATAGTAGATGCATTGCTGGTCATCTTCCAGAACTCGATAGACTCTGGAACAGCACCCATGGATTGGAGGGTAGCTAATGTTACCCCACTATACAAAAAAGGTGGCAGAGAAAAAGCGGGGAATTATAGACCGGTAAGCCTGACATCGGTAGTGGGGAAAATGCTAGAGTCCATTATAAAAGATGTAATAGCAGAGCACTTGGAAAGCAGTGACAGGATCCGACAAAGTCAACATGGATTTACAAAAGGTAAATCATGCTTGACTAATCTACTGGATTTTTTTGAGGATGTAACTGGTAAAATAGATAAGGGAGAACCAGTGGATGTGGTGTATTTGGACTTTCAGAAGGCTTTCGATAAGGTCCCGCATAAGAGGTTAGCGTGCAAAATTTAGGCACATGGGATTGGGGGCAAGGTACTGACTTGGTTAGAGAACTGGTTGGCGGACAGAAAGCAAAGAGTTGGAATAAACGGGTCATTTTCCGAGCGGCAGGCAGTGACTAGTGGGGTACCGCAAGGATCGGTCCTAGGATCCCAGCTGTTCACAATATATATTAATGATCTGGACGAGGGAATTGGATGTAATATCTCCAAATTTGCAGACGACACAAAGCTGGGTGGGAGGGTAAGCTGTGAGGATGTTGGGAAACTCCAGTACGATTTGAACAGGTTGGGTGATTGGGCAGAAACATGGCAAATGCACAACAATGTGGATAAATGTGAGGTTATCCACTTTGGTGGCAAAAACAGGAGGGCAGATTATTATTTGAATGGCAATAGATTGGGAGAAGGGGAAGTGCAAAGAGACCTGGGTGTTCTTGTGCACCAGTCGCTGAAGGTAAGCATGCAGGTGCAGCAGGCGGTTAAGAAGGCAAATGGTATGTTGGCGTTCGTAGCAAGAGGGTTCGAGTACAAGAACAAGGATGTCTTGCTGCAGTTGTACAGGGCCTTGGTGAGACCGCACCTTGAGTATTGTGTGCAGTTTTGGTCACCTTACCTGAGGAAGGACGTTCTTGCCATGGAGGGAGTGCAGCGAAGATTCACCAGGCTGATACCTGGGATGGCAGGAATGACGTACGAGGAGAGATTGTGTCAATTGGGCTTATACTCACTGGAGTTTAGAAGATTGAGAGGGGATCTCATCGAAACCTATAAAATTCTGTCAGGTCTGTGTAGTGTATGTACCTTTAAGGGGAGAACTACTTTTTACAGCTCCTGTATACTGTAGTACCGGCAGTGACCACACCTGTATATAAACCCTGAGTAGGGATCTGTACTGTTAGTTTTTGAGTGACCCTCATCCAGTAAACACCTGTTGATTGTTCCTCTGCAGTCTCTGTCTATTTGTTGAAGGACAACATACATCAAGAATCACAGATTTAACATTGGCGACGAGTCGATTCGAACCTACCTGTAACTCTGCAGAAGAAGGCCAATTCCAGGGGCACGGGCGTCGACCATCCGGCGGAGAATCCAACGAGACGGGCTGGCAGCAGGTACAGCGCAGGCCCTTCCCAGACGGCGGTGGCTGGAGCCGACTGACGGCACAGGGGAAGGCCGAGCAGCGTCGACAGGGTAAGAGAGAGGGTAAAGCGCACAGGGCGCAGCTGGGGTTGAAGACCGAGCGGCGTCAACGAGAGAGGCGCGCAGGAAAACGCGCAGAGCGCAGCTGGTCATAGAGTCATAGAGTCATAGAGTTATACAGCACGGATAGAGGCTCTTCGGCCCATCGTGTCTGCGCCGGCCATCAAGCCCTGTCTAATCTAATCCCATATTCCAGCATTTGGTCCGTAGCCTTGTATGCTATGGCATTTCAAGTGCTCATCCAAATGCTTCTTAAATGTTGTGAGGGTTCCTGCCTCCACAACCCTTTCAGGCAGTGAGTTCCAGGCTCCAACCACCCTCTGGGTGAAAAAGTTCTTTCTCAAATCCCCTCTCAACCTCCCGCCCTTTACCTTGAATCTATGCCCCCTAGTTATTGACCCTTCTACTAAGGGAAAAAGCTCCTCAGTATCCATCTCATCCATGCCCCTCATAATTTTGTACACCTCAATCATGTCCCCCCTCAGCCTCCTCTGCGCCAAGGAAAACAAACCCAATCTGCCCAGTCTCTCTTCATAGCTGAAGCGCTCCAGCCCTGGTAACATCCTGGTGAATCTCCTCTGCACCCTCTCCAAAGCGATCACATCCTTCCTGTAGTGTGGCGACCAGAACTGCACACAGTATTCCAGCTGTGGCCTAACCAGTGTTTTATACAGCTCCATCATAACCTCTTTGCTCTTATATTCTATGCCTCGGCTAATGAAGGCAAGTATCCCATATGCCTTTTTTACCACCTTATCCACCTGTTCCGCCGCCTTCAGGGATCTGTGTACTTGCACACCCAGATCCCTCTGACCCTCCGTCTTGCCTAGGGTCTTACCATTCATTGTGTATTCCCTTGCCTTGTTAGTCCCCCCAAAGTGCATCACCTCGCACTTTTCCAAGTTAAGTGTGTTCAAGGGCTGAGCAGCGTCCACGGGGGAAGAAAGGAAAGCGCGGGAGATGCCATTTGAGCCGCAGCGGAGAAGAAGGGAGAGCGCGGGAGACGCCATTTTTGAGCCGCAGCGGAGAAGAAGGGAGAGCGCAGGAGACGCCATTTTTGAGCCGCAGCGGAGGAGAAGGGAGAGCGCGGGAGATGCCATTTTTAGCCAGTCTAACCACACCCAGGGATGCCGAAGAGTGGCAGTGTCACAGCGTTCGACAATGAAGTCGAAGATTGGGCGACATATGTAGAACGCATAGAAGTGTACTGCAAGGCGAATGAAGTGCCAGATGACAGGAAAGCACTGGTATTGTTGAATTCCATGGGTGCAAAAACGTATGGCTTACTGTGAAACCTAGTAACCCCAGAGAAGCCAGTGGAAAAGGATTTTGAAAGCATAGTGGCAATCCTACAGGACCACTTAAAACCCACACCGCTGCTGATAGCAGAAAGATTTAAGTTTCACAAAAGGAACCAGCATAAAGACGAAAGTAATGCTGAGTATTTAACGGAACTGCGCAAGCTATCGAAACACTGCCAGTTTGGAACAGGACTAGCAGATACATTAAGGGACAAGTTTGTGTGTGGGCTTCAAAGTGAAGGAACCCAGAAACGGCTTCTATCAGAAAAGGATCTTACGCTGGACAAGGCTTTCAGCATGGCAGTATCACACGAAGCAGCCGCACGGGACGCTGCAGAGATACAATGGAGACCGCAAGAATATGGCACAAATGAAATGTCATATGGAGCAGTAAAGTGTTATCGCTGCAGCAGAACAACAAACGACCATGACGATTGTTGGTTCAAGGACCAAGTGTGCAGACAGTGTGGAAAAGTAGGACACATAGCAAGAATCTGCAGGTCGGGAAAGAAAACCAGCAGCAAGAAATCTCCACAAGAGAAGTACAAAAAGGTACATAAGGTGACGGAGAGTAGTTCAGACGAACAGAAAAGTGATACAGACAACGGAAGCAAGGAGCTGGGTTGTCTGAAACTACATAATGTAATCAAAATGGAGGATCAGCAAACTATCTGGGTCACGCTCAAGATAGATGGAGTCCAAGTGAAAATGGAATTGGACACAGGATCAGCCCTAACAGTCATAAACCGAAGGGACTACAAGCGGCTATTCTCACATATACCCTTGAGAGATACAGATATTGTCTTGAAGACGTACACGGGGCAAAAAGTCCACCCCAAAGGAAAAATAAGGGTGAACGTTATATATAACGGCAAGGAAACACCAAAAATGGACATATATGTATTGCCAGATGGAGGACCACCACTATTAGGACGTGAATGGATCCGGAAGATACAGCTAGATTGGCATTCCATACAAGCACTGACTGTAGATGCCAAAAAGGATGACGACGTCACACCTGGATGACTGTCAAAAATGCTAACTGACGCACAAGAAGTGTTCCAGGAGGGACTCGGAACACTAAAAGGCATAACAGCGACGATCAAAATAGAGGAAAATGCAAGCCCAAAGTTTTTTAAGGCCAGACCGGTGCCTTTTGCGATCCGTCCAGCCGTCGAAGCAGAGCTGGAAGGTTTGGAACGTTCTGGAGTACTGTCCAAAGTGGACTGGAGCGAGTGGGCTACACCCATCATTCCTGTAATGAAGAGGTCGTTGAGTAAAACGCCTGGGGAACCAAAGAAGGTTCGCATCTGTGGGGACTTCAATGTGACAGTGAACCCAGTCCTTCATACGGTACAATATCCGCTTCCGCGAATTGAAGATATTTTCGCCTCGCTACCTGGAGGAAAATGCTTCACTAACATTGATCTGGCCCAGGCGTACCTGCAAATGGAGGTAGAAGAAGCCTCGAAACAGTACCTCACGATCAACACTCATAAAGGTCTCTACCAATAAACCGGCTGGTGTTCAGGGTAGCATCAGCTCCGGCTATTTGGCAAAGGGCAATGGATCAAGTCCTGCAAGGGATTCCAGGGACCCAGTGTTATTTGGACGACATCCTGGTCACAGGCGAAAATGACAGTGATCACCTCGCCAACCTGGAGCAGGTGCTCACTAGATTGAAGGAATATGGGCTCCGAGCTAATCGCCACAAATGCGAGTTTTTCCAGAAGCAGATCTTGTATTGTGGCCATGTTATTGATGAAGAGGGGTTACATAAGTCCCCTGAAAAGATTGAGGCAGTAGTCAAGGCTCCAGCACCGGAAAATGTGTCACAACTGAGGTCGTTCCTCAGGCTGGTGAACTACTACCATAAGTTCTTGCCGAATTTGTCTACAGTACTACACCCACTGAACACCCTACTGCAAACGGGGGTACCATGGAAGTGGAATGACGAATGTAAACGAGCTTTCCAGTAGTGCAAAGAATTGATCACATCAAAAGAGGTGTTGGCTCATTTCAACCCAGCACTACCAATTTGGTTGGCGTGTGATGCATCACCCTATGGTATTGGAGCGGTGCTGTCGCACAAATTCCCGGACGGCTCGGAGAGGCCAGTAGCCTTTGCGTCTCGGTCACTAACCTCAGCCGAGCGTAACTACACCCAGATTGACAGGGAGGCCCTCAGCCTAGTGTGGGGAGTGAAAAAGTTCAACCACTATCTGCACGGGCAGAAGTTCACCTTGCTGACTGACCACCAACCACTTGTCTCCATCTTTAATCCAAAGAAGGGCGTTCCGGTGATGACTGCGCAACGGCTACAAAGATGGTCCCTTTTTCTAGGGGCGAACCAATATGAAATAGAGTATAAGGGCACGAAACAGCATGGAAACGCTGATGGGCTATCACGCCTGCCACTGCCTACTGCAGAGGAAGCACCAGCAGTGGACCCTGTCGAAATATTTTATTCGACTATAATTGAACGCTTGCCAGTAACTAACGCGGATATAGAGTAGGAGACCCAAAATGACCCAACACTGTCTCGGGTATATGACTTGATGGTGAAGGGATGGCCAACACATGGCGACTCACTGTTGCCAGCATTCTCATCCAGAAGAGAACAGCTGTCAGTATGCCAGGGGACCTTGATGTGTGGATCCCGAGTGGTAATTCCACCCAAGTTAAGGGAGAGAGTGCTCAATGAGCTTCACGAAGGCCATCTGGGAGGGGTGAAAATGAAAAGCCTTGCTCGGGCTTATGTGTGGTGGCCGGGGATCAATCAGCAAATCGAGGACCTGACAAAGAGCTGCTCAGGATGCCAGAAGGTCCAAAATGCACCACCACATGCCCCTCTACACCCATGGGAGTGGCCCTCCTCTCCATGGCAACGGGTGCATGTTGATTTTGCTGGTCCATTCATGGACTCAATGTTTTTAATAGCCGTGGATGCGCACTCGAAATGGCCTGAGGTGATCAAAATGTCCTCCACCACCACGGAGAAAACGTTTGCAGTCCTACGGACCATATTTGCCAGGAACGGCTTGCCAGAGCAGATTTGCTCTGATAACGGACCACAGTTTGTGTCCGAAGAGTTTCGGAAATTTATGAAAAGGAATGGGGTAAGGCATTACACATCCGCCCCGTATCATCCAGCCACAAATGGATTGGCTGAGAGGTTCGTACAAACCTTTAAAAAGGCAGTAAGGGCCATGTGCGATGACGACATTCCACTGCAGCATAAGGTGGACAATTTCCTGTTAGCCTACAGAAATGCGACACATGCAGTCACCAGCCAGACCCCGGCCATGATGTTCTTTAACCGAAGGTTGAGATCTCGTCTGGATTTGCTCAGACCAAATGTACGAAGAGATGTTGAGAATAAGCAATTCCAGCACATCAATGAGAAGCCGACAAGGAGCTTCAATGTAAGGCAACCAGTCTTGGCCCGTGACTACCGAACAGAGAAATGGCAACCAGGAACGATATGCACACGGCAGGGGCCACTAATGTACACAGTGGATGTTGGGGAGAACATTGTGAGACGCCATGTCGACCAGATCCTAGAGTCACAGGAACGAGTCAACCCCAAGGCTCGCGTACCTGGGGATGAACCCGACATACAGGTAGCATCTACCCCAGAAACAGTAGCATCGGAAGCTGATGAACCAACCGACGACAGGGGGCCAGAATCGCCTCCGCACCAAGAGCAAGACACTCAGGAAAGGCGCTATCCAGAAAGGATCAGGAAACCGCCCCAAAGACTGAATTTATAAATGGACTATTTTCAGTTAATGTTGCATGTTAAAAGTGTTAATTGTTAAATGAATGTTATGGTACTGTTAATCTAAAAGGGGAGGAATTATAGTATATGTACCTTTAAGGGGAGAACTTCTTTTTACAGCTCCTGTATACTGTAGTACCGGCAGTGACCACACCTGTATATAAACCCTGAGTAGGGATCTGTACTGTTAGTTTTTGAGTGACCCTCATCCAGTAAACACCTGTTGATTGTTCCTCTGCAGTCTCTGTCTATTTGTTGAAGGACACCATACATCAAGATTCACGGATTTAACAGTCTGGACAGACTAGATGCAGAAACGATGTTTCTGATGGCGGGGGAGTCCAGAACCAGGGGTCATAGTCTAAGGATAAGGGGTAAGCCATTTAGGACTCAAATGAGGAGGAATTTCTTCACCCAGAGAATGGTGAACCTGTGGAATTCTCTGCCACAGAGGGCGGTGGAGGCTAGTTCATTAAATATATTCAAGAAAGAGTTGGATATATTTCTTGAGGCTAAAGGGATCAAGGGATATGGGGAGAAGGCAGGGACAGGGTACTGAATTTGGATGATCAGCCATGATCTCATTGAATGGCAGAGCAGGCTCGAAGGGCCGAATGGCCTACTCCTGCTCCTATCTTCTATGTTTCTATGAACTCAGTCTTTTTGATAGGAACCTCCGTTCCTACAGGATTGTCATATAAAACCAATCTGGTTCACTACTGTCCTTTAGGGAAGGAAGCTCTGCCATCTCTTACCTTGTCTGGCCTATATGTGACTCCAGAACTGCCCCTCTGAAATGGCCGAAGAAACCACTCAGTTGTCAAGAAGGCAGCTCACCACCACCTTCTCAAAGGCAATTAGGGATGGGCAATAAATGCTGGTCTTGCCAGCAACACCCACATCCTGTGAATTAATTTTTAAAAACTTTCCAAAGTGACATCTATCGTCCCTGGCTGATCAGTATTTCACTTAACTGCACAAAAACAGTTCAGTCTCATAGCTGACTGTAAAGCTGGTAGGCTGGGGAGAATAGTCAAGCACGATAAGCCTAACAATTCACCATTCTGTTTGCATGTCTTCATGAATCAGCATTCTTGCCAGCCAATTGTGAGATCTGTTAATAGCAGACATTCTACTCAACCAGTTGGATGGAATTTGGCTATCTTGCTAAACCAGTGGGTTACCCTGTAGGAAATGATTGAGGGAAATCATTTTTCAGTGGGTCATCACTATAATGCAGATATTTATGTCCTGTTTAAATGGCTTTAGTTGTGTTCTCCATCCTGCCTAACCAAATGGATGGGATTTGGACATCCTGTTGACCAAGTGGGCCAGTCCAAAGGAAATCATTGAGGAAATTACTTCACAATGAGTAATCCCTATAAAGCAGAAATATCATTTATCTATGTCTTGCTTAAGTGGCTACCATTGTATCTTCCTTTTGAAAAGAGCTGCATAGCATGATGCAAGACTATGTTAGATCCAATAAACAGTTTACTGTAAGTGGAGTAATTATTAACTTCTCTGCAAGGAAAGGGTATCGGGAAGGTACAACTCCTGGATTATAGGGGACAAAGTGCACATACCACAGTGGTTTTCAAACTTTTCAATGTGGAGGTCTCCCTGCAAATATAAGATTATTAGGGATCCCCTGTTCTAACTTCTGAATGACAGGTGTCAGCCATCCAAAGGAAAACGGCAGAAAATATTTTTGATTTTTGAACCATGGGAGACAGACTTTTTGCCTTGGATTTGTTGGAGAAGCATAAATGTGGAAGGGATCTGCTCGGGTTTCCAAAATTATTAAGAACCAAAGGCAACATGAGATACAAAAATGTTACGCACTGGAATGAAAATTGAGCTGATTCTATAATGGACATGCGAACTGCTCTGCCACATTCCCATTCATGAGCTGAAGCTGAAAATTTACCCCAATATCTTCTAATGTTAAGTTTTCAAATATGACATTAACAGATGTGCTGTGTCAAGTTTGAGTCAATATTAATGGCATACTGTGCATGCCTACATTTCATTTGATTAGTGGTTGTCTTTGCAACTTTATTACAATAGGTTAGGTTGTGGCTTTGCCTGAAACCACATTTTTTAAATAGCTTAACTATTCCCAATAGGTCTGTCTACTCCTTTCAGTACAGACAGCACCAGTTCGCAGAATCTTCACACTGTAATTTCTAAGCTTAATTTTGTTTAATTTTTAACACCATGCAATATTTATCAAAGGCAATTTCTGTCTAAACATATGCAACCAGAGATAAGAAGTGATTATAGGGTGGATTTTCTTAGGGAGCAGTAGCACTGGGGTAAAAGAGGTGAATTGCACTTAACCTGGAACCAAGTGCCAGCAAACAATTGGGCATTGAAGGCCTGCTGTGAGGTTGCTGGCTTGAGTGTATTATTGGTGGAGTTTTTGTTTTTGGATGTCTGTAGGAATTTTTTGAATGTGTCAGCTAATATACTTTTATCTGCTGCTAAGAATGACATCCAGACTGGAATTGTACATTCGAGGACCCTTATTTAATGATAAGAGCCTGGAGTTTACTTCTGCAGGAGGATACTTTCCAAGATGGCTCCTGGCCTGGCAGCTCCCGAGGGAGCTCCTTTGCTGTGCAACTCTATCCCTGGCCATCCTTTGCCCTTTCTCCCCCAAGCTCCTCTCTTCCACTGTTTAAGCTCCCCTAGCTCTAATAATGGGTACATTGAGGCGCAAATTACAAATTCAAGCTCCAAGTTTAATGTTACCTGGGCTCACTGCCCACCTCACAACCATGCTTGCTCTTTGTTATCATCAGTGAGCACTGGAACTTTGCACAAATTTGGTTTCCAAGTCCTGGACTTCACTGGGTTGCACTGTACGGCTCTGCTCTGTGACTCTAATCTGCTATTCAGTTGCTTAAGTTTTAAGGTAACTTTGTCTATCTTAAAACCCATCCCCCATTGCTGTTAGTACCTGCTGAGATTATGACTGTCCTACTGGTCCTACTGTTTTTGCAGCTTTATTTTGCTACTCGGGCCTCGCCAGAAATTCACTCTCCTGGGCCGAAGTCCTTTTCTCCACCACTTCACCATCTTATAGCGACCTCCAACTTCGCCAACATTTCTCTGCCCCATGATTGATTCTGCACACCTCCTGGCTATTCATTTCCACAGAAATATCTCCATCAGTGCGTCCTCTGATGCTCTACCCTTCAAATAGCTTTTGGATTTAATCGCCCTCCACACCTATCTCCGAACCTAGACATCAGTTCGCCAATGCTACAAGCTGACTCCACTCTATCTACATCAATTTTGCAGTGTCCGTGTGTAGATAAAGACACTGAAGACAGGAGTTGGTTCATAGGTATTTACTAAGCAAGTCTGGGGGGGGGGTTCTAAAGGATATACACAATACACAGGCTTATATAGCCCAAGTGGCAATTACCGGCATTACTCACACCTGGGGCTCTTAAAGGCACATACACCACAATTCCTCCCCTTTTAGTTAACCAGTACATCATATTTTTAAGTAATTATTAATTACATGTTATATGCAAAATAATATACATTGCTGTATTAATTAATTATAAGTTAGTCTCTCAGGAGACTTCCTGACTCGGTCCGGATAACGCCTCGGGGGTGTAGTAGTTTCTGGTGGTGTAGTAGGTTCTTCTGGCAAGGCTGATTCGGCTTGAATGCCAGTGTCGGGTTCATCGGGTTCCAGTATCACCGGATCGGAGGTAGATATGGGTATCTCTACTTTATCGTTAGATGTATAGAGTGGTGGTGTAGGTTGTCCCTTTTCGGATGACTTGGTGATTTGGTCAGCATGGCGCCTTATTATGCTTTCTCCGATGTCCACGGTATACATCAGTGGTCCTAGTCGTGTGCAGATAGTTCCAGGCTGCCATTTCTCGGTACGGTAGTCCCGGGCCAAAACCGGTTGGCCTATCTGGAAGGCCCTAGTTGGCCTTTCATTCATGCCCTGAAACTGCCGGTTCTCCACGTCCCTTCGGATGTTGGGATTGACCAAATCCAGCCGGCATCTTAGGTTTCTATTGTAGAACATCATGGCGGGAGTTTGGTTGGTAACCATGTGTGTTGCATTCCTATATGCAAATAAGAAGTTATCCACCTTGTGCTGAAGTTTTATGTCTTCATTACCCATGGCCTTTATGGCCTTCTTGAAGGTCTGGACAAACCTTTCAGCCAATCCATTGGTGGCGGGATGGTATGGGGCGGACGTGTAGTGCTTTACCCCATTGTTCTTTAAGAACTTTCTGAATTCTTCGGGCACAAATTGCGGTCCATTATCAGAACATATCTGTTCCGGCAGCCCATTCCTGGCAAATATGGTCCTTAATACTGTGATGGTTTTTTCCGTGGTGATGGAGGACATCTTTATTACCTCCGGCCACTTGGAGTGTGCATCAACTGCGATTAAGAACATTGAGTCCATAAATGGACCAGCAAAGTCGATGTGCACCCTTTGCCAGGGAGATGAGGGTCACTCCCATGGATGTAGAGGGGCCTGTGGCGGAGCATTTTGGACCTTCTGGCATCCTAGGCAGCTCTTGGTCATGTCTTCGATGTCTCCATCAATACCTGGCCACCATACAAACGCTCTAGCTAGGTTCGTCATTTTCACTCCACCCAGATGCCCCTCGTGAAGCTCCTTTAGTACTTTATCCTGGAGTTTGGGTGGAATCACCACTCTGGAGCCACACATCAAGGTTCCTCGGCACACTGACAGTTGTTCTCTTCTTTGCGAGAATGCTGGCAATAGTGGCTCACCATGTGCTGGCCATCCCTTCACTGTTAAATCGTAGACCCGTGAGAGAGTAGGGTCATTTCTTGTCTCCCTTTCAATGGCAGAATTTGTCACCGGTAGACATTCCACTATGGTAGAGTGGAATATCTCCACTGGGTCTACTGTAGGTGCCTCTTCTACCGTTGGCAACGGTAGGCGCGATAAACCGTCAGCATTCCCATGCTGTTTTGACCCTTTGTGTTCAATGTTGTATTGGTGTGCCCCTAGAAAAAGGGACCACCTCTGTAATCTTTGTGCTGTCATAACGGGAACACCTTTTTTAGGGTTGAATATGGAGATGAGGGGTTGATGGTCAGTCAGCAAGGTAAATTTTTGTCCGTGTAGGTAATGGTTGAATTTCTTCACTCCCCATACCAGGCTGAGTGCTTCTCTGTCTATTTGGGCATAGTTATGCTCAGCTGAGTATAATGAGCGTGACGCAAAAGCTATCGGCCGTTCTGAGCCATCAGGGAATTTATGGGATAATACTGCTCCTATGCCGTAAGGGGATGCATCGCACGTCAGTCTGATTGGTAGTGATGGGTTGTAATGAGCCAAAACTTTCTCGGATGTGATTAAGTCTTTACATTTATGGAAGGCACGTTTACAGTCTTCGTTCCATTTCCAAATCACTCCTGTCTGTAGAAGATCATTAAGAGGGTGTAGAATAGTTGATAAGTTCGGTAAAAATTTATGATAGTAATTTATTAATCCCAGGAATGACCTTAATTGTGAAACATTTTCAGGTGCTGGGGCTTTTATAACTGCTTCAATTTTTTCAGGTGACTTATGCAACCCTTCCTTATTAATTATGTGGCCACAATATGATATCTGATTTTGGAAAAATTCGCACTTGGGGCGATTTGCTCGTAGGCCCCGTTCTTTCAGCCTAGTGAGCACCTGCTCCAAATTGGCAAGGTGCTCGTTGTCGTTTTCTCCTGTTATAAGGATGTCGTCTAGGTAGCATTGAGTCCCCGGAATCCCTTGCAGGACTTGCTCCATAGCTCTTTGCCAGATAGCTGGAGCTGATGCTACTCCAAAAACCAGTCGATTGTACTGGTACAGGCCTTTGTGTGTGTTTATTGTGAGATACTTTTTAGAGGTCTCCTCAACCTCCATCTGTAGATATGCCTGTGCCAAGTCAATTTTTGTGAAACGTTTCCCTCCGGATAGTGAGGCGAAAATATCTTCTATCCTCGGAAGAGGATACTGTACCGTGTGAAGGACCGGGTTTACAGTCACCTTGAAGTCACCACAGATGCGAATTTTTCTCTGTTCCTCAGAGTTATTTTTCAATGCTTTTTTCATGACTGGAACGATGGGTGTTGCCCATTCGCTCCAATCTATTTTGGATAATACGCCTGACTTTTCCAAATTCTCCAGCTCTGCCTCGACTGCCGGACGTATTGCGTATGGCACCGGTCTTGCCTTCAAAAATTTGGGAATTGCTGTATCGTCCACTTTTATTGAGGCGGTGATGCCTTTCAAGTTTCCTAGTTTCTCTTGAAACACTTCTTTGGCGTTGGCCAAGATGTCTTTTAATCGTTCAGGTATGATGTCATCCTTGTTTTTTTTCCTTCTTGGTCACCATCAGTGCCTGAATGGAGTGGCAGTCTAAACGTATCTTCCTTATCCATTCACGTCCCAACAACGGTGGACCACCATCTTGTAGAATGTATAAATACAACTTTTGTATTTCTTTGCCGTTGTATACCACAGGCACCTTTATTTTTCCTTTGGGGTATACTTTCTGCCCCGTATATGTTTTTAAGATAATGGATGTGTCTTTTAGAGGTATATGCGAAAATAGCCTCTCGTAATCTCGTCGATTTATTACGGTTAGAGCTGATCCTGTATCTAGCTCCATTTTAACTAGGGACCCTGCTATTATGAGGGTAACCCAAATGGTCTGGTAATCTTCATTGGCAATTGTAGTGGCGCTTCTTAGTTTCCAAACAGGCAGCCACTGAGCTGTGGGGCTGTTAACAACGAGTTGACGCGTGTCGAAATAAAACGTTCCCAAACGTAGCTTTGTCCTTTAAACTGTTTACTATAACACTTCACAAACGGAATTACAAAGCAGACACGTATAAACGAACACAGTCAAAAACTGTATTGCTCCAAACCTCACAACTTCTGCCTCCTTCAGCCACGTGGAGTTTAAACTGTAAAATGGCTGCATACCATGTGTGGCTTAGGGACTGTACCATTGTGGCAAGAATGAAGGGGGTGTCTCGGACTATACTACTGGAGCAAGAAAATAGGGGGTTTCTTAATACAATAAGTCAATCAGGTAAATTAACTGTATTATGCTATTTAACCAATATTTTAAAGTATTTTCTTAAGCTTTTATGGCTCTTACATTCCGGCCCCTAATTGACTAGGCACATGAAGCGTATCAATTACTCAAACATTAAGAGTCATAAACTAATGAGTTCAACATATTTACAATATAAGTGTCCACTTTTTTCGTTCAGGAGCTTTTCACGCTGCTTCTTGTAGCAGGCAGAGCTTTGTGATCGGTCTTTCCAGGGTACTGGTCTTGGTTTGCAAACAAACGCGACGAACGACGCCTCTGGAGTCTGGCATGGTCTTAATTATTTTTCCCATCAACCAAGAATTTCTAGGGGCTGAATCATCCATGATTAAGACAATGTCTCCGACAATGAAGTTCCTCTTTATTTTGGACCATTTTTGACGCTCCTGTAGCAGAGGTAAGTATTCTCTTGTCCATCTGGTCCAGAAAAGGTCTGACATATACTGAACTTGCCTCCACTTCCGACGGGCATACAGATCTTCCTTTTTGAAGACTCCCGGGGGCATGGCTGGCTGTGTTTTCAACAACAACAGGTGGTTCGGAGTCAGGGCTTCGAGGTCATTGGGATCATCTGATGTCTTAGTTATCGGTCGGTCATTAATGATGGCTTCGACCTCGCACAGAACGGTTTGGAGTCCCTCGTCGTCGAGCGCTTGCTGCTTCAGTACAGAACTGAGTAGTTTTCTTACGGTGCGTATCTGTCTTTCCCAGACACCTCCATGGTGGGATGCAGCCGGAGGATTGAAGATCCACTTAATTCCTGTTTGCATCATGGCTTCCTGTATTTTAAGCCGATTCCAACCTTCAATAGCTTCCCGTAGTTCTCTCACCGCTCCGACGAAATTAGTGCCATTATCAGAACGCATAATGGACACCTGACCTCTTCTACAGACAAAGCGCCGCAAGGCGTTAATGCAGGAATCAGTGTCAAGCGTGTGTGCCACCTCAATATGAACTGCTCTGATGGTCAAACAAGTGAAAAGCACACCATATCTCTTGACAAGGCTCCGTCCTCGCTTTACTTTGAAAGGCCCGAAATAGTCCACCCCTACGTTTGTAAATGGGGGCTTGTCTGGTAACAAACGGTCTTCAGGCAGGTCTGCCATTTTCTGCTCCCCAGCTCTAGCGTGTAACCGTCTGCAAACAATGCATTCAGAGAGTATTTTTCTTATTACAGAATTAGCTCCTGGAATCCAGTATCTTTGTCTTAGCTTCGCAAGCACGTGATTCCTCCCACTGTGTCCAATACTCTGGTGTATATGCTGAAGAATGAGAGTAGCAACCCGGAGGTCCTTAGAAAGGATAGCAGGATGCTTGGCCTCCTCTGGCATAGCAGATTTGTTTAGTCTCCCTCCCACCCTCAGTACTCCATCTTGCAGTGCAGGGTCCAGCTTGTAGATATGACTACCTTTCTTGATTGGAGTATTTCGCTGTAAAGCTTCGATTTCTTCTGGGTATCTTTGTCTTTGACTGAAGCAAACTATCTCCATCTCAGCCTTGGCCAAATCCTCCACGGTCAATGAATTCTTACCCAATGTGGTCTTGTACTGATGCATATACTGCTGTAGAAGCATTCTCTGCTTATCGGAGTTACTTTCAGACTGACTGATAGTGGCTCGGTACTCTTTTCTCTTACCGCTCAGGTGTAGCAGCAACTCTTTCAACCTTAGAAACCATGCAACTGCTTTCCTCAACTGGTGCCATCCTGAGAAATGGTTAACAAGCTTGTTCACTGTGTCAAAGTTCTCTTTCGTAGTTATGAGATTTACTGTGACTGATCTCTTGACTTCGACGTCGTCTTCAGCAATCTGACTTGGCATATCTGGTCTTTCTGGCCATGATCTCTCTGTTTCCAGCAGATAACTTGGGCCTTGTATCCAAGTTTCACTCCTCATGAAGTTTTCAGCCTTCAATCCCCGTGAGGCTTGATCTGCTGGGTTTAATGAGGTGTTTACATACCTCCATTGAGATGGTTGTGTAGCTTCTCTAATGGATGAGATTCTGTTTGCTACGAAGGTCTTGAAGCGTATCTTCTCATTCTCTATATACTTCAGCACCGTCGTGCTATCCGTCCAGAAGACAGATTCTTCTAGTGGGAGCTGTAACTCTTTCCGCATCGCCTGGTCAACTTTAACTGCAACAACCGCTGCCGTCAACTCCAGTCTCGGGATGGTGACCTGCTTCAGCGGAGCCACCCTGGATTTCCCCATGAGGAAGGCACAGTGTTTCTGGCCCTGTTGATTTGTCAGCAAGGGGTAAGTGGCCGTGCCATAGCCGTCCTCACTGGCGTCCGAGAAATGATGTAGTTGAGCCGTCTTTGTAACTCCAAAACTCACGGGCTTGATGCATCTACTGACGTTGAAGCTAGAAAGTTGTTGCAAATCTGTCAACCATCTGTGCCATCTCTGAGCTCGACCTTCTGGGATATCTTCATCCCATCCTCTCTTGTCTCTACACAGCTCTCATAGCATCAGCTTCACCGGCAGAATGAGTGGTGCCAGGAATCCAAGAGGGTCGTAGATGGAACTGACCACGGAGAGAATCCCTCGTCTTGTGGATGGTCTTTCGTTCACCATTATCCTGAAGTTGAACGTGTCTGACTCAATGCACCATTGTACACCAAGAGCTCTCTCGATAGGAAGGACATCATGGCTCAGGTCCAGATCTTTGACTTCAGTGGCTCTTTCCTTTTCTGGGATAGAAGCTAGAACTGCTCTGCTGTTGCTTATCCACTTAGTCAGATGGAATCCTCCATTCGAACACAGAGTTCTAAGGTCTCTTGACAGTGCGATGGCATCGTCTTCTGTTGACACGGACTTCAGACAGTCATCGACATAAAAGTTTCTGAAGATTGTCTCCACAGCCTCTGATGGTGCTTTGCCTTTGCCATCTTCTGCAGTTTTTCTGAGAGCGTAGCTTGCACAGCTGGGAGATGATGTGGCTCCGAACAAGTGTACGGCCATTCTACATTCCACCATCGCTTGACTAACGTCGCCATCTGGCCACCAAAGGAAACGCAGAAGATCAGCATCTTCATCAGGGATTCTGACTTGGTAGAACATTGATTCTATGTCTGCCATCATGGCAACGAGCTCTTGTCTAAACCTAGTCAAGACGCCAATGAGGGTATTAGTAAGATCAGGACCTTGAAGCAGCTGGTCATTCAGTGAAGTTCCTCTGAATGAGGCGGCGCAGTCAAACACTACACGGATCTTTTTCTTCTTTGGGTGATACACACCGTGATGAGGAATGTACCAGACCCTTCCATCGTCTCTGTTCAACTGTTCCTCGGGCACTTTTACAGCATAGCCTTTCGCTATGATGTTTCTCATGAAGCCTTTGTAGTCTTCGTGAAAGTCGGGGTTCTTGTTCAGCTTTCTCTTTAGACTGATGGCGCGTTGCTCTGCTATGCAGCGATTGTTCGGCATCTTCGCAGTCTGTCTTCTCAGTGGCAAACCAATGTGATAGTGGCCATCAATGAACTGTGTAGACCTTGTCATCAAATCCATGAACTGATGGTCTTCTTGTGACATCTCTGTCTTTTCCTCACAGCTGCGTTCTGAAAAGTCTGCGTTGAACTGCTGTATCAACAGCTCTTCAATGCTTGCGATAGAGATGCGATTAACTGTGACATTTTGTCGTTCCTCCTTGTTCGACTTGTTGCCATCATCTCTCCTTACCGGTCCATTGACTACCCATCCAAGGGCTGTCCTGACGGCGTAGGGTCCGTCATCCTTGCTGTTTATCACCTGCCATGGCTCCATAGTTTTGTAGGCATTGGTTCCAATTAATAGGCCAATTTCTGCTTCAATGTATGGGAGACGCACCTTTTCTAAGTAAGGCCATCTATCCACATCCTTCTGCAGGGCTAAGTTCCCTATTCTAACAGGAATCTCCCTCTGTGTGAAAACATTAGGCAGGTCTATGAAGTCCTTCTCTTCAAGTCCACACACTTCTAAGTCTGACAGGATATAACTTTGCATTGACTTCTCAAGACCCATGGTGCGTAATAGGATTTCTGTTCTTCTGCCTCTAACGTTCAGCTGTCGCATGAGTGATTCTGTGCAGAACGTTGCTGAACTACCTGGATCCATGAAGGCGTAAGTCTCCACAAGCTTCTCGCTCCTCTTAGACTTGATCTTTACTGGTACGATGGCAAGAATACAATCACTGTCACCGGCCCCAGTGAGTCCACAAGTCTCTGGTTCTAGCGACACCAGAGCACTTGAAACAACCTTCTCGTCGGTATTGTTTTCTTCACTCTTCTTAGAGACTTGTTCTTCTTTATGGATATGCAGCAGACTGGGATGTTTCCGAGTGCACTCTCTGCATGTTGTTCTTTGCTTACAGTTTCTGCTCAGGTGCCCCTGAGAGAGACATCCAAAACACAGGCCGTTGTACTTCAGGAATTCGATTCTGTCCTTATGTGGCTGTGCTTTGATGTCGCTGCAGAAATCCAATGTATGATTCTTCTGGCAGAATAAGCATGGCTTCTGAAAGGCATTAGCAGGCGTCACTGTGCTGCTCTTTTTGGGAGATGAGTTCTGGGGCCTTTCTTCCTCGGCCTGAGTGACGATAGTTGCAAAGCTGCTTCCCCTGGAACCACCTTTCCTGAGAGTCTTTGATTCAACAGGCTTGGCCTTCACTCTTCCATCGGTGGTCGGGCTGGCGTCCTGGATGTTTCCAAACAATGGGTCCCTAGCAATTTTAGCCTGTTTGTCTATGAAATTCACTAAGTCTGCAAACCTGGCTCTACTTTTCCGTCTCTCCATTATCTCAAAGGCTGTTCTTCTCCATTGTTCTCTCATCCTGTAAGGAAGCTTAGAGATGATGATTCTCATAGTCGTAGGATTGTCCATCTCTTCCATGAATTCAACATCCTCCATGGTGTTGCGACATCCTATGAGGAAAAGAACATATGCGTTCAATGCCTCTCCGTCCTCCGATCTGATCTGTGGCCACTTGGTAGCCTTTTCAATATATGCAGTGGCTATCTTCAGCTCGTTACCATAGTGCTCCTGCAGCAACTTCCTGGCTTCTATGTATCCCCGGTCCGGTCTCATGTGTTCACAGCTTCTGACCAGGTCTTGTGGTTTACCACTGGTGTACTGTCCCAGGTAGTACAACTTATCACTGCTGCTCTCTGTTTTGGAGTCAATGGCTTGTTCAAAGGATCTGATGAAGGGCTTATACTTGGGTGGGTCGCCTTGGAACACTGGTATGTCTCTTTGAGGGAGTCGAAACAGATTCTGTTGTTTTACAAGCATCTCTGTAATTTCGTTCTGACGTTGCATCACTCGGTATAGGCTTCTCCCTGTGTCTTCAGGCCTCTGGTGGTCATCAGCAGGGTCTAGTCTAGACCGTCTGACGTCTGGGGTAGCATCACGTGCTCCTGTTAGTGGAGAGGCCACTCTTCCACGCTGTAATGCCAGGGGATTGCCTTCGGACTCTCTTGTAACTCTTGAAGGTGCCCTGGATCCAACTCTATGTGACAACATTGACTGGCAGTATTCGCTCCTGCCGTCCCGTGAGCCTTCATAATCTTCATACGCACTCAACCTAGCATCTGAGACCGCGATAGCTGTTTTTATCTCCAGCTGTTCTTTCTTTGCCTGCACCTGGGCCTGTTGGGCCTGCAGTTGGGCCTGTTGGGCCTGCACTTGGGCCTGTTGGGCCTGTTGGGCCTGCAGTTGGGCCTGTTGGACCTGCAGTTGGGCCTCTTCCCGTTCAAGAGCTTGCTTCTCCGCTAAAGATGCTGCGCGCGCCATCAACGCCGCCCGTTCAACCTCCTCTCTCATGCGTCGCGACGAGCTTGTGGTAGAAGCGACTGACCTGCGTCCAGAAACAGAGCTACCTTCTTTTCGATTTTTGCCCGGTCTGGCGGAAGTCTCTGAAATGCTATCGTCTGGTCCGACTTCATCGTCAACTTTATCTTTCTCTGCTGTATCAGCATCTTGACGAATCTTTAACATCCACTGTTCTGTGGCCTTGATATAGTCCTTAATGCTGGTTGATTTAAGATCAAACCAGTTGTGCTGATCAGCGTTTCCCTCTTCTTCAGACAGAAGTGCTAATACATCATCATTGAGTACATTAAATTCTTCATGCAGCTTGGAGAAATCGTAATACATTATGTCTTCAGCTTTCTTAATATTAGCATTATCTTCCATGAGACGATCAATTATCTTCATTTTTCCAGTTATCTGAGCTAATTTAGCCTTCCTTGCACCTATGCTTCTATGTAACTTCTCTTCCATTGCCTTTGGGGGGAGCTTTATTTCCCTCTTTTGGCCAGCAATCCTTCTGGCTGGGGGAAACTCCTGGCTCCGTAAGGCCTCGGCCATTTTACCCGCAGCTCTTATTTAGCTTCTCAATAGAATGAACAAAGCAAGTAACAGTCACTGTACCTTCGCTTTCTTATATTGTCGTCTGGCTCCGTGACCATTCATGTATACGTTCGCCGACGATTCCGTCCTTTCCTTCTTAGGGAGCAAGTTTTTGACTAATGTAGTGGCGCTTCTTAGTTTCCAAACAGGCAGCCACTGAGCTGTGGGGCTGTTAACAACGAGTAGACGCGTGTCGAAATAAAACGTTCCCAAACGTAGCTT
This sequence comes from Somniosus microcephalus, assembly GCF_052327205.1. Classification (NCBI taxonomy): domain Eukaryota; kingdom Metazoa; phylum Chordata; class Chondrichthyes; order Squaliformes; family Somniosidae; genus Somniosus; species Somniosus microcephalus. Next base: position 188,196,352 of record NC_140993.1, on the reverse strand, counting down.
TGTCCTTTAAACTGTTCACTATAACACTTCACAAACGGAATTACAAAGCAAACACGTATAAACGAACACGGTCAAAAACTGTATTGCTCCAAACCTCACAACTTCTGCCTCCTTCAGCCACGTGGAGTTTAAACTGTAAAATGGCTGCATACCATGTGTGGCTTAGGGACTGTACCATTGTGGCAAGAATGAAGGGGGTGTCTCGGACTATACTACTGGAGCAAGAAAATAGGGGGTGTCTTAATACAATAAGTCAATCAGGTAAATTAACTGTATTATGCTATTTAACCAATATTTTAAAGTATTTTCTTAAGCTTTTATGGCTCTTACAGCAATTACATTATGTAATTTGAGAGAGCTTAGTCTCTTGTTCCCGGAGTCGCTATCGCTCTTCTGGTCTTTGGAGCTACTGTCCGTCATCATTTGTACCTTTCTGTGCTTTTCCTTATTGATTCTTTTCCCGTTAGTGGATTTTTTATTTTCAGATCGGCATACACGTGGAATGTGTCCCATCTTTCCGCATCGCCTGCATGCTTTTTCTTTGAACTAGCAATCCCTCTGGTCATGGTTGGATCTGCCGCAGCGATAACATCTCTCGAAACCTCGTGTCATTTCATGGGTGCCGAAGTCTTGTGGCCTTTGCTGTATCTTTGCCGCTCCTATTGCACTGAAAGCCTTGTCCAGTGTTAAATCTTTTCCAGAAGATACCTTTTTTTGTGTTTCTACACTTAGGGGATTGCAGATGAATTTGTCTTGCAGAGAATCTGCCAGCCCTGCCTCGAATTGGCAGTGTAGGGTATCAACAATCTCTTCAAAATTCTTGTCCATCGGTTTGGCTGGAGTGATTAAGTTGCGTAACAGCTTGTATGTTTCTGCGCCCATTAGATCCAGAAGCACTGAAGCTTTTTTTTCATCTTCTATTCCATTTGCGGTGCAAAACACCTCCACTCTTTCTACATATGTGGTCCAATCCTCTATGTTGTTATCAAAAACATCAATATTGCCAAAGTTAGGCTCTGTTTCGTTATCAAAAGCATCAATATTGCCAGACTTAGGCATTTCAAAAAAAAAGATATGGCGCTTCCCGCGCTTTTTTTTTTTCTCTCTGTAGCAACGATATGGCGCTTCCCGCGCTTTCCCGCCGCTGCTACCGATAACAACGCTGTTTTACTGTGGTTTCCGTTTATTCACTGTTGGAGACTCGTTCCCGACGGAGGTCTAAACGCTGACCTGCTTGCTGCGCCGGCCGTCTCTCGAGTGCACCCTCCCAGTCCGTTATTGTTTGCCTCCAATTTCGCTGCCTGTCTCAGCTGCAGAGCTCGCCGCTGGAGCCCCAGCCTGACGCCCAGGAAGGATTAACGCAGTACCTGCCACCAGCTTGGCCAGCTGGTGAAACCACAGTTTCTATTACTTCCTTGAGTCTTCTGGACGCTGGAGGAATCGATGTCCTTGAGGTGCTGCCGAATTGCAGGTAAGTCCGTTTCCACTTCGTCGCCACTGTAGTGTCCGTGTGTAGATAAAGACACTGAAGACAGGAGTTGGTTCATAGGTATTTACTAAGCAAGTCTGGGGGGGGGTTCTAAAGGATATACACAATACACAGGCTTATATAGCCCAAGTGGCAATTACCGGCATTACTCACACCTGGGGCTCTTAAAGGCACATACACCACAAATTTCACCCCACCACATTTATTACCAGGATTTATCTATTCTAATCCAGCTATGTAACCATGCCCATGTAACTTGAGTTTCCCTGTGTCCATTTGCATCTGTGTTTTGGCTGCCGCCCCAGGCTTGAGTTCATTACTTCTATTTCACTTTTTCTCTTCTTTTCTGTTTACTTCTCCAAGGCCCAACTCCTGTCATCATGCCTCTTTTTATTTCTCCCCTCTCAGGTACACTGCCACCCCAAATCCCTACTCCAAATCTTCACCACTCCCCGACCTTCCTACTTTCCTGTTGCCGTTGCAGGCTTGATTCCCTCTTAGATAAGCCTACAGCGTCCCTCTATGCCTCTCTTGGCATCCTCCCAAGGACCCATTGAGGCAATCATTGCTGCCTCCTAACAAGCAGCAACCCCAACTGCTCTATCCCTCTCTCTCACCTACCTTCTCACCCAGCACACCCACTGGAGCTTAATCTTGCCAACCTCCCTCCCATCTCATTCACTCCTTCCAGTGCTGACCCTGTAGACCCTGCCAGCGAATCAGCTATCACCGCCCCTCTCTGCATATCCCTCCATAATGTCTGTTCACTTGTGAACAAGGCTCTTGCCATCTATGAGCTTATTGTGAATGATTGCATCAACATCATAGCCTTGATCAAAACTTGGCTATTGGGTAATGACACCTTCCCCCTTAATAAAGCCTCCCTGCCTGGCTATCTCTTCCACTATTTGTCTCATCCAGACTGCCACAGTGACGGTGTGACCCTTATAACCAAATCACATTTTGGCCTAATCCTCTGGCACCTTCTCCTCCTTTAAGCATCTCATATTGTTTCACCGCTCTCGCCTCATTCTCTACTGTCCACCCAAGTACCACGGCAAGATTCTAACCAAGATAACTTCACTGCTTTTCTCCCAAAGCTTCTGCACATCCTCAGTGATTTCAACATCCATCTCAACTCATCATGCCCTCTTTCCTCTGAATTCACTTACCCTCCTATTGTCCATTAATCTCTCCCTTGATATAAACTTCCCTACCCATATTCATGACGACCCCTTTGACCATCTCACATAGCCTCTCTACTTCCATCATGTCAATCACAGATAAGGCCATCTCTGATCACTTCCTTTTATCTCGCTACACTCACATTCCCCTTCCCACACCCAACCACACTTCCTTCTGTGTCTAACATAAGAACATAAGAAATAGGAGCAGGAGTAGGCCATTTGGCACTTGAGCCTGCTCCGCCATTCAATAAGATCTGGTCTTGGCCTCAACTCCACTTTCCTGCCCGTTCCCCATAACCCTTAACTCCCTTATCGTTCAAAAATCTGTCAATTTCCACCTTACAATATATTCAACAACCCAGCCTCCACAGCTCTCTGGGGAGGGGAATTCATGACCCTCTGAGAGAAGAAATTCCTTCTAATCTCCGTTTTAAATGGGCACCACCTTATTCTGAAACTATGCCTCCTAGTTCTAGATTCCCCCATGAGGGAAAACATCCTCTCTGCATCTACCCTGTCAAGCCGCCTTATACATTTCAATAAGATCACCTCTCATTCTGCTAAACTCCAATGAGTATAGGCCCAACCTGCTCAACCTTTCTTCGTAAGACAACCCCTTCATCTCAGGAATCAACCTAGTTGACTTCCACTGGAAAAAACTCTCCCCAGATCATTTACAAAGGCACTTTCAAATTCCCAACTGTCCTTCCTTTGGCCCTCCATCTGCTCAATCATACCATCACCTCCACCTTTGATGCCCTTGTCCTCATTAAATCCATTACTCTCTATCACCCTGGCCATTAGATAAGGAGACCAGAACTGTGCACAGTACTCCAGGTGTGGTCTCACCAAAGCCCTGTACAACTGTAGCAATACTTCCTTACTCTTATACACCAATCCAATTGCAATAAAGGCCAACATGCCATTGTCCTTCCTTATTGCTTGCTGTACCTGCATGCTAGCTTTCTGTGTTTCTTGCACAAGGACACCCAAATCTCGCTGAACACCAACATTTAAAAGTTTCTCACCATTTAAAAATTATTCTGTTTTCCTATTCTTCCTACCAAAGTGAATAACTTCACATTTCCCTACATTATACTCGATCTGCCACTTCACTTAGTCTATCTATATCACTTTGCAGACTCTTTGGCCTAGAAATTTGGTGGACTGCGCCACCAGTTAGCACATAAAGAGGGCACTCAGTGGCTTTAGCGCCACTGGCCGCGCCTCCCGCGATATTTAGCGGGGCACTAATGGCGGTGTTAGCCTGTTGCGCTGCGCCGCCACCGATGACATCATCGGTGTGCACAGCGCCCCGCTACTGCCCCGATCACGATATTTGGTCGCGCCCGCCTCTGTAACGCCGATCGCAAATCGCGCCCGGTTCACGGGGCCTACCTGTGGCGGTAGTGGCGCAAATTAAGGTGGAGGTGCGGGGCGGCCATTTTTTCAGTGGCCGCCTGCCAGCACCTCCGTCCCCGGCCTCCTGATCTCCCCCCCGGGCAGTGCCGGCTGTGTCCCGAGAGCCCGGCACTTCTCCTTGGTGCCAGGCTCTTTTGCCGGCACTCGCAATCGGTCATCGCGCTGGTGCAGGCCCCTCCCCCTTAAGAAGGGGAGGAAGGCCTGCAGTACCGCAACGCACCATGCTGCAGCGTGTGGCACTGCAGCGCGTTGCGCTGCGATATTCAGTGTCAGCGCCCCAAGAGAGACGCAGAGCGCCTCGAGCAGTGCCCTGCATCCTTCTTGGGGCGCTCCAACTGAATTTCCGGCGGGTGCAACTGCTCCATTCGCAGCGGTAATTCCAGCGCCCAGGCTAGCTTGGCGCCCCGTTTGGGGCTCCACCGAATTTCTAGGCCTTTGTTTTCTCCTCACAGCTTGCTGTCCCACCTAGCTTTGTATCATCAGCAAACTTGGATACATTACAATCGATCCCTTCATCTAAGTCATTAATATACATTGTAAATAGCTGAGGCCCAAGCACTGATCATTGCGGCATCCCACTAGTTAAAGCTTGCCAACCTGAAAATGACCCGTTTTTCCCCACTCTCTGTTTTCTGTCTGTTCAGCAATCCTGTAGCCACGCTAATATATTTTCCCCAACCCCATGAGCCCTTATCTTAAATAACAACCTTTTATGTGGTACCTTATTGAATGCCTTTTGAAAATCCAAATATACTGCATCCATTGGTTCCCCTTTATCTACCCTACTAGTTACCTCCTCAAAAAACTCTAATAAATTTGTCAAAAATGATTTCCCTTTCAGAAAACCATGTTGACTCTGCCTTATCATGTTATGATTTTCTAAGTGCCCTGTTGCCACTTCCTTAATTATTGATTCCAGCATTTTCCCAATGACTGATGTCAGGCTAACGGGCCTGTAGTTCCCTGTTTTCTCTCTCCCTCCTTTCTAGAATTGTGGTGTTACATTTGCTACCTTCCAATCCACTGGGACCGTTCCAGAATCGCGAGAATTTTGGAAGACCACTACCTCCGCAGCCACCTCTTTCAGAACCCTTGGATGTAGGCCGTCAGGTCCAGGAAACTTGTCGGCTTTTAGTCCCATTAGTGGTCAAGACAGACCTAGCGATGAATGACTAAACCAGTTGCCCTCTATATACGTACAAGCCTGTGTCCCTTGGACATAAGGGAGCGGAGGTGAGGGCCATGCCAGGTACAGCAAGCAATAAGGAAGGAAAATGGCATGTTGGCATTTATTGCAATTGGATTGGTGTATAAGAGTAAGGAAGTCTTGCTACAATTGTACAGGGCTTTGGTGAGACCACACCTGGAGTACTGTGCACAGTTCTGGTCTCCTTATCTAAGGAATGATATACTTGCCATGGAGGCGGTGCAGCAAAGGTTCCCTAGATTGATTCCTGGGATGAGAGGGCTGTCCTATGATGAGAGATTGTGTAGAATGGGCCTATACTCTCTGGAGTTTAGAAGAATGAGAGGTGATCTCATTGAAACATACAAGATTCTGAAGGGGATTGACAGAGTAGATGCTGAGAGGTTGTTTCCCCTGGCTGGAATGTTGAGAATGAGGGGCATAGTCTCAGGATAAGGGGTAGGCCATTTAAGACCAAGATGAGGAGGAATTTCTTCACTCAGAGGGTTATGAATCTTTAGAATTCTCTGCCCCAGAAGGCTGTGGATACTGAGTCTTTGAGTATATTCAAGGCTGAGATAGATTTTTGGACTCTAGGTGTTAAGTCTGTGTGTTCCAGTTATATGTAAGGTCAATTACTGACACAGACTACAAGAATAACTTTTCAATAGGTCTTTACTATTCGGAGGTTAGGGCTTACTACCCAGCAAATTACTACACAGCACTTATATACCGGTGTGGTCACCACCGGTATTACCGTATACAGCAGCCAGAGAAAGTAGTACATCTCTTAAGGTGGAACAGGTTTAAGTTCTCTTAAGGTGGAACAAGTTACATACACCACAATCCTCCCTTTTTAGCTTAACAGTTATATCCCCATTTAACATAACATAATAACATATATACATATACAACTTCATGTAGGAACAGTTCAAAGGTTCAGTCTCTCAGGAGGCCTCCTGATTCGAGTCGGATAACGCCTTTCAGGGGCGTCTGATTCTTGTTGCTGAGGTGACTCCTCTAGTTGGTCTCTTATGTCTTGGACATCATCATCAGGTACATTCACTGCCGAGGTAGATGCTTCAGGTTCACTAACTTCTACCACGGTTGTCTCTGTCGTAACCATGGGTTCGACCCTTGTTCTCGATTCTACCAGTTGGTCAGCATGACGCCGTATTACATTTTTACCAACATCTACCGTGTACATCAGGGGTCCTTGTCTGGCCCGAATTGTTCCGGATTGCCATTTCTCGTTTCCATAGTCCCTGGCCAACACTGGTTGTCTTACCTCGAAATTCCGAGTGGTCTTGTTATTTATATGCTGGAACTGTTTGTTTTCAACTTCCCTCCGCACATTTGGTTTTAACAAGTCCAACCTGGACCGCAACCTCCTGTTATAAAACATCATGGCAGGACTTTGGTTTGTCACTGCATGAGCGGCGTTTCGATATGCCAGTAGAAACTTGTCCACCTTATGTTGTAGTGGAATCTGATCTTCGCTCATGGCCTTTATTGCCTTTTTGAATGTTTGTACAAATCTCTCGGCCAACCCATTTGTAGCCGGATGATATGGGGCAGAGGTATAATGTTTCACCCCATTCTTCTTTAAGAATTTTTGGAATTCTTCTGACACGAACTGTGGTCCGTTGTCGGAACATATTTGTTCTGGCAATCCGTTCCTTGCGAATATCGTTCTTAACACCGCAATTGTCTTTTCTGAAGTAGTGGTAGTCATCTTGATCACTTCTGGCCATTTAGAATGTGCGTCCACCGCAATTAGAAACATGGAGTCCATGAATGGACCAGCAAAGTCAATATGTACGCGTTGCCATGGGGCTGAAGGCCATTCCCATGGATGCAGCGGTGCAATCGGAGGTGCATTTTGCACTTTTTGGCACCCTGAGCAGCTTTTCGTCAGCTCCTCTATCTGTTGGTCGATACCCGGCCACCACACATAAGCCCTAGCAAGGCTTTTCATCTTGACTCCCCTCAGATGACCTTCATGCAGTTCCTTTAGAACTCTTTCCCTTAACTTAGGAGGAATAATCACTCTCGTTCCATACATCAATATTCCTTGACAGACGGACAGCTGGTCTCGCCTTGCCGAGAATGCCGGTAACAGAGGATCACCACGTGTTGGCCATCCCTTCACTGTCACCTTGTAGACTCGGGACAGTGTTGGGTCATTCCTGGTTTCTCTTTCAATACTTGCATTGGTGACTGGTAAACACTCGATGATGGTCGAGTGAAATAACTCAACAGGGTCAACCTTCGTTGTCTCCTCTTCTTCAGGTAGTGGCAGGCGCGACAGCCCATCAGCATTACCATGCTGCTTTGTACCTTTGAATTCTATCTGATATTGATGTGCCCCTAGGAAAAGGGACCATCTCTGGAGTCTCTGTGCTGTCATCACCGACACACCCTTCTTAGGGTTAAAAATGGATACCAACGGCTGATGGTCTGTCAGAAGCGTAAACTTTTGGCCCTGCAGGTAATGATTAAACTTCTTTACTCCCCACACAAGGCTGAGAGCCTCCCTATCTATCTGAGCATAGTTGCGCTCAGCGGAGGTCAATGATCTGGATGCGAACGCGACTGGCCTCTCCGTGCCATTTGGCAACTTGTGTGAGAGTACTGCCCCAATACCATATGGAGAAGCATCACAAGCCAAACGAACAGGCAGTGTTGGGTTGAAGTGAGCCAACACTTCCTCTGAGGTTATCAATTCCTTGCTTTTGCGAAAGGCTTTCTTACAGTCCTCGCTCCACTCCCATGGTACTCCCTTCTACAAAAGAGCGTTCAGCGGGTGCAGTACCGTGGATAAATTTGGCAGAAACTTATGGTAATAGTTAATCAATCCTAGGAACGACCTCAACTGAGATACATTAACCGGAGCGGGAGCCTTCACAACCGCTTCGATCTTGTCAGGAGACTTATGAAGTACCTCCTGGTCAATGACATGGCCACAGTACAAGATCCGCTTCTGAAAGAACTCACATTTCTGCCGATTAACTCGAAGTCCATATTCTTTCAATCTGATGAGCACCAGTTCCAAATTTGCGAGGTGTTCCTCGTCGCCATCTCCTGTAATCAGAATATCGTCCAGGTAACATTGTGTGCCTGGAATTCCCTGTAATACCTGCTCCATGGCCCTCTGCCAAATTGCTGGAGCCGATGCCACTCCAAAAACCAGTCTATTATACCCGTACAAGCCTCTATGCGTGTTGATCGTGAGGTACTGGCGTGACTCTTCCTTAACTTCCATCTGTAAGTACGCCTGCACCAGGTCTATCTTGGTGAAGTGTTTCCCGCCCGACAATGAAGCGACGATATCCTCAATCCGCGGAAGCGGATACTGCACCGTGTGAAGCACCGGATTAACAGTGATCTTGAAATCTCCACAGATGCGAACCTTCCCTGGTTCTCCCGGCTTGTTGCTCGAAGGACGTTTCATCACTGGAACAATGGGCGTAGCCCACTCACTCCAGTCTACCTTAGACAGTACTCCTGAATGTTCTAGCGCTTCCAGCTCCGCTTCCACAGCAGGTCGTATCACATAGGGTACCGGTCTGGCTTTGAAAAATTTTGGTTGTGCATGTTCTTCAATCTTGATGTTTGCCGTAATTCCTCTCAGTGTTCCCAGTCCCTGCTGGAACACCTCTTTAGCATCGTCCAATATTCTGGACAATCGTTTAGGTTTGACATCTGTTTCCCTGGCATCTACCATTAGTGCTTTTAAGGAATGCCAGCCCATATTCATTTTTCTAATCCACTCCCGTCCCAGTAGTGGTGGACCTCCTTCAGGTAGCACATATAAGTCCATTCCTTGGCTTTCTTTGCCATTGTGGACCACCTTTACCTCTATCTTTCCGATGGGGTATACTCTTTGCCCCGTGTATGTTTTCAATACAATCTCCGTATCCTGTAGGGGAATATGTTGGAATAACCTTTTGTAATCTTTCTTATTCATGACCGTCAATGCCGATCCAGTGTCCAATTCCATCTTCACTTGGACTCCTGCTATCTGAAGTGTGACCCAAATTGTCTGGAGGTCTGCTTCCTTACCAACGTTGTGTACTCTTAAGCTACCCAGTTCATTACTGCTGGCATCTGAATCTGACTTCTGTTCGTTCGAACTGTTCTCTGTCACCTTGTGTACCTTTCTGTACTTTCCCTGCGGTGACTTTTTGTTGCTGGTCTTCTCTCCTGACCGGCATACTTTAGCTATGTGACCAAGCCTGCCACATTTTCTGCATTCCTTATTTTTGAACCAGCACTGGTTCTGATCGTGCGTTGTCTTTCCACAACGATAACATTTTACTGTACCCAAGACCATTTGATTTGTGCTGAGTTCCAGTGACCGTAGCTGCATTACCGCCGTGCCTCTCGCCGTGGCTTCGTGCGATGCTGCCATAGCGACAGCTTTATCCAGCGTCAGCTCATTCTCCTCAAGCAGTCGCTTTTGTGTCTCTTCTTTTAACAATCCACACACAAATTTATCTCTTAGCGCATCTGTTAGTCCTGTTCCAAACTGACAGTACTTTGCTAGCTTACGCAATTCAATTAAAAATTCAGCATTGCTTTCATCTTTCAGCTGCTTTCTGCTGTAAAATTTAAATCGCTCCGCTAGATTCAGCGGCGTGGGGCTTAAATGATTTTTCAGGACGGTAACAATATCCGCGAAAGTCTTATCCGCTGGTTTCTCTGGTGATAGAAGGTGTTTCAATTGCCCGTATGTCTTCGCACCCATTAAGTTTAATAAGGTTAGTGCTTTCTCCCCATCTGGTATCTTATTTGCTCTACAATAAACTTCTATGCGTTCTACATACGTGGTCCAATCTTCGATGTCGCTATCAAAAGTATTAATGTTCCCATGTTTAGGCATCTTTGCAATTATTTTTTTCCCAAAATGGCGGCTTCCCGCGCTTGGCGGTCTTTCCCGCGCTCGTCTTCTTCACCCGCTGGCTGCAATGGCGATTGCTGTGCTGCTGCCGGTCTCACCTCCCCAGTGGTTAACAACTCCCCTGACGCTGCTTCTACTCCACCGCGGTTCCCGTGGGCTTTCGCGCTTCCCTGTCGTCGCGCCTCGCAGCCCTTCTTGCAGCTCGGTTATGTGCACCCGCTGCGTTCAAATTCACCGCGGCTCTCACGCCTTCAGCTGCCCCAGTCGCTGCGCCTTTCGGCCCGAATGCGGCCCGGCCCTTTTCACCGGCCGCGGTCGATTTCACCGCCCTCTTTCCTCCGTCTTCCCTCCCCTTCGCTACAGCCAACGCGGCCGACTTTCGCTGATTGGCTTACCCACCACCGTGGTAGAAGGAAGATAGCTGTCTGCCGCTGATGGGGGCTTCGAGTTCAGAATTTCTCTTCTTCACTCCGGGTCCTCGATGCCTCCCGCGCGACGTGCTGTTCAGCAGGATGATGAGGGTGGATGCCTCTTCTCGACGCCCGTTCTGAGGACGAAGCTGCCGTGGATGTAAACTGCCGCAGGGTAAGATCGGACTCGTCGCCACTGTTAAGTCTGTGTGTTCCAGTTATATTTAAGGTCAATTACTGACACAGACTACAAGAATAACTTTTCAATAGGTCTTTACTATTCGGAGGTTAGGGCTGTACTACCCAGCAAATTACTACACAGCACTTATATACCGGTGTGGTCACCACCGGTATTACCGTATACAGCAGCCAGAGAAAGTAGTACATCTCTTAAGGTGGAATAGGTTTAAGTTCTCTTAAGGTGGAACAAGTTACATACACCACACTAGGGGAATCAAGGGATATGGAGATCGGGCGGGAAAGTGGAGTCGAGGCCAATGATCAGCCATGATTTTATTGAATGGCGGAGCAGGCTCGAGGGGCCGTATAGCCTACTCCTGCTCTTATTTCTTATGTTCTTATGTTCTTAGAAAGCATTATTGGGTCCTGCCCTCGTCTGCCAAACTGCTCACTATTCCAGGATCATTCTGGAATGCAAAGATAACCCCCGGCTTCTTTTCTCTACTGCAAACTGTCTTCTTAAACCCCTCTCCCCTGACTCCTCCACCCTCACCTTCAACAACAAGTGCGAGAAGCTCATGGTCTTCTTTGTCACTAAGATTGAGACCTTCTGTTCAGCTGCATCTGCCACTTCCCTCTCTTCCCCATGCCCACATATCAATCTTCCCCTAAGTTTCCCCCGCTCTAGCCCTGAACTCGCATCTTTCTCTAGTTTCTCTCCTATCTCCTCTCATGCCCTTTCCGAGCTCATGTTGCCCAGGAGACCCACTTCCTAGTCCTTCAACTCTATCCCCTCTAAAATGCTGACCATCCAACTTCCCTTCCTAGATACCATGTTAGCTTATAGTTTTAATGGTTCCCTTCACTCACATACTGGCCCCTTCTCCTTCAAATCTGCTGTCATCAGCCCCTCCTCAAAAGATCTACCCTTGACCCCACTGTCCTTGTAAACTACCGTCCCATCTCCAACCACCCTTTCCTCTCCAAAGGCCATGAACATGTTATTGCTTCCCAAATCTGTGCCTACCTTTCCCCCAATTCCGTGTTTGAATCCCTCCAATCAGGTTTCCATCCCTGCCTCAGCACTGAAATGACCCTGATCGAAGTCACAATTGACATCCTATGTTGTCTGTGACCCTGGAAAACATCCTTCCTCATCCTTCTTGATCTGTCTGCAGCCTTTGACACGGTTAACCACACCATCCTCGTCCAATACCTCTCCTCTATCGTCCAGCTGGGTGGGACTGCCCTCGCCTGGTTCCAATCCTATCTAGCCATTCGTAGCCAGAAAATCACCTCCAAAGGTTTCTCTTCCCTCTCCCGCACTGTTACCTCTGGAGTCGTCCAAGGATTTATCCTTGGTCCCTTCCTATTTCTCATCTACATGCTGCCCCACAGCAACATCATCCAAAAACACAACAACAGGTTCCACATGTATGCTGATGACACCCAGCTCTACCTCACCACCACCTCTCTCGACCCCTCCACTGCTTTTGATTTGTCATGCTGCTTGTCCAACATTCTGTAGTGGATGAGCAAAAATTTCCGCCAACTATATATTGGGAAGATCGAAGCCAACTACATTCCATAGCCTCGGATTCCAGCCCTCTCTGTGGCAACTGTCTAAGGCTCAACCAGTCCATTTGCAACCTTGGAGTCCTATTTGACCCTGAGGTGAGCTTCTGACCACATACCCGCTCCATCACCAAGGCCGCCTACTTCTACCTCCATAACATTGGCCATCTCCGTCCCTGCCTCAGCTCATCTGCTGCTCAAACTCTCATGCATGGCTTTGTTGCCTCTAGACTTGGCTATTCCAAAGCTCTCCTGAACGGCCTCCCACCTTGTGCCCTTCATAATCTTGAGTTCAGCCAAAATTCTGCAGCCCATATCCTAACTCGAACCAGGTCTCGTTCACCCTTCACCCCTGTGCCTGCTGATCTACATTGTCTCCTGATCCAGCAATGCCTTGATTTTAAAATTCTCATCCTTGTTTTCAAATCCCTCCATGGCTTCGTCCCTCCCTAGGAGACTATGGCCAAGGTTATCAATGCAGGAACAACTGTACCAAAAACATGGCAAGATAAGAGTGGATCTCTACTTGATGTCACTATGTAGTGTGTGGCACTGGCTACTACTTGAATCAAGCACGTAATAAACACAGGAATGTCATCTGAAAGATTCCCTCACAACCCTCCTGACAAGTTTTACTGAGAGAAGCTTGCATCCCATATTTGTTGGATTTATCTAAAAATGGGCTCTAATGGGGTGCTAAAGCAAAGAAAACCCACCTGTAATTTTTTGTCTACATCTCTGACCTCTTTGCACAGCTATGGAACACAAAGTGAAATGAATTTGGGATCACATATATTAGGTTCCAGTGAACCCAAAAGCACCACACAAAGCTGTCTTCAAACCTTGCACTGGTTGTTAGAAATGTGAATATCCCTCAGAAATATTACAGTGGAAAATGAAAGTGACACTATTACTGTTGGAAAGTGCAGTTCTCATTCTGCAGATGAAATGTACCTTATAGTCAATATCTATGAAATTGCATTTCACCCAAGTTACATATGACTTAGAAATGCCTATGCTGTTATTGGGTGTAAAGTGATGAAAAAAAAGATTTCATTTCCCAACACTGTCATCCTTCTCCTTAGTGAGCAGAAATAATATAAAAATAACCACGTTCCACTTAGATAGTTTTCTTGGACATTTCCATTTTCAGTGTTCATTGTATATTTACAGAACTATAAAAGGTCAAAAGCGTGTTGAGGGGAAGGAACACTTTCAACTGCTGGAGTCAGATCCCAAAGGGCTGAAACTAAAACTAAGGCATTTATGGCAGTGTGTTTTTGCACCACCAAAGTTCTGATTGGTCCCCTTGGAGGACAAGACACACCCAGCAGTTTGTCTGCAATGTGTAATTAGATCCTGCCTGCCTGAGTAATCAAGTACTTTGCAATGTGTAATTTGATCCATTCATTCTGACTGCCAGGCTTCAGACATAAAAACATAATAAGAAATAGGAGCAGGAGTAGGCCATTTGACCCCCTGGAGACCACTCCGCCATTCAATAAGATCATGGCTGACCTTCTACCTCAACACCACTTTCCTGCACTATCCAAATATCCCTTGATTCCCTTATTATCCAAAAATCTATCAATCTCTGTATTGAATATACTCAATGACTGAGCCTCTACAGCTCTCTGGGGTAGAGAATTCCAATGATTCACCACCCTCTGAGTGAAGAAATTTCTCCTCATCTCAGTCCTAAATGACCGACCCCTTATTCTGAGACTGTGACCCCTGGTTCTAGATGCCACAGCAAGGGGAAACATCCTCCCTGCATCTACCCTGTCAAGCCCTCTAAGAATTCTGTATGTTTCAATGAGATCACCTGTCATTCTTCTAAACTCTAGAGAATATGGGCTAAAAATTGAGTAGCACCCCAATTGAGGCGCTAACTTCACTAAAAGTAGCGCCCTGGAAACATTAGTGCCACCGCGCCGGATATTGAGTGGTTGCGCCCCAAGAGGGAAGCGGGGCACTACAGGAAGCACCCCGCCTCCCTCTTGGGGCGCTGCAAGTGAATATCGTGGCGTTACGTGCCGCAGCGCCACACACTGCGGCACATCGTGCCGCGGTATTGCAGGCCTTCCTCCCCTTCTTAAAGGGGAGGGGCATTGTGCAGCGTGATCTGGAGCCCAGCTGGGCCCCCGGGGATCAGGAGTGCAGACAAAAGAGCCTGGCACCCAGCGCAGGCAGGTGCTGGCCAGCAACAAAAATGGCCGCCCTGCACCTCGCCCTTAAATTGCGCATCCCCGGCTGCAGGTATGCCCCCTGACCCTGTTGGACATAGTGGCCTAGAAATTCATTGACGCCACTTTTGGGGCGCTAAAGTGGGGCGTCCGCTATAGTTTGCGGCCGCCGCCAAATCGATGCCAGTTCTCCGATATTCATTAGCTTCACCCTAGGAGTTCGGGCGAGCGCTAAAACTGCTGCTGGACGCCTCTCTTTGGGCGCTAAGCCGGAGGTGGTGATCGATAGTGCCGAGGCCGGGTGCAGCGCAGGTGCGGCCATCTCGTGATTGACAGCAGACACCCTGGCGCCGGCCAGCTCTTAAGGGGGAAGGGTCGACTGTGTCTGCTGCCACGCCCTGGATAGTGGAGCCCTCCAGCTAGGCCTGAACACTGCTGCTGGACCCAAATAGCGCCTGAAGACATGGAGAAGGCCCGTGAACGTGCGCAGTGCTTCTCAGAGCGTGATCTGAGTGTGCTGCTTGCTGCTGTGGAGAAGAGGCGCCATGTTTTGTACCCGGACAATGGCAAGAAGGCGACGGTCCGCGTCTACAGGAGAGCCTGGAGGCATGTCGCCACCAAGCTGTCAGCCAACAGCGACGTCCCCAGGAGCGGTGCCCAATGCCGCAAAAAGTTAAATGACCTCACACGCATTGTCAGGGTGAGTACCCTTTCCAGTGACCTCCTCATCCTTGCATGTGCACCTCACATTATGGGCAAAGGGACCTGAAAGCTCTAATGGCCAGCCTTCATCCAGCAGCTATGGGACAGGCATGAGCATCAATTGCACATTCTGCACTTAACACACTGGCTAAGCTATTCCACCATGGGAGGCAGTGCACACCAGATCATGGCGACACACTGGCCAGGCTATTCCACCATGGGAGGCAGTGCACACCAGATCATGGCGACACACTGGCCAGGCTATTCCACCATGGGAGGAAGTGCACACCAGATCATGGCGACACACTGGCCAGGCTATTCCACCATGGGAGGCAGTGCACACCAGATCATGGTGACACACTGGCCAGGCTATTCCACCATGGGAGGCAGTGCACACCAGATCATGGCGACACACTGGCCAGGCTATTCCACCATGGGAGGCAGTGCACACCAGATCATGGCGACACACTGGCCAGGCTATTCCACCATGAGGCAGTGCACACCAGATCATGGCGACACACTGTACTTAGAGGCCGTCCTTTCTCTTGCAGGCCAAGCTGGCGAATAATCGCAAGAGCCGGACTGCGACCGGGGGAGGCCGACCCCATATCCAGCCACTCACCGACCTGCAACATCGCGTGGAGCGCCTCATGGGTGGCCGGGTGATTGGGCCCGTTGCATGTGGAGATGCCGACCCTGTTCTGGGCAGCAATGGTAAGGACATCACCTTTTGCACCTCTCTCGTCCCACTTGCGCATCAGATCTACATCCTTTGCCATTGTCCGACCAATACGCTGAATGCCACCACTCATGCATTCCGCATTGACACCCTCTCCTCACTCTAAAGCTACTCTTGTGCCTTCCTGCTTTCAGATGGTGAAGAGGAGGTCCCTGAACTTGCCAGTGACAGACCCTCCGAAGAGGAGCAGGAGGAGGAGCAAGAGGAAGGCGGCCCATCAGGGGAACCCTCAGCCGCAGCCACCCAGGCCAATGTAGGGGACACGTCTTCCCTGGAGGGCAGCGTGGCGGAAGTGTCGAAGGGGAGGGGAGCTCCTGGGACCTGCGGGCTGCAGAAAGGCGGGAGGGGGGTGGAAGCTCGGCGGCCTTCTCCCCAGAGGGGGGAAGCGTCGGAGGGGAGTCCAATTGCTGGGCCCAGCGGCCTCCAGCAACGCAGGACGGGTCGGCCAGCTCGGCGGCCTTCTCCCCAGAGGGAGAGTCCGGCCTCCAGTCAGGAGATGCTCTTCGCCGAGGAGATGGAACGCCTCGAAGACTTGTCCGCGGACTCGGAGCGCCGGCACACGGAGCTCATGGCGGCAGTGGCACGGTTGCCTGAGTCCATCGTTTCCCTCTCTCGGAGTGTGGCCGAGTTCGGGCCCTCAGAGGCCACCAGTCGGGCGGAATACCGGGCAGCTCAGGCAGCGAGTCGGGCGGAATTCGGGGCAGCTCTGTCAGCGACTGGCCAGGTGATCAGTGGTGCCGTCCAGTCACTGGCTGCTCTGATGTGGTCAGTGAACAGGTCAACACGGGCACTCACTGCTGCCACACTCGCTGTGTCAGCCAGGCATCGCCAGAGCACCCGGCGCGCTGCAGCAGCACAGCGGTCTGTCCCTCGGCAGATTGGTGCGCATGCTGCAGTGCTGGCCCGGGCGAGTGCCAGTGTCTCAGGCGACCAGCGAGCGCCAGGCATCCGCCAGCTTGCCGCCATTCCTCCAGCCGCCACTGCCAGTCCCCCAGTGGAGCTGCCAGGAGCTGCTGCAGCGACTGATGCTGGCCAGCCACAGCTGCAGCAATCAACAGCCGCCCCGCTCGACGGCCAGACCTCGACTAGGCCGACCCCCAAGGGCATCTGCCATCATGACATGTGCCCCTCAGGAGCCTGCCCCCAGCCTTGCAGCAGCCAATGGCCTTACTTTGAGGCGGAGCAGCAGGGCGGGCAGGGGCCACCCAAAGATGGCCAAGGCATCGCCCTAGCGGGCCAAATAGTCGAATGTGTGGCCATTTGTGTTTGTTTCTTGAGGCCGAGAATTGGATGTTTGTTTTCTGAAGGCCGATGATGTGATGTTTGTTTTTGATGAAGGCCGAGAATGACGGCCATTTTAGTTGCCCTATTTTGTTAATCCTCTCCAGGTTGTGGGAGCGAGTAATGTGTTTGTGTGTTTTTTGGGGGTTTCGTCTGTTTTTGGTTTTCATGTGGGAAGGGCCCAGAATTTGTACAATAAACCATTTTATTTATTCACATTGTCCATGTTTGATCTTTGAAGTGTTTGTTGCCTTAACCGGCTGAGGGCTTGCGGAGCGGCTGCAATCATGTTCTATCATTGGCACAAGCCATTCCCTGACAGGGGGCCTAGAAGTGACGTTCAATAAGCCGCCGACGGGCGGCCCTTGGACCTTGTGCCTCCCTCCTGGGCTGGTACTCCTCATCCTCGTCGTCCTCATGCTCCTCCTGCTCCTCCTCCTGAGGTGGTGGTCCAACGTGAGGTGGCAGTGCCTGAGTCCTGCGGATAGCCAGGTTGTGCAGCATGCAGCAAACGATGACGAATTGGGAGACTCGATCCTGCGAATACTGGAGGGCTCCCCCAGAGCGATCGAGACAGCGGAACCATTGCTTGAGCACGCCGATTGTTTGTTCTATGAGGTTCCTCGTCGCTTGATGGCTCTCGTTGTATGCCTCTTCAGCAGGGGTTGTGGGCGCGCGGAGCGGGGTCATGAGCCAGGTACACAAAGGATAGCCTTTGTCCCCGATAAGCCATCCTCTTGGGGGAGGCTGTGCCTGGAACATGTCAGCCACAGTTGTCTGTCGCAGGATAAAGGCATCGTGGCTGCTGCCTGGAAAGCGGGCATTGACAGCTAGGATGCGCTGCCTGTGGTCACACACCAGCTGTACATTGAGGGAATGGTAGCCCTTCCGGTTGCGGTAATCCTCGGCATGCTCAAGAGGCGCCCGCAAAGCCACATGCGTGCAGTCAATGGCGCCCTGCACCATGGGGAAGCCCGCTATTCTTGCAAACCCCACTGCACGCTGCTGCTGCTTGTCCAGGGTCATGGGGAAGGAGATGAATTGATGTCTCCTTCTGAAAAGGGCTTCGGTCACCTGGCGGATGCAGCAATGCACGGCGAACTGGGAGATGTTAGCGATGTCCCCAGTAGCGGATTGGAAGGAGCCGGAGGCATAGAAGTTGAGAGCCACCGTCACCTTCACTGCCACCGACAGAGACGTCCTGCGCATCAGCTGTGGCTGCAGATCTCTCTGAAGCAGCCGGCAGATGTCTGCAACCACCTCCCTTCGGAATCGCAGCCTCCTAACACACATCGCGGCAGACATGGCCAGATAGGAGGTCTGCTGGCGGTATACCCTGCGTGGGTAAGGCCTCAGTTGGCGACGCCTGTTGCCCCCTCTGCGTGTAGCCAGGGCTGCCACTCTCTCACGGCGTCTGTAAGCCCTTCTGGCATAAGGCTGAAATTCAGCGTTGCCACCCAATGCAGCCCCCATTATATGCTGGCAAACACTGAGCTCTGAATGAAGGCAAAGATAATTGGTAAGCTCTGGCCTGAGCCAAAAATACCTGTCCAACTGTTGGTCCAAACCAGTAAACTCTCCTCCTTGGTCTCTGTCCAAAAAACCGTTGCACAAGAGTGAATGCTGCAAAATGGCTGGCCTTTATACTGCTGGGTAAGTGCCCTTTAATTTGCGCTCCCCGCGGCCCGGCTGGGCTGTGTACCGTTCCACTTCACAGTCGCTCGGGCCGCCCGGTGCACAATGGGCCGGCGCGAGTGAAGTTCCAGTTCGGGGCGCACAAAAGGCGTTGCACTAGCAAATGACGTCATGATGTGCGCGCGCAGCAGGGCGCGCGCTAAGACTTTGTGCCGGCGCTAAATGTGTACTGAAGTTGGGGCGAGGCGCAGATCGCGCTGCGCCCAGCCGCTAAGCGCCTAGCGCTCGAAATCTACTCCTCCTAAGGCGCTAACGGCTGCCGCGCCCAACTGAATTTCTAGGCCTGTGTCTGGCGGTAAATCAGTGGGCGCTCCCAAAGATCATGGCCGGGGTGTGAGCGGGGCGCTGCGCACACCAATGATGTCATCACCAGCGGCGCAGCGCCGCAGGGCGCTACCAGTTAGCGCCACCACTAACCTCCCGCTGAATTTTGTGGGAGGCGTGGGCAGTGCCACACCTGGGCGCTAGTTGGTTTGCGCCCCACTTAGCGCCCTCTTAAGGCGCTAATGGGTGGCGCTACCAACTCAATTTTTCCCCTATAGGCCTAGTCTACTCAATCACTCCTCATAGGACAATCCCCCCATCCCAGCAATAAGACTGGTGAACCTTCGTTGCACTCCCTCTATGGCAAGTATATCCTTCCTTTGTTAGGAGACCAAAACTGTACACAATACTCCAGGCGTGTTCTCACCAGGGCCCTATATAATTGCAGTAAGATGTCTTTAATCTTATACTCAAAACCTCTTGTAATAAAGGCCAACATACCATATGCTTTCCTAACTGTTTGCTGTACCTGCATGTTAATTTTCAGTGATTTGTGTACAAGAACACCCAGGTCCCTCTGAACACCAACATTTCCCAATCTCTCACCATTTAAAAAATACTCTGCTTTTCTATTTTTCCTACCAAAGTGGATAACTTCACCATTCTCCACATTATATTCCATTTGCCATGGGCTTGCCCATTCACTTAGCCTGTCTATATCCCCTTGAAGCCTCTTTGCATCCTCCTCAAAACTTACATTCCCACCCAGCTTTATATCATCAGCAAACTTGGATATATTACATTTGGTCCCCTCATACAAATCATTGATATAGATTGAGAAAAGCTGAGGCCCAAGCACTGATCCTTGTGGTACCCAGCTAGTTACAGTCTGCCAACCCAAAAATGACCCGTTTATTCCTACTCTCTGTTTTCTGTCCATTAACCAATCCTCAGTCCATGCTAGTATATTACCCCCAAACCCATGAGCCCTAATTTTGTTTAATAACCTCTTGTGTGGCACCTTATTGAATGCCTTCTGAAAATCCAAATACACCACATCCACTGGTTCCCCCTTACCTATTCTGCTAGTTATAACCTCAAAAAACTCTAACAGATTTGTTAAACATGATTTCCCTTTCATAAATCCATGTTGACTCTGCCCAATCCTATTATTATTTTCTAAGTGCCCTGTTACCACGTCCCTAATAATAGATTCTAGCATTTTCCCCCTGGCCACCATCAGATCCCCTGACCTTCTCCGCATGGAGCCTAGGAAAGCGTGATGGTGTAGGCCGCAGCCACCGCACCATTGGGTACTGCACATGCGTGACCAGGTTGGGTGTGCATGCGCAGTATCAAACGCGTGCATGCGCAGAGAGTCAAAAATGGGGTGCCAATAATCACTCTGGGCATTTACCAGTGAATTGTTTGTGATGCACTCTGGGTATTCATTACCATGCTTTGCTTCTGATGGGTATAACTCTCCAAAGTGGAAAACCAAACTTTATTCATTTGCAGTTAACATTAACAGTTAAAGGTTCTTTCTCATACAAATAGTGTAGGATTCCTGGCAACAGGAGTGAAATTTCATCTAAACTGACTTAACTGCATGCATTAACATGGCAGCATTTTCTGAGCAATCTATTTGCAAATTATTCCCGAAGCAGCTTTAGAGAGGGAAGTAAAATTCCACAATAATGGATCATGAAAATGTTCTTATTTCTGAAATCATGTTCAGTTCAATTTAGCATATCTCACCTGTAAGATGTAATCTTGTTTAAACAAGTTCAAAACCTTTCATTAGAGTAATATTTAACTCGAAAGGCCCTGTTATTGCTGGACTAGATGAAGCATGACTTTTACCTTTAATGACCGTGTCCAAATCCAAGTCCAGACTGATGGGATGAAACTTTCTCGTGTATGCTAGCTGTAAAGGCCAACAATGAAATGAGTTCACACAGCTTCAATCCAGTTCTTGGTAGACTAAGGGCCCACAGCACAAACCTGCCCCTAATCGACACTAATTTCACTCAGGATGGCCATAAGATGGTTGGTGTGGGAATGAAGGAAATTATAGATTGGATGTCTTTTGAGGCTAAAGCTGAGGTCATTGTTGTGAGTACAGGGAACTCTACTTTGCATCTAATTGTGCTATAACTGACTTGGGAGTGCTTGACACTGACACCAGTGTCTGAAATGTGAAGTGTTCCATTCCTCAACAGTAACATCCCTGACCTTTATAGCACAAAAATCCACACAAAAAAGTAATTGCAAAGCCCTGTCACATGCATTTTCTTTCTCGCTTTTTACTCATGGATACATCCAGACAGGACAAAAGCATTTTAAAATCATTGTTGGAATATACCATACTTCCCTCTGTGTTCGATTTTATTGGCACTATAAGCAATCTGAGCAACAGAAAGACCCAGTGCCCCTTGATTATTTTCCCTAGCTGTTGTCAATCAGATATAATGATATTCTCTCCTGTTCTTGTTAAACTTGTACTGTATATTTTTTAACAAACTGCACTTTTTCAATGTTGTTTTAAATTAGCTTTTTGTAGGATCATCCAATCATCCTGCATAACTAAAATACTTACATTTCTGCTTTAGCATTGCTTTTACTTCAAAAGATTTGAATTAATTGGATTTGTTGTTGTTGCTAAGGAAGAGCAACAAAGAAAACAGACACTCTTGTATGTGTGCATGCATATATATAAATATCATAAATATATATATATTCGTGTGTGTGTGTGTCTGTGTTTATATGCCCTGGAGAGTGGAGACAGGACTTCTAGTCTCTGAATACTGGGTTGACACCTAGCGGGGTACTCGCATCCGATAGGAGTGGGGTGACGATTGGCCCTTGTTGGATCTACCAGGCCCTCCTGCGAGGTGTTGTGATCTGCTGGATAGAAAATCAGTGGCAAAATTGAGTTGCCTCATGTGCTGCTAGGCACGGAAGAGAACAAAGACATTTGTGTATATATATATTTTCATCTTCATATTCATTGGCCTGGATTTTGCAGTCAGCGGTGAACAAACAGCGCTCACAGACTTTCTATGGGCTTTTACACTGCGATTTGCAGTAATCAGAGAGTCAAAACAGCGCAGCAATCTCTACAGGGGCTATGGGAACTGTGTGAACAGGTCAAGCAGAGGAGAGTCTCCTTAACCCGTAAGATTGAAGAATCTTTACTGAGACACATTGGCCTAGAAAGTGGTTTGCCCCCGAAAACAGGCACGGGGATTGCGGTGTCAGATCAACCCACGCCCATTCAGAGGACTGCAAGCAGCACTCGAACTTTATGCTGCTTACTTATTTCCATGATTGTGGTGTTCAGAGCAAGGCTGAACACGCTGCTGAATGGCTGAATGCTCAGCAGGGGGCCCAAGTTCGTGCGAGGCCAGCACCAATTAAAGCTAGCTTGCACCAATTAAAGGCAATCTGCACCTCTTAAAGGGGAGGTGCGTTCTGCCAGCAGCAGATCATTGAACTGGCTGGGGAAGCTAGAGGAAAAGAACAATTAATGATGGCACAACAGGGGAGAGAGGGTGCACCAAGGTTCTCCGATACAGCACTGGAGGCCTTGGTGCAGGAGGTCAACAGGAGGAGAGAGGTCCTCTTTCCACAGTGGGGCAGAAGACCCTCCAGGCAACAGAGCAAAGTGTGGTGGGAGGAGATAGCCACTGTAGTGAATGCCAGTGTAGACCAAGGCCATGGATAAAGTGTAGGACAAAGTTTAATGATCTCACACGAGTGGTCAAGGTCAGTGAATTCACCTTCACTGTCCCATGTCCCAACATCTGCGCCACCAGCCTCACACACTGCTCAATGCACCACACTCCCATCACTCACCTATCAACAATCTCTACCAAACACGACTCACACCTCATATTTATAGCTTCACCTTATCCTCACACACTTACCACTGTTACAAGCCTTACACACACTTGCACACACTGTCAAATATTCAACCATGACAGGCACATCACCCAAACAAATTGCATGTCACTCAATAGCACACTTCTCTTTCTCTTGCAGGAAAAGGTGGTGCCAGCAGAACCTACCTGGTGGGGAATAGGCTTGCCTGCATCACCTCACCCCCTTGGAGGAGACGGTGCTGATGATTTTTGGTAGGGGCATGGTGGAGCCCATGGCCAGCGGAGGGGCTGAAAGAATACAAGCTGCCAGTATCCTCATATGTTATTCTCCTTCTCATATTCCACTTCCCCCTCTTCCCACAATCTCTTCAGATTTACAAGCTGCACATGGTGAAAGCATGCACCTCTTCTTTCTTCCCCTCCCCTCACCACAACCCTTCACTTGTGCCTTTCTCATTTCAGAGGCCCAAGAAATCCAACCTACCCAGCCAATGGTGCAGGAAGAAGAGGAAGGGGAGAGTGATGATGAAGAAGAAACACTATCACTCGATCTGACATTGGCAAACACCAACTCAGATATTGGCACTGCACGGAGTTTAGAGAGTAGCTTAGAGGTGGGATCTGCATGTGGTGAATCACCAGGCATGAGTGGGCTGCAGCCAGAAAGGGGGAAAGGGTAACGCAGGTAATAGCTCCCAAGAGGACGAGGCCACACACAAGTTCTGCTGCAGAGGACTCAGATGAGGACTTCGATGGGGTGGCCTACAGAAGAACGTTGATGGGTGTACAACAAAATTCTTGGTGCAGTGGCAGGCCTGCCAGAAAGCCTGAGTGTAATGTCAAGGAGCATGGAGGAGTCCAGCACCATAGAATCATAGGATCATAGAAAGTTACAGCACGGAAGGAGGCCATTTCAGCCCATCGTGTCTGTGCCGGCCAACAAAGGGCTATCCAGCCTAATCCCACTCCCCAGCTCTTGGTCCGTAGCCCTGCAGATTACAGCACCCCAAGTGCACATCCAAGTACTTTTTTAATGTGGTTAGGGTTTCTGCCTCTACCACCCTTTCAGGCAATGAGTTCCAGGCTCCCACAACCCTCTGGGTGAAGAAATTTCCCCTCAAATCCCCTCTAAACCTTCCACCAATTACTTTAAATCTGTGCCCCCTGGTTTTTGACCCCTCTGCTAAGGGAAATATATCCTTTCTATCCACTTTATCTAGGCCCCTCATAATTTTATACACCTCAATAAGGTCTCCCCTCAGCCTCCTCTGTTCTAAGGAAAACAGACCCAGCCTATCCAGTCTTTCCTCATAGCTAAGATTCTCTACTCCCGGCAACATCCTTGTAAATCTCCTCTGTACCCTCTCTAGTGCAATCACATCTTTCCTGTAATGTGGTGACCAGAACTGCACGCAGTACTCTAGCTGAGGCCTAACTCGAGTTTTATACAGTTGAAGCATAACCCACCTGCTATTGTATTCTATGCCACAGCTAATAAAGGCAAGCATTCCGTATGCCTTCTTAACCATCTTATCTACCTGGTCTGCTACCTTCAGGGATCTGTGGACATGCACTCCACGGTCCCTTTGTTCCTCTACACTACTCAGTGTCCTACCATTTAATGTGTATTCCCTTTCCTTGTTAGCCCTCCCCAAATCCATTACCTCACACTTCTCCAGATTGAATTCCATTTGCCATTGTTCTGCCCACCTGACCAATTTATTGATATCTTCCTGCAGTCTACAGCTTCCTTCTTCAGTATCAACCACACAGCCAATTTTAGTATCATCTGCAAACTTTTGAATCATGCCCCCTATATTCAAGTCTAGATCATTGATATATACCACAAAAAGCAAGGGACCTAGTACTGAGCCCTGTGGAACCCCACTGGAAACAGCCTTCCAGTCACAAAAGCACCTATCAACCATTATCCTCTGCTTCCTGCCTCCGAGCTAGTTTTGAATCAACTTGACACTTTGCCCTGGATCCCATGGGCTTTTAACTTCGTGACCAGTCTGCCATGTGGAACCTTATCAAAAGCCTTGCTAAAGTTCATATGCACTACATCAAACGCACTACCCTCATCTACCCTCCTCGTTACCTCCTCAAAAAATTCAGTCAAGTTTATCAGACACGACATTCCCTTAACAAATCTGTGCTGACTATCCTTAATTAATCCATGTCTTTCTAAATGAGTTCTTTGTGCAGAGCTTGGAACCATGATTTCCAGCATGGAAGGGGTGGGCAGATTTATTAGTGCACTTGTGGACCCAACCATGATGCAGCAGCTGATGGCTGATGTCTCAGCTTCCATTGCAACACAAGCATAAGCCGGCCAATGTCTGAGTGCTCCAGTGGAAGCTCAAACTTCTGTCATGCAAGCTCAGGCTGCTGCCATCATGGCTGAGTTTACCAGTGTGGAAAGAGGCTTGCAGGGTCTCACGGCAGTCCAGCAATCTGTCCTCCAACAGATGGCTAGCAATGCTGAGGTGCCACCCCGGGGGAATGGCAGTGGCTCCGTGGAGCAAGAACATGCTCAGGATGACAGCATTCATCATCCCACCACTGCCACTCCACCAGTGCTCTTGCTTTTGCCTGTCAGCCAGCCAGCACAGACTGCTGCTGCCCATGCCAAAGTGGTGCAGTCTGCAGCCGGGCCTTCTAGTCCCAGAGCTGCTCGAGGTCATCTTGCAAGGCCATCTGCAGTCTTCCCAACTGAAAGTCACCAACCTTCCATCAGCCATGCTGCAGCCACTGGGTAGCACTTTGTAGGAGCACTAGGATGGGCAAAGGCACACTGAAGACAGGCACTAAGGGAATGCACAAGGATGATTAAATCAGTTTGTTATGTATTATTGGATGGATTCATATATAAAGTTGGATTGGAATGTTTCTTTTGTGGTGGCTTTTATTTCAGCATTGTGGCCAAGAGGACACTTTGACTGTCAGTAATAGAGGGAACATAAGGTGTGGGATAATTGTTGAATGGGGAATTGGTGTTGTGTTCACTGGTACCAAAGGGGGATGAGTCAATCACAGACCGCCCGGGCAGAAAGAGGCGGGCTGATTCACCTCCTTCCTTTTGGTTCCGCCTGTTCCGCTTTCTTTTCCTCCTCTTGTTTCTCCACCTCATCCACTTCTTCCTCCTCTTGTTTCTCCACCTCATCCAATTCTTCCTCCTCCTCCTCCTCTTCCTCCTCCTCCTCTTGTTTATCCACCTCATCCACTTCTTCCTCCTCCTCCTCTTCTTCCTCCTCCTCCTCCGCTTCCTCCTCATCCTTCTCCTCAACTGGTTGCCATATGCTTGGTGGCAAGAGCTGTGTCCTCACAATGGTGGAGAATGCAGCAGACCACGGCATATTTTGAGACACGTTCCGGTGAGTAGTCAAGGGCTCCTCCAGAGTGATCCAGGCAGTGGAAGCATTGTTTAAGGATGCCAATGGACTGCTTTATGAGATTCCATGTCATAGAGTTATAGGGGGAAAATTGGGCCGCGCCCGCTTTGGGGCACTAAATTCCCCAAAAGTTAGTGCCCCCGCACCTGAAATTCTCTGGTAGCACCTCAAGAGGGAGGTGGGGCGCTACTGGAAGCGCCCAGCCTCCCTCTTGTGGTGCTGCGAGTGAATATCACGGCGCTGCGTGCCGCAGCGCCATGCCTGCGGCACGTCGCATCGCGGTACTGCAGGCCTTCCTCGCCTTATTAAAGGGGAGGGGCCTAGCATAGCATGACCCGGGGCCCATCTGGACCACCAGACATTGGAGTGCCGGCAAAAGAGCCCGGCACACAAGAGAAGTGCCGGGTTCACGGAGCGCAGCCGGCACTCCACGGTGGAGAGGGGGCGGGGGCTGCACAGAAGGCCAGGGAAGGCAAAGCATGCAGGTGCTAGCAGGCAGCCAGTAACAAAAATGGCCGCCCGGCACCTTCCCTTTAATTTGCGCCACCCCGGCCACAGGTAGGCCCCCTTGGCCCATTCAGACATAGCGTCCGGCGGTAAGTCAGAATGTGCTACCGAAGCTCGCGGCCGGGGCGCTGTGCATGGCGATGACATCATCACCGGTGGCACAGCGCCACGGGGTGCTAACTGTTACCGCCGCCGCTAACCTCCCGCTGAATTTTGCGGGAGGCGTTAGCGGCGCCGGGCCCAGGCGCAAGTTGCTTTGCGCCCAGTTAGCGCCCTCCTAACGGGAGGCACAAACCAAGCAAATTTTTCCCCCATAGAGTCATAGAGTCATAACGGCACAAAGGGAGGCCAATCGGCCCATCGAGTCCATGCCGGCTTTCAGCAGAACAATCGAGTCAGTCCCATCCCCCCGCTCTATCCACATAGCCCTGCAAGTTTATTTCCCTCAAGTGTCTATCCAGTCTCCCCTTGAAAACATCGAGTGTCTCTGCTTCTAGCACATCTGTCGGCAGCGAATTCCAGGTCCTCACCACTCACTGCGTAAAAAAGTTTTTCCTCACATCCCCCTGAATCTTTTGCCCAAAACCTTAAATCTGTGTCCGCTAGTCCTTGTATCATCAACTAGTGGGAACAGCCTTTCCCCGTCTAGCCTATCCAAACCCTTCATAATCTTGTACATCTTATCAAATCACCCCTCAACTTCCCGTGCTCTAATAAAAACAAATCCAGCTTCTCCAACCTGATCTTGTAGCTAAGATCCCCCATCCCCAGAACCATTCTGGTAAATCTCCTCTGCACCCTCTCAAGGGCCTTCACATCCTTCCTAATGTGTGGTGACCAGAACTGAATGCAATTCTCCAGTTGTGGCCTAACCAGCGCTTTATAAAGATTCAGCATAACTTCTCTACTTTTGTATGCGATACCTCTATTTATGGAACCCAAGATCCCATATGCTTTGCTAATCACTCTCTCAATATGTCCTGCCACCTTCAGGGACCTATGCACATTAACTCCCAGGTCCAACTGTCTCTGCACACTCTTTAAAACTGTGCCATTAAGTGTATATTGCCTTGCTCTGTTCCTTCTGCCAAAATGCATCAGCTCACACTTCTCTGTATTAAATTCAATCTGCCACTTGTCTGCCCATTCTGCTAGCCTTTCTATGGCCTGTTGCAGTCGATTGGTATCATCCTCATGGTTTGCCATACCCCCAAGTTTTGTGTCATCGGCAAATTTAGAAATTCTACTTTGTATTTCAATATCCAGGTCATTTATTTGTATCAAAAAAAGCAGTGGCCCCAGCACTGATCCTTAGGGAACACCACTGTCTACCATCTTCCAGTCTGAAAAACAGCCATTTACCACAACTCACTGTTTTCTGTCCTTAAGCCAATTCCTTATCCAAACTGCCACTGACCCACCTATTCCATGAGCCTCAATTTTGTTAAGCAGCCTTCTATGTGGAACTTTGTCAAACGCCTTCCTAAAATCCATGTAGACAACATCCATTGCATTCCCTTCATCGATCCTCCCTGTTACTTCATCAAAAAATTCAATTAAATCAGTCAAATATGTAAGGGGTTTTCTCTCCGAGGTCGCAGAGGTTTCTCTCACCAGAGGCCTCTCTCTCTCTTTTGCACAGAAAAACCTTGAGTGGTTCGACCCACTCGCCCCTTAGATTCTAGACACTGGACTTAGGTGCAGGAACTACAATGCAGAGAAGACTCTGATAGACCAAGTTTAATGAATCAAAATGGAATTTTATTGCATATGGAAAAACAAATCAAATGCAAGCAAATAAGAGGGTACATGGGAGGGAAAAACAAATCATAACAATACATTACTGGCTAAAATAGATACAGGCATATTCTACTTTACAAAAGTCATCATGAAATGGGGAAACACACGGAACATCGAGGGACAACAACTCATGTTAACTATACCCAAAATGCCCATCCCCTTAAACCAATCTAGATCCAATTATGAAGGGCCAGAAACATGCTCACCAATCCAGTTGGAAAAGTATAGAGTTTTGAAACAGGTCTGCGTTTTGATCCCCTCAGGCGTCCTGTTTCCTCGTGGTCAGTGGAACCACAGCGGGCTGCGCCACGCCTCACTCTCTCTCTCGATGTGAAGGTCACGGACAGGCTGGACACTGACGGGCCTGGATGTCGGCGGAGATCATCTGCTTGACCACGGTTGGAAGCCACTAGCTGGCTTTCATATAGGTTTCTTCAGTAGTTTTACTACCCTCCCATTTCGTCAACGGCCCGGGGTTGGTCGATGATCTCCCGATGTTTTACCCCGGGGCGGGGCGCCGGCTCGAACCATCTTCTTCTCCGAACTCCAGCTGCTATTGAAGGTAACGGCTATTACCGAAGATCCCACGAAGATGACGAAGAAAGAAACCTCTCTCTTCCCAATATCTAAGATGAAGCTACTCCTCTCGCTACCCCGGGTGTCTCCAATTATACTTCTCAGAAGAAGCCTCTATCTCTCGCCAAATCAAGGTTAGCCTTTGTTTAACTTTTGGTGGGCTTCTGGCACAGCGGGGTAGTTATTATATTTAAACTGCTTTCGGGATGGCCGGTGATGGCCATCTCTGGTCTGGAATGACCTGGTATTGTTTTAATATCTTCTTGATGTCTTTAACTGGTCTTTGATGCGTCCTTTATGAATATGGGACTGTTCCCCTTTGTCTGGGTAAACAATTAGATGGCCTTAATCTACAGGCCGATCTGACTGGATCTGCATCCAATCTTTATGTATGTGTTAAAGTCTGGTTTCGTTTTCTCAGAAACGGCTTCCAGAACTTACTATGGGTTGAATCCACATAGGCTGTCTGGGGACTGCAGGAACCATTTTAAAGTGTCCCAATAAGTCGGTCACGGGGTCTGGTGGCCATTTTGTGTGCCCCTTTTTCTGGGCTTCTTTTAAAACAGTCTGTTAAAATCAAGGCCTCTTCTGCCAGAGGACCCTTATAGTACAATATTAATTTTGCGAATTCTACAAATATGACCTGCCTTTTACAAATCCATGTTGGCTCTCCTTAATTAACTTAAACCTCTCCAAGTGCCTGTTAATTTTTTCCTTCCTTATTGCTTCTAAAACTTTACCCACCACTGATGTTAAACTGACCAGCCTGAAGTTACTAGGATTGTCCTTACACCCTTTCTTGAACAATGGTGTCACATTTGCTACTTTCCAATCCTCAGGCACCTCCCCGCATCTAGGGAAGATTGCAAAATTATGGCAAGCCTTTCTTCTTTCTCCTCCCCCAATTCCCTTAGCAACCTGGGAAGCAAGCCATCTGGACCAGGTGACCTATCCACTCTAAGCACACCTAGCCTTTCTAGTACATCCTGTCTATCAATTTTCACCCCTTCCATTGCTTCTACCTTTTCCACTGCTACCGATAATTTGTCAGCATCCACCTCCTTAGTAAACACCGATACAAAGTATTCATTAAGTTTTCTAGCCTTGCCCTGCACCTCTAAGCATATAACACCTTCTTTGTCTCTAAAAGGCCCCACCCAGCTTCTTACTACCCGCTTACTGTTTACATGCTGGTAGAAGATTTTTGGGTTCCCTTTTATGTTAACCGCCATTCTACTCTCATATTCTCTCGTTGCCAATCTTATTTTCATCTTCACTTTCCCTCTCAACTTATTGTATTTGATCTGGTTCTCATTTGAAGAATTCACCTGACATGCTTCATACACCCTCTTTTTTTGTTTCATCATCTTCCCTATCTCCCTCGTCACCCAAGGAGCCCTTGCTTTGGTTCCCTTACCCATCCCTCTTGTTGGAATGTACCTAGCCTGTACTTGGAACATCTCCTCCTTAAAGATCACTCATTGTTTCATTACAGTTTTTCCTGTCAGTCTTTGGTTCCATTTTACCCTGACTAGATCTTTCGCATCCCATTGAAGTTAGCCCTATTCCAGTTAAGAAGTTCCACTCTAGATTGTTCCTTGCTCCTCTCCATTGCTAATCTAAATCTTATGATACGATGATCACTCGTACCCAAGTGTTCTCCCACAGACACTTGGTTGACCTGGCCCACCTCATTCCCCAGCACCCGATCCAGCAATGCCTCCTTCCTAGTTGGGCCAAGAACATACGGGTCAAGGAAATTCTCCTGAACACATTTTGGAAATTCATCCCCCACCTTTTCCTTTACCCTAGCATTATCCCAATCGATATTTTGGTAATTAAAGTCCCCCAATATCACCACTCTATAGCTCTTGCATATCTCTGCGATTTCCCTGCAGATTTGCTCCTCTACCTGCCTCTCGGTATTTGGAGGCCTATAGAATACCCTCAATAGCGTGATCATACTCTTTTTACTCCTCAACTCTAACCAAATGGATTCTGTACTTGTCCCTTCAAGAACATCCTCCCTTTCCAAAACTACAATGTCTTCCTTAATCAGCACTGCCACCCCACCTCCCTTTTTTTCTCCCCTAACTTTTCTGAACTCCGTGTACCCTTGAATATTAAGTGCCCAGTCCTCAACATTTTTAAGCCACGTTTCCGTTATTGCCACAACATCATATTGCCACATGACTAATTGTGCTTGTAGCTCACCAACCTTATTCAACACACTTTGTGCATTTACGTACATGCATTGTAATCCCATTTTTGAATTTTTCATAGTCTTTCTTAGTCTGCTCCTATCCAATATGGAGTCGGGAGGAGCAGAGAGCAATGGTACAGTGAGTATTAAACTCACTTTTGTGGGCTTTTTTACAGAGGCCGGTGTCGGGAGGAGCAGAGAGCAGCGGTACAGTGAATACTTCAACTCACTTTCACGGGCTTTTTTACATAGGCCGTGTTGCGTTTGCAAAGATAATCCAGAGGCCGTAAACAGAGTTTAGTTCATGTTGCTTTTTAATGGCTGCTCCACACACACACGCCCAGGCAAAAGCAATCGAATACCTATACACAATACCATGATAACAGCACTATCAAACTCCATGTGCTCAGGCCAAGGCAATCGAGTACCTATCACCAATGTCAGATATAACAGGCCGGTGTCGGGAGGAGCAGAGAGCGGCGGTACAGAGAGTACTTAAACTCACTTTCGCGTTTTTTTTTACAGAGGTCAGTAACGGGAGGAGCAGAGAGCGGTTGTACAGTGAGTGCTTAAACTCACTTTCATGGGCTTTTATACAGTGGCCAGTGTCGGGAGGAGCAGAGGGCGGCGGTACAGTGAGTACTGAAACTCACTTTCACGGGCTTTTTTACAGAGGCTTAGCAATCTCACAGACCGGCGGCTGTGTTCCGGAGCCACGTCACGATTCAAAAAGCGACGCGGGCAAGAGAAAGTAGCTGAGTATTTATACTACTCTATAGTTTGACAGTTAAGACTAATAGGGGGAAAAATTCAGTTGGTGGCACCACCCGTTAGCACCTTAAGAGGGCGCTAAGTGGGGCGCAAACCAACTAGCGCCCGGGCGTGGTGATATCTGCACCTCTCGTGAAATTGACCGGACATTTTGCGGCGGCGCTAAACAATACCGCCCGATCTCCTGCGCACACAGATCTTGACGTCATTCGAGAGTGCAACGCCCTTGGGGCGCCCCGGACCGGAAATTCAGTGGCGCCCCCTCCTTTCCGCCTGGTGCTACCAACGACAGGTTGACTGGAATGCTTCCCAGTCACTGTGGGGCTGGGGGGGGCGCTATTTAAAGGGGGCCTCTTCCTGGCTTTTGTGTGGTAGCCATCTTTGCACCACTCATTCTGAGAGAGAGAGAGAGATTTGGAGAGAGAAAGAGAGACTTCTGCATTGAGTCAACGCTCTCTGAGGTAGTTTTGGCTTCTGACCATAACTTTGCAGGTATTTTGCTTTTTGACCTTCATAACTTTGATTGCCCAGATACTATGGGGGCTGCAATGAATGGGAACATCATCCTTCTCCATCACATTCGGAGGGCACAGAGACACAGAGAGAGAGTGGCAATCATGGCCAGACGGAGGAGGACCAATAGGCCTCGGTACAGGAGACCTTACTTTCCCAGGGTTTTTCGCCAACAGTTCTCCTACACTAATATGTCTGAGGAGCAGTGTTTGTGAAGGCTGCGATTCAGCAAGGAGGTGGTCACTGAGCTCTGCCATCTGCTTCAGCCAGATCTGCAGCCTCAACTGAGGAGCAGGATGTCTCTGTCAGCGGCAGTGAAGATAACAGTGGCTATCAACTTTTATGCAACCAGCTCATTTCAATCAGCTACTGGGGACATCACCAATATCTCCCAGTTCGCGGTGCATTGCTGCATCCATCAGGTAACTAATGCCCTCTTTAAAAGGAGACGAGAGTACATCTCTTTCCCCATGACCCCGGACAAGCAGCAAGAACGTGCAACAGGCTTTGTGATGATAGCAGGCTTCCCCATGGTGCAGGGCGCCATTGACTGCATGCATGTGGCTTTGCTGGTGCCGCAAGAGAATGCTGAGGATTTCCGCAACTGAAAGGGCTTCCATTCCTTAAACATATAGTTGGTCTGTGACCACCGACAGCTGATACTCGCTGTCAATGCCCACTTTCCAGGCAGCAGCCACGATGCCTTCTTCCTGCACCAGACTTCTGTGGCAGACCTTTTCCAGGCACCGCATCGCCCAGGAGGTTGGCTTCTCGGGCACAAGGGATATCCTCTGTGCACCTGGCTGATGACACTGCTCTGTTTGTCCAGCACCCCTGCTGAGCTATGATACAACGAGAGCCATCAAGCTACCAGGAACACCGTTGAGCACTCAATCAGCATGCTCAAGCAATGGTTCCGCTGTCTGGACCATTCTGGAGGAGCCCTGCAGTACTCGCCTGAGCGAGTCTCCCACTTCATTGTTGTGTGCTGCATGCTGCATAATCTTGCAATCCTCAGGACCCAGCCAATGCCAACAGACATTGGAGCTCCAACAGAGGAGGTGGAGGAGGAGGAGGAGGAGGAGGAGGATGATCATCAGCAGCACCAAGGCAGGAGGGAGGTACAAAGTGGAAGGGCCGTCCGTCAAAGGCTCATAGCAAGACGCTTCTTGGCCCCCGCTGAGGGAATAGCTTCTGCCATTCAAACAACCTGAATGAAACCATCCCGCAACCCCTAAGCCGATCAACGCAACAATGAGTTCAAAGACCAAACATGTACATTTTGAATACAGACACTTCTTTATTTCACAAACTCTGTGTGTCTCATTTCTGCATGACAAAGTAATAGAAAGAAACACAAAAAAAACAGTCATTCACATAACTGGCTCTCACAACCTGGAGACAATGTCCAAAACAGTAACAAAAATTTGACCACAACCCTCGGCCTTCAATAAAACAATGAAAAACATTTTGCCACACCTCCTACTTTTTGCCCTTCGAGGGTGATCTGCTTCCCTTGCGAAATTCCCCCCTTCCCACCCTGCAAGCTCCTCCGTAATGGGACCCCAGTGGCTGGAGCAAGGCTGGGGGAAGGCTGCTGAGTGTCAGAAACTGAGACTGCAGTTGCCCTTGAGGGACGGCCTGGACCAGCTCTGGCCTGGAGGGCCCAGCTGCTGACTGCACCAACTCTGCATGGGCGGCAGCAGTCTGTCCTACAGTTGGTGGCAACTGCAGTGGAGAAGTGCCGGTGGTGGCAGCAGGAATGCTATCATCTTGAGAGAGGACAGCAACTCCCTGCTCGACCGACACACTGGCACTCCCACGGGGCAGCACTTCAGCATGTGGAGCAATCTGATGGCGCACAGATTGCTGGCCTGCTGCGGCGCGGTGAGAGCCCCGGGGAAATCTGCCCGATCCAGCAAGGGTGGCAGCAGTCAGTGCTCGTGTGGCCTCAATCTGCATCAGCAGCACCAAGGCAGGAGGGAGGCATAGCAGCACTTAGCATTTGCGGGGCAGCCGCCTGTGCTACAGCGAAGTGCTCCACACTTCTTGCCAGTGATTCAATGGATTCGGGCATCCTTGCCACTGCAGCCATTAGCACAGTGTGACTTTGCTCCGCCTGAACACTCATTTCAGCGAGGACCCACTCCTCGTCTGCGTTCAGTGCAGCAGGACTCGAGGCCACACTCTCTCTCCGGGGAGAAGGCCCCCGAGCTTCGCTACCCCCATCGCATTGCTGCAGCCTGCTGGGTCCTGAAGCTTCACCCTCATCAGAACATTCCCCTCTGCTCCCCTCCAGGGAAGCCATGTCCCCAGTATGGGCATGGGCTGCCTCGGTAGAGGGTAGTGCTGATGCTCCGGCTTCCTCTTCCTCCTCGCCTTCAGCTTTACTCTCACTGGCAGCTTCAGGGCCCGTCTCCTCACCTGTTGAATCACCATCTGAAAGCAGGAATGTACAAGAGAGGCTTTAGCATGAGGACAGGGTGGCAGCAAGGGAGGCATCAGTGCAGCGATTTAATGATTTGGATTGAAAGTGTCAAAGGCTGCTGTTGTGAGGGACAAGTGGAAGGAGAGAGGACAAAAAGGTGATGACCTTTCCATTGCTGTCCAGAACGGGGTCTGCGTCTCCAATGGCGACGGGACCAATCACCAAATTTGCCACAATCCTGTGGACGCGCTCCTCAAGATCGCTGAGGGCGTGAAGGTGAGGCCACCCTCCACCGGTCCGTTGCTGCTATCTCCTATTATGAGACAGTTTGGCCTGCAAGAAAAAGGACGGTTCTGAGTAAATATGCAGCCATGATCTTGCCTGAAATGCCTCCCATGGTTGAATAGCCCTTACTGTATGCAGCCATGGTCTTGCCTGAAATGCCTCCCATAGTTGAATAGCCCTTATTGTATGCAGCCATGATCTTGCCTGAAATTCCTCCCCTGGTTGAATAGCCCTTACTGTATGCAGCCATGATCTTGCCTGAAATGCCTCCCATGGTTGAATAGCCCTTACTGTATGCAGCCATGATCTTGCCTGAAATGCCTCCCATGGTTGAATAGGCCTTACTGTATGCAGCCATGATGTTGCCTGAAATGCCTCCGATGGTTGAATAGCCCTTACTGTAAGCAAAGTGTGGAATGTGCGTGTGTGTTTGATGAAAGCGCATAAGTGTTGGATGAGTGTTGGGCATTGGGGCTTTCAAGACCCTCTGGCCATAAAGTGAGGTTGAGATGGAGGGATGAAGAGGTTTTGAAAAAAAGGCACTCACCCTGATGACCCGAGTGAGGTCGTTGAACTTTTTCCTACATTGCACATGGGTCCTAGGCACTGTGCAGCTTGAGGACACTCTCTGAGCCACCTCCCTCCATACTCGCGTGGCAAAGGCCTCCTGCCACTCTCTGGGTACAGAATGGATCTTCTGCGCTCCACCCCGCGAACCAGAGCCTCCAAAGCCCGCTCGCAGAAGCGTTGTGCTCGCTCCCTGGCCCTTTCCATAGTGTCTGGCTGCTAGATTTAGCCACAGGTCTACCCAGGCCAAGATTCAAGGCTCCAGTGAGCAGGGTGTGGCTGCAGAGCAAGATCGACCCTCCCCTTTAAGAACTGACCGGCGCCAGTGTATCTGTGTTCAATTGCTAACTGACAGCACCTGCGCTGCGCCCGCACTCTGAGGTAGCGCCTCACTCCTCGGCCTTAGCACCTTAAGAGAGGTGTGTAGCGCCTGATTTAGCGCTACAATCACCTCCAGGGGTGATAAAAGCCAAGTTTGCTGTCGGAGGCGATAATTAGCGCCAGGCACTAAACTTTGCGCACCGCCAGTAATGGCGCCCCATATAGGGCAATACCGAATTCTTCCACCATAGTTTACAAAATTTAGAAGGACTTAATTTTAGTTGTTATAGTTTCTAAGGTCTCTGTTGTGTATTGGGAAGTGTTAGTAACCAAGGGCCTTTGAGTATATCTTTTAATTGTAGTGTAATGAGTGGTATTGATTTGATTTAAATTAATTTAAGTTAATTTAAGGGTAAGAAATGGCAGGACAGCTCAGCCCTGTGGCATGCTCCTCCTGCGCTATGTGGGAAATCAGGGACACTTCCTGTGTCCCTGACAACCATGTGTGCGGGAAGTGTATCCAGCTGCAGCTACTGACAGACCGCATTGCGGCGCTGGAGCTGCGAATGGATACATACTGCAGCATTCGTGATGCTGAGGACATCATGGATAGCATGTTTAGGGAGTTGGCCACACCGCAGGTAAAGGCTACACAGGCAGGAAGGGAATGGGTGACAACCAGGCAGCGTAGTAGGCGCAGGCAGGTAGTGCAGGGGTCCCCTGTGGCCATCCCCCTCTCAAACAGATATACCATTTTGGATATTGACGAGGGAGATGGCTTATCGGGGGAAGGCAGCAGCAGCCTACTTCCTGGCACCATGGGTAGTTCTGCTGCACAGGGTGGGAGGAAAATTACTGGGAGAGCTATAGTGATAGGGGGTTCTATTGTAAGGGGAATAGATAGGCGTTTCTGCAGCCGCAAACGAGACTCCAGGATGGTATGTTGCCTCCCTGGTGCAAGGGTCAAGGATGTCTCGGGGCGGCTGCAAGGCATTCTGGAGGGGGAGGGTGAACAACCAGTTGTCGTGGTGCATATAGGTACCAACGATATAGGTAAAAAATGGGATGAGGCCCTAAAAGCTGAATATAGGGAGTTAGGAGGTAAATTAAAAAATAGGGCCTCAAAGGTAGTTATCTCAGGATTGCTACCAATGCTAAGTGCTAGTCAGAATAGAAATAGAAGGACATTTCAGCTTAATATGTGGCTAGAGGAATGGTGCAAGGGGGAGGGATTCAAATCCTGGGACATTGGAACTGGTTCTGGGGGAGGTGGGACCAGTGCAAACTGGACGGTTTGCACCTGGGCGGGACCGGGACCGATGTCCTAGGGGGAGT
This sequence comes from Somniosus microcephalus, assembly GCF_052327205.1. Taxonomy (NCBI): domain Eukaryota; kingdom Metazoa; phylum Chordata; class Chondrichthyes; order Squaliformes; family Somniosidae; genus Somniosus; species Somniosus microcephalus. Next base: position 188,158,548 of record NC_140993.1, on the reverse strand, counting down.
GTTTGCTAGTGCTGTTTGGGAGTGTTTAAACTAAAATGGCAGGGGGTTGGGAACCTTTGCAGGGAGACAGAGGAAAGGGAAGCAAGGATAGAAACAAAAGACAGGAAGGAGAAAAGCAAAAGTGGAAGGCAGAGAAATCAAGGGTATAAATCAAACAGGGCTACAGTAAATAATAATTCTAAAAAGGACTAAGTTAAAAAAAAAAGCCTGAAGGCTTTGTGTCTTAATGCGAGGAGCATTCGTAATAAGGTGGATCAATTATCTGCACAAATAGATGTAAACGGATATAATGGGGCAGAAATTAGGATCGGGGGCTTGCCGCGCGTGCAAGCCCCCGATGTGCACTTACCCGACGCGCCGGCCGTTGAGCTTCAGGGACACCTGGAATTCCTGTTTTAAAATGATGACACCCGGGCAGCGTCTGATATCACGCCGCCCAGGAGTGCAGCCAGCGCGAAACCTGGAGCGCCCAGTGCAAGTGAGACACGCCCCTTGAGGTCTCAGTTTAATAGGACACGCCCCCAATATTTCTCACAAGCTGCAAAGCATTTTTACATGCAGAGCAGCATTTTAAATAGGTTTTTGGTATTTTTATGAAGCTTTTGGTAACTTTTATAAACTTTTAAAAACGTTTACATTATTTTGAAGAATCTGAAGTAGTTTTAAACAGAATTAAAGCAATTTAAAGACTTTTAAAAGCCCTGAAAGCATTTTTTTCATTCCATTTATTTAATTAGCAACGTCGTCATCGTACGTGTCTTCACACTGTTCCCTTTGGGGAACTGTATGAAGTGGTGGAAGGATTTGTGGCCGTGATTAACGCTCATTCCGTGACCGTAACCATCTTTGAACCAGCCATTAGGGTGGTTAGTCCTATGGCGGGAGGGTTTTACGGGCTCCCACAACCTATACGAGGCGGGGAGGCCACCCACACCCATGGACGCAAATATCCCACTGGAAGTCAACCCAGAATTTAGAGCCGGAGCTCCGACTCCACTTGCCAGGACTGTCTGGAGGGGGTTCGAAACCCTACCCCGTCTGGCCCAGCGGCGGGGATGCTACCGCTACGCCAAAGGCCCACTCCGATTAGCAACGTGAAATGGCTGGAATGAGCACAATTCACGGCATTAAAAGAACTCACAATTGAACTGATGATGACCTCAGCAATCTCCTCAACGAGGTGGAGGCGCAGCGCCTGCTCATCATTGGTAATGAGAAGTCCAAGGCGCCGCAAAAAGGACAGATGATAGCTTGGTCTTTCACGTGGCAGCATAGGGCTCCAGTCACGGGGAGGGAAAAGGCGCAGGAAACGTATGGGTGTCACCTTTTGCGCGGAGTGGGCCTTTTGCGTAGCGGTAAGCATCCCCGCCGCTGGGCCAGAAGGAGTAGGGTTTCGAACCCCGCTCCAGACAGTCCCGGCAACTGGAGTCGGAGCTCCAACTATAAATTCTGGGTGGACATCCAGCGGGATACTTGCGTCCGCGGGTGTGGGTGGCCCCCCCCCTCAGATGGGTTGTGGGAGCCCGTAAAACCCTCGCGCCATAGGACTAACCACCCTAATGGCTGGTATGAAGATGGTTATGGTCACGAAAGGAGCGTTAACGTGGCCAGAAATCCTTCCACCACTTCATACAGTTCCCGAAAGGGAACAGTGTGAGGATATGTACGATGATGACCTCTTGTGCAATGCACCTCCTTGGACCCTCAGTCGCAGATGCGAGGGGGCAAATCGTGCAATTGTTAAATTTTTCATTTTATTAACATGTAAAATGTTGTGTTTGCTGTTTTCATTGAAATGTTTATTTGTGACTGAAAGGATATGTAACCTTTTCCTTTAAACAGTGCAGCCTGTAGTCAGTTTGAAAAAAATTAGCAACTTTTATTGGAGCCAAAGTATTTTTACAACAACTATTTGAAAATTAGAACATAGCTAGTTTCCACCTTGAATGTCTTTATTGCACTAAGAAAACAGAAAAAGTCACTTTAAAATGTTAACACATTTTTTTCTGAACTATTCATGTTTACAAATGTTTGAAAAGCAGGAAATAGCAAGTTAACATTTTAAAGTTATAAACTATCTACATCAAAACTGACCCTGAAAACTGTTTTATGATGCAATAAAAGTTCACTGCTTCACTTTAAATTGTGTCTGCTCCTTTCTTTGCCTTGCGGGGGGAGGGGGAGGTACAAGGCGCCGCTAGCTCGTGAAGGTGTTGGCTACTAGCAGTTCCCGGGCATTTTTCTCGCTCACAGGCCTCCTGCTTACACAGACGTCCTTGCAAGGAAGAAATGGAAAGAGTTGTTAAAGTAATTTTAATGAAGTGACTGGCTAGAAAATCACCCCGGCCTATGGCAGGAGAAACACGTTATCGTCTTGGTAATACATCATACCCGCCTGATCAATTTCACAGCCCGAGATGATTTTCCAATGGCCCAGTAATTCCGTTCCAAACGCGTGAGTACGGTTGGGGTACTCACGCATCTGGCCGGAGGAAATGCCGGTTTTCAGCATGCACAGCGCATGCGGGGAAAACCGGCATTTCCTGTCCTCTGAACGAAGGGGTTCAGAGGCAGAACGCGTGCGACTGCACAGGCAGTGCGTGCGCAATAAAATTCGCCGGTTTCATTCATACTTTCAGTGAGATTAAGTCCTTACAACTTACACATGAAAAAAGCATGAGTACAGTTGCTCCAGAGGCTGCGGAGGAAGATATATTTTATCGTGGAGCTTCTGAAAGGCAATATTTTTGTTTGGGAAAGGGAGGAAAGTTATTTTAAGAAATGCTGAGGTAAGTTTTAAAGTTTATTTTTGTTTTTTAAAACGGGTTTTCAGTACTGTAGGTAGAAGGAGCAATTGTGGCTATGTGAATTTAATTTGCTGTGTTCATTAAATGTGAAAATGACGCCAACATTTTTAAGAAAGAAACTTTTCATCAGTAATATATTCTTTTAAGTAATTATGTATGTATGTCTGTATATATTCCTTTACTTATGTGTATGAACGTATGTATTTAATTATGACTTTCAGAGAAAGTAACTTATTGGAAAATCATAATTAAATACAAACATTCATACACATATAAGTAAAGGAATATATACATACATACATATACATAAAGGAATATATACGGACATGCATACATAATTACTTAAAAGAATATATTACTGATGAAAAGTTTCTTTCTTAAAAATGTTGGAAATGTTACATTATTCATTTTAGAACAGTCATTTTCACATTTAATAAACACAGCAAATTCAATTCACACAGCCACAATTGCTCCTTCTACCTACAGTACTGAAAACCCGTTTTTAAAAAAAAATTAAACTTTAAAACTTACCTCAGCATTTCTTAAAATAACTTTCCTCCCTTTCCCAAACAAAAATATTGCCTTTCAGAAGCTCCACGATAAAATATACCTTCCTCCGCAGCCTCTGGAGCAACTATACGCATGCTTTTTTCATGTGTAAGTTGTAAGGACTTAACCTCACTGAAAGCATGAATGAAACTGGCGAATTTTACTGCGCACGCGCTGCCTGTGTAGCCACACGCGCTGTGCCTCTGAACCCCTTCGTTCAGAGGACAGAAAATGCCGGTTTTCCCCGCATGCGCTGTGCATGCTGAAAACCGGCATTTCCTCCGGCCAGACGCGTGAGTACCCCGACCGTACTCACGCGTTTGAAATGGAATTACTGGGCCAATGTAATTGGAATTACGGAGACATGGCTCCAGGGTGACCAAGGCTGGGAATTCAACATCCAGGGGTATTCAGTATTCAGGAAGGACAGGCAAAAAGTAAAAGGAGGTGGTGTAGCATTGCTGGTTAAAGAGGAGATTAACACAATAGTAAGGAAATATATTAGCTCTGATGATGTGGAATCTGTATGGGTAGAGCTGAGAAATACCAAAGGGCAGAAAACTTTAGTGGGAGTTGTATACAAACCCCCAAACAGTAATGTGGAGGTTGGGGATGGCATTAAATGGGAAATCAGAGATGATTGCAATAAGGGCACAGCAGTTATTATGGGTGACTTTAATCTACTTATAGATTGGGCTAACCAAATTAATAACAATACTGTGCAGGACGAATTCCTAGAGTGTATATGGGATGGTTTCCTGGACCAATATGTTGAGGAACCAACTAGAAATCAGGCCATCTTAGACTGGGTATTATGTAATGAGAAAGGATTAATTAGCAATCTTGTTGTGCGAGGCCCCTTGGGGCAGAGCGATCATAATATGATAGAATTCTTCATTAAAATGGAGAATTGTGTAGTTGACTCAGAGACTAGGGTCCTGAATTTAAAAAAATGAAACTACGATGGTATGAGGCGTGAGTTGGCTAGGATGGATTGGGGAATGTCACTTAAAGGGTTGATGGTGGATAGGCAATGGCAAACATTCAAAGATCGCATGGATGAACAAAGAAATGGCGGAACAATTAAATACATACTTAGGTTCTGTCTTCACAAAGGAAGACACAAATAACCTTCCAGAGATTTCAAGGAACATAGGGCTAGATTTTCAGTCGCTTGCGCCAGCAGTTAGCGCCTTAAGAGAAGTGTTTTTCGGGCGCTATGCGTGTAGCGCCCGGGTGCAGCGCAGTTTGCGCCCCGCCCCAAATTAAGTTGCCCGTTAGCGCCGGCGCAAAGTTTAGCGCCCGCCCGGATGCGCGCGCAGAAAATGACGTCACATCCTCGTGCAACGCCCTTTGTGCGCCCCGATTCCAAACTTCAGTCGGACCGCCCCATTGTGCGGCTGGCGGCCGGAGCGTTTGGAAAAAGGAACGCAACACAACCAGCGCGGGCCCCGGGGGGCGCAAATTAAAGGGGACGTACTCTCCAGTATAAAGGGCAGCCTTTTTTCAGAAAACGCTCTTGTGCAACGCATTTCTGGAGACACAACAAGGAGGATAGCTAACTGGTTTCAAGCAGCAAGAGCCAGGTATTTTTGGACTCAGGCCAGAGCGCTGCAAGTGGCCTTTTGGAAATTAGAGTGTTTGCCAGGATTTGATGGGGGTTGCATGGGGTGCCAACGCGGAGCTGCAGCTCCATGTCCGTAGGGCTCGCAGACGCATTGTGAGAGGGGTAGCCCTGGCTAGAGGCAGAGGGGGCTACAGGCGTCGGCCACGTAGGCCTTACACAGTCAGGCAAACCGCCAGCAGCGCTCCTACCTAAACATGAGTGCCGCGCGATGTGTTAAAAGGCTCCGATTCCGAAAGGAGGTGATTGCAGAGATATGCCAGCTGCTTCGCCGAGATCTGTGGCCAAAGCTCAGTGCAGGACATCTCTGTCGCTGGAAGTGAAGGTGACGGTGGCATTGAACTTCTATGCCACCGGCTCCTTCCAATACGCTGCTGGGGACATAGCAAGCATCTCCCAATACGGCGCACATCACTGCATCCGCCAGGTGACCGAAGCACTGTTCAGAAGGAGAAGCCAATTCATCTCCTTCCCCATGGCCCTGGAGAGCCAGCATCAGCGCGCATTGGGATTTTCCAGACTCGGGGAATTCCCCTTGGTGCAGGGCGCCATTGACTGTATGCATGTGGCTTTGCGGGCCCCTCTGGAGCATGGCGAGCAGTATCGCAACAGGAAGGGCTACCATTCTCTGAATGTGCAGCTGGTCTGTGACCACAAGCAGCGCATCATGGCAGTCAATGCCAGCTTCCCAGGCAGCAGCCACGATGCCTTTATCCTGCAGCAGAGTACTGTGCATGACATGTTCCAGGCACAGCCTCCCCCAAGAGGATGGCTACTCGGGGACAAAGGCTATCCTTTGTGCACCTGGCTCATGACCCCGCTCCGCGCGCCCAGGACCGCTGCTGAAGAGGCCTACAACGAGAGCCATCAAACCACCCGCAACATCATTGAGCTAACTATTGGGGTCCTCAAGCAGCGGTTCCGCTGCCTTGATCGCTCCGGAGGAGCTCTCCAGTATTCGCCGGACCGGGTCTCCCAATTTGTGGTGGTTTGCTGCATGCTACACAACCTGGCTATCCGCAGGACTCAGGCACTGCCACCTGACGTTGGACCAGCACCTCAGGAGGAGGAGCATGAGGAGGAGGAGGAGGAGGAGCAGGAGTACGTTCCCAGGAGGGAGCGACCAGGGCCAAGGGCCGCACGACGCCACCTTATTACACGGTACTTCTAAGCCCCCTGTCAGGGAATGGCCAGGGGCCATGAGGGAAGATGAATGCAGCCGCTCCGCAAGCCCTCAGCCGGCGAAGCCAACAAACACTAAGAAGAACAACCATGGAGACTGCATGAATAAAGATAATTTTTTATTACACAAAAATGAAAAGCCCTTCCCACATGAATCCCCAAAAACAATAAACGGGCCCCACAAAAAGCCCAACAAACGACTCACTCCCACAAACTGGGGAGGAGTCACTCCACCTTTCTTCAAACCGGGCCTCAACGTCGGCCTAACGCAAAAAATAAGCCCTCCAACAACACAACCATGGGCAAAATAAAGATGGCCACCGCCATATAAAAGGAAAGCTGCCCACACCCTCTACTGAGTGGCCCGCGAGGGCGAGACCTTGCCCAGCCTTTTGCCTCCCCTGCCCGGCCTGCTGCTCCTTCGCAAGCTCTGCCCAGTGGCTGCTGCGAGGCTGGGGGAAGGTGACTGAGGCTCAGATGCCCTTCCGCCAGATGCCGCTGGGGGGCGGCCTACACGGCGTTTGGGCCTCGAGGGGCCGTCTGCTGAGTGGCGCACCTGAGCCTGGCCACCATCAGCTGCAGCCGCTTGCCCTTGATGCCCCAGTGGGGGAATGGCGGCGATGGATGGCGCAATGTGGGCCAGCTGGCATGTGGGATGCGCTGGCTGGTGCTGTGGCATGGTGGCACTCGGCCGGGCCCGCACTGCAGGATCCGCAACAATCAGCCGAGGGGCGGCTTGCTGGGATGGTCCAGCGCGGCGGCTGCCCTGGCGATGCCTGCCTGAGACAGCGCGTGTGGCAGCAGTGAGTGCCCCTGTGGTCCTGGTGTGCGCGCGCATCACATCCGCCAGGGTCTTGACAGCATCAGTCAGCATGCGGCCACTCGCGGCAGTTGCTGCCCCGAACTCGCGCACACTGGTCGCCAGCGACTCGATGGCCTCAGGCATGCACCCCACCACGCTCATGAGCTCCGTGTGGCGCCGGTCCGAATCCTCGGCCATCTTATCCAGCTTCCGCACCTCCTCCGAGGTGAAGGTGTCCGGACTGGAGTCGCGACTCTCCCGCTGGGGAGGAGGGGGCCGAACTAGGGGACCCTTGCCGCGTTGGTGGCGGCGAGTGTGCCGAACAGCAGCACTCCCCTCTGATCCTTCCCCCCTTTGGGGGGAAGGCCGCGGGCCACGCGCACGGCTGCTGGGTGGCTGGACGCCACTGGTCCCAGAAGCTGCATTGCCCTGCGACAGTTCCTCCAGGCACTCGTCCAGTGAGGAGGTGTCAAGCATTTCCTCCTCTCCTGCGGGACGTGACTGTTCCCCCGAAGGTCCGGCTTGCTCCTCCTCCTCCTCCTGGTCGGAGGTGCTGTCACTGGCAGCTTCAGGGTCCTGGTCGTCACCAGCTGAAAGCAGGAATGCACAAGAGTAGCTTCAGAGTGAGGAGACGGCGTCAGCGAGGGAGTTAGGACTGGTGGCATTCAGCGCATTGGTGGGACAGTGGCAAAGGAGGTAGCTCGGATGGGCCAGTGCGACGCGAGAGGGCCAAAAGGCGAGGTCCTTACCATTGCCGGGCAGTGGAGGGTCGGATACTCCGCACGCTGTGGGGACAATCACACGGGCTCCCATGAGCACACACACGCGCTCCTCCAGCCGAGTGAGCTTCTGCAGCTTGGCGCGGCCACCCCTGGCACGGGCCTGGCGATTAAACGCTACTTTAGCCTGCAAGAGAAAGGACGGGATGTAAGTGCACAGTGAAGCCCTGATGTAGTGTGCACTGCCTCCCATGGTGGAATAGTTTGGACAGAGTGAAGCCCTGATGTAGTGTGCACTGCCTCCCATGGTGGAATAGCGTGGACAGAGTGAAGCCCTGATGTAGTGTGCACTGCCTCCCATGGTGGAATAGCTTGGACAAAGTGTAGAGTGCCGAATGGCCATGTGATGCTCATGACTGTCCCAATGCTGCTGGCTGAGGGCTGGCCAATAGGACTTTCAGCTCCCTTTGCCCATCATGTCAGGTGTACATGCAAGAATGAGGAGGAGACTGGAAAGGCTACTCACCTTCACAATCCTGGTCAGATCGTTGTATTTTTTATGACATTGTTTGTGGGTCCTGGGGGCATCGCCGGTGAACGTCACCCTCTGGGCGATCTGCTTCCAGGCTTTGGTGCAGTCGTGGTGGGTTGGATTCCTCCCACTCTCTGGGAACAAGATCTTGCGCCTCACCTCCAGAGCTGTGACCATTATGTCCAGATCACCCTCTGAGAAGCGCAGGGCACGCTGACGGGCCTTCTCTGGCGTTGCCATGACTCCCTGGGGCTGAGCAGCAGTGTTGAGGCCTCTTTGCAAGGCTGCAGTGTGCAGGGCGTGGCAGCAGACCAATTCGTCCCTTCCCCCTTTAAGAGCTGGTCGGCGCCACGGGGTCTGCTGTCAGTCCAAAAATGACCGCACCCGCGCTGCGCCCCGCCTGGGCGCTATCCCTCTGGACCGCCGGCTTAGCGCCTAAAGATAGGAGTGGAACGCCTCTTTTAGCGCTCCACCACTCTCTTAGGGCGAAGCCACTGAATTTCCGGCAACGGGGCGCTACTTTGGGGCGGGCGCTAACTTCGGGCGGGCGCTAAGGTTAGCGCCCCAAAACTGTCTATACTGAAAATCTAGCCCATAGAGTCTAATGAGAGGGAGGAATTGAATGAGAACAGTATTTGTAGGGAAATTGATGGGATTGAAAGCCGATAAATCCCCAGGGCCTGATAATTTACATCCTAGGGGACTTAAGGAAGTGGCCCTAGAAATATTAGATGCATTACTGGTCATCTTCCAAAATTCTATAGACTCTGGAATAGTTCCCATAGATTGGAGGGTAGCTAATGTAACCCCATTATTTTAAAAAGGTGGTAGAGAGAAAACGGGGAATTATAGACCGATAAGCCTAATGGGGAAAATTCTACAGTCCATTATAAAAGATGTAATAGCAGAGCACTTGGAAAAAAGTGACAGGATCGGACAAAGTCAACATGGATTTAAAAAAGGTAAATCGTGCTTGACTAATCTACTGGAATTTTTTGAGGATGTAACTGGTAGAATAGATAAGGGAGAACCAGTGGATGTGGTGTTATTTGGACTTTCAGAAGGCTTTTGATAAGGTCCCACATAAGAGATTGGAGTGCAAAGTTAAAGCACATGGGATTGGGGGCAAGGTACTGACTTGGATAGACAACTGGTTGGCAGACAGGAAGCAGAGAGTTGGAATAAATGGTCCTTTTTACGAGTGGCAGGCAGTGACTAGTGGGGTACCACAGTGATCGGTGCTAGGACCCCAGCTACTCAGAATATATATTAATGATCTAGACGAGGGAACTAGATGTAATATCTCCCAAGTTTGCAAATGACACAAAGCTGGGTGGGCATGTGTGCTGTGAGGAGGATGCAGAGAAACCCCAGTATGATTTGGGCAGGTTGGGTGATTGGGCAGATGCATGGCAGAGGCAGTATAATGTGGATAAATGCGAGTTTATCCACTTTGGTGGCAAAAACAGGAAGACAGATTATTATCTGAATGGCAATAGATTGGGAAAAGGGGAAGTGCAACGAGACCTGGGTGTCCTTGTGCACCAGTCGCTGAAGGTAAGCATGCACGTGCAGCAGGCAGTTAAGAAGGCAAATGGTATGTTGGCCTTCATAGCAAGAGGATTCGAGTACAAGAGCAAGGTTGTCTTGCTGCAGTTGTACAGGGACCTGGTGAGACCACACCTTGAGTATTTTGTGTAGTTTTTGTGGCCTTATCTGAGGAAGGATGTTCTTGCCATGGAGGGACTGCAGCGAAGATTCACCAGACTGATACCTGGGATGGCAGGAATGACATATGAAGAGAGATTGAGTCGATTAGGCTTATATTCGCTAGAGTTTAGAAGAATGAGAGGGGATCTCATTGAAAATTATAAAATTCTAACAGGACTAGACAGGCTAGATGCAGGAAGGATGTTCCCAATGGCGGGGGAGTCCAGAACCAGGGGTCACAGTCTAAGGATAAGGGGTAAGCCATTTAGGATAGAGATGAGGAGGAATTTCTTCACCCAGAGAGTGGTGAACCTGTGGAATTCTCTACCACAGAAGGCATTTGAGGCCAACTTATTAAATATATTCAAGAAGGAGTTAGATATATTTCTTAAGGCTAAAGGGATCAAGGGATATGGGGAGAAAGCAGGAACAGGGTACTGAATTTGGATGATCAGCCATGATCTCATTAAATGGCGGAACAGGCTTTGGGAGCCGAATGACCTACTCCTGCTCCTATCTTCTCTGTTTCTATGTTTCTACTACTTCTGCCTCTCGTACTACTTTCTTCTCTGGTACTATCCAACGCACTCACTCTTTCATGCACCTTATTCCTCTTTTCTACTCCTACATGCTGTTACCCAACCCCCTGCCAAGCCCATTTAAACCCTCCCCAACAGCACGAGCAAACATCCCCGCAAGAATATTGGTCCTGGCTCTGTTGAGTTGTGGCAGCATGGCTCTTATGTGAAGGAATAAGCCATATAATCTATTCAGAAAAATACACTGTCTCATGAAAGAATTCTGACCTTATTAAAAGATGACAAACTGGGTTTGGAAATTTAGGAACCTAACTATGAAATAGCTATGAAAGCATTCTGGCTATTGAGATAAGATACTTGTTGACATTGAATGAATAACCTTATTGAAGCAGAAGGTTAAGGGATCCGGCAGGCTGAACTTTTTGGAATGAAACAATGGTTCACCCTAGATAAGAAATTTTAATTTACACTTCGTAAAATAGCACATAAAAGTAAGAAATATCTGCCTTCATAAAAATGACATCAAGTAAAAAACACACCTGCCGGCACACTGTTTTTTATGGTAAACTTAGAACACCTAGAGATGAGACACGATTCTGTAATGCTACCAATTGTGGTGACTGTAAGAATTGCAGGGGTCAGCAGAAAAATGACTGGAGATAATTAGCTTACAGGATATACCACTAGAAAAGGGTATAAATATTGAACTCTCAAATGGGATAGTAGACTCACTGTAATCGGGCAAAGCGATTCTTAGCTTCAGAGGCGGCTCTGTAAATCTCCAACTCTTTGTACCTCGGGGAACTTTAAGAACTGTAAAACTGTAGCAAAGTTAAGATTTGAGAGTAAGGTTCTCTGATAATAAGATTGTAAGCTTTCTCTTTTTCAAATTGTTAATGTTGCGATTGACTCACCAATTGTAAATTACATGTCGGTTCTTTAATAAATATATATATTTTTAGAATTGTTTCACATAAGACTTCTGTATCAAAAACTCGTGAACTCAATCTCTGTACACTCTTTGGTGAGGAGTTGCAGAATTCTGGGGGAGTTTTCCGGACCCTCATAATATCCGGAACGTTACAGTCCAGCTAAACTTATTAAAAGTGCTATCTGGAGGACGGTAACATTTTCAGGTTGTTCCTTTCCTTTAGGAGATATAGTCCAGACCTTTAGACCCAATTAAGCATCTTTAGGATTCGGCTACCTCAAACTTTAGTTGAAAGTGAACGTCTGGGAAATACACCTGATCTGGGATCTGGGGTAGCCCTAAAGGTGCTAGGACTAGTAATTATCCCTTCACTCATTGTACGCATCCTTCCCATGTGTGGTTGGATTGCAGAGTGGAGTCATGAACCAGGTGGTCAGCGGATAGCACTTGTCGCCCAGTAGACACCCTCTGATTTGTCTTGGTGACTCAAATACTGAGAGAACAGTGGACTGGCACATATTAAAAGCATCATGCCTGCTGCCAGGATACTGGGCATTCACCATCATGACGTGCTGAGCATGGTCGCACACCAACTGCACATTCAGCGAATGTTAAACTTTGCGTTTGGAGTATATCTCAGCATTTAGGTGCTGTGCCTGCAAAGCCACATGCATGTAATCAACGGTGCCCTGCATCATGTGGAAGCCCACCATCCTGACAAAGTCATGTGCAGGCTCCGCCTGCTTCTCTCTGGTGAGAGAGAAAACAATGAAGTCCTCTCTCCTGGCATAAAGAGCATCTGTCACCTCTGTTATGCAGCAGTGGACAGCAAACGGAAGACATGATATATATCACCTGCTCCAGCCTGGAAGGATCTAAATCGGTATGGGTAAGGTAGCATCGTAGTTATCCTACTGGACTAATAATCCTAGTATCAGTAATGGTGACCATGAAACTACCTGATCGTCATAAATACCCATCTGGTTCACTAATGTCCTTTAGGGAAGGGAATCTGCCATCCTTACCTGGATCCCATGAATGAATTAAAAAAATGCAAAGAAATTCAGGGCCATGGTCAACTTCACAGCCACTGGTGTGAGGCTGCAGATCTGGTTGCAAGAAGTGGCAGAGTTCTGTGAGCACCTTGCTTGTAAAGCACAGAAGACTCACACACTGCTCCTGGCTCAGGTTGAGGTAAGAGACATATTCTCGGAAGATCCTAGATGAGTAAGGCCTCCTGCTGAGAGCCCTTCTTCCCCTCCGCCTCCTTCCTCTGCGAGCAGCTTATCCACTTCTTCACTGCCTCTGCTCCATCTCCCTGTCATGCTGCAGGCTAAGGAAGATGACAACTGGAGCACCCATGACTGGCAGCAAGTGGTCTGACCAGAACCCTTGAAGTCAGAACCAAGGCCTTCTCCACTTGCAGCACCACTCCCTGTCACCTCACCAGCTTTAAACAACTCTAGAAAGCGCCAAACACTTCCTCAAACTTACACAGAGCCAATAGAAATTAACCAGCAACTCACTTTATATATCACTGGTAGGGGTCCTTGCAGCTGTTGAACACATGTTCAGCTGTGCAAAGTTAAGACAGGGCATTAACTCCAGCGCTGAGGACAAAAATGGCAGCCCTGGCATGCTGATGATGTCACGATCTGCCTACTCTACATGCTTCAGGTGCACACTCCCAGCGCCGTTGCTAATGCCCTCACTAAGATGGTGTCCTGTTCAGCCCACACCAGAAGTGCGCGCACGCGGCTTTGATGCAATTTTTGACTCAGAATGGCACCCGTAACAACCAAACAACAGGTGCAGCGTAATCAAATTTTCAGCCCACAGAGTCTAAACCAGGAAGTATAAGTTTGAATATTTAATTCAATGTAAAATTTTGTACAGTAAGCAAAGTAAAGGCCACGATTTTGCTGACCTCGGCAGGTCTGTGGCGGGCGACATCGGTGGCGGGTCGTGGCCCCGCTGCTGGCTCCATCCCGCAGTCCGAAATGAATTTCCCTTGATGGGGCTTGTTAAGCCCGCACAACGTGTGATGCGCTATTAAATACTCAAAAGACTGAGGTTAAGCGAGTAACTAACAGGCTTTTATTAACAAGAGAATGAAGGTGTGCCTCGAGTGGTCGACCAGTCCAGAATACAGAGGGACTGTGGAGCAGTCACCTTTATACCTGGACTCGTGGGCGGAGTCAGCCGAGGCATGTACAGACATGTACACAGTGGAATACAAACACCCACACAGGCAGGTATAACAGTCATAGAGTCACAGGGCTAGATTTTCAGTATAGACAGTTTTGGGGCGCTAACCTTAGCGCCCGCCCGAAGTTAGCGCCCGCCCCAAAGTAACGCCCCGTTGCCGGAAATTCAGTGGCTTCGCCCTAAGAGGTTGGTGGAGCGCTAAAAGAGGCGTTCCACTACTATCTTTAGGCGCTAAGCCGGCGGTGCAGAGCGCAACACCCAAGCTCGGGCGCAGTGCACGGCAGACACTCTGGTGCCAGTGAGCTCTTAAAGGGGAAGGGTGCATGTGTGTTTTTCAAAGGCAGAGTCTGGGGGGAAAGGAGGAGGAGGAGGAGGAGGAGGAGGAGGAGGAGGAGGAGGAGGAGGAGGAGGAGGAGGCCGGAAACATAAATACACCGTTCACAACAGCACACTGGATCCTTCCACACAACACATGCAGACTGCCTTATATAGTGCAGGAGGAGTGCCCTTTAATTTGCGCTCTCCAGGGTGTGTTGCGTTCCATTTTACAAACGCTCTGGACGCCAGCCGCACAATGGGGCGGTCCTACTGAAGTTTGGATTCGGGGCGGCCAAAGGGCGTTGCACGACGATGTGACGTCATTTTCTGCGCGCGCATCCGGGCGGCCGCTACACTTTGCGCCGGCGCTAACGGGCAACTTAATTTGGGGCGGAGCGCAAACTGCGCTGCGCCCGGGCGCTACACGCATAGCGCCCGAAAATCACTTCTCTTAAGGCGCTAACTGCTGGCGCAAGCAACTGAAAATCTAGCCCACAGAGTCATAGGGCTAGATTTTCAGTATAGACAGTTTTGGGGCGCTAACCTTAGCGCCCGCCCGAAGTTAGCGCCCGCCCCAAAGTAGCGCCCCGTTGCCGGAAATTCAGTGGCTTCGCCCCAAGAGGTTGGTGGAGCGCTAAAAGAGGCGTTCCACTACTATCTTTAGGCGCTAAGCCGGCGGTGCAGAGCGCAACACCCAAGCTCGGGCGCAGCGCACGGCAGACACTCTGGTGCCAGTGAGCTCTTAAAGGGGAAGGGTGCATGTGTGTTTTTCAAAGGCAGAGTCTGGGGGGAAAAGAAGATCAAGAGGATGTTGATGATGATGATGATGATGATGATGAGGAGGAGGAGGAGGAGGAGGAGGAGGAGGAGGAGGAGGAGGAGGAGGAGGAGGAGGAGGTGGTGGTGGTGGTGGTGGCCGGAAACATAAATACACCGTTCACAACAGCACACTGGATCCTTCCACACAACACATGCAGACTGCCTTATATAGTGCAGGAGGAGTGCCCTTTAATTTGCGCTCCCCAGGGTGTGTTGCGTTCCATTTTACAAACGCTCTGGACGCCAGCCGCACAATGGGGCGGTCCGACTGAAGTTTGGATTCGGGGCGGCCAAAGGGCGTTGCACGAGGATGTGACGTCATTTTCTGCGCGCGCATCCGGCCGGCCGCTAAATTTTGCGCCGGCGCTAACGGGCAACTTAATTTGGGGCGGGGCGCAAACTGCGCTGCGCCCGGGCGCTACACGCATAGCGCCCGAAAATCACTTCTCTTAAGGCGCTAACTGCTGGCGCAAGCAACTGAAAATCTAGCCCATAGAGTTTTACAGCACAGAAAGAGGCCCTTCGGCCCATCGTGTCTGCGCCGCCCATCCATCCCTGTCCAGTCTAATCCCATTTTCCAGCATTTGGTCCATAGCCTTGTATGCAATGGCATTTCAAGTGCTCATCCAAATGCTTCTTGAATGTTGTGAGGGTTCCTGCCTCTACCACCCTTTCAGGCAGTGAGTTCCACATTCCAACCACCCTCTGGGTGAAAAAGTTCCTCCTCAAATCCCCTCTAAATCTCCTGCCCCTTACCCTGAGTCTATGCCCCCTTGTTACTGACCCCCCTACTAAGGGGAAAAGTTCCTCTTTATCTACCCTATCTATGCCCCTCATTATTTTGTACACCTCAATCAGGTCCCCCCTCAGCCTTCTCTGCTCCAAGGAAAACAACTCCAGCCTGTCCAGCCTCTCTTCATAGCTGAGGCGCTCCATCCCAGGTAACATCCTGGTGAATCTCCTCTGCACCCTCTCCAAAGCAATCACATCCTTCCTATAGTGAGGCGACCAGAACTGCACACAGTACTCCAGCTGTGGCCTCACCAGCGTTTTGTACAGCTCCATCATAACCTCCCTGCTCTTATATTCTATGCCTCGGCTAATGAAGGCAAGTATCCCATATGCCTTTTTAACCACCTTATCTACCTGCTCCGCTGCCTTCAGGGATCTATGTACATGTACACCAAGGTCCCTCTGACCCTCTGTACTTCCTAGGGTCCTACCACTCATTGTGTATTCCCTTGCCTTATTTGTCCGTCCAAAATGCATCACCACGCACTTTTCAGGGTTAAATTCCATTTGCCACTTTTCCGCCCATCTGACCAACCCGTTTATATCGTCCTGTAGCCGGAGGCTTTCCTCCTCGCAATTTACCACCCCACCAATTTTCGTGTCATCTGCGAACTTACTGATCATACCTTTTACATTCTCATCCAAATCATTTATGTAGATCACAAACAATAAGGGACCCAGCACCGATCCCTGAGGTACCCCACTGGACACAGGCTTCCAGTCACAAAAGCAACCTTCGACCATCACCCTCTGCCTCCTGCCACTCAGCCAGTTTAGGATCCAATGCGCCAAGGCACCCTGGATCCCATGGGCTCTTACCTTCTTGACCAGTCTCCTATGCGGGACTTTGTCAAAAGCTTTACTGAAGTCCATGTAAACCACATCCACAGCATTTCCCTCATCCACCCCACTAGTCACCCCCTCGAAAAATTCGATCAGATTTGTTAGACATGATTTACCCTTGACAAAGCCATGCTGACTATCCCCGATTAATCCTTGCCTCTCCAAGTGGAGATTAATTTTGTCCCTCAGAATTTTTTCCAATAATTTCCCCACCACAGATGTTAGACTCACTGGCCTGTAATTCCCTGGTTTATCCCTGCTACCCTTCTTGAATAATGGTACTACGTTAGCTGTTCTCCAGTCCTCTGGTACATCCCCTGTGGCCAGAGAGGTTCTGAAAATTAGTGTCAGAGCCCCTGCAATCTCCT
The DNA here is from genome assembly GCF_052327205.1 of Somniosus microcephalus. NCBI lineage: Eukaryota > Metazoa > Chordata > Chondrichthyes > Squaliformes > Somniosidae > Somniosus > Somniosus microcephalus. The sequence continues at coordinate 188,141,805 of NC_140993.1, read as the reverse complement.
CCCTTGCCTCCCACAGCAGCCTGGGATACATCTCGTCCGGGCCTGGGGATTTATCCACTTTTTGGCCCGCTAAAACCGCTAGCACCTCCTCCCTCTCGATGCTAATATGTTCAAGTATGTCACAGTCCCCTTGCCCGATTTCTATGTCTGCATCGTCTTTCTCCATAGTGAACACAGATGCAAAAAATTCATTTAAAACCCCGCCTACATCCTCTGGCTCTACACACAGATTGCCACTTTGGTCCCTAATGGGCCCTACCCTTTCCCTGGTTATCCTCTTGCCCTTAATGTACTTATAAAACATCTTAGGATTTTCCTTTATTTTGCTCGCCAGTGTTATTTCATGGCCCCTCCTCGCCCTCCTAATTTCTTTTTTAAGTATGCCCCTGCACTTTTTATACTCCTCTAGGGCTTCTTCTGTCTTTAGTCTTTTGTAACTGCCAAAAGCCCCCCTTTTATTTCTAATGCATTTTTGTATATCCCTTGTCATCCAAGGTTCCCTTTGCTTGTTGGTCCCACCCTTGACCTTTACAGGAACATGTTGGCGTTGTACTCTCTCTATTTCCCTTCTGAAAGTCTCCCACTGTTTTGATGTGGATTTTCCTATAAGCAGCTGCTCCCAGTCCACTTTGGCCAGATCCTGCCTTATCATATTAAAATCGGCCTTCCCCCAATTTAGAACCCTTATTTCCGGGCCGTCTTTGTCTTTTTCCATGACCACCTTAAATCTCACCGAATTATGGTCACTGTCGCCAAAATGCTCTCCTACTGACACTTCCACCACTTGCCCGGCTACATTCCCCAGAATTAGGTCCAGTACCGCCCCCTCTCTTGTAGGACTTTCTACATGTTGGCTCAAAAAGCTCTCCTGGATGCACTTTAAGAATTCTGCACCCTCTAAGCCTTTCACACTCTGACTGTCCCAATTTATATTGGGGAAGTTGAAATCCCCCACTATTATTACCCTATTATTTTCGCACTTCTCTGAGATTTGCCTACATATCTGTTCCTCTATCTCCCCCTGACTGTTTGGGGGCCTATAGTACACTCCCAGCAAAGTGCTTGCCCCCTTTTTGTTTTTAAGTTCTACCCATATGGCCTCATTAGAGGAACCCGCTAATATATCATCCCTCCTTACAGCAGTAATTGACTCCTTAATTAATATTGCAACACCCCCTCCCCTTTTACACCCCCCTCTGTCTCGCCTGAAGATTCTATACCCCGGAATATTGAGCTCCTCCTCGCTGCTCCCGCTGGTCCCAACTGGTCTCGGGCCTCGCCTCTCTCCGGTTTTTATACCGGTCTCACCACGCTGCTCCCGACTGGTCTCGGGCCTCGCTGGTTGCCGGGTTTTCTCCCGAGCTCCTCCTCGCTGCTCCCGCTGGTCCCGACTGGTCTCGGGCCTCGCCTCTCTCCGGTTTTTATACCGGTCTCACCACGCTGCTCCCGACTGGTCTCGGGCCTCGCTGGTCGCCGGGTTTTCTCCCGAGCTCCTCCTCGCTGCTCCCGCTGGTCCCGACTGGTCTCGGGCCTCGCCTCTCTCCGGTTTTTATACCGGTCTCACCACACTGCTCCCGACTGGTCTCGGGCCTCGCTGGTCGCCGGGTTTTCTCCCGAGCTCCTCCTCGCTGCTCCCGCTGGTCCCGACTGGTTTACCACATTCACCCCTTGTTTAAAAATGAGTCCGGCGGGGTGAAGTGTATTAAAAGTTTGTGTATTGGAGTCTCTCCGGAGGTCTTGTCTGCCGCTGTGATCGACGTGGCGACGGCAGGGGTAGTGACGCTTCCGGCGTCGAGTCCCGCATAGGCTGGGGCACTGGTGTGTAGTCCTCGTGGGTGTCGAGCGGGTCGCGGGGCCCAGGCGTGCCGTCTGCTGGGGCTGGATATTGGGTCGTTGGGGGGGGGTGGTAGTGGGTTACTGGGGCCCCCGAGGGTGCGAGGTCTCGTATGGAGGCTGTGTCCTCCCGCCCGTCCGGGTACGCAATGTAAGCATACTGGGGGTTGGCGTGGAGGAGGTCGACCCTCTCGACCAGGGGGTCCGTTTTATGGGTCCTCACGTGTCTTCTCAGTAGGACCGGCCCTGGGGACGTCAGCCATGGCGGTAGCGATGTCCCCGATGTGGACTTCCTTGGGAAGACAAACATTTTCTCATGAGGGGTGGCGTTAGTGGCCGTGCAGAGCAGTGACCGAATAGAGTGGAGCGCATCGGGGAGCACATCCTGCCAGCGGGAGGTCGGAAGGCCCCTAGACTTTAAGGCTAGCAGGGCGGCCTTCCAAACTGTCGCATTCTCTCTTTCCACCTGTTCGTTCCCCCGGGGGTTGTAACTGGTGGTCCTGCTTGTGGCAATACCCCTAGCGAGCAGGTACTGGCGGAGTTCGTCGCTCATAAACGATGAGCCCTGGTCGCTATGGATATAGCTAGGGAAACCGAACAGGGTGAAGAGGTCATTCAGACATTTAATGACCGTGGCACTGGTCATGTCCGGGCAGGGGATGGCGAACGGGAAACGGGAGTACTCATCAATAATGTTGAGGAAGTACACATTGCGGTCGGAGGAGGAGAGAGGCCCTTTAAAATCAACGCTCAGGCGCTCGAAGGGGCGAGTGGCTTTTATCAGGTGAGCCCTGTCTGGTCTATAAAAGTGCGGTTTGCACTCAGCGCAGACTTGGCAGTTCCTGGTCATGGTCCTGACCTCCTCAATGGAGTAAGGCAGGTTGCGGGCCTTGATGAAGTGGAAGAACCTGGTGACCCCCGGGTGGCAGAGGTCATTGTGGAGGGCCCGCAGTCTATCGATCTGCGCGCTGGCGCAGGTGCCACGCGATAGAGCATCCGGGGGTTCATTGAGCTTCCCGGGCCGGTACAAGATCTCATAATTGTAGGTGGAAAGTTCAATTCTCCACCTCAAGATCTTGTCGTTTTTGATTTTGCCCCTCTGCTTGTTGTTAAACATAAAAGCAACTGAACGCTGGTGAGTGAGCAGGGTAAATCGTTTTCCGGCCAGGTAGTGCCTCCAATGACGCACAGCCTCCACAATAGCCTGGGCCTCCTTCTGAACAGCGGAGTGTCTGGTCTCCGGGCCCTGGAGGGTTTGTGAAAAGAAGGCCACGGGTCTCCCCGCCTGATTAAGGGTAGCGGCCAGGGCAAAGTCGGACGCGTCGCTTTCCACCTGGAAGGGGATGGATTCGTCCACTGCATGCATGGTGGCTTTGGCAATGTCTTCCTTGATACGGTGGAAGGCTAAGCGGGCCTCTGCCGTCAAGGGAAAAGAGGTGGACTTGATCAGTGGACAGGCCTTGTCCGCATAGTAGGGGACCCACTGGGCGTAATAGGAGAAAAACCCTAGGCACCTCTTCAGGGCCTTGAGGCAGTGGGGCAGTGGGAGTTCCATGAGGGGACGCATCCGGTCGGGGTTGGGACCGATGACTCCGTGTTCCACAACACAGCCAAGGATGGCGAGGCGGGTTGTGCGGAATATGCACTTCTCCTTGTTATACGTCAGGTTCAGGAGTTGGGCGGTGCAGAGGAATTTTTCGAGGTTTGCGTCATGGTCCTGCAAGTCATGGCCGCAGATGGTCACATTGTCCAGATATGGGAAAGTGGCCTGCAACGCATTTTGATCGACCATCCGGTCCATCTCCCTTTGGAAGACGGAGACCCCGTTGGTGACGCCAAAGGGAACCCTAAGGAAGTGATAGAGGCGGCCGTTTGCCTCAAAGGCAGTATACTGGCGGTCCTCAGGGCGGATAGGGAGCTGGTGGTACGCTGATTTCAGGTCAATGGTCGAGAAGACGCGGTACTGCGTGATCTGGTTGACCATATCAGCTATGCGGGGGAGTGGGTAAGCGTCCAGCAGGGTGTAGCGATTTATTGTCTGGCTGTAGTCGATGACCAGGCGTTGCTTCTCGCCGGTCTTAACGACCACAACCTGGGCTCGCCAGGGGCTGGTGCTGCCCTCAATAATCCCCTCCTTCAGGAGCCGCTCCACTTCGGTTTTAATGAAAACCCTGTCCCCGGCACTGTATCGCCTGCTCTTTGTGGCGATGGGCTTACAGTCATGGGTGAGGTTAGCAAACAGTGGGGGGGGGTGACTCTGAGTGTGGAGAGGTTGCACCTGGTGCGCGACGGGCAATTTGGAAGCTGCTGGCTGCGGACTGTGAGTGGGGGGAGGGGTCCACCGTACGCCATCGTAACACTTTTGAGGTGGCACTGAAAATCTAACCCCAGTAGAATGGCAGCACAGAGGTGGGGCAGGACCAGAAGTTTAAAATTATCGTACACAGTCCCGTCTACTAAGAGTGTCACCACGCAGTAGCCGCCAATGTCCGCCGACTGGGACTCGGAGGCCATAGAATTCCGCTGGTGCGCAGGCAGGACTGGGAGAGAGCAACGCCGCACCATGTCGGGGTGGATGAAGCTCTCCGTGCTCCCAGAGTCAAAAAGGCAGGTTGTTTCGTGACCATTTACCTTAATGTCCATTGTGGACCGGGCCAGTTGGTGCGGTCTCGCTTGGTCCAGCGTAACGGAGGCCAGCGTAGGGGTCGGTGTGTCGCTGCGGGTATCAGATGAGGCGGTGTTGGGGGCCTGCTGCGTCCCAGCTGGCGTCCAAGATGGCAGCGTCCATGATCCCCATGTGGCTGGAGGCGTCCAAAATGGCTGCTGTTCCGGTGGTTCGCACATGGCTGGGGAGGCCCAAGATGGCGGCCCGCACGGCCCACACGCGGCGCTGCTGGGGTTCGGGGTGGCTTTGGCCCTGCAGACGCTGGCGTAGTGTCCCTTCTTCCCGCAGCCCGAGCAGATCGCATTTTTCGCCGGGCTGCGCGCTCTGGGGTGTTTGGCCTGGCCACAGAAGTAGCATTTCTGGCCTTGGGATGCTGCTGCGGTAGTTGGGCCTTTGCTGGGATGTGGCTGGGGTGGCACGGCGCTATGAGATGGTCCTACCGTGTCCCAGGCTGTCGTTCCCCGCGGCGTCCACGGTGCAGAGGATTAGGCATCCATGCCCCGGTAGGCTGCGTCCAATGATAGTGCGAGTTCAGAGGCCTTGTTGAGGTCGAGGTCACTCTGCTCCAACAGTCGCTGTCGGGTGTAATTGGACCTGTGGCCCGCTACAAAAGCGTCCTGGATAAGTTCCTCTGTGTACACGGCGGCCTTTACATCCTTACAACCACAGGCCCGGCTAAGCACAGACAGTGCCTGAAGGTATTCCTCGGTCGATTCCCAGGTTGTTGTTTATGACTCCCCAGGAGGTGCCTGGCGTACACCTCATTCACTGGGCGCTTGTACTGGTCCTTGAGGAGCTTGAGCGCAGCCGTGCACGAGGTCGCGTCCTGGATGACCGAGTACGCTCGGTGGTTCACTTTGGAGGTCAGGACATCCAGTTTGTCCTCATCCGATTTGACCGTTGCAGCGGAGGCGATCAGGAATCTTTCAAAGCACCTAAGCCAGTGAGCAAACTTGGTGGATGCGTCCGCCTCCCGATGGTCTAAGTCCAGGCATGCTGGTGTGAGGATCTTCTCCATTATAAAAAAATCTTGTTAATAAAATTGATGCGCTATTAATTACTCAAAAGACTGAGGTTAAGCAAGTAACTAACAGGCTTCTTTTAACAAGAGAATGAAGGTGTGCCTCGAGTGGTCGACCAGTCCAGAATACAGAGGGACTGTGGAGCAGTCACCTTTATACCTGGACTCGCGGGAGGAGTCAGCCGAGGCATGTACAGACATGTACACAGTGGAATACAAACACCCACACAGGCAGGTATAACAGTGGTTTACCACAACGTGTTTCCCAGCCAATTAGAGGAAGCGAGTCTGGTGACATCATTTGATGATGTGTCATCAGCCGATTTCCTTAAAGGGACAATGTGCAAATTTATTTTGTCATTTGTGCTGTCAGTGTTCTACAGCATTGAGGTTCTGCAAATACTGACAATCACTGCACAATGTTACAGGGCTGCACCCAGGTTCTTCCATGACTCCCTCCACATGCTTATAGAGGGAGTCAGAGCACACAGGGTCCTCTTCCTTTCCCATGGGTGGAAGAGACCTCCTCAGGAGATCAACACAGCCTCATTTCACATTGCAGAGGAGGGCACAAGCAGGGATGTAGCCAGGAGGACCTGGGTGCAGTGCTGCAAAACTTTCAATGATCTCAGTAGATCACGAAACATTAGTACAAAGTCACACTCAACCTCATTCTGCTATGCCTCTCATCACATCCCCATCACTCTGCCTTCCCTACCCTACTCCTGCACATCCTTACTCACACCAACTTACGTTGGACCTCCACCCATCCCTCTCTCTCTATCTACATTATCACATCCCCATCTCACTAGCCACCCCTCACACTCACCCTCATCCTAGTGCAATCATACCAACTAGCAAGACACAAGGGTAGGCACTTGATTATTTTATGCAATGTTCATGTAAAATTTCTGTTAATGTGGTGTAAAACATTGAAACCTTTATTTTCAACACTTTGTGTTCTTGGACAGATTTGTGTGAACCTTTGGAAGTGGCTTAGTGAGTTGCAGTGATGATGAGACATAATGGTACCCCCCGCAATGGTGATGAGTGTGAAAAGAATGGCATGGGCATTGTAGGGATGCGTTATGATGTTGACATGACATAGTGCCAACCTGGCGCATCATGTGGCAGCCAGTGTGTACAGCGTCAAGTGAAATAAATCTGGCCATGGGGAGGCCAACCCTGACCTCCCAGGCAGCAATGTGGTAGGGTGCTGATGCCCTTTGTCCTGTGCAGCATCAGGTGATTGCGGAGAAGGTTGGTGGTGTTGTTGTTGGTGCTGCTGGTGTACCTGGTGCTGCTGGTATTCGGGCTGATCATGGTGGGATTCTGAGGACCAAGGTGAGAGAGTATAAAGGGCACCCATGCTGATGGAATAGATGGCAGGTGAAGTAGAGATGGCAGAAGTGCTCTGTCAATGGTGAGAGAGGTAATGAGGTCAGACTGGATGGAGACTTGTGTAAAGACTTGCAGCATGGTGAATCTGTTGTGGAAATGCAGTGAGGAAGAGCTTGTGGCTGAGGGAAGATATCTCTGTAAGGTGGGAGCTTTAACTTGACATTTGAAGCTGTCAACTCAACAGTTGATTCAATGGCCACTGAACTCCTGCCTCAGCTTCACAGATGTGGTCTAGCAAAAGCATGAAATCCATGGGCGAGCTGTCAAACTCAAATGTATGTTTAAAACCATTATAACAACAGAAAATGCTGGAAAAACTCAGCAGGCCAGGCAACATCCGTGGAGAGAGAAATAGAGTCAACGTTTCAGGTCGAAACCCTTCGTTAGGACCATTTACAGCTACTTAACCATTGTTAAGTAGCTGTAAACAAGCCACTAAGCATTTAAATTGGCTCCCCCATTGCTGCTTGTTGGGTCTGCTCAGTACTGCCAGACCCGACATTGGGAAAGGCAAGTGTGGAGAATAGAGGAGAAATTCACCTACATACAGTGTATTAGCCATTCTTTTCACCAACAGGTTTACCTGCATGTGCAGATGCAAATACACTGATCCCAACTTTGCCCTGTACACTACATCAAATACCATCAAATCTAACACTTGCATTTGCTGGTATCCACATTCAGTACCACAGAAAGAAACTCTTTGGACGAAATAGGCGTGAAGTTAACCCAATTTATTTACTTAAAAGTATTCAGTGCATGTCAGCTCAGTGTTTCTTTTTAACCTAAATGCTTCCCCTTCTTATAGTGCATAATGTGTGCATTTTGGCTTCCATTATTATGCTACTTCTAGGTACTTCACCATGAAAGGACCAAGTGAGGTAGGTGACTACTGGGTGTTGATGGGAGCCTCTTGGGATTGAAGTGGTCCTACAAGCAGTCTGTGAGAAACCATGACAAAAGACTGACCCACATATGGAACAGCCACTAGATGGCTTACGGCCCTGCAACTATAGGATATCCTAAAACTGTGGTTGGTAAAGTTTATTTATCACCTAGTCCTCTCATGGGTCAACTTCATAGCACTGACTAATCGGTATATTGATATTTAAGCCTTAAAGCTAAAAAACAATAAATATTTGTTTGGAAGCTAGCTAAGTAACTTCAGAGATGGTTCGTTAATGGAACACAAAAGTCGATTTATGGCTCTTGCCTGGGCTTAACCTTCTATGGATGTTAAGGGACATGGTTAGGAAATGCTGATATCACCGGAACATGTGAAAATTGACCATCCATAATTTGACACATGTTCATCAAATTTGATTGGCAAACTGGAAGGCACTCCTTGGATCTTGTTAAACTTTCTTAACTGGGAATTAAGTTTGAAACTGGAAAATGGGGTCATCAGTGAATTAGGAGGTATATAATGGCCCATTCATTTGTCCCAAGGCTGCCAATCACAGTTGGTGGAATTATCAGTCATACAGTCTGCAGAAGATGGAGGCCAGCTCACCTCACAGTTGCTTGTCCAGTTAGATACAATGTTAAGCCAGACCAAGCTGAGCCTGGCAATGGTTAAGGTGGGCAAAGTAATTCAAGCCAGAAAGACAAACATAAAGGAACTTAAGAGCTGAAGTTGTAAGGTTAATGGAGATTCTGTCTTAAACTACAGAAGTAAAACTTGTTACCTGCATCACCACAGTATTTATTATTATGCCTCTGGGCATGGTGTGCAACACAGTAGTTTTCAGGAAAGTACTTGCCGGTTCGCAGAGCCAAGGTGAGAAAAGGATGGTAATGCAGACTGTGATTCGGCACTGGTGTTCCCCAGAGGGAGCAGACCATACAGGAGGAAATCCAATAGCCATGAAGTTGACCTACAGGAGGACCAGGTAATAAATAAACTGAGCAATACAGCTACTTCAGACTGAATTAATCTCAGCTATGGTCGAAGCACATTGAAACATTAAAGTCTGCTGGTAATAAATAATTTAACACTGTCAGTTTTATAACCTCTACTTAAATTTCTAATACTTTTAGAAAATAAACGTGCAATGTAATGCTGACTATAATGGAAAACCTAATCAAGTGCTTTGTAAGGTTGATGCTCGCTTAAGTGAGAATGTTAGTGTGTTAATTTATATGTATATTCAATTTATTATAGCTACAAAATCGCTGAATGACTCCATATTTGATAACTCCAGCAAGGAGGCATTAACTCATCTCACTAAAGTTGTATTGCAGAGCTATTAACTGACTTGAAGCATAAACATTAAATGACTCTGGACTGATATGTAAGGTGTAAACTGATGGGGTATTTTATAAACCTTAGATGCGCATGCTACAAATCTGGCCTAGTCTGTTTATAGGTGGGAGATGAAAGGCCAAGGATTGGTCCACTAGCGTTGACATATTAAGGCTGAATATCAGAAGTTCTGAGGGTACATTCCACATGCATGGGATATGCTCTATCATTTACACGTCTTACTTTATAATTGCATGTGCGAGTACATGACCAGAAATCATCCAACTAAGTTCTGTCAGAAGGATTTACGGATTGTGCAGGGACTGCTCCTAATGTGCTGCATTTGGCAGCAAGGAAAAATGGCAGGCAAAGGGGCCAGCCTCAATGTAATGAGCTAATTTGATCTGTTAGCCTTATTTCTTCTGGTGAACGCCACTCCTGGCTCTCTCCTCACCCATATAAAATAGGCACATGACTAATCCACTGGTCTGGCCTGCATACATAGGTTTATTAAAGCCAAGGTTCCATAGGAAAAATTCATACCATATTTATCTTTTTTTAAACAAGTATTGAGGTTTAGTTGCATTTTTCCCCTTGCATTAGTTGTTGTGGTGTGCACTATTTTGCATGATAGTTTTTTTTCCACTAGACTTTGGCCCAGTGCTGAAGTTGCAGCAAACAAATCGCTGAGGCTAGGAATTCCTTTAAGAGTTTTTCCTGGTACTCTGTGATTTAGATGAGTACGATGAGTTCATGAGATGACAATATTGGATGAGCAGAAATTTCCTCCAATTAAATATTGGGAAGACTGAAGCCATTGGGGTCGATTTTATCTCAGCCGTGAGGTGGGCTTTGAGGCGTGTGGGGTTAAAATTGCAAAAACTGGGGGTCGGAACCCCCCCCGCCTGGTTCCCGACCCCAAGCCATTTTAACCCAGGCGTGTCTGATGGTCCCGAATCAGTCCTGCCTCCAACAGGCAGGACTGGTCTTTAAGGCCCTTAATCAGCAATAATTGGCCTTTATAATCCCATTTCAACCGGCCCTTGCATTTTTAACCCTTTTCCCACGTAAAACATGCCTGGTGGGGATCAGGCCTGTGAAACCTGGTGTGAGCACTATTGTCTTGCTGACTATCAGCTGCAGGTCAACCATTAAAGAGGAGATTTGATCAGTCATCATTTGCAGGTGGCAGGGCTTTGTTGTTTCAGGCCTGGGCAAATTTTACCAGGCTTAACCACACCTGTGGAAGGTTGGAGCCTCACACACATCTCCAGTGTGACCTCCTGGGAAACCCCGCTCGCCACCTTCACTCAGCGGTTCCTCAATGGTGGCATGTACCAGAAGCATGGGAGCCATTTATTTTCTTCCCTTCTGGGCATTAGATGAGCTTGAATACCAGCCGCGGTACCAGCAGAACCAGGAACAAAAGCAGCAGCAACAGGAGCACCAGACTGCTGCTCACCCACCTGAAGCTGCACAGGCCAGAAGGGGCCAGTGTTTGGAAGTGGCTTGAGAGCACCTTGCTGCACATCAGGGGGCCATGGGGACCAGTATCTGCACTGGTAGTCCTACTCAGAAGGACTTCCATGAAAGTCTGGTTTCTCTGTTCAATAGATGCCCATCGCTCCTCAAGAGATGTCATTCTATTATGAACACTCGCCATGTTTTCCATACCCTGGCAACTTATCTCCTCCATGGAGGTTGCCATCCTTTCCATGGTGATGCGTTCATGTGCCAATGACTTCACAAAGAGTCTGCTCATGTTCGCTATGGACTCCTCCTGTAAGGTTCGCAAAAATTTCAGAGGATTTCTACAGCCCCCGAAGATTATTTTTGATTAAAGAAAACCTGGGTGGAATATACCTTAATAACCCAGGGCATCAAAATGGCTGTCAGGCCTCATGGCAGAAGACAAAGACAGCCTCTCCCATCCCTGGCTGACAAAGGATTTGAAAAAAAAACACCAGCCTGTGCGAATATGCATGAAGTACTTGAAACTGTCAATCAACTGCAGTTTAGGAAGTTTCTCTCACAGGACAAAGGGTTGTTTGTTTACAAGCCCTATACAATGTTGACTCAAGGGCTTAAGTACTTAAAGCTGTCAATCAGTTGCGGTTGGGCAGTGACCGCAGGACAATGGATTGTTTACAAAGCACTTGAGTGCTGTTGACTGAACACTTGAGAAATCAGTGGGACATTTCAAACTGGTCGCAAACCAGTTAAATGAATGGGTAACACATTCAAACCCATTACAGTCAATGGGGACAGTTTGGTCCCTTTTGTATAGCTCAGATACATCCAGATTTGGGCGCGAAGACAACGGCTCCCAATGGGGTATAAAGATAGCCCCTCAGGAAGCCATTCTCTCTCTCTGCCGCCTCGCCTCCGTGCCCTGCCTATAAGGGGAACAGCTCAACAGCCCGCCCAAAGAAGTGGAATACCAGCAGTTACTTTTGAATTACTGGGGTATCTCTACTTCGGGGTGGTGAAGAATCCAAGCCAGACCGCAGGGGCATGGAGCAGGCATTTACTGGTGAACATAAAACTTTCTGGCCCTTTACAAGGCAACCTAGATAGGTATTAGGGGTGGGAATTAAAGGGGAATTTTGTTAAATTGTAATTTTAGTCAATTTTCCCTCGATGTGTCCGTTTCTCCTCCCGTTAAGCAAAAGAGTGCTGTATTAAGCAAAGGTGTGCTGTATTAAGCAAAGGTGTGCTGTATTAAGCAAAGGTGCGCTGTAATATGCAAAGGTGTGCTGTAGTAAGCAAAAGTGTGCTGTATTCATCATTATTTTCAATTTATTCTTTATTTCAATAAATACTGGTCTTCTTTGCACCCAACCATGAGTCTTGTTTTGTCTATATCACTGGTGAAATAAGTCCGGCGGTCAGAACCAGAACAAGGGGAGCGATTCGAAACCACACGGGGCTCTGGAGTAGCTCAGATACTTCTGACTGGCCGGAGACAATAACGCCAGTAACCCCCCTGTTTCTACAAAATGGCGACCACGGCAGGACCGTCGGCAACAGTATGCGATGTAGCAGACGGTGGTTTGGGTCTGGAGAGTGCAGCAGTTATTGGGTTTCTTTTTATCCCACTGATCTGTATGTGGTTAGGTTTCCGCAGGCTTAGGGAAGTTAGAGCAGAGAGTTGGGATAAGCAAAGGGAGATTGAAGAATACCAGGCCAAGATAGAGCGCCTGGTGGTCCAGTTTAGTGAGGGAAAAAGCCACATGAGGTACGAATTAGAGTACCTGAACTGCCTAGTTGCAGAGGCCAAGAGCAATTAAATGAGGGTGCGGGAGGAGAACGCCCGCCTCATACAAGAAGTAGAAGAGCAGGAGGAAAAGGTTAGGGAGGTAAAGGCAGCGTATAAGCTGGCCTGCGACCAAGGGTTTGAGGAAGCAGATCATGGCCCCTGTAGGGAAGAGATAGAAAGCTTGAATATGGCTTTAAAGAGGGCAAAGGGGGTGATGTGCCTTATCAGCCCGAAGATAGGCCAGTCGGACTTTACCGGCAACCCAAATAGAACCGTCCCAGAGGCAACACCCAGAACAAGGTTGGTCAGGGAATCAGAGGTCCCACGACCACCACCCACAGCGCCGAGCTTTCAGGAGCTCTGGCAGCAAAGGGGTTGGAGGATGAGGTGGTAGAGGAAGCACAGCAGGCCCTGCTAGATAGGCCGGGACCGCCCGTTGATGAAGATGATGCAGGGGCCATCCAGAATCCGTTTGTGGTGCCGTATGGCACCCAACAGCTCAGGGACATGGTTAGCCACATCCCCAAGCTCACTAAAAATGGAGACCCCTCACTGCACTTCAGGGAGATACTTCTGGCTGGCCAGAGACAATAACCCCAGTACCCCCCCTGTTTCTACACTCCATTTGCTCCACACTCACATCGACCCTGGAGACAAAACCTGCCAGAGACTCCTGCATCTGTTCCTGGAGTTCCAGCCCCGCTGATCTTATGGATGGAACCAGAGGCAGAGGGTTGACATGCAGCTGAGCCGAGCTGGCAGAGTCCTGCGCCCTCCAACTAGCACTTTCCACTGCTGTCCCTGTCTCCACAATCTGCTGATGCTCACTTGTGAGCTGTGATACACCAGGTGACAACGCTACTCTATGTCCCGAAGGTCCCACTGAGGTGTGAGTGTCTGCACTGGTGCTGGGAGCGCTGAATTCTGCTGACGCTGCACCCTCAGAGGTTGCAGATTCCTCTGAGGAGTCTGGATGCTCAGGCTCTTCCTCCTGGACAGCGGGGACGGGGGCTCTCAATGGTCCTGTGGGGGAGTAAAGGAAAGAGTTAGAGATATGAGGTCAAGGTTACATGCACATTGCATATTGCAGATGATCATAGGTCCATCTTTTATAGCTTCAGAATCATTATCAGTGACTCATGCAATGTCAATGAGAGAGATGGAAAACTATTCCATCACCACCTTGCTGTGATGCACCCGTCTGTCCGTCCCCCACTTGCACCTCATCCTCCAGTCCTACGATCTCCAGGACCGCCTCCTCCCAGGTGGTGAGCTGGGCTACTAATGGTGGCCCTCCTTCTGTCCTCGCTCGTTCTCTTTTATTGTGAGCTCTCTTTTCCTGCAATGAGGGAGACAAGTGGAGTTTGAATGAGAATGAAGGAGTGAGTGTAGAGAATCCATAGCATAGATGCTTATAAGGAGACAAAGATGGAGTGAGGTGGCAAGACCAAGGGCCCTCCCTGTATGTTGTCAGTTGTTTTCATAGCATCAGAGTGATAGGGAGTGTGAGGGCTGCATAGTCGAATAGTTAGGTGAATGTGAGCATAGAAAGAGAGGGAACAGGTATGGGTGCATGGATGTCAGTGTCAAGTGGGATGTGGAGGAAGAGATTGCTAAAGCTGAGTGCTGGTGCGGAGAGGCAATGGAGATCAGATTGAGAGTGATGGGAACTTCATACTCACTTTTCCAGTGTGCTGAAGGTCATGAAATCTCTTCCTGCACTGCATCCAAGTTCTGCGGGTAGCCGATAAGGAGTTGACCTCCTCTGCCACTTGTAGCCACGCAGCCTTTGTCTGCTGGGGAGGCATCTTCCTCCCTGATGAAGGGAAGAGCACCTCCTTGTGAGCTCTTGCTCCCTCCACTAAAGCCTGCAGGGCAACGTCGTCAAAACGGGGTGCAGACCTCAGTCTTTCTCTTGCCATTCTGCTTCCAGCTCAGTGTATCAGCAAATGCCAACAGGTTGGCAGCCTGCAGAAGAAGCAAGGCTTGTTGCAGACCCTAAATGCAGCAGCAATACTGATGTCATATTATGCGACTTTCTGACTGGAAATATTCATTTGCCAAGGGTTCCCACATGTTGGAAATCAATTGGCCAATTGAGTTAAAATTGCATCAATCTCACACACCCATTTAGATTTGTGTGGGAAACACCAAATTCGGGGAACCCGACACTTCCCCGCACCTGAGTTAAAATCGACCCCATTGTCTCTAGTTCCCCCCACAAACAGTATTTCCCAGCCGTTGACTCCATTCTTCGCCCGAGCCACAATTTGAGGCTGAACCAGACTGTTCACAACCATGGTGCTTTATTTGACCTTGAGCTGAGCTTCTGATCCCATCATCAAAACCACCTACTTTCATCATTTTTTATTTGCTTATGGGATCTGGGCGTCGCTGGCAAGGCCAGCATTTATTGCCCATCCCTAGTTGCCCTTGAGAAGGTGGTGGTGAGCCGCCTTCTTGAACCGCTGCAGTCCGTGTGGTGAAGGTACTCCCACAGTGCTGTTAGGGAGGGAGTTCCAGGATTTTGACCCAGTGACGATGAAGGATCGGCGATATACTTTCAAGTAAGGATGGTGTGTGACTTGGAGGGGAACTTGGAGTTGGTGATGTTCCCATGCACCTGCTGCCCTTGTCCTTCTAGGTGGAAGAGGTCGTGGGTTTGGCAGGTGCTGCCGAAGAAGCCTTGGCAATTTGCTGCAGTGCATCTTGTAGATGGTACACACTGCAGCCACGGTATGCCGGTGGTTGAGGGAGTGAATGTTTAATGTGGTAGAGGGGGTGCTAATCAAACGGACTGCTTTGTCCTGGATGGTGTTGAGCTTCTTGAGTGTTGTTGGAGCTGCACTCATCCAGGCAAGTGGAGAGTATTCCATCACACTCCTTACTTGTGCCTTGTAGATGGTGGAAAGTCTTTGGGGAGTCAGGAGGTGAGACACTTGCTGCAGACTACCTAGCCTCTGACCTGCTCTTGTTGCCACAGTATTTATGTGGCTGGTCCAATTAAGTTTCTGGTCAATGGTGACTCCCCAGGATGTTGATGGTGGGGGATTCGGCGATGGTAATGCCATTGAATGTCAAGGGGAGGTGGTTAGACTCTCGCTTGTTGGAGATAGTCATTGCCTGGCACTTCTGTGGTGCATAACTTCTCCGTAACATCATCGGTCTCTGCCCTTACCTTAGCTCATCTGCTGCTGAAACCTTCATGCATGCTTTTGTTACCTCTAGACTCGACTATTCTAATGCTCTCCTGGCCAGCCTTCCACCTTGAGCTCATCCAAAACTCTGCTACCCTTATCCTAACTTGCATCAAGTCCTGTTCACCCATCGCCCATGTTCTCACTGACTTACATTTTTTCCCGATTGGGCAGCGCCTCAGTTTTAAAATTCTCATACTTGTTTTCAAATCCCGCCATGATCTCTCACCTTTCTATCTCTGTAACCTCCTCCAGCCCTAAAACCCTCTGAGATCTCTGCGGTCCTCCAAGTCTGGCATCTTGCGCATTCCAGATTTTCATCGCTCGACCATTGGCAGCTGTGACTTCAGCTTTGTTTAATAACGCTCCTTTGAAGCAGCTTGGGACATTTTACTACATTAAACATGCTATATAAATGGAATTTTTTGTTGACACTAAATGCAGATGTGCCAACACCCAAAGTGTTATGTCCACACGTCAGTACCTCAGGACCTGCATTTATAAACCCTGACATTCCTATCTAGGATGTCAAAGAAGACTTGCCTTCACCACCTCTGCTTCACTAGAGAGGTTGTCACTGAGCTATGCCATATTCTCCAAGGTGATCTGTAGATATCTCTACTAGAGGGACAGCTCTTCCCATAGTTATGAAGGTTACCACAGCATTCAGCTTTTATGGTACTGATCCTTCTAAGTCACTACAGGGGACATGTGCCAGATCAGCCAATTTGCAGTTGATAAGTACAGCAAACAAGTGGCAGATGGTATGAATGCAAAGGGAAACATCTTAATCATTTTCCCTGCGAAAAGGAGGCATCAGTGGGACAAGGCATAGAACCTTTACTGGGGAACAGGGTTGCTAAGAGTCTAGGGTATGGTAGATAGCATCCATGTAACTATCAGGGTCCCTCACATCAACCCCTTTGCCCAAAGTAAAGGAGAGTAGCCTTACTTTAGTTGATTTTTTTTCAGGTCTGCAAGTTTTTTCTTATTGGGTACAGCTCTTTCAGGTGATGCAGCATGCATTAACCTTCCTGCCAGGCACATTGTACCACTGTACTGTGTGTACTGCTTGGAGAATTACTGAAGGTTGTTAGTTTAATGTGGCTCCTTGCTTAGGGCTGAATTGATAGATTTCTGGAAGTGATCTGATATTCCTTGCCCTGGACAGCTTGAGGCTAGATTTCCCAGCAACTAGGAGCTGGCAACACTCCTAGTGGTGCAGACATCCACTGACACTATGCAAATTAGGTGCCCTCATCTGACTGCAAACTCCACCAGGTTCAATCGCAGAGGACACAGTCAAGCGCAATCCTGGTGTAAGTTCCGAGATTGCTGACCCGTACCATACATTATCCGAGCCATTGGATGAAATATTGAACTGTCTCACCGCTCAGGTGGATGTAAAAATTCTCATCGCACTTTTTTGAAAAAGAGCAGAGAGTTCTTCCAGTGTCCTGGCCAACATTGGTCTCCCAAATACCACCAAAACAGATTAAGTGGTCATTCATCTCATTTTCTGTTTGTGGGACTTTGCTGTGCATAAATTAGCTTACAAAGCAACAGTGACTATGCTTCAAAAATTGGCTGTGAAGTGCATTGGGACACACTGAGGACACGAAATGTGTTATATAAATGCAAGTTTTTCCTTTCATATGCATGTGCTTGGGGTATCTTTTGCCTAAAATAATGCTAACCTTATTAGATTTGAGTTCAGTTTGAAATTTTGAATAGGTCTTGTGGTGGGAATTCTAATGGTCTGTTATGATAACAAGTTTAAGGACATATGATAATTCAAACCAAATATATACGTATGAACCACTTTGTTTTCTCATGTCTAGAAATAAAACAAATCTTTCAGTATGCCTGTTACATTAGCACAAAGTGAGCATTTTTGTTTTGAATCTATGTTGAGGTACATATGACTTTATGAAAAATGTCACTAGGATTTGAATGAAACTTTCATTGTGGCAATTCAAAATGTTGGGTTGATACAGTTTTGCCCACTGGGAAATGTACTTTTGAAATAAAGGTTCAAACAATTTATTATAGAAAATATACAAACAAAAATAAATAATTACAAGTTATTTTATGGTATGATGGAGAGATACCATTAAACACATCATTTATATGGGTGAAGGGGCATCACAACAAAGTAACTCATCTGAGCAAACCAGCTGGTGACAGTGATAAAGCCAATCAGATTATTATGATGTGTATTTGATTGAGTCAATTTTCTGTAAAACTTCCAGGTCCAACATGAACCTGCTTCATTTCTGCAATGAAAACTGATGATAAAATGAAAGAATGCCCTAGGTCAAATAAACCAGGGATGTTGGGTGTCGATTTAATCAAAATAAAATAAAATGCTTAGCATTCATGTTTTAAAGCCACAGGGCTAGATTTTCAGTATAGACAGTTTTGGGGCGCTAAGCTTAGCGCCCGCAGTTATCGCCCGCCTCAAAGTAGCGCCCCGTTGCTGGAAATTCAGTGGCTTCGCCCTAAGAGGTTGGTGGAGCGCTAAAAGAGGCGTTCCACTAGTATCTTTAGGCGCTAAGCCGGCGGTGGAGAGCGCAACACCCGAGCTCGGGCGCAGCGCACGGCAGACACTCTGGTGACAGTGAGCTCTTAAAGGGGAAGGGTGCATGTATTTTTTTTCAAATGCAAAGTCGGGGGGGGGGGAGAGAGAGGAGGAGGAGGAGGAGGAGGAGGAGGAGGAGGAGGAGGAGGAGGAGGAGGAGGAGG